>NC_090385.1:6073748-7309686 GCF_036365525.1 Heterodontus francisci
AATACTCTCCACTTGCCTGGATGGGTGCAGCTCCAACAACACTCAAGAAGCTCGACACCATCCAGAACAAAGCAGCCTGCTTGTTTAGCACACCATCCACAAACATTCACTCCCTCCACCACCAACGCACAGTGGCAGCAGTGTGTACCATCTACCAGATGCACTGCAGCAACTCACCAAGGCTCCTTAGACAGCACCTTCCAAACCCATGACCTCTACCAACTAGAAGGACAAGAGCAACAGATGCATGGGAACACCACCACCTGCAAGTTCCCCTCCAAGCCACACACCATCCTGACTTGGAACTATATCGCCGTTCCTTCACTGTCGCTGGGTCAAAATCCTGGAACTCCCTTCCTAACAGCACTGTGGGTGTACCTACCCCACATGGACTGCAGCTGTTCAAGAAGGCAGCTCACCACCACCTTCTCAAGGGATGGGCAATAAATGCTAGCATAGCCAGTGATGCCCAAATCCCATGAATGAATTTTTTTTTAAAGGCCATTCAGCCCATTGTGCCTGTGTCCCATTAGTCCCTCTCCCCTGCTCCTTTCCCATCGCCCTGCAAATTTCTCCTTTTTCAACTATTTATCCAATTCCCTTTTGAAAATTACAGTTGAATTTTCTTCCAATGCCCTTCCAAGCAATACATTCCAGATCACAACGGCTCGCTGCATAAAATTCTCCTCATCTTCCCCCCGGTTCTTTTGCCGATTACCTTAAACCGATGTCTGCTGCTTACCAGTCCTTCTGCCAGTGGAAACAGTTCCTCCTTATTTATTCTATCAAAACCCCATATAATTTTGAATACCTCTTTCAAATCTATGCAATGAAATTCCAAATGCTGTTTTTCATCTAACAGCAGGTTAGTGACTTAAAATTCTTCATTTGTAGCTCAGAAGTGATGCGAAGACTAAGCATGAAGTGTTTGCATTTTGGTTGATAAAGGTTGCGATAAAACTGGCTTGCTTGCATTTGATTTGGCGAATACATGATAAGCTTTATAAACAGATAGTTTTGTTTTTATTATTTCATCTATAACGCAAAATCTTCCTAAGAAAAGAAATCATCGAGGTTTCAAATTGTGCAAATATTAATGTGTGAAATGTTGATTTTCAGCTTGTTTCCTGAAATTGTATGCTGCAGTTTCTAGATCTGGTCACCACTGTCAGAGGTTATTTGGATTTGAACCAGGTCTCTGAGTAAACTATATTGTAAATAGAGCACAGTAAACTACATGGACTCTCTAGCTAATCATTGAACTGCTGGTCTCCTTCCTTTCATTTAGTTCATGCACTAAATTTCTATTTTCAAACAGACGATAATGGCTGAAATCTACTTGCTATTAATTGCCACCCTTCTGGGACTTTTCAAGTGCAGTAACTGCGAAGGTATGTAATCTTCATGTTAACTTGTTTCGAGAAAGTAAAATACAATGGAAGAAACTGCAGGCTTCAAAACTTCTAATTTTTTTTTTTAATTTTCTTTCTTTCACATTACCTGATGAACTAGGTACTATATCAATTCCGATCAACCTTTCCGAAGCTATTTTCTCCTCTTGTTCTGGGATGCTCCAGTGAGGGACAGGCCTTATAGTGATTTTACATATTCTTATGATCTTATAAAATGTACTGCTGGAGGTTTAGAACTCAGTCAGTAGGAATTCTTATGATGTGGCTCATTCTCGGGGCGTAGGCGTTGCTGGCAAGGGCCAACAGTTATTGCTCGTCACTGGTAGCAGTTTGGTGCAACTGAGAGGTTTGGTTTGCTGGGCCATTTCAGAGGGCCGTAAAGAGTCAACCACATTGTTGTGGGTCTGGAGTCACATATAGGCCCATATCGGGTAAGGACAGCAGGTTTCCTTCCCTAAGGGATAATAGTGAAGCAGTAGGGATTTTAACAACAATTTGACAGCTTCTTGATCAGTTTTACTGATGCCAACTTTTTATTTTCACATTTATTGAACTAAATTCAAATTCTCAAACTGAATCTGAACTTACATTCTTTGGATTGTTAGTTCAGTAACAGAACTACTAAACTAACTGTACCTAATCCATATTTAGATCACGAGCTAAGATTTTCCCAGGCAATTTGTTCAACAAACATTCAGTACCTCCAAAAATTAGTCAACCATAAGAAATCCCACCTGAGATATTTGATGACTTTCAATATAGTCAGTCATTCCATCCCATTATGCATTTGCACAAATAATCCCACAGTTCTCTCCATCATTACCAGGTTCTACACAGGAGGTGCCTGTAAGCGGAAACCTTCCGATAAGGCATTGGTCTCCTCACCCCACCAAAAGAGATCCTGAGCTCATACCCTATCTTGATGGGACATGCAGTCCAATATTTGAGTTTTCATGAACTACCATACTTTAGGCATTACAACGATGACTGGTGCCATAAAGCCCGATACCAACAAGTAAACCTGAGCCATGATCCACAGTGCAGACAGCAGTGAGGCAGAATTGTTCAATGTCACCATCCCATTCAATAGCTTCCTCAATGATGATTGATGCCATCACAAGGATTGTCTCCAAGTGCCTGTTCTAGACATTTATGAAAGAACAGTGATGCTCATTTTCACTTGTGATCTTTGTTAATGCTGGCCTCACTGAGACCGCGACCCAAGTTTTTTTTTAATCACTATTCACGGGATGGTGGAGTCACTGGCAAGGCCAGAATTTATTATATAACCCTAATTGCTCTTGAGAAGCTCTTGAACTGCTGCAGTCCATGTGGCGTAGGTACACCCACAGTGCTGTTAGGAAGTTCCAGGATTTTGACCCAGTGACAGTGAAGGAACGGCGATAGGAGAGCAACTTGCAGGTGGTGGGTGTTCCCATGCATCTGCTGCCACCGTTCTTCTAGGTGGTAGAGGTCGCAGGTTTGGAAGGTGCTGTCGAAGGAGTCTTGTTGAGTTGCTGCCATTCATCTTGTAGGTGGTACGAACTGCTGCCACTGCATGCCGGTGGTGAAGGGAGTAAATGCTTAAGGTGGGGGATGGGGTGCCGATCAAGCGAGCTGCTTTGTCCTGGATGGTGTCGAGCTTCTTGAGTGTTGTTGGAGCTGCACCCATCCAGGCAAGTGGAGAGTATTCCATCACACTCCTGACTTGTGCCTTGTAGATGGTGGACAGACTTTGGGGAGTCAGGAGGTGAGTTACTCACAGTATCATGGCTTTGAACATCACAACAGGGGATCTTAAAAAGAATTGGTTGGAAGTTACAAGAGGTACCTGTCCAAGTTGTTGGTAAGTATTGGCACCTGCTGGTTGTCAATTTTTGTTTGGACTAAGTCATGTTAGTGCACTGATAATGGATTCAGTTATATTGCTGTAAAATGAGCAACAAGAAGGCCTTCAGGTTGATTGATGTGCTAATAACCAGCTAAATCAACATGTCATCATAAGAACAAGTACTGAAGATAGACCATCCTGGTTGTCTATAATTTGCCATATTATGGATACTCCCTCAGCTAGATGATCTGTTGTGGTACCTTTCTATCAAGTTGCTCAACTGTCCCTTAAACATAAGAACATAAGAAATAGGAGCAGGAATAAACTATTCGGTCCCTCACGCCTGCTCCACCATTCAGTCCAGTCATGGCTGATCTTCTACCTCAATTCCACTTTCTTGCTCCCTCTCCATATCCCTTAATTCCCTAACAGACCAAAAATCTGTCGATCTCAGCCTTATGGGCGGCACAGTGGCGCAGTGGTTAGCACCGCAGCCTCACAGCTCCAGGGACCCGGGTTCGATTCTGGGTACTGCCTGTGCGGAGTTTGCAAGTTCTCCCTGTGACCGCGTGGGTTTTCACCGGGTGCTCCGGTTTCCTCCCACTGCCAAAGACTTGCAGGTGATAAGTAAATTGGCCGTTGTAAATTGCCCGTAGTGTAGGGAGGTGATAGGGAAAATGGGATTACTGCAGGGTTGGTATAAATGGGTGGTTGTTGTTCGGCACAGACCTGGTGGGCTGAAGGGCCTGTTTCAGTGCTGTATCTCTAAATAAAAAAAATAAATTAATTAAATATACTCAATGATGGAGCATTCACAACCCTCTGGGGTAAAGAAGTCCAAAGATTCACAACCCTTCGAATGAAGATGTTTCTCCTCATCTTGGTGCAAAATGATCGACTCCTTTCCTGAGACTGTGCCCCCGTGTTCTAGATTCCCCAACCAAGGGAAACAACCTCTCAGTGTCGAACCTGTCAAGCCTCTTGCATGTTTCAACGAGATCACCTCTCATTCTTCTAAGCTCCAGAGAATATAGGCCCAATTTACTCAGTCACTCAGCATAGGACAATCCTCTCATCCCAGGAACCAATCTAGTGAACTTTCACTGTACTGCCTCCAAGGCAAGTATTATCCTTCCTTAAATATGGACCAAAACTGCATACAGTACTCCAGGTGTGGGCTCACCAAAGCCCTGTACAACTGTAGCAAGACATCCTTATTCTTGTACTCCAATCCCCTTGCAATAAAAGCCGACATTCCATTTTCCTTCCTAATTGCTTGCACGCTAACTTTCTATGAACCTTGTACAAGTACACTGGAGTCTTTCTGAATATCAATATTTTGAAATGTCATGCAGGCCTCCACCTGCTAAGGATGAGGCACATTAATTTCGCCACATGGACATTAAACTTCAAATTGTTACTGAGAAGAAAAGAGGGCCTGCTACAAGGAATTGCCATAAGGAAAGACATTTTTGCACATTAGCAGTGTTGGAACAAAGGAACCAGGCCCTGCTACCCCAATGCACAGAATTGACGTGGTCAGACCAGTTTAGTCACATGACTAACTGACTGTTGCAGAGTTTTGAACTGATAGTTTTAAATTGGAGAAACAGTGTTTGAAGACAGAAAGCTCCTGGCTCCTGGATTGAGAACATCTCTGTCCTGTCTGCTCCCATCTCTTTCTCACCAGCCTTGGAACCCATTGAAGACACAGGAACACCAAGAGAGAAAATTTTCCTACAGGGAACAAGGTTTAAGAAGAATACTGGGCCCCAACATAAAGCAAGAATTACCTAGAAGCAAGGACACTACAGTGAGCTCGAAGAACCGTACAAACCTTTCAGATATTGATTCAAACCTTTCCACTTTATCTTTCTTCTGCTCTTTCCTGTCTCTATTTGCATGTGTGTATTGCGTATGCATGCTAGTGTGGGCGTGTAGTAAATCCGTAGGCATCAGCCGAATTAGAGTTTAAGTGAAGTTTTAATAAATTTCAACTTTGCTTCTTTAAACCTAAGAAAGCCTGTTTGTGTTGGTTTCTTTGCCTTAGAATTGGAAAGCAGTGAACAAGGATTCACCAAGGGGGAGCTAAAAACAGTGTGTTTAAAATTAAACCCTGTTACAGTAAGACCAGGTGAAGGTTGAGAGGGAACCCTAGACCTCTTTCTCACCTGGTCATAACAGAAGTATCAAGGCTTTTAAAAACTGTGCTGCTTTTCTGTTTTTATGACCAAAGTGAATAACTTGACACTTCCCCACATTATACTCCAGCTGCCACCTTGTGACCCATTCATGTAACCTGTTTGAATCTCTTTGCAGCCTTTTTTAAAGGCTTCCTCGGGGAAAAAATTGAAACCCGACCCGGCCCGGCCTGACCACATCCAACCTGAACCCGACCCGGGCCCGAGTCCTTTAATTTTTTTCCACACCTGACGTGACCCGACCCGACTGCTGTAGTAAAGTTAATGATATCAAACAGGTTATTGTGCTCGACCTTGTCCAAATGTTGTGATCCTGTTTATCCGTTCTGGCAACAGGCTATTACTGCTGAATGATGCAGATGGAGTTGGGAATCTGAGCTTGATCTTGTCACCAGGAACAAACAGCACACACCCATCCCCCCACCCCAATTTTCACACACGAGCATCCATAGTGCACTGTAGTGTAGAATCACTATTGGATGCATGGAAGGTACAGCATGAGCGCGATGACATCATAGAGACTCTCACTCGCTCACTGCAGAGTGCGGAGTCCGGACTTCACGTTTCCCACCTTGATCTGAATGTTCGATTGAAGATGATTCCCGAAGCAAGGCAGTATTGTGCACATCCAGCCCGACCTGTCCCGAGCCCGAATGCTGGACTCGAAAGAGAGACCTGACCCGATCCGAATCCGACACCTCGTCAGGTCTAGTCGTGTTCGGGTTGGGTTGACACGCTTTAGTCTCTTTGTCCGTTCCTCACAACATACATTCTAGCTAACTTTCTATCGGCAGCAAACTTGACATCCATGAGGCGCTGTGGGCCATCAGCAGCAGCAGAACTGTATTCAACCACAATCTGTCATCTCATGGCCCGGCATATCCCCCACTCTACCATTACCATCAAGCCCGGAGACCAACCCTGGTTCAATGAAGAGTGCAGGAGGGCATGCCAGGAGCAGCACCAGGCATACCTCAAAATGAGGTGTCAACCTGGTAAAGCTACAACCCAGGACTACTTGCATGCCAAACTGCATAAGCAACATGCGATAGACAGAGCTAAGCAATCCCATAACGAACAGATCAGATCTAAGCTCTGCAGTCCTGCCACATCCAGTCGTGAATGGCGGTGGACAATTAAACAACTAACAGGAGGAGGAGGCTCCACAAATATCCCCATCATCAATGATGGGAGAGCCCAGCATATCAGCGCAAAAGATAAGGCTGAAGCATTTGCAACTATCTTCAGCCAGAAGTGCCAAGTGGATGATCCATCTCAGCCTCCTCCTGAGGTCCCCAGCATCACAGATGCCAGACTTCAGCCAATTCGATTCACTCCACGTGATATCAAAAAATGGCTGAAGGTACTAGATACTGCAAAGTAAAGCGTGGCTGTCCGACCCGAACCCGACCAGACCCGACGACATGTGTCGGGTTCGGGTCGGGTTGGGTCTCTCTTCCAGGTCCAGCATTCAGGCTCGGGTTGGATCGGGCTGGTCGTGGACAGTGCTACCTTGCTCCGGGAAGTAATCTCCAAATGAACATTCAGGACATCAAGGTGGGAAACGTGCAGTCCGGACTCTGCACTCTGCACTGAAGCCTGGCTGCCCGACCAAACCTGACCACGTGTGTCAGGTTCGGGTTGGGTCAGGCATTTAAAAAAATTAAAGGACTCGGGCCTAGGTCAGCTTCGGGTTCGCTGTTGTCAGGTCGCTCCTGGGCTGGGTTTAATTTTATACCCAAGTCAGGCTTTACTGCAAAGGTTATGGGCCCTGACAACATTCCGGCAACAGTACTAAAGACTTGTGCTCCAGAAATAGCCGCACCCCTAGCCAAGCTGCTCCAGTACAGCTCCAATACTGGCATCTACCCAGCAATGTGGAAAATTGCCCAGGTATGTCCTGGGCACAAAAAGCAGGACAAATCCAACCCGGCCAATTACCATCCTATCAATCTGCTCTCAATCATCAGCAAAGTGGTGAAAGGTGTAGTCGACAGTGCTATCAAGCGGCACTTACTCAGCAACAAATTGCTCACCGATGCTCAGTTGAGTTCTACTTGGATCACTCAGCTCCAGACCTCATTACAGCCTTTGCCAAACATGGACAAAAGAGTTGAATTCAAGAGATGAGGTAAGAGTAACTGCCCTTGACATCAAAGCAACATTTGACCAAGTGTGGCCAAACCGGAGTCAATTGGAATCAGGGGGGAAACTGATTGGAGTCATGCCTTGCACAAAAGAAGATGGTTGTTGTTGTTGGAGGTCAATCATCTCAGCTCCAGGACATCACTGCAGCAGTTCCTCAGGGTACTGTCCTAGGCCCAACCATCTTCAGCTGCTTCATCAATGGCCTTCCCTCCATCATAATGTCAGAATTGGGGGTGTTTGCTGATGACTGCACAATGTTCAACACCATTCGTGACTCCTCAGATAATGAAGCAGTCTGTGTCCATATGCAGCAAGACCTGGACAATATTCAGGCTTGGGCTGATAAGTGGCAAGTAACATTTGCACCACACAAGTACCAGGCAATGTCCATCTCCAACAAGAGAGAATCTAACCATCTCCCCTTGATATTCAATGGCATTACGATCACTGAATGCCCCACTATCAACATCCTAGGGGTTACCATTGACCAGAAACTGAACTGAACCATCCATATAAATACTGTGGCTACAAGAGCGGGTCAGAGGCTGGGAATTCTGTGGCAGGTAACTCACTTCCTGACTCCTCAAAGCTTGTCCACCATCTACAATGAACAAGTCAGGAGTGTGATGGAATACTCTCCACTTGCCTGAATGAGTGCAGCTCCGACAACACTCAAGAAGCTCAACATCATCTAGGAAAAAGCAGCCCGCTTGATTGGTACCCCATCCACCACCTTCAACATTCACTCCCTCCTTCATCAACACACAGTGGCAGCAGTGTGTACCATCTACAAGATGCACTGCAGCAACTCACCAAGGCTCTTTAGACAGCACCTTCCAAACCCGCAACCTCTACTACCTAGATGGACAAGGGCAGCAGATGCATGGGAACACCACCACCTGCAAGTTTCTCTCCAAGTCACACACCCATCCTGACTTGGAACTATATCGCCGTTCCTTCATTGTCACTGGGTTATAATCCTGGAACTCCCTTCCAAACAGCACTGTGGGTGTACCTACACCACTTGGACTGCAGCGGTTCAAGAAGGCAGCTCACCACCATCTTCTGAAGGGCGATTAGGGATGGGCAATAAATGCTGGCCTAGCCAGCGATGCACACATCCCATTAATGAATAAAAAAACTAATATACGTTATTCTCTGTCTCTTCGTCTAAGTCATTAATATAAATTGCAAATAGCTGAGGCCCCAGCACTGATACTTTTGGCACTCCACTAGGTACAGCCTGCCAACTTGAAAAATGTCCCATTTATCCCTACTCTCTGCTTCCTGTCCCTTAACCAATCCTCTATCAATGTTAATATATTACCCCCAACTTGCGTATTATCCTTTTGTGCGGCTGCCTTTTGCTGGTTTCTAAAACACTCCCATTCCCACTAATCTTTGCAACATTATGAGCCTCTTCTTTTCATCTAACATTATCCTTAACCTCCCTAGTAAGCCACAGATGGATCGTTCTTACTGAGTTTTTGTTTTTTAATGGAATGCACTTTAGTTGAACATTTTGAATTATTTCTTTAAATGTTTCCCGTTGTTTATTTACTGCCCTATCCTTTTAGTATATTTACCCAATAAACCTTCTACAGCTCTCCGCTCATACCTGTGTAATTGGCTTTGTTTAATTTCAATATTCTTGTTTGGGACTAGAGTATGTTGCTTTCAAGCTTAATATGGAATTCAACTTATTATGATCACTTTTTTCCCAGAGGATCTTTGACTATGAGATTACTAATTAAACCTACCTCATTGCACAACGCTAGATCGGCTCCAGAATGTACTGTTCCAGGAAACTGTTGTGAAAGCATTCTACAAATTCATCTTCCAGATTACCTTTGCCAACTTGATTTGTCCAGTCGACATGAAGATTACATGTTTCACATTTATTACATTGCCTTTGTTACAAGCTCCAATTATTTCTTGCTTAATGCTCTCTCCAATGGTATAACTGCTGTTCGGGGGCCTATACACTACTCCCACCAGTGCTTTGTGACTCTTTCTGTTCCTAATCTCACCCATACTGATTATACTTCCTGATCTTAAAGGCCAAGATTCTGTCTCACTAATGATTTATGTCATCCTTTACTATCAGGGCTACACCTCCTTTTCCATTCTGTCTGTCTTTTTGAAATGTTGTGTACCCTGGAATATTTATTTCCCAACCTTGGTCACCTTGTAACTAGGTCTCTGTAATAAAGATTAGACCTACACTATTTATCTCTATTTGTGTCACTAGTTCATTTATCTTATTTTGAATGCTTTGTGCATTCAGATAAATAGCCTTTAATTTTTATTTTACCGCTATTCTTTGCTTGTACCTTATTTGCTGATGCACTATTACCGTTCTGCTCTCTGTCACTTCCTGTCCCACTCTGTTTTTATCCAAGTCACTACACTACTCTATCGCCTCAATTTTAGACTTTAGATTTCTGAAACTCCCTGCACCTGACCGCTCCCACCACTTTCAGTTTAAAGTCCTATCCACAGCCCTAGCTATGCAATTCACAGGACACTGACCCTAGCCCGGTTTGAGTGGAGCCCATCCAATGGAGCAGCTCCCTCTTTCCCCAGTACTGGCACCAGTGCCCGATGAATCGAAATCTTTTCTTCTCACTTCACTCTTTGAGCCACATGTTTAATTCTCTAATCTGCTTGACCCTGTGTCAATTGTAGCATGGCTCAGATAATAGTACAGAGATGATTATCTTTGAGGCTCTGCATTTTAATTTGGATCCTAATTCCTTAAACTCTCAGCAGAACATCATTCCTTGCTGTACTACAATGTTGGTTCCTACGTGAACTGCAACAACAGCATCCTCCCATCCCACCCCACCACCCCAACTCCAGTTTTGTCTCCAGCTGCGAGATGATGCCTTGGCACCGGGCAGGCAACACAAACTTTGGATCACCCTTTCTTTGTGCAATGAACAGTACCTATCTCCCTGACTATACTGTTCCCTATCACTACCACATTCCTTTTCGCTCCCCCCACTTGAATAGTATCCTGCACCATGGTTTTCCCATCCATCCTGCACTCCTTGTTCTCTACCTTTTTATTCTTTCATGGGATGTGGACGTCGCTGGCAAGGCAAACATTTGTTGCCCATCCCTAATTGCCCTTGACAACTGAGTGGCTTGCTAGGCCATTTCAGAGGACAGTTAAGAGCCAACCACATTGCTGGTTTGGAGTCACATGTCGGCCAGACCAGGTTTCCTTCCCTAAAGAACATCAGTGAACCTAATGGGTTTTTACGACCATTCCGATGTAAGGTCACTGACCTGAAACGTTAACTCTGTTTCCCTCTCCACAGATTCTGTCTGACCTGCTGATTATTTCCAGCATTTTCTGTCGTTATTTTAGATTTCCAGCATCCGCTGTATTTTGCTTTTGTTTGATTCCAATTTACCTGGGCCAAATCTGATCTCACCCCACTGAAATTGTCCCTTCTCCAATTAATTATTTTTACCTTTTCCATATCCAATCTAAGCCTTATAATACTATGATCACTCTCCCCTAAATGTTCCCCAACTGACACCTGATTCACTTGACCCATGTCATTCCCCAGAATTGGATTCAGCAATGTCTCCTTGTTGGGCCAGAAACGTACTGATCTAGAAAATTCTCCTGAATACACTTCAGAAACTCTTCCCCTCTCTGCCCTTTACAGTATTACTATCCCAGTCTATTTTAAGATAATTAAAGTTCCCCATTATAACTACTCTATGCACTTTCCTGTAATTTCCTTGCAAATTTGTTCTTCTATATCTTTCCCATTAGTTGGTGGCATTTAGGATACATTCAGCAGTGTAATAGTACCTTTATTGTTTCTCAGCTCTAACTAAATAGATTCGGTTCTTGACCCTTCTAGGACATCCCCTCTCTCATTAATCAATACTGCCACCCCTCCTCCTTTCTTTACTTCCCTATTTTTCCTGAGCACCTGTATCTAGGAATATTTAATAACTGCTCCTGCCCTTTTTTGAGCCAGGTCTCTATTATCACCACAACATCATATTGCCACTTGGCTATCTGTGCAGTTTGCCAACCTTATTTACCATGCTTCATTTATTCACATACATGCCCAGTAAACCTAAATTAGACAGTACTGCATTCCCTCTTATTATGATCTTACTATTTCTTATTCTAGTGCTATCTGTCTCTCCAAATTCTTTGTGCATCTTGATTTTCCTCTCAAATGTTGCATCCTGGTTCCCATCCCCCTGCCAACTTAGTTTAAACCCTCTCAAATAGCACGAGCAAACCACCCCCACAAGGACATTGGTCCTGGCTCTGTTCAGGTGCAACCTGTCCGGCCTATATAGGTTCCACTTCCCCAGAACGAGTCCCAATGTTCCAGGAATCTAAAGCCCTCCCTCCTGCACCACCTCTCCAGCCACACATTAACTTGCCTTATCCTTCTATTTCTATACTCACTCGTTCTGCATTAGATTTCATCTGCCACGTGTCTGCCCATTTCATCAGTCTGTCTATGCCCTCCTGAAGCTTATTACTATCCTCCACTCAATTCAGTACATCTATGAGTTTTGTGGTGTCTGCAACCTTTGAGATGATGTCCTGCAGACCCAAGACAAAGATCAAAGGCAAGAGCCCTCCCACATAACCAAAGATGTAAAGATCAGAAAGCAGGAGTTTGAGAACCCCACAGACACTCACGGAAGAGTTGATATTCAGTTTAACTAGTATTTTTTCAATTAATTTCAGTTTTTCTCCAAAGTGAAAAAGCGAACAACATCTTAGAGAGGCAGAAACGAGCCAATGGTATTTTTGAAGAGATCAAGCCAGGTAACATAGAAAGGGAATGCAATGAGGAAAGATGTTCCTATGAAGAAGCACGAGAAATATTTGAAAACAAAGATCTCACAGTAAGTTGTACAGAATTGAGATTAACATAAACTAATTATGCAAAGTGAATCCAGTGTGCTGATTATTATTGCCAAAACTGGTCTGTAATAAAGGATCATTGCTATTAGTCATGATGAAAGATTGTATTAGTATGGAGGCTTAGGTAACTGTTGAGAATTTGCACTTTATTTATTTCCAAATCCTCATTCCTATCCACAAATATCCCCATCCTCAATGATGGGGGAGCCCAGCACATCAGTGTGAAAGATAAGGCTGAAGCATATGCAACAATCTACAACCAGAAGTGACGGGTTGATGATCCATTTCGGTCTCCTCCTGAAGTCCTCAGCATCACAGAAGCCAGACTTCAGGCAATTCGATTTACTCTGCATGATATCAAGCAACGACTGAAGGCACTGGATACTGCAAAGGCTATGGGCCCTGACAATATTCCAGCAATAGTACTGAAGACCTGTGCTCCAGAACTTGCCGCGCCCCTAGTCAAGTTGTTCCAGTACAGCTACAACACTGGCGTCTACCCGGCAATGTGGAAAATTGCCCAGGTATGCCCTGTACACAAAAAGCAGGACAAGTCCAACCCAGTCAATCACCGCCCCATCAGCCTACTCTCAATCATCAGTAAAGTGATGGAAGGTGTCATCAACAGTGCCATCAAGCAGCACTTGCTTAGCAATAACCTGCTCAGTGATGCTCAGTTTGGGTTCCGCCAGGGCCACTCAGCTCCTGACCTCATTATAGCCTTGGTTCAAACATGGACAAAAGAGTTGAACTCAAAAGGTGAGGTGAGAGTGACTGCCCTTGACATCAAGGCAGCATTTGACAGAATATGGCATCAAGGAGCCCTAGCAAAACTGAGGTCAATGGGAATCAGGGGGAAAACCCTCACTGGCTGGAGCCATACCTAGCACAAAGGAAGATGGTTGTAGTTGTTGGAGGTCAATCATCTCAGCTCTAGGACATCACTGCAGGAATTCCTCAGGGTAGTGTCCTAGGCCCAACCATCTTCAGCTGCCTCATCAATGACCTTCCTTCAATCATAAGGTCAGAAGTGGGGATGTTCGCTGATGATTGCACAATGTTCAGCACCATTCGTGACTCCTCAGATACTGAAGCAGTCTGTGTAGAAATACAGCAAGGCCTGGACAATATCCAGGCTTGGGCTGATAAGTAGCAAGTAACATTTGCGCCACACAAGTGCCAGGCAATGACCATCTCCAAAAACAGAGAATCTAACCATCTCCCCTTGACATTCCATGGCATTACCATCACTGAATCCCCCACTACCAACATTTTAGGGGCTACCATTGACCAGAAACTAAACTGGAGTAGCCATATAAATACCGTGGCTACAATAGCAGGTCAGAGGCTAGGAATAAAAGCAAAATACTGCGGATGCTGGAAATCTGAAATATAACAAGAAATGCTGGAACCACTCAGCAGGTTTGGCAGCATCTGTGGAAAGAGGAGCAGAGTTAACGTTTCGGGTCAGTGACCCTTCTTTGGAACTGACAAATATTAAAAATGTCACAGGTTATAAGCAAGTGAGGTGGGGGTGGGGCAAGAGATAACAAAGTGTAGATTGGACAAGGCCACATAGCTGACCAAAAGGTCATGGAGCAAAGGCAAACAATATGTTAATGGTGTGTTGAAAGACAAAGCATTAGTACAGAAAAGGTGTTAACGGACTGAATATTGAACAGCAGCAAGTGCAAACATGAAAAAAAACAGTGGGTAAGCAAACTGAACAAACTAAGATGAAATGAAATAAATGCAAAAAAAGGTTGTAAAAAATGTAAAAAAGAAAAAACAACTAAAAATAAAATGTTTTCAGAGCTGTCATGCTCTGAAATTATTGAACTCAATGTTCAGTCCGGCAGGCTGTAGTGTGCCTAATTGGTAGATGAGATGCTGTTCTTCGAGCTTGCATTGATGTTCACTGGAACACTGCAGCAATCCCAGCACAGAGATGTGAGCATGAGAGCAGGGGGGAGTGTTGAAATGGCAAGCAACCAGAAGCTCGGGGTCCTGCTTGCAGACCGAGCGGAGCTGTTCCGCAAAACGGTCACCCAGTCTGCGCTTGGTCTCCGCACTGTAGAGGACACCACATTGTGAGCAACGAATACAGTATACTACATTGAAAGAAGTACAAGTAAATCGCTGCTTCTCCTGAAAGGAGTGTTTGGGGCCTGGGATAGTGAGGAGAGAGGAGGTAAATGGGCAGGTATTACACCTCCTGCGATTGCAGGGGAAGGTGCCATGGGACGGGGACGAGGTGGTGGGGGTAATGGAGGAGTGGACCAAGGTGTCACGGAGGGAATGATCCCTTCGGACTGCTGACAGGGGAAGGGAGGGGAAGATGCATTTGGTAGTGGCATCACGCTGGAGATGGCGGAAATGGCGGAGGATGATCCTTTGGATATGGAGGCTGATGGGATGGAAAGTGAGGACAAGGGGAACCCTGTCACGGTTCTGGGAGGGAGGGGAAGGGTTGAGGGCAGAGGTACGGGAAATGGGCCGGACACAGTTGAGGGTCCTGTCAACAACAGTGGGGGGGAATCCTCGGTTGAGGAAAAGGGAGGTCATACCAGAAGCACCGTCATGGAAGGTAGCATCATCAGAGCAGATGCGTCGAAGATGGAGAAACTGGGAGAATGGAAAGGAGTCCTTACAGGAGGTCGGGTGTGAAGAAGTGTAGTCGAGGTAGCTGTGGGAGTCGGTGGGCTTATAATGGATATTAGTAGACAACCTCTCCCCTGAGATGGAGACAGAGAAGTCAAGGAAAGGAAGGGAAGTGTCAGATCATGTAAAGGCGAGAGAAGGGTGGAAATTGGAAGCAAAGTTGATAAAGTTTTCCAGTTCGGGTCGGGAGCAGGAAACGGCACCGATACAGTCATCAATGTACCGGAAAAAGAGTTAGGGGAGGGGGCCTGAGTAGGACTGGAACAAAGAATGCTCGACATATCCCACAAAAAGACAGGCATAACTAGGACCCATGCGGGTACCCATAGCGACACCTTTTACTTGAAGGAAGTGCGTGGAGTTGAAGGAGAAGTTGTTCAATGTGAGAACAAGTTCAGCCAGGCGGAGGAGGGTGGTGGTGGATGGGGACTAGTTGGGCCTCCGTTCCAGGAAGAAGCGGAGAGCCCTCAAACCATCCTGGTGGGGGATGGAGGTGTAGAGCGATTGGACGTCCATAGTGAAGAGGAGGCAGTTGGGACCAGGAAACTGGAAATTGTCAAAATGACGTAGGGCGTCAGAAGAGTCACGGATGCAGGTGGGAAGAGACTGGACCAGCGGAGCAAAGATAGAGTCAAGATAGGAAGAAATAAGTTCAGTGGGGCAGGAGCAGGCTGACACAATGGGTCTGCCGGGACAGTCCCGTTTGTGGAGTTTGGGAAGGAGGTAGAAGCGGGCTGTCCGGGGTTGCGGGACTGTGAGGTTGGAAGCTGTAGGGGGAAGATCTCCAGAGGAGATGAGGTCAGTGACAATCCTTTGGACGGTGGCTTGATGTTCGGTGGTGGGGTCATGGTCCAGAGGGAGGTAGGAAGAAGTGTCTGTGAGTTGGCGTTGAGCTTCTGCAAGGTAGAGGTCAGTACGCCATACAACAACAGCACCACCTTTGTCTGCAGGTTTGATGACCATGTCGGGGTTAGACCTGAGAGAACTGGGTGCCTCAAGTTCAGAGAGGGTCAGGTTAGAGTGAGTGAGGGGGGCAGAGAAATTGAGATGACCAACGTCTCGCCGACAGTTTTTAATGAAGAGATCAAGAGCGGGTAAGTGGCCAGGGGGAAGGGTCCAGGTCGAGGGAGAATGCTGGAGGCGGGTGAATGGGTCTGCTGGTCGGGAGGAGGACTCCTGCTCAAAGAAGTGAGCCCGGAGGCGGAGGCGAGGGAAGAAGAGCTCAACATCATGCCGAGCGCAAAATGCATTCAGATGGGGGCGTAAGGGGATAAAACTGAGACCTTTGCTGAGTACAGAACATTCAGCATCAGAGAAGGGGAGGTCAGAGGGTATAGTGAATACACGGCAAGGGGTCAGATCAGAAGGCTGGGAATCCTGCAGCAAGTAACTCATCTCCTGACTCCCCAAAGTCTGTCCACCATCTACAAGGCACAAGTCAGGAGTATGATGGAATACTCTCCACTTGTCTGGATGGGTGCAGCTCCAACAACACTCAAGAAGCTCGACACCATCCTGGACAAAGCAGCCCGCTTGATTGGCACCCCATCTACAAACATTCACTCCCTCCCACGCACAGTGGCAGCAGTGTATACCATCTACAAGATGCAGTGTAGCAACGCACCAAGGCTCCTTAGACAGCACCTTCCAAACCCGCGACCTCTACCAACTAAAAGGACAAGGGCAGCAGATGCATGGGAACACCACCACCTCCAAGTTCCCCTCCAAGTTACACACCATCCTGACTTGGAACTATATCGCCGTTCCTTCACTGTCGCTGGGTCAAAATCCTGGAACTCCCTTCCTAACAGCACTGTGGGTGTACCTACCCCACATGGACTGCAGCGGTTCAAGAAGGCAGCTCACCACCACCTTCTCAAGGGCAATTAGTGATGGGCAATAAATGCTGGCCTGGCCAGCGACACCCACATCCCATGAATGAATAAAAAAAAATTAAGTTAAGGAATCAATAAAAGCTTTGAAAGAGGGATGGTATGCTAAATGAATCATCCAACGAGGCCATATGGGTGGAGCACAGAAATAAAAAAGGGGGCAGCCACACTACTAGGAGTGTACTATTGACCCCCAAATAGTGAAAGGGAGATAGAAGAACAAATATGTAGGCAAATTTCTGAGTGCAAAAACTATAGGGCAATAATAGTTGGGGATTTCAACTCCCCAAATATACAAACACAGAGGGGACAAAAGTCTTGAACTGCGTTCAAGAGAACCTTTTTAGCCAGCACGTAACAAGCCCAATGAAAGACAGCACAATTCTAGATTTAGTCTTTGGTCATGAAGCTGGGCAAGTGGATGAAGTAACAGTGGAGATAGTGACCATAATACAGTTAGTTTTGGCATAAACACGGAAAAAGACAAAGATAAAACCAGAAGTAAAGGTTCTAAATTGGGGGAAGGCAAATTTTACGAAACTGAGAGGTGATCTGGCAAAAGTGGACTGGATACAGCCACCTGAGGGAAAATCAGTGGCAAACCAGCGGGAGACATTCAAAAGCGAGATTGTACAGGCATGGTGTAGACATGTCCCCACAAAGATTAAGGGTGGTACGACCAAATCTAGAGCCCATGGTTATCTAGAAGCATACCAGGGTAAGATAAAGCAGAAAAAGAAAGCTTATGATGATCACAAAAGTAATCATACTTTAGAAAGCCTAGAGGAGTATAGAAAGTGCAGGGGTGAAGTAAAAAAGGAAATTAGAAAAGCAAAGAGAGGACATGAAAAATTATTGGCAAGTAGAATCAAGGAAAACCCAAAGATGTTCTTTCAGTACATTCAGAGCAAGAGGATAAATAAGGAAAGGATCGGGCCTATCAGAGATGTACAGGGGAACTTATGCAGAGATGTGGATAGGGTTCTTAATGAGTTTTTTTGTCTCTGTCTTCACAAAGGAGAGGGTTGATGCAGACATTGCAGTTAAAGAGGAGGAGTGTGAAATATTAAATATGATAAGCATAATGAGAGAGGAAGTACTAGAGGGTCTGACATCCCTGAAAGTGGATAAATCAACAGGGTCGGATGGATTGCATCCCAGGTTGTTAAAGGAAGCCAGGAGGAATAGTGGATGTGCTGAGGATCATCTTCAAATTCTCACTGGATACAGGCAAAGTTACAGATGATTAGAGGTCTGCGAACGTTGTACCATTGTGTAAAAAGGGTGCGAGGGATAGGCTAAATAATTATAGGCCGGTCAGTCTGACCTCGGTGGTGGATAAATTATTCGAATCAATTCTGAGCGACAGGATAAACTGCCACTTAGAAAGGCACAGATTAATCAGGGATAGTCAGCATGGACTTGTTAAGGGAAGGTCATGTCTTACTAACTTAATTGAGTTTTTGAGGAAGTAACAAGGAGGATTGATGAGGGTAGTGCAGTGGATGTGGTCTACATGGATTTTTGTAAGGCATTTGACAAGGTCCCACATGGCAGACTGGTCAGTGAAATGAAAGCCCATGGGATACAGGGAAATGTGGCAGGTTGGATCCAGAATTAGCTCAGGGCCAGGAAACAAAGGATAGTGGTCGACGGATGTTTTTGCAAATGGAAAGCTGTTTCCAGTGGCGTTCCACAGGGCTCAGTGTTGGGTCCTTTGCTGTTTGTTGTATATATTAATGATTTGGACTTAAATGTGGGAGACATGATTGGGAAATTTGCTGACGACACAAAAATTGGCCGTGTAGTTGATAGTGAAGAGGATAGCCGTAGACTCAAAAATTATATCAATGGTTGGGTTCAGTGGGTGGAAAAGTGGCAAATGGAATTTCGTCCAGAGAAATGTGAGGTAATGCATTTGGGGAGGGCAAATAAAGCGAGGGAATACACAGTTAAATGGGAGGATAGTGAGAGGGTTAGAAGAAGTGAGAGACCTTGGAGTGCATTTCCACAGGTCCCTGAAGGTGGCAGGACAGGTAGATAGAGTGGTGAAGAAGGCATATGGAAAGCTTTCCTTTATTGTCCGAGGTATAGAATACAAAAGCAGGGATATAATGCCGGAACTGTATAAAACGCTGGTTAGGCCACAGCTGGAGTATTGCATACAGTTCTGGTCACCACATTACAGGAAGGATATAATTGCTCTGGAGAGAGTACAGAGGAGATTTACAAGAATGTTGCCAGGGCTTGAAAGTTGTAGCTATGAGGAAAGATTGGTTCGGCAAGGGTTGTTTTCCTTCGAACAGAGGAGGCTGAGTCATAGACTCATAGAGTCGTACAGCATAGAAACAGGCACTTCGGCCCACCGTGTCCATGCCGACCATAATGCCTATCTATACCAATCCCACCTGCCTGCATTAATTCCATATCCCTCTATGCCTTGCTCATTCAAGTACCTGTCCAGATGCCTCTTAAATGTTGCTATTGTTCCTGCCTCCACCACCTCCTCTGGTAGCTCATTCCAGATACCCACTATTCTTTGTGTGAATGATTTACCCCTTCAATCCCCTTTAAACCTCCTCCCTCTCCTTAAATCTATGCCCTCTAGTTTTAGTCACCCCTACCATGGGAAACAGACTCTGGCTATCTATCTTATCTATGCCTCTCATAATTTTATATACCTCTATCATGACCCCTCTCAGCCTCCTTCACTCCAGGGAAAATAGACCCAGCCTATCCAATCTTTCTTTATAACTCAAGCCCTCCAAACCAGGCAACGTTCTTCTGAATCTTTTCTGCACCCTCTCTAGCTTAATCACAACTATCCTGTAGTGCGGCGACCAGAACTGCACACAGTACTCCAAATGCGGCCTAACCAACGTTATGTACAACTGTAACATGACGTCCCAACTCTTGTACTCAATGCCTCGGCCGATGAAGGCAAGCATGCCATATGCCTTCTTCACCACCCTGTCTACCTGTGTTGCCACTTTCAGAGAACTATGTACTTGCACCCCAAGGTCTCTCTGCTCAACAACACTCCCCAGGATCCAGGGATGACTTCATTGAGGTGCACAAAATTACGAGTGGCCTAGAGAGAGTAGACAGGAAGGACCTGTTTCCCCTAGCAGAGAGGTCAATTACCAGGGGGTACAGGTTTAAGGTGATTGGTAGAAGGATTAGAGGGAACATGAGGAAAAATGTTTTCACCCAGAGGGTGGTGGGTGGCTGGAATTCACTGCAAGGAACGGTGGTGGAGGCAGAAACCCTCAACTCTTTTAAAAGGTACCTGGACCTGGACCCGAAATGCTGTAACCTGCAAGGCTATGGACTAGGTGCTGGAAGGTGGGATTAGATTAGCGGCTAGTTTGTTTGGCCGGCACAAACACGACAGGCTGAAAGGCCTCCTTCTGTGCCGTAATTTTTCTATGGTTCTGTGGTTCTAAGCCCGACCTTATTGCTACATCTCTCCACCACTCTCAGAAGGCTCATCATGCATAATTCTTAATCATGTCTTCCATCATCTCCGATAATCATACTCAAAACTCCTGCCCTTTGGCTGGTCCCTCTTTGTGAAGTACATTTGTCTATTTTTAAAAATTCATTCTTTTATTTATTGCCGATCCCTAATTGTCCTTGAGAAGGTGGTGGTGAGCCGCCTTCTTGAACTGCTGCAGTCAGTGTGGTGTAGGTACACCCACAGTGCTGTTAGGGAGGGAGCTCCAGGATTTTGATACAGGAACAATGAAGGAACGGCGACATAGTTCCAAGCCAGGATGGTGTGTGGCTTGGAGGGGAACTTGCAGGCAGTGGTGTTCCCTTCTGCCTGCTGCCCTTGTCCTTCTAGGTAGTAGAGGTCGCGGGTTTGGAAGGTGCTGTCTAAGGAGGCTTGGCGAGTTGTTGCAGCTTGTCGATGTTATACACTGCTGCCACCGCGTGCCGATAGTGGAGGGAGTGAATTTTTATGGTGGTGGATGAGGTGCTGATCAAGCTGACTGCTTTGTCCTGGATGGTGTCAAGCTTCTTGAGCGTGGTTGGAGCTGTACTCATACAGGCAAATGGAGAATATTCCGTCATGCTCATTACTTGTGCCTTAATTATAGATGGTGGGACAGGCTTGGGGAGTTAGCAGCTCGGTTACTTGCCGCAAAAGTTCTAGTCTCTGACCTGCTCTTTTTTCCACAGTATTTATATGTCTAGTTCAGTTAAGTTTCTGGTCAATGGTTACCCCCAGGATGCTGTTGGTGGGGGATGCAGCGACGAGGAATGGCGGTCAATGTCAAGGGGAGATTCACTCTTCTTGGAGATGGTCATTGCCTGGCACTTGTGTGGCACGAATGTCACTTGTCGCTTATCAGCCTAAGCCTGAATGTTGTCAAGGTCTTGGTGCACATGGACATGGGCTGCTTCAGTATCTGAGGAATGGCAAATGGTACTGAACAGGGTGCAATCATCAGCAAACATCCCCAATTCTGGCCTTATGTTGGAGGGAAGTTCACTGATGAAGCAGCTGAAGATATTTGGGCCTAGGACACTATCCTGAAGAACTCTTGCAAACATGTCCTAAGGCTGAGATGATTGACCTCCAACAACCACAACCATCTTCCTTCGTGCTAGGTATGACTCCAACCAGTAGAGAGTTTCCCCCGATTCCCATTGACTTCAACTTTGCTACAGCTGTTTGATGCCACACTAGGCCAAATGCTGCCTTAAGGTTCACCTCAACTCTGGAATTCTGCTCCTTTGTCCATTTCTGGACCAAAGCTGTAATGAGGTCTGGAGCTGAATGGCCCTGGCAGAACCCAAACTGAGCACCAGTGAGCATATTATTGCTGAGCAAGTAATGCTTGATAGCACTGTTGACAAGAATGTCCATCACTTTGCTGATGATCAAGAGTAGACTGATAGGGCGATAACTGGCCGGTTTGCATTTATCCTGCTTTTGTGGACATTGTTGGGTAGATGCCAGTGCTGTAGCTGCATTGGAAGAGCTTGGCAAGCGGCGCGGCTAGTTCTGGAGCACACGTCTTCAGTACTGTTGCCAGGATTTTATCAGGACCCATAGCATTTGCTGCATCCAGAGCTTCAGCCATTTTTTGATATCACATTGAGTGAATTGATTAGCTGGAGACTGACATCTGTGATGCTGGGGAGCGCAGGAGACCGAGATGGATCATCACTCTGCACTTCGAGCTGAAGATGGCTGCAAATGTTTCATAGAGTCATAGAGTCATACAGCACAGAAACAGGCCCTTCAGCCCATCATGTCTGTGCCAACCATCCAGCACCTATCTATTCTAATCCCATTTTCCAGCACTTGGTCCATAGCCTTGTACGCTATGGCATTTCAAGTGCTCATCTAAATACTTCTTAAATGTTGTGAGGGTTCCTGCCTCTACCACCCCTTCAGGCAGTGTGTTCCAGATTCCAACCACCCTCTGGGTGAAAATATCTTTCCTCAAATCCCCTCTAAACCTCCTGCCCCTTACCTTAAATCTATGCCCCCTGGTTATTGAAACCTCCGCTAAGCAAAAAAGTTTCTTCCTATCTACCCTATCTCTGCCCCTCATAATTTTGTATACCTCAATCATGTCCCCCCTCAGCCTTCTCTGCTCGAAGGAAAACAATCCGAGCCTTTTCAGTCTCTCTTCATAGCTGAAATACTCCAGCCCAGGCAACATCCTGGTGAATCTTCTCTGCACCCTCTCCAGTGCAATCACATCCTTCCAATAGTGCGGTGACCAGAACTGTACACAGTACTCCAGCTTTGGTCTAACTAGCATTTTATACAGCTCCATCATAACCTCCCTGCTCTTATATTCTATGCCTCGGCTAATAAAGGTAAATATCCCATATGCCTTCCTAACCACCTTATCTACCTGTGCTGCTGCCTTCAGTGATCTATGGACAAGTACCCAAGGTCCCTCTGACCCTCTGTACTTCCTAGGATCCTACCATCCATTGCCTTGTTAGTCGTCCCAAAATGCATCACCTCACACTTCTCAGGATTAAATTCCATTTGCCACTGCTCAGCCATCTTACCAGCCCATCTAGATCGTCCTGTAATAGAACATAGAACATAGAACATAGAACAGTACAGCACAGTACAGGCCCTTCGGCCCACGATGTTGTGCCGAACCTTTAACCTACTCTAAGATCAAATCTAAGGCTTTCCTCCACAGGGCTAAAATGTGGCGAGTCGAAGAGACTTAGTAGTTGGCAGGAAAAAAGACAGAGGCGCAAGGGCAGAGCCAACTGTGCAACAGCCCCGACAAACAAATTTCTCTGCAGCACCTGTGGAAGAGCCTGTCACTCTAGAATTGGCCTTTATAGCCACTCCAGGCGCTGCTTCACAAACCACTGACCACCTCCAGGCGCTTATCCATTGTCTCTCGAAAGAAGGAGGCCCAAAAGAAAGATTTACAACACCACCAATTTTCCTGTCATCTGCGAACTTACTGAACATACCTCCCATATTCATGTCTAAATCATCAATGTACACTACAAACAGCAAGGGTCCCAGCACTGATCCCTGCAGTACACCATTGGTCACAGTACACAGTACACAGTACACCAGTGGCCTCCTGCCACTAAGCCAATTTTGGATCCAATTTGCCAAATTGCCCTGGATCCCATGGGCTCTTACCTTCTTGACCAATCTCCCAAGTGGGACTTTATCAAAAGTCTTACTGAAGTCCATGTAGACTACATCAACTGCTTTACCCTCATCGACACATCTAGTCACCGCCTCGAAAAATTCAATCAAGTTAGTTAATGATCTCCCTCTGACAAAGCCATGCTGACTATCCCTGATTAATCCCTGCCTCTCCAAGTGGAGATTAATCCTGTCTTTCAGAATTTTTTCCAATAGTTTCCCTACCACTGATGTTAGACTCACCGGGCTGTAATTACCTGGTTTATTCCTGCTACCCTTCTTGAATAATGGTACCTCATTCGCTGTCCTCTGATCCTCTCGTACCTCTCCTGTGGCCAGACAGGACTTGGAAATTTGTGTCAGAGCCCCTGCTAACTCCTCCCTTGCCTCACATAAAAGCCTGGGATACATCTCATCTGGGCCTGGGGATTTCTCCACTTTTAAGCCTGCTAAAACCATTAATACCTCCTTCCTTTCAATGCTAATTTGTTCAAGTGTATCACAATCACTCTCCTAGATCTCTACACCTACATCGTCCTTCTCCATAGTAAACACTGATGAAAAGTAATCATTTAAAACCTCACCTATGTCCTCCGGCTCCACACATGAATTGCCACTTTGGTCCCTAATGGGCCCTACTCTTTCCTTGGTTATCCTTTTGCCCTTAATATACTTAGAAAACACCTTGGGATTTTCCTTTGTCTTGCCCACCAGTGTTTTTTCATGCCCCCTCATCACTCTCCTGACTACCTTTTTAAGTACCCCCCCCTTCACTTCCTATACTCCTTTAGGGCCTCAGCTGTTTTCAGCCCTCTGAATCTGCCATCAGCTTCCTTTTATTTCCTTATCCAATCCTCTATATTCCTTGACATCCAGGGTTCCCAGGAATTATTGATCCTGCCCTTCACCTTTACAGGAACATGTTGGCTCTGAACTATCACTATTTCCTCTTTGAATGACTCCCACTGGTCTGATGTAGACTTTCCTACAAGTAGCTGCTCCCAGTCCACTTTGGCCAGATCCTGTTTTATCATATTGAAATTGGCCTTCGCCTAATTCAGTACCTTTATTTCCAGTCCATCTTTGTCCTTTTCCATAACTACCTTAAATCTTATAGAATTATGGTCACTATCCCCGAAATGCTCCCCCACTGACACTTCGACCACTTGTCTGGCTTTAAGTTTCAAGTTGAAAGTTTAGTTTTAGAAATGCAGCACTGAAACAGGCCCTTCGGCCCACTGAGTCTGTGCCAACCAACAACCACCCATTTGTCGTAATCCTACATTAATCCCATATTCCCTGCCACATCCCCACCATTCTCCTACCGCCTACCTACACTAGGGGCAATTTACAATGACCAATTTACCTATCAACCTGCAAGTCTTTGGCTGTGGAAGGAAACTGGAGCACCCGGCGGAAACCCACGCAGACAGAGGGAGAACTTGCAAATTCCACACAGGCAGTACCCAGAACTGAACCCAGGTTGCTGGAACTGTGAGGCTGTGGTGCTAACCACTGCACCGCCCAAAATCAATGATAGTTTCATGGCAACATTACTTAGCCCAGCTTTCAATTCCAGATTTTTATTTATCAATTGGGTGTATTAATTAATTGAATTTTAAATTCCATTAGCTGCCATGGTGGGATTTGAACCCATGTCCCCAAGGCATTAGCCTGAGCCTCTGGATTACTAGTTCAGTGACATTGCCATTATCCCACTGTCAGTGCCTCTAAGATTAGGTCCAGTACTGCCCCTTCTCTTGTGGACTTCCTACGTGCTGGCTCAAAAAGCTCTCTTAGATGCCCTTTAAGAATTCCACCCCCTTTAAGTCTCTTGCATTAAGACTATTTTAGTTAATATTGGGGAAGTTGAAATCCCCTAGTATTATTACCCTATTATTTTTACACCTCTCTGAGATTTGCCTACATATATGTTCCTCTATCTCTCCCTGACGGTTTGGAGGCTTGTAGTGCACTCCCAGCAAAGTGATTGCCCCCTTTTGTTTTTAGGTTCTAACCATATGACCTCATTTGAGGAACCTTCTAAAATATCATCCCTCCTTACTGCAGTAATTGACTCCTTGATCAATAGTGTAATGCCACCTCCTCTTTTACACCCCCTCCGTTACGCCTGAAGATTCTATACTCTGGAATATTGAGCTGCCAGTCCTGTCCTTCCCTCAACCATGTCTCTGTGATAGTAATATCATATTCCCATGTGCTAATCAACGCCCTCAATTCATCTGTCTTACTTGTGAGACTACTTGTGTTAAAATAGATGCAATCCAGCCTTGCATTATTCGCTTGTACCTTAACAGGTCTATATTTGCTCAGCCTTGCAGACTGACTTAGTTTCTTTTTTATATTTGGCTGCGCATCACCCCCTACTGTACCTCCATTCTGTATCCCCTCCCCCTGCCAAATTAGTTTAAACCCCCCCCAACAGCACCAGCAAACCTCCCTGCAAGGATGCTTGTCCCATTCCGGTTCAGGTGCAACTCGTCCAACTTGTACAGGTCCCACCTTCACCAGAAACAGGCCCAGTGATCCAGGAAACTAAAACCCTCCCTCCTGCACCATCTCCTCAGCCACGCATTCATCTGCTCTATCCTCCTATTCCTATTGTCACCAGGAGTAATCCAGAGATTACAACCTTTGAGGTCCTGCTTTTTAATATGCTCCCTAAATTCTTGTTGCAGGACCTCATCCCTCTTTCTACCTATGTCATTGGTACCAATGTGGACCCCGACCTCTGACTGTTCACCCTCCTCCTTCAGAATGTCCTGCAACCGCTCCATGACATCCTTGTCCTGTGCACCAGGGAGACAACATACCATCCTGGAGTCACGTTTGCGGCCACAGAAATGCCTATCTGTATCCCTTACAATAGAATCCCCTATCACTATGGCTCTCCCACTCTTTTTCCTCCGCTTCTATGCAGCTGAGCCACCTGTGGTGCCACAGGCTTGGCTCTTGCTGCATTCCCCTGAGAAGCTATCTCCCACAACAGTATCCAAAGTGGAAAGTCTGTTAGAGAGGGAGATGGACTCAGGGGCACTACCTGCCTAGTTCTTCTACTCTGCCAGGCGGTCACCATTCCCTTTCTGCCTGAGCAGCCTTTACCTGCGGTGTGACCACCTCCCTGTATGTGCTATCCACGATGATGTCAGCCTCACGGATGCTCCACAGTGTCCCCAGCTACTGCTCCAGATCCGAAACATGGCTTTCGAGTAGCTCCAGCTGGAGACACTTCCTGCAGACGTGTTCGCCCTGGACACTGGAAGTGTCCCTGACTTCCTACATTGCACAGGAGGATCACTCCACGCTGTTGAGCTGCCCTGCCATGACTGACCCTTAATTACCCTTACCCTTATTAAACACATACTTTGGTTCTGTTTTCACAAAGGAGATCACAAATAACCTCCCAGAAATGTTAGGGAACCAAGGGTCTAATGAGAGGGAGGAACTGAAGGAAATCAGTATTAGTAAAAAAATAGTGCTAGGGAAATTAATGGGGTTAAAGGCTGACAAGTCCCCAGGGCCTGATAATCTACATCCCAGAATACTAAAGGAAGTGGCCCTGGAAATAATGGATGCATTGGTGGTCATCTTCCAAAATTCTATAGACTCTGGAGCAGTTCCTACAGATTGGAGGGTGGCAAATGTAACCCCACTATTTAAAAAAGGAGGGAGAGAAAAAAAAACAGGGAATTACAGACCAGTTAGCCTTACATCAGTAGTGGGGAAAATGCGAGAGTCTATTATAAAGGATATGATAGCAGAACACCTGGAAAGTATAAATGGGATTGAGCAAAGTCAGCATGGGTTTACAAAAAGGAAGTCATGCTTAACAAATTTAATGCTTTTTTTTTTGAGGATGTAACTAGTAGAATATATAAGGGAGAACCAGTGGATGTGGTGTATTTGGATTTTCAGAAGGCTTTTGATAAGGTCCCACATAAGAGACCAATGTGTAAAATTAAAGCACATGGGATTGGGGCTAATATACTGGCATGGATTGAAAATTGGTTGACAGACAGGAAACAGAGAATAGGAATAAATGGGTCTTTTTCCAGGTGGCAGGCAGTGACTAGTGGGGTACTGCAGGGATCAGTGCTTGGGCCCCAGCTATTCACAATATATATTAATAACTTGGGTGGGGGAACTAAATGTAACATTTCCAAGTTTGCAGACGACATAAAGCTGGGGGGTAATGTGAACTGTGAGGAGGATGCAAAGAGTCTCCAATGTGATTTGGTCAAGTTGGGTGAGTGGACAAATGCATGACAGATGCAGTATAACGTGGATAAATGTGAGGTTATCCACTTTGGTTGTAAAAACAGAAAGGCAGA
Source organism: Heterodontus francisci (assembly GCF_036365525.1). NCBI lineage: Eukaryota > Metazoa > Chordata > Chondrichthyes > Heterodontiformes > Heterodontidae > Heterodontus > Heterodontus francisci. The sequence continues at coordinate 6,101,819 of NC_090385.1, forward strand.
TTATTATCTGAATGGTGATAGATTGGGAAAGGGGGAGGTGCAATGAGACCTTGGTGTCCTTGTACACCAGTCGCTGAAAGCAAGCATTCAGGCAGCAAGCAGTTAGGAAGGCGAATGGTCTGTTGGCCTTAATTGCAAGAGGATTTGAGTACAGGAGCAAGGATGTCTTACTGCAGTTATACAGGGCCTTGGTGAGACCACATCTGGAATATTGTGTGCAGTTTTGGTCTCCTTATCTGAGGAAGGATGTTCTTGCTATGGAGGGAGTGCAAAGAAGATTTACTAGGCTGATTCCTGGGATGGCAGGGTTGACGTATGAGGAGAGATTGGGTCGATTAGGCTTATATTCACTAGAGTTTAGAAGAATGAGAGGGGATCTCATAGAAACCTATAAAATTCTAACAGGCTAGATGTAGGGAGGATGTTCCCGATGGCTGGGGAGTCCAGAACCAGGGGTCACAGTCTCAGGATACAGATTATGCCATTTAGAACCGAGATGAGGAGAAATTTCTTCACTCAGAGGGTGGTGAACCTGTGGAATTCTCTACCGCAGAAGGCAGTGGAGGCCAAGTCATTAAATATATTCAAGAAGGAGATAGATATATTTCTTAATGCCAAAGGGATCAAGGGATATGGGGAGAAAGCGGGAACAGGGTACTGAATTAGACAATCAGCTATGATCTTATTTGAATGGCGGTGCAGACCCGAAGGGCTGAGTGGCCTACTCCTGCTCCTATTTTCTATGTTTCTCTGTTTCTATTTACTCCCTTAAATTACCCAAAAATTAGAGATTATTTACACTAGGGAACTTGATTCCCTAAAAAACACTGTTTACTATATAAAAAACTGTAGACCTTACCTTTCTCTTTACTTTAATTACTAACCCAGCTACTTACTGATGCTCCCTAAGAGCAGTTATTCACCAACCAATCGCCTTGCAGCTTTCCTGTGATGTTACTGTTCACTTTGTTTTCAAACTCCGGTGTACCTGGACTTCTCTCCACTCCTCACCTGGAAGATCAGTACTCTAGGCCGCGAACCTTGGGCTCTATTTATCCGCTCCCCACTCCGTGTTCTTCCCCCAGGTCCGCTCCTCTCTGCCTTGCCTTCAGCCTTGTCTTTTGCACTGATGTGCTGGGCTCCCCCATCATTGAAGATGGGGATATTTGTGGAACTTCCTCCTCTTGTTAGTTGTTTAATTGTCCACCGCCATTCATGACTGGAGGTGGCAGGACTGCAGAGCTTAGATCTGATCTGTTGGTTATGGGATCACTTAGCTCTATCTATCGCATGCTGCTTTTGCTGTTTACAATGCATGTATTCCAGTGTTATAGCTTCACCACAGGTTGGCACCTCATTTTTAGGTATGCCTGGTGCTGCTCCTGACTGCTGTTCTACAGCCCTCATTGAACCAGGGTTGGTCCCCGGCTTGATGGTAATGGCAGAGTGGGGAATATGCCGAGCCATGAGGTTACAGATTTTGGTTGAGTACAATTCTGCTGCTGCTGACGGCCCACGGTGTCTCATGGATGCCCAGTTTTGAGCTGCTGGATCTGTTCTGATTGTGCCACACAACATGATGGAGGGTGCCATTAGTGTGAAGACAGTCACTCCTACCAAAACTGTCGTGGGCAGATGCATCTGTGATAGAGCAGATTGGTGAGGACAAGGTCAAGTAAGGATTTCCCGTTTGTTGGTTCTCTGACTCCTGCCACATGCCCAGTCTAGCAGCTATGTCCTTCAAGACTTGGCCAACTTGGTCAGTAGTGGTGCTACCGAGCCACTCTTGGTGATGGACATTGAAACTCCCCACCCAGACTACACTCTGCACCCTTGCTACCCTCAATGCTTCTTCCAATTGGTGTTTAATATGGAGGAGTACTGATTTATCAGCTGAGGGAGGGCAGTTGATGGTAATCAGCAGGAAGATTCCTTGCCCATGTTTGACCTGATGCCATGAGACTTCATGGGTTCCGGAGTCAATGTTGAGGACTCCCAGGGTCACTCCCTCCCATCTGTATACCACAGCGTAGCCAACTCTGGTGGGTCTGTCCTGCCGGTGGGACAGGACATACGCAGGAATGGTGATGGTGGTGTCTGGGACATTGTCTGTAAGGTCTGATTCCATGAGTGTGATTATGTCAGGCTGTTGCTTGACTAGTCTGTGGGAAAGCTCTCCCAACTTTGGCACCAGTTCCCAGATGTTAGTGAGGAGGACTGAGCACGGTCAACTGGGAAGGGGTGCCCTTGTCGTTTCCAGTGCCTAGGTTGATATTAGGTGGTTAGTCCTCAAGATTACCAGACTGGTAACATTCCCACTATGCTACCATCCTCCTAAAAATGCAAATTATTTTGGGAATGATGAAAGCATACGTGTGTAGCATAAATACTAGCATGGAGCTATTGGACCAAATGGCCTGTTTCTCGACTTTTAATTCTATGTAATAGTTTTTGAAAAGTACATAATGTCGGTATCTGAGTTATCTCTAAATTTGAAATATATATTCATACAACAATCTTTTTTTTCTAGAATGAATTTTGGACTGAATACCTAGGTAAGAGTTTTATAATAACTTTCTAATGTTAACCTTTGCTAACTAAAGTGTGAAACATACAGCAGAAAAAGTTTAACTTCAACAACTGTCTGTTTTCTCCTGTTCTGATCAATGTGTTGCATAAAACATAATAATATTAACAAATATAATTTAAGCTTGATTTCTTTCAGAATTAGGGGCACTTTGAGTTTCCCTAATACTCTACTTCTCAAAGTATGGGCTGATATTTTCCTTTATATTTTAGTTTAAATAAACCTGTAAGGTATATTTTAAGAGGAGAATGGTTGTGATAGAGTCAATAAGGAGCAACTGTTTCCAGCAGCAAAAGGGTCAGTAACCAGATATCACAGATTTAAGGTAATTGGGGAAAAAGTCAGATGTTTTTACACAAGTTGTTGTGATCTGGAAAATGTAATGTCTGAAAGGGTGGTGGAAGCAGATTCAACAGTAGCTTATGAAAGGGAATTGGTAAAATAATTAAAGCAAAAATACATTTATTTATTTAGTGATACAGCACTGAAACAGGCCCTTCGGCCCACCGAGTCTGTGCCAACCAACAACCACCCATTTATACTAATCCTACTTAACCCCATATTCCCTTCCACATCCCCACCATTCTCCTACCACCTACCTACACTAGGGGCAATTTACAATGGCCAATTTACTATCAACCTGCAAGTCTTTGGCTGTGGAAGGAAACCGGAGCACCCGGCGGAAACCCACGCGGTCACAGGGAGAACTTGCAAACTCCGCACAGGCAGTACCCAGAACTGAACCCGGGTCGCTGAAGCAGTGAGGCTGCGGTGCTAACCACTGCGCCACTGTGCCACCCAATTACAAGACTATGAGGAAAATGCATGTGTGTGAGACTAATTGGCTAGCTCTTTCAATGTGCCAGCAGATGTGAAGTGATTCATTTTGGTCGGAAGAACATGGAGAGAAAATATAGAATAAAGGGTACAATTCTAAAGGGGGTGTAGTAGCGGAGGGACTTTGGTATATATGTGCATAAGTCATTGAAGGTGGCGGGACAGGTTGAGAGCGTAGTCAATAAAGCATACAGTATCCTGGGCTTTATTAATAGTGGCATAGAGTACAAGAGCAAGGAAGTTATGTTGACCTTGTATAAGACACTAGTTTGGCCTCAGCTGGAGTATTGTGTCCAGTTCTGGGTGCCACATTTCAGGAAAGACGTGAGGTCATTGGAGAGATTACAGAAAGATTCACGAGAATGGTACCAGGGATGAGGAATTTCAGTTATGATGATAGATTGGAGAAGTTAGGACTGATTTGATAGAGCTATTGAAAATCATGAGGGGTCTGGACAGAGTAGATAGAGAGAAACTGTTCCCACTCATGAAAGGATCGAGAACGAGAGGGCACAGATTTAAAAGTATTTGGTAAGAGAAGCAAAAGTGACATGAGGAAAAACCTTTTCATGCAACGAGTGGTTAAGGTCTGGAATGTGCTGCCTGAGGACCTGGTGGAGGCAGGTTCAATTGAAGCATTCACAAGGGAATTAGACAGTTATATAAAAAGGAAGAGTGTGCAGGGTTACGAGGAGAAGGCAGGGAGGGAGTTGCCCTTTCAGAGAGCTGGTGTGAACATGATGGGACGAATGGCCTCCTTCTGCACTGTAACAATTCTGTGATTCTGTGATCTGTGAGGCTCCCGTCCCTTTAAAAGATGGCAGTCTGTCCCCAACGGCTGCTGGCCAATCGAAGGCCGACAGCTATCCAACATCAGCGTGCCACTGCTGGGGCTGCAGCTGTGAAAGATGGACACCGACCTCCCCACGGGGTAAGTGGGGTCGGGGGGTCGCCAGGGCCAATCAGACAGGTCCTGGCAAGGGGTTGGGGTGGGGTAGTTGGTGAGGGCCAGCGTGGGGGTTTCTCTGTGGGGGCGGGCCTTGCCACTGGGAGACCCCTCTGTGGGTCATAGACTGCCCAATCAGGAGGGCCCACCTGAGCCCCCAACCCACTGGGATGCCACCAGGTTTTACTGGGAAGTCTCCCCAAGTGGCAGGGGCCCACCATCCACTGGGAATACCAGCAGTGGCGAGAAGAGGGCCTTTAGTGGCTCTTAACTGGCCTCTTGGGCATGAGGCCCATCCTTCACCTTCCCTGCCGCTGATAATATTCCATGGCAACGGGGACTCCACACCACTCCAGACCTTTCCTCGCCATTTTATGGTCCCCCACCTCCCAGCCTGTCCTTAGAGGGCTGGAATACCTCAGCCCCTTTAATGTAGTTTTCTCATGAAGCTTCACAACATTTTTGTTTTTCTTCTGAGTAACGAGTTTGGAATAGTAACCTTCCTCTCCAACAGCCTTTAAAATTCGTCATTGGCAAAGGATCTCAAGTGAAGCAAAGTTGGACTGACATTAAATTTGCAAACCTTTATATAAATACAGTACATTAGAAATACATTAAGAGTTCAAACATGCGCGGAGACTATTAACGCTTCTTGAGCTGCAAGAGGCTACAAGAGGTATTAATGCTAAATTTTCCTTTTACTGGTTTGAACCCGTGACCTCTTGTTCTAATCTCAAGGTTTATTTTGAAGTAAATGTCAGAATCTACATCTTTCACATCATTTCCTCTCTGATCCCTTGAACCTCTTTTCATGCATCAAACACAAATTTCTCCGGTCCCTCTCTCCTAACTCCATTCTTTAATGCTAGGAGTCAGCCTTCCTCTCACAGAAATCCTAGAAATTTACAGCACAGAAGGAGGCCTTTCCGCCCATGTGTCTGCGCTTGCCGACAAGTAGCCATCCATCCTAATCCCACTTTCCAGCTCTTGGTCCGTGGTCTTGTAGGTTATGGCACTTTCTCGCTCTCTAAAGGCTTCTATTCTTTCTTGGTGACCAAAACTGGGCATAATTACCCAAAGTGTCAAGGCTCAGTCATGTCATGTCAAGGCTCAGTTATTTATAGTGAAGTCACTAGTTGTGCTTTAGAGTTGTTCTGATGTATCCCACTGTTCAAAGTAAACACGGCTCCTTGCAGTCCAATGGATTTGTAATCTGTTGCAATTTTTTATCCTAAATCCCACCCTTGATATTTCTCCAAGATTAAGAATTCTTGTAGCTGGCTATCTGCATTGGCTTTCACCTTGTATTAAAGTTACTATGACTCATTTTCAGATGGAAACCAGTGCGAATCTAATCCTTGCCTCCATGAAAGTGAATGTAAGGATGGTATCAGCTCCTACTCCTGTTGGTGCCGACCAGGTTTCCAAGGGAAAAACTGTGAAATTGGTAAGAAAACAAATAGGATAATTTCCCGAGGGGACCGAACTCACACTTTTGCAATATACAGTGCTGCTGAAAAACCTGTATTTCTATAGCACCTATCCGGTCCTCAGAACATCGCAATATGCTTTACAGCCAATGAAGTATTTTTAAAGTGTTGCCACTGTTGTAATTAGGAAATGCAGTAGCCAATTTGAAAGGTACTACCTTTGACATCAAGGCAGCATTTGACTGGGTGTGACATCAAGGAGCCCGAGCAAAATTGAAGTCAGTGGGAATCAGGGAAAAATCTACACTAGTCGGTGTCATACCTGGCACAAAGGAAGATGGTTGTGGCTGTTGGAGGTCAATCATCTCAGTCCCAGGACATCACTGCAGCAGTCTCTCAGGGCAGTATCCTAGGCCCAACAATCTTCAGCTGCTTCATCAATGACTTTCCCTCCATTGTAAGGTCAGAAGTGGGGATGTTCGCTGATGATTGCAATGTGTTCAGTACCATTCGGAACTAGTCCCTGTCCCCATACAGCAAGACCTGGACAATATTCAGGGCTTGGGCTGATAAGAGGCAAGCAACATTTGCTCCACACAAGTGCGAGGCAATGATCATCTCCAACAAAAGAGAATCTAAGCATCTCCCCTTGATGTTCAGAGTTAAGCAATCCCACAATCAATGGATCAGATCAAAGCTCTGCAGTCCTGCTACATTCAGTCCAGCTATTCAGTGCAAAAGATAAGGCTGAAGCATTTGCAACCATCTTCAGCCAGAAGTGCTGAGTGGATGATCCATCTCGGCCTCCTCTGGGGTCCCCAGCATCACAGATGTCAGTCTTCAGACAATTTGATTCACTCCACGTAATATCAAGAAATGGCTGAAGGCACTGGATGCAGCAAATGCTAAGGGGCCTGACAACATCCCAGATGTAGTACTGAAGACTTGTGCTCCAGAACTTGCCATGCCCCTAGCCAAGCTGTTCCAGTATAGTTATAACACTGGATTCTACCTGACAATGTGGAAAATTGCCCAGCTATGTCCTGTCCACAAAAAGCAGGACAAATCCAATCCGAACAATTACCGCCCTATCAGTCCATTCTCAAACATCAGCAAAGTGATAGAAGGTGTCATCGACAGTGCTATCAAGTGACATTTACTAAGCTCAGCAATGCTCAGTTTGGGCTCCGCCAGGGCTACCTGGCTCCAGACCTTATTACAGCCTTGGTCCAAACATGGACAAAAGAACTGAATTCCAGAGTTGAGCGGAGAGCTACTGCGCTTGACATCAAGGCAGCATTTAACTGAGTGTGGCATTCAGGAGCCCTAGCAACATTGAAGTCAATGTGAGTCAGGGGGAAACGCTCCATGAGTTGGAGTCATATCTAGCACAAAAGAAGATGGTTGTGATTGTTGGAGGTCAATCATCTCAGCCTTAGGACATTGATGCAGGAGTTCCTTAGTGTAGTGTCCTAGGCCTAACCATCTTCAGCTGCTTTATCAATGAACGTCCCTCCAACATAAAGTCAGAAGTGAAATGTTCGCTGACGATTGCAGTGCTCAGTACCATTCGCAACTCTTCAGATACTGAAGCAGTCCCTGCCCTCATGCAGCAAGACCTGGACAATATTCAGACTGTGGCTGATAATTGGCAAGTATCGTTTGCTCCACACAAGTGCCAGCCAATGATCATCTCAAAAAGAGAATTTCCCCTTGACATTCAATGGCATTACCATCACTGAATACCCCACCATCAACATCCTGGGAGTTACCATTGACCAGAAACATAACTGGACCAGCCATATAAATACTGTGGAATCAAGAGTGGGTCAGAGGCTGGGAATTCTGCGGCGAGTAACTCACCTCCTAACTCCCTGAAGCCTGTCCACCATAACAAGGCACAAGTCAAGAGTATGATGGAATACTCTCCAGTTGCCTGGATGAGTGCAGCTCCAATAACACTCAAAAAGCATGACACCATCCAGGACAAAGCAGCATGCTTGATCAGCACCCTATCCACCACCTTAAACATTCACTCCCTCCACAATCGGCAAACAGTGGCAGCAGTGTGTACTATCCAAAAGATGTAGCAACTCGCTATGGCTCCTTTGACAGCATCTTCCAAACCCACGATCTCTACCACAGGAACACATGAAATAGGAGCAGGAGTAGACCATATGGTCTGTTGAGTCTGCTCCGCCATTCAATACGATCATGGCTAATCTTGGGCTTCAACTCCACTTTCCCGCCCACTCGCCATATCCCATGATTCCTTAAGAGACCTAAATATGTTTATCCCAGCCTTAAATATATTCAATGATGGAGCATCCGACAACCCTCTGGGGTAGAGAATTCCAAAGATTCACAACTTTTAGAGTTCAGCAATTTCTCCTCATCTCAGTTCTAAATGATCGGCCCCTTATCCTGAGACTGTGCCCCCATGTTTTAGATTTTCCGACCAAAGAACAGTACAGCACAGGAACAGGCCAATCGGCCCTCCAAGCCTGCGCCGATCTTGATGCCTGTCTAAACTAAAACCTTCTGCATTTCCGGGGACCGTATCCCTCTATTTCCATCCTATTCATGTATTTGTCAAGATGCCTCTTAAATGTCGCTATCGTACCTGCTTCCACCACCTCCCCCGGCAGCAAGTCCCAGGCACTCACCTCCCTCTGTGTAAAGAACTTGCCTCGCACATCCCCTCTAAACTTTGCCCCTCGCACCTTAAACCTATGTCCCCTAGTAACTGACTCTTCCACTCTGGGAAAAAGCTTCTGGCTATCCACTCTGTCCATGCCACTCATAACTTTGTAAGCTACATTTTCCTCCAAATCATTTATATATACTACAAACAGCAAAGGTCCCAGCACTGATCCCTGCGGAACACCACTAGTCACAGCCCTCCATTCAGAAAAGCACCCTTCTACTGCTACCCTCTGTCTTCTATGACAGAGACAGTTCTGTATCCATCTTGCCAGCTCACCTCCGATCCCGTGTGACTTCACCTTTTGTCCCAGTCTGCCATGAGGGACCTTGTCAAAGGCTTTATTGAAGTCCATATAGACAACATCCACTGCCCTTCCTTCATCAATCATCTTCGTCACTTCCTCAAAAAACTCAATCAAGTTAGTGAGACACGACCTCCCCTTCACAAAACCATGCTGCCTCTCGCTAATAAGTTAATTTGTTTCCAAATGGGAGTAAATCCTGTCCCGAAGAATCCTCTCTAATAATTTCCCTACCACTGTTGTAAGGCTCACCGGCCTATAATTTCCTGGATTATCCATGCTGCCCTTCTTAAACAAAGGAACAACATTGGCTATTCTCCAGTCCTCTGGGACCTCACCTGTAGCCAATGAGGATGCAAAGATTTCTGTCAAGGCCCCAGCAATTTCTTCCCTTGCCTCCCTCAGTATTCTAGGGTAGATCCCACCAGGCCCTGGGGACTTATCTACCTTAATGCTTTGCAAGACGCCCATCACCTCCTCCTTTTTGATAATGAGATGACTGAGACTATCTACACTCCCTGCCCTAGACTGATCATCCACCAAGTCCTTCTCTTTGGCGAATATTGATACAAAGTACTCATTTAGTACCGCGCCCATTTCCTCTGGCTCCACACATAGATTCCCTCCTCTGTCCTTCAGTGGGCCAACCCTTTCCCTGGTTACCCTCTTGCTCTTTATATACATCTAAAAAGCCTTGGGATTCTCATTAATCTTGTTTGCCAATGACTTTTCATGACCCCTTTTAGCCCTCCTGCCTCCTTGCTTAAGTTCCTTCCTACTTTTTTTATATTCCTCAAGGGCTTTGTCTGTTCCCAGCCTTCTAGCCCTTACGAATGCTTCCTTTTTCTTTTTGACTAGGCTCACAATATCCCTCGTTATCCAAGGTTCCCGAAACTTGCCAAACGTATCCTTCTTCCTCACAGGAACATGCCGGTCCTGGATTCTATACAACTGACTTTTTAAAGACTCCCACATGTCAGATGTTGATTCACCCTCAAACAGCCGCCCCCAATCTAAATTCTTCAGTTCCTGCCTAATATTGTTATAATTAACCTTCCCCCAATTTAGCACCTTCACCCGAGGACTACTCTTATCCTTATCCACAAGTACCTTAAAACTTATGGAATTATGGTCACTGTTCCCGAAATGCTCCCCCACTGAAACTTCGACCACTTGGCCGGGCTCATTCCCCAATACCAGGTCCAGTACAGCCACTTCCCTAGTTGGACTATCTACATACTGATTCAAGAAGCCCTCCTGGATGCTCCTTACAAATTCTGCCCCATCCAAGCCCCTAGCACTAAGTGAGTCCCAGTCAATATAGGGGAAGTTAAAATCACCCACCACTACAACCCTGTTACCTTTACATCTTTCCAAAACCTGTCTACAGATCTGCTCCTCTACCTCCCGCTGGCTGTTGGGAGGCCCGTAGTAAACCCCCAACATCGTGACTGCACCCTTCCTATTCCTGAGCTCCACCCATGTTGCCTCGCTGCATGACCCCTCCGAGGTGTCCTCCCACAGTACAGCTGTGATATTCTCCTTAACCAGTAATGCAACTTCCCCACCCCTTTTACATCCCCCTCTATCCCGCCTGAAGCTTCTAAATCCCGGAACATTTAGCTGCCAATCCTGTCCTTCCCTCAACCAAGTCTCTGTAATATCAACAACATCATATTTACAAGTACTAATCCAAGCTCTAAGTTCATCTGCCTTACCAGTTATACTTCTTGCATTGAAACAAATACACTTCAGACCACCAGTCCCGCTGTGCTCAGCAACATCTCCCTGCCTGCTCTTCCTCTTAGTCTTACTGGCCTTACTTACTAGTTCCCCCTCATTTATTTCACCTGCTGTCCTACTGTTCTGGTTCCCATCCCCCTGCCACACTAGTTTAAACCCTCCCAAGTGACGCTAGCAAACCTCGCAGCCAGGATATTAGTGCCCCTCCAGTTTAGATGCAACCCGTCCTTCTTGTACAGGTCCCACCTGTCCCTGAAGAGATCCCAATGATCCAGATATCTGAAACCCTCCCTCCTACACCAACTGTTCAGCCACGTGTTTAGCTGCACTATCTTCCTATTTCCAGCCTCACTGGCACGTGGCACAGGGAGTAATCCCGGGATTACAACCCTGGAGGTCCAGTCTTTTAACTTTATACCTGAACTCCTCCTGCAGGACCTCATCACTCTTCCTGCCTATGTCGTTGGTACCGATGTGTACCACAACCTCTGGCTGTTCACCTTCCCCCTTCAGAATGCCCTCTGTCCATTCAGAGACATCCTTGACCCTGGCACCAGGGAGGCAACACTCCATCCTGGAGTCTCTTTCACGTCCACAGAAGCGCCTATCTGTGCCGCTGACTATAGAGTCCCCTATAACTACTGCTCTTCTGCGCTTTGTCCCTCCCTGCTGAACAACAGTGCCAGCCGTGGTGCCACTGCTCTGACTGCTGCTGTTTTCCCCTGATAGTCCATCCCCTCCCAACAGTATCCAAAACGGTATACTTGTTAGAGAGGGGGATAGCCACAGGGGATTCCTGCACTGACTGCCTGCCCCTTCTAGCGGTCACCTATCTATCTGCCTGCACCTAGGGTGTAACCACTTCTCTAAAACTGCTGTCTATGACGCTTTCTGCCACTTGCATGCTCCTAAGTGCATCCAATTGCCGCTCCAACCGATCCATGCGGTCTGTGAAGAGCTGCAACTGGGTACACTTCCTACAGATGTAGTTGTCCGGAACGCTGGAAGCGTCACGGACCTCCCACATCTCACACGTGAAGCACTTTACCCCTCTGACTGACATTTCTGACCAGTGGAAACAATCTCAGTATCTACTCTATCCAGCCCCTTCAGAATCTGTATGTTTCAATGAGATCATCTCTCATTCTTCTAAACTTCAGAGAATATAGGTCTGATTTACTCAACCTCTCATCATAGGGTAAACCTCTCATCCCAGGACCAATCTAGTGAACCTTCGCTGCACTGCCTCCAATGCAAGTATATCCTTCCTTAAATATGGAGACCAAAACTGCATGTGGAAACTAAAACGGACCTAGAAGGACAAGGGCAGCAGATGCATGGGAACACCACCACCTGCAAGTTCCCCTCCAAGTCACACACCATCCTAACTGGAATTATATCTCCAGAAAGCAGTGGAGACTGGGTTATTGAATATATTCAAGGCTGAGTTAGACAGATTTGTGATCTACAAGGGAGTCAAGGGTTATTCGGGGCAGGCAGGAAATTGGAGTTCAGGCCACAATCAGATCAGCATGATCTTATTGAATGGCAGAACAGATTCGAGGGGCTGAATGGCCTGCTTCTGCTCCTATTTCTCATGATTTTATGATCTTATGATCCTTCACTGTCATTGGGTCAAATTCCTGGAATTCCCTACATAACAGCACTGTTGGTTTACCTACATCACATGGACTGCAGCGGTTCAAGAAGTCAGCTCACCACCACCTTCTCAAGGGCAATTAAGTATGGGCAATAAATGTTGGCCTTGCCAGTGACACTCACATCCCATGAAAAAAATAAACAAAATTGTGCACAGGAAGATTCCACAAATGCAATTGACCAGATAATCTATTTAAGTGTTGTTGGTTGGCATATAATTATTGTCATGGGATCTTTTACATCCACCTGAGATAGCAGACAGGGCCTTGGTTTAATGTCTCATCTGAAAGACAGCATCTCCAACAGTGCAGCACTCCCTCAGTACAGCACTTGGAGTGTCAGCCTAGATTTTGTGCCCAGGTCTATGGAGCAGAGCATGAATTCACAACCTTTCCAATTCAATGGTGTGAGTGCTACCTATTGAGCCAAGGCTGACAGACCCCAGAGTAGTATCCATGTCAATGTGTACTCAGAAAATAGCACCCACTTCCCTGCTGTGTAGCAGAAATTCTGACAGCCTTACTGGCATATTCAAAGCCCATTAATGGCTGATTGAAGTTTCACCATTTCAACTTCAAGAAATGGCTAAAGCAATTGTAGCAGCTTAAATTAAGCTCAAATGGCCTGAATTACAATGTATTTAACAAGTAAATACTTAGGTCATTACTGTAATATATGAGGAATTAAAATGAAGAAATTTCAGAGACAGGCAACAATCACATTTTGATGAACTAAATAATCGTCTGTACTTTGTTTTATGACTGATTATGATCTGAAATTGTTCAACTCAATGTTGAGTGTAGAAGGCTGTAGAATGTCTAATCAGAAGATGAGGTGCTGTTTATCGAGCTTACGTTGAGCTTCGTTGGAACACTGCCGGAGGTTGAGGGCAGAGATGTTGGCGTGAGAGCAAGGTTTTTTTTGCTTGAATCTGCATTTTGGGTGTTCCTGATGGCTTGTTGGTTAGCGCTGGCAATGAAAGTGTTATTAATGGACTCAGTTTCCCTGGGTTCAGGGAAGTTGGAAATCAGTGAGGAAGGAACTTTCAATTTCATAAGGAGCTGGACTTCGCTTTGAGTGATGAACGAACACGTCTAGCATTGGGCTAGATGTACACTTGGTCATGGACGTTCTGTGGGGTTTTGCACAGCAACTTTGCTGTCACCAAACATCCAAACAGCACAGCACAGTCTACAGGGCATTTGGGACAAGCAACTTCTTAATCAATCAAATTCAAGAATCATTAATGAGTCTGAACCAGGAATCGTCAATTAGAATATTGAATTCAGAGTCAAATCAGATTCAGAAAGGGAAATAAAGAGATGGAAAGAAAGATGGGATTAAGAAAGAGAAAAAAGAGACAGAAAGAAAAAGTAAAAAAGGTAATAATTTTTTTTAATCTTTGAAAATAATTAAAAGCTGAAGCAATGAGATTCCACACTTCTTAAAGTTAAATTTCCAGGCCAGAGAGGTTGTTTGGCAGTAATTAAGACTTGCCATGCCATTAAAAGGATTGTTACACTGGAATGGACAAGACCTAACTTATTATGGTGAGTTTAGTCTGTATCTACGAGCTAAGTACAGCAATTTCACACTGTGCAATGTATTTGAATCGTGAGTCAGACGGTGAATTAGGGTTATGGGAAAGGGCAGGGCATCTCGGACAGCAGTTTCCTGATTTACACATTTAATGCCTGTGGTCATTGGAAGTAGCTGTCTTGTTTCCACATAAATAATAGTGAGCATTATTAATCTCACCATTATTTCGACCATAAAATCCTGCCCATTGGTTTTTAGAAGTGTGTGTGAGGATGGCGGATGACTGGGTTCTTCTGTGGTGTAATATGTATTGTACTTGCATATTGTTAACTGAACATGAGAGGGCTCTCTGATGGGAGGAAGCACATTGTTGGGACTCCACTGAAACTGAAGATATATCGAGAATGAATGTTCGAGAGAGCCCGAAATAAAAGCAGCCATTACATTACTGCACCAATTTGAGTGTTTATTGGACATAGCATGACGCTGCCTCATGTCTGAATATTCTGCTGACACTCACAGCAATGGTCACTCTCAGATCCTCTCAGGCAAAGTAATGAATGTTGACTGGCATGTGAGGAATTCTATCCCAGCAAAGTATCAGTGTTATTGGGTGAGAGGGGAAGGCCCAAGATTGAAGGATGAGTTTTGGTGAATTAAAAAATAACTGGCTTAAGAGTTATGAGGAACACTAGGAACAGAATGAGATCATTCAGGCCTTCAAGCCAGTTCTGCCATTCAATTAGACTATGCCTGATTTGTAACTCAACTCAACATTTAGTATAAACTGGAAAAGAAAAGGACTTGTATTTATAGAGAGCCTTTCACAACCGCCAGACATCTCAAAGCATTTTATAACCAATGAAGTACTTTGGAAGTGTAGTCGTTGTTGTAATGGAGGAAGCATGGCAGCAAATTTGTGCACAGCAAGCTCCCACAAACAGCAATGTGATAATGACCAGATAATCTGTTTTTGTGATGTTGGTTGAGGGATAGATATTGGCCCCAGGACACCAGGGAAAACTGCCCTGATTTTCTTCAGGATAGCGCCATGGGATCTTTTACATCCAAGCAGGCAGATGGGGGCCTCGGTTAGCATCTTATCTGAAAGACAGCACCACCAACAGTGGAGCACTCCCCCAGTACCACCCTGTGTATCAGCCTGGATTGTTGTGCTCAAGCTCTAAAGTGGGACTTGAATCCAGAGGCAAGAGTGCTATCAACTGAGCCACAGCTGACACTGTAAATACGGGAGGATAATCCAATTGATAATTTTGCCAATTAGTGAATGCAAACAGGAGTTTTTTAAAAATTTCTTTAGTGGGATGTGGGTGTTGCTGGCAAGGCCCCTTCCATAGTTGCCTCTTGTGAATATGAAGAGAGTTCTTCATGAACCCCTGGTAGCAAGTTTGACACAACTGGTGACCTGCTGGGTCACTTCAGAGGGTAGTTAAATGTCAGCCGTACTGGCTTGGGACTGGAGTCACATATCAGCCCAGACCAGGTAAGGACGGCAGGTCTCTTCCCTAAAGATTATTAGTGAACATTAGATTTTTAATGATAATCTGACATCTTATGGTCACTTTTACTGATATTAGATAATTTTTCAAAACTAAGTTCAAGTTCTCAAATCTGCCACAGTGGGATTGAAACTCACATTCTCTGATTTATTAGTCCAGTCAACTGCTACAGCCCTTGCTGTTTCAGGGTCAGTTCCAATAACATGCCTCAAATATTTTTATATTGGAAATATAAAAATGATTATTTTGAAAAGTGAATCCTGAAATATTATCATGTTAACATGTTCTATAGTGGTTGCTTGTTGCTAAATAGCTTTTTACTCTTGCAGAACCATTAAAATTGTGCAGCTTGGACAATGGGAAATGTCATCATTTTTGCAAAACTGATGCAGTAAGAGGAGTGAGGTGTATGTGTGCCCCGACTTACAAACTTGACACTGATCAACATTCCTGTATCCCTGCAGGTAAAGGACATGCTGTTTGCTGTGTTACATTTTTCAGAAAAGTCTGCTATATCACATTCTTTGATATAGAGTTACATTGAGTTTACAGAACTGAAACAGGCCATTCGGCCCAACTGGTCTATGCTAGCATTTATGTTCCACAAGCGCCTTTTCCCACCCTTCTTCATCTCACCCTATCAGCATATCCTTCTATTCCTT
Source organism: Heterodontus francisci (assembly GCF_036365525.1). Lineage (NCBI taxonomy): Eukaryota > Metazoa > Chordata > Chondrichthyes > Heterodontiformes > Heterodontidae > Heterodontus > Heterodontus francisci. The sequence goes on from NC_090385.1 coordinate 6,117,750, forward strand.
TCTCCCTCATGTGCCTATCTAGCTTCCCTTTAGATGCACCTATGCTATTCACCTCAAGCACTCCATGGGGTAGCGAGTTCCACATTCTGGCCACTCTCTGGGTAAAGAGTGACGACCCTTGTATTTATAAAACCTAGTCTTGGCCTCCTTCACAACTACTTCTCTACATTTACCCTATCAAACCTCTTCATAATTTTAAAAACTACCATCAGATCACCCCTCAGCCATCTCTTTTCTAGAGATAAGAACCCAAGTATGTTAATTCTTTCCTCATATTTATAATCTCTCAGTTCTGGTATCATTCTTGTAAATCTTTTTTTGCACCATCTCCAGTGCCTTGATATCCTTCTTATCATATGCACAGTTTCTGTTTTAACTAAAGTTACCAGATCCCCATTTTCACAAAAAAATCAAAATAGCAAAACTGAGTCTAAAATAAATCCACAAATTTTAAAATGTAAATTACAAATGTTGCAGGTAAGGTAAGCATCTGTCACATTTCAGACCGCACAGATTGATTCATGCTAGAAATTCACAAGTTTATGCCTAAACATATGTTTACATTTCATGCTGGTTTCCTCTGACTTGGAGCCTGAAATTTACCAGCATTATCCAATCTTTAAGCTTCTTCCATCAACAGCAATTTAGATTCCAAGCTTGGGCTTATTTCTATCAATTTAAATTTGTGGATGTAAAGGGAAAGGTCAGATTAAAGAGAATTTCATTTTAGCAGTAGAATAAAACATGAGAATTATATGTTAGTACATTGTAGACTTTTCTTGTCTTTTTTTTATGCCTTTGTGTTGTAAACTACTCTTGTTGTAGTGTCTTTACCCTGGCACTCCCAAGTGTTTTCATTTGCCCTGAATCTTGGAGAAATTTAGGAACATAGGAATAGTTAGACAAAAAAATGGCCAAGGTCCATCAAATTCAGCAACTGCATTTATATAGGGCCTTTAACATAGTAAAATGCCCAAGCACTTCACAGGAACGTTATAAAGCAAAATGTGGCACCGAGCCACATGAGAAGATATCAGGGCAGGTGATTGAAAGCTTGATAAAAGAAGTAGATTTTAAGGAGGGTCTTGAAGCAGGAGAGAGAGATAGAGAAGCAGAGAGGTTTAGGAAGGGAATTCCAGAGCTTAGGGCCCAGGTAGCTGAAGGGACGGCCAGCAAAATCGTGTATGCTCAAGATGGCAGAATTAGAGAAGAGCAGATACCATGGAGGATTGTGGGGCTGGAGATTACGTTGGTTGGGGAGGGGGGGTTGGTGGAGGGGCTGGTGAGGCCATGGAGGGATCTGAAAACCAGTGCAAGAATTTTAAAATTGAGATATTGCTTAACTGGGAGCCAATGTTGGTCAGCGAGCACAGGGATGAACGAGATTTGGTGTGAGTTAAGACACAAGCAGCAGAGTTTTGGAAGACCTCAAGTTTCCAGAGGGTAGAATGTGGGAGACCAGCCAGGAGCATATTGAAATAGACAAGTCTAGAGGTAATGAAGGCACGAATGAGGGTTTCAGCAGCAGAAAAGCTGAGTCGGGGCGAAGCGGGGTGATGTTACAGAGGTGGAAATAGGCTGTCTTAGTGATGGAGTGGCTATGTGGTTTAAAGATCATCTCGGGGTCAAGTATGACAGCAAGATTGCAAACAGACTAGTTTAGAATCAGACAGGAAGCGGGATGAAGTCGGTGACTAGTGTTACGTCTGAGGCGGGAGGTGTGCACTGTTTATTCTAGTCGCACTTCTCCACAAGTTTCCACATATATTTAATTTTTTTCCCACTTACTGATATAGTCAATCATAGACTCTATTTTTATCCCAGAATAAAACACACCAACCAGGTTTCTTTAATAAATAGCAAAATTATTGGTTTATTATAAAACAAGTCTTAACCAGTAATGAAGTAAAGCATAAACACACAGATTGAAATATTAAAGTTCCCTTTTACACACTTACACACACACACATACACACACCTCTAACCGCCCCCGCCCCCAATGGACCAGAAAAATAAAATGGATTGTTGTTTAGAGCTTAGGCTGAATACTTGCTCATTCTTGAAGAAGAAACGGATGAAATGTGTTGTGTCCCAAAACCGGCATACAGTCTAGCCTCTGAGTACACTCTGAGACAGGTCACTGGGATCTTTTAGAAGAGTTCTTTTCAGGCGGCGTACAGAATTAATTTATCAGACTTTTCTTCAAAGACAGGAGACGAGATGAGTTGACACAGTGGACTTCTCAGGGTCTTTTAGAGAGGTCCTGGAAAACTGAGCTGGGTTGTGATCTTCTCTCCTTCCTTGGAAGTTCTCTGCTTCTACAGGCTTTTTAAGGAGATGGAACAGGTCGGGCTGAGCTGGGGTTCTGTCCTTCAGCTTTTTTTTTTAACTCCAAGCCCTTTTAAACAGTTCATTCCCAACTCCAAACAATTCAAAAGTGCAACCGAAAACAGAAAGTCCACCTTCAGACCTGTCACTTCTCTGCACACATCTTCCCCAGTTACCAGGGTTTCAGTTCTATTTTTAACTTGAGTCATGTGACAAACTAAATGTTGTTGTCAAACAAGTCCTCTTGATGACCCTCTTGGGGAAAAAAAACTGGTCAAACAGTTCTTCTGTTTGACAATAAATTCCTCAAAAAATATATTTACCAAAAATCAGAAGCTCTTTCATAACACTAGGAAATGGAGCTTGTGGTGGGGACCAAAGACAATGGCTTTGGACTTCCCAATTTTTAGCTGGAGGAAATTTCTGCTCATCTAGTTCATCTTCTACCATCCTGGTACTCACATGATTCAATGATAATCAGAGCAATCAATCTTTCTCAATTAATCTATAACAGACCCAGACACGAGGTGAGGAAAACCCCAGTTGTGGAGAGCTTTGGGAACCGTCGTGCAAACAGAGTAACGATGCATTAGACATTGCCTTAAGCTTTAAGAACACAAGAACTGAAGAAATAAGAGTGGGAGTAGGTCATTCGCCCCCTCGAACCTGCTCCTCCATTCAATAAGATCATGGCTGATCTGATCTTTGCCTCCACTCCAGTTTCCTGGCTGTTTCCCTTTCCTTTGACTCCCCGAGAATTCAAAATCTGTCCAACTCAGCCTTGAATATATTCAATGACTCAGCCTCCACTGCTCTCTGGGGAAGAGAATTCCAAAGGTTCACGACATTCTGAAAGAATACATTCCTCTTCATCCCTATCTTAAATGGGCTATCCCTGATTCTGAAACTATGCCCCCCAGTTCTAGAATCCCCCACAAGGGGATTGGACAGAATTTCCCAGCCCATTGGAGGGAAGCTGGGAGGTGTGAGGACTGTCAAAATGCCTGGGGAAGGCATCAGGAGATGAGCCTGAAATCTTCCCACCAACATGGTATATTGCCAGTGGAGGGAAGGTTGGAGGTGCCGATGCCTGCCAGGTGGCCAATTGAGCCACTTAAGTAGCCAATTAAGGGCCTCTTCCTGCCTCCGCAGGCATTTTGCAGGGGAGGTGGTGATGTAGTGGTACTGTCACTGGACTAGTAGCTTAGGCACCCAGGGTATTGCTCTGGGGACATGGGTTTGAATCCCACCACAGCTGAAGGTGGAATTTGAATTCAATTAATAAATCTGGAATTAAAAGCTAGTCTAATGATGGCCATGAAACCATTGTCGATTGTTGTAAAAACCCATCTGGTTCATTAATGTCCTTCAGGGAAGGAAATCTGCCGTCCTTACCTGGTCTGGCCTACATGTGACTCCAGACACACAGCAATGTGGGTGACTCTTACATGCCCTCTGAAATGGCCCAGGAAGCCACTCAGTTGTATCGAACTGTTGCGAAATCAATAAAAAAGAATGAAACCGGACAGACCACCCGGCATCGACCTAGGCACCGGAAACAACAACGGCAAACCCAGCCCTGTCGCCCCTGCAAAGTCCTCCTTACTAACATCTAGGGGCTTGTGCCAAAGTTGGGAGAGCTGTCCCACAGACTAGTCAAGCAACAGCCTGACATAGTCATACTCACGGAATCATACCTGACAGACACTCCGAAACACTGCCATCACCATCCCTGGGTATGTCTTGTCCCACTGGCAGGATAGACCCACCAGAGGTGGTGGCACAGTGGTATACAGTCGGGTGGGAGATGCCCTGGGAGTCCTCAACATCAACTCTGGATACCATGAAGTCTCATGGCATCAGATCAAACATGGACAAGGAAACCTCCTGCTGATTACCACCTACTGCCATCCCTCAGCTGATGACTCAGTACAAGTTGAACACCACTTGGAGAAAGCATGGAGGGTGGCAAGGGCACAGAATGTACTCTGGGTGGGGGACTTCAATGTCCATCACCAAGAGTGGCTCGGTAGCACCACTGCTGACCGAGTCCTAAAGGACATAGCTGCTAGACTGTGTGTGTGGCAGTGGTGAGGGAACCAACAAGAGGGAAAAACATACTTGACCTCGTCCTCACCAATCTGCCTGCCGCAGATGCATCTGTCCATGACAGTATTGGTAGGAGTGACCACCGCACATTCCTTGTGTAGATGAAGTCCCACCTTCACATTGAGGATACCCTCCATCATATTGTGTGATACTACCACTGTGCTAGATGGGATAGATTTCGAACAGATCTAGCAATGCAAAACTGGGCATCCATGAGGTGCTGTGGGCCATCAGCAGCAGCAGAATTGTACTCAACCACGATCTGTAACCTCATGGCCCAGCTGTGGCAAATGAAATTTAATCCTGAGAAGTGTGAGGTGATGTATTTTGGGAGGACTAACAAGGCAAGGGAATATAGAATGGATGGTAGGATCCTAGGAAGTACAGAGGGTCAGAGGGACCTTGGTGTACTTGTCCATAGATCACTGAAGGCAGCAGCACAGGTAGTTAAGGTGGTTAGGAAGGCATATGGGATACTTGCCTTTATTAGCTGAGGCATAGAATATAAGAACAGGGAGGTTATGATGGAGCTGTATAAAATGCTAGTTAGGCCACAGCTGGAGTACTGTGTACAGTTCTGGGCACCACACTATAGGAAGGATGTGATTGCACTGGAGAGGGTGCAGAGGAGATTCACCAGGATGTTGCCTGGGCTGGAGCATTTCAGCTATGAAGAGAGACTGAAAAGGCTAGGGTGGTTTTCCTTAGAGCAGAGAAGGCTGAGGGGAGATATGATTGAGGTATACAAAATTATGAGGGGCACAGATACGTTAGATTGGAAGAAAGTTTTTCCCTTAGCGGAGGTGTCAATAACCAGGGGGCATAGATTTAAGGTAAAGGGCAGGAGGTTTAGAGGGGATTTGAGGAAAAGATTTTGATTGGAATCTGGAACGCACTGCCTGAAGAGGTGGTCGAGGCAGGAACCCTCACAACATTTAAAAAGTATTTAGATGAGCACTTGAAACACCACAGTATACAAGGCTATGGGCCGTGCTGGAAAATGGGATTTGAATAGTTAGGTGCTTGATGGCCAGCACAGACACGATGGGCCGAAGGGCCTGTTTCTGTGCTGTAGAACTCCATGACTCTATATCCCCCACTCTACCATTACCATCAAAGCCAGGAGACCTACCCTGGTTCAAAGAAGAGTGCAGGAGGGCATGCCAGGAGCAGCACCAGGCAAACCTCAAAATGAGGTGTCAACCTGGTGAAGCTACAACACAGGAGTAACTGCGTAAGCAGCATGCGATAGACTGAGCTAAACCATCCCATAACCAACGGATCAGATCTAAGCTCTGCAGTCCTGCCACATCCAGCCGTCAATGGTGGTGGACAATTAAACAACTAACTGGAGGAGGAGGCTCCACAAATATCCCCATCCTCAATGATGGGGGTGCCCAGCACATCAGTGCGAAAGATAAGGCTGAAGCATTTGCGACAATCTTCAGCCAGAAGTGCCGAGTTGATGATCCATCTCAGCCTCCTCCTGAAGTCCCCAGCATCACAGATGCCAGACTTCAGCCAATTCGATTCACTCCGTGTGATATCAAGAAACGACTGAAGGCACTGGATACTGCAAAAGCTATGGGCCCTGACAATATTCCAACAATGGTACTGAAGACCTGTGCTCCAGAACTTGCCGCGCCCCTAGCCAAGCTGTTCCAGTACAGCTACAACACTGGTATTTACCCTGCAATGCGGAAAATTGCCCAGGTATGTCCTGTACACAAAAAGGACAAGTCCAACCCGGCCAATTAGCGCCCCATCATCTACTCTCAATCATCAGTAAAGTGATGGATGGTGTCATCAACAGTGCCATCAAGCTGCAGTTGCTTAGCAATAACCTGCTCAGTGATGCTCAGTTTGGGTTCCGCCAGGGCCACTCAGCTCCTGACCTCATTACAGCCTAGGTTCAAACATGGACAAAAGAGCTGAACTCAAGAGGTGAGGTGAGAATGACTGCCCTTGACCTCAAGGCAGCATTTGACTGAGTATGGCATCAAAGCACCCAAGAAAACTGAAGTCAATGGGAATCAGGGGGAAAACTCTCCGCTGGCTGGAGTGATACCTAGCGCTAAGGAAGATAGTTGTGGTTAGAAAACAGAACATCGAAAATAGGAGCAGGAGTAGGCCATTCGGCCCTTTGAGCCTGCTCCGCCATTCATTATGATTATGGCTGATCATCCAACTCACTAACCTGTTCCCACTTTTGCCCCATACCCTTTGACCCCTTTAGACCCAAGAACTATATCTGACTCCTTCTTGAAAACATACAATGTTTTGGCCTCAACTGCTTTCTGTGGTAGCGAATTCCACAGGCTCACCACTCTCTGGGTGAAGAAATTTCTCCTCATCTCAGTCCTGAAAGGTTTACCCCGTATCCTTAGAATATGATCCCTGGTTCTGGTCTCCCCCACCATCGGGAACATCCTTCCTGCAGCTACCCTGTCAAGTCCTGTTAGAATTTTATAGGTTTCTATGAGATCCCCCCTCACTCTTCTGAACTCCAGTGAATATAATCCTAACTGGCTCAATCTCTCCTCATACGTCAGTCCCGCCATCCCAGGAATCAGTCTGGTAAATCTTCGCTGCATTCCCTCTATAGCAAGAACATCCTTCCTCAGATAAGGAGACCAAAACTGCACACAATATTCCAGGTGTGGCCTCACCAAGGCCCTGTATAATTGCAGCAAGACATCCCTGTCTCCTGTACTCGAATCCTCTTGCTATGAAGGCCAACATACCATTTGCTTTTTTTACCACCTGTTGCACCTGCATGCTTACCTTCAGCGACTGGTGTATGAGAACACCCAGGTCTCGCTGCATATTCCCCTCTCTCAGTTTATAGCCATTCAGATAATAATCTGCCTTCCTGTTTTTGCTACCAAAGTGGATAACCTCACATTTATCCACATTATACTGCATCTGCTATGCATTTGCCCACTCACTCAACTTGTCCAAATCACCCTGAAGCCTCTCTGCATCCTCCTCACAACACACCCTCCCACCCAGTTTTGTGTCATCTGCAAATTTGGAGATATTACATTTTGTTCCCTCATCTAAATCATTAATATATCTAGTGAATAGCTGGGGTCCTAGCACCTAGCACTCTCTGTTTCCTGTTAGCTAGCCAATCCTCTATCCATGCTAATATGTTACCCCCTACACCATGGGCTCTTATTTTGTTTAGTAACCTTTGATGTGGCACCATGTCAAATGCATTCTGGAAATCCAAGTACACCACATCTACAGGTTCCCTTTATCCACATTGCTGGTTACTTCATCAAAGAACTCTAATAAAATGGTCAAATACGATTTCCCTTTCTCAAAACCATGTTGATTCTGCCTGTTTTCACTGAGATTTTCAAAATAACCTGCTCTTGCCTCCTTAATAATAGATTCCAGCATTTTACCTATGACAAATGTTAAGCTAACTGGCCTGTAGTTTCCTAATTCCCGTCTTCCTCCTTTTTTGAATAGCAGAGTTACACTCTGATGGGACCTTTCCAGAATCTAGGGAATTTTGGAAAATTAAAACCAATGCATCAACTTTCAGGAGCCTAACAGGAGCTTGGAGGTGGCCAATTGCTGGGAAGATAGCTCGCCTGGTCTCACTGCCAGCAAGTATGGGATCGGAACCCCATTTGATCCCAATTTTGGGGTCCCGAGCCACGGGAAAATTCTACCGTTTGTGTCCTCCTTACAACTTGCTTTCCTACCTATCTTTTTATCATCAGCAAATTTGACTGCAATATACTCTATCCCTTCATCCAAGTCATTAACATAGATTGTAAATAGTTGAGGCTCCAGCACTGATTCCTGTGGCACCCCACTAGCTAAGGTTTGGTAACCTGAAAAGGACCCATTTATCCTGACTCTCTGTTTCCTGTTAGTTAGCCAATCCTCTATCCATGATGATCTATTACCCCAACACAATGAGTCTTGTCTTGTATAGTAACCTTTTATGTGGCACCTTATCAAATGCCTTTAGGAAATCTAAATAGACTACAGCTACCGGTTCCCCTTTATCCACCCTGCTCGTTATATCTTCAAAGAACTCTAATAAATTTGTCAAACATGATTTCCCGTTCATAAAACCATGTTGACTCTGCTCAGATGATGAAAGGTCATCGACCTGAAATGTTAACTCTGTTTCTCTCTCCACACATGTTGCCAGACCTGCTGATTATTTCCAGCACTTTCTGTTTTATTTCAGATTTCCAGCATCCGCAGTATTTTGCTTTTGCTTTAGAAAAGAAATCCGAGAGCAGACGCTGGTATGTTGAAAATTAGGGCATCATATGAAGTCAATTAACTAATTTATTTCTTTTTTTGTTAGTGTTACATCCATGTGGACGAATTGCAGCTATCAATGCAGTGCGCTCACTTGATACCAATTCAATGCCGGATTCTGAAGTCAACAGTACTGTTACAGTCAACTCGTATCTGTATAATGTTACAAACACTTCGCTGAGAACTAACGTAACAGCTGCTACCAATATCAGTAACATCACAGGAGCCTATAACTACACCCACATCAAACCAGCACCAGCTGATCATACCAGAATAGTAGGCGGTGAAGAATGTCTGAAGGGACAATGCCCTTGGCAGGTATGGTATATATGTTTTAAAGAAGACTTGAATTTCTCTAGTGCTTTTCATGACTTAAGAACATCCCAATGTGCTTTACAGCCAATGACGTGTTATTGAAGTGTACTCACCATTGTAATGTAAGAAATGCAGCAGCTAATTTACACACAGAAAGATCCAACAAAGAGCAATGCGATCACGACCAGATAAATCTGATTTACTGATACTGAATGAGGGGTAAATATTGGCCAATATTGGCCAAATACTGGCCAAAAAGCAATAGCCATTATCTATTTGATTAATGGTAATTTCAGCTGCCTGGGCCCCAAGCTCTGGAATTCCATCCATAAACCTCTCTAACTCTCTGCCACTCTGCCCTCCTTTAAGATGCTTCTTAAAACAAACCTTTTTGATCACCTGCCCTAATAGTTCCTTATGTAGCTCAGTGTTAAATTTTAGTTGATAATGTCCCCATGAAGCACCTTGTGACACCTTACTGTGTTAAAGGTGCTATCCAATATCAGTTGTTCTTATTGCGTCTTAAATGCTGTGTTTATTTTGAGCAGAAATGGCTGTGCTTACTCACTAGCTCGCACCTCGTTAAGGGTTCACTGAATGCAAGAACAAACATAAGAACGGTCATTGACCTGAAACCTTAACTCTGTTTCACTTTAGATGTTTGCTTGACCTGATGAGTATTTCCAGCATTTTCTGTTTTTAATTCATACCTACAGTATTCACAGTATTTTGATTTGTGGAAGTTAAGTAACATCTCAATAATGTCTTTCTAATCCCTTCTAAGTGGTGTGTAAGGTTACAGGTTTTACAGCCTGTGCTAAACATTGACTGCAGTTTAAATAATGCTACAGGTCAAAGTGCAGCTAGAAACAACTGGGCAGAAGATCACAACACAAAAGGAACATCCTTGATGCACTTCCAACCTCATATTCACATCATCACTAACAATGTCTATTTCTACCTTTGTAACATTGCCTGACTTCGTTCCTGTCTCAGCTCATCTGCTGCTGTAACCCTCATTCGTGCCTTTGTTATCTCTAGACTTCATCATTCCAACGCACTCCTGGCTGGTCTTCTACATTCTACACTCTGTAAACTTGAGGCCATCCAAAACTCTACTGCCCGTGTCTTAACTCACACCAAGTCCCATTTCCTCTATCACCCCTGTGCTCACTGACCTACATTGGCTCTCAGTCAAGCAACATCTTGATTTTAAAACTCTCATTCTTGTATTCAAACCCCTTTATGGCTTCACCTCTCCCTATCTCTGTAATCTCCTCCAGTCCCACAAACCTCCGCGATATCGGCGCTGCTCTAATTCTGGCCTCTTGTGCATCCCTGATTTTAATTGCTCCATCATTGGTGGCTGCGTTTTTAATGCCTAGGTCCCAAGCTCTGGAATTTCCTCCCTACGCCTCTCCACCTCGCTTTCCTCCTTTAAGACACTCCTTAAGACCTACCTCTTTGACCAAGCTTTTGGTCATCTGACCTAATATTTCCTTTTGTGGCTCGGTGTCATACTTTGTTTTCTAGTGCTCCTATGAAGCACCTTGGGACATTTTATTACATTAAAGGCGCTATATAAATATAAGTTGTTTTTGTAGAGTACTGTAATAGTGGCCATTGCATATAGAGAGCTGTAAGTGGTGGGGACTGTGTTTGTCAATCTATCAGTGAAGAAGCAAAACAAGAAAGCTCTGATGAAAGGTCATTGACCTGAAACATTAACTCTGTTTCTCTCTCCACAGATGCTGCCAGACCTGCTGAGTATTTCCAGCACATCTTTATTTATTATTTTATTTTATTTAGAGATACAACACTGAAACAAGCCCTTCGGCCCACCAAGTCTGTGCCGACCAAGAACCACCCATTTATACTAACCCTACAGTAATCCCATATTCCCTACCACCTACCTACACTAGGGGCAATTTACAATGGCCAATTTACCCATCACCTGCAAGTCAGTGGGAGGAAACCGGAGCACCCGGCGAAAACCCACGTGGTCACAGGGAGAACTTACAAACTCCGCACAGGCAGTACCCAGAATTGAACCCGGGTCCCTAGAGCTGTGAGGCTGTGGTGCTAACCACTGCGCCACAGTGCCACTGTTTTTATTTCAGATTTCCAGCATCTGCAGTATTTTATTTTTGTAGAGCAAGAAAGCTCACAGTTTCATTGGGTAAACTATCCTGTTCTTGCTGATAAACTGTGTGCCTAGCTTGTAACCTGTTGATGTATCTCTGCTTTTTGTGAAAGGCCATGTTACTGGATAATTCTAAGAAGAAAGGATTCTGTGGTGGAACTATCCTGAATGAAAAGTGGGTGATTACAGCAGCACATTGTATGCATTTCCCTGTGAACTTTCAGATTGTTGTTGGTAAGTACTATGTGACTGTAGTTTCTTGCTCTTTTGGATGCCACAAAAATACAGTGCGAAAAATACAGTGCAAAAAAATAGTTGCAAGTTGCACGGTCCCTCGCCCAGCTGCTTGATTGGTCATATGCCTGCACTCATCCATCCTCCAGCGTGCCAACCAGAGAGGAAACCACAAGTGGGGCCTGCCTACCAAAATACGTTGGTTCCCGGGTCTGTTCCATTGCCTTGCTGAGCCTGGAGCCTGGACCGACTGTAGATCTTGGCAGATAGCAAGGATTTCCTCCCTAAACCTCTCTGTCTCTCTAGTTTGCTTTCCTCCTTTAAGGCACTCCTGAAAAACTACCTCTTTGACTAAGCTTTTGGCCAACTGCCCTAATATTGCCTTATGTGGTTCGATGTCAAATTTTGCATTTCAATGCTCTTGTGAAGCGCCGTATGAGGTTTTATGTTAAAGGTGCTATATAAATATAAGTTGTTGTTGTTGAGCTCTGAAAACTGTCTGTCTGACAATGACTGAATCAAATTACATGTTCCAGACAAACTGTTGGTTTGTCCTGCCTGCCAAGGGGACCAATCAGAAATCTGGTCCAATCCACTGGTGTTGCAAATGAACATTGAGTCATCGAGTCATATATAGTCTCTCCATCTCTCTTTCGCGCTCTCTCTCTCTACATACATATATATATAATATACACTCTAAGACTCTATGATAATAAAGTCTGTATGACTCTATGATAAATGAGCATTATCACAAATATATCCTCTACATAACTCCATTACAGATGTCATTGGGTTATCAAAGAGAGGTCCATTTTATTGAGGAATGGGGAGATCAATGGCATATGGTGGGAGGTCCCGATCCACTTTCATGTTTGGGCCTCGTTAGTTGCAACTTGTAATTAGGCAGCTTTGCTGTTTGGAAGGGTAAGAAAACCAGCGGCGAAATCACTGATTATAGCACCTTAAAGGGGAAGGCTGGAAAGGGTCAGAAGTTCAACACAGCAGCTTATTTCAGCATCGGTCAAATTTAAAGGAGCAAGCAGGGTAAGTTAAGAAAGCCTTTAAGGTTCAAAAATCCCAAAAGAATCATGAGTTCCAGACCTGCTTCCAACTATTCCTCACTGCCATTAATGATCCCTTTAAAGAAAGAAGTTGCATTTATATAGTGCCTCTGAATCAGAAAGTTGGGTGTTCAAGTTCCACTCCAGTGGTATAAGCACAAAATCTGGACCAACACTCCAGTGCAGTACTGAGGGAGTGCTGCAGTGTCGGAGGTACTGTCTTGATCCGTCGGAATTTAGAAGAGCAAGAGGTGACTTGATTGAAACATTTAAGATGTGGAAAGGATGTTTCCCTTGTGGGAGAATCTTGAACTAGGGGTCACTGTTTAAAAATAAGGGGTTGCCCTTATTTTAAACAGAGATGAGGAGAAATTTTTTCTCTCAGAGAGTCGTGAGTCTTTGGAATTTTCTTCCTCAAAAGGCAGTGGAAGTAGAGTCTTTGAATATTTTTAAGTCAGAGGTAGATAGATTCTTGATCAGCAAGGGGGTGAAAGGTTATCGGGAGTAGGTGGAAATGTCGAGTAATCAGTCGAGCCATGAACCTATAGAATGATGGAGCAGGCTCGAAGGGCCGAGTGGCCTACTCCTGCTCTGAATTCATATGGATGTCTGTATGTCTTTTGGCTGTGATGTTAAACCAAGGCCCCGTCTGCCCTCTCAAGTAGGTGTAACATAGAAACATAGAAAACAGGAGCAGGAGTAGGCCATTAGGCCCTTTGAGTCTGCTCCGCCATTCATTATGATCATGGCTGATCATCCAACTCAGTAGCCTGTTCCTGCTTTCACCCCATACCCTTTGATCCCTTTAAACCCAAGAGCTATATCTAACTCTTTCTTGAAAACATACAATGTTTTGGCCTCAACTGCTTTCTGTGGTAGCGAATTCCACAGGGTCACCACTCTCTGGGTGAAGAAATTTCTCCTCATCTCAGTCCTGACACGTTTACCCCGTTTCCTGAGACTATGACCCCTGGTTCTGGACTCCCCACCATTGGGAACATCCTTCCTGTCAAGTCCTCATTCGTCAGTCCCACCATCCCAGGAATCAGTCTGGTAAACCTTCGCTGCACTCCCTCTATAGCAAGAGCATCATTCCTTAGATAAGGAGACCAAAACTACACACAATATTCCAGGTGTGGCCTCACCAAGGCTCTGTATAATTGCAGCAAGACATCCCTGCTCCTGTACTCGAATCCTCTCGCTATGAGGGCCAACATACCATTTGCCTTTTTTACCGCCTGTTGCACCTTCAGCGACTGGTGTATGAGAACACCCAGGTCTCACTGCATATTCCCCTCTCTCAGTTTATAGCCATTCAGATAATAATCTGCCTTCCTGTTTTTGCTACCAAAGTGGATAACCTCACATTTATCCACATTATACTGCATCTGCCATGCATTAGCCCACTCACTCAACTTGTCCAAATCAGCCTGAAGCCTCTCTGCATCCTCCTCACAACTCACCCTCCCACCCAGTTTTGTGTCACCTGCAAATTTGAAGATATTACATTTAGTTCCCTCATCTAAATCATGAATATATATTGTGAATAGCTGGGGTCCTAGCACCGATCCCTGCGGTACCCCACTAGTCACTGCCTGCCATTCGGGAAAAAAAACATTTATCCCAACTCTTTGTTTCCTGTCTGCCAACTAATTTTCTATCCTTCGCAATACACTACCCCCAATCCCATGCGCTTTAATTTTACACGCTAATCTCTTATGTGGGACTTTGTACAAAGCCTTCTGAAAGTCCAACTAAACCACATCCACCGGCTCCCCCTCATCAACGCTACAAGTTACATCCTCGAAGAATTCTAGTAGAATTGTCAAACATGATTTCCCTTTCGTAAATCCATGCTGACTCTGCCCGATTCTACCACTGTTCGCCAAGTGCTCTGCTATAAAATCTTTGATAATGGACTCTAGAATTTTCCCCACTACCGACGTCAGGCTGACTGGTCTATAATTCCCTGCTTTCTCTCTACCTCCCTTTTTAAATAATGGGGTTACATTAGCTACCCTCCAATCTGTAGGAACTGTTCCAGAGTTGATAGAATCTTGGAAGATGACCACCAATGCATCCATTATTTCTAGGGCCACTTCCTTAAGTATTCTGGGATGCATACCATCAGGTCCTGGGGATTTATCGGCCTTCAATCCCATCAATTTCCTCAACACCATTTCTCTACTAATACAGATTTTCTTCAGTTCCTCTCTCTCACTAAACCCTGTGTTCCCCAACATTTCTGGTATGATATTTGTGTCCTCCTTTGTGAAGACAGAACCAAAGTATGCATTTAGTTGGTCAGCCTATAATAAATTCCCCTGTTTCTGACTGTAAGGGACCTACATTTGTCTTCACCAATCTTCTTCTCTTCACATACCTATAGAAACTTTTACAGTCAGTTTTTATGTTCCCTGCAAGCTTGCTCTCATACTCTATTTGTTGCAGTTCATCCATGCTCCCTCTAAATGTTTGCCATTTCCTATCCACTGTCATCCCTTTAAGTAATGTTTCCCAATCCGTCATGGCCAAATCGCGCCTCATACCTTCGTAGTTTCCTTTATTAAGATTCAGGACTCTAGTCTCAGAATCAACTAGATCACTCTCCATCTTGATGAAGAATTCTATCATATTATGGTCGCTCATTTCCAAGGGATCTCGCACCACTAGATTGTCAGTTATTTCTCTCTCATTACACAATACCCAGTCTAGGATGGCCTGTTGTCTAGTTGGTTCCTCAACATATTGGGCCAGAAAACCATCCCATATACACTCCAAGAATTCCTCCTCTACGGTATTCTGACTAATTTGATTTGCCCAATCTATATGCAGATTAAGTCACCCATAATTACAGATGTTCCTTTATCGCTTGCGTCTCTAACTTTCTATTTAATGCCATTCCCAACATCAGCACTACAGTTTGGAGGTCTATATATAACCCCCACTAATGTTTTTTGCCCCTTAGTGTTTCTCAGCTTTACCCATATAAATTCCACATCGTCAGAGCTAATATTATTGCATTAATTTCCTCTTTAACCAGCAATGCAACTCCACCGCCTTTTGCTTTTTTTCTGTCCTTCCTACATGCTGAATACCCCTGGATGTTCATTTCCCATCCCTGGTCACCTTGCAGCCATGTCTCTATAATCCTGACTATATCAGACCCGTTTACATCTATTTGCACGATTAATTCATCCACTTTATTGCGAATGCTCCGCGCGTTAAGGCACAAAGCCTTAAGGCTTGTCTTTTTAACAGTACTTGTCCTCTTCCCACTATTTTTCACTGTGCCCTGTTTGATTCTGGCCCTTGATTTCTCTGCCTATCACTTTTCTTTTTGCCCTTACTGTCTTTTGTTCTTGTCTTTGATTCCCCCCTCCTCTGACTCCTTGCAAAGGTTCCCATCCCCCTGCCATTTTAGTTTAAACTCTTCGGTATCTTGGCCAATATTCATCCCTCAACCACCATCTTTGAAACAGATTATCTGGTCATTATCTCATTGCGGTTTGTGGGAGCTTGCTGTGCACAAATTGGCTGCTGTGTTTCCTACATTACAAAAGTGACTACACTTCAGAAGTATTTCGCTGGTTGTAAAGCACTTTAGAATGCCCTGAGGCCACGAAAGGAGCTATATAAATGCAATCTCTGTTTCTGTCTCTGTCTCTGTCTCTCTCTCTCTCTCTGTATCTCATCTTATTGTATATTTGCTCTATTTAATACTTCTTTTCAATTTGCAACAGGTGAACATAACATTAACATAGATGAACACACGGAAAATTATCACGAAGTGAAGAAAGTGGTATTGTATCCAAAGTATAACGCCACTAAAAGCAGATATGATCACGACATTGCGCTAATCCTACTGAAAACGCCAATAAAGTTCAATGCCTTCATCATCCCCATTTGTCTCCCCGAGAAGCCCTTTGCTGAAAAGATACTGATGACACAAAATTATGGGACGGTTAGTGGCTGGGGAAGGCTAGCCAATATGGGACCTACTGCGGTTGTTCTACGGAAAATCGACATCCCTTATGTTGAACGCAGTATGTGCAAAGACTCCAGTAAATATAGCGTCACAGGGAACATGTTCTGTGCTGGCAGTGCAACGGGAATAAAAGATGCCTGCCAAGGAGACAGTGGAGGCCCTCACATCACGAGCTACAAGAACACTTGGTTTTTAACAGGCATTGTGAGCTGGGGGGATGGCTGTGCAGTTTCTGGCAGATATGGCTTTTACACAAGAGTATCACGATATTATGGTTGGATTAAAAGAGTCACAGGGTATTGATTGATGGAATAGCATAGTGTAACAACCACATGAGATTTGGTATGTGGGAGTTTTAAAAAAAACAGAGCATCATATATACAAAACATAAAGATTTCTTACTAACAGGAATTAAGAGGAAGTGTCAATCTTGTGGCTTGGTGCGAATTACCATATTAACCTTCAGAGTTGCTTGCAAGCATTTATCAATCACTTTTGGTGCTAGATTAATCTGAATTTATACAAACCTGTACCAAACCCTCATGTTGGACCGCTCTTTCCTAATAAATGAAACCTCTGCCTATATTATCCCTGTTTTTTCAATGTTTTTTCACTCACCACTATGAACTTTACACCTGTTAGCCAACTTCTAACTTGCAGAGTCCCGACTACAGCCTGTGATTTCCATTAGGCCCTTGACACTCCTGCAGCCAAATTAGCTCATCCTACTTTCCATTTCCACATGGACTGCAGCGGTTCAAGAAGGCAGCTCACCAGCACCTTCTCAAGGGCAATTAGGGATGAGGCAATAAATGCTGGCTGAGCCAGTGATGCCCACATCCTACGAATGAATAAAAAAAACTTGTGTTTTCCTCGCAGGTTTATCCTGTTTGAATTTTGAAGGTCAGGAGGTTTGGAATGGGGCTGTTTTGCGCACTGTTGTCTCATTGATAGAGCCCTAGAATTACACAACACAGAAGGAGGCCACTGTGCCTGCGCCCTGCAAATATTTCGTGGTATATTGTTTGGATAAATCCTAAATTGGATACAGCAAGATTGGTTAGTTATCAGTGACTGATGCTATTTTATCTTCAGGAGCAAAGAAGGTTAAGGGGAAATTAATAGAGGTGTTTGAAATTATGAAGGGTTTTGATAGAGTAAATAAGGAGTAACTATTTCCAGTGGCAGGAGGGTCATAGCGTAATAGAGCCATAGAGTTATACAGCACAGAAACAGGCCCTTCGGCCCACCATGTCTGTGCCAGCCATCAAGCACCTATCTAATCTCATTTTCCAGCATTTGGCCCGTAGCACTTGGTCGATAACCTGAGGACACAGATTTAAGAGAATTATATAAGGAGAATTATCTTTACACAGTGCGTTGTTAGGATCTAGAACACATTACCTGAAAGTGGTGGAAGAAGATTCAACAATAACTTCATAAGGTGACTGGATAAATACTTTAAAAGGAGAAATTTACAGGCCAACACAAAATATAGAACATTTCAAAACAAGAGAGATTTTAACAGCTCTCCACTGCTCTCCACATCCATATATTGATGTCCTGTGAACTGGAAGCGCAGGTGTTTGCTCCACAAGTTACACAGGGGATGGCCCCCTTCTGTGCTGTATGATTTATTGGTTATAGGGGTATAATCTGTGTTTAAAGAAAAAGGCTTTAAAACAACAATAACTTGTATTCATGTAACATCTTTACCATAGTAAAACATCTCAAGATATTTCACAACAGCATGATCAAGCCAAATTTGATACCGAGCCACACAAAGAGATATCCAGACAGGGGACCAAAAGCTTGATCAAAGAAGTAGGTTTTAAAGAGCGTCTTAAAGGAGGAAAGAGAGGTAGAGAGGCAGAGAGATTTAGAAAGAGAATTCCAGAGCTTAGGGCCCAGGCAGCTGAAGGCACGGGCACCAATGGTGGGGTGATTAAAATTGGAGATGTGCAACAGGCCAGGTATAGAGAAGTGCAGAGATCTTAGAGGATTGTAAGGTTGGAGGAGGTTACAAGGATAGGGAGGGACGAGGCCAAGGAAAGATTTCAATACAAGCTTAAGAAATTTAAAAGCACCAGTATTTCACTGCACAATGACTATTGGGATTACACGTCATATTGATGTGTAATAGAACAAGAGGAAGAAATCCCAATAGGAATCTGAAATAAAATAGAGGAAATGTTGGAAATACACAGCTGATGTGTCAGTGACTGAGAAAGAAAACAGAGGCTAAATTTTAAAAGGTTAAATTATGAGGTTATGTGGACTAAGCTTGTATTCTCTTGAAGATTAAGGCATGATCTGATTGAGGCATTTAAGATGATTAAAGGAGTTGATAGGGTAGATAAAGAGAAATTATTTCCTCTGGTGGAGAGTCCAGAACAAGAGGGCATGACCTTAAAATTAGAGTCAGGTCATTCAGCAGTGATGTCAGGAAGCACTTCTTCAAACAAAGGGTAGTGGAAATCTGGAACTTTCTCCCCCAAAAAGCTGTTGAGGCTGGAGATCAATTGAAAATTACAAACCTGAGATTGATGGATTTTTGTTGGGCAAGGGTATTAAGGCTTACATAACCAAATGGAGTTAAGATACAATGCCATAAGATTTTTGTTTTTTAAAAAAACTTGGAGGTCTATGTGCCTTTAAGACTGAGAAAAAGGGTTTTCTGAGGGTCTTGAATGTTGGCATTTAGTATTTGGAGAACAGGCTGCAAGGCAATTTGTATCCAAGTGACAGGAAGATTTTACAATAGTCTTCTGATTGTTTGTATAAAAAAAAAGGCTTTTAATTTCAGTTCTGCATTGTGAAAGTGACCAGGGGAACTGTGAAGAGCAAAAAGGGTTACTGCTGGAAATTGGTCAGGAACAAAGCCCAGAAAACTCTTTCTCTTGAAGAATAATTCCTGTATCAAGTAAAAGTCTAATCTCTTTGAAGGAGTTGCAAAAATCTAATGTATGGAAACTAAAACCCTTGTTGCTGTTAATGCCTGAAGAGAGGAAGAGACCCAGAGAAAAGAAGAATTGCTACACTCTGTGGAGAAAGAAAGCCTGTGTTTTGGGTGTGGCAGGTTGCTGTTGACTCCAATCAAGAATCTCTGCCTCAAGAGTGAGTTCTATAGTTGCTGTACTCTGTGGAGAAGGCTCCTTTGCTGAGAGTAAGTTGACTTTTGTGTTTTGGAAGTTCCTGAACTCTCAAGAAAGTTTCTATTGTTTGACTGCTACTTTAAAATTTAAATAGACCTGTTGTTACAACCTGTTGCTGAAAGATCTGTGTGATGCCTGCTATAGGCAAACTACCTTGGATGCCTACCCACCACAGACTGTTCATTAATTTCACCTGGAGAGACATTGAGTGGCATATGACTATTCGACTCTGGGACACCTCACCAATCCAGGAAGAATACTACCAGAAGTTGTAATGCAGTTATTTTATTATTCCTAAGAAAAAGTTCCAATTCAAAACATTTTTTTTATCAACCCGGTTAATCGTTGGTAATTGAATATATGTGTGTGCATGAGGGTTAAGAAGATTAAGGAGTTATAAAATCTTTTCATACATATAGATTCATCTCATCATCATTTAAAACTTGGTTTATTCATAAATAGTTAATTTTGTTGTTGTTTAAAGAAACCTAGTTTTGTGTGCTCTATTCTGGGGATAAATAATTAATTTGGCTAGTTTTTTTCCAGTAGGTGGGGACACTTTACTAATATGCTGTGACCTGTGAAGTATTGGGACTGAATTAACAGTGCATTACTCCCACTTCGGTCGTAACATATTAATTGGAGGCTCGTTCGGAATTCAAATCCAACGCTAATTAAGTGAATTATAAGGGAAGTAATAATTTGAAAGAGAAAAAATAAAAGAACCAGGTTTCTTGTATAAGGGTAAAGACTATGCTATCGGATGTGCAGTAGTGGGGCTGAATTAACAGTGCATTACTCTCGCCTTGGCCGTAACAACAGCCATGATCTAATTGAATGGCAGAGCAAGTTTTGGGAACTGAATAGCCTCCTCCTGTTCCTACATTTGGCATCTGAATCCTTTGGCAGCATCCAAAAGAGTTAATTGGTTTCCTTATAGATTGTAATAGACCTGCTGCATATTTCCAGCATTTCCTCCATCGATATATTTTTACAAATCTGAGCCATCAGTATTTGTGTACCATAACTGAGGAACTCTGTGAGCTGTGATATAAGCCTTTTAATTTGTGTTGTGACAAGTTGCAATGTAAACACTTTGTACTACGTTATAAATGGGATGCGTTTAGCTCACAGTCACGATGCATGATTGATTCAGTAATCTTTTCTATTTAGCAGATGCCCTTAGTTTATCACTTACATTTTTGGCCTTTTTTTCATCATAAAATAATAGCTTGAATTGCACAGCAACTGGCATAGACCTGAATGAAGAAACTCCAGGATCTAATTCTGCTGATGACCATGTAACCTCTGACAAACTAACTGATATAACTGCATTTCATCTGGAAAATTCCAAAATTTCCTCGATTGCTTTAAAGCCAAAATTTACACCGGTTGCTCTGCTGATCTTGCCTGACCTGCATTTATACAGAAATTTCCTGCACAGCTCATGACCCAAAGCTGGAATGGAAAGACTGAGATGAAATAAGGTCAAGTCCAATGCCACCGATAGGGGTAATAGTGAAGGTGCTTCCGTCTCCTTTCCTGGAGCCACACACTCTCAGAGCCTCTAGCCTCTGCTGCTTCTCTTACTTTTCTGTCATTCTGCAGGACAGGGGAATTCCCATTGGGAAGCCCATTCCCACTGCTTAATCCTTTTGAACTCATTGTGCATGGGATGGGGATACGAAATATTTCAGGTGCACTGAGACTGGTTGCACTGTGGTTAGTGTAAGTCTCAGTAAGAAAAATTCAAAAGAAAGTTGCTATCAAACTCTGGAAATCTTGGTCACACTAATAGCATTGACTTCAGGGCAAGCTGTGCATAAGATGTTCTGCGTAATTCTACATCGGTGCATAAGAAAGAAAAAACTTGCATTTATACAGCTCCTTTCACAACCTCAGCATATTTCAAAGCACTTTCCAAACAATGAAGTACCTCTGATGTGTAGTCACTGTTGAAATGCAGCAAATGCACCAGCCTATTTGCGCACAGCAGGCTCCCACGAACAGCAGTGAGATAAATGACCAGCTTATCTGTTTCTGTGATGTAGGTTGAGGGATAAATATTGGCAAGGACACTGGGGAGAACTCCCCTGCTCTTCTTCGAAGTAGTGTATTGGGATCTTTTCTGCCCACCTGTGAGGGCAGACGGGGCCTCGGTTTAATATCTCACTCAAAAGGCAGCATCTTCGAGATAGTACCTTCAACATTACAGCACTCCCTCACTCATTCACTGGAGAATTATATGCTCATTTCTCTGGAGTGGGACTGGAACTTCTGGCTTAGAGATGAGAGCACTACCCACTGAGCCACAGCTGACTCAATGGTGAGCAACAGCCCTTTAAGAACTGCTGGCCCACCCACTTTTGATGCACCCTTCCAATTGTTATGCAGGCCTGGATCCTTGTGTTCCTATTCTATGTGCAGGAAGCAAGCAGAAATCAGAAGGAGGGGTTTTCCTCTCAAAATTTGCTGGCGGACAGCCCTCCCTCCTGTGGTGTATGTCCACCTACACCCTGAGCCAGAATGGTTGTGTAGTTTTGGGTGCATGTGTTACTTTGGCAGAGTTGACGGTCCTTTTGCCTCTGAATCAGAAGGTTGTGAATTTGAACCCTATTACTAGAATTGCTCTCCCTTTGACGAGGTGTTAAAGTTTCCCAACGTTACAACAGTGACTACAGTTCAAAAGTGTACAGGAGGGGCTGCAAAGGAGGGTGGAGTGACAACCAGCTGCTAAATCAGAGGTCGAGCTAAATGTGTGGAGGTTCTGGAGCCAGTGATGCAATCCCCCAGGTCCGTCAGGCCAAATGCTAAGAGTGTGTCCTTCCAATTTGGTGCATATGCATCCTCTAAATCCTTGTAAGGCCCGGACGCCAGTGGAAACATTCATATGTTGCTCCCCATCCTTCCCTGGAGATTCAAAGCAAGCAGAGAAGATTTTCTATTTTTCACAGACTCACTCACAATGGAAGCTGCAATGAGAGTGTGGTTAACAGCAGCAACAAAGAGACGGCCAGGTTAACAACACAGAGGGGGTAATGGTGGCACAGTGGTAATGTCACTGAGCAAATAATCCAGGGACCTGGGCTAATGCTCTGGTGACGTGGGTTCAAATCCCACCACAGTGAATTTAAATTCAATTAATTAATAAAAATCTGGAATTGTGCCGTGAAACCATTATTGATTGTCATAAAAACCCATCCAGTTCACTAATGCCCTTTAGGGATGGAAATCCTTACCTGGTCTGGCTGGCATGTGACTCCAGACCCAGATCAACATGGTTATTCTTAACTGCCCTCTGAAATGGCCTAGCAAGCCACACAGTTGTCAAGGGCAATTAAGGATGGGCAACAAATGTTGGCCTTGCCAGTGATGCCCACATCCCATGAAAGAATATATTTTAAAAATCTGCTGTCTGTGGAAGGCATTGACATCACACTCAATCCCCCTACAGATGGTAGTTAATGCAGCATCAGACAGCTCTTATAACATCCTCAGAGCTGGCCATGGCAGCCTGCAGCAGCTGTGGAAAGTGAGCAGAGATTACCCCGGCATTGCCGGGATTTATGGAAAGAGAGCAATGTGGAGTGAGGGGCATCTTTGGGGCATTTTGCCCCAAAACATAAAGGGAATAAATGCAAAAAAACATCCTCCTGCAAACTCTGTGACTGGTATTATTGAGCATCCATTTAGACGAACTCCCACTGCCACACTGACTGCTTGAATAGAAAGAGCAATAATGGCGGGGTTTGCCGTACCTACTGCAGTTATACAGATGGCTGCTTAGCCAGCAGAGACGCCCATTTGCTGGGGACACAAGTGCAGAATTGGCAAATGACATGAATTCAATTGCCACTCCACCCCACTTGTACCACACTCCACTCTGAATCCACTCACACTCCATTCCTACACTCTAATTCTACCTCCACCTCAACCAGTGTCCAAGTACCCATGACCAATACCACAAGAAATCCTGGAAGATTAATCCACTTATTTGCTATTGATTGGCAAATGCACACAAAACTTCCAATCGTGCAATTGTGATTTTAGTGATTATTTGCCAAAGTATAATTGATTGATCACTTCAATTAACGCTAGGTATTGGTGCTCCTATGCACTGATTGATGTGCACACCACTGCAAACTAACACCAAGGACACTTGCTGCCAGATTACCCTGTGTCTCATCATGTTCTAGCGCAGTTCTTGCTGATTCTGTCATGTTACCACTGGCTGTAATCCAAGACTTGTGGTAATTGCCACAACTCCGCAGTATGGTTACAATTTTGAGTACAACTGTAATTGGACAAGGCAACTCAATAAAAGGCAATTCAGACAATTATTGAACTTTACATAAATGAGTGAGACAGACACATATTGTTTCATTTTTTCACAGTAAATGCTATTCAAATCACACTGGAAGTAGGGTTTAACACTTACACTGATAATATAGATTTTTTATAGAATGGTATAACACAGAAAGAGGCCATTTGGCCCATCGTGTCTGTGCTGAAAGAGCTATCCAATTAGTCACACTCTCCCTGATCATTCCCCATAGACCTGCAATATTTTCCTTTTCAAATATTTATCCAATTCCCTTTTGACTGTCTTTATTGATGTTTCCACCATTCTTTCAGGCAGTGCATTTCAGATCGAAATAACTCACCGTGTAAAATAGACAGAGCTAAACGATCCCATAACCAACGGATCAGATCTAAGTTCTGCAGTCCTGCCACATCCAGCCGTGAATGGTGGTGGACAATTAAACAACTAACTGGAGGAGGTGGCTCCACAAATATCCCCATCCTCAATGATGGGGGAGCCCAGCACATCAGTGTGAAAGATAAGGCTGAAGCATTTGCAATAATCTTCAGCCAGAAGTGTCGAGTTGATGATCCATCTCGGCGTCCTCCTGAAATCCCCAGCATCACAGATGCCAGTCTTCAGCCAATTCGATTCATTCCGTGTGATATGAAGAAATGACTGAAGGCACTGGATACTGCAAAGACTATTGGGCCTTGACAATATTCCGGCAATAGTACTGAAGACCTGTGCTCCTGAACTTGCCACGCCCCTAGCCAAGCTGTTCCAAAACAGCTACAGCACCGGCATCTACCCAGCAATGTGGAAAATTGCCCAGGTATGTCCTGTGCACAAAAAGCAGGACAAGTCCAACCCAGCCAATTACCGCCCCATCAGTCTACTCTCAGTCATCAGTAAAGTGATGGAAGGTGTCATCAACAGTGCTATCAAGTGGCACTTGCAAACCCACGACCTCTACCATCTAGAAGGACAAGAGCAGCAGATGCAAGGGAACACCACAACCTGCAAGTTCCCCTCCAAATCACACACCATCCTGACTTGGATCACCGTTCCTTCACTGTCGCTAGGTCAAAATCCTGGAACTCCCTTTCTAACAGCACTGTGGGTCTACCTACCCCACATGGACTGCAGCAGTTCAAGAAGGCAGCTCACCACCACTTTCTCAAGGGCAATTAGGGATGGGCAATAAATGCTGGCCTGGCCAGCAACACCCACATCCCATGAATGAATTTTTAAAAAATTCTTATCTCTTCCCAGTTCTTTTGCCAATTCCTTTAAATCTGTGTCCCCTGGTTACCGACCACCATCCCCCCCTTCCCCCACCAGTGGAGACAGTTTCTCCTTATCTACTCTATAAAAACCCATCATAATTTTGCACACCTTTTAAATCTCCCTTTAACTTTCTCTGCTCTAAGCAGAATATCCCCAGTCTCTCCACACAGCTGAATGGTAAATCTCTTTTGTGCATATTAGTTATTTACCAACGTACTCGTGACAAATTGCCATAAGAGAAAGGTTTAAGGTGGCACCAAAATGTTACACCTGACAATGACAGCTCAGAAACAAGTCTTCAACCTTCTCCGATAGATTGGATAATCCAATACCTGATGTCGGCAGATCTGCAGTAATCTGGAACATGGCTAATGGTAATGATTAACTAGATAACCTGACTAATCAGTTGGCAATCTTCCCATTCTGTTCCAGGTAACTCTGCAAGACAATAACCAAACCGATAGAATAGTCCTATATAGATTAGCAGCAAAATGCTTAACAATGTGGAACACTGATATGTTTCAAGCTGGTTAATACTCCAGCGCTTTGCTTGAACACAATCCCACGTGAGGTAAACTAGAAATACTTTGTTTTTATACTCTTTATAGTTAAGCAGGATATAGTTATAATGATGACCGTATTGTTATTAAACTCTACCACAATTTGTTATAAAGAGGTTGCAGTTTCTTGAACCTTTATCACAATTTGTTATCCCATAAAATGGTTCACAGATCACAAGTGTAGCAATCTGTTTCCTGAGTAACATTTTAATAAGTGTGTTGCCTTAAAATGCTCCTTTAATTTGATTGTAAACTCACTGTCATTGACAGTAGTGTAGTTTGCATTGGGTTGATAAAGAGTTGGGCTGTACAGCGAGCTCATCACTGGTACCAGACCCACCGGCCATCCATGTCTCCGCTTTAAAGATGTCTGCAAACGCAACTTGAAGTCCTGTGACATTGACCACAAGTCGTGGGAGCCAGTTGCCAGTGATCGCCAGAGCTGGTGGACAGCCATAAAGACGGGGCTAAAGAGTGGTGAGTCAAAGAGAATGAGCAGTTGGCAGGAAAAAAGACAGAAGTGCAAGGAGACAGCCAACTGTGTAACAACCCCTACAACCAATTTTATCTGCAGCACCTGTGGAAGAGTCTGTCACTCTAGAATTGGCCTTTATAGCCACTCCAAGTGCTGCTCCACAAACCACTGACCACCTCCAGGTGCTTACCCATTGTCTCTTGAGACAAGGAGGCCAAAGAGAGAGAGATAATGAGCCCCATAGAATCTCCCACAGATCTGAGCACTGCAGTGAAGCACTCCGAGAGACTGAGAGCTGAATTACTGAGTCCGTATGAACTAGGCTAGCTAAAGTATGATGCAATAGATATTTATAGTGACTATTTGAAAAGCAACATTTTTATTCCCTCTTCTTTCTATTGGGGAACTAACCTGCTCCCAGTTTGCCATTACCGCATACTCTGCCAAAACTTTACTGATTATCTTGCTATAATTGTATTTACTCTGTGCCTGCAGTGTCGACGATCTACAAGGTATATTGCATTAACTCACTAAGGTTACTTTGACAGCACCTTCATTCGCATAGGAAGTGCAGGAAGGCTAAATATATCCTAGCAACTTCAGCATCACATTTGAACAGCCTTGAAATTAAACTTTAGGGCGTAAGTAGCGAATCAGATATAAATAATTAGATTCTATTGATACTGGCAAAGTTTTGCAGATATCTGAAATAAAAATCAGAAAATGCTGGAAAACGCCCATCAGAGCAGGCAGCTGCTATGGAGACAGCAGCAGAGATAAGGGGCTGCATTTTGCTCGGAATGCTACCAGTCATTCAATACACTTGGCTATGGACTTCCAATGGGGTTTTGTTCAGCAAGTTGCTCTCAGCCAAACCTGCAAAAAGAGCCCTCTCCAACACATCTCAGATCTGTGCAAACAGGCTAACAATAGTGTATCTATTTAACCAATCAGATTGAAGGATTGTCAATGAGCAGCACCTGACTGCAAACTCCATCTGCAGCATAAGTGTGGACTTCAGCTGTTCGATTATCCATTAAGAGGAGCCAGGGCATCAGTAAGGGACATGGTTTGAAACCTCATGGCAGTAACAGCAGCTGTTCAAATCCATGGCAAATACGAGGACAATTTGCTCTCAGTGCGCTGTGCAAATTCCACCAATTAAAAATACAAAATGATGAAAAAGACATAAGGCAGATAATGTCTTTGATTGCCATAGCCGATGATACAGCCCGTGCCCTGAGTCCTAGTCGTACCAAATGTCGAATACCCTAGACGCAATTCGAGCTGATCTCACCTGCGAAACCATAGCCTGTTCTGTTTCAGAATTCTCTGGTGTTCTAAGCACATCACTCATGATCCACTGGGCTGGACTGTTCATATGTGACAGCCACTGTAAGTGGCTTCTGCCTTCTCACTCTGTGCAGGGGGACTTTCTCGTGCAACAGGTTCGATGGGCCAAATGGCCTCCTTCTGTTCTGTACTATTCCATGATCTATAACTGGTCTGAGGAGGTGAATGGCCTTCTCTTTTCCTGTGTTCCACTGTCACAGGGAGAAGCAATGAATAAAGGATGCCAGGATTTTTTTTTTAAGTGCAGCCTCCAGATTTATTTTGGATTGCCATTCTAATTGTGATATTGTGCCAGGGCATCGAGCAAGCCTTGAATCAGGCAGCCATAGCAAGGCATGCCAGCCAGTATCAACTGTGGCTCAGTTAGTAGCACTCACCTCTAAATTAGTAGATTATGGGTTTAAATCCCACCCTGGAGACTTAAACACATAATCCAGGTTGATAATCCCTCATGAAACCTAAGGACATACTTTAGACTAACAGTCAAGTGCTGCAATGTCTCATCTTTTGGATGAGATGAGATGTTAAACTGAGACCCTGTCTGCCCTCTCAGATGGACAGGAAAAAGTGACACTATTCAAAGAAGAGTAAGGGAGCTCCCCAAAGTGTCCTGCCTAATATTTATTGCTCAACCAATATCACTGAAACAGATTTCCTGGTCATTTATTTCACTGCTGTTTGTGGGAGCTTGCTGTGCACAGATTGGCTGCCACGATTCCTACATTACAGCACTTCAAATGTGCTCAATTGTTTCTAAAGCACTTTGGGACGTCTTCAGGTTGTGAAAGGCACTGCATGTACAGCAAATTGGTCCCCCACCTCATCTGTTTATTATCAGTCCGATGTGGGCACCAGATGTCACGCTAACGGGCGATTGACATTCTGACTTTGCTGGTCTGGAAGACTCATTTCTACAATCAACCACTGCAAATTTTATTTCTCTTTTCTTATTCTGGAGACGTGGGCATCGCAGGCAAGGGCAACATTTATTGCCCATCCCAACTTGTGTGTATCAAAAAAATCATGTCAGAGGACAGTTAAGAGTCAATAATGTTGGTGTGGAACTGGAGTCACATATAGGCCGAGACTGGGTAATGAGGGCAGGTTTCCTTCCCTAAAGGATATTAGTGACTGGATGGGTTTTTGCGACAATCTGCCAGCTTCACGGTCACTGTTGCTGAGACCAGCTTTTTATTTAACTGAATTAAAATTCTGAAACTGCAATGGAGGGACAGTGAGCTCCCATGCTCTGGATTATTAGCCCAGTAATATAAAACAAGAAATGCTGGACATACTCGGTAGGTCTGGCAGCATCTGTGGAGAGAGAAGCAGAGTTAACGTTTCAGGTCAGTGACCCTTCTTCAGAACTGGCAAATATTAGAAATGTAATAGGTTTTAAGCAAGTAAAGCAGGGGTGGAGCAAGAGATAACAAAAGAGAAGTTGTTGATAGGACAAGGTCACTGAGAATAACTGACCAGAAGGCCATGGAGCAAAGACAAACAATATGTTCATAGTTTGATGAAAGACAAAGCATTAGTACAGAGAGGATGTTAATTGACAGAAAAATGAACAGTCCTGGCCACAAACACAAACATGAAAAAAAAAACAGTGGGCAGGCACAGTAGAAACAAACTAAACAAACTAAAATAAAATAAAATAAACAAATAAAAATTAAAAAAGAAAAAAGAAAAAGAAAAAGAGGGGCCCGTCATGCTCTGAAATTATTGAACTCAATGTTCAGTCCAGCAGGCTGTAGAGTGCCTAATCGGTAAATGAGATGCTGTTCCTCGAGCTTGCGTTGATGTTCACTGGAACACTGCAGCAAGTCCAGGACAGAGATGTGAGCATGAGAGCAGGGGGAGTGTTGAAATGGCCAGCAACCGGAAGCTCAGGGTCATGCTTTCGGACTGAGCGAGGTACTCCGCAAAGCGGTCACCCAATCTGCAATTGGTCTCCCCTGTGTAGCGGAGACCATATTGTGAGCAGCGAATACAGTATACTAAAATGAAAGAAGTACAAGTAAATCGCTGCTTCACCTGAAAGGAGTGTTTGGGGCCTTGGACAGTGAGGAGAGAGGAGGTAAAAGTACAGGTATTACACCTCCTGTGATTGCGTGGGAAGGGGACGAGGTGGTGGGGGTAATGGAGGAGTGGACCAGGGTGTCTACTACCTGCTGTAATCCTTATTCTCTGCTCTGACAATACATGTTTGAGTTGAATATAGAACAAAATGGGATCACAGGAAAGATAAATGGTCTTTAATGAGTGAGTTTTTAAAACCACTACACGTAGGTCTCTGTTGTAACAGGAATTAGAGTTCAGTTGTCATCAAAGCAAAGTGTTACAAAGTTCTGTTGCTGCAACTCTCTCAGCAAGTGTTTTAGATCAGCTGCACGGAGAGAAATCAGGCAGGCAGCAGAGTAGATCAAAGCTGAACTGCCTCCCTAAGCTCACGCCCTTGTCTCAGATCTCCCTTACACAGGCCTGGCCAAGCTTTCTGGCTTTGTAGGCCAGTGGGGTGAAGACTAATGGGCCTCTCTATCTCGGTAACATCCTCCAGACCTACAATCCTCTGAGATCTCCGCACTCCTCCAATACTGGCCTCTTGTTGTTCCTCAATTTTCATTGCACCACCTTTGGGGGCTTCAGCTGCCTGGGCCCAAAGCTCTGGAACTCCCCCACCCCTGTCAAATGACTCCACCTCTCTTTCTTCCTTCAATATGTTCCTTAAAATCATTTTTCACATGAGACGTTAAACCGAGATCCTGTCTGCCAGATGGATGCAAAAGATCCCATGGCACTATTCAAAAAAGATTAGGGGACTTCTCTCTGGTGTCCTGGCCAATGTTTATCACTCAACCGACATCACTAAAAGCAGATTATCTAGCCATTATCATATTGCTGTTTGTGGGATCTTGCTGTGCGCAAATTGCCACGTTTCCTACATTACAACAGTAACCTCATTGGCTGTAAAGTGCTTTGGAACATCCTGAAGTCATGAAAGGCACTATATAAATGCAGGTCTTTCTCTTTTTCTCTCTTTCTGTGGCTCAGCGTCAAATCTTATTTGATAACACTCCTGCGAAGCACCATGGGATGTTATACTGTGTCAAGGGTGCTATATAAATGCAAGTTGTTGAAATTGTGAGTTACATATTATGTTTAAGTCAAAAGTTTACCTTTCTTTCATGTTGTGGATGCTAAACGATCTCAGCGTTCTGATTTAGGGTTTATATTGAAGCAATACTGTTAAGACCAATCCTTTCCAAACCTCGAGGCCCAAGAAATGCAAACAGGAAAAGCAGTGAATAAGAAATATGAGCACGAATAGTATCGAGAATCCTGCCCTTCTTGTGGAACATGGTTCGGAGACCTGTGCGGTAACAATTCTGAAATCTGCAGACACAATGGGCAGGATTTTCCCAGGTCTGTGAAGATGGAGGGGGAGACAACCAACAGGGAAATGCATCGGAACAGCTCCCTGACAAATTCCCGCCGCCAGGGAAATTTCCCCGGTGGTGGGCAGGAAACCGGATCAGCTGCCCGCCACACAGAGGTGGCCAGACTATTAAGATAATTAAGGCCCCAATTAAGGGCGGTTTTGTGGCCTCACCAGCATTTTGCCACTGGCGGAGCAGCCCCATCTCCCCCATCATGTGCAGAGGCCACCAGCTCAATGGAGGCAGCCTCCCTGGAGCAGGCTGGGGGGGCGCCATCGGAGCTGGAGGCTCCATTCCCCAATAACAGGGCCACTGACATGAGAGGCCGCACCTGTGGCCTAGACACATCCTCTGGAGGCGTTTCCCCTCCGATCCGAGGAACCTAATGCTACCAAGAGCATCTCCATGCTGAGGTACCCTCACTGTCACTGACATGTCTCAGCAGAACCCACCTTTCCCTGTGAGGCTGCTGAGCCTCCAGAGCTGCTGGCTTTCTGATTGGGCCTTTAGCCTCGGGGACCTGCCCACCATCCTTAATTGACTGCCAGCGCCGAAGTGGCCAATTAGAAGGCCACCTCCAGGAAAATTGCACTGGCGGGCGTGCTGCCATCAAGTGCAGGCTCCGGATCCCCTTTTGGCTCCGACGTCGGGGTCTCGAAGCCTGCAGTAAAATCCTGCCCAATAACTGCATCAATAGCTGAAATTACAGAGCTGCAATTCTTTCACTTGATCACTAGATGCCACCGTTACAATATCGAAGTGGTAGTACAATGTGACAGGACTCGGGGGAAATCAGTCTCTGGTTTTAACATGAAAACAAGGGATTGCGAATCGGGCACCCCCCTACTCACACTTCTTTAAATATCGTTTCATTGTAGGAAGTGCTGCATCTCAGTGGGATTTACCTTCTTACTTGCCTTGAAGAGAAGCAGATGTAAAATTATGTTGGCAGGGATTAGGAAAAGGTGTTGACCATTCAGTTCCTCAGGCCTTTTAGAATCAGGCAAACAGTATAGAAGGAGGCATTTCGGCCCATCGTGTTACTGCTAGCTCTTTGAAAGAGCTCTCCCATTAGCTCCTCTTCTCTCTTTCACTACAGCCCTGCATTCTTCTTCCATTTTCATTTGCTTGATTCTGCTCTCCCAATTACTCAGACCGTGTCAACCCTGAACTTTGACTACCAACTCCACTTAATGGTTTGGACCATGAAATTGATTGATTAGTCCTGACCCTGACTCACTTGGCTCTACCGGTGGATTCTGTGATACCGACAAACATGCAGTTTCTTTGTGACTTTCACTTTCATTCCGACTTTCTCTTGGGCTGTAGGAATTTGGACTATAGGAGGTTTCCCTTTGTCAGACCTCCTTTTTCAAGCAAATGATCTACATGACACTGACGGAGTTTGTCTCCAATCTTCACTAGATATGTGAATGTACTTAGTCTTTTTAAAAATCCAATCATATACTTCTTATCACTTTGGTGGTTTTTCACCATAACCTTCTGATCTCCACTGAACTCTCTAAGTTTCATGCGTAGAGCATCATGTTCAATAATATAAAAGCAAAATACTGCAGATGCTGGAAATCTGAAATAAAAAGAATAAATGCTGGAAATACTCAGCAGGTCTGGCAGCATCTGTGGAGAGAGAAGCAGAGTTAACGTTTCGGGTCAGTGACCCTTCATCAGAACTGGCAAAGGTTAGAAATATAATAGGTTTTAAGCAAGTAAAGCGGGGGTGGGGCAAGAGATAACAGAAGTAAAGGTGTTGATAGCTCAGAGGGGATCAGAGAATAACTGACCAGAAGGTCATGGAGCAAAGGCAAATGGTATGTTAATGGTGTGCTGAAAGACAAAGTGTTAGTCCAGAGAGGGTTTTAATTGACAGAAAAATGAACAGCTCTGGCCCAAAGCATCAAAAAAACAGTGGGCAGGCACATGGTAAGAAAAATAAATGATTTGAAACAAACTAAAATAAAATTTAAAAAAATAAAAAAATAACTGAAAAGAAAAAGGGCGACCCATCATGCTCTGAAATTATTGAACTCAATGTTCAGTCCGGGGCAGGCTGTAGTGTGACTAATTGGTAAATGCGATGCTGTTCCTCGAGCTTGCGTTGATGTTCACTGGAACACTGCAGCAATCCCAGCACAGAGATGTGAGCATGAGAGCAGGGGTGTGTGTTGAAATGGCCAGCATCCGGAAGCTCGGGGTCATACTTTCGGACTGAGTGGAGGTGTTCCACAAAGCAGTCACCCAGTCTGTGTTTGGTCTCCCCAATGTAGAGGACACCACATTGTGAGCAGCGAATACTGTATACTACATTGAAAGGAGTGCAAGTAAATCGCTGCTTCACCTGAAAGGAGTATTTGGGGCCTGGGATAGTGAGGAGAGAGGAGGTAAAAGTGCAGGTATTACACCTCCTGCGATTGCATGGGAAGGTGCCGTGGGAAGGGGACGAGGTGTTGGGGGTAATGGAGGAGTGGACCAGGGTGTCATGGAGAGAATGATCTCTTCGGAATGCTGACAGGGGAGGGGAGGGGAAGATGCATTTGGTAGTGGCATCACGTTAGACATGGCGGAAATGGCAGAGGATGATCCTTTGGATGTGGAGGCTGGTGGGGTGGAAAGTGAGGACAAGGGGAACCCTGTCACGGTTCTGGGAGGGAGGACTCATCTTCACTCTGTCTTGCTTTTCTCTTAGTTTGCTATTGAGGTCAGGCTTAAACAAACTAAACCTTGTCCTAGGAGCATGTTTAAACACTAACTCATAAGGTGAGCAACCTGTCGTAGACTGTGGGGTTATTCCGTAAGAGAACAGAAAATTATTTAGCCCGTGTCGAAGAGGAACATGGAAATTGCTGCCTAGTTTGTCACCTAGCAAATACTCCTGCAAAGATCTCTTCACAATTTGTACACTTCTTTCTACAGCACCATTCAATGCTGGGTGATATGATGGTGCTAGAGTGTGTTTGACTCCATTCTTACTCAGGAATATTTCAATCTCTTCTGACGTAAACTGTGGACCATTATCTGACACCAACACTTCCGGCAATCCATAAATTGCAAACCAACATCTCAAAATCTGAATAGTTTTGGCACTTGTGGTATTGGGCGTAAACTCAACATTTATCCACTTGCTATAGCTATCAACCAAAAACAAAATACTCTTTCCCTACCACTTCAAAGAAATCAACATGTTCCCATGGTTTCCTTGTGTTTGACCATGGAATGAAAGGAAAGATAGGAAGGAAAAAGAGTTGTCAGGAGAAGGTAAAAAGTCTTCACAGGGATATTGATCGGTTAAAATGAGTGGGCAAACATTTTGCAGATGGAGTATAATGTGGGAAAATGTGAATTTGGCCACCTTGGCAGGAAGAATAGAAAAGCAGTATATTATTTAAATGGAGAGAGATTGCAGAACCTGTTGGTACAGAGGGATCTGAGTATCCTGGTACATGAATCACAAAAAATTAATTTTCAGGTACAGCAAGTGATTAGGAAGGTAACTGGAATACGAACATACATACAAACATACGAACTAGGAGTAAGCTATTTAGCCCCTCGGGCCTGCTCCACCATTCTATAAGATCATGGCTGATTTGTTTACTGAATGTTGCCGTCGACTGCAAGGGGAATTGAGTATAAAAGTAGGGAAGTTTTACTGCAGCTGTACAGGACCTTGGTGAGACCACATCTGGAGATGTGGTCTACTTATTTGAAAAAGGATATAATTACGTTAGAAGCTGTTCAGAGAAGGTTCGCTTGACTCATTCTGGGGATGAAGGGCTTATCTTATAAAAGAAGGTTGAACAGGTTGGGCCTACACCCATTGGAGTTTAGAAGAATGAGAGATGATCTTATTGAAACATATAAGATCCTGAGGGGATTTGATAGAGTGGATACTGGGAAGATGTCTCATCTTGTGGGGGAGACCAGAATTAGGGGATACAGTTTAAGAATAAGAGGTCTCCCTTTTAAGATGGAGATAAGGAGAAATATTGTTCTCTCAGAGGGATTCTCTCCCCCAGAAAGCAGTGGAGGCTGGGGGTCAGTGAATTTATTTAAGGCTGAGTTAGATTTTTGATAGACAAGGAAGACAAAGGTTGTAGCAGGAAGACAGGAAAGTGGAGTTGAGACCACAATCAGATCAGCCATGATCTTATCAAATGGCAGAGCAGGCTCAAAGCCCGCTCCTAAGTCCTATGTTCCTATGTCCTATGTATCTTGGTTGGATCATTTCTCATTCTGAGACACACTTCACAACTTTTCATAAACTCTTCAATATCTCTATCTGCCTTTGGGTACCAAAATAAGTTTTGTGTTACTGCTTTCATAAGGACTGTACCTGTGTGCTCTTGATGAAGTTCCTCTAACAATTTCTCCCTAAACGTTGGTGGAATGACTCTTAAACCCCATAGGAGACATAAAACCAGAAAGTTTTGTTTTCAGCAGGTCTGGCAGCATCTGTGGAGAGAGAAACAGAGTTAATGCTTCAGGTCTGTGACCATTCATCAGAACTGACAAAGGTTAAAAATGTAATAGGTTTTGAGCAAGTAAAGCGGGGGTGGGGGTGGGGATAGAGAACAAAAGGGATGTGTGATAGGACAGATGGCCAGAGAGATTAACTGACAAGGAGGTCATGGAGCAAAGGCAAAGAGAGTGTGCTAATGGTGTAGCTAAAAACAAAGCATTAGTGCAGAGAGAGTGTTAATGACAGAATAATGAACAGCTCTAGCTAAAAGCACAAACATGAAAAACCCAGTTTAAGGCAGACACATGGTAAAAAAAATGATAAAGTAAAATAAAATAAAAGAATAATAAAAAAGGCCTATCATGCTCTAAAATTATCAATGCGTCTGGAAGGCTGTAGTGTGCCTTATCGGAAAATGAGGTGCTGCTCCTTCAGCTTGCGTTGATGTTCACTGGAACACTACAGCAGGCTAAGGACAGACATGTGTGCACGAGACCAGGGTTGGGGGTATGTTGAACTGGCATGCAAACAGAAGCTCGGGGTCATGCTTTCGGATTGAGCGGAGATGTTCCGCAAAGCACTCACCCAATCTGCGTTGGTCTACCCAGTGTAGAGGAGACCACATTGTGAGCAACGAATACAGTATACTAAAATGAAAGAGGTACAAGTAAATCGCTGCTTCACCTGAAAGGAGTGTTTGGGGCCATGGATGGTGACAGCCTTGATCTATACTCAGTTCATTTTATACATGTGAAATACTCCTGCAATTTCTCATCATCGCACTCTTTAGACCAGCCATTCATGACATAATTGAGCACTTTAGTGAGCACCGCATCCTTGCGAGTTTCTTCAGAAATTTCTCTGGCAGACACTGGAATGTCATTTGTGTTTGTAAAGTAATTCACAGGTAACTCATTGGCAAAAACATTAATCAGCCTTCACTTGCTCAGTGTCAGATGTACTCCTACTGACCCCTACTGTAAATAAGTCGGCCCAGTTTAAACGTATTTCCTTAAGCCAATTTCTTCTCATCGTGGAGATTGAGTTCCCTCCTACCACTACCATTGTACACCACCCTAACATTCACTTCACCTAATCCTGGAACACTGTTATTGGAATAACTAGTCAGTTTCACACCAGATTTTTGTAAGGGAATGTGACTTAGGGACTTCTTGTACTTTCCTTCCGAGTGAACAGACACTGCTGCAGCTGTATCAACGATAACAGTAAGTTGTGAATTTCTGACTTTCATTTTTCCTGTGTGCATTGGAATTATATCTTCAGCCCTTTTTCTCTCATCTTCCATGTGCTGTTTCTTTTGTTCTCTTACTGAGTACAACTCTCGACCTTCCTGCTCGATAACATCAACTTCAGTTTAGAGATACAGCACTGAAACAGGCCCTTCGGCCCACCGAGTCTGTGCCGACCATCAACCACCCACTCATACTAATCCTACACTAATCCCATATTCCTACCAAACATCCCCACCTGTCCCTATATTTCCCTACCACCTACCTATACTAGTGACAATTTATAATGGCCAATTTACCTATCAACCTGCAAGTCTTTTGGCTTGTGGGAGGAAACCAGAGCACCCGGAGAAAACCCACGCAGACACAGGGAGAACTTGCAAACTCCACACAGGCAGTACCCAGAATTGAACCCGGGTCACTGGAGCTGTGAGGCTGCAGTGCTAACCACTGCGCCACTGTGCAGCCCAGTTTCCCTATCTATCATATCCGCATTCGAGGACTTGCAGCCTGATTTAGCTTCAGATCTACCACGACCTCGACTTGGTGCATAGCTGCAACCTGGAGCTTTTCTGTCACCTGGAGCATCACCTCTACTCCTGCATGCCATCTGGATATGATTGACTTTCCCACAGGCATAGCACTTTGGCTGGAAATGGGGACATTTAGATAGTTGGTGACTACCATGGTAATGGTATCGCCTAAATTTCTGATTCCGAGCCTATGAACCTAGCTGCTGTGGCCTTGTTCCTGCTGAAATCCAGTGAACCTCCCCTGCCAGATCAGGAAAAGAACTGCCTTGCAATCTGCACATCTCTTGGTATGAATGGTATGTTGGCCTTCATAGCGAGAGGATTCGAGTACAGGACCAGGGATGTCTTGCTACAATTATACAGGGCCTTGGTGAGGCCACACCTGGAATATTGTGTGCAGTTTTGGTCTCCTAATCTGAGGAAGGATGTTCTTGCTATAGAGGGAGTGCAGCGAAGGTTTACCAGACTGATTCCTGGGATGGTGGGACTGACATATGAGGAGAGATTGAGTCAGTTAGGATTATATTCGCTGGGGTTCAGAAGAGTGAGGGGGGGATCTCATAGAAACCTATAAAATTCGAACAGGACTTGACAGGCTAGATGCAGGAAGGATGTTCCGATGGTGGGGGAGTCCAGAACCAGGGGTCATAGTCTAAGGATGCGGGGTAAACCTTTCAGGACTGAGAGGAGGAGAAATTTCTTCACACAGAGAGTGGTGAGCCTGTGGAATTCACTACCACTGAAAGCAGTTGAGACCAAAACATTGTATGTTTTCAAGAAGGAGTTAGATATAGCTCTTGGGACAAAAAGGATCAAAGGGTATGGGGGGAAAGCGGGAACAGGTTACTGAGTTGGATGATCAGCCATGATCATAATGAATAGCGGAGAAGGCTCGAAGGGCTGAATGGCCTACTCCTATTTTCTATGATTCTATATGTTTCTTCCTGCCCTTTCTCTGGCTCTGCTCTCATCACAGGCCTCCTTCCACATCAGCTTATTGCCTTTACTCAAAAGCTGGGCCTGGATTTTACCTTTGTTTAGATCTCTAATGAATCTAAGGTTGACTTTTAAGTTTGCGCCATACCCACAATCACAAGAGAGTTTTGTTAATTTAAGAATATAATCTGTAATAGACTCACTTGGCAACTGCTTCCTTTCATGAAATACCACTTGCATTGCTGTTTTATTATTAGTCATGCCGTAATATGAATCCAGAATCTCATTAATTTCAGAATTGTCCACAGAACTGGGGTCTCGTGGGCAGCATTGGTTAGACACCACCTCAAAAGCATCTGGCTCCATCATGGTGAGGAAAACATTTACTTTATCCTCATCTCCTATTTTATTAGCTTTCAGCCAAATGTGTAAACTTCATTCATAATTACAGCTGTTCTCTTTGTTAGGGTGAAATTCCCCCATTATTCCAACTTATGTCTTCAGTGCCATATTTTTCAATTACTTACTGTGCTGACTCACAGAGTTGTATTTGAACACGAATTGCAGACACACCCAGAGCAAACATTCAAATTGCCAAACTTCCTCAAAATCCTCTTTGGGAGTTCCAAAAAGTATGCCACAATATTCTTCAGACTGTAAACTCTCGAGTGAATGGAAAAAAAATTCAATTCCACCTCGTCACCATGTTTCTGTTATGTATTCACAGAGTAAATCTACATGAGATTTTTACTGAAGCAGCCATGTTGAAACTTTTATACCTCCCAACAGAAGGGGCAGCAGAGAGGCAGTATAGCAGCATACAAATACTTAGCTATTACAATACAATTAGCCAGTACTCAATAAAGTTAGTCGAGCATGAATTGTCCTTTGGAAATCTCTGTTCTGATTCACTCATCATTCTCCAAGAGTTTATATCATTTCATCTCTTCCTCCTCCTCTTCCTCCACCATAAAAGTCAGCTATGACAATGCAGCAGTAAAGTCAGTTAATTTTAACCTGGGCCATATCCATTGAAGAATGAGGACTCTTCATATTCTGCTTTCCTAACTTAAGCTAGAGACAGAGGGCTGGATATTAACTCGGATGTGGGAAGAGAACAGGAAGGTCGGGGAGCTGCTTTGTTTAGTTTAGTTTGGAGATACAGCACTGAAACAGGGCCTTCGGCCCACCGGGTCTGTGCCGACCATCAACCACCCATTTATATTAATCCTACACTAATTCCATATTCCTACCACATCCCCACCTGCCCCTATATTTCCCTACCACCTACCTATACTAGGGGCAATTTATAATGGCCAATTTAGCTATCAACCTGCAAGTCTTCAAGTCTTTTGGCATGAGGGAGGAAACCAGAGCACCCGGAGGAAACCCACGCAGACACAGGGAGAACTTGCAAACTCCACACAGGCAGTACCCAGAATTGAACCCGGGTCACTGGAGCTGTGAGGCTGCGGTGCTAACCACTGTGCCGCCCTTTGCGATCAGGGAGCATGGAAGAATGAGTTTCCCTCAGTCCTGCTGAATCCAACTGCAAAA
Source organism: Heterodontus francisci (assembly GCF_036365525.1). Taxonomy (NCBI): domain Eukaryota; kingdom Metazoa; phylum Chordata; class Chondrichthyes; order Heterodontiformes; family Heterodontidae; genus Heterodontus; species Heterodontus francisci. Next base: position 6,157,547 of record NC_090385.1, read on the forward strand.
CCCAATTAACATTTTTTTGCCTCTGTTTCCTGGCCTCAGCCAGTCAGATTGAGAGGCTGTCAGGCACGTGGCTGCAGCCGGGATGTGGCAAGGAGGGAGGGAGACACCAGAGGCCAGAGGGAGAATGGAGGTGTTGGGGCACATCAGAAGGGTTGGGGGGGGTGGGGTGGGGGGCGGTGGTGGCGGGTGGTGGTCTGGTGGGGGGTGGGAGATCGGAAGTGTCGGGGGAGGGGTGTCCAATTGCAGGAGTGTTAGTGAAGCAGGTAAACTGACTCCATCAGATAAGTGGAAAGGCACTCACCTCCTCGCTTCCCTTTAGCTACCGTGTTTCCTGAAGGCCAGAAAACTTGGCCGGCAAGAGTTAAACCTGGAGATAGGTTAAATATGAGGCATGCAGCTTCACTATAATATTTAAATTGCCGCCTGGGAGCAGGTTTGTTGCCCCCTCCTCCCTGCTATTAAAAGTGGATGTCGGTGGGTTGGGGTTGGGATTATAACATCTTAGAATCACACCCGACCCAACCCGCCCCTAACGTGTTAAATTTCCCCTCAAAGTGTCGTGGGTCAGAGTCAGGGTGACAGTGAGTCATTGTGTGGTTAGTGCTGAAAGATTGATCGATTACATCCTGTTTCTTCATGATACAGTTTCTGTTTTTATCACCATACTTCGAAGAAACTGGTGAGTGATAAAGACCAAAGGAGTCAAGACACAAATACAGAGTATAAAAAAGACTGAGGTAAATTCATATCTTGACAAGACCCCCCAGCTAACAATTTCCAATTCCATTAATGTGTTCCTTTTTACAGTTTTCACTTTCTGAAACTCTTCTACACACGTCCAAGTTAAAAGTCAACAGGGATCACAGTTTAGGAGAGGATTATGGGTCCCCTGAGTAGACCCTCTTCTAGGGGTCATTCTGACCCAGCCATTCCCAGATCTGGTACCTGCACCAACCTGGATAATGACCGAGGATCTAGGAGTGGGATTTTCTGAATATGCGAGTCTCCATCAGTCTTCCCAACCACGACCCGCCCCCCCCTCCCCCAACTGTCCTGCTTCACCTCTTTGCAAAGACCTTGTAGCGATGGACTGAGGCTCCAGTCAACATGGCCATCCTGGGAACATTGGGTCAAGACCAGGTTAATGGCTGACCTGGCAGAATCCTGCTGGACTCATTCTGGGCGTCCAATGGAACAGCAGCTTAATTTCGGGGCTAACATTTAAATTTTACAAAAAATATTAAACTTCCCCATAATAATGCTCATTTAATGCTAGCAAGCTGTGCCGATGAAGGTTGCTGGCCTGATGTTGGATTCCTGAGACTTGTTACCATTATGGACAAATTCTGTGTGTGAGAGAGGTGCATCATAGGAGTTAAAGTTGCACCTTTCTCTGTGGAACTCCATTCCCAGCAGTGCTCTCTGATCACTCATGTGAAACAATGTGACAGGACATTTATCTCTCTGGACAAATGTTCTGTCTTTTACTACTCCCTTTGCCTTTGTTCCATGACATCTTTGTCACTTAATCCCTCTTCCCTATTGCAGACCTTCCCCTTTGTTCTTCTTCCCCTCCCCCCTTTCACTTGTTCACAGCCCATTACATTTCTGACCTTTGCCAGTTCTGATGAAAGGTCACAGACCTGAAACATTAACTCTGCTCCTCTCTCCACAGATACTGCCAGACCTGCTGTGTATTTCCAGCACTTTGTTTTTATTTTAGTATATTTACCAATATCATCGTTCAGATACAAACAGCACAAACCAAATCAAAATTAAAGGGTTTTCAGCGTTTTGTACAGTTTAGACCTTTTGAATCAAAATTCTGAGCTGATACTCTGTTTCTGGACTTAATAATAAACCCTGTAATTACTATAAACATGTATGTATGTTCGTATTAGTTGGCAGCACAATTAACAATGCTTTTCTCATTCATGAAAAGGAGTTCTATTGGATGTTGTTCCTTAAACCATCCTCCCAATTTTACACACAGAGGGGATTGGAAACCTGGAACTCTGTCCAAAAGGCTGTAGATGCTGGGGATCAGCCGGAGTTTTTAAGACTGATTGTTATTGGGTGAGGGGATCGAGGGATATGGAGCAACGTTGGTTAAATAAAACAGAGATGCAGATCAGCCATGATCTAATTGAATAGTAGAAGAGGGTTTAGAGACTTCATTTATGTGGAGAGACTGGAGAAAGTGGGACTGTTCTCCACAGAGCAGAGAAGGGTAAGGGGAGATTTAATACAGGCATTCAAAATTAAATGGGGTTTTGATAGAATAAATAAGGAGAAAGTACTTCCACAGTCCGGAAGGTCAGTAACCAGATAATTTAAAATAATTGGCAAAAGACCAGAGGGCAGATAAGGATAAAAGTTTTATGATGCAAGTCATTGTGATATGGAATGTGCTGCCTAAAAGGATTATGGAAGCATATTCAATAATGACTTTCAAAAGGGAATTGAATAAATACTTGAAGAGGAAACAGATTTAGGGCTATTGAGAAAAGAGCTGGAGGTGGGGGATGTGGGACTAATTGGATAGCCCTACCAAAGAGTCAACACAGGTATGATGGGCCAAATGGCCTCCTTCAGTGTCATATCATTATATGATTTAAGTCAGCCTGTCAGGGGAAATCTCTCCTAGTTTATAGTTTGACAGATCCTGAATGATATTCCATTTCAAATGTAAATTTACAGTGGAATCCTCTTGCTGGTTTTGCAAAAGGCATTTGAATTATAAAAATATTAGAATTGCAAATGTAACAATTACCTATTCTATAAGAGCACTTTGATTGGGGGGGGGGGGGGTGGCGCAGTGGCTAGCACTACAGCCTCACAGCTCCAGCGACCCGCGTTCAGTTCTGGGTACTGCCTATGTGGAGTTTGCAAGTTCTCCCTGTGACCACGTGGGTTTTCGCCGGGTGCTCCGGTTTCCTCCCACAGCCAAAGACTTGCAGGTTAATAGGTAAATTGACCATTATAAATTGCCCCTAGTATAGGTAGGGGAATTGAGGGAAGGTGGGGATGTGGTAGGAATATGGGATTAATGTAGGATTAGTATAAATGGGTGGTTGATGTTCAGCACAGACTTGGTGGGCCGAAGGGCCTGTTTCAGTGCTGTATCCTAAATAAAATTAAAAAATAAAGGTGCTAAGTGTTTGCGTTATAACTTTTGATGAAGTCTTTATCAATTTAACCCACAATATAAATAACAATCCCTTACTTCAGAGTAAATTCATGAATCACTGCCAGTTGGGAATCAGTAAGGATGTGTTGTAGCTCTATCGCCACTTCCTTCAGGTGTAGCTCCCCCACTGTGCCAGTGACAACAGTGAAATTACCCACATGAAAATTTGTAGTTGTCCTTTCACCTTTCCTGCTCTATTTTTTACCTTACCTTTACATACAATGGTCCAGCAAAGGTGTCATCTGTGGTTCGATGGGTAGCACACACTCATCTGTTAGCCTGAATGTTGTGGGCTCAGGTCCTGCTTGAGGGAGCGCTGCACTGTTGGAGGGTCAGTACTGAGGGAGCGCTGCACTGTTGGAGGGTCAGTACTGAGGGAGCGCTGCACTGTTGGAGGGGCAGTGCTGAGGGAGCGCTGCACTGTTGGAGGGTCAGTACTGAGGGAGCGCTGCACTGTTGGAGGGGCAGTGCTGAGGGAGCGCTGCACTGTTGGAGGGGTAGTATTGAGGCAGTGCTGCACTGTTGGAGGGGTAGTATTGAGGGAGTGCTGCATTGTTGGAGGGGTAGTATTGAGGGAGCGCTGCACTGTCAGAGAATCTGTCTTTCAGCTGAGGTGTTAAAATGAGGCTCCTGTCTATTCTCTCAGTTGGGTGTAAAAGATCCTGTGGCATTATTTGATAGAAGAGTTCTTCTGGCGATATTAGTCCTCCAACCAACAGATTATCTTGTCATAATCACACTGCTATTTGTGGGACCGTACTGTGCACAGATTGGCTGCTGTGATATCTACAATACTTCAGTGACAATGCTTCAAAAGTACTTCATTGGCTGTAAAACTCTTGAGGAAGTCCTGAGGTTGTGAAAGGCGCTATATAAATGTAAGTCTTTCTTTTCTATGCCCGATAATCACCCCACTCATGCACAAACATTCGGGAACATTCAGCCCTTGGGTGTGGGTGGCAGATGTCATTGCTGATCTCAATACCATCCAAAAGTGTACATTGATTGCACAAATTTCCACTTGGTCTAAAAGACCAATTTGGAATCGTTCCACAAGGTCACGACCTTCAGAAACTAGCACCTCCAATACAAGTTTGATGTTTATACCTCTGTATTCCAGCAGCAGGTACATCCAGCAAGATTCAATGGGCTGCCGGCTGTCTCAAACCTCACGGGGTTTATTTCCACTTCCCAACCCAGGCGGGAATCTGGAGGAGTGGATTGTTGGATTGCGCAATGGACAAACATTCCCCTCCAGCACATTACTGCCCGGTCAGCGAAAGTGAAAATAATTCCCCCCCCCACCCCATATGCTTTCCCTTGATACCCTTTCGATGTAATCCACCAGCTCCACTTCAAAGAAAGAACTTGAATTTATACAGCATTCTTCACAATCTCAAGATGTCCCAAGGCGTTTTACAGCCAATTAAATACTTTTGGTGTGTAATCATTGTTGTAATGTAGGAAACACAGCAGCTAAATCATGCACATCAAGCTCCCTCAAACAAATGTGATAAGGACCAAATGATCTGTTTTCAAGTGATGTTGGTGGAGGGATAAATATTGGCTGGGACATTGGGGAGAATTCCCCCACTCTTCTTTGCGCTAATTCTGTGGGATCTTTTACATCCACCTGAGAAGGCAGACAGGGCTTTGGTGTAACGTCTCATCCGAAAGATGGCACTTCTAACATTGCAGAATGTTCTCAGTTCTTCGCAGTGGGCTGGGCCAGTATTTATCCCTCAACCAATATTACTAAAAACAGATGATCTGGTAACTCACTCAAAAAAATATCCACGGGGCCGGAGGACCAAAATTGGGGCCAGCCTGGGGCTTGTACTGAAAATGAGTGGCAGCAAATCGACTGGCCGTAACGCAACCTCCAGCCCCTTTGATTTCCTTTGCATTTGCTGACCGATTTGGATTGAGGTGGCGCAGACAAGGTGACTAAGATTCCGATTTGCTCAGGCAGGACACCTAGTGTCCCTTTCAACAGGATGCCTAGCACACCTCGAGGCTGCCAGCTTCTGATCTGGTAGAGAGTGGGCATGGGACATCGTGACCTTACATTTATCCAGCCAACAGTGGCAGAATTCTACTGGCCCTGGAGGGGTGGAAGCCAGGAAATTTCCCAGCAGCGGGTTGCAAGGTGGATCAGCTGCCCACTCCAAGGATGGGGGCAGCTAATTTGCATCATTAAATGCCCTGTAAGGGCAATTTTATGTGGCTGCTGGCATTTTGCCATTGATGGGGCACCTCACCCGTCACGTGGGGAAGCCACCAGCTTAATGGATGCAGACTCCCAGCGGCTGCCCGGGGAGCATCAGAGCTGGAGGTTCAATGGCCCAAAGAGGGAGCCATGGGCAGTGAAGGCAACCCCCGTAGCCCCCAACAATCCTCCCCAGAGGGCTTTCTGCTCCAACCTTCAGCAGCCCCCGAATTCTTTGTTTATTGCCTGGAGGCACCCCAAGGTCTCCGACCTGCCTCAGCAGCACCCACCTCTCCCTGTGGCAGTGCTGAGGCTTCAGAGCTATGGGCCCTCTGATTGGTCCAGCAGCATCATGACCCTGCTTGCCATCTTTAATTGGACAGTGGGCACACCGGTGGCAAAGTAGGAGGCTGCCTGCGGTAAAATCACTGAGCCAGTCCTGCTGTTGGCAAACACGGGCTCAGGACCTGCTTTCCACCCTGATGTTGGGGTCCTGAAGCCCCTGGTAATATTCAGCTCCAAAAATTGAGTGCCTCTCATGTCTTGCTCTTTGTGGGAATCAAGCTGCTCAGTTAAACCAGGGATGAATAAGGAGGCCCATCACCTTCTTAGGGCAATGAACATGGGCTCTCCCGATGCCCAAGAACAAATGAACATCAGATTAAGGCATGGACAGATACCACTGGTTGCCCGATACTCCAATTCAAGAGGGAGCTGGACAGGCTCTAGACTGGGGTCACATCATATGGAGTTGTGTTTTTCTAGATAACACTTGGTTCTTGTGATCTCCAGGACTGGACTGGTTCCAATCACCTGATGGGCTTGGAGAGGAATTTTCCGAGTATTTTTGCCCTGCGTTTTTCGCCTCTCACAGGAGATTACATGGCTATTGGGGGGGGGGGGGAGTTTCGAAGCGTCAATCCTGATGCTCCAGCCATCGTAGGGTGGGGCATGCTTGATGGAGATGGTCTTACTCTGCCTGTCATTTTTATCTGTTAGTAATTGGGATCAGAGAGAAACAGTGATTCCCGAACCAGGCTGGAAAAGTGAAGCATCCATCAACGAGTTAAATAGAGAAGACAAAAATAGAAATTGGAAAAAAAAAAATCGAAAAGAAGTTTAAATATTGGAACCGTTTCATTTTATTTACTACTATGTACAGAATTTGCTGTGCAGAAGGTGCTGCACTCAGCAGCTGGTGTAATACACGACTACATTTATGAATTGAAAATAAGTTAAAGTATCCAACAGTGGCAAAAATTACATTGCACTTTGCAAATAATCTTATCAAGTATTAGTTCCTTCATGCATTTGAAGTGCTTGTACACCAGACAATCCTGATGTGGGGATGCAACCACAGGCTGGGACAGCTGCATCAGCACTAGCTGTATTACACAGACCATAACTTACTCTCTTTCACATCTGTTCAACCGGTCAATGGAGGAAAACGTTTTGAATGAAAGTAAATACAGGTAGGAGTTAATTCACCAATCAAACCAGCAGCAGTGTTCTCAGCAAGCACAGAGCACCCCCTCAGTGTATGACTAAGAAGATTAGAAACATGAGCCATAATGAAAGAGGAGAAGGTCATTTAATACACTGGAAAATCTTTCATTTTGATGTATCTAATTATTCAGTGACTAATGGTCAAATGGACATAGCGTCTCAGAGCAGATTTAGCTGTCTGCCGATGAATTAAATTCACAATGAACTGGTGGTCTCGATTTTAACTTTTTTACTTTCAATACCTCACCACCTTCTTTCTGCAAGCAGTAGCTTGTGTATGATTTGAGACTAGGTACCTGATCAAGGTAAAAAACTGAGGAAAATGCTTAGTTACATTCAAACATTAAAGGTTGCATAAGAACTGGAATGGGGAGGAAGTCATTGGTGACACAAAATCAATAAGGTCTTCCTCTTTGTTGTTGGATTTCAGTAAGTCGGAGGGAGGCTGTTTTAATACATTGTTAATACCTTCAATAACACTGACCTTGGGTTGAGATAATCAACTTATCTATACACTGATGTCTGGAGAGGAACCTGTGGTGAATGGAGTCCAGACTGCACCTGAATACTTTTGAATAACAATGATGACAAAATGGAAACACACAATAAATAAATGAGTTATAGGGTGGGTCTATCCACAAGGTTTGGGGATGGAGGCATTAAATTCAGTGCATAGCCTTTATTTCCATTCTGCTTCTGAGAAGGTAGTGCAATGATTATGGCAATAGACCAGTCAATCCAGAGAACGTGAGTTCAAATTTCCCCATGACTGTTAGAGAATTTCAGTTTAAACAATCACCTACTCCTGCTCCTTTATTCCTTGTGTAGTGAATATATCACTGGACCCCAGTAATCCACAGGTTTGGACTATTAATGCTGAAAATGTGAATTTACATTTTTCCATTGGCAGTTGGAGAATTAGAATTCATTAAAAAAAAATCTGGGAGTAAACAGCTGATGTCAGTAGAAGTGACCCTGAAGCTTTTGGGTTGTTGTAAAAGCCTGCCGCCCTTACCCAGACTGGGCCCATATGTGACTCCAGTCCCCACACCAACAACGGCTGACTCTTAACTATCCTCCGAAGTGGCCCGAGCTCAAGGAAATTACAGATGGGCAATAAATGCTGGCTTTGCCAGCAATGCCCACATCCAGAGGATAGAGAAAGATAAGCTCTAAACCTGGGCTATCAAGTCATTCAATTTTAAAAGTGCTATTGAGGAGTGCACTTCCTTAAAGAAGTTAACAGCATTGAACATAGTGCAATAAACAAAATGGCAAATATTATAAATAGATAAACAGCAAGGATTAAACAATCACCTCAGTATTATACAGTTACCATCCGTATCTTTAAAATATTTACAATGGAAAATAAGTGAACTACTGAACGGATAATATAGTGCATGGTGAAAGGCTCAAGGTTGTAATGTGCAAGAAGTTCATCGTATTCTAACTGCTGAATGTGTAGCAAGCAAGACTAAAGTTTAGCAGAGACATGCATGCTGCAGACTTCCTTTTGCACTGTTGATAGTTCTTACAGTTTCACTATCAATATGTTTTTCAAAATGGCACCAGTTACTTCAAGAGGAGTGAAGGTTCTGCTTCCTTGCAATGTCGTGCTAAGTCTGCTACTGCCCTGGATTTCATTGTGGTTGAAATTGCACCAGAATGATTCCAGCCTTCACCATGCTCTTCAGTGCTGGTGCAACTACTTCATTCTTATGGACTGGTATATGCTGAACAGAATTGGCAACAGGAGCTGTCGCTGAAGGGGCTAATAAATATAAAAACAGCATGAGTTTGAAGGGATGAAGAATAGACAGACACATAGGAAAGTGCATGACAGATGAAGGAATGGGCAGCTCAAGATCTGTGGACTCTTTGGGTGAATGAGGTCTATATACATGTAATGGCATGGCTAGCATCATCAGCAGATCAGATATAATTGAGAAGGACAGAATGTGCATAAGAGAGAGAGAAGGTAACAGATAAGAGAAAGAAACACATTCTTCAGTTTTGCCTTGGTGAATATAATGAATACAACGCGATGAATTGCAGAAGTTAACAAAGGATTCAGGGAATGCAATGTGGTGTGGTAGGAAAGGAGTTTACATTTTTACTGGACTTTAGTTTTTATTGTTGTTTTAAATATTAAATTAATATTTGGTGGGAGAATGGCTGATCCCATTCCTCCCACTAATTTTTCCATTGGTTCTAGTGATCGGGGTTTTTGCCGTCTGACTCTGATTGGTGACCTGAGAAGGAGTGACTCGGTGCAGAGAGGGGAAGATGCGAATCAAGCTGCCAATGTGATGGATTCAGGGTGCGAAGGAATATGAGGTGGCAGAAGGACGCAGCACGAAGAAAAGGGAGCAGTCAGAGGGAGAAAGAACGCAAGCTATGGGAAAGGGGCAATAAGCCCTCCAAATTATCAAAGAATCATAACTTGAGGAAGGATATGAGCTGCCAATCACAAGAGTGCAGTAAATGATGGGACACTAGTTTAAGGCAATGGGAGCAACAGAGATACCGAACCCTTCTCTGCGGACACAAATAAAGTATGAAAACATACCAACATTCTAAATACTTCCATAAGAAGCCTTGTGAAATTTATAATTACATATAAAAATCAGCAATGATAGCCAACAATGTCAACATATATAACTGATTAAAAACATAGAACTTTCATACATGGAGTTTTTTTTCAACACATTAACAATATGGATTATGTAAACATTATTTCCTCAGAATGATCTATCATCCGCACACAAAGTAATTAGCAATTACAAAATGAGGAGGCTCTTCTCCATATTACAACAACCACCAGTACAAGAACCCAAGAGTTTAGTCAAGAGAATGTAGCAAATCCATGGGGAACGGTCCATTGATGTGTGTTTTTGCCTGAATGGTTGTTAGAAGTCCTGATCCTGCTCATCACTCCATCGTTGAATGTCTTTTACTATCTTGAAGTTCACAGAGTGATACCATCAAGATCCTTCTCTGAGATTATTGCATGACTACCTTAAGAAATGGCTTCCTCCTCATCCATGAATTATGGGATGGATTGCACAGGTCCCTGCTGACTTGAGGCATGAAGTGCAGATGGAGCAACCTTCAACCTGCAAAGTTCCTCCAACACATGAGGAAACCAAGATATGGAGAAGCCATTTAAGGGGAAAGAAAGGATTGTAATATTCTGAATGTTCCAGGGGCCAGGTCTTCTGCATCATTCCGATCAAGGTGACGAATTGACTTTTCTTATCTTATGAATATCCAACCCTGAAAGACAAAACACAAGGCTGCACTTTTCACACTTAAACCACAACCTGCTCCCTACTGCAAGTATCTGATCAACAAGTAATTTTGAAGGAAGTCCAGCCTATAAATTACTGATGGATGAATAATTACATGCATTCTGAAAAATTCCTTCTGTCTGCTAGTTTAATTCAGGCATCAAATCCCTTTACTTTGAACGTGTTAAAGCCTCCAATTAAAATAACAGATAAATAAATGTCGTAGAAAGGGCTACAATTATTTGGAAACTTGGATGAGGGGCCCCACTATAACACAGTCCATGGGGCCCATATCTCGAGATCATGTTATATGAGACTGCAATATAACGAGGTCCTTTCAAAAGTGCCAAGCCAGTGGCCAGAATAATGCAAAATACAGATAAACTGATTAAAATGGCCTCAAACAGATAAACCATCTGATCTGATGTAAACAAAGACTTCTAGTAATAAAATAAAGACAATCAATTCAAAATAAATTAAATGTTATTTCTTCTGGGATCAAAAATGTACATATACATGTATATATGTACAATCAGACTATTTAAATTCACAGACGGTCAGTTCTCATGTATACAGATTACTTCATCTAAAATCTTTAATTCAGCTGGAAATGAAGTTGTGACTGGATTGTCCGTGGACCATTTTCTCCTCTTACAGTGACTTGTGAAATGTCATGCCGGATCGTGAATCTTGCTCAACATACTTTGCTGGCTCCAATCTCTACTTCGGCGTTGGTATTTCCATTCCTTTAGCAGCAAAACCTCTGAGCTTGAATAACAGGAACAGATACGGGGACACCCTTGACTCGCTGCTGGGTGAACCACGTGTAAACGGCCCTGTCGAGATATGTGTTATCAGCATTTCAGGTTTTCCTTCTTGCTTGGCCACATTCATCCATCTCCATTGACACCCTTCTCAACTTCCCTTCATCTTTAAGCCACCCACATTGCGCTGATTCAGCATTCCCCATTTTGTTTTAAACCAATGCTTGTATAGCATCTTCCTTGATCTGGTTGATGATTTTCAGCTTCTCGGTGATGGTATAAGATTTTTTTCTTTCGTGACTCAGTGGGTATGATTGCGTGTTGATCGTTGTTTGGCTATCAGTGCAAATACAGAAAGCCCTATCCTAAATTACACCAGTATTTATAGAGAGAAAAACAGCATTCAATTATGAAGAAGAAATTTCACTGGCCAAGCCCCTTTATTAGTCATGACGGATAAAGTTAAATTAAAATTTTGGGGTCCAAGACCCACCCACGTTATACTGAGTTTTGCGCTATAGCGGACTGCATTATAGCAGAGCCCCAACGTACTTAAAGAGCAGTTCTGCCTTGTTCAGCAATGCAGTCATGTTGGATTGCGTCAGCAATCAAACAGGAAAGTGGGGGAAGACACAAAGGGCTGTTTCACATGTTCCCGTTCCCAGTGTAGGGACATCAGCTGCTGGGAACACAAATAGGGAAGTTTGAGCATGCCCTTCCCATGATTCTGCAAAAGCTTTAAAGGGAGTGGGAAAGATCAAAGGAATGAGAATATCTGGACAACTCCTTCAGGGAGTCGGCACAGGAAGCAAGGGCTGAATGACCCCCTTCTGTGATTCCATGATTTTCTGTCCATTAATGGGAGCCACAGAAACTGGAGCGATTATACCATATCGACTATGTGTAATTCAGTGATGCATGTTCAATGGTTTAGGCTTCACTCAAGCAACTATTGAGGCATTCTTCCTAATAACTCATGTGACCACCAAGTGTGTCACAAACAATGGCGCAAAGACTAACAAAATCAGGAAGCACATTTTCACACAAAGGGTGGTGGAAATCTGGAACTCACTCAAAAGCCTCTGGAAATAGGGGGGATTATGGAGCAAAGGCGGGTAAATGGAGTTGAGGTTCAGATCAGCCGTGATCTAATGGAATGATGGAACAGGCTCGATGGGCTGAGTGGCCTCTTCCAGTTTTTTGCAGTCTTGCCACAACCACACCCGATGGTAATATCTGGACACAATATTTTTACACTGTTATTTATGATGCATTGTCAAGTGTGGCTTTTCTTGGCTGAACATATTTCAGGGAGAGGAGAGTTTTGAGCGCAATAAAAACTCTGGTAACAGCTCTGACAAGTAACAACATACATAGTGAAAGGAAACAGAAAATTATGGAAACAGAAAATGATGGAAACAGTTAGCTGCTGGCTGACCTGCTGAGTATTTCCAGCATTTTCTATTTATATTTCAGATTTCCGGCAACCACAGTATTCTGCTTCTTTATTTATTCCCATACAGTAAAAAGTTCAGCCTCAAACAAGTTCTGAAGAGCACGCAGCACAGTATCATGTGATCTCAAACTGTGTAGTGCTGCACAGTCAGAATCCGGTCACTGAAACTGCGGTAAACTAAAGCCAAAAAAAGTTAAAGGCCATAAATTTGCCCTTTATAAACTCCACAAGTACGGAACAGTCCTGGGCTACTCATCAATACAAACGAAACCACTCTGAGTATAAATTTGCTCTTGTTAATACAGTGCCACACGATTTATAACTTTCTTTTCATGTGCAAAAAAGTTTCTTTTTCTGATTTATTTTAGTTGGAACTAATGCATAATCAGATTTTATTTTAATACAAGAAATTGCTTTGAATTCACATTAATTTGCATATTTCATACTGTTTACTCTCAATACTTATTTTTGAGTTGGGATGGAGTTGGTACTTAAGAATGTTCCAACATTCCATTTTTACCACTCCCAGCTCAGCTACAGCACTGCCAGCAGAAGAATAAATCAGAACAGCCTGGCTCTCTTGCCTCAGACTCTAAAGGTTGTGAGTTCAAGCCCCATTCCAGATACTTGAGCTTGTAATCCAGGCTGACCCTCACAGGCCTCTACCGAGAGAGTGCTACGCTGTCAGCGGGACAAGACTGAGGGAGTGCTGAATTGTCAGCGGGACAAGACTGAGATGGTGCTGCACTGTTGGAGGGAAAATACTGAGGAAGCACTGCACTGTTGGAAGGGTAATACTGGGGGAGTGCTGCATTGTCGGAAGGGTAGTACTGAGGGAATGCTGCACTGTCAGATGCGTTAACTTCCAGATGAAACATTAAACAGAGGCCCCGTCTGCTCTCTCAGGCATTATGATGCTTGCATCTAAGTAACATAGGAATCGGAGCCTGGTGGATAATGTGTGTGTGTGAAGGCTTCTATTGGCTAAGAGCCACACTGTAGGGCACTGTGTTCATCAGGCACTGAGCAGGCCACAGGCATCAGCACTTGACTACAAAACGAGCCCAGATCTTATGCACAGGAAAACTGGCATGTACCATATTATAATCCTCTATTTCTTATTTTCTGTGCAACTCTGATTTTCCTGAAAAAGCAATTCACTGAAAGCGAGTGAGCATACAGATAATTTGAAAGGCAATGAAATGTTCGCTTTTATCTCACTGGGACAGGAATACAAAGGAGTGTAGGTTGTGCTTCAGTTATATAAAGATCTAGTTAGACAGCATCTGGACTATCATGTTCAGTTCTGGGCACCACACCGCAGGAAGAATAAATTGGCTTTTGAGGGGCTGCAGCACAGGTTCATCAGGAAGAAACCAAGTCTAAAAGGGTTTAATCTTGAGGACAGATTGCACAAGCCAGGCTTGTATTCCCGTCGGTAAAGAAGATTATGGGGCAATCTGATTGAGGTGTCTGAGATGATTAAGGGATTCACTAGGGTAGATAGAAATAAATGATTTAGATCATAGAAAAATAGGAGCAGGAGTAGGCCATTCGGCCCTTTGGACCTGCTCCGCCATTCAAAAGATATCATAGCTGATTGTCTAATTCAGTACTCTGTTCCCGCTTTCTCCCCATATCCCTTGATCCCTTTGGCATTAAGAAACATATCTATCTCCTTCTTGAATATATTTAATGACTTGGCCTCCACTGTCTTCTGCGGTAGAGAATTCCACAGGTTCATCACCCTCTGAAGAAGAAATTTCTCATCTCGGTTCCAAAGGCATACCCCGCATCCTGAGACTGTGACCCCTGGTTCTGGACGCCCCTGCATCTAGCCTGACTAGTACTGTTAGAACTTTATAGGTTTCTATGAGATCCCCTCTCATTCTTCTAAACTCTAGTGAATAAAGGCCTAGTCGACCCAATCTCTCCTCATACGTCAATCCTGCCATCCCAGGAATCAGACTAGTAAATCATCTTTGCACTCCCTCCAAGGCAAGAACATCCTTCCTCAGATAAGGAGACCAAAACTTCACACAATACTCCAGATGTGGTCTCACCAAGGCCCTGTATAACGGCAGCAAGACATCCTTGCTCCTGTACTCAAATCCTCTTGCAATGAAGGCCAACATACCATTCGCCTTCCTAACTGCTTGCTGCACCTGAATGCTTGCTTTCAGCAACTGGTGTAAAAGGATACCCAGGTCTCATTGCACCTCCCCTTTTCCCAATCTATCACCATTCAGATAATAATCTGCCTTTCTGTTTTTACAACCAAAGTGGATAACCTCACATTTATCCACATTATACTACATCTGCCATGTATTTGCCCACTCACCCAACTTGTCCAAATCATATTATACTCTTTGCATCCTCCTCACAGCTCACAGTCCCCCCAGCTTTGTGTCATCTGCAAACTTGGAAATGTTACATTTAGTTCCCTCACCCAAGTCATTAATATATATTGTGAATAGCTGGGGCCCAAGCACTGATCCCTGCAGTACCCCACTAGTCACTGCCTGCCACCCGGAAAAAGACCTGTTTATTCCTACTCTCTGTTTCCTATCTGTCAACCAATTCTCAATCCATGCCAGTATATTACCCCAATCCCAGGTGCTTTAATTTTGAACACTAACCTCTTATGTCGGACCTTATCAAAAGCCTTCTGAAAATCCAAGTACACCACATCCATGGTTCTCCCTTATCTATTCTATTAGTTACATCCTCAAAAAACTCCAGCAGATTTGTTAAGCATGATTTCCCTTTTGTAAACCCATGCTGACTTTGTCCAATCCTGTTTATGCTTTCCAGGTGTTCTGCTATCACATCCTTTATAATAGACTCTAGCATTTTCCCCACTACCGATGTAAGGCTCACTGGTCTGCAATTCCCTGTTTTTTCTCTCCCTCCTTTTTTAAATAGTGGAGTTACATTTGCCACCCTCCAATCTGTAGGAACTGCTCCAGAGTCTATAGAATTTTGGAAGATGACCACCAATGCATCCACTATTTCCAGGGTCATTTCCTTTAGTATTCTGGGATGTAGATTATCAGGTTCTGGAGATTTGTCAGCCTTTAACCCCATTAATTTCCCTAGCAATTTTCTTTTACTAATACTGATTTCCTTCACTTCCTCCCTCTCATTAGACCTTTGTTTCCCTAACATTTCTGGGAGGTTATTTGTGTCCTCCTTAGTGAAGACAGAACCAAAATATGTGTTTAATTGTTCTGTCATTTCTTTGTTCCCCATTATAATTTCCCCCATTCTGACTGTAAGGGACCTACATTTGTCTTCACTAATCTTTTTCTCTTGATATATTTATAGAAGCTTTTACAGTCAGTTTTTATGTTCCTCGCAAGTTTACTCTCATACTCTATTTTCCCCCGCTTAATCAACCTCTTTGTCCTCCTTTGTTGAATTCTAAACTGCTCCCAATCTTCAGACTTGCTGCTTTTTCTGGCAATTTTATATGCCTCCTCTTTGGATCTAATACTATCCCTAATTTCTTTTGTAAGCCACAGTTGAGCCACCTTTCCGGTTTTATTTTTGCGCCAGACAGGAATGAATAATTGTTACAATTCATGCGCACGTTCTTTAAGTATTATCCATTGCCTATCCACCGTCAACCCTTTTAGTAAAGTTCCCCAATCTACCATAGCCAACTCACGCCTCATACCTTCGTAGTTTCCTTTATTTAGATTCAGGACCCTAGTTTCGGATTCAACTACTTCATTCTCTATCTTAATGAAGAATTGTATCATGTTATGGTCGCTCCTCCCTAAGTGACCCCGCACAACAAAATTGTTAATTCCTCCTTTCTCATTGCATAATACCCAGTCTAGGATCACCTGTTCTCTAGTTGGTTCCTCAACGTATTGGTCTAAAAAACCTGTCACGTACACACTCCAGGAAATCCTCCTTTACAGTATTATTGCTAATTTGGTTTGACCAATCTATATGTAGATTAAAGTCACCCATGATTACAGTTGTACCCTTATTGCATGCCTCTCTAATTTCCTGTTTAGTGCTGTCCCTTACATCTCCACTACTATTTGGGGGTCTATAGACAACCCCCACCAACGTTTTCTGCGCCTTGGTGTTTCTTAGCTCCACCCATACAGATTCCACATCATGATTTTCCGAGCCAATATCCTTCCTCACTATTGCATTGATTTCCTCCTTTACTAACAACGCTATACCACCTCCTTTCCCTTTTTGCCTGTCCTTCCTAAATATTTAATCCCCCTGGATGTTCACTTCCCATCCTTGTTCACCCTGCAGCCATGTCTCCGTAATCGCAACTATATCATAAATGTTTATATCTATTTGCGCTGTTAACTAATCGACCTTATTGCGAATGCTCCACGCATTAAGACACAATGCCTTCAGACTTGTCTTTTTAACATTGTTAGTCGTCTTAGCTTTATTTTGCACAATGGTCCCATTTGTTTCTCACCCTTGTTTTCTCTACCTTCCAATTTTGCTTCTTACCTTTCTGTCTTTCATTTCTATCCTTGTTTCCCTCTCCGCTGTCTCCCTGCTCAGATTCCCATCCCCCTGCCATTCGAGTTTAAACCTTCCCCGACAGTACTAGCAAACACCCCCCCCAACTCCCATCCCGAGGAAAACTGGTCCCGGTCCTGCCCAGATGCAACCCGTCCAGCTTGTACTGGTCTCACCTTCCCCAGAACTGGTCCCAATGTCCCAGGAATCTGAATCCCTCCCCCCTACACCATTTCTCCAGCCACGTATTCATCTGATATATCCTGCTATTTCTGCTCTCGCTAGCACGTGGCACTGGTAGTAATCCTGAGATTACTACCTTTGAGGTCCTACTTTTTAATTTACGTCCTAACTACCTGTATTCAGCTTGTAAGATCTTATCCCTTTTTTTACCTATGTTGTTGGTACAGTTGTCGATACTTTAATCTCCGATCCTGCTGTCTTCACCGCCCAGAGTGTCTGCGGCCACGGCGTGCGGTAAGTCCATTGAGGTGAAGAAGGAGCAGCGGGACCCTAGGGAAGCCTTGAGAAAAGGTGCTCCGATCATCCAAAAAATCCATGAACGGCTCCTCGGCCGCAACTTCAAAGCGCCCGCGGGAGATGGCTCGGAGAGCATCTGCGGCTCTCTGTCGGCAATGCGGTATGCCTTTATTTAAACCACATCAAAAAACCCTTAGCAAATATAACAACCTTAGTAAGTCTGCCCAAAGATGCTTCACCTCCCGAAGGACGCGGATGAGCTTTCCGGACGTCGATGGTGGGAACTGAGGAAATGGCTTATTACCTGCACCCGCTTTCCCCTCCCTTCCCCTTCCCCCCTTTCCACCCTCTCAGCTCACCCCCCCACAACCCCGTCCCAGCACCCCCCTCGCACCATCTTCCCCCGGCACCCCCTTCCCCTGCACCCCCCCCACCCCCTTACAGCCCCCTTCCCAGCTCCCCCCCGCACCACCCTCCCTCCACCCCTCCCCCTCGCATCCCCTCCTCCCACCGGCATCATCCTACACCTATGTCGGGCTCCTAACAACCCCACTGCCTTGTGGGCGTCTCGGGAGAGTCCAAGGCTAAGGGAGTAAACCCGAACAGAAAATCCGGAGCGGAACCCCGTAGGCGGTCATGTGTCACCTTTGGCATGTTTCCGGCAGTTCCTGCAGCCATACCGGTGCCAAACGTCATGCTCTGCACTCCTTTGGACCCCACCAGAAAGGCCGAGAGGGGGGTTTTGACGACTGGGCAACTCTCAACCTCCATAAATTCGCCCAGGCATGCGCCATGGAGAGGTGACTCCATAGTTGCCTCACAGTGACTGAAACAACATGGAAGGCAGCAGTTACGGGTTATAAGTCCAGATAAATTGGCGTAGAAACTGGGCGCCACGGGTTGCCTTTGTCGGTGGGAGAGGTCATCGCACCTCACTGGACAGCTACCGCCTGCCTCAAACCGGGCAGCCCCCGGTCAATAAGGTTCTGTCCCGCCACAGTCTACCTGCTTCAATGGGTGCTTGGAGCTCAGGGTCATTGCCCGAAAGGTGGACTGATACACCGCACCAAACAACACGATAAAAGGAAAAAAGGTACCAGCCCTTCGCTTTGCAAGCTGGAACGTCAGAACTGTGTGTCCTGGCCTGTTGGAAGACCTTACACAAATCAACGATTCTCGGAAGACCGCCATCATTAACAACGAGCTCAGTAGACTCAATGTAGATATTGCAGCACTTCAGGCGACACGCCTCCCCACGAGTGGATCTCTAGCAGAGCAAGACTACACCTTCTTCTGGCAGGGCAGGGATCCTGAAGAACCAAGACAGCATGGAGTGGGCTTCGCCATCAGAAACTCCTTGCTCAGCATGATAAAGCCTCCCTCAAATGGCTCGGAACGCATACTGTCCATCCGACTGATCACCACCTCTGGTCCAGTACACCTACTCAGCATCTATGCTCCAACACTCTGCTCCCTACCTGAAGCCAAAGATCAGTTCTATGAGGAACTCCATAACATCATTAGCAGCATCCACAACACCGAACACCTATTCCTGCTGGGGGACTTTAATGCCAGGGTTGGGGCCGACCATGACTCATGGCCCTCCTGCCTTGGGCGCTATGGCATTGAAAGGATGAATGAGAACGGGCAGAGACTGCTTGAGTTGTGTACCTATCATAACCTCTGCATCACCAACTCATTCTTTCACACTAAACCCTGTCACCAGGTTTCATGGAGGCACCCAAGATCACGTCGTTGGCACCTGCTAGACCTCATTGTCACAAGGCGAGCTGCCTTAAACAGTGTTCAAATCACACGCAGCTTCCACAGTGCGGACTGCGACACCGACCACTCCCTGGTGTGCAGCAAGGTTAGACTCAGACCAAAGAAGTTGCATCATTCCAAGCAGAAAGGCCACCCGCGCATCAACACGAGCAGAATTTCTCACCCACAGCTGTTACAAAAATTTCTAAATTCCCTTGTGTCAGCCCTTCAAAACACTCCCACAGGGGATGCTGAGACCAAGTGGGCCCACATCAGAGACGCCATCTATGACTCAGCTTTGACCACCTACGGCAAAAGTGCGAGGAGAAATGCAGACTGGTTTCAATCTCATAATGAAGAGCTGGAACCTGTCATAGCCGCTAAGCGCATTGCACTGTTGAACTACAAGAAAGCCCCCAGCGAGTTAACATCCGCAGCACTTAAAGCAGCCAGAAGCACTGCACAAAGAACAGCCAGGCGCTGCGCAAACGACTACTGGCAACACCTATGCAGTCATATTCAGCTGGCCTCAGACACCGGAAACATCAGAGGAATGTATGATGGCATTAAGAGAGCTCTTGGGCCAACCATCAAGAAGATCGCCCCCCTCAAATCTAAATCAGGGGACATAATCACTGACCAACGCAAACAAATGGACCGCTGGGTTGAGCACTACCTAGAACTGTACTCCAGGGAGAATGTTGTCACTGAGACTGCCCTCAATGCAGCCCAGCCTCTACCAGTCATGGATGAGCTGGACATACAGCCAACCAAATCGGAACTCAGTGATGCCATTGATTCTCTAGCCAGCGGAAAAGCCCCTGGGAAGGACAGCATTACCCCTGAAATAATCAAGAGTGCCAAGCCTGCTATACTCTCAGCACTACATGAACTGCTATGCCTGTGCTGTGACGAGGGAGCAGTACCTCAGGACATGCGCGATGCCAATATCATCACCCTCTATAAAAACAAAGGTGACCGCGATGACTACAACAACTACCGTGGAATCTCCCTGCTCAGCATAGTGGGGAAAGTCTTTGCTCAAGTCGCTCTGAACAGGCTCCAGAAGCTGGCCAAGCACGTCTACCCTGAGGCACAGTGTGGCTTTCGTGCAGAGAGATCGACCGTTGACATGCTGTTCTCCCTTCGTCAGATACAGGAGAAATGCCACGAACAACAGATGCCCCTCTACATTGCTTTCATTGATCTCACCAAAGCCTTTGACCTCGTCAGCAGACGTGGTCTCTTCAGACTACTAGAAAAGATTGGATGCCCACCAAAGCTACGAAGTATCATCACCTCATTCCATGACAATACGAAAGGCACAATTCAACATGGTGGCTCATCAGAGCCCTTTCCTATCCTGAGTGGCGTGAAACAGGGCTGTGTTCTCGCACCCACACTTTTTGGGATTTTCTTCTCCCTACTGCTTTCACATGCGTTCAAGTCCTCGGAAGAAGGAATTTTCCTCCACACAAGATCAGGGGGCAGGTTGTTCAACCTTGCCCGTCTAAGAGCGAAGTCCAAAGTACGGAAAGTCCTCATCAGGGAACTCCTCTTTGCTGACGATGCTGCTTTAACTTCTCACACTGAAGAGTGCCTGCAGAGTCTCATCGACAGGTTTGCGGCTGCCTGCAATGAATTTGGCCTAACCATCAGCCTCAAGAAAACGAACATCATGGGGCAGGATGTCAGAAATGCTCCATCCATCAATATTGGCGACCACGCTCTGGAAGTGGTTCAAGAGTTCACCTACCTAGGCTCAACTATCACCAGTAACCTGTCTCTCGATGCAGAAATCAACAAGCGCATGGGAAAGGCTTCCACTGCTATGTCCAGACTGGCCAAGAGAGTGTGGGAAAATGGCACACTGACACGGAACACAAAAGTCCGAGTGTATAAAGCCTGTGTCCTCAGTACCTTGCTCTCTGGCAGCGAGGCCTGGACAACGTATGTCAGCCAAGAGCGACGTCTCAATTCATTCCATCTTCGCTGCCTCTGGAGAATCCTTGGCATCAGGTGGCAGGACCGTATCTCCAACACAGACGTCCTCGAGGCGGCCAACATCCCCAGCTTATACACACTACTGACTCAGCGGCGCTTGAGATGGCTTGGCCATGTGAGCCGCATGGAAGATGGCAGGATCCCCAAAGACACATTGTACAGCGAGCTCGCCACTGGTATCAGACCCATCGGCCGTCCATGTCTCCGCTTTAAAGACGTCTGCAAATGCGACATGAAATCCTGTGACATTGATCACAAGTCGTGGGAGTCAGTTGCCAGCGTTCGCCTGAGCTGGCGGACAGCCATAAAGGCGGGGCTAAAGTGTGGCGAGTCGAAGAGACTTAGTTGTTGGCAGGAAAAAAGACAGAGGTGAAAGGGAAGAGCAAACTGTGTAACAGCCCCAACACTCAAATTTTTCTGCAGCACCTGTGGAAGAGCCTGTCACTCTAGAATTGGCCTTTATAGCCACTCCAGGCGCTGCTCCACACACCACTGACCACCTCCAGGCGCTTACCCATTGTCTCTCGAGATAAGGAGGCCAAAGGAGATGTTGGTACTGATACATATCACAACAACTGGCTGTTCACCCTCCCCCCTCAGAACGCCCTGCAGCCACTCAGAGACATCCTTGACCCTAGCACCAGGGAGGCAACATACCATCCTGCAGTCTCTTTTGCGGCCGCAGAAACGCTTAACTGTTCCCCTTATGATTGAATCCCCTATCGCTATAGCCCTGTCACTCTTCTTCCTCCCCTCCTGTGCAGCAGAGCCACCCAAGGTGCAGTGAACTTGGCTCATGCGGCTTTCCCCTGAGCCATCTCCCCCAACAATATCCAAAGCGGCATATCTCTCAGAGAGAGGGAATGACCACAGTGAACTCCTGCACTAACTGCCTTCCTCTACTCTGCTTGGTGGTCACCCATTCCCTTTCTGCCTTTGCAGCATTTGCCTGCGGTATGACCACCTTGCTAAACGTGCTATCCACAACGATCTCAGCATTGCAGATGCTCCACAGTGAATCCACCCACAGCTCCAGTTCTGTAATGCAGGTAGCCAGTAGCTGCAGATGGATACACTTCCTACACACACGGTCTTCAGGGACACTGGAAGCTTCCCTGATTTCCCACATGGCGCAGGAGGAGCTCTCCTGCCATGACTTAACTTTAGATTACTTAGTTACTCCCTTTCATTAAAAAATACTAATTACGCTAGGGGCCTTGTTCTACTCCAAGAACTACTCACTACAATCTAAAGTCCTTACTTTTACTTTGGAAGAAAATGCAATAGTATAAATAGTAGAAAAAGTAGCGAAACTCACCTGAATCTACTTACCAATCAGCAGCTTCCCTGCGCCTGCGTCACTTTTTGAATCCTGACGTCACTTGGAATTCCGTCGTCTGGGTCCTCCTCTCTCCCGCTCTTTTATGGCCACTGCCACTGGTGGGGGTGTCAAGAACAAGGGGACTTACAGCTAGGCTGTTCAGCCATGTCCCAGTGGTAGTACTCTCGCCTTTGAGTCAGAAGCTTGTGGGATGAAGTCCCACTGCAGGACTTGAGCACAAAGATCAAGGCTGATACTGCATGGCAGTACTGCGGGAGTGCTGCACTGTCAGACATGCCATCTTTTGAATAAGATGTAAAACTGAGGCCCAGTCTGCCCTCAGGTGGATGTAAAAGATCCCATAGCACTATTCCGAAGAGGTGCAGTTATCCACGGTGCCCTGGCCCATATTTAATCAGCAATCGACATCAGAAAAACAGATTTTCTGGTCATAGAATCATAGAATGGTTACAGCACAGAAGGCGGCCATTCGGACCCACTGTGTCTGTGCTGGTTCTCTGATGGAGCAATTCACCTAGTGGCACTCCCGTAGCCTTGCATATTCCTCCTTTGCAGATAATGATCCAATTCTCTCGATTGCCTCGAATGAATCTGCCTCCACCACACTCTCAGTCGGTGCATTCCAGATCCTAACCATTCATTGCGTAAAAAGTTTTCATGTCACCATTGCTTCTTTTGCCGATTACCTTCAATCTGCGCCCTTTAGTTATTGATACTTCCACCAATTGAAACAATTTCTCCCTATCTATTCCTTTCAGTTCCCGCATGATTTTGAACACCTCTATTAAATCTTCGCTCAACCTTCTCTTCTCCAATCTATCTACATATCTGAAATTCCTCATCCTTGGAACCAGTCACATGAATCTTTTCTGCACTCTCTCCAATGCCCTCAAGTCCTTCCTAAAGTGTGGTGCCCAGAACCAGAACTGGACACAATACTGCAGTTGAGGCCAAACCAGTGTTTTGTACAAGCTTAACACAACTTCCTTGCACTTGTGCTCTATGCTCCTATTAATAAAGCCTAGGATGTAGTATGCTTTATTAATCACTCTCTAAACTTGTCCTGTCACCTTCAATGATTTGTGCACAAATACACCCAAGTCCCTCTGCTCCTGCACTCCCTTTAGAAATGTACCCTTTATTTTATATTGTCTCCTCGCATTTTTTTTCCACCTAAATGTATCATTTCACACTTCTCTGCATTAAATTTAATCTGTCACTTGTCTTCCCATTCCACCAACTTGTCTATGTCCTTCTGAAGTTCCACACTATCCTCCTCACAGTTCACAATGTTCCCAAGTTTTGCACCATTTGTAAATTTTGAAATTGTGCCTTGCACAACTAGGTTTAGGTCACTCATATGCATCAGGAACAGCAAGGGTTCCAACAATGACACCTGGAGAACTCCACTATAAACCTTCCTCCAGTCCAAAAAACATCCATTAACCTTGGCTTCCTGTCATCAGCCAATTTCGTAGCCATGTTGTTACTGACCATTTTATTCCATGAGCTATAATTTTGCTGACAAGCCTATTATGTGGCACTTTATCAAAAGTCCTTTGGAAGTCTATGTATACCGCATCAACAGCAAAACCCTCATCAACCTTCGCTGTTACTGTTACGACCGCAGAGGGAGCAACGCACTGTCAATTTAGTCCCGTCACTCCACAGGTCGCAGCATATTATTAAGCTTTCACACCCAATTGGAAAAACAGCAAAATTAAACACTCCAGTAACACTAGAATGAAACAGACCAAACCAGGTATTTTTAGACAACAATAGATTAACTATTTATTTAAAAAAATTAAATCTCAAACACTATTAAGATAAACCTTATAATTCCTTAATTTAATCTAACTCCCCCATTTACACATGCACTCAAAAACTAGCAGTCTGGTTTTAAAAGTGGAGTTTTTAAAACAAGCTGTCTCTTAAGAATAAATAAAATAAGTAAGTTTTTTGTAGGTTACATTCCTGGTGGATGAGGTCTTCTAATGTGAAAATAGTCAAAGGTCACTTGCAGTCTTCACATGGATCAAATGGAAATAGTCCTTCAGAAGATAGGCATTCAACTCTTCGGCTGCAGTAGGCATTAAACAGTCCTTTGAACGATGAGCACAGCAATACAAAATGGTTCCTTGAAAAACAAGGCTTTTCTTCTTGGCTCAGGGAATTAACTTGGCTTGTAGCTCTTTGTAGAAGTTTGCTGAGAGAAAATAAACAGCTCCTTTTCTCTTCAGCTCACCTCACTGGAAAGTCTCTCCAAAACTAACTGGTTTCAGCCAGTCACAGCAGGCCACATTGCACCATGTGAACTCTCTCTCCTGCTGTTGCCCAGGGTAACAAAAAATGCACCATCTCTCCAGAACGTTCTCTCCCTTAAAGGTTCACTGTTTATAACAAAGTCTTAAAGGTACACACACTTTTTAATCAGAGGAGAAAAAATAATTCTAGATCCATGACAGTTACCGCCTCAAAAAGCTCCAGCAAGTTAGTTACACACAATTTTCCCTTATCAAATCCATGCTGGTTTTCCTTAATTAACCTGTATTCATCCAACAGACTATTAATTGTGTCCCAAATTATCATTTCTGGAAGCTTCCCGACAACCGAGGTTAAACTGACTGGCCTGTAGTTGCTGGGCTTATCATTACACCCTTTTTTGAACAAAGGTGTTACATTTGCAATTCTCCAGTCCTCCACAATTTCCACTTTCACTTCCCTCAATATCATTGGATGTATCTCACCTAGTCCTGGCGTCTTAACAATTTTACGTACAGACAGCCTATCCAATACCTCCTCCTCATCAATTTTAAACCCTTCAAGTGTCTGAATTACCTTCTCTCTCACCATGTGCAGCATCTTCTTCCTTGGTAAAGACAGATGCAAAGTATTCATTTAATACCTCAGCCTTCATGTACAAATCCCCTCTTTGGTCCCTAATCGGCCTCACTCCTCCTTTTACTACACTTTTACTATTAATATGCCTATAGAAGTCTTTGGATACCTTTTATATTAGCTGCCAGTCTCTTCTCTTAAACTCTTTTTGCTTCTCTCATTTGTTTTTTCAATCCCCTTCTGAACCTTCTATATTCAGCCTGATTCTCAGTTGTATTATCCACCTGGCATTTGTCATAAGTACACTTTTTCTTCTTCATCTTAATCTCTAACTCTTTTGTCATCCAGGGAGCTCTGGATTTGTTTCTCCTTCGTGGGACTATACCTCGACTGTGCCAGAACTATCTCTTCACTAAAGCCAGCCCATTGTTCACTTACCTGCCAACCTTTGATTCCGATTTATTTGGGCCAGATCCATTCTTACCCCTCTGATGTTGGTTTTCCCCCAGTTCATTATTCTTACTCTGGATTGCTCTTTGTCCTTTTCCATAGCGATCCTAAACCTTATACAACAGAGTCATAGAGTTATACAGCACAGAAACAGGCCCTTCGGCCCATCGTGTCTATGCCGCCATCAAGCCACCTATCTATTCTAATCCCATTTTCCAGCACTTGGCCCGTAGCCTTGTATGCTATGGCATTTCAAGTGCTCATCTAAATACTTCTTAAATGTTGTAAGGATTCCTGCTTCTACCACCCCTTTAGGCAGTGTGTTCCAGATTCCAACCACCCTCTGGGTGAAAACATTTTTCTCAAATCCCCTCTAAACCTCCTGCCCCTTACCTTAATTCTATGCCCCCTGGTTATTGACACCTCTGCTAAACCCCTCATAATTTTGTATACCTTAATCAGGTCCCCCCTCAGCCTTCTCTGCTCTAAGGAAAACAACCCTAGCCTTTCCAGTCTCTCTTCATAGCTGAAATGCTCCAGCCCAGGCAACATCCTGGTGAATCTCCTCTGCACCCTCTCCAGTGCAATCACATCCTTCCTATAGTGTGGCAACCAGAACTGTACACAGTACTCCAGCTGTGGCCTAACTAGCGCTTTATACAGCTCCATCATAACCTCCCTGCTCTTCTATTGTATGCCTCGGCTAATGAAGGCAAGTATCCCATATGCCTTCCTAACCACCTTATCTACCTGTGCTGCTGCCTTCAGTGATCTATGGACAAGTACACCAAGGTCCCTCTGACCCTCTGTACTTCCTAGGGTCCTACCATCCATTGTATATTCCCTTGCCTTGTTAGTCCTCCCAAAATGCATCAGGATGTCACTGCCGAGCACTCTGAGGGGAGAGGGTGAACAGCCAGCAGTCGTGGCCCACATCAGTACCAATGACATAGTTAGGAATAGGGATGTAGTCCTACAGTCAGAATTTAGGGAGTTATGTAGGAAATTAGCAAGCAAGTCCTCAAAAGTAGTAATCTCCTGATTACTCTCAGTACCTAGCAGGAAATAACGAGTAGGCATAAATGGGTCATTTTCAGGTTGGTAAGTGTAACTAGTGGAGTGCCACAGGGATCAGTGCTGGGGCCTCAACTATTTACAATCTATATCAATGAAATGGATGAAGGGACAGAATGTATGGTTGCTAACTTTGCTGACGACACAAAGATAGGTAGGAGAGTAAGTTGTGAAGCGGACACAAGGAGTCTGCTAAAGGATATAGATAAGTTAAGTAAGTGGGCAAAGATTTGGAAGATGGAGTATGGTGTGAGAAAGTGTGAACTTGTCCACTTTGGCCAGAAAAATAGAAAAGCAACATATTATTTAAATGGAGAGAGTTTGCAGAACTCTGAGATGCAGAGGGATCTGGGTCTTGTAGTACACGAACCACAAAAAGTTAGTATGCTTTGATTAAGAAGGCAAATG
This sequence comes from Heterodontus francisci, assembly GCF_036365525.1. Classification (NCBI taxonomy): domain Eukaryota; kingdom Metazoa; phylum Chordata; class Chondrichthyes; order Heterodontiformes; family Heterodontidae; genus Heterodontus; species Heterodontus francisci. Next base: position 6,184,828 of record NC_090385.1, read on the forward strand.
CAATGTTGTCATTTATTGCAAGGGAAATGGAATATATAAGTAGAGATGTTTTACTACAGTTGTATAGGGCCTTGGTGAGACCACATCGAGAGTATTGTGTACAGTTTTGGTCTTACTTAAGAAAGGTTATAATTGCACTGGAAGCAGTTCAGAGAAGGTTCAGTTGACTGATTCCTGAGATGAGAGGTTTTCTTGTGAGGAAAGATTGGACAGGTTGGGTTTGTATTCATTGGACTTTAGAAGGATGAGAGGTGATCTTATTGAAACATATAAGATCCTGAGGGGATGTGACAGGGTGGATGTTGAAAGGATGTTTCTCCTTGTGGGAGAGACTAAAACTAGAGGGCACAGTTTAAAAATATGGGGTCTCTCATTTAAGACAGAGATGAGGAGAACTTTTTTCTCTCAGAGGGTCGTGAATCTGTGGAACTCTCTGCCAGAGAATGGTGGAGGCAATGTCATTGAATATTTTTAAGGCAGAGGTAGATAAATTCTTGACAAACAAGGGAGTCAAAGGGTATTGGGGGTAGGCAGGACAGGGAGTTGTGTCCACAAACAGATCAGCCAAGATCTTATAGAATGGCGGAGTGGGCTCAAGAGGCTGAATAGCCTACTCCTGCTCCTCATTTGTGTGTTCGTATGTTTGTATGTACCACGCACAAGTGAGTGTAGAAATAGGAGGATAGTGCAGATGAATGAGAGCATGGAAAGACTGTGCAGGAGGGAGGGCTTTAGATTTCATGGACAGTGGGACCAGTTCTAGGGAGATGGGACCTGTACAGGCCAGATGTGTTGCATCTGAACACAGCTGGGACCAATTTCCTTGCAGGGCGATTTGCTGGTGCTATTGGGGAGGGTTTAAACTAGCTTGACAGGGGTGTGGGAACCAAGAGTTAATACTGGAGAGGAATACCAGGGCCATAGAATACTGGGAGAGACAGACAGTACTAGGGAAGAAAGTAATAAAGTCTAAATTAAGTTTACTGTGCATGTATGTGAATGCACGGAGTGTTGTTGATGAGATTGGTGAATTACAGGCGTAGATTGCCATGTGGAAATATTATGTTGTAGCTAAAGCAGAGACCTGGCTCAAAGAAGGGCAGGACTGAGTATTAAATATTCCTGAATACAAGGTGTTGAGGATAGATAGGAAAGGAAGGAAAGGGGGAGGGGTGACAGTATTAATTAAGGAGAACACTGCAGTGCTGGAGAGAAAGGATGACCCAGAGGGGTCAAGGACAGAATCTATTTGGCTGGAGCTGAGGAACAGAAAAGGTGCGATTACATTGCTTGTTGTAGTATACAGGCCACCAACTAGTGGGAGGGACATGGAGAAACAAATTTGCAAGGAAATTACAGAGAGGTGCAGAAATTATAGAATAGTTATAATGGGGACTTTAATTATCTGAATATAGATTAGATAGTAGTAGTGTAAAGGGCCGAGAGGGGCAAGAGTTCCTAGAGTGTATTCAGGAGAATTTTCTACGGCAGTATGTTTCCAGTCGGAAACATGGGCGGCACAGTGGCGCAGTGGTTAGCACCGCAGCCTCACAGCTCCAGCGACCCGGGTTCAATTCCGGCTACTGCCTGTGTGGAGTTTGCAAGTTCTCCCTGTGTCTGCGTGGGTTTCCTCCGGGTGCTCCGGTTTCCTCCCACATGCCAAAAGACTTGCAGGTTGATAGGTTAATTGGCCATTATAAATTGCCCCTAGTATAGGTAGGTGGTAGGGAAATATAGGGACAGGTAGGAATATGGGATTAGTGCAGGATTAGTATAAATGGGTGGTTGATGGTCGGCACAGACTCGGTGGGCCGAAGGGCCTGTTTCAGTGCTGTATCTCTAAAACTAAAACAGTCCAACAAGAAAGAAGGCATTGATAGACCTGGTTCTTGGGAATGAGGTGGGCCAAGTGGATCATATGTCAGTAAGGAAACATTTAGGGGGCAGTGACCATTGGTTGGAATCTGGAACACACTGCCTGAAGGGGTGGTACAGGCAGGAATCCTCACAACATTTAAGAAGTATTTAGATGAACACTTGAAATGCCATAACATACAAGGCTACAGGACAAGTGCTGGAAAATGGGATTAGAATAGGTAGGTGCTTGATGGCCGGCACAGACATGATGGGCCAAAGGGCCTGTTTCTGTGCTGTATAACTCTATGACTCTATCCTGGTTTCACATCTGCGGCCGCAGAAACACCTGTCTGTTCCCCTAATTATTGAATCTCCTGTCACTATTGCTCTTCCAGTATTCTTTGTGCCCCCCCGGGCAGCTGAGCCAGCCGTGGTGCCACGGCCCTGGATCTGGCTGCACTCCCCAGATGAGCCATCATTTTCATCAGTATTCAGAACTGAATACCGGTTGGAGAGTGTGATTCACTTTGGGGTCTCCTGCACTACCTGCCTATTTCTTCTTGACTGCCTAATGGTCACCCATTCCCTCTCTCCCTGAATACTCTTAAGCTGTGGGGTGACCACATCTATAAACATGTTATCTACAAAGTTCTCATCCTCACGGATGCACCGCAGTGACACCAGCTGTTGCTCAAGCTCCAAAACCCAGAATTTGAGCAGCTGCATCTGACGACACTTCCTGCACAGATGGTTATCCAGGACATGGGAAGTGTCCCAGAGTGCCTAAATAGCACAGGATGTGCACTCGATACTGGAATGGATACTGCCATTCTTGTATCTATTAGATAATAAACCTTGTTACTAAAAAAAGATTCACCAGCTACTCACTTCCCTTCTGTTGACATCACTTAAATATTGGGAAATTAACTGCATATTTTACTTAACCCTTTTTTTAAAAAAATGAACCTTACAATTCCCAGCTCCTTAGACTACCTCCCTAACTTTGGAGAAAAGCAAACAAAGTTATAATACTCACCAACCAATCAACACACGGCCTTATGTTTGATTTTTTTTCTCTCTCAACGTTTCAAACTCGACTGCACCCTGTTCTGCTCCAGCTGCCGAGTCTTTCCTCAGATAAGTGATAGGCCCCAAGCCTGGACATTAATTTATCCTCTCCCGGTGCTCCCAATTCCTTCCAAGTTCGCTCAGCTGCCGAGTCTCTCTGCAGGTAAGTCATTACCACATTGCTGTCTGTGGGAGCTTGCTGTGTGCAAACTGGCTGCCGAGCTCCTTACATAACAACAGTGACTCTTCAAAAATACTTAATTGGCTATAGAGCACTTTGGGACATCCTGTGGTCGTGAAAGATGCTATATAAATGCAAGTCTGTCTGTCTGCTCAGGAATGATGTCAGGAAGCACCTCTTCACATAAAGCTTAGTGGAAAACTGGAACTCTCTCCCCCAAAAAACTGTTGAGGCCGGGGGCGTCAATTGAAAATTGAGATCGATAAACTTCTGTTACATAAGAGTATTAAGGGCTACAGATCCAAGGTGGTGTTAAGATCAGTCTTGATCTAATTGAATGGTGGAACAGGTTTGAGGGGCTGAACGGCCTCCTCCTGTTCCTATGTTGAGCAGTATCATGTGCAACACAAAGTTTCAGTCTAATATCTGAGCACAAGAGCTGACTCCTTACCTGATGAGCTGCTGGCTTGAGATCGACAATCACCAACAATGATCTGTAAACTGTTGACAGAAATCCAAGCTTGCTGCCCCCGGTTCAGGTTTTTCACAAACCTTTGAACATTACAGAGCCTGTGTCAATCGTTAAGCCATTTGCATTGTTAAGGCAATTCAAGAACTAGCTTCACTTTCCTGCTCCCTTTCCACAGCCCTGTATCTGCTTCAAATGCTTATTTACTCTCTCTTTAAAAGGTGCAACAGTCTCGGCCTCAACCAAATCCTGTAGCAAAGCCTTCCACACTCCAAAACCTCTACAGAAAATAATCCAAAATCAAACCACAGCACCACTCGTTTCACCGCCTCCTATTGGTAGGAAGCGGTGCTTCATGGGGATTGGTGTTGGGACCCACTCTTCTTCTTCACTGACATAAATAATTTAGGCACAGGAATCTGAGGAATAACAGCAACATTTGTGAACAACTTGGGGCGGGGGTGGGGTTAGTTAATAGTGAGGAAGACTGCAACAAATTACAAGAAGACTTTAAAAAACTTGCAGAATGACAAATGAACCTCAATATAGATGAATGTGACTTGGTGCATTTTGGTAGGAGGGTTAAGGACGAAACATGCCCCTTGGAAAATAAAAGTCTAAATGAGGTAGACGCGCAATGGGGTCTGTGGGATACAGATTTACAAATCATTAAAAATAACAATGCAAGTTAACAATGTCATAAAAAACTTTAAAGCACTGGGGTTCATTTCTACAGGGATAGAATTGAAAAGCAGAGAAATTACGTTGGTTAGACCACAGTGAAATGGAATAACAAAATAGTCAACTGAACTTCTGTAGTAACATGCTCAATTTCATCAAATGTTTCTTGTGCAGATACATCAGATTAACCTTCCGCCATCTCCACTCACAGCTGCCACCTGATTTTATCACCTTTATTACTATTTTGACTGCTCCTTGGCATGGTGGAAATCGGTGTGAGGGAGGGGGCTGGGCTGTTAAAATAGAGACAGCAATTTACCCCACCCCGTGATCAAAATGTGGAATCACTATCTCATGGAGTGGTTTGACACGAATAGCATAGATGCATTTGAAGGGAAGCGAGATAAAGCAGATGAAGGAGAATAACCTGAGTCCCTTGGAAAAAGCCAGCCACACTTACCACTGTCCTTCACCATCCTCATGCATTAACTGTACCACATCTCCACTTTTTATTAACAGTTCTTCAGAATCTTGTTTTTTACCATCTGTGCGAGCTTTGTACCTCCCAGGGGACTGTAAGCATAAACAAAAATTGATGTACATAAATATTAAAATGTCCCTGTAATTGAAAGACATCATTGCATCTCTCAGATGCCCCCAAATCTCTTCACAACAACAACTTACATTTATATGACACCTTTAACAAAGTAAGCATCCCAAGTCGCTTCACAGGAGCAATTAACAAACAAAATTTGACACCGAGCCACATATGGAGATATCTGGGCAGGTGACCAAAAGGTTGGCCAAACAGGTAGCTGTTAAGGAGCATCTTAAAAGAGGAGAGAGAGGTGGAGAGGTGTAGGGAGGGAATTCCAGAGCTTAGGGTCCAGGCAGCTGAAGGGACGACTGTCAATGGTGGAGAGATTAAAATCATGGATTTCATAAATGCTCAACTGCTTTGTGGTTTAATCACTCACTGTACTTCAGAACACTCATCGCCTGTGAAGTGATCTGGGGATTTCTTAAGAGATGCAATAGGGACACAAACAATCAAATGCAGCAGCCATTTTTATACACAGCAAGAGCCCATAATCAACAAGGTGAATGAACAGCTAATCTGCTTCTTTTGCATCATCAGTAAGGGAGGAATGCTGGCCAGGACAACTCTGTCCTTCTTATTCTCCATAGAACCACAGAAAAGTTACAGCACAGAAAGAGGCCATTCAGCCCATCGTGTCTGCACTGGCTGAAAAACTAACCGCCCAATCTAATCCCAGCTTCCAGCAACTGGCCTTGCAGGTTACAGCACCTCAGGTGCATGTCCAGGTACCTTTTAAAAGAGTTGAGGGTTTCTGCCTCCACCACCATTCCTGGCAGTGAGTTCCAGACACCCACCACTCTCTGGGTGAAACTGTTTTTCCTCATGTCCCCTCTAATCCTTCCACCAATCACCTGAAATCTGGACCCCCTTGTAATTGACCTCTCCACTAGGGGAAATAGGTCCTTCCTGTGTCCTCTATCTAGGCCCCTCATAATTTTGTACAGTTCAATTAAATCACCCCTTAGCCTCCTTTGTTCTAAGGAAAACAACCCTAGCCAATCCAATCTCTCCTCATAGCTGCAATTTTCAAGCCCTGGCAACATTTTTGTAAATCTCATCTGTACTTTCTCCAGAGCAATTATGTCATTCCTGTAATGTGGTGACCAGAAGTGTACACAATACTCCAGCTGTGGCCTAACCAGCATTTAGTATTTTGCCTCAGTTTTCACGGTGGACGACACTAGTCCCATCCCAATAGTAGCAGGTAATGCAGAGGTTATAGAAAGGGAGGAGCTTAGAAAAATCATCATCACTAGGCAAAAAGTACTGAGCAAACTATTGGGATTGAAGGCAGACAAGTCCCCAGGGCCTGATGGCCTGCATCCTAGGGTCTTAAAGGAAGTGGCAGCGGAGATAGTGGATCCATTGCTTATAATATTCCAAAATTCCCTGTATGCGGGAAAGGTTCCAGTGGATTGGAAAAAAGCTAATATAATCCTCTATCCAAGCTAATAATTGGAAAAAAGCTAATATAATCCTCTATCCAAGCTAATAAATTGCCCCTGACCCCATGTAATCTTACCTTGTGTATTAACCTTTTGTGCAGCACCTTATCAAATGTCTTCTGGAAGTCCAGATATACTACATCTACAGGATCTAAGCTAATATAATGCCCTTATTCAAAAGGGGAGGGAGGCAGAAAGTAGGAAACTATAGACCAGTTAGTTTAACATCTGTCGTTGGGAAATTGTTAGAATCCATTATAAAGGAAGTAATAACAGGACATTTAGAAAGTCAAAGTGCAATCCATCAGAGTGAGCATGGTTTTATGAAGAGTGAAACATGTTTGACTAATTTGCGAGAGTTCTTCGAAGATGTGGATAACGGGAATCCTGTAGATGTAGTATATCTGGACTTCCTGAAGACATTTGATAAGGTGCCGCACAAAAGGTTAATACACAAGGTAAGATTACATGGGGTTAGGGGCAATTTATTAGCTTGGATAGAGGATTGGCTAATCAACAGAAAACAGAGAGTCAGGACAAATGGGTCTTTGGTTGGCAAGACGTAACCAGTGGGGTTCCACAGGGTTCGGTCCTCGGGCCCCAACTATTTACAATCTATATTAATGACTTGGATGCAGGGATAGAAGGTACTATAGCCTAATTTGCAGATGTCACTAAAATAGGTGGACAGTAAATTGCAATAAAGAAATAAGAAATTTACAAATGGATATGGATAGGTTAGGTGAATGAGCCAAAATTTGGCAGATGGACTTTAACGTGGATAAGTGTGAGGTTATCCATTTTGGTCAGAAGAATAGAAAAGCAAATTATTATCTAAATGGAGACAAACTTCACAGTGCTTCGGTGCAGAGGGATCTGGGTGTCCTCGTGCATGAATCACAGAAAGTTAGTATGCGGTACGGCAGGTAATAAGGAAGGCAAATGGAATTTTGGCATTTATTGCTAAAGGAATAGAGTATAAAAGTAGGGAAGTGTTGCTGCAACTGTACAAGGCATTAGTGAGACCGCACCTGGAGTATCGCACAGTCCCCTTACTTGAGGAGGGATGTAGTTGCATTGGAGGCAGTTCAGAGGAGGTTCACTAGATTAATTCCAGGGATGAAATGTTTGTCTTATGAAAAGAGATTGAGCAGTTTAGGCCTTTACTCTCTAGAGTTTAGAAGAATGAGAGGAGATCTAATTGAGGTATATAAAATGATTAAGGGGATTGACAAAGTAGACGTGGAGAGGATGTTTCCTCTTGTGGGCCAATCTAGAACGGGAGGTCATAGTTTTAGGATAAGGGGTAGCAGATTTAAAACAGAGATGAGGAGAAATTACTTCTCTCTAAGGGTCGTGAATCTGTGGAATTCACTATCCCAGTGTGCGGTGGATGCCGGGACATTGAGTAAATTTAAGGAGGAGATAGACAGATTTTTAATTAGTAATGAGTTGAAGGGTTATGGAGAATGGGCAGGAAAGTGGAATTGAGGCTGAGATGAGATCAGCCATGATCGTATTGAATGACGGAGCAGGCTCGAGGGGCTGAATTGCCTACTCCTGCTCCTAGTTTTTTTGTTCTAATGTTTTATACAGTCCCAGCATTACATCCCTGCTTTTCACAGAATCACAGAATAATATAGTGCAGAAGAGGCCCTTCGGCCCATCGAGTCTGCACTGATGCATTAAAGACACCTGACCTGTCTACCTAATCCCATTTGCCAGCACTTGGCCTTGAATGTTATGATGTGCCAAGTGCTCATCCAGGTACTTTTTAAAGGATGTGAGGCAACCTGCTTCTACCACCCTCCCAGCCAGGGCATTCCAGACCGTCACCACCCTCTGGGTAAAAAAGTTCTTCCTCAAATCCCCCTTAAACCTCCCGCCCCTCACCTTAAACTAGTGACCCCTCGTAACTGACCCTTCAACTAAGGGGAATAGCTGCTCCCTATCCACCCTGTCCATGCCCCTCATAATCTTGTACACCTCGATCAGGACACCCCTCAGTCTTCTCTGCTCCAGCGAAAACAACCCAAGCCTATCCAACCTCTCTTCATAGCTTAAATGTTCCATCCCAAGCACCATCCTGGTGAATCACCTCTGCGCCCCCTCCAATGCAATCACATCCTTCCTATAATCTGGCGACCAGAATTGCACACAGTACTCCAGCTGTGGTCTTACCAAAGTTCTGTACAACTCCAACATGACCTCCCTGCTTTTGTAATCTATGCCTCGATTGATAAAGGCAAGTGTCCCATATGCCTTTTTCACCACCCTATTAACATGCCCTTCTTCCTTCAGAGATCGATGGACAAACACACCAAGGTCCCTTTGTTCCTCGGAACTTCCCAGTGTCAGGCCATTCATTGGATACTTCCGTGTCACGTTACTCCTTCCAAAGTGTATCACCTCACACTTTTCAGCGTTAAATTCCATCTGCCACTTTTCTGCCCATTTGACCATCCCGTCTATATCTTCCTGTAACCTAACACACTCCACCTCACTGTTAACCACTCGGCCAATCTTTGTGTCATCCGCGAACTTACTGATCCTACCCCCCACATAGTCATCTATGTCCTTTATATAAATGACAAATAGGGGACCCAGCACAGATCCCTGTGGTACGCCACTGGACACTGGCTTCCAGTCACTAAAACAGCTGTCTGTCATCACTCTCTCCCATGTGGGACCTTGTCAAAGGCTTTGCTGAAATCCATGTAAACTACATCAACTGCACTACCCTCATCTACACACCTGGTCACATGCTCAAAAAATTCAATCAAATTTGTTAGGCATGACCTCCCTCTGACAAAGCCATGCTGACTATTCCTAATCAAATTTTGCCTCTTCAAGTGGAGATAGATTCTCTCCTTCAGAATTTTCTCCAATAGTTTCCCTACCACTGATGTGAGACTCACTGGTCTGTAGTTCCCTGGCTTATCTCTACAACCTTTCTTAAATAGTGGGTCCACATTAGCTGTTCTCCTGTCCTCTGGCACCTCCCCCGTGACCAGAGAAGAATTAAAAATTAGGGTCAGAGCCCCTGCAATCTCCACCCTCGCCTCCCACAGCATCCTGGGACACAAATCGTCCGGACCTGGAGATTTGTCCACTTTTAAGCCTTCCGAAACCTCCAATACCTTGTCACTCCATATGACAATTTGCTCAAGAACCTCACAGTCGCTCTAAGTTCCATATCTACATCCTCATTCTCTGGGTGAAGACAGATGTGAAGTATTCATTCAACATCCTACCAATGTCCTCTGACTCCACCCACAAATTTCACCCTTGGACCCTAATGGGTCCTAGTCTTTCCCTGTTATCCTCTTCCCCTTGATATACTTATGGAATATCTTGGGATTGTCCTTACTTTTACCAGCCAGTGCTTTCTCATATCCCCTCTTTGCTCTCCTAATTGCTTTCTTAAGCTCCATCCTACACTTTCTGTACTCCACTAATGCTTCCATTGACTTGCTCTCCTTGTATTTGCCTTCCATTGATTTGCTCTCCTTGTATTTGAATTCTATACCTCAGCCAATAAAGGAAAGCATTCCATTTACCTTCTTCACCACTTTATCTACCTGTCCTTCCACCTTCAGGGACCTGTGGACATGCACTCCAAGGTCTTTCACTTCCTCTACCCCTCTCAATATCCTCCCGTTTATTATGTATTCCCTGGTTTTGTTTGCCCTCCCCAAATGCATTATCTCACACTTCTCTGGATTGAATTCCACTTACCACTTTTCCGCCCACTCAACCAAACCATTGATAACATTCTGAAGTCTACAGCTATCCTCTTCATTATCAACTACCTGCCCAATTTTTGTGTCATCTGCAAATTTCCCAAACACTCCTCCCACATTTAAGTCCAAATCATTAATATATACCACAAACAGCAAGGGACCCAGAACTGAGCCCTGTGGAACACCACTGGAAACAGCTTTCCATTTGCAAAAACATCCATCGACCATTATGCTTTGTTTCCTGTCACTGAACCAATTTTGGATCCAATTCACCACATTTCCCTGTATCCCATGGGCTTTTACTTTTCTGACCAGTCTGCCATGTCTGCCTTGTCAAATACCTTACCAAAATCCATGTAGACAACATCCACTGCACTACCCTCAGAAATCCTCCTTGCTACTTCCTCACAAAGTTCAATTAAGTTAGTAAGACACGACCTTCCCTTAACAAATCCATGCTGACTATCCCTGATCAGTCTGTGCCTTCCTAAGTGACAGTTTATCCTATCTCTCAGAATTGATTCTAATAACTTGCTCACCACCAAGGTCAGACTGACCAGCCGATAATTATTTGGTCTATCGCTGACACACTTTTTAAACAATGGTACAATATTCACAGACCTCCAATCCTCTGGTACCTCACCTGTATCTAGTGCGGATTTGAAGATAATCCTCAGAGCATCCGCTATTTCCTCCCTGGCTTCCTTCAACAGCCTGAGCTACAATCCAGCCGGCCCTGGTAATTCATCCACTTTCAAGGATGTCAGACCCTCTAGTACTTTCTCATTATGCTTATCGTATCTAAAATTTCACATTCCTCCTCTTTAAGTTCAATGTCTGCATCATCCCTCTCCTTTGTGACGACTGAGACAAAAAACTCATTAAGATGCCCACATCAACTGCATCCATGCAAGCTCAGGTTATTGGGTCGGCCATTTAGGATTGAGATGAGGAGAAATTTCTTCACTCAGAGGGTTGTGAATCTTTGAATTTTTTCCTCCAAAGGGCTGTGGATGCTCAGTTGTTGAGAATATTCAAGGCTGAGATTGGCATAATTTTGAGCACTAAGGGAATTGAGGGATAGGGGACAGAAAGATAGAAAATGGGAGGAGTAGGCCATTCGGCCCCTCGAGCCTGCTCCACCATTCATTATGATCATGGCTGATCATCCAACTCAGTAACCTGTTCCCACTTTCCCCCCATATCCTTTGATCCCTTCCGTCTCAAGAGCTATATCTAACTCCTTCTTGAAAACATACAATGTTTTGGCCTCAACTGCTTTCTGTGGTAGCGAATTCCACAGGTTCACCACTCTCTGGGTGAAGAAATGTCTCCTCATCTCAGTCCTGAAAGGTTTACCCCGTATCCTTAGACTATGACCCCTGGTTCTGGACTCCCCCACCATCGGGAACATCCTTCTTGCATCTACCCTGTCATGTCCAGTTGGAATTTTATAGGTCTCTATGAGATCCCCCCTCACTCTTCTGAACTCCAGCGAATTTAATCCAAACCGACTCAATCTCTCCTCATACGTCAGTCCCGCCATCCCAGGAATCCGTTTGGTAAACCTTCGCTGCACTCCCTCTTTCGCAAGAACATCCTTCCTCAGATAAGGAGACCAAAATTGCACACAATATTCCAGGTGTGGCCTCACCAAGGCCCTGTATAATTGCAGCAAGACATCCCTGCTCCTGTACTCGAATCCTCTCGCTATGAAGGTCAACAAACCATTTGTCTTTTTTACTGCCTGTTTCACCTGCATGCTTACCTTCAGCGACTGGTGTAAGAGAACACCCAGGTCTCGCTGCATATTCCCCTCTCTCAGTTTATAGCTGTTCAGATAATAATCTGCCTTCCTCTTTTTGCCACCAAAGTGGATAACCTCACATTTATCCACATTATACTGCATCTGCAATGCATTTGCCCACTCACTCAACTTGTCCAAATCATCCTGAAGCGCCTCTGCATCTTCCTCACAACTCACCCTCCCACCCAGTTTTGTGTCATCTGCAAATTTGGAGATATTACATTTAGTTCCCTCATCTAAATCATTAATGTATATTGTAAATAGCTGGGGTCCTAGCACCGATCCCTGCGGTACCCCACTAGTCACTGCCTGCCATTCGGAAAAAGACCTGTTTATCCCTACTCTCTGTTTCCTCTCTGTCAACCAATTTTCTATCCATCGCAATACACTACCCCCAATCCCATGAGCTTTAATTTTACACACTAATCTCTTATGTGGGACTTTGTACAAAGCCTTCTGAAACTCCAAATAAACCACATCCATTGGCTCCCCCTCATCAACTCTACTAGTTACATCCTCGAAGAATTCTAGCAGATTTATCAAGCATGATTTCCCTTTCATAAATTCATGCTGGCTGTGTCCAATTCTACCACTGTTCTCCAAGTGCTCTGCTATAAAATCTTTGATAATGGACTCTAGAATTTTCCCCACTATCGACATCAGGCTGACAGGCCTATAATTCCCTGCTTTCTCTCTACCTCCCTTTTTAAATATTGGGGTTACATTAGCTACATTCCAATCTGTAGGAACTGTTCCAGAGTCGATCGAATCTTGGAAGATGACCACCAATGCATCCACTATTTCTAGGGCCACTTCCTTAAGTACTCTGGGATGCAGACCATCAGGCCCTGGGGATCTAACGGCCTTCAATCCCATCAATTTCCCCAACATCATTTCTCTACTAATACTGATTTCCTTCAGTTCCTCCCTTTCACTAAGCCCTGTGTTCCCCAACATTTCTGGTATGATATTTGTGTCCTCCTTTGTGAAGACAGAATCAAAGTATGGGTGGCGCAGTGGTTAGTGGTGCAGTGGTTAGCACCGCAACCTCACAGCTCCAGGGACCCGGGTTCGATTCTGGGTACTGCCTGTGCGGAGTTTGCAAGTTCTCCCTGTGACTGCGTGGGTTTTCGCCGGGTGCTCTGGTTTCCTCCCACAGCCAAAGACTTGCAGGTTAATAGGTAAATTGGCCATTATAAATTGCCCCTAGTGTAGGTAGGTGGTAGGGAATATGGGATTGCAGGGTTAGTATAAATGGGTAGTTGTTGGTCAGCACAGACTCGGTGGGCCGAAGGGCCTGTTTCAGTGCTGTATCTCTAAATAAAAATAATTTAAACAATAAATATGCATTTAGTTGCTCAGCTATTTCTTTGTTCCCCATAATAAATTCCCTTGTTTCTGACTGTAAGGGACCTACCTTTGTCTTCACCAATCTTTTTCTCTTCACATACCTATGGAAACTTTTCCAGTCAGTTTTTATGTTCCCTGCAAGCTTACTTTCGTACTCTATTTCCCATTCTTAATCTATCCCTTGGTCCTCCTTTGCTGAATTCTAAACTGCTCCCAATCCTCAGGTCTGTTTTTTTTTTGGCGAATTTGTATGCCTCTGCCTTGGATCTAATGCTATCTCTAATTTCCCTTGGAAGCCATGGTTTGGCTACCTTTCCCATTTTACTTTTGCGCCAGACAGGGATAAACAATTGTTGCAGTTCATCCGTGTGCTCTTTGAATGTTTGCCATTGCCGATCCATCGTCATCCCTTTCAGTAACGTTTCCCAATCCGTCATAGCCAACTTGCGCCTCATACCTTTGTAGTTTCCTTTACTAAGATTCAGGACCCCCGTCTCAGAATCAACTACGTCACTCTCTGTCTTGATGAAGAATTCTATCATATTATGGTCACTCCTCCCCAAGGGGTCTCACACAGCTAGATTGTCAATTATTCCTCTCTCATTACACAATACCCAGTCTAGGATGGCCTGTTCTCTCGTTGGTTCCTCCCGTATACATTCCATGAATTACTCCTCTATGGTATTGTGACTAATTTGATTTGCCCAAGCTATATGCAGATTTAAGTCACCCATAATTACAGATGTTCCTTTATCGCATGTGTCTCTAATTTCCTGTTTAGTGCCATTCCCATCACCACAGTTTGGGGGTCTATATGCAACTCCCACTAACGTTTTTGCCCCTTAGTGTTTCTCAGCTCTACTTATACTTCTCTCTTCTCAGCTCAGCATACAGATTCCACATCGTCAGAGCTAATATCCTTCCTCACTATTGCGTTAATTTCCTCTTTAACCAGCAATGCAACTCTACCGCCTTTTACTTTTTGTCTGTCCTTCCTAAATACTGAATATCCCTGGATGTTCATTTCCCATCCCTGGTCACCTTGCAGCCATGTCTCCCTAATCCCGACTATATCATACCCGTTTACATCTATTTGCATGATTAATTCATCCACTTTATTGCAAATGCTCCGCGAGTTAAGGCACAAAGCCTTAAGGCTTGTCTTTTTAGCATTACTTGTCCTCTTCCCACTATTTTTCACTGTGGCCCTGTTTGATTCTGGCCCTTAATTTCTCTGCCTATCACTTTTCTTATTCCCCTTACTGTCTTTTGTTCTTGTCTTTGATCCCCCCTCCTCTGACTCCTTGCAAAGGTTCCCATCCCCCTGCCATTTTAGTTTAAACCCTCCCCAACTACTCTAGCAAATACTCCCCCTAGGACATCATTCCCGGTCCTGCCCATATATAACCCGTCCAGTTTGTACTGATCCCACCTTCCCCAGAACTGGTCCCAATGTCCCAGGAATCTAAAACCCTCTCCCTCACACCATCTCTTCAGCCACCTATTCATCCGATATATCCTGCTATTTCTAGCACGTGGCACTGGTAGTAATCCTGAGATCACCAGCTTTGAGGTCCTACTTTTCAACTTACTTCCTAGCTCCCTATATTCTGCTTTTAGGACCTCATCCCTTTTTTTTTTTTACCTATGTCGTTTGTACCAATGTGTATGTACCATGACCACTGGCTGTTCCTTCCCCTTCAGAATATCCTGTAACCACTCTGAGACATCCTAGACCCTAGCACCAGGGAGGCAACATATTATCCTGGAGTCTCGTTTGCAGCCACAGAAACGCCTATCTATTCCCCTTACAATTGAATCCCCTATAACTATTGCATTCCCACACTTTTTACTCCTCCCCTGTGCAGCAGAGCCAACCGTGGTGCAACAAATTGGGCTGTTGCTGCTTTCCCCTAAGAGGCCATTCCCCCCAACATATCCAAAGCAGTATATCTGTTTTGCAGGGGAATAGCCACAGGAGATTCCTGAATTGCCTGCCTAGTCCTCTTACTCTGCCTGGTGGTCACCCATTCCCTTCCTGCCTGTGGAATCTGTGCCTGCGGTGTGACCACCTCTCTATATGTGCTATCCACGATACTCTCTGCCTCATGGATGCTCCATAGTGTCCCCAGCTGCTGCTCGAGCTCTGAAACCCGGGCTTCCAGGAGCTGCAGCTGGAGACACTTCCTGCACACATGCTGGTCCCGGGCACTGGAATTGTTCTCGGCTTCCGACATAGAGCACAAGGAGCACACCACGGCTTTGAGCTCTCCTACCATGACTTAACCCTTTAAATTAAACCTTTTGGAAGATGCTTAATATCAATTACTCTAGGGCCCTTCTTCCCTGGTCCTCATTACTATAGGACTCCCTAAAAAGCACTACTATATATGAAAATAAACTGCAGACTTTTCTTACCTTAGTTTCTAAGCCAGCTACTTAGAGTTATCCCTAACAGCAGTTACTCACCAACCACTCACCTTGCAGCTTTCCTGTGATGTCACTGTTGACTTTTTTATTCAAACTCCGGTGCGCCTGGACTGCTCTCCCAGAAGGTAAGAGACTGGGCCTCGATCCTCAGGTTCAATTTATAGGCTCCGCTCTCGGCGTTCTCCCCATAGGTCTGCTCCGCTCCGCTCCCAGAAGGAAAGAGACTGGGCCTCGATCCTCAGGTTCGATTTATAGGCTCCGCTCTCGGCGTTCTCCCCACAGGCCCGCTCCGCTCCCGGAAGGTAAGATCAGGTGGGTAAGTGGAGTTTGGGTACAAGATCTTCTTGAATGGAGGAGCAGGTTCGAGGGGCCATAAGGGCTATTCCTGCTCCTATTTCTTATGTTCTTATGTATGCCGGTATGGGTGGCCACCTAGATGTAACTGGAGATCAGGTCTTCCGTGGAGACACTATGCATCCTATTGACTTCCCAAACATGAGTTAAAATCCCCCCTTTTCTGTCTATCTTAAAAATGTAGTCCTATAAATGCTGTGGCTACAAGTGCAGGCCAGAAGCTGGGAATTCTGTGGTGAGTAACTCACCTCCTGACTCCCCAAAGTCTGTCCACCATTAACAAGGCACAAGTCAGGAGTGTGATGGAATACTCTCCACTTGCCTGGATGGGTGCAGATGCAACAACACTCAAGAAGCTCGACACCATCCAGGACAAAACAGCTCTCTTGATTGGCACCCCATCCACCACCTTAAACATTCAATCTCTCGGCCAATGACGCACTGTGGCAGCAGTGTGTACCATCTACAAGATGCACTGCAGCACCTCACCAAGCCTTCTTCGACAGTACTTTCCAAATCCAGGACCTCTACCAACTAGAAGGACAAGGGCAGCAAATACATGGGAACACCACCACCTTAAAATTCCCCTCCAAGTCACACACCATCCTGACTTGGAACTATATCGCCGTTTCTTCACTGTCACTTGGTCAAAATCCTGGAACTCTCTCCCTAACAACAATGTGGGTGTACCTACATGAGATGGACTGCAGCTGTTCAAGGGGACAACTTACCACCACCTTCTCAAGGGCAATTAGGGATGGACAAGAAATGCTGGCCTAGCCAATGATGCTCACATCCCATGAAAGAATAACAAAAAGTAAAATGGCCAACTGGACAAGATACTCTCTGTGACCAGCAGAACAATGTGCTTGCAATGGCCAAATAGGCAAAGTACTAGAGGTGTCTCAGCAATTGTGGCTTTGAGATAAGTAACTAACTCCAGGAGAAGGGACAAAACAGTGGTCTGGGAGAGGGAAGGGAGTGGTCAAGAATCTACTGATAAACAAAATCTATTCAGAATGATTAAAAGTATTTTAAACAAAACAGATTTCTGACATTCGGGTCATGTATCTGAAGGAGTCACTGACCAACTGGTTAGTATCCTCCTCCTCTGTATCATTATTACTGGACCAGCCGTCATTTCCCTCTGAGGCTTCATTAAAACGCAATGTTCCAGACCAGTCTGTGAGGAGAGAGAAACATGAGTCAGATAACAGTTTCATATTTCATTCTTGTTACAATATTGTATTTGCTGTGTAAGAGGGGTGCAGTAGTATAGTGCTTATGTTACAGAACTAATAACCCAGAGAATGGGAATTCAAATCCCACTATGGCAGTTTGAGAATTTGAACTCAGTTTTATAAAAAGAAATCTGGAAGCAAAAAGCTGCTTTCAGTAAAAGTGACTATGAAATGAATGCCCTTTCGTGAAGGGAATCTGCCGTCCTTACCTGGTCTGGCCTACATGTGACTCCAGACCCACAGCAATGTTGCCAACTCTTAACTGCCCTCTGAAGTGGCCTAGCAAATCATTCAGTTGTGTCAAACCCACATGGACAGCAGCAATTAAAGAAGACGGTTCACCACCAACTTCTCAGGGAAATGAGGGATAGGCAATAAAAGCCAGACTTGTCAGTGACACTCGCATCTCAAGAATGAATCAAGACAAAAATAGTAAATAAAACCAGTCATTGTGACCTTGTTAGCATTCAAGCTTCCTTTTCAAAGCAGCACTAATTAGTAGTCGAACGACCACTACTATTAAGCCTAACACTGTCACTACTACTCCACTGTCAGTGGTAAGTGAAGCTTTACTTGCAGCAGTGCCGTGTCAGCCATGGTTCGGTGGGTTGTACTCATGGTCTCTGAGTCAGGAGGTTGTGGGTTCAAAACCAATTTCAGTACCTGAGCATCAAAATTTATGCTGACACTTCCAGTGCCAATGGAGTGCTGCACAGTCAAAGGTGCCATTTTTCAGATGAGACGTTAAACTGAGGACCTGTCTGCCCGAACACAGGAAATAGGAGCAGGAGAAGGCCATTCGGCCCCTCGAGCCTGGTCCACCATCCAACTAGATCCTGGCTGATCTTCTACTTCAATGCCATTTTCCTGCACTATCCCCATATCCCTTTAATATCCAGATATCTATCAATCTTTGTCTTGAATATACTCAATGACTCAGCATCCACTGCCCTCTGGATTAGAGAATTCCAAAAGGCTGTCGAGCCCTGTTAAGAATTTTGTATACTTCAATAAGATCACTTCACATTCTTTTAAACTCTAGAGAATACAGGCCCAGTCTCCTCAATCGCTCCTCATAGGACAATCCTGCCACTCCAGGGATCAGTCTGGTGAATCTTTGTTGCACTCCCTCTATGGCAAGTCTATACATTTTTAGGTAAGAAGACCAAAACTGTACACAATACTCAAGATGCGGTCTTACCAAGGTTCTATACAATTGCAGCAAGACATCTTTACTCCCCTTGCAATAAAGGCCAACACACAATTTGCCTTCCTAATTGCTTGTTGCCCCTGCATGTTAGCCTTCAGTGTCTTATGAACAAGGACACCCAGGTCCTTTTGGACATCAACACTTCCCAATCTCTCTCCATTTAAGAAATACTGCTTTCTTTTCTTTCATTTCTGCTTTTCCTCATTATATTCCATTTGCTATGTTCTTGTCCACTCACTTACCTGTCTAATTCCCCTTCAAGCGTCTTTGCATCATCCTCACAGCTCACATGCCCATCCCCACCTAGTTTTGTGTCATCAGCAAACTTGGAAATATTACCTTTGGTTCCCACATCCAAATCATTTGTATGGATTGTGAATAGCTGGGGCCCAAACACTGATTCTTGCAGAACCTCACTAGTCACAGCCTGCCAACTTGAGAATGACCCGTTTATTCCTACTCTGTTTTCTGTCTATTATCCAATTCTCAATCCATGCCAGTATATTACCCCCAATCCCATGTGCTCTAATTTTGCACACTAACCTCCTGTGTGGGACCTTATTGAAAGCCTTCTGAAAATCTAAATACACCACATCCACTGTTTCCCCTCATCTATTCTGCTAGTTACATTCTATCAGGTGAATGCAAAAGATCCAATGATACTATTTTGAAGAAAACCAGGGGAGCTATCCTGGGTGTGCTGGCCAATATTTATCTCTCAATCAACAACACTAAAACAGATTATCTGGCCATTATCACATTACTGTTTGTGTGAGCTTGCTGGGCACAAATTGGCTGCTGCATTTCCTACATTACAACAATGACTCCACTTTAAAAGTACTTCAATGGTTGTACAGTGCTTTGGGATATCCTGTGGTTGGGAAAGGTGCTATACAAATGCAAGTCTTTCTTTCTTTTCCATGCAATCATTGACTCTCAGGATACCCGGGCTACTGACGGTGGCATCATGGTGCCGAAGTGAGAGAAGCTTTGAGCTACAAGAGAATGAAGGACTGAAAACATCACAGGGATCAAAAGAACAACCATCGAGGTTACGTGAAGCTTGTGCTGGACCATGTCTGTCTCAACTATCAGCCTGCACAGTGATAAACACACACATTTGCAATCAGAGTGTTTAATCAGCTTTAGACAAAGCTTTGTTAGTGGTGTGAATTTCAGGCCTGACTGCGTTCTTGGAACTGTCTGTTCTGCGGAGCTGAATTTACATTGCAGGAAATATCACATCAGCCTTAGCACTTCCTCACAAAACCATAAACTTAGACTCCCTTCATTAGTGGTACCGTAATCATTGTGAATTGTATAGTAACTGAGTATTTTAATGTATTCCGGTAGTGGGCATTAGGTGACGATTCACTTGTGCTTCTATATATAGGAACAGACTGAAACAGTGGTTATGGGGTTAGGAGGTGCATGCTTGTAATGTGTATCCCTGTAAATAAAAGCTTGTGAAGTGTGTAAAGATTAGGCTCCAGTTCAATCCTTCACCACCTGGCTTTCTGGAGTAGAACAATCCTCGAGTACAAGGGTCACACCACGATTCCCACTGTGACTATAACTGGTACCAACCACTATCTGTGCTACCATTACTATTATCACTAACTCTGTTGCTATGGAAGTTCTAAGTGTAACCAAGAGAGAGTTTTGTGAGAGCCGGTTTTGAGGCTGACTCAATATAAATTTATCCCCACAGAACAGACAGGTCCAGGAGCACAGTCAGCCCAAAAACCGCACCACCAGCGAAGAAGCCTCGCTTAAAGTTGATTAAACATTCTGATTAGTAATTTTTGTAATTGGCTCTGTGAGGATGCAGACTTTACATTAAAAGTTGCCTGACTCTTTAAGCTCCGATGTGTGAAAGGAGTTAGTCAGCAGTACCTTTCCGTGCGGAGAGATGCTGTGGCGACAAAGGGAAGTTTGCTAAAACCACAGGACTCATGAGATCAGAATCATTTTCCTCGGAACTGAGAGTGGCTGCTTTCTGTTTCCTGTAGGGGGTTAAAAAAAACAATCAGAAAGTTAGCCTAGATTGGATATAATGGAATTCTTTAGCCGTAGATCAACTTTCACACTTGAGAATTTGCTCAGGTCTCTACAACTGCACAAGTCTTATCTCTAAGATTGCACTAGCCTAATGCAAACTTGATTAGATATATTTTATTCCTTTGCAAGGCAAACACAGCGTATTGTCATTTGCTTTTATGGACTATTTTAACACTTACCCTGGGGATAGGAGAATCTGATCTGTAAGATGATGAGGAGATTGGCTGTCTTCTGTGAAACAGAGTTATAGTGAGATAATTATCAGGCATTGCGATAACCTGTATCCTGTTTCAACCAGTCTCAATAAAATGAATGGCCCCGATAAAGCGGAAATGAAATTCTTTAGTGCAAGTAACTATTGAGGCAGTCACTGGGAAATCACTTAAAAGGGAATTGGTATTTAAGACCGAAGGTTATAAAAGGATAAGAGAGATGGAACAACAGTAACAATCGGGACAGGCCCCTTGAGCCCATTCTGCCATTCAATTAGATCATGGTGAATCTTTATCTTAACTTCATTTACACATTTTGGTTCCACAACCATTAATATCCTTATCTAACAACAATCTATCAATCTCAGTTTTGAAATGTACAATTGATCCCCAGCCTCATGTGACCTGGATCCTTTTTGTCTACTTCATCGCAATTATTGTTTTCATCTTTCAAACAACTTTGCAGCAATATCTTAAAGCCTGATTTACTATGGCATTTCATTATCAATGTAAGGACAATTTTAGCAGGTGGAACCAAATTTAGACCACTAGCAAACTAAGAGCGCAACAGAAAACTCAGAGCCGACTCCCTCCTCAGAACAATCACAAATATGGAAGGTACCCATCAGCAGAGCAGCCCCCACTCCCACCCTTTCCCCCAAATCATGCAGTTACCCAAACACAGCCAACGACTATAGAACACATCTTTATCAGCCAATGAAAACAACACAAGGCAACTATAGACCAGATACAACCGTCAGGGATCAACTCGTGCCCAATCCATCAAAGCTGTCAGGGACCAAGATCCATCAATCCCACCAGACTGCCAGTAATCAACTGTTTTATCACTGTCACTGGATATTACTATTGCTGGATTACCACCAAACCTGGAGTACCATCAACACGAGATTACTGCTATCTCTGGATTGGCATAACATCTTAGACCATAGAAGGCGGCCATTCAGTTCATCGTGCCTGTGCCAGCTCTTCCAGTTAGTCCCATTCCCCTGTTCTCTCCCCACAGCCTGGCAAATCTTTCTCCATCAAGTATTTATCCAATTCCCTTCTGAAAGTTTCTACTGAATCAGCTTCCACCACCTTTTCAAGCAGCACATTCCAGATCACACAAACTTGCTGTGTTAAAAAAGTCCTCATCTCCTCTCCAGCTCTTCTGCCAATTGTCTTAAATCTGTAAACCTCTGGCTACTGACCCTCCTTCCGCTGGAACACTCTCTCCTCATTTAGTCGAACAAAACCCCTCATGATTTTGAACACCTCTACTAAATTTCCATTTAACCTTCTTTGCTCTAAAGAGAGCAACCTCAGCTCCTCCAGTCTCTCAACATAACTGAAGCTCCCCATCCCTGGTACCATTCTAGTAAATCTCTCTTGCGCCCTGCCCAAGGTCTTGATATCCTTCCTGTAGTGTGGTGCCCAGAATTGGACACAATGCTCCAGCTAAAGCCTAGTCAGTGATTCTTAATGGTTTAGCATTGTATCCCCAGCATGAAACACAAATGGCTAAGACAGTGAGAAACTATTAAAGATATAAAAAATGGCACCCTCTGTGCCTCACCATTTCCAATAACGGGGAATTTGGGGCGGCACATTGGCGCAGTGGTTAGCACTGCAGCCTCACAGCTCCAGCGACCCGGGTTCAATTCTGGGTACTGCCTGTGTGGAGTTTGCAAGTTCTCCCTGTGTCTGCGTGGGTTTCCTCCGGGTGCTCCGGTTTCCTCCCACATGCCAAAGACTTGCAGGTTAATAGGTTAATTGGTCATTATAAATTGCCCCTAGTATAGGTGGTAGGGAAATATAGGGACAGGTGGGGATGTGGTAAGAATATGGAATTAGTGTAGGATTAGTATAAATGGGTGGTTGATGGTCGGCACAGACTCGGTGGGCCAAAGGGCCTGTTTCAGTGCTGTATCTCTAAACTAAAACTAAACTAAAGTGCCTTAATTGGCCAAATCTGGGCATTTGGCAAATTACCCCCCCACCCCAAAATAATAGCCAGTTAGGCGTCAGGTCAGTCTAGTGCTTATCCCCAGGAGGAAGTTAGTACCATAGTGGAGTCCTGTCATGCTAATAATTAAGTCTGGCAGCCCAAATGATGACGATATCCAAGCGAACAGTATATCAGCAGGTAGCAATTGCTGATGTGTTGTTAATCCCGTGATCTCTGATCTTTACTGCAAAGTTGGCAATGTTAGTTAGCAATTGCTGCATGGACTCTCCTCCCTGATATGCTGCTCAGAATATAGAATGGTATAGCACAGTAACAGGCCACTGCCCCTGTGTCGGAAATATTAGCGCTAGAATCACTGCTACAAACTTGGTGAACAGTGCTCAGTTGCGCGGTCATTGGACTTTGCAACACACTTTATGCTAGGGTGATACATAACAAAAACTTGCATCTATATAGCGCCTTTGAAGTAGTTAAATGTCCCAAGGTGCTTCACAGGAACATTATTAAACAAAATTTGACACTGAGCCATATAAGGAGATATTAGTATAGGTCACAGAGTATACAGCACAGAAACAGGCCCTTCGGCCCACCGTGTCCATGCCAGCCATCAAGCCTATCTATTCTAATCCCATTGTCCAGCACTCGGCCCGTAGCCTTGTATGCTATGGCGTTTCAAGTGCTCATCTAAATACTTCTGCCTCTACCATCCCTTCAGGCAGTGTTCCAGATTCCAACCACCCTCTGGGTGAAAAGATTCTCAAATCCCCTCTAAACCTCCTGCCCCTTACGTTAAATCTATGCCCCCTGGTTATTGATACCTCCGCTATGCCCTCATAATTTTGTACACCTCAATCAGGCCATCCCTGAGCCTCTTTGCTCGAAGGAAAACAACCCTAGCCTATCCAGTCTCTCTTCATAGCTGAAATGCTCCAGCTCAGGCAACATCCTGGCGAATCTCCTCTGCACCCTCTCCAGTGCAATCACATCCTTCCAATAGTGCGGTGACCAGAACTGTACACAGTACTGCAGCTGTGGCCTAACTAGCATTTTAGACAGCTCCATCATAACCTCCCTGTTCTTATATTCTATGCCTCGGCTAATAAAGGCAAGTATCCCATATGCCTTCCCAACCATCTTATCTACCTGTGCTGCTGCCTTCAGTGATCTATGGACAAGTACACCAAGGTCCCTCTGACCCTCTGTACTTCCGAGGATCCTACCATCCATTGTATATTCCCTTGCTTTGTTAGTCCTCCCAAAATGCATCACCTCACATTTCTCAGGATTAAATTCCATTTGCCACTGCTCTGCCCATCTTACCAGCCCATCTATATTGTCCTGTAATCTAAGGCTTTCCTCCTCACTATTTACAACACCACCAATTTTCCTGTCATCTGCGAACTAACTAATCATACCTCCTATATTCACGTCTAAATCGTTAATGTGCACTACAAACAGCAAGGGTCCCAGCACCGATCCCTGCGGTACACCACTCGTCACAGACTTCCACTCGCAAAAACAACCCTCGACCATCACCCTCTACCTCCTGCCACTAAGCCAATTTTGGATCCAATTTGCGAAATTGCTCTGGATCCCATGGGCTCTTACTTTCTTGACCAATCGCCCCTGCAGGACCTTATCAAAAGCCTTACTGAAGTCCATGTGGACTACATCAACTGCTTTACCCTCATCTACACACCTAGTCACCTCCTCGAAAAATTCAATCGTTAGTTAGACATGATCTCCCACTGGCAAAGCCATGCTGACTATCCTTGATTAATCCCTGCCTCTCCAAGTGGAGATTAATCCTGTCCCTCAGAATTTTTTCCAATAGTTTCCCAACCACTGACGTTCGACTCATTGGCCTGTAATTACCTGGTTTATCCCTACTACTCTTCTTGAATAATGGCAGCACATTATGGGAGGCAGTGGCGTAGTGGTATTGTCACTGGACTAGTAACCCAGCGACCCAGGGTATTTCTCTGGGGACATGGGTTCGAATCCCACCACAGCAGAAGGTGGAATTTGAATTCAATTAATAAATCTGGAATTAAAAAGCTAGTCTAATGATGGCCATGAAACCATTGTTGATTGTTGTAAAGACCCATCTGGTTCACTAATGTCCTTTAGGGAAGGAAATCTGCTGTCCTTACCTGGTCTGGCCTACATGTGACTGCAGACCCACAGCAATGTGGTTGACTTTTACATGCCCTCTGAAATGGCCTAGCAAGCCACTCAGTTCACCAACACTTCTCAAGGGCAATTAGGGATGGGCAATAAATGCTGGCCTGGCCAGTGACGCCCACATCCCATAAATGAATTTAAAAAAACATTCGCTGTCCTCCAGTACTCTGGCACCTAACCTGTGGCCAGAGAGGATCTGGAAATTTGTGTCAGAGCCCCCGCTATCTCCTCCCTTGCCTCACATAGCAGCCTGGGATACATCTCATCTGGACCTGGGGATTTATCCACTTTTAAGCCTGCTAAAACCACTACTACCTCCTCCCTTTCAATGCTAATTTGTTCAAGTATATCACAATCCCTCTCCCTGACCTCTACACCTACATCGTCCTTCTCCATAGTGAACACAGATGAAAAGTAATCATTTAAACCTCACCTACGTCCTCCGACTCCACACACAGATTGTCACTTTGGTCCTTAACGGGGTCCTACTTTTTCCTGCTTATCCTCTTGCCCTTAATATACTTATAAAACGCCTTGGGATTTTTCTCTATCTTGCGCGTCAGTGTTTTTTCAAGTCCCCTCTTCGCTCTCCTAATTACTTTTTTAAGTAACCCCCAACACTTTCTGTACTCCTGTAGGGCCTCTGCTGTTTTCAGCCCTCTGAATCGGCCATAAGCCTCCTTTTTTTCCCCCTTATCCTATCCTCTATATCCCTTGACAGCCAGGGTTCCCTGGATTGATTGGTCCTACCTTTATGGGAACATGTTGGCCCTGAACTCAAAAGCTTAGTGAAAGAGGTAGAATTTATGAAGCATCTAAAAGGAGGAGAGAGAGGCAGAGAGGTTTAGGGAGAGAATTCCAGAGCTTGGGGGTACAGGCAGCTGAAGGCATTGGCGCCAATGGTGCAGCAATTAAAATCAAGGATGCGCAAGAGTCCAGAATTGGAGGTACTCAGATCTTAGAGGGTTTGTGGGGCTTTTTCTTTAATTTATTCATGGGATGTGAGTGTTGCTGGCCAGGCCAGCATTTACTGCCCATTCTCAATTGCCCATGAGAAGGTGGTAGTGAGCCGCATTCTTGAACTGCTGCACTCTGTGTGGTGTAGATACACCCACAGCGGTGTTAGGGAGGGAGTTCCAGGATTTTCACCCAGTGAGGAGGTTACAGAGGTAGGGGCGGTTGAGAAGCCATGGAGAGATTTGTAAACAAGCACAAGAGTTTTTAAATCGACACATTGTCAGACCAGGAGCCACTGTAGGTCAGCAAGCACAGCTGAGGAAGTCTAAAACTTTAAAAGTGGCCATAAAATGACGAGGCAGATTTTCTGGTTCCTGGGCATATTGAATTGCCTGACAGCAGCAATTACAGGACAATTGGGTGGGAAGGAGCGCCAGCCATAAGGAAGCCTGGATCTCAATGCATAGAAAATCGTTAAGGCTTCCTTACATCGGAACTGGAAGAGGCCATTCAGCCCCTCCAAACTAACTCTGCCATTGAATTAGATCATAACTGATCTACACCTCAACTTCATATATGAGCCATTTAGCTCCATGCCCTTCTATACCCTTACCCAACAAAATCTATCAATCTAAGTTTTGAAAATTGCAAGTGGCCCCAGCATCCTACATTACAACAGTGACTACATTTCAAAAAGTACTTCATTGGCTCCAAAGGGACATCCTGAGGTCGTGAAAGGTACTTTAAAAATGCAAGTTTTTCTTTCTTCCACAGCCTTTTGAGGGAAGAGAGGTTCTGATTTCTATTATGCTTTGTGTGGAAGAGCACTTCCTGACGTCACCCTGAATGGACTAGTTCTAATTTTAAGGTCAACCCCCCCTTGCGGTTTAAGGTTGATCCCACCTTCTCGAGCCAGCGACACTCACATCCCATGAATGAATAAAAAAAGATCTGGGCTCCCAGCACCAGAAGAAATAGTTCCCATCAACTCTATCGCATCCTTTTATCATTTAAACACCTTGATCAGATCACTCCTCAGAACTCCTTACAAACCAAGTCTATGCAACCTGCCCTCTTAATTTCACCTGCAAGCCCCACTATCATTGTGGTGAATCTGCACTGCACTCCCTCCAAGGTCAACACATCTTTCCCCAGTGTCACCTTCCCCCCAATTTACCACCATGTGTTGCACATAGGTGATCCGATACATTAAGGGCCAGGAGGAGGGAAATCTACCCACTGGTCCAAAAGAGGAACATCATGCATTTGTTGTCCCTGGCTTGCAGAGCACTCACATCGGAAGTTAGCCAGCAGACACGCAAAGTATTTGATAAAAGCTGTTACTGCATAATTTGGACAGGGCTGGAATTTTCCATGATCATTAGATGCAATTTGAAGAGTTAATGATGCTCAGTGTCAGTTTAGCTTTATTGGTAGCAGTTATACTTCTAGGTCCAGGGGCAGATGAAGAGAATTTGTTTTTGTTTTTACACAGAGAGTTGTTGTGATCTGGAATGTGCTGCCTGAAAAGGTGGCAGAAGCAGATTCAAAAATAACTTTCAAACTGGATAAATACTTGAAGGGAAATATTTGCAAGGCTATGGAGAAAAAGTAGGGGAATGGGACCAATTGGATTGCTCTTTCAAGGAGCTAGTACAGGCACAATAGGCTGAATGGCCTCTGTGCTTTCAGCTTCTCTGATTCTAATTCAACAAGATTGTATATTCAAAACCTGATTACAAATGGCCAGCCAGACCCAAACCAAATATTACCTGGACAGTACTGATATATACAGTGTGTATGGCTACTGCCTATCGAGAAATCAGCAAGGTGGGAATCATGACTCTGAAGTTAGGTTTTCTCACTCTATTGCACAGTTAGAAGCAGCGCCTAACCTAGTCATCACTTTTCAACATAATAGTGAAAGAAATTTCTAGAATCCAGCATCAGCACAAAGCAGCAAAGTACCTCGGAGAAGTCTCTGTTGATTTGTTAGCACTTTCCTCATCTCACTCAACCAGGCCATCTTAACATCCACTGTTGGAGCCTGAGAAGAGATAGAGAATATCGTACTGCACTGGGTAAATACTTTAAACCTTACTCATCTGTGAAAAAGGTGTTTGGTTCCTTAGATCTTGAATACAGACATGTCAAATAACACGCTCGCACACATTGCAGCTGATTTAAAAATAGGCGACTGATCTTTGGGCGTGTGTTTGGCAGCGATCACAGATAGTGATGTTTCCGACTGGCCCCTCCGCTCATTGACCAGGGTGGGGCCGGGGGGGGTGGTGGAGGGAGGGAGGGCAAGGCGATGGTAGAAACAAAAACGTTTTAGATGCTTTTTCTCCAGCCCAATCTGAGCTTCACTGACCGCCTCTCAGAGAGAGGGATGTACCTCTGAGTCCCCTCACCTGGGTCCTGGGAAGGCACTGTACCGTTGAAAAGAGAGGATGTCCTTGAGAGGGCAAGGAGAGAATCCATTGGTTTGAGTTGAGAAGCAAGAAAGGTTTGATCACGCTGCTGGGGATATTCTATAGATCTCCAAATAATGAGAGAGAAATAGATGAACAAATCTGCAGGGAAATCAGAGATGTGCAAGAACTATAGAGTGGTGATACTGGGGGACTTTAATTACCCAAAAATTCATTGGAATAATGTTAGAATAAAGGGTAAGGAGGGGAACGAATTTCTGAAATGTGTTCAGGAGAACTTCCTTGACCAGTATGTTTTTGGTCCAGCTAGAAAGGAGGCTGTGCTGGATCTGAGCTGAGCCAAGTGGATCAAGTGTCTGTGGGACAGCAGTGGGATAAGGGTGATCATCAGAGCATAAAGTTTAGATTAGTAATGGAGAAGAGCAAGGAGCAATATAAAGTGGAACTTCTAAATTGGAAGAGAACTGACTTCAATGGGATGAGAGGGGATGCAGCCAGGTTAAAACAGAACCAAAGACTGGCAGGAAAAACAGTAACGGAACAAAGGAGAAGATGTTTCAGATACAGACTAGATACATTCCAACAAGGAGAAAAGGTAAGGGAACTAAAGTCAGGGCTCTTTGGTTGATGAGGGAGTTAGAGAATATGATAAAACAAAAAAAAAGTGTATGATGCATGTCAGGCGAATTCTTCAACCAGACCAAAACTGAGTTGAGAGGGGAAGGGAAGAGGTAAATAAGACTGGCAAAGAGAGAATATAAGAATAGAATGTCAGTCAACAATAAAGTTTCTACAAAAATCTTCTACCGGCATGTAAAAAGTAAGCGGGTCATAAGAGGTGGGATGGGGCCTATTAAAGACAAAGAAGGCGATATATGCTTCGAGGGGCAGGGCAAGGTTTGAGTACTCACTCTATCGGTGTTTACTAAGAAAGAGGAGCTGACAAAATATTAGGAGAAGCAGAGATGGTAGAAGCAATGGAAAGGGTAACATTTGATAGGCAGGATGTACTGGAAAGGCTGGCTATGCTTAGAGTGGATAAGTGGCCTGGTACAGATGGCTTACAGCCCAGATTGCGAAGGGAAGTGGGAGTGTAGATAGCCAAAGGGCTTAACATAAACTTTCAACCTTGCCTCAATATGGGGGAGGTGCCAGAGGATTGGAGAGTGGCAAATTGTGACGCCCTTATTCAAGAAAGGGTGAAAGAGCATTCTATTACATTGGATTGCATTACAGAGCAGATATGGCACAGGAACAGGCCATTCGGCCCAACCAGTTCATGATAGCGTTTGTGCTCCACTCGAGCCTCCTCCCATTTTTCCTCAACTAAATCTATTGTCATAACCCTCTATTCCATTCTCCCTCATGTGTGTCTGGCTTCCCCTTAAATGCATCTATACTATTCACTTCAACTACTCCCTGTGAGAGCAAGTTCCACATTCGCACCACTCTTTGGATGAAGAAGTTTCTTCTGAATTCCCTGTTGGATTTCTTGCTATCTTATATCAATGACCTCTAGTTTTGCTCTTCCCCACAAGTGGAAACATTTTCTCTGTATCCACTCTATTAAAACCTTTCATAATTTTAAAGACCTCTAATGGGTCACCCCCTCACTCAAGAGAAAACAGACCCAGCCTGTTCATCCTTTCCTGATATGTATACCCATGCATTTCTGTTATCATCCTTGTAAACCTTCTCTACACTCTCTCCAGTATCTCTATATCCTTTTTATAAATATGCTGACCAGAACTGCACGCAGTACTCTAAGGGTGATCTAACCAAAATTCGATGCAGGTTTAATATAGCTTCCCTACTTTTCAATTCTATCCCTCTAGAAATAAAGCCGAGTGTTTGGTTTGCATTTTTCATGGCTTTGCAAAGCGTGGCACAACTTCGTGATTGGTGTATTTGTACTCCAAGATCTTTTTGTTCCTCTATCCGACCTAGACTCACACCTTCCAAGTAACAAGTGATCTCCCTATTCTTCCTATCAAAATGTACTACCTCACATTTATCTGTGTTGAATTTCATTGGCCAATTATTTGTCCATTCTATAATTTGTTGCAGTCCTCCACAGTATTGACTATTGCCCCCGCCTCCCATTTGCATCATTCACAAATTTAGAAATTGTGTTTTTTATTCCAAAGACCAAATCATTAATATAAATTGTGAACAACAGTGTTCCTAGCACTGATCCTTGTGGAACAGCACTTACCACCTTCTACAATTCTGAATAACTACCGTTTACTCCCACTCTCTGCTTTCTGTCTTGAAGCCAGCTAGCGATCCATTCTGACACTTGTCCCCTGACACCACATTCTCTGACCTTATTCATCAGTCTATTATAGGGCACCTTATCAAAGGACTTTTGAAAATCCATATAAATTACATCGACTGCATTACCATTGTCTATTCTCCCTGTTATCTGTTCAAACAATTCAAGAAGATTGATCAAGCAAGATTTTCCCTTTTGAAAGCTGACAATTCATCATTTTACTTTATTTTCTAGATGCTCTTATATTCTCTCCTTCAGTAGGGATTCCATTATTTTTCCTACCAATGATGTTAAGCTGGCTAGTCCATAATTCCCTGGACGCATTCTGGCCCCCTTCTTAATTATAGGAATTACATTAGCTATCCACCAGTCCTCTGGCACTATACCTTTTTCTAACGAGTTATTAAATATGTGTAGTAATAAATATGTATCTCTTCCCTAGATTCTTTTAAAATGCGTGGATGCAATCCATCTGAGCCAGGAGCTTTATCCTCTGAGTTTGATTAGATTATTTAATACATACTTTAAAAAATATTTTTAAATGCTCTTATCTCATTAGTCATCTCATCCTTGGAAGTCACGTTTACCTCCTTGGTTCTATCTCCCTGGTAAATACCAAAGTGAAATAATTATTTAATATGTCTCCCATTTCTTTATTATTACCTGTATTATCCTATCTATCCCTTATTGGTCGTATTCCCATCACAGCCTTCCTTTTTTAATTGATGTGCCTGTAAAATATTTGACTATTTTGTTTTATGTTCCTTGATAATTTACTTTCATAGTTCCCCTTTGTCTTCTTGTTTTTTTGACTTCCCTCATAATCTCATTATATTCTCTCATCAATTTTTAAAAATTCGTTTCATGGGATATGGGCATCACTGGGAAGGCCAGCTGCCCATCTCTAATTTCCCTCAAGAAGGTGGTGGCAAGCCAGCTTCATGAACTGCTGTAGTCCATGTGGGGCAGGTACACCTACAGTGCTGTTAGAGAGGGAGTTCCAGGACATTGGCCCAATGACAGTGAAGGAACGGCGATATAGTTCCAAGTCAGGATGGTGTGTGCCTTGGAGGGGAACTTGCAGGTGCTGGTGTTCCAATGCGTCTGCTGCCCTTGTCCTTCTATGTGGAAGAGGTTGCAGGTTTGGAAGGTGCTGTCGAAGGAGGCGTGGTGAGTTGCGGCAGTGCATCTTGCATATGGTATACACTGCTACCACTGTGCGTTGTTGGCGGAGGGAGTAAATGTTTAAGGTGGTGGATCAGGTGCCAATCAAGTGGGCTGCTTTGTCCTGGATGGTATCAAGCTTCCTGAGTGTTGTTGGAGCTGAAAATGGAGAGTATCCCATAACACTCCTGACTTGTGCCTTGTAGATGGTGGACAGGTTTTGGGGAGTTAGGAGATGGATTACTCGCTGCAGAATTCCCAGCCTCTGACCTGTACTTGTAGTCACAGCAATTATGTGGCTGCTCCAGTTCAGTTCTGGTCATTGGTAACCTCCAGGGTGTTGAAAGCGGGGGATTCAGTGACAGTAATGTCTTTGAATGTCAAGGAGAAAAGGTTAGATTTTCTCTTGTTCGAGATAGACGTTGCCTGGCACTTGTGTGGCACGATCGTTACTTGCCGCTTATCAGCCCAAGCCTGAATGTTGCCCAGGTCTTGCTACATATGGACACGGACTGCTTCAGTATCTGAGGAGTGGTGAACGGTACTGAACATCATACAATCATCAGCGAACTTCCCCACTTCTGACCTTATGATGGAGGGAAGGCCAATGATGAAGCAGCTGAAGAAGGTTGGGCCTCAGACACTACCCTGAGGAACTCCTGCAGTGATGATCTAGGGCTGAGATGATTGGCTTCCAACAACCACATCATGCACTCCTCTGCTGTCTATGTATTTAATGGATGCCTCTTCCCTAGCCCTCAATTGTTCCCTTATGTCTTACTCATCCATGGACTCTTACTAGTGTTTAGTTTGATCTTTCCTTTTCGTGGACTATATTTTTCCTGCACTTTGTTGAAGACAGTTTTACAATGTTTCCCATTGTTGTTCTACATTGTTGTTTGCCAATATTGTTGCTCATTTTATTCTCCCAAGTTCTATTCTCAGCCCCTCAAAATCAGTTTTTCTCCAATCTATTAACGTGGTTTACACCATACTTATGTCTTTCTCAATTATCATCTGAAAGCGTATTATATTATGGTCACTATTGCCTGGCTGTTCCCTACTTTTACTTTTCTTATCTGCTCTGATTCATTCCCCATTACTCAAACCAATAGTGAACCTTCCCTTGTTGGGCTTTTTACATATTAGTTTAGAAAGCAGTCCTGTACACATTGTAGGAACTCCATTCTCTTATCCTCTTTACCTACCTCTTCTGTCCAATTAATATTGGGATAGTTGAAATCCCCCATGATCATTATTCTACGTTTTTTACACAACTCCCTAATTTGTCTGCATCTTTCTTCCACTACTGCCCTTCCACTATAAGGAGGTCTGTAGACTACACCTATTAGCGTGACTGATCCTTTATCATCTTTTATCTCTATCCATGTGGATTCTACTTTTGTCGTGCTGATAGCTACATTTCTTTTTTCTATGGCCATTGTTATTCCTAATAAGTGCAGCTATTCCACTTCCCCTTTTTCCCTCTCCATCTTTTCTAAATATGTTACACCCAGCAATGTTCAATTCCCAGTCCTGATTTTTATGTAGCCGTGTCTCAGTAATCCCTACTATGTCTGGTTCCTCCCAACACATGAATACCTCCATTTTCCCTGTTTTATTACAGACAGTGTGTGCATTGCTGTACAAACAGTTTAACTCATTTTTGATCGGATTTCCTCTCATTTTATGTTTAACCATCTTCTTAGACGCCTGTTCTATAACTCTGTTTATTCCCTTGCCATCAATGACCTCCCTTACTTTATTCTTTCCTATGCTCTCCTTCCCTGTTTAGTTTACATTTTGGCTGCTTACATTTTCTCCCCCCATCTTACTAGTTTTAAGCCTTTGCCACCTCCCTATTTACCCTTTGCACTTGGATATGGACCCCATTGCGGTTCAGTGGACCCCGTCCCATCCATATGGTTCCTTCCTGTTCCAGCACTGGCGCTGGAGTCCCATGAAAAAGAACCCCTCTTTCCCACACTAGCCCTTTAGCCACATGTTAACTAGCAACTACAGGCCTGTCAGTTTAACATCAGTGGTGGGTCAAGTTTTAGAAACAATAATCAGGGAAAAAAATCAACACCATTTGGAGAGGTTTGTGTTAATTAAGGAGAGCCAACATGGATTTGTAAAAATGCAGATTATGCTTGATGAATCTAATTGAATTTTTGATGAAGTAACAGAGAAGGTTGATCAAGGAAATGCAGTGAATGTTGTCTATATGGATTTTAAGAAAGCTTTGACATAGATGGCATCCTTCCACACAGCAAACAATCCATTTAGATGGGGTGTCTTCTCTTGGTGCACCTTTGTTGATGCTGTGAAGGCCAATCCTTGAGAGGCAGGTTCTGCCACAAATGCCGCAAGTGAAGCTGCCAAGTGAAGCTGTGAGTTGCTGTTTTTGATGCTGGTGCCTGTTGCCAAGCTGCTGTAGCAACTGGTCGTCATGGTAGTGCACACCAGTCCACAGGATGTGTCACTATTTCCCTCTTTCATCAGCTAGTGACTCTCAGGTGCAATAGTCCACATTTAGAGCCTTCATGTCACACTTGCAAGCATCCTTGAAGCACAGCTTTGGGTGCCCCACTGGTCGTCTGGCCCTGGCTACCTCACCATACAGAAGGTCCTTGTGTAAGAGACCATCTTCCATCCTGTGGACGTGTCCGATCCACCGAAGCCGCCTCTGTTTGATTAGTGCCAACGCACTTGGGAGCTTTGCCTTTGTGAGGACTGCCACATTTGTGATTCTGTCCTGCCAGGATATACGAATAATGTGACGCAGACAGCGAAGATGGAAATTACTGAGATTCTTTACCTGGTAACTGTAAGTCTCCCATGTTTCACAGCCATATAGCAAGGTTCTGAGGACATCGGCCTTATCAGCTTGGTCCTAAGGGTCTGCTTGGTGTTATCCCATGCAGGTTTTGAGAGTTGGCCAGAAGGGGTAGCTGCTTTCCCGAGGCATGTATCGAGCTCTGCATCAATGGACAGATTGTCTGTCACTGTGGGACCAAGGTAGCAGAATTTTGCTAACCACTTCCAATGGGGTGTTATTTAGTCTGATCGGGACAGAGATGCAACACCTTGGCCCATGACCACGGTTTTCTTGACTCTTATAGTCGAGGAGAACAAGTTACAAGCATGGGAGAGACAGTCCATGAGTCTTTGTACTGAGTTTCCGTGTGGGCGACTAGCACAGCATCATCGCAGCAGCATAGAGGAATTCTCTCATCGGGAAGCGATGTGTTTTTGTCTTTGCTTTCAGCCTTGATAGATTGTCGAGCTTACTGTCTGACCCAATGTGCAAGTCGACTCCTTCCATATTTGCAGGGAAGGCGAAGGTCAGGAGCATGCAGAAGGAAATGCCAGAGTGGGGGCTCGGACACAACCCTGTTTCACTCCATTCGTCAACCAAAACTGTTGAAAGTGAAGCCATCAAACTGTACAGTGCAGTGCATGTTGTCATGGAAGAGGCGGATGAGACTGAGGGGCTTCGGTGGACAGCCAATTTTTGCCAAAATCTTGTAAAGCCCTGCTCAGATGACGGTGTTGAATGCCTTAGTGAGAGCTACAAAAGTAAGGTAAAGGGGTATGCTTTATTCCCTACACTTTTCTTGTAGCTGGCTTATGGAGAAGATCATATCCACAGTAGATCTGCTAGCACGGAAACTGCACTGCGCTTCCGGGTACTCGGTCTGCAAGTAAATGGAGTCTTTTAAGCATGTCCCTAGCAAAGGCCTTCCCCGTGATGCTAAGGAGTGAAATTCCCCTGAATTTGTTGCAGTCTTCTCTTGGTGTTTCCCTTAAGTTAGCACCTTCCGGCAACTCCCGCAACCCAGCTCTAGTCTTTCCTCTGGACACCAGCCTAAACGGTCAAGAGGCGGGTGCAGATGCTAGGCAAATCTGCACCTCCTAAAACCATACTAGGCTACGAAGCAAACAAAGAGGTGTAACTTTTCGGCCTAGAAGCTGGAATGTGAGGACTATGTATCCTGGAATAAACAGGGACCCACACTCCAAAGCAAGTGTACACAAGACATCCCTGATTGACCGTGAGCCTGGTGTAGACATTGCCGCTCTACAAGAAACCAGATTAGCCGACACAGGCTCTATTCAAACTGTTAATTACACTTTCTACTGGCATGGAGAGTGCTGAAGATCACCATGAGCATGGTGAAGGCTTCGCAGTGAGCAATCAGCTGACACAATCAATTGAGTCACCAGTAGCAACCTTGGAGTGTCTCATCTCCTTGCGGTTATCATCTGATGAAGGCACAGCCAACATCATTTGTCAGCATCTCAGATAAAGAGCATTTCTATGACTCCAGAGGTGACGTACTGAGGAGCATCCCAAATGGCGAGAGGCTATTCATCCGGGTCACTTCAACACACATGTTGGGGCCGACAAT
The DNA here is from genome assembly GCF_036365525.1 of Heterodontus francisci. Lineage (NCBI taxonomy): Eukaryota > Metazoa > Chordata > Chondrichthyes > Heterodontiformes > Heterodontidae > Heterodontus > Heterodontus francisci. The sequence goes on from NC_090385.1 coordinate 6,220,937, forward strand.
GATTCATGGCCAATGTGCCTCGGTCGTCATGGGATGGCCAAGATCAACAATAATACCGCCTTGAGCTTTGTGCCCTGAATGAACTCAGTATCACCTACACTTTCTTCCAGGGCAGACATGGCCACAAGGTATCATGGCATCGCTCAAGATTTGTCATTGGCACCAACTAGACCTCGTCATCACGAGGAGGTGCAATCTGCCCAGTGTTCTTCACACCTGCACATACCATAGCATATATTGCGACACTGACCACTCGCTCATCATCAGGAGAGTGAAGGTGCACCCCCGAAGGTTCCATAACTCCAAACACAACAGCCCGCCACGCATCAACATCCCTTGAATAAGCAATAATGCCAAAGCATTTAATCAAGAATTACATAAAAATCTAGTTAACAAAATTGATGCTCATGGAACAGGAGAGTCAGTGTCCAACTGAATAAAAAAAATTGACTTAAGGACAGAAAGCAGCGCGCTGCGGTAAATAGTTGTTTTTCAGACTGGAGGATGGTAGACAATGATATTCCCCAAGGGTTAGCACTAGGGCCACTGTTTTAGTTTTGATATTTATAAATGGCTGGGACATTGGAATATATTGTAAAATTTCAAACTTTGCCAATGATACCAAACTTGGAGGTGTGGCAAACAGTGAGGATGATACAAATTGACTGCAACAGAACAAATAGAGGCTGGCAGAATGGGCAGACAAGCAGCAAATGGAATTTAATAGAGAGAAATGTGAAGTGATGCATTTTGGCAGAAGGGATAGGGAGAGGCCATATAGACTTAACGGCACAGTTCTGAAGAGTGTTCAGGAACAGAAGGACCTGGGGGTCCATGTGCATAGATCTTTGAAGGTGGCAGGACACATTGAGAGAGTGGCTTCATAAATAGAGGCATTGAGTTTGTCATGCTAGGCCCCCACCTGCCAAGAATGAGGCACATTAATTTTGTCATGAATATTTATTTTAAACTGTTATTGGAGTGAAGAAAGGACTTGTTAAACAGATCAGCCATGACTGGAAAAGACATTTACATATTAACAGACAGTGATTGGAAGGACAAAGCAGCCATTCCCTGACACATTCAACCCATAATGGAACTTGATCACCAGGTATTATGTGTAAGAGGAGCATTCCAGAGATTGCTAAGGTGATGCAATCCAAGATGTGGTTAGACCAGTTAGTCACATGACTAATCTGCTTGGCAACCTGGGGTTTTCCTGAATTGTACAAATAGTTTGAACTCAGAGAGTGTCTGTTTGCTCCTGGACTGAGAAAATCTCTCCTGTCTGATCCCATCTCTTTCTCACAAGCCTCTGAATCCACTGAAGGCACATGAACCCCAAGAGAGAAAGGTCTTCTACAGCGAACAAGGTTTAAGAAGAATACTGGGCCCTAACTAAAAGCATGATCTGCCTACAATCAAGGACTCTACAGTTAGCTCGAAGAACTGTAACAAAAACTCTTCAGATATTGCCTCAAACTTTTCCACTTTTCTTCTGCTCTTTTCAGTCTCTATTTGCATGCGTGTATCACTTATGTATGCTAGTGTGGGCACGTCGTGTATCCGTAGGCGTCAACTGAATTAGAGTTTGTTTGAGTTTAATAAATTTCAACTTTTCTTCTTTAAACCTGAGAAAGCCTGTTTGTGCTGGTTTCTTTGCCTTATAATTAGAAAGTGGTGAACAAGGATTCACCAAGGGGGAGCTAAAAACACTGTGTGTTTAAAATTAAACCCTGTTACGGTAAGACCAGGTGAAGGCTGAAAGGAGACCCTAGACCTCTTTCTCACCTAGTTGTAACAAGTTCAAAAGCAGGGAAGTTATGCTTGACCTAAATAAAGCTTTGCTTAGGCCACGACTAGAGTATTGCATCCAGTTCTGGTCACCACAATTTAGGAAGGATATGAGGGTCCTTGAGAGGGTGCAGAGAAGATTTACAGAAAGATCCAAGGCTGAGGGATTTTAGCTACAAGGTTGGGTTGGAGAAGCTGAGGTTATTCTCCTTGGAGCAAAGGAGATTGAGGGCAGATTTGATAGAGGTGTACAAGATTATGACAGTTTTAAATATGGTAGACAAAGAAAAGTTGTTTCCATTAGCTGATGGTACAGGGACTAGGGGACACAGACTTACGGTTTTGGGAAACAGATGCAGGGAGGATGTGAGGAAGAAATTTTATGCAGTGAGTGGTAATGACCTGAAACTCGCTGCTAAAAGGCTGGTGGAAGCGGAGACAATGAACGATTCCTAAAGGAAATTGGATGGGCACCTGAGGAAATAAACTGGCAGGACTTTGGGGATAGAGCCAGGGAATGGGACTGACTGGATTGCTCTAGACAGCCAGCATGGACTCAATGGGCTGAATGGCCTCCTTCTGTGGCCCTGTGATAACGTGGGCACAGGAATCAGTCCCCAATATGTACTTGACTCAGTCGTTGGGATTTGGACAGGGTCAGCTACAGGCCTTAGCGACAGGCTGTAGTTAGACCTGTCACACGTTCCTCCTCTCAGTATGGTTTATAGCAATTCCAGGCAAACGGATTATTCTACTTCTTAAAACAAAAGGTGCGTAATTCTTCAGAACTCTTGAATTGAAAGCTCAGATTAGGCTGATGCCAGCTGCAAAAGGATCTGGTAATGTAGTGCTTGAGAATTTCAATCTGAAAATATAAAAGCTGTGATCAGTACAAGTGACCATTAAGCTGCTGGATTGTCGGAACAGCCCAACTGGTTCATTAATGCAGCATTTCCTGTTTTTATTTCAGATTTCCAGTATCCGCAGCATTTTGCTTTTGTTTTGGTTCACTAATTTCTTTTGGAGAAGGAAACCTGCCATGACCCACACCAACGCGGTTGATTCTTAAATCGGCCAAGCTACTTAGTTGCATCAAATCACTACAAAGAATATCACATGACAGCAGCAGTTTGAAAACTAGTCCCATCATCACCTTTTCAGGGCAACTACAGATGGACAATAAATGCCTGGCATTGCCAGCGATGCCCACATCCTGAGAATGAATTTTAAATGAAGATCAGAACCCTGGGTTTATTTATGACAAATTAGAAAGCTGCAGGTATTCTGGCTCTGCATTAAGAAATGTTCATTCAACAGAGGGTAATGCCTGACATGCAACATCTGGAGGGTGTCTCTGGAGGATCAGGTCCTGATTTTAACACATCTGCCCTGGGAGTCCTATCTCCCAGCTTGAGCAGCCAGATGTACTCACTGTAAAACTCTGATGATGCTGGGGTCAGGGAACATTCCCCACTTTACATTTTAATGGCAAGTGACTGTGCCTTAATTGGACAGCGGTCCTAACAGTGGCCTCTTAATTGGCTGCCGCCTGCAATATGCCACCCCGGGTCCCGCAGCCAGCCAAAGCGAGTTCGCCTCCCGCTTTTGGCCGCGGGACTTCCCCATTAACGGCAAATTTCAGCCTTGTAAGTGGATTTAAATGTAAGACAGATTCCAGTAACTCCCCAAGGCTTCTTTGACAGCACCTTTCAAAACCCCTGACCTCTCCAACTAGACGAACAAGGACAGTAGGCGCCTGCGAACACCATCACCTCCAAGCCGCACACGCCACCCTGACTTGGAACTATATCACCCTTTCTTCACTGTCGTTGGGGCAAAATCCTGACACTCCCTCCCTAACAGCATTGTTGGTGTACCTACACCACATGGACTGCAGTGGTTCAAGAAGGCAGCTCACCACCACCTTCTCAAGGGCAATTAGGGATGGACAATAAATGCTGGCCTGAGAATGAATATATTTTTAGAAGTGAGTTAGCTGAGCCCTGCACTTAGAAGCAAGTCAAATCCTACAAACACATTCCATGAATTCTGAACTGTACTGAACTTACTTGGATAAGATATACTTCCTCTCGTCCACTATACCAGACTTCAAACTTCCGAATATCCCCTTTAACATTCTCAGTGATCCCAACAGCACTCATCTGACAAATGAAATACAAGAAACATGGTTATGTCCCTCCATTCTTCTTTCAGTAGGATGTTGCAGCACTGGATTTACATAGAATACTTTTGAAATAGAACAACAGCCAGACAAGAATTGCAAGAATCAAATACAAAAGGCTAGTGGCCTGTCGCTCTGAACCAGAATTATTAAGCTACTTTGACCCAGAGTTTGTGGTGATGATGATGGTGAAAGTGTCAGCATCCACTGTCATTGCTCCACTGAATCTGACAGCAACGTCAGGTGTCTGCACATGCACAGAACATGCAGAAATCCAGAAGTTGCTGTCATTGACTACTCCAGAGTGAGTGCTGTCGAAGTCCCCCCAGATTGGTATCACGGAAAATCTATGAACTGACAGGAACTTTCACACTTACACTGTTGGTATCACTGTAAAAACCTTTGAAAAAGTTACACCTTGTTGAATGCAATAGGCATATTGACTTCATAATTACTGCTAAACATTCTCAGTGACCCTGAAAAGGTATTTTTTTATTTGTTGAATGTCGAGTTTATCATGATAAAAAAATCATTTTTAAAAATAATAATTCTTTTTCAGGTTTGCTTATCTCATTATTTTAGCTTTTATCTTAATCCAAGCATAAATCATTTATTTCACCATCCGAAGTTTAAAAATTACAAGTGAAGGGATTCAGTGGTTTTTACTTACTGGGTTGCTGTCTGTGAGAATACTTCAACGTGTTTGGCTATTTACTCTGCTTGATGACACCACTGCCACTGGACGCCTGGAGATCCCATTGACTTGGTGCCAGTTTTAAAATAGCATCAGGAAAGGGGAAATCCACGCTACAGAGATCACTAGATCTTTGTGGGCAGCTTTCTCCAAGGTCAGTGGCAAGTGCCATTGCTTTGCCACTTACCGCGAAATCTGGGTCAATAGTTTTCTTAATGCGAATCATTCCATTCCCTCCCAAAATAATGACCGTGTTCTGGTGGAATTCAAACCAGGATTGCATTTATATTGGCTTGCAAAAAGACAGAACCAATCATAACATCCCAAAGTGCTTTAGAGCCAATGAAATACTTTTGAAAGTGCCACAACAGAAAAATGCAGTCAATTTTGTCATGAAGACCCCCACCTGCCAAGAATGAGGCATATTAATTTTGTCATATGGACATTAATTTTTAAACTGTTGCTGGAATGAGAAGTGTCTTGTTTTACAAGAGAGCACCAGACACTTGGCTGGAAGAGCATTTGCATATCAAGAGACAGTGCTTGGAGAGGCAAAGAACTACTCCCTGGTCCAATTAACCCAAATAGATTTTGATCACCAGACATTGAAGGTGTAAGGAAGCTCGCATTCCAGGGTCCGCTGAGATGACAGAATCCACAAACGCAGAAGTGGTTAAACCAGCTGGTCACATGACTAACCGGCTGGTCCAGGCTTTTTGAATTAAACACAGGACAGTTTGAATACACAGACTGCTGAGTGTAACTGGAACAGGACAGCCTCTCTCCTGCCTGGCTCTCTCTCGCTTTCTCACAAGTCTCCGAACCCAATGAAGTTGTGTAATCCTCAAGAGAGAAAAGACTCCTACATCGAAACAAGTTAAAGCGTGCACTGGGCCCCAACGAACAGCAAGACTTACCGGCAATCAAAGACTCAACATCAAATCAAAGGACAGTAAATAGAAAGCCATCTATTGCCTCAAACTTTTCCCCTTTATTCTTTTCTACTTTTTCTGTCTCTATCTGCATGTGTTTATCGCAGATGCATGCTGGCGTGGTTGCATCGCGTATTTGTAGCCGTTATCCGAATTAGATTTAAACAAAAAATTTTAATTCTAAGAAAACCTGTCTGAATCGATTTCTTTGCCTTACTATTGGAAAGCAGTGAACAAGGATTCACTGAAGGGGAGCTAAAACACAGTGTTTTTTTTAATTAAACCCTGTTACAGTTAGACCAGGCAAAGGCTGAGAGGGAACCCCTACACCCCTCCCTCGCCTGGTCGTAACAATTTGTATACAGCAAGATCACAGAAACAGCAATGAAATAAACATACACATTTCTGCATTAAGTGTTGGTTGAGGAATAAATAATGGCTAAGGCTCTGGGAAGATCTCCCTGTTCTTCTTTGAATAGTGCCCTGTAATCTTTTACATCCACCAAAGAGGGCATAAAGAGCCTTGGTTTAACATCTCATCCATAAGATAGTACCTCCAACAGTATAGTGCTCCCTCAGTACTGACACTGGGCACACTGACCTGGATTATGCAGTCAAGTCTCTGGACTGGGGTTCAAACACAAGCGAATCTAACTCAGAATCAAGAGTGGTACCCTCTGAGCCACAGGTGAATCTTTGGAGATAGACATCACAAAGTTAACTGATGTTCAAACCTATATAACCGATGCCCGGCTCATTTCCGGGACCTGACCCCTTGCCACGTCCACGTCGCCGACGTGATGCCATTTTGAAATGGAAAGCTACTAACTGGGCCAAAGGTGAGCTCGGCGCCCAATTAGTGCCGCCGGGCAATATGTGCAGGCAGGAGCCAGCTCTACATTGGCATGTTCAGAGACGGATGGCAGCCGTGACAGGGCTTGCCGTTGCCTTACAGAATGGAGCAGGCAGGTGATCAGAGGGCCAGCAACATCACTGTTCTACAAGTGGCCAAACAGAAGATACCTGACCTGCTGTTTTTGAATCACCCTTTTCTCACTCACTTCTACTCATTAGCAACAGCACTTTATGATTCCCCACAATGCTCCTGACAGGTGAGTACTGACGTGCTCCAGGAACAGCATTTTGATCGTACCTGGCGCAGGAGGTGTAATACCAGTACCAAGCTGGTACTTGGGAGCTTTTAATAAACTCAGCAACGAGCTTAACTTGCACTTAATTGAAGGTGTGTGCGTTTACTGTTCCCCCACCCCTCGCCCTCCCTTTGAAAATCACTGTATTCCAGAGGCATCGGGATCCAGTCACACCTTCTGGCATTTTTCAATTCACGCCCACACCCGTGCTCGCCCTCAAGGGCAACTGAAAATCCAGCCCGATATTCAGTGACATTCTCGGTTGGCGAACCGCAAAAACAAAAGTGCATTCTACCTCTATGGAGAGGAAGAACTGACAGGGTTAAATCAGTGCTAAGGATAGCAGATGACCTATAGGTATCAAATGACCAAGGGCCTGACAGTGTGCTGGCCTATGGGTCAAGGGCACCTGGAGGGAGCAGTGGAGGGGATAAAGAGAAGCACTACAAAAATAGAAACAAGGTAAATCAGGTGGTTCCGCGCTCCCTATGAGAAACTTCTCCCAAAGGGATACCACACGACAGTGCCGCCCTCCGACCTGCACGTGAACTTTGAGCAAAAGTGCCAGCCGGGAGCGCGGGATCACGGAATTCACCCTGTGAACTGATGGCGCGAAGGAAAAATGTAACTGCAAATGGTCAGATCATCAGCCTTACTTTTAAGTAATGTTTGAAACTGTAAGAAGGTGCTTTGTCATAACCTTCTCCATGTTCCTCTCGCTTCTTACAGAACAGAAGTGCGGTCTCATGAAGGAAGAGATGGCGTTGCATTGGTTTGAAGCGTGCAAGGTCCTTCATTTTGGTGGCGCCTTTCTTGTGGTTTATCCAGACGTTGAAGGAGCCCTGCATCAAAACCCGACCAAATTCTTCCAGGTTGCCCTGCCAATCAGAATTTTGGGTTGATTTTTCTGTTTATCCATTACTATGTAATTAATAACGTAGTTAATAACCCTTATAAAATTCAAACATTTAACTCTGTCATTACGAGCATTTGTACTTTTGCTCTTTTTACATGCTCTTTTTTAAAATTCGTTCTCATGACATGGGTGTTGCTGGCAAGGCCCACATTTATTGCCCATCCCTAGTTGTCCCTTGAGAAGGTGCTGCTGTGCCTGCTTGCTGAACTGCTGCAGTACGTGTGGTGAAGATACTCCCACAGTGCTTAATATGCTCATCATCTTTATTCCATTCGCTCCATTTACAACAACGTGAAACAAAGGACAATAAAAGCACATCCAGCTCATCAAGCCAGTCCTGTCCAGAGATGATACAAGCATGAACATGAATCATCCACCCTCTAACCACGAAATCTCCAGGGAGAGGCATAAAGCCTGAGGGTAATTCAGGAGCAAAGCTTGGATTCCTAATATATCTTAAAACCCAAATGAAGTGTGACATGGTTTCACTGTGGGGTAGAAACAAATCTAGATCATTTACACTCTTCAAGACACAAAGCAGCTCGTGATGAATGAGTATAAGTGTTGCTTTTTTATTCATTCACTGGCAAAACCAACATTTATTTCTCATCCCTAATTGCCCTTGAGAAGATGGTGGCAAATATAACTGAATGGATTGCCAGGCCATTTCAGGGGGCAGTTAAGAGTTAACCACATTGCTGTGGGTCTGGAGTCACATGTAGGCCAGACCAGGTAAGGACAGCAGATTTCCTTCCCTAAAGGACATTAGTGAACCAGTTGGGTTTTTACAACAATCCAGTAGTTTCATGGTCACCATTACTGATACTCTTTTCACTCCAGATTGATTAAATTAATTGAATTGCAGGTAGGATGTTTCCCCTGCTGGGTGGTCTAGAACCAGGTGACACACTCAGAATAAGAGGAAGGCCATTTAGGACTGAGATGAGGAGGAATTTCTTCACTCGGAGGGTGGTGAATCTTTGGAATTCTCTGCCCTAGAGGACTGTGGAGACTCAATCATTGAGCATGTTCAAGACAGAGATCGATAGATTTCTAAATATTCAAGATATCAAAGGATGTAGGGATAGTGCGGGAAAAGGGCATTAAGGTAGACGACCAGCCAGGATCTAGTTGAATGGCAAAGCAAGCTCAAGGGGCCAAATGACCTACTCCTGCTCCTATGTTTAAATTCTTCAGCTCCCATGGTGGAATTTGAACTCATGTCTCTGAATACTAGTCCAGTAACATACCACTGTGCTACCATACCCAATAATTTACTGATCATGAACTACAGAAGGAGTTAGTGGTGAACCCACAGAGGGACAGCAGATACATGCAAATTAGTTTGGTCACAGGGCTGTAATGTTTAAATCAGTTACAATCCCACCAATTTTTTTTTATATTTGTTTGTGGGATATGGATGCTGCTGGCTAGGCCAGCATTTATTGCCCATCCCTAATATCCCTTGAACTGAGTGGCTACCTAGGCCATTTCAGAGGGCATTTTAACAGCCACATTGCTGTGGGTCTGGAGTCACATGTTGGCCAGACCAGGTAAAGACAGCAGATTTCCTTCCCTAAAGAGCATTATGAACCAGAAATAACAGCAAAATACTACGGAGGCTGGAAATCTGAAATAAAAACAGAAAGTGCTGGAAAAACTCAGCAGGTCTGGTAGCACCTGTGGAGAGAGAAGCAGAGTTAACGTTTCAGGTCAGTGACCCTTCTTCAGAACTGGCAGATATAAGAAACGTAAAATATTTTAAGCAAGTAAAGCGGGGGTGGGGAAAGAGATAACTAAAGAGAAGGTATTGATCGGACATGGTCACAGAATAGCTGACCAGAAGGTCATGGAGCAAAGACAAACAATATGTTAATGGTGTGTTGAAAGACAAAGCATTAGTACAGATAGGGTGTTAATGGACTGAAAACTGAACAGCCACAAGCACAAACATGAAAAAAAAGTGGGTAGGCACAGTACAAACAAACTAAACAAATTAAAATAAAATAAAATAAACACAAAAAAGAAAAAATAAGTTAAAATAAAAGTAAAATGGGGGGCCCGTCATGCTCTGAAATTATTGAACTCAATGTTCAATCCGGCAGGCTGTAGTGTGCCTAATTGAAAATGAGATGCTGTTCCTCGAGCTTGCGTTGATGTTCACTGGAACACTGCAGCAATCCCAGGACAGAGATGTGAGAATAAGAGCAGGGAGGAGTGTTGAAATGGCCAGCAACCGGAAGCTCGTAGTCCTGCTTTCGGACTGAGCGGAGGTGTTCCGCAAAGCGGTCACCCAGTCTGCGTTTGGTCTCCCCAATGTAGAGAAGACCACATTGTGAGCAGCGAATACAGTATACTACATTGAAAGTAGTACAAGTAAATTGCTGCTTCGCCTGAAAGGAGTATTTGGGGCCTGGGAAAGTGAGAAGAGAGGAGGTAAATGGACAGGTATTACACCTCCTGCGCTTGCAGGGGCAGGTGCCATGGGAAGGGGACAAGGTGGTCGGGGTAATGGAGGGTTGGACCAGGGTGTCGCGGAGGGAACGATCCCTTCGGAATGCTGACAGTGGAAGGGAGGGGAAGAAGCCTTTGGTCGTGGCATCACGCTGGAGGTGGCGGAAATAGCAGAGGATGATCCTTTGGATATGGAGGCTACATTGGGGAGACCAAACAGAGACTGGGTGAGCGCTTTGCGGAACACCTCCGCTCAGTCCGAAAGCATGACCCTGAGCTTCCGGTTGCTGGCCATTTCAACATACCCCCTGCTCTCATGCTCACACCTCTGTCCTGGGATTGCTGCAGTGTTCCAGTGAACATCAACGCAAGCTCGAGGAACAGCATCTCATTTACTGATTAGGCAGACTACAGCCTGCCGGACTGAACGTTGAGTTCAATAATTTCAGAGCAAGACAGTCCCCCCATTTTACTTTTATTTTTACTTATTTTTTCTTTTTTGTGTTTATTTTATTTTAGTCTGTTCAGTTTGTTTCCACTGTGCCTACCCACTGTTTTTTTTTCATGTTTGTGCTTGTGGCTGTTCAGTTTTCAGTCCATTAACACCCTATCTGTACTAATGCTTTGTCTTTCAACACACCACTAACATATTGTTTGCCTTTGCTCCATGACCTTCTGGTCAGCTATTCTGTGACCTTGTCCTATCAACACCTTCTCGTTTGTTATCTCTTTCCCCACCCCCCACTTTACTTGTTTAAAATCTTTTACATTTCTTATATCTGCTAGTTCTGAAGAAGGTTCACTGACCTGAAACATAAACTCTGCTTCTCTCTCCACAGATGCTACCAGACCTGCTGTGTTTTTCCAGCACTTTCTGTTTTTTATTTTATATTAGTGAACCAGATGGGTTTTTACAACAATCGACAATGGTTTCATGGTCACCATTAAGACTAGCTTTTAATTCCAGATTTATTAATTGAATTCAAATTTCACCACCTGCTGTGGTGGGATTTGAACCCATGTCCCCAGAGCATTAGCCTGGGCTCTGGATTACAAGTCCAGTGACATCACCACCATGCCACTGCCTCCCCATCTTGCTTTATACAACAGTCCATTTTACTAGCACATGAAGGCTTGATAATATTGGAATAAATTCAAGTCTTTCTCACTAATTGATGCGAAGGGCAGGTTCTTACTGCTTAAACAGGTACTCACGTTATATCCTGTTATAGCAATCTGGTGCATGGAGTCATTAACCGACTTTAATAAGTTCAACATGGTTGTTAGAGCTTCCTGTAACTCCTGGGTTCCGTCACCGTTACTGCTAAACTTCAATAATTCCTGCCAGGATACACAGCAATTTGCAAATTATTCCAAAGAAATATGTCAGTAATCCGAGAGTTATGTTCAACAGCATCTTTATGAACAGGCTGACACATCCATTAAAGAGCAGACGGAGGAACGTATTAAGCTTTCATCTGCAGTTGTCAGTTTCTCTAACCCTACCCTCTACATGCATTCCTCTGTCGGAGTGCTTTACAAGGCAGTATCAGATACCAACGCTGCACGGCCAATAGATCACTGAAGTGCAACTGCTGTAACTCTTGTGCATGGCTCAGTGGGGAGTGCTCTGGTCTCTGAACTAGAGGGGAATTAAGATGTTTCCCTCATCCAGAGGGTGGTGGGAGCCTAGAACTCACTGTCTGAAAGGGTGGGAGAAGCAGAAACCCTCATCACATTTAGAAAACACTTGGATATGCACTTAAACTGCAAGTCTACACACCAAGAGCTGGAAGGTGGGATTAGGCTAAATGGCTTCTTTCCGGCTGGCACAGATACAATGGAACGAATGGCCTCCATTTATGCCATAAACTTTTCTGTGGTAGGTTTTTGTTGAGCAAGTGTATCAAGGAATATGGAGTAAAGGCGGTAAATGGAGCTAAAATACAGAGCAGCAATGATCATACTGGATGGTGGAACAGATGCAAGGGATTGAATGGTCTCCTTCTGTTCCTATGACCCGCTATCCAGCACTTTGAGCTTTACTCCAGTTTACAATGCGTCTTCATATCTCAGAATGTACTAAGTAAGACTATGTATCCTCCTCTGGCTCTGTTGTAACACCCCCTTGACGTACCTTCAGCAATAGCTGATATTTCGTTAGCCGTTGAATTGGTTTCAGTAAATACGAGTCCAGTCCAAGTTTGTGCTCCAGCTTCCGTTGACATTCCTGGTAAAGAGCACACAGGTTAGGAAGAGATGGTAATACTAGTTCTGGAAAAAACTTGTAACCTTCAAATCAATGGAGTCTGATCAACACAAGTAACCAGCTGACTAGGCAATATATAAGAACAGAAGAAAATGGAGCAGGAGTAGACCATTCAGCCCCTCGAGCCTGTTCCACCATTCAATGAGATTATGGCTGATTTCTGCATCAACTCCACTCTCCCGCGCGATCCCCATATCTCCCAATTCCCTGAGCGATCAAAAATCTATCTCAGCCTGAAAAATATTCAACGATGAAGCATCCACAGCTCTCTGACATAGAGAATTCCAAAGATTCGCAACTCTCTGAATCATAGAAAGTTTAAGGCACAGAAAGAGGCCACCTGGCCTATCGTGTGTGCGCCGGCCAAAAATCAATCCTAGATGAAGAGATCGAGAGTAATGTATCTACATTTGCTGATGATACAAAGCTAAATGGGAAAGTTAGCTGTGAGGAGGGCACAATGAAGAAATTTCTCTTCATCCCAGACCCAAATGATCTACGTCTTATCCTAAGAATGTGCCCCTATTTCTAGATTCCCCAGCCAGGGAAAACAACCTCTTAGTGTTTCAGAAGCTTGCATGTTTCAATGAGATTACCCCTCATTCTTTGAAACTCCAGAGGGTATAGGCCCAATTTACTCAGCTGTATGTTGTAGGACAGCCCTCCCATCCATGAACCAATCTACTGAACCTTCGCTGTACCGCCTCCAATGCAAGTTTATCCTTCTTTAAATATGGAGACCAAAACTGCACACAGTTCTCCAGGTGTGGTCTCACCAAAACCCTGTACAATTGTAGCAATATTTCCTTATTCCTGTACTCCAGTCCCATTCTTCCTAATTGCTTGCTGTACCTGCGTGCAAACTTTGTGTTCCTTGTATGCGTACACTCAAGTCTCTCTGAATATCAATGTTTAAAAGTTTCATGTCTTTTAAAAAATATTCTGCTTTTCTATTCTTACTACCAATGTCAATAACCTGACACTTCCCCACATTGTACTCCATTTTCCATCTCGTTGCCCATTCACTTATCCTGTCTATATCTCTTTGCTCCTCTTTGTGTCCTCCTCACAGCTTACTTTCCCCACCTAGCTTTGTATCGTCAGCAAACTTAGATACATTACTCTTTGTCTAAGCTTGAGTGGGGTGAATGTTGGGTGACACAGCAATTTGTCAGACATGACAGCATTGAGAGAGAAAAACATTTGCAGATGTTCTACAGGATTGTGTCAGAGATTTTTTTTCTGGATGATTTTCTCCTCTACTGAAGATACTGGGCACCGCACCTCAGGAAGGTAATCTCATTGGACACCAGAATGATACTGGGACTAAAAGGGTTAAATTATAAGGACAGGTTGCATTGACTAGGCTGGTGTCCCTTTCAGTATAGAAGGATAAGGATTGATCTGATTGAGATGTTTGATGATTAAAAGATTTGATAGGGTAGAGTCATAGATTCATTTATGGCACAGGAGGAGGCCATTCGACCTATCGAGTCCATGCCGCCTCTCCACAGAGCTCTGCAGTCAGTCACACTCCCCCGTTTGATCCCCAAAGGTAGAAAGAAACTATTTCCTCTGGTGGGGGAGTCCAGAACAAAGGGGCACAATCTTAGAGCGAGGCCGTTCAGGGATAAAGTCAGGACACACAGGTTAGGTTGGAAAATCTGGGTTTGTTCCCCTTGAAGCAAAGTAGATTGAGGGGAGATTTGATAGAAGTGTACAAGATTATGATAGACTTAGATAAGTTACACAAGGAAAAACTGTTCCCATTAACTGATGATACAAGGACTAGGGTACACAGATTGGAGATTTTGGGCCAGAAATGCAGGGGGAATGTGAGGAAGAACTTTTTTACGCAGCAAGTGGTAATGACCTGGAACTCGCTGCCCACGAGGGTGATGGAAGCAAAGACAATCAATGATTTCAAAAGAAATTGGATGGGCACTTGAACGGAATACATTTGCAGGGCTATGGGGATCGAGCAGGGGAGTGGGACTGACTGGATTGTTCTGTGGAGAGCCAGGGTGGACTTGATGGACCGAATGGTCTCCTTCTATGCCGTAAATGACTCTGTGACAAAGGGTAGTGGAAGTCTGGAACTTTTCTAACTAGCTGTTGAGGCTGCGGTCTACTGAAAATTTCAAAACTAAGACTGATAGATTTTTTGTTATGCAAGAGTATCAAGAAATAATATGGGCTTGTATGACAGGTACTGCAATAATCGTGAGGGATTTTAATCTTCATATAGATTGGACTAATCAAATTGGCAATGGTAGACTGGAGGATGAGTTCATAGAGTGTAATAGGCACAGTTTCTTAGAACAATACCTTCTGGAACCAACCCGGGAGTAGGTTATATTAGACCTGGTAATGTGTAATGAGGATTAATAAATGTAATCAGAAATGTAAAGGACACGTTAGGCAAGAGTAATCATAATATGCAGAATTTCATATTCAGTTTGAGGGTGAGAAGTTTGGGTCCGAAACTTGTGTCTTAAACTGAAATAAAGGCAATTACAAGGGTATGAAGACAACAGTCGGCTGAAGTGGACTGAGAAAATAAATTAAAAGGTAAGTCAGTAGAGAAGCAGTGGCAGACATTTAAGGAGATACTTCATAACTCTCAATAAAGAGATATTCCATTGAGAAAGAAAGACTTTATGAGAAGGATGCAGCATCCGTGGCTAGCTAAGGAAGTTAAGGATGGTATCAAATTAAAAGAAAAGGCGTACAATGCTCAAAGATTAGTGGTAGGTCAGAAGACTGAAGATTTTAGAAACCAGCAGAGGATGACTAAAACAAAGAGAAATTAGAGTAAATATAAAAACAGACAGTAAAAGCTTCTCCAAATATGTAAAAAGGAAGAGAGTAGCTAAAGTAAGTGTTGGTCCCTTAGAGGGTGAGACTGGCAAATTAATAATTGGAAACAAGGAAATGGACATAAAAAGCATCCCAAGAAAAGCAGAAAATCAAGAAGCAAAAGCAAGGGAGGAATTTAAAACAGTCACAATCACTAGAGAAAAAGTACCAGGATAACTAATGGGACTGAAGGCTGACAAGTTCCCTGGACCTGATGGCCTGCATCCAAGGGACTTAAAAGAATTCGCTGCAGAGATAGTGGATGCATTGGTTGCAATCTCCCAAAATTCTCTAGGTTCTGGAAAGGTCCCAGCAGATTGGAAAACTGCAAATGTAACACCTCTATTCAAGAACGGAGGGCAACAAAAAGCGGGAAACTATAGGACAGTTAGCCCAACAGCTGTTGTTGGGAAAACGCTAGAATCCATTACTACGGAAATAGTAGCAGGACATTCAGAATATCTTAATGCAATCAGGCAGAGTCAACATGGTTTTACGAAAGGGAAACTGTGTTTGACAAATTAATAGAGTTCTTTGAGGATGTAACAAGTAGGGTGGATAAAGGGGAACCAATAGATGTAGTGTATTTGGATTTCCAAAAGGTATTCGATAAGGTGCCACATAAAAGGTTAAGAGCTCATGGTGTTGGAGGTAATTTATTAGCATGGATAGAGAATTGGCTAACTAACAGGAAACAGAGTGTCAGGACAAATGGGGCATTTTCAGCTTGGCAAACTAACTAGTGGAGTACCACAGGGATCAATATTGGGGCCTCAACTGTTTACGATCTATATTAATGACTTGGATGAAGGGACCAAGTGTATTGTTGCCATATTTGCTGACAATACAAAGATAGGTAGGAAAGCCAATTGTTAGGAGGGCACAAAGAGTCTTTTTTTTTCTTATTCTTTCATGGGATGTGGGCATCGCAGGCCAGGCCAGCATTTATTGCCCATCCCTCATTGCCCTTGAACTGAGAGGGCATGTAAGATTCAACCACATTGCTGTGGGTCTGGAGTCACATATAGGCCAGACCAGGTAAGGACAGCAGATTTCCTTCCCTAAAGGACATTAGTGAACCAGATGGGTTTTTACAACAATTGACAATGGTTTCATGGCCATCATTAGACTAGCTTTTAACTTCCAGATTTATTAATTAAATTCAAATTCCACCTTCTGCTGTGGTGGGATTCGAACCCATGCCCCCAGAGCAATACCTGGGTCTCTGGGTTACTAGTCCAGTGATAATACCAGTACGCCACCGCCTCCCCAAAGTCTGCAAAGGGATATAGATAGGTTAAGTGAGTGGGCATAAAATTGGCAGATGGAGCATAATGTGGGGAAATGTGAGGTTGCCTACTTTGACAGGAAGAGTAGAAAAGCAGAATATTATTAACATGGAGAGAGACTGCAGAATGCTGCAGTACAGAGGGATCTGGGTGTCCTTGCACATGAATCACAAAAAGTTAGCATGCAGGTACAGCAAGTAATTAGGAAGGCAAATGGAATGTTGGCATTTATTGCAAGAGGGTTGGGAAAAGAACATAAGAACTAGGAGCAGGAGTAGGCAATTCAGCCCCTCGAGCCTGCTCCACCATTCAATACAATCATGGCTGATCTCAACTCGGCCTCAACTCCACTTTCCTGCCCGTTGTCCATAACCCTTCAACCCATTACTAATTAAAAATCTGTTTATCTCCTCCTTAAACTTACTCAATGTCCCGGCATCCACCACATTCTGGGATAGTGAATTCCACAGATTCACGACCCTTAGAGAGAAGTAATTTCTCCTCATCTCTGTTTTAAATCTGCTACCCCTTATCCTAAAACTATGACCTCTCGTTCTAGATTGCCCCACAAGAGGAAACATCCTCTCTATGTCTACTTTGTCAATCCCCTTAATCATCTTATATACCTCAATTAGATCTCCTCTCATTCTTCTAAACTCTAGAGAGTAAAGGCCTAAACTGCTCAATCTCTCTTCATAAGACAAACCCCTCATCTTTGGAATCAATCTAGTGAACCTCCTCTGAACTGCCTCCAATGCAACTACATCCGTCCTCAAGTAAGGGGGCCAAAACTGTATGCAATACTCCAGGTGCAGTCTCACTAATGCCTTGTACAGCTGCAGCAACACTTCCTACTTTTATACTTTATTCCTTTAGCAATAAATGCCAAAATTCCATTTGCCTTCCTTATTATCTGCTGTAACTGCATACTAGTTTTCTGCGATTCATGCACGAGGACACCCAGATCCCTCTGCACCAAAGCACTCTGAAGTTTGTCTCCATTTAGATAATAATTTGCCTTTCAATTCTTCCGACCAAAATGGATAACATCACACTTATCCACGTTAAACTCCATCTGCCAAATTTTGGCCCGTTCACCCAACCTATCCATATCCATTTGTAAATTTTTTATTTCTTTATTACAACTTACTGTCCGACCTATTTTAGTGTCATCTGCAAATTTGGCTATAGTACCTTCTATCGCGGCATCCAATTCGTTAATATAGATTGTAAATAGTTGGGGCCCGAGGACTGAACCCTGTGGCACCCCACTAGTTACATCTTGCCAACCAGAAAAGGACCCATATATCCCGACTCTGTTTTCTGTTGGTTAGCCAATCCTCTATCCAAGCTAATAAACTGCCCCTAATCCCATGTGATCTTACCTTGAGTATTAATCTTTTGTGCGGCATCTTATCAAATGCCTTCTGGAAGTCCAGATATACTACATCTACGGGATCCCCATTATCCACTTTACTCTACATCTACAGTGAGGAAAAGTGAGGAAGTCTTGCAACAACTAAACAAAAAAGACAGCTTATGACAATCACAATTATCTTAATACTTTAGAAAGCCTCGAGGAGTATAGAAAGTGCAGGGCTGAATTAAAAAAGGAAATTAGAAAAGCAAAGAGAGGACATGAAAACTTATTGGCAGGTAAAATCAAGGAAAACCCGAAGATGTTTTATCAGTACATTAAGAGCAAGAGGATAACTAAGGAAATGGTAGGATCTATCAGAGATGTACAGGGGAACTTGTGCGTGGAAGCAGAAGATGTGGGCAGGGTTCTTAGTGAGAGGCTTGACGCAGACATTGTAGTTCAAGAGGAAGAGTGTGAAATATTAGAGACGATAAGTGTAATGAGAGAGGAAGTGCTTGAGGGTCTGACATCTCTGAAAGTGGATAAATCGCCAGGACCGGATGGATTGCATCCCAGGTTGTTAAAGAAAGCCAGGGAGGAACTAGATACAGGTGAGGTACCAGATGATTGGAGGTCTGCGAAAGTTGTACCATTGTTTAAAAATGGTGCGAGGGATAAGCCAGGCAATTAGAGGCCGGTCAGTCTGACCTTCGTGGTGGCTAAATTGTTAGAATCTATTCTGAGGGATGGGATAAACTGTCACTTAGAAAGGCACGGATTAATCAGGGATAGTCAGCATGGAAAAAAAACAAAAAGTGCTGGAAATACTCAGCAGGTCTGGCAGCATCCATGGAGAGAGAAGCAATAGTCAGCATGCATTTGTCAGGGGAAGGTCATGTCTTGCTAACTTGATTGAGTTTTCTGAGGAAGTGACAAGAAGGATTGATGAGGGTAGTGAACTGGATGTGATTTACATGGATTTTAGTAAGGCATTTGACAAGGTCCCGCATGGCAGACTGGTCAGTAAAATGAAAGCCCATGGGATACATGGGAAGGTGGTAGGTTGGATCCAGAATTGGCTCAGTGACAGGAAACAAAGGGTAGTAGTCGTGTGAATGGAAAGCAGTTTCCAGTGGTGTTCCACTGGGCTGTGTTGGATCCCTTGCTGTTTGTGCTATATATTAATGACTTGGACTTAAATGTGGGAGGCATGATTGGGAAATTTGCTGATGATAAAAATTGCCATTTAGGTAATAGTGAGGAGGAAAGCAGTGGACTCCAGAATGATATCAATGGTTTGGTTGAGTGGGTGGAAAAGTGGCAAATGGAATTCAATCCAGAGAAGTGTGAGGTAATGCATTTGGGGAGGGCAAATAAAGCGAGGGAATATACAACAAACGGGAGGATATTGAGAAGGATTGAAGAAGTGAGAGACCTTGGAGTGCATATCCACAGGTCCCTGAAGGTGGCAGGACAGGTGGATAAAGTGGTGAAGGCATAAGGAATGGTTTCCTTTATTGGCCGAGGTATAGAGTACGAAACCAGGGATGTGATGCTGGAACAGTATAGAGTCTTGGTTCGGCCACAGCTGGAGTATTGCGTGCAGTTCTGGTCACCACATTACAGAAAGGAATAATTGCTCTGGAGAGTACAGAGCAGATTTACAAGAATGTTGCCAGGGCTCGAAGGTTGCAGCTATGAGGAAAGACTGGATAGGTTGGGGTTGTTTTCCCTGGAACTGAGGAGGCTAAGGGATGATTTGATTGAGATGTACAAAATTATGAGGTGCCCAGATACAGCGGACAGGAAGGACCTGTTTCCCCAAGTGGAGAGGTCAGTTACCAGGGGGCACAGATTTAAGGTGATTGGTAGAAGGATTAGAGGGGACTTGAGGGGAAACTTTTTAACTGAGAGGGTGGTGGGTGTCTGGAATTTGCTACCAAGAATGGTGGTGGAGGCAGAAACCCTCAATTCTTTTAAAAGGTACCTGGACATGTACCTGAGGTGCAGTAACCTGCAGGGCTATGGACCAGGTGCTGGAAGATGGGATTAGTTTGGGCGGATAGTTTATTTAGCCAGCGCAGACACAATGGGCTGAATAGCCTCCTTCTGTGCTGTACCACAGAGCCTTGGTGAGACCACACCTAGAGTACTGTGTACAGTTTTGGTCTCCATATTTAAGGCAATATACTTGCATTGGAAGCAGTTCAGAGAAGGTTCACTAGGCTGATTCCTGGGATGAGGGGTTTGTCTTATGAGGAAAGGCTGAGCAGGTTGGGCCTTTACTCATTGGAGTTTAGAAGATTGAGAGGTGATCTTATTGAAACATACAAGATTCTGAGGGGCTTGACAGGATATATACTAAAAGAATGTGTCCCCTCCTGGGGAGTTTGGAACTAGGGGGCACAGTTTCAAAATAAGGGATCTCCATTTTAAGATGGAGATGAAGAGAAATTTCTTCTCTCACTAAGCCTTGGAATTCTCTTCCCAGTGAGCTGTGGAGGCCATGTCATTGAATATATTCAAGGCTGAGTTAGACAGATTTTTGATCTACAAGGGAGTCATGGGTTATGGGGAGGCAGACAGGAAATTGAAGTTGAGGCCGCTATCAGATCAGCCATGATCTTAGTAAATGGTGGAGCAGGCTCAGGGGGCCGAATGGCCTCCTCCTGTTCCTGTGTTCCTATCTTGCTCAGTAGCACACAGCTGGTGAGAATGAGTTGGCAGCCCATGTTACTCCCTGCCTAATTTTCTTATCCATTCACTTCACTGGGAGAGGAAATGATGCGGGATGTGAAACAAGCCGCAATCCGCTATCACTCGCTTTGCCCTACTGCCAAAGACCAATTTCACCTGCACATTTTTCCCATTCAAGTATTTATCCAATTCCCTTTTGAAAGTTACTATTCAATTTGCTTCCACCGTCCAGATCATAATAACACACTGTGTAAAAGAAATTCTCTTCATCTGCCTCTGGTTCTTTTGCCACTCACCTTAAATCTGCATCCTCTCGTTACCAACCCAGCTGCTGCAGAAAACAGTTTTCACCTATTTACTGTATCAAAACCATTCATGTTTTACATATCTCTATTAAATCTCCTCGTAACCTTCTCTGCTGTAAGGAGAACAACCCCAGCTTCTCCACATAATTGAAGTCCCTCATCACTCATACCTTTCTAGGAAATCTCCTCTGAATCCTCTCCAAGGCCCTTGACACGTTACCCGAAGTGTGATGCTCAGAACTGAACACAATACTTCAGCTGGGGCCTTACCAGTGATTGCAAAATGATTAGCATTATTTCTTTCCGTTTGTACTTCGCTCCTCCATTAATAAAGCCAAGGATTCCATATGCTTTATTAATAGCTTTCTCAGCTTGTTGTGTCTCCTTCAAAGACGTGAGTACATAAAGCCCCAGATCTCTGCTCCTGCGCACCTTCTAAATTTGACCATTTAATTCATACTGACATTTCAGATTAAAAGTTTATTTTAAATAATCTATTACCTGAAAGAATGGACAGTCCGAACACTGCCTCCAGAGACACTCTGAGCGTGGTTTATTCTGGCAGTATTTCACATACATTTGGAAATTCTCCCTCTGAAGAGTAGAGTGAGAAATGCTTACATGAAACCGCAAGGTGCACTTAAAATAAATGTAGTTCTAAAGATTAGAAAGGGTGTGGGCTGTACATACCCTGTCAAGGAAGCAGAGTCCAACTTTCTCTGGCATTTCGATGCAGTTCTGAAGGTCATTAAGAAAAATTCTGGGGAAGATATTAACTATTAACAAAAGCAACATTAATACAAAAACATTTACTGCAATTCATAAAGAGACATGCATTAAATTTGTACCTGCTGTGAAAATCATAGATTTCTGACATATTTCCAAATAATACCTCCTTCTTGTTCTCCAATAAGGAAGGCATGAGAGATATCATGACTGGATTGTCCATTTCCATTTTGTAACCCTGAAAATCACAGATAAAATCAACTGGACCCAATACATACAAACATGGAGCAAAAGTCGTAATGGCATTATCAGACCAGGTCCACCCAGCTAGTGACCAATTTCGGTCAGGGTATGACGACGAGTTTCAGAACTCTGATTTGCATATGAAGGGCACCGAATGGATTTCAGACGGGCTCCCTACTCACCTAGGAGTTGTCAGCTTCTGATTTAGCAGCTGAGGTACTTTCCTGGGGAGACTGGGATTGGGAAATCACAACCTGAAATTTGTTCCTCCCAACACAATTTTTGACCCAAATCGAGGACAAATCTCTCCCACAAAATCCTCTTCATTCTTCGAGTGATAATCATCAGCCTCTGCCCTGATTCAGCAACCAGCAAAAAAATCCTTCACTATATCGCCTCTCACAACCATCCACGATTTTGCAAAGCTCCATTCGATCTCCCCTCCCCTTACCTTTCTTTGTTCAGGAAAACAAGCCCCAATTTTTTGACAGGGGTTCTGATGAAAGCTTATTGATTGGAAACATTAACTCTGTTTCTCTCTCCACAGATGCTGCCTGACCTGCTGGGTATTTCCAGCATTTCCTGCTTTTAGCCCAATTTATTGAGCCGTTCTTCATACCTAAAACTGTACAAATAATGTAACACAGATGATTAAACACAAAGCAGCAATACACTTTGCAGTGTTACCTGTAGCACACTGCTCAGTTCCTCCACATACACACGCTCTGTTTCTAGTAGCTCATTTATGACGTGCCTGTGAACAAAAAGCACTGAAGTTACATGGGAACAGTCTATGAACAACAACTTGCATTTGTATAGCGCCTTGAAGAGAGTAAAACGTCCCGAGGAGCTTCACAAGACAGTCATCAGAAAAAATCTGACAACAAGCCATGTAAGGAAATATTAGGACAGGTGACTAAAGCTTGGTCAAAGAGGCAGGTTTTAAGGAGCATCTTAAAGGGGGAAGAGAGAGGTGGAGAGGGTGAGGGAGGAAATTGCAGAGCTTAGGCAGCTGAAGGCACAGCCGCCAATGGTGAGCCAGTCAGGAGAACGTCGGCACAGCTGAGTCTAGAGGTAACAAAAAGCATGGATATGTATCCTCTCACCCTTTGGAACACACCTGTATTCTTAATACGAAGGCAACAGGTCTCATACACAATCTCCCCGTTAACCATTTTACATTACTTTGTTTATTGACTGATGTTAATTGACAAGAAAAAAAGTGTCAACCTTTCACAGGGGTTTGTTTTTAACCTCTTTTCTCTGTTTCTGTGTGAACCAAGCTGAGAGATTTCAGAGCTGTGATTTCTCATACTTTTGTATCTAAAGCCAATGTCAAACACTCCCATGTCAAGCACTCTCTTACCTGGGCATATTTAGACCACTAAGTTGACATCCGCCAACCAGTGAACCAGTGGTGCATTTGGCGCAATGGGTAGCACTCTCACATCCGAGTCAGAATATTGTGGACTAACGCCCCGCTCCAGAGGTTTGAGCACAAAATCTAGGCTGATGCTCCTACTGCAGTGCTGCACTGTTGAAAGGGGAAATCTACACTATTGTGGGGAGCGGCACTACTGAGGGAGGGCTGCCCTGTCAAAGGGATGGTAGTGATGGAGTGCTGCAGTGTCTGAGGTGCCATCTCTTGGAAGAAACAATAAGCCGAGGCCCTTCCCACCCTCTCAAAACAGCACAGGAGATTTCTATCCAGTGTTATGGCCAATATTTATCAACAACTCAAGCAGGCTATCTGATCAGTATTGCACTGTTATTTGTGGGAGCTTGCTGTGGGAAAATTGGCTCGTGAGTTTCCTACATTACAACCGTGACTACACTTCAAAAGTGAAAGGCGCTATTGAAATGCAAGTTCATTCTTCACACAATGAACCACAGAGGGCACTCTCTTCTGTGCTGCTTTTCTAACTTCGTTTAAACCAACAAAAATATTCTGGAGATGACGTTAACTCCGTCTTGACTTCACAGTCTCAACATTTGCTTTCTTCCAGGCCCATGTCAACTGATGTAATCACATAAATAAAAGATATGATGAAAGTTGTTGAACAGGGTGAGGTATTGTTACAAGGTGCTGGGTAGGTATCGAAGGTCAGCAGTGCCTCTGGCATATAGCTGAAAGGGTAAAGTATATTCAGATGTTTATCAGTCTCTGTGTCATAATAAAATGGTATGAGACATGTTTAATTTCTATAAAAGTATGAATTTAATGAGTATGAGAAGTTAAACTGAGGATTGGGAGGCTTTTAGAATACAGCAAAGGAGGACAAAGAAACTGATAAAGAAAGGGAGAACAGAATATGAATGTAAACTAGCAAAAAATATAAAAACGGAGTGTAAAACTTCTATAGGTATGTAAAAAGGAAATGTTTGGCGAAGACAAATGTGGGTCCATTACATGAAGAGTCAGGAGAATTTATAATGGGGAATGGAGAAATGGCAGAGAAGCCAAATGATGACTTTGTGTCTGTCTTCACTGAGGAAGATACAAGAAATCTCCCAGAATTAGAGATCCAAGGGATTAGGAGGAATGAGGAATTGAAGGAAATTAGTATTCATAAGAAGGTTGTATTGGAGAAATTAATGAGGCTGAAGGTTGATAAGTCCCCAAGACCCGATATTCTACATGTCAAAGTGTTGAAAGAGGTAGTTATGGAGATAGTGGATACATTGATCATCTTCCAAAATTCTATAGTTTCAGGAGCGGTTCCTGCAGTTTGGAAGGTAGCAAATGTCACCCTACTATTTCATAAGTGAGGGAGAGAGAAAACAGGGAATTACAGACCTGTTAGCCTAACATCAGTCATTGGGAAAATGCTAGAATCTATTCTGAAGGACACTTGGATAATAATGATCTGATTGGGAATAGTCAACATGGATTTATGAATGGGAAATCATGTTTGACGAACCCTTTGGGAGTTTTTTGAGGATGTTACTAACAGAATTGATAAAGGGGAGTCAGTGGATGTGGTATACTTGGATTTTCAAAAGGCTTTTGATAAAGTCCCCCACAGGAGGTTGGTTAGCAAAATTAAAGCACATGGGATAGGAGGTAATATACTGGCATGGATTAAGGGTTGGTTAACAGGCAGAAAGCAGAGAGTAGGAATAAACGGGTCATTCTCACGTTGGCAGGCTGTGACTAGTGGGATAACGCAGGGATCAGTGCTTGGGCCCCAGCTGTTCACAATATATATCAATGATTTGGATGTGGGGACCCAATGTAGTATTTCCAAGTTCATGGATGACACAAAACTAGGTGGGAATGTGTGTTGAGGAAGATGCAAAGCGGCTTCAAGGGGATTTGGACAGACTTGGTGAGTGGGTAAGAATGTGACAGATGGAATATACTGTGGAAAAATTTGAGGTTATCCACTTTGGTAGGAGGAATAAATGTGCAGAGTCTTTCTTAAATGGTAAGAGATTAGGAAGTGTAGATGTACAAAGGGACCTGGGTGTCCTTGTCAATAAGTCACTGAAAGCTAACATGCAGGCGCAGCAAGCAATTTAGAAGGCTAATGGTATGTTAGCCTTTATTGCAAGAGGATTTGAGTACAGGAGTAGTGAAGTCCTTCTTTAATTGTATAGAACTTTGGTTAGACCACACCTGGAGTACTGTGTGCAGTTTTGGTCTCCTTACCTTAGGAAGGATATTATTGCCGTTGAGGGAGTGCAACAAAGGTTCACCAGACTTGTTCCCAGGATGGCGAGACTGTCCAATGAAGAGAGATTGGGGAAACTAAGCCTGTATTCTCTCAAGTTTTGAAGAATGAGACAGGGGAGATGCTGCTAAGATGTTTCCCCTGGCTGCGGAGTCTAGAACCAGGGGACACAATTTCAAAATAAGGGGGAAGCCACTTAGGACAGAGATGAGGAGAAATGTCTTTGCTCAGAGGGCAAATCGAATTCTCTACCCCAGAGGGCTGTGGAAGCTCAGTTGTTGAGTGTGTTGAAAGCAGAGATTAACAGATTTCTAAATACCAATGACATAAGGGGCGGCACAGTGGCGCAGTGGTTAGCACCGCAGCCTCACAGCTCCAGCGAGCCGGGTTCAATTCTGGGTACTGCCTGTGTGGAGTTTGCAAGTTCTCCCTGTGTCTGCATGGGTTTCCTCCGGGTGCTCCGGTTTCCTCCCACAGCCAAAAGACTTGCATGTTGATAGGTAAATTGGCCATTCTAAATTTCCCCTAGTATAGGTAGGTGGTAGGGGAATATAGGGACAGGTGGGGATGTGTTAGGAATATGGGATTAGTGTAGGATTAGTATAAATGGTTAATGGTCGGCATAGACTCGGTGGGCCGAAGGGTCTGTTTCAGTGCTGTATCTCTAAATCTAAATCTAAAAATAAATAAGGGGATATGAGGATAGTGTGGGGAAAAGGCATTGAAGTGGATGATCAGCCATGATCATATTGAATGGCAGGGCATACTCGATGGTTTGAATGGCCTACCCCTGCTCCTATGTTCCTGTGTGAAGTATAACCAAGAATGGGGGTAATTTTGACTTTGGAGATAGCCAACCATTTTAAATTTCTTTCTATTTCTAGTGACTTCCATCAGGAGTGATGTACATAATGGCTGATTGATCTGATATCGCATGCCTTATATCATCGCACAAAAACAAAGCTACCTCAATGAACTCTGACATATCGTGACTGATCGGAGCAAACCATACAGGTTACACAAAGCCTTCAACAGTTTGAGTTACTTGTGTAAAACTAAGACTGGTTTGTAATGTTTTCAGTCTCTTACCTTTTTAAGATTTCCACGCTGTCATCACTTTCGGAATTTAAGGAGTATAATGCATTCCTTGTTTGACTGACTTCATGCATGACCTCAATCTGGGTGCAGGAAAGAAAGAAACATCGGTCCAATCTCGAGTACAGTTCAGGGCCAACATTTCTTTTCAGTATTTCCTTTCCTTGGTCTCCCCTGTACCACACACCACCTCCATCTGATTGGGAGGGTGTATTTAAATCGTCTGGAGTTTTGAGGTTCCTGGTGCTGTACTGCTAGAATTGCTGACTTTTAAAAGAGACGTTAAACCAAGACCCTGTCTGCCTTCTTGGGGGCGCAAAAGATCTCATGGGCACTATTTCGCAGAAGATTTATCCCTCAATCAACATCCCCAATCAGATTATCTGGTCATTATCACGTTGCTGTTTGTGGGATCTTGCCGTTGGCAAGTCTGGCTGTTGTGTTTCCTGCATTACCACAGTGACTACATTTCATTGGCTGTGACAGCATGGCTTGTGCTCGGACTTTTGCTTCACTGATGCTTTTAAAGGCGCAATATATATTACCTTAACCATTCACTCCCTCCACCAGCACACATTGACAACAGTGTGTACCATATACAAGATGCACTGCAGCAACGCACCATGCCTCGTTAGACACCACCTTCCAAACCCGCGACCTCCACCATCTAGAAGGACAAGGACAGCAGATGCATGGGAACACCACCACCTGCAAGATCCCCTCCAAGCCACACACCATCCTGACTCGGAACTATATCGCCGTTCCTTCACTGTCGCTGGGTCAAATCCTGGAACTCCCTTCTTAACAGCACTGTGGGCGTACCTACATAATTATAAGAGTAACTACACTTCAAAAAGTACTTCATTGGTTGTAAAGTGCTTTGGAATGTCTTGAGGCTGTGAAAGATGCTAAAGGAATGCAATTCTTTCTCTTTCTGATATTTTAGTGCATTGTTGCTTACCATTAGTACATTTCAGACAGGGAGTGACTTCAATATAGTTTTTATAATCATGACCAATATAAATCCCTCCTCCTCCCCACCTTGCTCTTCTCCTCTAAGACCCTCCTTAAAACCCCCATCTCTTCAACCAAACTTTCAGTCCCCCCTCCCAATATCTCCTTTAGTTGGCAAATCTACCTAAAGCTTTTGTGAAGCACCTTAGGAATTATTTGTACATTAAAGCAGTCATATGAAAACAAGTTGTTGTTGAATTTAGACAAACACTACAGTCAGCTGTGCAACAGTACAATGAAGAACAAATGGAAATATTGGGATCCAGGTGCCTTCAATTGCTCTAGAGACAATGGTACAGTGAGGACTAAATACATCAATAAAGGAAGAAATTCAACCAAGTTACAGATTTATCTAGGGCTTTTCTAGCTGACCATCTTTGCAATTCTCCGGTCAGTCTGGGGTACGGTTGCAATTTTTAACCATTAGCTGCCCTGTTCCTTTGGGTTCTTGCTCAGAGACATGTCATGGTGCATTGGTATGAGGTCAATTAGAGGATAGGTATTGCTATTCTTGCAAGTTTTTCTAGATTGGCGATGGCTTCATTCCTCTCATTATCTTATCCTCTCTGGCTATAGGTGTGGATACTTTATTGGCCGAGAAATAGAATAGAAGAGCTAAGAGGTTATGCTAGAACTGTACAAAATACTCTTCAGCATACAGTCTGGTCACTGCATTACAGGAAGGATGTGATCACACTAGAGAGGGTACAGATGAGATTTATGAGGCTGTTGCCAGGAATGGAGAATTGTAGTTGTGAGGAAAGATTGGATAGGCTGGGGTTGTTTTCTTTGGAACAGAGGAGGCTGAGGGGAGATTTAAATGGAGGTGTATAAAATTATGAGGGGCCTAGATAGAGTGGATAGGAAGAACCTATTTCCCTTAGCAGCGAGGTCAATAAACCAGGGGGCATATTTAAAGAGATTAGTAGAAGGATTAGAAGGAAGTTGAGGAGAATTGTTTTCACCCAGAGGCTGGTCGGGGTCTGGAACTCACTGCGTGAAAGGGCGGTAGAGGCAGAAACCCTCATTGCATTTAAAAATTATTTGGATATGCACCTGAGGTTCTGTAACCTACAGGGTTAGAGACAAATAGCTAGAACATGGGATTAGGCTGGGTAGTTCTCTTTTGGCCAGCACAGACATGAAGGGCCAAATGGCATCCTCTGTGCCATAAATTTTTCTATGTCTTTATGTAACACTAACAGAAAATTATTGGGTTTATTCCCCTTGCTTTATACTTGTCACAGGATTGTTTTGTGATGCTGTATATAAAGTGCGATGTCAGACACTCCCAAATCTTAATAATTAAGGTTATTGTTGTTACATCACAAATTACCTTCCGTGCACTCTGTGGTTTTCTCGAACTTCTCTTTCCGTACAGAGATATGTCAAATGGAAACTTTGAACCGGAACTCGATTCCACACCTTCAAAACAAACAGACTCACTTAAAAAGCTGCTATACAGTCTCCAGAACATGACTTAACCTTCCCCACTCCACACACCCTCCTCATCCCCCCTTCCTCGCTCCACACACTCCCCTCATCACCCCCTTCCCCACTCCCCACCCCCTCCTCATCCCTCCCCTTCCTCACTCTCCACCACCCCCTCATCCTCCCTTCCTCACTCCCCATCCCCCCTCATCCCCCTTCCCCACAGACCCCTCATCCCCCCTTCCCCACACACCCCTCATCCCCCCCTTCCTCACTCTCCACCCCCACCTCATCCCCCCTTCCTCACTCTCCACCACCCCCTCATCCTCCCTTCCTCACTCCCCATCCCCCCTCATCCCCCTTCCCCACACACCCCTCATCCACCCTTCCCCACCACACCCTCATCCCTTCCTCACTCCCCATCCCCCCTCATCCCTTCCTCACTCCCCATCCCCCCTCATCCCCCTTCCCCACACACCCCTCATTCCCCCTTCCCCAGTCCCCACCCCCTCCTCATCCCTCCCCTTCCTCACTCTCCATCACCCCCTCATCCTCCCTTCCTCACTCTCCATCACCCCCTCATCCTCCCTTCCTCACTCCCCATCCCCCCTCATCCCCCTTCCCCACACCCCTCATCCCCCCTTCCCCACACACCCCTCATCCCCCCTTCCTCACACACCCCTCATCCCCCCTTCCTCACTCTCCACCCCCCCTCATTCCCCCTTCCCCACTCCACACACCCCCCTCATCCCTCTTCCTCATTCCCCACCCCCTTCCTCACTCCCCACCCCCCACCTCCTTCCCCACTCTCCACCCCCTCCTCATTCCCCCCTTCCCCACTCCACACACCGCCTCTCATCCTCCCTTCCTTATTCCCCAAACCCCCCTTATCCTCCCTTCCCCACCCCTCATCCCCCCTTCCCCACTCCCCACCCGTCATCCCCTTTCCACACCCCCCTCATCCCCCCTTCCTCACTCCCCACCCCCTTCCTCACTCCACACCCCCTTCTTCTTCATACCTTCTTCACTCCCCACAACCCCCCTCAGCCCCCTTACCCATTCCCCAGCCACCTCCCTCATCCCCCCTTCCCCACACACCCCCTTATACCCCCCTTCACCACTCCCCAAACACACCATCAACCCCCCTTCCCCACACCCCCTCATCACCCCCTTCCCCCCAGCTACCACCCTCCCCCCATCCCCCCAGCTGGATGTCTCTGACTGAAGGTCTAACCCTTTTCACCTTTAGTCACAGTTAATGTCGTGATCCAATATCCTACAACAATGGGATGAATCTAATTTACCAAAAAGGCAAAAATGGAGAAATGTTACTCAGCCACCCACTGTCCATAGTTTAGCACAGATGTCAACCTATTTAAGATAAATAGGTTAGTACCGAGTTTAAGATAACAGACAGGGGAATGTCATCGAGAAGCTTTAAATATCCACTGTCTAATATAACCAAGCTGCTGTGTTTAATGACAGTGAAGATAAATAACATTGTTGGTGAAAGAGGAAAAAATATTTTGCAGGAGTAATAAATGGCACCATTTCCCTTGAAGTTGACACAATGAAATCAGATTGGAACAATGAACAATGGTCCAGTCAATACTGGGGTTTGGGTATATGAAAATAGGAAGAATTGTCTTCTTAGTAATTATTGCAAATCTAGCAATATCCTATTTGACACTTCAGACCTCAGTCTATTTCATTGTTCATTTTTAAAGAAGTTCTTCATTGTCCTTATTTTCAAATGCCTCCATGGACTTGCCCCTCACTATCTCTGTAATCTCCTTCAGCCCCACAACCCTCCAAGATCTCTGTGCTCCTCTAATTCTGGCTTTTTGAACATCCCCAATTTTAACTGCTCCACCATTGGTGGTCATGCCTTCAGCTGCCAGGGCCCGAAACTCTGGAATTCCCTCCTAAATCTCTCTGCCTCTCTAACTCTCTCTCCTCCTTTAAGGCGCTCCTCAAAACCTTCTTTTTTGACCAAGTTTTTGGTTACCCGCCCTAATATCTCCTAATGTGGCTCGATGTCAAATTTTGCTTTACGTGTCTTGGGATATTTTATTCTGATAAAGATGCTATATAAATGCAGGTTGTTGTTGAAGTATTGTCAATGACACCACTGTTGTTGTGCCACAGTTAAATTTACTCACACTGTGCTTCATCACTCAGAAGATGGGCTGGAGGGAGAACAGAATCTATATTTCAGTTTCAAATAATACTCACCCCATCAGTGGCATTCACATAATTTTATCACAGTCCTCTTCATTTACTCAACTATTGTCCTCAGCATAGTAACAGGAGGAGGTCATTCAGCCCTTGCAGCCAATGAGCCTGTCCTATCATTCAATCAGATCATGGTTGGTCTGAACCTCACCTCCATTTAATTAATGCAGATCAATATCCTTTAATACCCTGAAACAAAAATCTATCAATCTCAGGCTAGAAAATTTCAATTGGCGTCTACAGATTTTTGAGGGTGGAAGTTCCAGAATTCCATTGTCGTTTGTGTGACGAAGTGCTTCCTGGTTTCAATCCTAACAGCCTACCCAAAATTCAAAGGTTTTGCCAACTTGTCCTGGATTCCCCCACCAGAGGAATCAGTTTGTTTGTGTCTACCCTACTGAATGTTGATATCATTTTCAATACCTCAATTAGTTCATCCCTCAAGCTTCTAAAGTCAAGAAAATACAAACCAATAACTCTGAAGCCGACAGTTAATAGTTGATGATATTAACAGACAAATTCTCAATGTGATCATATGGCTCTCCCTTATCTTCTAGAGTCACCTGTTAAATTTTAATCAATTAACTCTTCCTTTACAATAGCAGAAAAAGGAATGTGATCATTTGACTCCATTTATGAGTTCATTAAAACACCTGTTCAATGAACAGGAAGCCCTGGGTTCATCTTCCACCAGGGCCTTTGTTTGATTTATCACCAGCATCGTCCTTCTGGGCCAAATGGTCTGTTTCTTTTTCTTTATTCTTTCATGGGATGTGGGTGTCGCTGGCAAAGCCAGCATCTGTTGCCCATCCCTACCTGCCACTGAGAAGGTGGTGATGAGCTCCTTCTTGAACCACAGCAGACCTTGGGGTGAAGGTACACCCACAGTGCTGTTAGGAACAGTGAAGGAATGGCGATATAGTTCCAAGTCAGGATGGTGTGTGGCTTGGAGAGGTGGTGGTGTTCCCACGCATCCGTTGCCCTTGTCCTTCTAGGCGGTAGAGTTCGCGGGTTTGGAAGGTGCTGTCAAAGGAGGTTTGTCGAGTTGCTGCAGTGCATCTTGTAGATGGTACACACTGCTGCCACTGTGAGTCGCTGGTGAAGGGAGTAAACATTGAAGGTGGTGGATGGGGTTCCAATCAAGTGGGCTGCTTTGTCCTGGATGTTGTCGAGCCTCTTGTGTTGTTGGAGCTGCACCCATCTAGGCAAGTGGAGAGTATTCCATCACACTCCTGATTTGGTGCCTTGTCGATGGTGTCTGGCTTTGGGGAGTCAGGAGGTGAGTTACTCGCCACAGGATTCCTAGCCTCTGATCTGATCTTGTAGCCACGGTATTTATGGCTACTCCAGTTCAGTCTCTGGTGAATGGTAGCCCCTAGGATGTTGATGGTGCTGTGCTGTAAAAGCACTATGACTGAATCCAGTGTCTGACTGCTAATGGGGGCATGGGTTCGAATCCTACCACAACAGATGGTGAAATTTGAGTTCAATTAATAAATCTGGAACTAAAAAGCTAGTTTAATAATGACCATGAAATCATTGTTGATTGTCCTAAAAACCCATCTGGTTCACTCATGTCCTTTAGGGAAGGAAATCTGCTGTCCTTACCTGGTCTGGTCTACATGTGACTCCAGACCCACAGCAATGTGGCTGACTCTTAACTGCCCTCTGAAGTTGATCAAGGGCAATTAGGGATGGGCAATCAATGCTGGCACAGTCAGCAATGCTCACATCCCACGAGCAAATAAAAAAAAATGACCACTGTATTTTGAGGTTAGTGTTCCTCTAAAACACTTTATAAGTGTTGAGGTCAAGACAGTAGGCTGTGTTGAGGGTGCGTTCCTGCCAAGGTGTCGAATAGAACATGGGATTGAGACAACTGAAACTCAGTTCACCTCCAGCCGAAACTAAATTGGTCATCCCAGTGAAGTGAAGTGGATGTTATCGTAGGTTATAGTGATGTGTGTCAGCTGCGGTGCAGTGGGTAACTCTCTTGAGTCTGAGTCAAAAGCTCACGGAGTCAAGTCCCCCTCCAGGGACCTTATATACAAAAGTCTAGGCAGACACTGCAGTGCAGTCACGAGAGTGCTTTTTTTAATTCATTCGGGGGATGTGGGCGTTGCTGGCTAGGCCAGCATTTTTGCCCATCCCTAATTTCCCTTGAGATGGTGGTGGTGAGCTGCCTTCTTGAACCTCTGCAGTTTTTGGGGTGTAGCTACATCAACAGTGCTGTTAGGAAAGGAGATCCAGGATTTTGACCCAGCAACACTGCAGGAATAGCGATATAGTTCCAAGTCAGGATGGTGTGTGGCTTTGGAGGGGAACTTGCAGGTAGTTGTGTTGGAGTTCCCAAATTCTGAACAAAATGTTAAACCAAGATACATCTGCCCCCCCGAGGTGAACATTAAATATCCCATGGCATATTTTAAAGAATTAGCCTTTACAGCCACTCCAGGTGCTGCTCCACAAACCAGTGACCACCTCTAGGCACTTACCCATTGTCTCTCGAGACAAGGAGGCCAAAGATAGATGGAAATTTTAAAGAAGAGCTGGGGAGTTCTCCCAGGTGTCCTGGCCAAGACATAATCCCTCAATCAATATCATTAAAAAACAGATTACCTGGTCATTATCATATTGCTGTTTGTGGGAGCTATATTACAACTATGACTGTACTTCAAATGTATTTCATTGACTGTAAAGCAATATGCAACATCCTGAGGCTGTGAATGGCACTATATCAACGCAAGTTCTTCCTTTCAATATTGGCAGTGTGACCTCAATGGATGGAACACCCACCTCCTCCCCTACCTCACCATTTAATTGCTCGTGGAAATTGAGGTGAAGAAACTTTTCATGCTATTCTGCAGTTGGCTCTTCTTTGTTGCCCTTTGCTGTTGTGTCATGTGCTCACATTTCATCTTAATAACATTTTTACCGTGCTTTGGTGAAAACAATGGATTCTTCAAGGACAAAGGTGAGGCTTCTGGTCGCGGTGCTACAGGCTGAACAGGCCGGACCTGTTTGACGGCCAGTTTCTTGAGAGACAATTGGCGCTGTTCAAACATTGCCTGCACGTTTTCAAGCTTTTCATGCACCATCTGTATCTGGGCCTGCGAAAGAGATGAAAAAGAAAACACACACATAAAGAGTGAGATGGAACAAGGCAACGAATGAACCGAGCCAATACACTCGGCTTTACGGTTCTGTGGAAGTCTAACATCTTGCATTGAATCATAGTAATTGTAATGCCAGAGAAGACCATTCAGCCCATCATACCTCAGATACACTAGAATGGTACCATGGTTTAATAGCTTACATTATGATGACAGATTGCACAAATTTGGCTTGCGCTGTTTTTGAGTTTAAAAGGTTGAGGGGCATTGATCGAATGGCCAAATTTATCAGGGGTGGGACATGTTACAGCGTTTCCCATGAGTTAAACATTTTCCGGATCCCACCAGCTCAGATGTGTCTTGTGCTGTAACATGCTGGAAATTTGAACTGATAACAGTGCAGAGAGGGTAACTGGGCACCTGGGACCTCAATGAATGGCAGGATCAGCACTCTATCTGCTCAACCAATGAGAAATAAATATAGAAAGATGGGGAATGAAATTGTGTGAATTAGAGTCAAATCAGCTACAGAAACAGAAACAAAGAGAGGGAAAGATTGGATTAAGAGAGGGAAAATAAAGAGACAGAAAGGAAAAGACGGAAAAAAAATGTTAAAATTAGCAATTTAATTTTTTTTTAAAAATCTCTTAGGAAGGATTTGCTCCCTGTAGGAATGAGATTGAATGGTTTAACGTGTTCCCTTTCTGGACCAGAGTGGTTGATTGTCATGGTGTTAACAATTATCACATCAACAAAAAGACGACATGTCAGCAGACGTCAGCCGACTCCACAGGTCCAATATTCTCTGGAAAAAGAACCAGCTCCTGACATCTAATCCAGATCTGGCCATACACAACTTAACATGGTGCCCCTGGTTCTCCCGAAGCTATTTAATTAGAATAAAGTGTCAACTGGAACACAATCTATCCCCTTCATCATCTTGTACACCTCAATCAGATCACCCGCAAGTCTGCAATACTCGAAGTGCAGAACTGCCAACTCTTAGCCGATCTTCATAACAAAGATGCTTTTATTTTTTCGTTCATGGGATGTGGGCGTCGCTGGCCAGGCCAGCATTTATTACCCATCCCCAATTGCCCTTGAAAAGGTGGTGGTGATTTGTTTTCTTGAATTGCTGCAGTGCATGTGGGACCCACAGCACTGTTAGGTAGGGAGTTCCTGGATTTTGACCCTGTGACAGTGAAGGAAAGGCAATATAGTTCCAGGTCAGGATGGTGTGTGGCTTGGAGGGGAACTTGCAGGTGGTGATGTTCCCATGCGTCTGCTTCTACTTGGTAGAGGTCGTGGGTTTGGAAGGTGCTGTTTAAGGAGCCGTGGTACTTTGCTGCAGTGCATCTTGTAGATGGTACACACTGCTGCCACTGTGTGTCAGTGGTGGAGGGAGTGAACCTTTGTGGATGGGGAGCCAATCAAGCGGGCTGCTTGGTCCCAGATGGTGTCGAGCTTCTTAAGTGTTGCTGGAGCTGCACCCATCCAGGCAAGTGGAGAGTATTCCATCACACTCCTGACTTGTGCTTTGTAGATGGTGGACAGGCTTTGGGGAGTCAGGAGGTGAGTTACTCGCCACAGGATTCCTAGCCTCTGACCTGTTCTTGTAGCCACAGTATTTATATGGCGACTCTAGTTCAGTTTCTGGTCAATGGTAACCTCCCAGGATGCTGTTACTTGGGGATTCAGCGATGGTGATGCCATTGAATGTCAAAGGTAGATGGTTAGATTCACTGCCAAAAGACTTGCAGGTTGGTAGGTAAATTGGCCATTATAAATTGCCCCTAGTATAGGTAGGTGGTTGGGAAATATAGGGACAGGTGGGGATGTGGTAGGAATATGGGATTCGTGTGGGATTAGTATAAATGGGTGGTTGATGGTCGGCACAGACTCGGTGGGCCAAAGGGCCTGTTTCAGTGCTGTATAACTAAACTAAACTAAACACTGTGGAATGAGAAGCAGAGTTAACATTTCAGGTCTGTGACCTTTCAGCAGAACTGGCAAAGGTTAGAAAACAGAGTGGTGGGGGGTCGGTGGTTGATGGGAAAGACAACAAAAGGGAAGGTGTGTGATAGGGCAGAGGGCAGCAGAGATTAAATAACAAAGCTGTCATGGGACAAAGGCAAAGAGAGTGTTATACTTGTGGTGAAAGACAAAGCATTAGTCCAGAGACAGTGTTAATGGCAGAGTTATGAGCTACTCTGTCCACATGAAAAAACAGGCAAATGTTTAAAAAAATAAAAAATTAAAAAAAGAAAAATATAAAAAAGGCCAGTCTTTCTCTGAAATTGCTGAACTCAAGGTTGAGTCCATGAGGCTTTAGCATGAGGTGGCGGAACAGTGGCATACAGTAGGGAGGGAGTTGCCCTGGGAGTCCTCAACATCGACTCTAGACCCCATGAAGTCTCATGGCATCAAGTCAAACATGTACTGTACCCGGCAGGAAGATCTCTGATAGTCTCGCGCTACTCATGGATACGATCGCCTACGTACGGGACAGGAGGGTGGACACCTGCCTCATCAGCCTGGACCAGGAGAAGGCTTTTGACAGGATATCGCACACCTACATGATGGACGTGCTTTCCAAAATGGGGTTTGGGGAGGGAATCTGCAATTGGATCAAACTGCTCTACACAAACATCAGTGGCACAGTCTCAATCAACGGGTGGGAATCGGAAAGTTTCCCGATAAAATCTGGAGTCAGACAGGGCTGTCCTCTCTCCCCAGTCTTGTTTGTTTGCTGTATTGAACCCTTTGCTGAGTCTATTAGGAAGGATGCGAGCATAGGAGGGGTGACAATCCCAGGCAGCGGAGGCACTCAGGTTAAAACCTCCCTGTACATGGATGACGTCGCCGTCTTCTGCTCGGATCCGCTGTCTGTGCGCAGACTGATGAGCATCTGCGACCAGTTCGAACTGGCCTCGGGAGCCAAAGTTAACCACGGCAAGAGCGAGGCCATGTTCTTTGGGAACTGGGCTGACCGATCCTTTGTCCCCTTCTCCGTCAGGTCAGATTACCTGAAGGTGCTGGGGATATGGTTCGGAAGGGCCGGGGCGTGCACCAAAACCTGGGAGGAGCGAGTAGCCAAGGTACAACAAAAGTTGGGCATGTGGGGGCAGCGATCTCTCTCCATTGTGGGCAAGAACCTGGTCATCAGGTGCGAGGCGCTCACGTTGTTGCTCTACGTGGCGCAGGTCTGGCCCATATCAATTCGGTGAAAGACGACCTTTGGTCTGCCCGAAACTTGCTGGTCTTCCAGTGCAAAGAGTTGTCCACCACCGAATGTTGCAGACTGGCACATTCCAAGGTCCAGGACTATGTGCTGAGGGACGCACTAAAGCTTGGGGCAGCCGCAGCAAAGGCTCAATGGGGAAAGACCACAGTGTAATGTCCCCCCACCAAGCTGAACTGAGGGGCTGGATCAATGGGAAACCCCTCGAACTGTATCGTTAATAT
The DNA here is from genome assembly GCF_036365525.1 of Heterodontus francisci. Lineage (NCBI taxonomy): Eukaryota > Metazoa > Chordata > Chondrichthyes > Heterodontiformes > Heterodontidae > Heterodontus > Heterodontus francisci. The sequence goes on from NC_090385.1 coordinate 6,258,835, forward strand.
TCTCATTTGCTGTAAATGTAAAACTGTAATTGGCACGACAATTGTGAAACGGAATGGTTGTGAAGAAAATCATGATAATATTGAAGGAAACTGATCTCCCTTGCAATGTTTGTATTTTTTGGTGCTGTTTGAAACTGTTTGGCAATGTAATTTTTGCAGATTTTTATGAATGAAGTATATTTTGGAAATAAAAAAAAAAATCAAGTCAAGCATGGGCAAGGTAACCTCCTACTGATTACCACCTACCGCCCTCCCTCAGCTGATGACTCAGTACTCCTCCATGTTGAACACCACTTGGAGGAAGCACTGAGGGTGGCAAGGGCACAGAATGTACTCTGGGTGGGGGACTTCAATGTCCATCACCAAGAGTGGCTCGGTAGCACCACTACTGACCAGGCTGGCCGAGTCCTAAAGGATAAAGCTGCTAGACTGGGTCTGCGGCAGGTGGTGGGGGAACCAACACGAGGCAAAAACATACTTGACCTCGTCCTCACCAATCTGCCTGCCGCAGATGTTTCTGTCCATGACTGTATTGGTAGGAGTGACCACCGCACAGTCCTTGTGGAGACAAAGTCCCGCCTTCACATTGAGCATACCGTCCATCGTGTTGTGTGGCAATATCACCATGCAAAATGGGATAGATTTCGAACAGATCTAGCAATGCAAAACTTGGCATCCATGAGAATTAGAATTAGAACATTACAGCGCAGTACAGGCCCTTCGGCCCTCGATGTTGCGCCGACCTGTGAAACCATCTGACCTAAACTATTCCATTTTCATCCATATGTCTATCCAATGACCACTTAAATGCCCTTAAAGTTGGCGAGTCTACTACTGTTGCAGGCAGGACGTTCCACGCCCCTACTACTCTCTGAGTAAAGAAACTACCTCTGACATCTGTCCTATATTTATCACCCCTCAACTTAAAGCTATGTCCCCTCGTGTTTGCCATCACCATCCGAGGAAAAAGACTCTCACTATCCACCCTATCTAACCCTCTGATTATCTTATATGTCTCTATTAAGTCACCTCTCCTCCTCCTTCTCTCCAACGAAAACAACCTCAAGTCCCTCAGCCTTTCCTCGTAAGACCTTCCCTCCATACCAGGCAACATCCTAGTAAATCTCCTCTGCACCCTTTCCATAGCTTCCACATCCTTCCTATAATGCGGTGACCAGAACTGCACGCAATACTCCAGGTGCGGTCTCACCAGAGTTTTGTACAGCTGCAGCATGACCTCGTGGCTCCGAAACTCGATCCCCCTACTAATAAAAGCTAACACACCATATGCCTTCTTAACAGCCCTATTAACCTGGGTAGTAACCTTCAGGGATTTATGCACCTGGACACCAAGATCTCTCTGCTCATCTACACTACCAAGAATCTTCCCATTAGCCCAGTACTCTGCATTCCTGTTACTCCTTCCAAAGTGAATCACCTCGCACTTTTCCGCATTAAACTCCATTTGCCATCTCTCAGCCCAACTCTGCAGCCTATCTATGTCCCTCTGAACCCTACAACATCCTTCGGCACTATCCACAACTCCACCGACCTTAGTGTCATCCGCAAATTTACTAACCCACCCTTCTACACCCTCTTCCAGGTCATTTATAAAAATGACAAACAGCAGTGGCCCCAAAACAGATCCTTGCGGTACACCACTAGTAACTAAACTCCAGGATGAACATTTGCCATCAACCACCACCCTCTGTCTTCTTTCAGCTAGCCAATTTCTGATCCAAAGCTCTAAATCACCTTCAACTCCATACTTCCGTATTTTCTGCAATAGCCTACCATGGGGAACCTTATCAAACGCCTTACTGAAATCCATATACACCACAGTGGCGCAGTGGTTAGCACCGCAGCCTCACAGCTCCAGGGACCCGGGTTCGATTCCGGGTACTGCCTGTGTGGAGTTTGCAAGTTCTCCCTGTGTCTGCGTGGGTTTTCTCCGGGTGCTCCGGTTTCCTCCCACAAGCCAAAAGACTTGCAGGTTGATAGGTAAATTGGCCATTATAAATTGTCACTAGTATAGGGAGGTGGTAGGGAAATATAGGGACAGGTGGGGATGTTTGGTAGGAATATGGGATTAGTGTAGGATTAGTATAAATGGGTGGTTGATGTTCGGCACAGACTCGGTGGGCCGAAGGGCCTGTTTCAGTGCTGTATCTCTAATCTAATCTAATCTAATCCACTGCTTTACCCTCATCCACATGTTTGGTCACCTTCTCGAAAAACTCAATAAGGTTTGTGAGGCACGACCTACCCGTCACAAAACCGTGCTGACTATCGATAATGAACTTATTCTTTTCAAGATGATTATAAATCCTGTCTCTTATAACCTTTTCCAACATTTTACCCACAACCGAAGTAAGGCTCACAGGTCTATAATTACCAGGGCTGTCTCTACTCCCCTTCTTGAACAAGGGGACAACATTTGCTATCCTCCAGTCTTCCGGCACTATTCCTGTCGACAATGACGACATAAAGATCAAGGACAAAGGCTCTGCAATCTCCTCCCTAGCTTCCCAGAGAATCCTAGGATAAATCCCATCTGGCCCAGGGGACTTATCTATTTTCACACTTTCCAAAATTGATAACACCTCCTCCTTGTGAACCTCAATCCCATCTAGCCTAGTAGCCTGAATCTCAGTATTCTCCTCGACAACATTTTCTTTCTCTACTGTAAATACTGACGCAAAATATTCATTTAACACTTCCCCTACCTCCTCTGATTCCACACACAACTTCCCACTACTATCCTTGATTGACCCTAATCTAACTCTAGTCATTCTTTTATTCCTGATATACCTATGGAAGGCTTAGGGTCTTCCCTGATCCTATCCGCCAATGACTTCTCGTGTCCTCTCCTTGCTCTTCTTAGCTCTCCCTTTAGATCCTTCCTGGATAGCTTGTAACTCTCAAGCGCCCTAACTGAGCCTTCACGTCTCATCCTAACATAAGCCTTCTTCTTTCTCTTGACAAGCGCTTCAACTTCTTTCGTAAACCACGGCTCCCTCGCTCGACAACTTCCTCCCTGCCTCACAGGTACATACTTAGCAAGGACACGCAGTAGCTGCTCCTTGAATAAGCTCCACATTTCGATTGTTCCCATCCCCTGCAGTTTCCTTCCCCATCCTACGCATCCTAAATCTTGCCTAATCGCATCATAATTTCCTTTCCCCCAGCTATAATTTTTACCCTGCGGTATATACCTGTCCCTGCCCATCGCTAAGGTAAACCTAACCGAATTGTGATCACTATCACCAAAGTGCTCACCTACATCTAAATCTAACACCTGGCCGGGTTCATTACCCAGTACCAAATCCAATGTGGCATCGCCCCTGGTTGGCCTGTCTACATACTGTGTCAGAAAACCCTCCTGCACACACTGGACAAAAACTGACCCATCTAAAGTACTCGAAATATAGTATTTCCAGTCAATATTTGGAAAGTTAAAGTCCCCATCACAACTACCCTGTTACTCTCGCCCCTGTCGAGAATCATCTTCGCTATTCTTTCCTGAGGCACTGTGGGCCATCAGCAGCAGCAGAAATGTACTCAACCACAATCTGTAACCTCATGGCCTGGCATATCCCCCACTCTACCATTACCATCAAGCCAGGAGACCAACCCTGGTTCAATGAAGAGTGCAGGAGGGCATGCCAGGAGCAGCACCAGGCATACCTCAAAATGAGGTGTCAACCTGGTGAAGTGAGAACACAGGACTATCTGCGTGCCAAACTGCGTAAGCTGCATGCGATAGAGTAAAGCGATCCCATAACCAACGGATCAGATCGAGGCTCTGCAGTCCTGTCACATCCAGCCGTGAATGGTGGTGGACAATTAAACAACTAACTGGAGGAGGTGGCTCCACAAATATTCCCATCCTCAATGATGGGGGAGCCCAGCACATCAGTGCGAAAGATAAGGCTGAAGCATTTGCATCCATCTTCAGCCAGAAGTGCCGAGTTGATGATCCATCTCGGCCTCCTCCTGAAGTCCCCAGCATCACAGATGCCAGACTTCAGCCAATTCGATTCACTCCGCGTGATATCAAGAAACGACTGAAGTCACTGGATACTGCAAAGGCTATGGGCCCTGACAATATTCCGGCAATAGTACTGAAGACCTGTGTTCCAGAACCTGCCGCGCCCCTAGCCAAGCTGTTCCAGTACCGCTACAACACTGGCATCTACCCTGCAATTTGGAAAATTGCCCAGGTATGTCCTGTACACAAAAAGCAGGACAAGTCCAACCCGGCCAATTAGCGCCCCATCAGCCTACTCTCAATCATCAGTAAAGTGATGGAAGGTGTCATCAACAGTGCCATCCAGCGGCACTTGCTCAGCAATAACCTGCTCAGTGACACTCAGTTTGAGTTCCGCTAGGGCCACTCAGCTCCTGACCTCATTGCAGCCTTGATTCAAACATGGACAAAAGAGCTGAACTCAATAGGTGAGGTGAGAGTGATTGCCCTTGACATCAAGGCAGCATTTGACATCAAGGCAGCAGTATGGCATCAAGGAGCCCCAGCAAAACTGAGGTCAATGGGAATCAGGGGGAAAACCCTCCGTTGGCTGGAGTCATACCTAGCGCAAAGGAAGATGGTTGTGGTTGTTGGAGGTCAATCATCTGAGTTCCAGGACATCACTGCAGGAGTTCCTCAGGGTAGTGTCCTAGGCCCAACCATTTTCAGCTGCTTCATCAATGACCTTCCTTCAATCATAAGGTCAGAAGTGGGGATGTTCGCTGATGATTGCACAATGTTCAGCACCATTCGCGACTCCTCAGGTACTGAAGCAGTCCGTGTAGAAATGCAGCAAGACCTGGACAATATCCAGGCTTGGGCTGATAAGTGGCAAGTAACATTCACGCCACACAAGTGCCAGGCAATGACCATCTCCAACAAGAGAGAATCTAACCATCTCCCCTTGAAATTCAACAGCATTACCATTGCTGAATCCCCCACTATCAACATCCTTGGGGCTACCATTGACCAGAAACTGAACTGGAGTTGCCATATAAATACCATGGCTACAAGAGCAGGTCAGAGGCTAGGAATCCTGAGGCAAGTAACTCACCTCCTGCCTCCCCAAAGCCTGTCCACCATCTACAAGACACAAGTCAGGGGTGTGATGGAATACTCTCCACTTGCCTGGATGGATGCAACTCCAACAACACTCAAGAAGCTCAACACCATCCAGGACAAAGCAGCCCGCTTGATTAGCACCCCATCTACAAACATTCACTCCCTCCACCACCGACGCACAGTGGCAGCAGTGTGTACCATCTACAAGATGCACTGCAGCAATGCACCACGGCTCCTTAGACAGCACCTTCCAAACCCGCGACCTCGACCAACTAGAAGGACAAGGGCAGCAAATACATGGGAACACCACCACCTGCAAGTTCCCCTCCAAGTCACACACCATCTTGACTTGGAACTATATCGCCGTTCCTTCACTGTCGCTGGGTCAAAATCCTGGAACTCCCTTTCTAACAGCACTGTGGGTGTACCTACCTCACATGAACTGCAGCAGTTCAAGAAGGCAGCTCACCACCACCTTCTCAAGGGCAATTAGGGATGGGCAATAAATGCTGGCCAGCCAGCTTCGCCCACATCCCATGAATGAATTAAAAAATAAATGCCGAATCGAAAGATCAGAGCTTGCGTTGATGTTCACTGGAACACTGCAGCAATCCCAGGACAGAGATGTGAGCATGAGAGCAGGGGGGGGTGTTGAAACTGCAAGCAACCGGAAGCTCGGGGTCATGCTTTCAGACCGAGTAGAGGTGTTCTGCAAAGTGGTCACCCAATCTGCATTTGGTCTCCCCAATGTAGAGGAGCTCGCATTGTGAGAAGTGAATACAGTATCCTAAATTGAAAGAAGTACAAGTAAATCGCTGCTTCACCTGGAAGGAGAGTTTGGGGCCTTGGATGGTGAGGAGAGAGGTGGTAAAATGGCAGGTATTATACCTCCTGTGATTGCATGGTAAGATGCCAGGGGAAGGAGATGAGGTGTCGGGGGTAACAGAGGAGTGGACCAGCGTGTCAGGAAGGGACTGATCCCTTTGGAATGCTGACAGGGGAGGGGAAGGGAAGATGTGTTTGGTAGTGGCATCACGCTGGAGGTGGCAGAAATGGCAGGGGATAATCGTTTAGATGTGGAGGCTGGTGTGTGGAAAGTGAGGACAAGGGGAACCCTGTCATAGTTCTGGGATGGTGGGGGGGAAGGGGGCAGAAGTGTGACAAGTAGGTCGGACACGGTTGAGGGCCCTGTCAGCCACAGTGGGGGGGAATCCTTGGTTGAGGAAAAAGGAAGGCATATCAGAAACGTTGTTGTGGACGGATACATCATCAGAGCAGATGCGTCGGAGACGGAGAACCTGGGAGAATGGAATGGAGTCCTTACAGGAAGCAGGGTGTCAAGAAGTGTAGTCGAGGTAGCTGTGGGAGTTGGTGGGCTTATAATGAATATTAGTAGACAACCTATCCCCAGAGATGGAGACAGAGAGGTCGAGGAAGGGAAGGGAAGTGTCGGAGATGGACCATGTAAAGGTGAGAGAAGGGTGGAAATTAGAAGCAAAGTTGATAAAGTTTTCCAATTTGGGACGGGAGCAGGAAACGGCACCGATACAGTCATCAATGTACCGGAAAAAGAGGTGGTGGGGGGTGGGCGGGAGGCGGTTGCTTGAGTAGGACTGGAATTCATTAACATTGACTCTGCTTCTCTTTCCACAGATGCTACCAGACCTGCTGAGAAGTTCCAGCATTTTCTGTTTTTATTTCAGATTTCCAGCATCTGCAGTATTTTGCTTTTATCCTCTCTTGTTTGAGACAGTCATTGCCTGGCACTTGTGTGACACGAATGTTACTTGCCACTTATCATCACCTTCTCAAGGGCAATTAAGGATGGGTAATAAATGCTGGCCTCGCCAGCGACACCCACATTCCATGAATGAATTAAAAAAACACAAGCCTGGATATTGTCCAAGTCTTGCAGCATTTCTACACGGACTGCTTCAGTATCTGAGGGCATCCCCATTTCTGACCTTACGACTGAAGGAAGGTCACTGATTAAGCAGCTGAAGATGGTTGGGCCTAGGACACGACCCTGAGGAACTCCTGCAGTGATGTCCTGGAGCTGAGATGATTGACCTCCAACAACCACAACCATCTTCCTGTGCGCAAGGTATGACTCCAAACACCAGAGCGTTTTCCCCGATTCCCACTGACTCCAGTTTTGCCATACTCGGTCAAATGCTGCTATGATGGAAAGGGCAGTCACTCTCACCTCACCTCCTAGGTTCAGCTCTTTTGTCCATGTTTGAACCAAGGCCGTAATGTGGTCAGGAGCTGAGTGGCCCTGGCGGAACCCAAACTGAGCATCAGTGAGCAGGTTATTGCTAAGCAAGTGCTGCTTGAGAGCACTGTTGATGACACCTTCCGTCCCTTTACTGATGATCGAAAGTAGACTGATGGGGCAGTAATTGCCCGGGTTGGATTTGTGTAGGCGGTGTTTGCTGACAACGAAACCACTAGGTGGCGCAGTACTAGTGCATGTGCAAATGCAGCCTCTTCCACTGAAACATCATTGTCTGCAGTGTTTCAGGCAGCGGCCAGGATTAAAGATGGTGCTACTCAATTTATCACAAAAAACAAATTCAACCTGAAAATCTCCTCAACGGCTGCCATCGCCACCTCCATCCTACCCCCAACAGTCCCCTGCTCCCTCCTGCCACTGCATTTCTCTTTCCTGCTCCCTTTTGTGCCCGTCTTCTCGCTGCTCGCTCCCCACTGCCTTCTCTTAAGCATTCGCGCCAGCCTCACCACTCTGTCCCCCTCAGCCGCTCGCTCCAGACCTCGCCACTGCTTCCCTCACCCACCCTCAGCCAATATTATCCCGATCCTCGCTTCCTGCCCCCACCCTGCTCTCCAGCCACTCGCTCCCCGCTTCCCCACCCCAGCCGCTAGCTCCAGGCCGTGCCACATCCCTCCTTTCGGCCACTTGCTCCCACGATCGATCGTTCTCCAAGCGCCACCCGAAGTAGCAAAGCGGGCTGTGAGGCGCGGTGGGGCGACGTAGGGCTGAGTGGCCGAGAGGAGGGAAGTGGCACGGCCTATAGCTAGTGGCTGGGGGGGGCGTGAAGTAGAGAGCGGCGCGACCTGGAGTGAGTGGCCGAGGGGGGAGAGCAGCCAGTGCGGTAGGAGAAAGTAGCTGAGTGGGGGGAAGTGGGCAGGGGAGCGAGTGCCTGAGGGAAGCAGAGATGGTGGGAGGGAGCGAGGTACTGTTATGAGTGGAGAATGGGGACAACTATTGAGGGGTGGGGATGACAACATGTGGTGATGTCATGCGCGCATATGCACATTCATACTGGCAGGCTGGCAAATGTTCACACACATTGATGACCTCTGCGACCACACTGCGTAAGCTCCGAATTGTCAGGAGTCACTTTGTTTTGTGTACAGGACATACCTGGGCAATTTTCCACATTGCCGGGTAGATGCCAGTGTTGTAGCTGTACTGGAACAACTTGGCTAGGGACACGGCTCGTTCTGGAGCACAGGTCTTCAATACTATTGCCAGAATATTGTCAGGGCCCAGAGCCTTTGCTGTATCCAGTGCCTTCAGTCTTTTTTTGATATCATGCGGAGTGAATCGAATTGGCTGAAGACTGGCATCTGTGATGCTGGGGACTTCAGCAGGAGGCCGAGTTGGATCATCCACTCGGCACGTCTGGCTGAAGATGGATGCAAATGCTTCAGCCTTATCTTTTACACTGATGTGCTGGGCTTCCCCATCATTGAGGATGGGAATGTTTGTGGAGCCACCTCCTCCAATTAGTTGTTTAATTATCCACCACCATTCACGGCTGGATGTGGCAGGACTGCAGAGCTTAGATCTGATCCGTTGGTTGTGGAATCATGTAGCTCTATCGCATGCTGCTTGTTATTTGGCACTTAAGTAGTCCTGGGTTGTATCTTCACCAAACTGACACCTCATTTTGAGGTATGCCTGGTGCAGCTCCTGGCATGCCCTCCTGCACTCTTCATTGAACCAGGGTTGGTCTCCTGGCTTGATGGTAATGGTAGAGTGGGGGATATGCCGGGCCATGAGGTTACAGATTGTGGTTGAGTACAATTCTGCTGCTGATGGCCCACAGCGCCTCATGGATGCCCAGTTTTGCATTGCTAGATCTGTTTGAAATCTATCCCATTTAGCACGGTGATAGTGCCACACAACACGATGGAGGGTATCCTCAATGTGAAGATGGGACTTCGTCTCTCCAAGGACTCTGCAGTGGTCACTCCTACCAATACTGTCATAGACAGATGCAGCTGCGGCAGGCAGATTGGTGAGGACGAGGTCAAGTATGTTTTTCCTTCACCCCCTGCCCCAGACTCAGTCTAGCAGCTATGTCCTTTAGGGCTCAGTCAGTCGTGGTGCTACCATTCTTTGTGATGGACATTGAAGCTCCTAACCCAGAGAACATTCTACACCCTTGCCACCCTCAGTCCTTCCTCCAAGTGGTGTTCAACATGGAGAAGTACTGATTCATCAGCTGAGGCGGGGTGGGGACGGCATGTGGTAATCAGCAGGTTTCCTTGCCCACGTTTGACCTGATGGCATGGGATGTCTTTGGTCTGGAGTCGATGTTGAGGACTCGCAGGGAAACTCCCTCCTGATTATATACCACTGTGCCGCCACCTCTGGTGTGTCTGTCCTGCCACTGGGACAGGACATACCCGGGGATGCTGAAGGTGGTGTCCATGACTTTGTCCGTAAGGTATGATTCCATGAGTATGACTATGACAGGCTGCTGCTTGACTAGTCTGTGGGAAAGCTCTCCCAACTTTGGCACAAGTCCCCACATATTAGCAGCAGGACTTTGCAGGGTTGAGAATACTGGATTTGCCGTTGTCATTTCTGGTGCCTAGGTCGATGACAGGTGGTCTGGCCAGTTTCATTCCTGATTGACTTTGTAGCGGTTAGATACAACTGAATGGCTTGCTCGGTCATTTCATAGAGCAGTTTAAGAGTCAACCACACTGTTGTAGGTCTGGAGTCACATGCAGGCCAGACCAGGTACAGACCACAGATTTCCTTCCTTAAAGGACCAGATGGATTTTTATGACAATGGTTTCATGGTCATCATTAAACAAACTTTTAATTCCAGATTAATTGAATTCAAGTTCCATTTTCTGCCGTGGTGGGATTCGAACCCATGACCCCATAGCAATACCCTGGGTCTCTGGGTTACTGAACCAGTGAATATACAACTACGCCACGTCCTCCCCACAGTGGAACTGAACCTAGTCTTGTGTCCCTCCTCTGCACCTTTGCTAAAGCCTCAATATCACCACCATATCAGGAAACGAAAATGGGACACAGCAATCCGAGGTCTTGTACAAGGACAACACTGTCCACCTAGTCTTCTAATCAGTGGTCCTCTGAATGCACCCCAACACTATTTGTTCTAGTCATCGCTTTGCAGCATTGCTGTGTTGCTTTATAGATGTAATCCAAACTCTCAGATCTTTTTCTCCAGCTTCTTTAATGCTTCTGCCTGAAGAGTGTGTAAATCTTGAGGATTTGTCCTGACCACATGCATAGGCTGCACTTATTCAAATTAAACATCATTTGCCAGTCACGAGCCCAATATCCCAAAATATTAAGATCAGCCTGAAGTAGTCGAGCATTGTCTACAGTTCGAACACTCACACAGATCTTTATTTCAGCTGCTACTTTTCAGATTGTGCCCCCAACACCCACATCCATATCATTAATAAAGATAGAAAAGAGCAACTTTCCCAACACCGATCCCTGCGAGACACCACTGGAGACTGGACTCCAAACAGATCCAAATCTATTTGTTATTATATTTTTCCCCAACGTTCTGCCAGCCAGTTCCCAAGCAAATTCTGCTGAAGTTACCCCTCAAACTGATTTGCATATCACTGAATGTAAGTTCTGCCCTGAACCAGCACAATCAGGCAATGGTTTAGAACATAAAATTTGCTTTAATAATATTACTTTTTTATTCATTCATGGGATGTGGGCACCGCTGGCAAGGACAGAATTTATTGCCCATCCGTAATTGCCCTTGAGAAGGTGGTGGTGAGCTGCTTTCTTGAACCGCTGCAGTCCATTTGGGGTAGGTATACCTACAGGTACAGGCTGTTAGGAAGGATTTTGACCCAGCGGCAGTGAAGAAAGAGTGATATAGTTCCAAGTCAGGATGGTGTGGCTTGGAGGGGAGCTTGCAGGTGGTGGTGTTCCCATGCGTCTGCTGCCCTCGTCCTTCAAAGGTGGTAGAGGTCGTGGGTTTGGAAGGTGCTGTCTAAGGAGCCTTGGTGTGTTGCTGCAGTGCATCTTGTAGATGGTACACACTGCTGCCACTGTACGTCGGTGGTGGAGGGAATGAATGTTGAAAGTGGTGGATGGGGTGCTAATCAAGTGGGCTGCGTTGTTCTGGATGGTGTTGAGCTTCTTGAGTGTTGTCGGAGCTGTACCCATCCAGGCATGTGGAGAGTATTCCATCACACTCCTGGCTTGGTGCCTTATAGATGGTGGACAGGCTTTGGGGAGTCAGAAGCAGAGTTACTTGCCATAGAATTTCTAGCCTCTGCTGCTCTTGTAGCCACAGTATTTATATGGCTGGTCCACTTAAGTTTCTGGTCAATGGTAACCCCCAGGGATGTTGATGGTGGGGGATTCAACAATGGTAATGCCCGTGAATGTCAAGGGGAGATGGTTATATTCTCTTTTGCTGGAGACTGTCATTGCCTGGCACTTGTGTGGCGCAAATGTTACTTGCCACTTATTAGCCCAAGCCTGAATGTTGTCCAGGTCTCGTTGCATGCGAGCATAGACTGTTTCAGTAACCGAGCAGTTGCGAATGGTGCTGAACATTGCGCAATCATCAGGGAACATCCCCACTTCTGACCTTATGATGGAGGGAAGATCAGTGATGAAGCAGCTAAAGATGGTTGGGCCTAGGGCTAAGAATCACAGAACTGTTACAGCACAGAAGGAAACCATTCGGCGGGTCATGTCTGTGCTGGTTTTCAATATTAGCAATTTACCTAGTGCCATTCCCCCGCCTTCTCCCCATAGCCCTGCACTTTCTTCCTTTTCAGATAAGCATCCAATTCCCTCTTGAATGCCTCAATTGAACCTGCCTCCGCCACACTCTCAGGCAGTGCATTCCAGATCCTAAACACTTGCAGCGTGAAAAGGTTTTTCCACATGTTACTATTGCTTCTTTTGCCGATTACCTTAAATCTCTGCCCTCTTGTTCTCGATCCATCCACCAATGGGAAGCGCCACTCAGTTCAAGGGCAATTAGGGATGGGCAACAAATGCTCGCTTTGCCAGCGACGCCACATCCCATGAAAGAAAAAAAAGTTGTGGTTATGTTCAATTGAGTGGCTTGCTAGGTCATTTCAGAGGGCAGTTAAGATTCAACCACATTAGCTGTGGGTCTGGAGTCACATGTGCTCCAGACTGGGTACGGACGGCAGATTTCCTTCCCTGAAATTTTTTCCCCTGCACGGAGTGTGAAGAAGAGAGTTTGGTAAGTGAGTGAATTTTAAGGTTTAATCTCTCAAGACTTGTTTTTGTTTTGTTTACATCTAGCAATTAATTGAAATTCCTGTTTCAGTTAGGAGGTAAGTTAGATTTCTTGCAGTTTTAAACAGGGATATACTAACTCGTTCAATCTGAAGCCAGGGTGTTAAATTTGAACAAAGGAAATTATGAAGGTATGAGGGGCAAACTGGCTGAGGTGGATTGGGAAAATACATTAAAAGGTATGACAGTACATAGGCAATGGATAGTCTTTAAAGAATTATTACATAGTTTACAGCAACTATACATTCCTTCAAGGCACAAAAACTCCAAAAGTAAAGGCAGTCAACCGTGGATAACAAAGGAAGTTAAGGATTGTATAAGATTAAAAGAAAAGGCCTATAAAGTTGCCTGAAATAGTTGTAAACCTGAGAATTGGGAGGATTTTCGAATACAGCAAAGGAGGATTAAGAAACTGATAATGAAAGGGAAAACAGAATATGAATGTAAGCCAGCAAAAAATATAAAAACAGACTGTAAAAGCTTCTGTAGGTATGTAAAAAGGAAATGTTAGGCAAAGACAAATGTGTGTCCATTACAGGCAGAGTCAGGAGAATTTATAATGGGGAATAGAGAAATGGCAGAGAAGCCAAATGATGACTTTGTGTCTGAGTTCACTGAGGAAGATGCAAAAAATCTCCCAGAATTAAGAGATCCAAGGGATTAGGGGAATGAGGAATTGAAGGAAATTAGTATTAGTAAGAAGGTTGTATTGGAGAAATTAATGGGGCTGAAGGTTGATAGGTCTCCAGGACCTGATATTCTACATCCAAGGGTGTTGAAAGAGGTAGCTATGGAGATAGTGGATACATTGGTGATCAGCTTCCAAAATTCTATAGTTTTAGGAGCGGTTCCTGCAGTTTGGAAGGTCGCAAATGTCACCTCACTATTTAAGAAGGGAGGGAGAGAGAAAACAGGGAATTACGGACCTATTAACCTTACATCAGTCGTTGGGAAAATGCTAGAATCTATTCCAAAGGATGTGATAAATGGACACTTGGATAATAATGATCTGATTGGGAATAGTCAACATGGATTTATGAATGGGAAATCATGTTTGACCAAATTTTTGGAGTGTTTTGAGGATGTTACTAACAGAATTGATAAAGGTGAGTCGGTGGACGTGGTATACTTGGATTTTCAGAAGGCTTTTGATAAAGTCCCCCACAAGAGATTGGTTAGCAAAATTAAAGTACATGGAATAGGAGGTAATATAATGGCATGAATTAAGGATTGGTTAACAGGCAGAAAGCAGAGAGTAGGAATAAATGGGTCATTCTCGTATTGGCAGGCTGTGACTAGTGGGGTACTGCAGGGATCAGTGCTTGGGCCCCAGCTGTTCACAATATATGTCAATGATTTGGATGTGAGGACCAAATGTAGTATTTCCAAGTTTTGTGGATGACACAAAACTAGGTGGGAATGTGTGTTGTGAGGAAGATACAAAGCAGCTTCAAGGGGATTTGGACAGACTTAGTGAGTGGGCAAGAATGTGGCAGATGGTATATAATATGGAAAAATGTGACGTTATCCACTTTGGTAGGAGGAATAGATGTGCAGAGTATTTCTTAAATGGTAAGAGATTAGAATTTATAGATGAACAAAGGGATCTGTGTGTCCTTGTCAATAAGTCACTGAAAGCTAACATGTAGGTACAGCAAGCAATTAGGAAGGCTAATGGTATGTTCACCTTTATCACAAAAGGATTTGAGTACAGGACTAGTGAAATTTTGCTTCAATTGTATAGAACCTCGGTTAGATCGCACTTGGAGTATTGTGTGCAGTTCTGGTCGGCATATTATAAAAAGGATATACAGGCACTGGAGAGGGTACAGAGAAGATTTACAAGGATGATAACGGAAATGCGTGAGTATACATATCAGGCAAGGATGAACAGGCAGAGTCTCTTTTCTATTGAAAAAAGGCCAAGCAGTGACCTAAGAGAGGTCTTTTTATGAAAGGTTTTGATAGAATGGATATGGAGAGAATGTTTCCACTTGTGGGGAAGGCTCCTTCTTCTTCTTAGGCAGTCCCTCAGGATCAAGGATGACTTATTTCCACTCCGGTTTGATGGTTTCTGAGATGGCTGATGAGTCCAATGCATGATCTGCAGACTCTGCCACATCAGGGGAAGGTGGTGCTTGAAGAGTCATGTAGGCGAGTAGTTTGGAGGTTTGTGCACTCCCTCCGACACCGCCATCTTGCCTCTGCATGTTCCCGATGAAGTCCCTCGAGGTTCACAATGCCTTCCCGAATGAGCTTTTTCCGTCTAAGACGGTCATGAGCCAGGGACTCCCATGAGTCAACAGGGATGTTTAATCTCTTAAGGGATGCATTGAGGGCATTTCTGAAATGTTTCTGCTGTCCTCCTGGGAGTCTCCTGCCGCGATCAAGTTCTGAGTAGAACAGTTGCTTCGGGAGTCTAGTGTCAGGCATGTGAACGACATGTCCCAGCCAGTGGAGCTGCTTTTGGGTGATTAGGGGAAGAGTATGACTAGAGGCCATCAATATAAGATAGTCACCAAGAAATCCAATAGAGAATTCAGAAGAAACCTCTTTACCCAAGGAATGGATAGGATTTGGAGTGTTCTATCAGAGGGAGTGGTTGAAGCGAATAGTACAGATGCATTAAAGGGGAAGGTAGACAAACATATGAGGGAGAAGGGAATGCAGGATTACGATCATAGATTTAGATTAGGAAAGTTGGGAGGAGGTCCAAGTGGAGCATAAATGCTGGCCTGGACTGGTTGGGCTGAATGGCCTGTTTCTGTGCCATATATCCTATGTAATCCTAGGTATAGATACATTTAAGGGGAAGCTAGATAAGCATATAAGGGAGAAAGGAATAGAGGATATGCTGATAAATTGAGATGAAGAGGGGTAGGAGGAGGCTAGTGTGGAGTTGGGCTGAATGGCCTGTTTCTGTAAATTCGATGTTAATGGAAATAGTCTCCTCCAAAAGTATGGCTTCAGTCCATTATTAGAGAGTCGGTACAAGAGACCGACAGAGGAAATCCCATACAGGTAGTTGAAAGGAGAATTGATGAGAAAGAGGGAATAGTAAGTGGTATAAGCCACATTCCTCGATCATTAGGTAATCAGCAGTCACACCATAAATCAGCCCAATGACCATCTGAGCTGCACCGACAGCTCTCAACAGTACACGTGGCACAAGGTTTGTTACCATTAAATACCTTAATGGGTGTTGTGAGAATGGGTCCAAACTCATTGTAGAACTCTTCAGTGTCACGCTGCAGGTAATCTCCAGCGCTTTCCAGAAACTTCTCAATTTCTTGCAGCGCTCCCTTTGCTCCTTCCTGTGACTGACACTTGTCCATTTCCTGAGAGGCGAGGAGATAAGCACCTTCATCACACCACTGCAGAACCTGTAAGAATGACAGAACCAGAGCAATCCATGTGAATCACAGTAATGCTCTTTCATATTTCGACCCAGTTTTATTCCTTTCTCCTCCTACTGGAATGCAACTCATCATAATGGCATTCCACTGATGAGGAAAAGCATGGTTGTTGGAGTTGGGCTCATGGTCTCTTCAGACTTCTTTGGCGGGGGTGAAACTGGCCTTGGGTGGTAACACCAACCGCACAATAGTGAATTGGTTGGCCTTTTTACACTCCGTCCAATTGCCTTTTTTGTTGGCAGCTGTTCATCATTCTGCCATTCACACCTCCTCTTGACACATCTTTTGTTTTTTTACTCGTCCCATTACCACTCCCCTGCACCACCAACTCTTTTATCATTTAATTTCTCCTGTCTTCCACCCTATTACACACCTGATGAAAGGTCACTGACCTTAAACATTAACTCTGTTTCTCTCTCCACAGATGCTGCCAGACCAGCTGAGTATTTCCAGCATTTTCTGTTTTTATTTCAGATTTCCAGCATCTGCAGTATTTTGCTTTTGGTTTTATTGTTGAAGTCAACAGTGAGGAAAATTTGTCTCGAGTGTATAACAGGCAGCCAATTTGCTATTGGCCATTCTATGCAACTGTCCGGCACTATTCTCACCTCTTTTACCTTATAACACTGTTTTTGCATTCATTTTTCACCATGCCCTCCAGCATCCCCTATTAAATATGATCCTTTGTCCTTTCACAATGTACAGAGGTGAGAGACTCTACAGCCCATCGAGATCATCCTTCCATGGAACTGACACACACTGGAATAATGAGCTATCTTTATATGAGAGGCTTATATTAGCAGCATTATATTAGAGATTCATTTAGTGATCAAAACCTGTAGATTACCATCAAATCATAATCTCCAGATGAAAAGCTTAACATTAAAAGAACAGAGAAGGCTAAGAGGAGATTTGATAGAGGTATTTAAAATCATGAAGGGTTTAGATAAAGTAAATGGGCTGATAACCAGAAGGCACAAATTTAAGGTGATTAGCAAAATAACCAGAGGAGACATGAGGAAAAACTTTTTTACACAGTGACTGGTTCGGATTTGGAATGCACTGCCTGATAGGATGGTGGATACAGGTTCAATAGTAGCCGTCGAAAGGGAACCGGATAAATACTTGAAAGAGAAAAAAAAATTCAGGGATATGGGGAAAGGGAGGGAGAGTGGGACTAATTGAAAAGCTCTTCAAAAGAGCCAGTGCAGATTCGATGGGCAGAAGGGCCTCCTTCTGTGCTGTACTGTTAGATGATTCTATAGGTTTATACAACACTTCTCTGTCTGCTATCGAAAGGTCTAATTCCTGCATTACAATAGAGGGGGTTAAAGGATATGTCTGCTAACATCTCAACAAAAACTTGCATCCATATGGCACTTTTAACACAATAAAACATCCCAGGATTATACTCAGGTAATAAACTGTCACAGAGCTACATTAGGACAGGTGACCAAAAGCTTGGTGAAAGAGTTAGGTTTTAAGCAGCGTCTTGAAGGAGGAGAGAGAGAGAGAAAGTGAGCAAGACAGAGAGATTTAGGGAGGGAATTTAAGAGTTACAGTCCAGGTAGCTGAAGGCATGTCTGCCAATGTTGGTGCAAAGGAAGTGGGGGATGTGCAAGAGGCCAAATTTGGTGGAATGTAGAGACCAACAGCGATTTCTAAGTTCAAGAAGTACAGTTGGTAAATGAGAGTCAACTCGAAACAAAAGGGATTATTATTTTAATAATAGATTAGTGTACCTCACATGATTCAACATTGTGGTTGTTTTCTTTCAAGTTTGGTGGCATCCAGCCTCTCATGCGAACAAGTAAGTACATCACCAAGATGAGAAGCAATTTGTTCCTCACACTCTGTGGAAATCAGACTGGGCCACAGTGTCAGTCGGATTGGCTGCCAGCGAGGCAATCTCAGTGACTGGCGGGAGGATTACTGCCGATTTCAATGAACTAGCCATTCATGGCTTCACTCAACTCTCTGCTGACAGCTGCTGTGGCAAAACCTTTGGGTTTCCAACACACCCCAGAGGTTACTGGGGTGGAGTGCAGAAACTCCAAGTACTTTCCCAGCCCATGTCTTTTATAAACAGCTTCCTGGCATCAGTCCTAAACCTGCCTTTCAATACTTCCAACCTACACCAACATATCCTACTGTCACAATTGAGGCTGACTCATAGAATCATACTGCACAGAAGGCCATTCAGCCCATTGTGCTTTTGTTGGTTCTTTGAAAGATCTATCCAATTAGTCCCCCTCCCCTGCTCTTTCCCCATTGCCCTGCATAATTTCCTTTTCAAGTATTTATCCAATTCCCTTTTGAAAGTTAATATTGAATCCGTTTCCACCACCCTTTCAGGAAGCGCATTGCAGATCAGAACAACTTGCTGCATAAACAAACTACTCCTCATCTGCCCTCTGAAGTAGTGCTTCAGATCTTTTCCATATGGTTTACTATCCATAAATAACTCTCTCACATCGCCTCTTAGTGAATCCCTTTCAGGGCTGAAGAGTTCAAGTTTTATCAATTTTTCCTCACTGCACAGACCAGTGTCAGCTGTGGTTCCGTGGGTAGCCCTCTCGCCTCTGAGTCAGAAAGTCGTGGGCTTAAATCCCACTCCAGAGGCTTGAGTACAAAAACCTCGGCTTCTGAGGAGATGTGAAAGAAGAGCAATATTTATTCCTCAATCAACATCACAAAAACAAATTATCTGGTCATTATCACATTACTGTTTGTGGGAGCTAGCTGTGCAAAAATTCCCTGCTGTGTTTCTTACGTTGCAACAGTGATCACACTTCAAAAAGCACTTCATTGGCTGAAAAGTGCTTTGGAAAGTCCTGAGGATGTGAAAGGCGCTATATAAATGCAAGTCTTTCTTTCTTTATATCCAATACACACATCATCTTGTTTCTTTTTAACGGTTGGGCAGTGCGATGACTGGAGATCCCCATTACTTAAATAAAAGCAAAATACTGCGGATGCTGGAAATCTGAAACAAAAACAAGAAATGCTGGATTCACTCAGCAGGTCTGGCAGCATCTGTGGAAAGAGAAGCAGAGTTAACGTTTCGGGTCAGTGACCCTCGATCCCCATTACTTACTCAGTCCACCAGCAAGCATTTGAATACTTGGGTCCAATGCTCTCCTTTCCAAACCAACTTTCTCTCCTTCCTACACTGTCCCAATTGAGCCTGGAGAAAAGTGGCATCAGAGGGAAGCCTCACATAGTTATGGAACCAAGGCAGGTAGATGGAGTTAAGGGGCCGATCAGCCAAGATCCCACTGACTGGTGGATCAGGCTCAAGGGGCTGAATGGCCTGTTTCTGTCCCTATATTCATATGTCCCATTGCAGATACTAGTCAAAGCTGAGATCTGAACTTGGGTCTTCTAGTTAGGAGTCCAAACACTCTAAGCTTGCAGGTATGAAGCACAGATTCATTAGATTTTAATATTGATGTTGATAAGCTAAAGGAGATGCTACACTAAATAAAGCTCTGAGTTAGCTTACCTGCTGCAGCTGGCTATGCAGTTCCAGTGACTTGTTAAGGGTGATGTATTTGCTCCTCATTTCATCAAGCAAGTCGTGGCAGGTGTGGTGGAGCTCCTTGCACTTCTCACGGATTAACTCCTCCGCGTAATGATGATTGGATATCAACTGGTCACCTTGTGAGACTAGAACCTGGCAATTCCCAATTAATTCCTGCAAAGAAAACAATTAATTTAATTTGAATGTGAAAGCATCCACAGCAATTTGTCCTCTGCTGGGTAATTGGGCAATCATTTGATTCTGCATGATCTTACTAGATGATACACTAGCAAAGGAGGCCATTCAGCCCATCATGCCTGTATTGGCTCTGTGAAAGAGCTATCCAATTACTCCCACTGCCCTGCTATTTCCCCATAGTCCTGCAAATTCTTCCCCTTCAAATATTTATCCTATTTTGTTTTGAAAGTTATTATTAAATCTGCTTCACCACCCTTTCTGGCTGACATTCCAGATCATAACAACATAATGTAGTGGTGTTGAGGTTATTGAAGTGAATTGGGTCATATTTTACTAATCAATTTGGACATCATGTGAAAAAGATCACTGTACATGACTGATTAGTGCATCAGAAGGTCGCAAACTCACCTACAAAAACCAGTTCAGATCACAAGGAGTAGATCGGATAGGTAGGCGGAATACATTTGAGTGAATATAGATTTTCAGAAGGCACTTGGAAATGTATCGCACAAGAGGCTTGTTAAAAAAAAGTTAGCTGTCTGCTGTAGGGAAAATGTAGATGGATGAATCGAAAGTCGACTGGCAGACAGGAAACAAAGATTTAGGGTCACTGGATGTTACTTGAGCTGGAGAAAGTTTGGAAGTGCAGTTTCACAGGGGTTCTTGCTGGGTTTACTTTGATCCCCTATATTTATCGATGATGTGGACTTGCATATCGGAATCACAAATCCAAAATTTGATACCAACACATACTATGTGATGTTGCAAGCGGACAGAAGGATTGAAGAAGAAGAAAGTTTGGCAGAATGGGTAAACAGTAGGCAGTTTCAATTTAATTCAAGCACAGAATGGCAATGATACTTAACGGAAGGACAATGAGGAATATGGATAAACTGAGAGACCTACAGGTTCAAATCTACGATTCTTTCAAAGTGCATGTGCCAGTAGATAAAATTATAAAAATGGAAATTGGGAATTCATAAATAGGGACATAAAGCACAAGAGTGAAGAGGGAATGATAAATTTATATTGATCATTGGTTAGGTTAATTTGGAGCATCTTGTGTAGCTTTTTTTTTTCTGGAGAAGAGGTTCAGAGGAGACCAGATAAAGAAGTTCAATAAGGTGGATGTGGAGAAACTGTTTCCCCTTGTGGGTGAGTCCAGAACAAGGGGGGTGGGGGAATAAATAGAAAGATAACCATAAACAGGTCAAATAAAGAATTCTGGAGATTGCTGATAATGTGGAACTCGCTGCTAGATGGAGAGATTGAAGCAACAGGCATTTATGCATTTAAGGGGAGGCCTGACGCATACATGAGGGAGAAGAGAATAGAGGGATACGGGATAGGTGAGAGTAGACTCTTGTGGAGTATAAACAACAGAATAAGCCAGCTGGGCTGAATGGTCTGTCTCTGTGCTGTAGATTCTATGAAACCTCATTAATCTCTATGAATTAATATTGATGGACTGATGGATTTTCACTCTGCTCAATCGAACTATGACCTATTACGAATATGTTACTTTACCTGAGATTGTTCATCAAAGTTACTCAATTCTTGAAGAGCTTGTTGTGAATGAATTACACTGTCACCAGTTTCTGGGATGTCTCCTTCCTCAGCTGCTAAATAATCAAAGGCTATCTTTGCCTGCAGAAACAAATTCAAACTGAACAAACTCAAAAAGCAACATGACCTGTGAGAAATATTGCAAAAAGAGAACTAAAGAACTCTTCTCTATTTTATAAAGTAGTTAACTTCAAAAGTCTTCCCACAAGATCACTTTGTGGTGTGATGAATTAAAGAATATGCTACTTTATAACAATAGGGGTGTTACACGAATATACAAAAATGATGGACAGGAAAAGGAAAAGGCCAACTGCCCCATCAAGCCATGGTGCCTGGGGCATCATGGCCGGACACTTCCTACCTCCTCCACAGCTCTGTAATCTCCTGGGAGAGACAACAAACAGAGGAAAAATCTAAGGAAAAAATCAGGGGAAAATACTCAGGAAAAATGTCAACAAAATGTGCCAGGAAAAGTCTTACAAGATGTATGTGTTACGCTTATAAGAAGTGCACACTTTACACAAGACTTTTATTTTATTATTAGTTAGTCTTCTTGAGCGCTGCGCAGGAGCCAAGACCAGAGTGTAGTCTTTAGATGTAGAGGGGTTAGAGGCTGGGAGACATTGTGACCAGGGTGCACAATCATAATTCATTCCCCATTTTAATTCAAACAATCTGACCTTATTTTTAAATAATACTTTGATGTGACAATATTGTTCATTTTTGATAGCAAAAGCTACAACAATTTGGGAAGCAGAGGAGTTTCTCTGCCGGACAGGCTGAGGAGCTGTGAAATACAATACCGAAGCCCTACAGTGCCACCAATGGCAGGAGGTTGTAATCACATTGTGACATGTTTACATTCGCTGTTTCAATTATAAATGTGTAAATAGACACATACAATGGAAAAGGTTGACACAAAAGTGGGACAACAGGTATTGCAGACAGGAAGGTCATGTAAGCCTAAGATTTTTGATATATTAAAAATAGATAAAGACATCCCTCTTTTTAGTGAATTGGGAATTATTTTAATTTCAACTTACTGCCGATTGGTGAAAATGTTTTGGTACAGGGTGCACTACAATACACCTCTTTGTATAAAAGAGTATGATCAATTTGAATGGGCATTTGCTAAAAAAAATCACTTCTAGAACATTAAAATGTTCAGTATTCCCACAAAAAGGCTGGCATTTCTATAACACCTTTCACGACCTTAGGACACCCCAAAGCACTTCACAGCCAATGAAGTACTTTGAAAGTGCAGTCACAGTTATAGGAAAATGTGACAGCTAATTGCACACAGCAAGGTCTCACAAACAGCAATGATTTGATTCAATAATTTGTTTTTTTTTTAGTGATGTTGATTGAGGGATAATTATTGGCGAGGACACTCCCCTGCTCTTCAAATCATGCCATGGGATCTTCTACATCCATGTGAGGGGGCAAATGGGGCTTTGGCTTAATGTCTCACCTGCTCTTCCAGCAGTGTGGCACTTCAGCCTGGATTTCTGTGCTCAGGTCTCTGGACTGGGACTTGAACCCACATTTATCTGACTCAGAGGAGAGAGTGCTTTAACAGAGGAATTAATCCAGGGAATTTGGTATCAATGCATTGATGAATTTCACAGTCGACAATTCTATTGGAGGATTGAACGGACCAGGCACTTACCTCTTGGAAAGCTTTTTCAAATCTCCACAGCTGGAGACACTGTTCAAGTTTAAGCAAATGCTTTTCCCAAAATCCGTCAAAAGCAGTCTCCATCTCATGCAACTGGGCAAGGAGTCTGTGTTCAGAAATAGAAGTATTAATAAGATAACAAATCTGCCTAAAGTGACTCAGTCCAATTTACAGAGAATTTTTACAGTACAGGAACCAGCCATTTACTCCAACGGGTCTGTGCTGGTGTTTAGGCTCCGTATGAGCCTCCTGACTTCATCTAACCCCATCAACATCTCTTTCAAATCCTTTTTCCCTTAACAACCAGACTGTCCAGAAACAGGATTCTGCATAACAATACCTAACAGGTTAATGGCTTCAAAAGATTGGTTTTGTCCATGACGTTGGTGATATTATAAACACCAGAGGTATACAGTGAGGTGAGGTCAGGTACCCACCTTGGATATAGTTATACAGTCTGATACCAAGAAGGATTTGAAGAAGTTGATAGGGCAGATGGAAAGAAACCTTTTCCTCTAGTGAGGCAGTCTGCCACAAGGGGACATAACCCACTGCCAGATCCCTCAGGAGATAAGGTCAGAAACACTTTTACATGCAAAGGGTGGTAGAAGTGCCAATTAATTATTGTAATTCTGAGGTTGATCTATTTTTGCTAGACAGGGGTGTTAAAGGACATGGAACCAAGGTGTGTGGATGGAGTTTGGATACAGATCAGATGTCATTGTCTTACTGAATGGTGGATTAGGCTCGAGGGGCTGAATGGCCTCCTCCTGCTCCTCTGAAGCCATAGCAAAACCTGAAAGCTCACTGAGTCTGGTTTTTATCGTGGATTACCAACGAATGAGTGAAAAAAATATTAAACCCATGGTACTTTTAATTCAGGAGGCTGAATTAAACAGTCCCTCCGTGCAGCACACCTCTTCACAGTTGCTCGATCTCCAGCCTTCTCCATTGTACACTGAGCGTTACTGTCAGGCTCCATGAGGTTGGTCAGAAGCAGCTCACCCTCCTTGATCACCCTTTGAACGTCAACCTGTACAAGACAACAAGCAGCAGCTGAGCTGTTAAGTCAATGAGAGATCTGTGCAAAGGTTTCAAACCACTGTTACAATGAACAGCAACCTACATTTCTATAGTGGCTTTAATGTAATAAAACAGAAGCAATTGTCTAAAAAGAAATGACACGGAGCCACCTAGGGAGTTTTAAAGACAAATGACCAAAAGCTTGGTCAAAGAGGTCGGTTTTAAGATATGTCTCAAAGGGGCATCAATACCAGGTATTTCAAAGGAAGAAGGTGCATTTATTTCGGGCCTTTCACAACCTCAGGACAACCCAAAATATTTTCCACACAATGAAGCACATTTGAAGTGTAGTCACTGTTACAATATAGGGAAACGTGGCAGCCAATTTGCACACAGCAAGATCCCACAAACAGTAACGCGATAACGATCAGATAATTTGTTTTTCTAATGATGTTGGTCGAAGAATAAATATTGTCCAGGGGATGGCAGGAATAACTCCCCTGCTCTTCCTGGAAATACTATCCTTGGGATCTTTTACATTCACCTGAAAGGCAACACGAGGTCTCAGTTTAATGTCTCATCCAACAGACGGCATCTCCAACAGTGCAGCACTTCCACACAATAGAAAATGCTAGAAATACACGACAGGTCCCTCAGTATTTGTAGAAACAGCAGATTCATGATTTTGATGTACCCCCTTAGAACTCAGGGGACAAAATTCCACGGAGTTCTCCTGTTTGCCTGCCATAGCTTTGGCAGAAGATTTAAGTAAATGTTAGAAAAACAGTAACTACACCATTGCTGTGATTTTTTTTCATCAATTCTACAGCAGACAAATAGGAGAATCACAGAATATTACAGTAGAGAAGGAGACCATTTGGCCCGTCATGCCTGTGCTGGCTCTTTGAAAGAGCTTTTTCCCTGTAAACCTGCCAATTGTCTTTGGAAAATTCCTATGGAATCTAATTCCACGGCCCTTTCAGGTAGTGCGTTCCAGATCTTAACAACCTTCTGCGTGAATTTTTTTTTTCCTCATTTCCCCATTAGTTTATTTGTCAATTACTTTTGTCATGCTGGGCTCCCACCTGCTAAGAATGAGGCATATTGATTTCGCCATACGGGCAGTAAATTTCAAATTGTTGCTGGGAAGAAGAGAAGGCCTGTTACAAGGGCTGCCAGACTTGGACGAAGGACATCTGCAAACCAATTGGGACAAGAGAGGTTACTTCCCTTATCCACTTATCCTAAAATGGACTTTGATCACCAGGTATTGTGTGTAAGAGGAGCATTCCAGAGACTGCTAAGGTGGTACAATCCACAAACTGGTTAAACCAGCTGGTCACATGACTAACTGCCTGGTCCAGGGTTTTTTGAACCAGCCACAAAGAGTTTGCTCCTGGAGTGAGAAGACCTCTCCTGTCTGCTCCCATCTTTTTCTCACAGAAATCCAAATCCACTGAAGACACATGAACTCTAAGGAGAACAATCCCAGCTTCTCCGGTCTCTACACATTAACTGAAGACCCTCATCCCCTGTACCATCCTGGTAAACGTCCTCTGCACCCCCTCCAAAGCTTTACCCTCCTTCCTAAAGTGTGGTGCCCAGAAATTAACACGATACGTGTTCTTTCACGCAAGTTGCAGCAAACGAACAGGACAAACTCTGTGGAAATTCACGCCTGAAAAGTTGACCTGTATCTTATCTGTATGGGTACTGAAGGCCTTGCAGTACATTTCCAGCTTTTGATCTTTTTTCTTCACCAGTTAGAACACAGTAATTTCAGATCAGTCCTCAGCACATCCCAAAACACTTCAGAGCCTGTGATTTTGTTTGTGAAGTATGTTGTGATGTAGACAAACACGTCAGTCAATTTATGCATAGCAAAATGTCACAAACAGAAAATGCGAATAATGTTTTTTTTATTCGTTTCCTGGGATGTGGGCATCGCTGGCTAGGTCAGCATTTGTTACCCTTCCCTAATTGCCCTTGAGAAGGTGGCGGTGAGCTGCCTTCTTGAACCGCTGCAGTCCATGTGGGGTAGGTACACCCACAGTGCTGTTAGGGAGGGAGTTCCAGCATTTTGATAGTGTTTGTTGAGGAATAACTATTGGCCAGGACACTGGGAGAACTCCCCTGTTCATCTTCGAATAGTGTCATGGGATTTTTTTTTCAGGAACAGACAGACAGCGTCTCAGTTTAACATCTTAAACAGAAAAAGGCATCACGGCCAGTGCAGCACCCCCTCAGCTGATCAGGTACTTATCAAGCTGCTGTTTGTGGGAGCTTGGTGTGCACAAATTGGCTGCCATGTTCCCTACATTATGCTTCACAAGTACGTCATTGGTTGTAAAGCACTGAGGTTGTGAAAGGTGCTATAAAAATACAAGTCTTTTATTCTCTTTTGCATATGCCCTGGAGTGGGACTTGAACCCATAAACGTCTTGGCTCAGAGGCAAGAGTGCCACCCACTGAGCCAAACACTGATGCCCTCTCAGCTCAGGGGGTGATACCAGTAGGTTACCCCCTTTACATACAGTCTACAGCTCAGGAATAGGCCATTCAGCCCAACAGGTCTGCGCCAGCATTTATGTTCCACACGAGCCTCCTTCCACCTCTCTTCATTGCCTCCTACCAGGATATCCTTCCTCCCTCATGTGCCTGATCGAACTTCCCCTTAATCCTCCAACAAATGAGTACTCTGTATTTTTAACAGGTAAACAATGTAGCATTGACATTGACCTTACCTTGAGCTGATTGTATTTTTCGGTTCTTGCAATAAGTAGGTCCTCGACAGAATGTAAATCATCAGGCAGTTCAGCCTCAGCCAGGTCTGTACCAAATGCCTGCAGCATTTGAGCGATCTCCTTCACCATTACAGCAAAGCTCTCGATAGCCTGAACACAAGAACACCAATACACGAATGAAGGTAATGCACAGACACAGGTTTGAAGTGAAATCCCTGCTCTCAGAAAGAAACCCAAGTTCCCTTTAAAACAGCTTTAGCCTCTTCCCACACTGAGCTCAGGTGGGATCTTCCATATATGCTGCTGCGTGAGGGGGTGGGGAGGTAGGCACAGTTAGAACACAATCAAGGTTTTTTCAATTATTCAGAGAAGCAGCTCATGCTGTAAACTAGGTTTGGATTTGATGCAGAGGCAAAAGGAAGACATGCACGAGAAAAAAAATTACACAAACAAGGTTTCACCAAAGCACTCAGTTTATTTAAACAATGATTCAAATCACTCTTTCATTAAAGTCATTCAGTCGGGTTGCCAACTCGTTTGGATGGAATCCTGGAGGTTCGACCACAGGACTTCCCAACCCCATCTAGCCCACCCACTCAAACATCTTCCACCCTCCCCTCCAATATTTTTATAACCAATACATAAAAAAGTGTTCAAAGTAATTGGAAAAACATTTTTTTTAATGCCTCTATGATTTTTCTGTCCTGGGTTTGCTCACAGCATTGTCCAGGAGATTGGTCGTTAGTACCGGAACACTCCAGGACAACTCTGGAATGTTGGCAGCCAATAGATCCACAGAAAAATTACAGCACAGGAGGAGGCCATTCAGCCCATTGTGTCCGTGCTGGCTGAAAAACTAGCCGCCCAATCTATTCCCACCTTACAGCACCTGGTCCATAGCCTTGCAGGTTACAGCACTCCAGGTACATGTCCAGGTACCTTTTAAAAGAATTGAGGGTTTCTGCCTCTACCACCATTCCTGGCAGTGAATTCCAGACACCGACCACCCTCTGGGTGAAAAAGTTTCTCCTCATGTCCCCTATAATCCTTCTACCAATCACCTTAAATCTGTGCCCCCTGGTAATTGACCTCTCTGCTAGGTGAAACAGGTCCTTCCTGTCTACTCTATCTCATCCCCTCATAATTTTGTACACCTCAATTAAGTCACCCCTTAGCCTCCTCTGTTCGAAGGACAATAACCCTAGCCTATCCAATCTTCCGTCATAGCTGCAACCTTCGAGCCCTGGCAACATTCTTGTAAATTTCCTTTGTACTCTCTCCAGATCAATTATGTCCTTCCTGTAATGTGGTGACCAGAACTGTACGCAATACTCCAACTGTGGCCGAACCAACGTTTTATACAGTTCCAGCATTACATCCCTGCTTTTGTATTCTATACCTCGGCCAATAAAGGAAAGCATTCCATATGCCTTCTTCACCACTTTACCTACCTGTCCTGCCACCTTCAGGGACCTGTGGACATGCATCCCAAGGTCTCTCACGTCTTCTACCCCTCTCAATATCCTCCCATTTATTGTGTATTCCCCCACTTTATTTGCCCTTCCTAAATGCATTACCTCACACTTATCTGGATTGAATTCCATTTGCCACTTTTCTGCCCACTCAACCAAACCACTGATATCATTCTGGAGTCTAGGGCTATCCTCTTCACGATCAACTACACGGCCAATTTTTGTGTCATCAAAAATTTCCCAATCATGCCTCCCACATTTAAGTCCAAATCATTAATATATACCACAAACAGTAAGGGACCCAACACTGAGCCCTGTGGAACGCCACTGAAAACCACTTTCCATTCACAAAAACATCCATCGACTACTACCCTTTGTTTCTTGTCACTGAGCCAATTCTGGATCCAACCTGCCACCTTCCCCTGTATCCCATGGGCTTTCATTTTGCTGACCAGTCTGCCCTGTGGGACCTTGTCAAATGCCTTACTAAAGTCCATGTAGACCACATCCACTTCACTACCCTCATCAATCCTCCTTGTTACTTCCTCAAAAAACTCAATTAAGTTGGTATGAAATGACCTTCCCTTAACAAATCCATGCTGACTATCCCCGATTCATCTGTGCCTTTCAAAGTGGCAGTTTATCCTATCCCTCAGAATAGATTCTAACTATTTACCCACCACCGAGGTCAGACTGACTGGCCTATAATTATTTGGCCTATCTCTCACACCCTTTTTAAACAATGGTACAAGGTTCGCAGACCTCCAATTGTCTGGTAGAAACATAGAAAAATAGGAGCAGGAGTAGGCCATTCGGCCCTTCGAGCCTGCACACCCATTCAAATTGATCATGGCTGATCATCCTAACTCAGCAACCTGTCCCCACTTTCTCCCCGTATCTTTTGATCCCATTAGCCTGAAGAACTATATCTAACTCGTTCTTGAATATATTTAATAATTTGGCCTTAACTGCTTTCTGTGGTAGAGAATTCCACAGGTTCACCACCCTCTAGGTGAAGAAATCTCTTCTCATCTCAGTCCTAAATGGCTTACCCCTTATCCTTAGATTGCGACCCCCTGGTCCTGGACTCCCCCGCCATCAGGAACATCCTTCCTGCATCTAGTCTGTCCAGTCCTGTTAGAATTTTGTAGGTTTCTATGAGATCCCCTCTCATTCTTCTAAACTCTAGCGAATACAAACCTAATCGACCCAATCTCTCTTCATATGTCAGTCCTGTCATCCCAGGAATAAGCCTGGTGAACCTTCGCTGCACTGCCTCCATAGCAAGAACATCCTTCCTCAGATAAGGAGACCAAAACTGCACACTATACTCCAGATGTGGTCTCACTAAGGCCCTGTATAATTGCAGCATGACATCCCTGCTCCTGTACTCAAATCCTCTTGCAATGAAGGCCAACATACCATTTGCCTTCTTAACTGCCTGCTGCACCTGCATGCTTACTTTCAGCGAATGGTGCACAAGGACACCCAGGTCTTGCTGCACCTCTCCCTTTCCCAATCTATCGCCGTTCAGATAATAATCCACATTATACTGCATCTGCCATGTATTTGCCCATTCACTCAACCTACCCATATCAGACTGGAGCTTCTCTGCATCCTCCTCACAGCTCACACTCCCACCCAGCGTTGTGTCGTCTGCAAACTTGGATATATAATATTTAATTCCCTCATCTATATCATTAATATATATTGTGAATAGCTGGGGTCCTAGCACTGATCCCTGCGGTACCCCGCCAGTCACTGCCTGCCACCCAGAAAAAGACCCATTTATACCTACTCTTTGTTTCCTGTCTGCCAACCAGTTCTCTATCCATGTCAGTACCTTACCCCCAATCCCATGTGCTTTAATTTTGCACGCTAATCTCTTATGTGGGACCTTATCAAAAGCCTTCTAAAAGTCCAAATACACCACATCCACTGGTTCTCCCTTATCTATTCTATTCGTTACATCTTCAAATAATTCCAGTAGATTTGTCAAGCATGATTTTCCTTTCGTAGATCCATGTTGACTTTGTCTGATCCTGTCATTGTTTTCCAAGTGCTCTGCTATTACATCTTTTATAATTTGGACTCTAGCATTTTCCCCACTACTGATGTCAGGCTCTCCGGTCTATAATTCCGTTTTCTCTCTACCTCCTTTTTTAAATAGTGTGGTTACATTAGCTACCCTCCAATCCGTTGGAACTGTTCCAGAGTCTATAGAATCTTGAAAAATGACCAGCAATGCATCTACTATTTCTAGGGCCACTTCCTTAAGTACTCTGGGATGTAGATTATCAGGCCCTGGGGATTAATCGGCCTTCAATCCCACCAATTTCCCGAACACTATTTCTCTACTAATACTGATTTCATACAGTTCCTCCTTCTCACTAGACCCTATGTTGCCCAACATTTCTGGGAGGTAATTTGTGTCCTGCTTTGTGAAGACAGAATCAAAGTATGTATTTAATTAGTCTGTCATTTCTTTGTTCCCCATTATAAATTGCCCCATTTCTGACTGTAAGGAACCCACATTTGTCTTCACTAATCTTTTTCTCTTCACATACCTATAGAAACTTTTACAGTGAGTTTTTATGTTCTCTGCAAGCTTACTCTCATACTCTATTTTCCCCTTCTTAATCAATCCCTTTGTCCTCCTTTGCTGAATTCTAAACTGCTCCCAATCCTCAGGTTTGCTGTTTCTTCTGGCCATTTTATATTTCTCCTCCTTGGATCTAATACTATCCCTAATTTCTTTTGTAAGCCACAGTTGATTCACCGTTCTTTTTTTATTTTTGCGCCAGACAGGAACAAACAATTGTTGTAATTCATCCACGTGCTCTTTAAATGCTAGCCATTGCCTATCCACTATCAACCCTTTAAGTAATGTTCCCCAATCTATCATAGCCAACTCACGACTCATACCTTCGCAGTTTCCTTTATTTAAATTCAAGACCCTAGTCTCAGCATCAACTCTCTCACTCTCCATCTTAATGAAGAATTCTATCATGTTATGGTCGCTCTTCCCCAAGGGACCCTGCACAACAAGATTGTTAACTAATCCTTTCTCATTACACAATACCCAGTCTAGGATGGGCTGTTCTCTAGAAGGTTCCTCAACATATACATCCAAAAAACCATCACGTACGCACTCCAGAAATTCCTCCTCTACAGTATTATTGCTAATTTGGTTTGCCCAATCTATATGTAGTATAAAGTCACCCATAATTACAGTTGCACCCTTATTGCATGTGTCTCTAATTTCCTGTTTAATGCCATCCTCTATATCACCACTGCTGTTTTGGGGTCTAAATACAACCCCCACCAACTTTTTCTGCCCCTTAGTGTTTTTTAGTTCCACCCATACAGATTCCACATCAGGATTCTCTGAGCTAATATCCTTCCTCACTATTGTATTGATTTCCTCTTTTACTAACAACGCTACTCCACCTGCTTTCCTTTTTTGCCTGTCCTTCCTAAATATTGAATACCCCTGGATGTTCAGTTCCCATCCTTGGTCACCCTGCAGCCATGTCTCTGTAATTGCAACTATATCGTATCCATTTACATCTATTTGCGCAGTTAATTCACCTACCTTATTGCGAATACTCCGCACATTGAGAAACAATGCCTTTAGGCTTGTCTTTTTAACATTCTTAGTCATCTTAGCATTATTTCGCACTATGGCCCTATTTGTTTCTTGCCCTTGATTTCTATGCCTTCCACTTTCGCCTTTTTGTTTCCTGTCTTTCGTTTCTATCCTTGTTTCCTCCTCCTCAGTCACTCTGCTCAGGTTCCCATCCCCCTGCCGTTCTGGTTTAAATCCTCCCCAACAGCACTAGCAAATGCCCCCACAAGACATCGGTTCTGGTCCTGCCTGGGTGTAACCCTTCCCGCTTGTACAGGTCCCACCTTCCCCAGAACCGGTCCCGATGTCCCAGGAATCTAAATCCCTCCCTCCTGCACCATTTCTCCAGCCACGTATTCATCAGGTCTATTCTCCTGTTCCTATACTCACTAACACGTGGCATAGGAAGCAATCCTGAGATTACTACCTTTGAGGTCCTGCTTTTTAGTTTAGCTCCTAACTCCTTGAATTCATCTTGCAGGACCTCATCCCTTTTTCTACTTATGTCGTTGGTACCGACATGTACCTTGACCACTGGCTGTTCACCCTCCCCCTTCAGAATGTCCTGTAGCTGCTCCAAGACATCTTTGACCCTAGCACCAGGGAGGCAACATACAATCCTGGAGTCTCGCTTGCAGTCACAGAAACGCCTGTCTGCTGCCCTTACAATTGAATCCCCTATCACTATAGCTCTCCCAGTCTTTTCCCCCCCCCTGCTGTGCAGCAGATCCATCCGTGGTGCCATGAACTTGGCTGTTGCTGTTTGTCCCTGGGAGGCCAGCCCCCCAATAGTATCCGAAGAGGCATATCTGTTGGAGAGGGGGACGGCCACAGGTGACTCCTGCACTAACTACCTGCACCTACTACTCAGCCTGGTGGTCACCCAGCCCTTTTCTGCCTGTGCAGCCATTATCTGCGGTGTGACCACTTCGCTAAACGTGCTATCCACGATGTCCTCAGCATCGCGGATGCTCCACAGCGAATCCACCCGCAGCTCCAGCTCCGTAATGCGGGTAGTCAGTAGCTGCAGATGGAGACACTTCCTGCACACATGGAAATCAGGGTCACTGGGAGCATCCCTGATTTCCCACATAGCGCAGGAGGAGCATATCACAGGGGGTGAGCTCTCCTGCCATGACTTACCTTTAGATTACTTGTTACTCCCTTTAATTACAAAATATTAATTACGCTAGGGGCCTTATTCTACTCCAAACACTACCCACTACAATCTAAAGTCCTTAATAAATTACCACTAATTTAAAAAACACACCTTAGTAGTACTAACCTTATCACTTATAAGGTAGGTTTAAAAAAATAAGTTTCCCCGGTTTTTTTTAAGCTATTTCCAGGCATTAACAGCAATTACTCACCAACCAATCACCTTGTAGCTTTCCTGTGATGTCACTGTTGACTTTGTTTTCCAAACTCCGCGCGCCTGGGCTGCTCCCCGCTCTGCTCCCGGAAGGTAAGTGACTGGGCCTCGATTCTCGGGCTCAAGTTATCCTCTTCTCT
Source organism: Heterodontus francisci (assembly GCF_036365525.1). NCBI lineage: Eukaryota > Metazoa > Chordata > Chondrichthyes > Heterodontiformes > Heterodontidae > Heterodontus > Heterodontus francisci. The sequence continues at coordinate 6,292,233 of NC_090385.1, forward strand.
CGTTCGCCATTCTCCCCACAGGTCCGCTCCACTCCTGGAAGGTAAGTGACCTCTCCTGTATCTAGTGAGGATTTGAAGATGATCCTCAGGGCATCCACTATTCCCTGCCTGGCTTCCTTTAACAACCTGGGATGCAATCCATCCGGCCCTGGCGATTTATCCATTTTCAAGCATGTCAGACATTCTAGTACATCCTCTCTCATTATGCTTATCGTATCTAATATTTCACACTCCTCCTCTTTAACTACAATGCCTGTATCAACCCTCTCCTTTGTGAAGACAGAGACAAAAAACTCATTAAGAACCCTGCCCACATCTTCTACATCCATGCATAAGTTCCCTTGTACATCTCTGATCGGCCCTATCCTTTCCTTAGTTATCCTCTTGCTCTGAATGTACTGATAAAACATCTTCGGGTTTTCCTTGATTTTACCTGCCAATAATTTTTCATGTCCTCTCTTTGCATTTCTAATTTCCTTTTTTACTTCACCCCTGCACTTTCTATACTCCTCTAGGCTTTCTAAAGGAAAGGCTGCTGCTTTTGTTGTCATTTCATAAACTTTGTCCTTGAATTTGAGAGAGCCAGCGAGTGAATATACAAAGAGTTTGTCTGTAAAATCCACTCTCTGCTTCTTTCGCTGAGGTATTAGCAACAACTTGTATTTATTTAGTGCCCTTTTGTGTAGAAACATTTCCCAGGGCATTTCACAAAGGAGGTTTTAAACATGAAAACACGAAGGGATTCAAACATGAGGATGAGAATTTTAAATTTGAGGAATTGGTCCTCTTGCTTTGCCAAGACAGCGGTGATGGCCAAGCAGGATGGGATACCAACAACAACTTATATTTATATAGTGCCTTTATTTATTGCAATAAAATGTCCCAAGGTGCTTCACAGGACCTTAAAGAAAATATGACTCTGAGCCGCACAAGGAGATAATAAATCAGATGACCAAAAGCTTGGTCAGAAAAGTAGGTTTTAAAGAGGGTCTTAAAGGAGGAAAACGAGATAGAGGCAGAGAGGTTTAGGGAGGGAATTCCAGAGCTTAGGGCCGAGGTAACTGAAGGTGTGGCCAGAATGGTGGAGCGATTAAAATCGGGGATGCTCAAGAGGCTGGAACTGGTTGAGCACGGTTATCTTGGAGGGTTGTGGGGCTGGAGGGAATTACAGCAGTCGGGAACAACAGAGTTTATGGAGAGTGGAGGTTGGGTTGCTGGGTAGGAGAGCATTGGATTAAACCAGTCTAGAGGTGACAAAAGTATGGATGAGGGTTTCAGCAGCAGATGGGCTGAGGCAGGGGCTGAGATGGCCAATATCACAGGTGGTCTTGGTGATGGAGAAGGTATTGGGGTGGAGGGTCAACCTGAGACAGTGACCGGGGGTGGGGGGGGTGTCAATGGAGTCAGTCATGAGAATGTAGAGGTTTGACAACTGCTTTGGTCTTTCCAATGATTAGCTGGATTAGCAGATCTAAGACTGGATGTTGGGCAAGCAGACTGGCAGCGCTGAAGGAATTGGGTGGGGAGTTCCACGCAGTGTAGAGAATGACCCCCAGCTCTGCAGATGATGTCCTTTCCAGTAGCAATCCCAATCGCCCCCTATCCTGCTCTCATACAAGTTGCTGGTGGCAACAGACCTTGGTGCTCTGAGCTGTGATTGATCCCCCATTGAAGAAACTTCTTGGATACAGAACATCGAGTGATTTCCATTGGATGGAGGCTTTCTCCCGCCAGTGGTGACTTGGGCCAAACCCCCAAAAGATGGGCACTTCAACATCTCATCTCAACACCCAGCGAGTAAACCAAGCACTGAAAGTGTCCTTTTGTAACGCAGGGGTAAACTATGTCGAAAACCCCTCCTGCTTAGGACACAAGCTCAATCGCAGTCTGTCACAGAATCACAGAAAATTTACAATACAGAAGGAAGCAACTACTCGACCTCATCATGTCCTTGCTGCTCGATGAAGAGCTCCCTGCCTAATCACAGTGTCCTGCACTTGGCCCGTAGCCCTGCAGGTCACAGCTCTTCAATTAGATATTCCGGTACTTTTTAACTGTGGTGAGAGTTTCTGTCTCTACCACCCTCTGAGGCAGAGGGTTCCAGGTCCCTACCACCCTCTGGGTGAAAAATTGTTTCTCATCTCCCCTCTAATCTTTCTACCAATTACTTTAAATCTGTGCCCCCTGGCTTTTGACCCCTCTGCCAAGGTAAATAGATCATCCCTATTTAGTCTATCTAGGACCCTCATAATTTTATACACCTCAATTAAGTCACTCCTCAGCCTCCTCTAGTCCAAGGAAAACAACCTCAGCCTATCTAATCTTTCCTTGTGGCTAAAATTTTCCAGTCCTGGCAACATTCTGGTAAATCTCCTCTGAATCCCCTCCATTGCAATCACATCTTTCCTGTAATGTGGTGTCCAGAACTTTACAGAGTACTCAAGCTGTGGTCTAACTAGTGCTATATACATTTCTAGCATTACCTCACTGCTCTTATATTCTATGCCTCGCATGGACAACATCTCCAGAACCTTGGGAAGAAACTAAAGAGTAGGAGCAACCTGATCCAGAAACTCGTCAGATCTGCACTGGGACCAGATGCTCAATCCCTCCATATTGCATCACGTGTCCTGTTGTTCTCGACAATGGAGTCCTGCTCTCTGGCATGGCATTCATGTCCACCATCAAATCCACTGATGTCCAGCTGAACGCTACAATGAGAATTATCACTGGACACTTTTATCAACACCAACACCTTGGCTGCCTGTGCTTGCAAACATTGCATCACCACATCTACAATATGAATATGCAGTCTCCAGAGAATACAACCATTACATCAGCAAATTCTGAATGACTTCACCAACCCACCATCAACCAGTATAAAATCTCGAAAGCCATTTTGAACCATCGCTGAAGGCCTTCAGTGATCTCCCCTCAGCCTGATGACCCGATGGGGGTAAAGCTCAGAAGAAACAACATAACAAATGGCTTCCTTGTAGAGGACCCCATCATAGAGTTACACAGCACAGAAACAGGCCCTTTGGCCCATCGTGTCTGTGCCGGCCATCAAGCACCTAACTATTCTAATCCCATTTTCCAGCACTTGGCCCGTAGCCTTGTATGCTATTGCATTTCGTGCTCATCTAAATACTTCTTAAATGTTGTGAGGGTTCCTGCCTCTGCCACCTCTTCAGGCAGTGCATTCCAGATTCCAACCACCCTCTGGGTGAAATTTTTTTTCCTCAAATCCACTCTAAACCTCCTGCCCCATACCTTAAATCTATGCCCCCTGGTTATTGACCCCTCCGCTAAGGGAAAAAGTTTATTCCTATCTACCCCCCTCATAATTTTGTATACCTCAATCATATCTCCCCTCAGCCTTCTCTGCTCTAAGGAAAACAACCCTAGCCTATCCAGTCTCTCTTCATAGCTGAAATGCTCCAGCCCAGACAACATCCTGGTGAATCTCCTCTGCACCCTCTCCAGTGCAATCAAATCCTTCCTATAGTGTGGTTCCCAGAACTGTACACAGTACTCCAGTTGTGGCCTAACTAGAGTTTTATACAGCTCCATCATAACCTCCCTGCTCTTATATTCTATGCCTCGGCTAATAAAGGCAAGTATCCCATATGCCTTCCTAACCACCTTATCTACCTGTGCTGCTGCCTTCAGTGATCTATGGACAAGTACACCAAGGTCCCTCTGACCCTCTGTATTTCCTAGGGTCCTATCATCCATTGTATATTCCCTTGCCTTGTTAGTCCTCCCAAAATGCATCATCTCACACTTATCCGGATTAAATTCCATTTGCCACAGCTCTGCCCATCTGATACCATTTATCGTCCTGTAACCTAAGGCTTTCCTCCTCACTATTTACGACACCACCAGTTTTCCTGTCATCTGCAAACTTATTGATTATACTTTTTTTTTAATATTTATATTTTTATATTTAGAGATACAGCACTGAAACAGGCCGTTCGGCCCACCGAGTCTGTGCCGACCAAGAACCACCCATTTATACTAACCCGACAGTAATCCCATATTCCCTACCACCTGCCTGCACTCGGGGCAATTTACAATGGCCAATTTACCTATCACCTGCAAGTCTTTGGCGGTGGGAGGAAACCGGAGCACCCGGCGAAAACCCACGCGGTCACAGGGAGAACTTGCAAACTCCGCATAGGCAGTACCCAGAATTGAACCCGGGTCCCTGGAGCTGTGAGGCTGCGGTGCTAATCACTGCACCACCCATACCTCCTATATTCATGTCTAAATCATTAATGTACACTACAAACAGCAAGGGTCCCAGCACCGATCCCTGTGGTACACCACTGGTCACAGGCTTCCATTCGCAAAAACAGCCCTCGACCATCACCCTCTGCCTCCTGTCACTAAGCCAATTTTGAATCCAAATTGCCAAATTGCCCCGGATCCCATGGGCTCTTACCTTCTTAACCAATCCCCCATGCGGGACCTTATCAAAAGCCTTACTGAAGTCCATGTAGACTACATCAACTGCTTTACCCTCATCTACACATCTAGTCATCTCCTTGAAAAATCCGATCAAGTTAATTAGACATGATCTTCCCCTGACGAAGCCATGCTGACTATCCCTGATTAATCACTGCCTCTCCAAGTAGAGAATAATCTTGTCCCTCAGAATTTTTTCCAATAGTTTCCCAACCACTGATGTTAGACTCACAAGCCTATAATTACCTGGTTTATCCCTGCTCCCCTTCTTGAGTAATGGCACCACATTCACTGTCCTCCAATCCTTTGGTACCTCTCCTGTGGCCAGAGAGGATTTGAAAATTTGTGCCAGAGCCCCTGCAACCTCCTCCCTTGCCTCACATCACAGCCTGGGATACATCTCACCTGGGCCTGGGGATTTATCCACTTTTAAGCCTGCTAAGACAGCTCAAATTCCTCCCTTTCAATGCTAATATGTTCAAGTCTATCACAATCCCCCTCCCTGATCTCTACACCTACATGGTCCTTCTCCATAGTGAACACCGATGAAAAGTAATCATCTAAAACTTCACCTATGTCCTCTGGCTACACACACAGATTGCCACTTTGGTCCCTAATGGGCCCCACTCTTTCCCTGGTTATCCTTTGCCCTTAATATACTTATAAAACGCCTTAGGATTTTTCTTTATCTTGCCCATCAGTGTTTTTCATGTCCCCTCTTCACTCTCCTAATTACTTTTTTAAGTACACCCCTACACTTCCCATACTCCTCTCGTGCCTCCGCTGTTTTCAGCGCTCTGAATCTACCGTAAGCCTCCTTTTTTTTCCTGATCCAATCCTCCAGATCATTTGACATCTAGGGTTCCTTGGACTTGTTGGTCCTACCCTTCACTTTAATGTTGGCTCTGAACTCTCACTATTTCCTCTTTGAATGACTCCCACTGGTCTGATGTCGACTTTCCTACAAGTAGCTGCTCCCAGTCCACTTTGGCCAGGTGCTGTTTTATCATATTGAAATTGGCCTTCCCCCAATTCAATACCTTTATTTCTGGTCCATCTTTGTCCTTTTCCATAACTACCTTAAATCTTACAGAGTTATGGTCACTATCCCCGAAATGTTCCCCCACTGACACTTCTACCACTTGTCCGGCTTCATTCCCTAGGATTAAGTCCAGTACTGCCCCTTCTCTTGTAGGACTTTCTACGTACTGGCTCAAAAAGCATTAAGAATTCCACCCCCTTTAAGCCTTTTGCACTAAGACTATCCCAGTTGATATTGGGGAAGTTGAAATCCCTTATTATTACCCTATTATTTTTACACATCTCTGTGATTTGCCTACCTATCTGCTCCTCTATCTCTCCCTGACTGTTAGGAGGCCTGTAGTACACTCCCAGCCAAGTGATTGCCACCTTTTTGTTTTTAAGTTCTACCCATATGGCCTCATTTGAGGAACCTTCTAAGATGTCATCCCTCCTTACCGCAGTAATTAACTCCTTGATCAACAGTGCAATACCACCTCCTCTTTTGCGCCTGAAGATTCTATACCCTGGAATATTGCACTGCCAGTCCTGCCCCTCCCTCAACCATGTCTCTGTGATAGCAATATCATAATCCCATGAGCTAATCAATGCCCTCAATTCATCTGCCTTACTGGTAAGGCTCCTTGCGTTAAAGTAGATGCAATCCAGCCTTGCATTTTTCACTTGTTCCTTAACAGCTCTGCCTTCCAGACTGACTTAGTTTCTCTTCTATATTTGACTGTGCATCACCCCCTAATATATCTCCACTCTGTATCCCATCCCCCTGCCAAATTAGTTTAACCCTCTCCCCCCAACAGCACTAGCAAACCTCCCAGCAAGGATGTTGGTCCCGTTCCAGTTCAGGTGCAACCCATCCAACTTGTACAGGTCCCACCTTCGCCAGAAACAGACCCAGTGATCCAGGAAGTTAAAGCCCTCCCTCCTGCGCCATCTCCTCAGCCATGCATTCATCTGCTCTATCCTCCTATTCCTATACTCACCAGCACGCGGCACTGGGAGTAATCCAGAGATTACAACCTTTGAGGTTCTGCTTTTTAATCTGCTACCGAGCTCCCTAAATTCTTGTTGCAGGACCTCATCCCTCTTTCTATGTATGTCGTTAGTACCAATCTGAACCACGACCTCTGACTGTTCATGCTCACCCTTCAGAATGTCCTGCCGCCGCTCCGAGTCATCCTTGACCCTAGCACCAGGGAGGCGACATAACATCCTGGAGACACGTTTGCGGCCACAGAAACACCTGTCTGTTCCCCTGCACATTGTAATCTCTGCTCACAATTGTACAATCTAAAGGATCAAAACTTCCTCACGAACAGTGGACAACCACCAAATGCCTCAGATGTGGTCACGGTACATGCTGACACCTTGTCCATAGGTGGAGGATTAAATTATCCCAATCATGCAACTGTGGAGCTTCTACTCAGACTCAGGAGCACATCATCCAACACTGCCTTCAGAGGCAATTCACAAGCAGCCTGCAAGAGATCTATGCTGTTACACCTAAAGCACAAGTAGATAAGGTGGTTAGGAAGACATATGGGATACTTGCCTTTAATAGCTGCGGCATAGAATATAAGGGAAGTTATGATGGAGCTGTATAAAACTCTAGTTAGGCCACAGCTGGAGTACTGTGTACAGTTCTGGGCACCACATTATAGGAAGGATGTGATTGCACTGGAGAGGGTGCAGAGGAGATTCACCAGGATGTTGCCTGGGCTGGAGCATTTCAGCTATGAAGGGAGACGGGATAGGCTAGGGTTGTTTTCCTTAGAGCAGAGAAGGCTGAGGGGGAACCTGATTGAGGTATACAAAATTATGAGGAGGCATTGATAGGGTAGATAAGAAGAAACATTTTCCCTTAGCGGAGGGTTCAATAACCAGGGGGCATAGATTTAAGGTAAGGGGCAGGAGGTTTAGAGGGGATTTGAGGAAAAATGTTTTCACCAGAGGGTGGTTGGAATCTGGAACACACTTCCTGAAGGGGTGGTAGAGGCAGGAACCCTCACAACATTTAAGAATTATTTAGATGAGCACTTGAAACGCCATAGCATACAAGGCTACGGGCCAAGTGCTGGAAAATGGGATTAGAATAGTTAGGTGCTTGATGGCCGACACGGACACGATGGGTGAAGGGCCTGTTTCTGTGCTGTATGACTCTATGACTCTACGACTCTAGGTCTTTGAACTTGATGTTAACTCTGCTTCTCTCGCCACAGATGCTGCCTGACCAGCTGAGTTTCTCCAGCACTTTCTGCTTTGCTGCCAGATTGACAGCAGCCCCACCCTTCAACAGTGAGGTAAGTATTTCTTACACAGCTGTCAGGAGCAGGTGCTGGGGTGCCTAGCACCGTTTTTAAAAATTAATTTATGGGATGTAGGCGTCACTGGCCAGGCCAGCATTTATTGCCCATCTTTCTTCATAAAGCCATGTAATAAAATGGTTAATTCCACTGAAATCTTGCTGTGGTTTGTTTCCGAGATTAACGTAGTGGAAATCGGTGTGTCATTGATGATTAATTATGCAGCATTGTTCTGTGCTATTTAGTGTGCAGCTAAGGTTAAACACAATGGCAGAAATGTGGGTCAGCGAGACTTTGCATTTATTCACATCTGTCAGCTTTGCAGGGCTAAGGTCTATTTATAAATAACATAATTTATGTTGTGATTCTCCAAAAGATTTATAAATTGATAATCATTTTTCTGGAGTCAACAGGAAGTGGCTGAGTTTATGGTAATGATTTACGTAAAGAACATAAGAATTAGGAGCAAGAGTAGGCCATTCAGCCCCTCAAGCCTGCCCCACCATTCAATAATACCATGGCTGATCTGCCCCAGACCTCAACTCCTCTTTCGTGCCAGCTCCTCATAGCATATAGAGTGCTCTGCCCCAGAAGCTTCAATCCAAGGATGCACAGCGTCACACTCGAACGCACAAAGCCTTATTTTCTAAATTCGCGCTCCAAGCGTGGAGCCTCACTAGTTCAGACTGTACACATTGGGCTGAATTTTAACAGCCCGCTGCTGTTCTTGGTTCCGTTTCAAAAAGTGCCCGGCGCATGTGTGAGACGTGCACTGCGGAGTCGCTGCGATAGTTCGCGTGGCGGCTCATTAGCATGGAGGGGGTGGAGCACCCGCCCTCTATGATGCAGAGGTTGTGGGCGCACCAACATCAGCAACGCGTCCGCTGCCACCACGCAGGCTCCGGTACCATTTTTAATGGCAGTGTTTGCTGACAATGCCACCACTAGGTGGCGCTGCAATGGCCCATGTGCAAATGCAGCCTGTGCCACTAAAACGTCACAGTCTGCCAGGACAAAAGATGGCGCTGCTCAAATAATCACATGATAGAAACCTAAACACATGGCAGCACACAATGGCCGGAGGGGAGGGAGAGAGTGGGCTGGGGAGGGGAGGGAGGGAGGGAGGGAGTGGGCTGGGGAGGGAGCGAGCGAGCGGGCCGGGGAGGGAGGGAGTGGGCCGGGGAGGGACGGAGCAAGCGAGCGGGCCGGGGAGGGAGGGAGGGAGCGGGCCGGGGAGGGGAGGGAGTGGGCTGGGGAGGGAGGGAGCGAGTGAGCGGGCCGGGGAGGGAGGGAGTGGGCCGGGGAGGGACGGAGCAAGCGAGCGAGCCGGGGAGGGGAGGGAGTGGGCTGGGGAGGGAGGGAGCGAGCGAGCGGGCCGGGGAGGGAGGGAGTGGGCTGGGGAGGGACGGAGCAAGCGAGCGGGCCGGGGAGGGAGGGAGGGAGCGGGCCGGGGAGGGGAGGGAGTGGGCTGGGGAGGGAGGGAGGGAGCGAGCGGGCCGGGGAGGGGAGGGGAGGGAGGGAGCGAGGGAGGGAGTGGGCTGGGGAGAGGAGGGAGCGAACGGGCGGGCGGGCAGTGAATGAGTGGGCGGATGGGTGAGCCAGCGGTCGGGGCTGTGGCAAGCGGGCGGTGAGCGAGCGGTCGAGGGTGGGGCGGTGAGCGAGCAGTCGAGGGTGGGGCGGTGAGCGAGCAAGCGGGTGGCGGAGGTCGGGAGCGGGCGGTGGAGGGAATGAGGAGTGCGCACCCAACACCAGCAAGGTCTTCGCTGCGCTCTCCCCGCACCCGCTCTCTACCCGCTCCCCAGACCCCCTCTCCCCCAACCCCTGCTCTCTCCGGCCCGGATCCCCCCACCATCTGCCCGCGTTACGCGATGACGCCACCTGCGCATGCGCCAACCAGTCCTGGCACTGCGGAACGCAGCGCATGCGCAGAGAGTAGGAACCAATCTGCCCATGTGCGCAGTTAGCTGCCGGCTGCGTTGTCAGTAATCACTTTGTTCATTAATTGCTCCCTCCACAAAAAAAACTTTTATTCTGTTCCTGACTTTCCCTCCCAAACCTTTAAACCTCAACCCCTTCCCACCATCCCCCTGACCAATTGGAAGGGTTTTCCCTGCTCCCCACCCCGCCCTGAAAACCTCACTCCTCCTCCCTCTCCACCAGTGTTACACCTCGGATCTCCAAATGAAGGTCCGAAGGTGCGGGAATTCCGGTCACTTGCCGGAATATCAGTGTGTGACAGCTGTTGCTACAAGGTAAGTCATCATTTGTTCATTAGAATTTAATTAAATATTTAAATCAAGGCTCCGCCGCCCCGAGGCCTCGCTGCTGTCGGTAAAATGGGGCGGGGCCTTCCTGCCTGGAGACCCATGGCGGGCCTCTCCCGGAAGTATTTTCCAGATGTCTCCCCGCCACGACCCCCGACGTTGGGGGGCTGGTAAAATTCAGCCCATAACCTCCGAGAATCTGCTCCCAGTGAGCGAGGCTCCACACTGCAAGCGGGATTTCATAAAATGAAATTTGTAAACCTGGAAGTTACTGATGGTGATATTAGGATGGAATGTTTAAAACATTTATATCCCCAGACCAGTTTAACGTTGCTGTCCCCTCTCTTCTGATTACAGGTTTAAAACTATTGCTGTGTGTGAACATTTGGCCCGTTCACAACGTTCCTTTATTGGCTCCTTTAAGCTGATTGTTTTAAATCAACTGGGCCCCTGTTAAAATCACAGAGAAGCTTCTCGTACAAACAGGATCTAACAGGAACTTCAAGTCTTCAGAATTGCTACACACAAAAATCCAAAATAATGGAAGGGTTGAAGATTTATGAGTTTCATGAATCACCACAGAAACCAGCAGTTGCACTTTGCTCTCTTTGAACCAGACACCACTAACACTGGTCTCTGAGCCACCCAATCAAGTTTCAAGCAGCTAAACTGGACCAGGACATGCAAATGTCACGCAGAATTACACAGAATTTCAGAGCAGGGAAACAGGCCATTCGGCCAAACAAGTTCAGGCCAGTGTTTATGCTCCATACGAGCCTCCTCCCACCCCCTCTTCATCTCATCCTATCAACATAAACTATGCCTGAAGAGAAACAAATTGCAGGGCTATGTGCAAAGGCCAGGGGAGTGGGACTAATTGAGCTTGTCTTGCGGATAGCTAGCACCACCACTGACAGGCCAAATGGCTTCAAGTGCTGTAACCTTTCTACAATTCTATCCTTTCTCCCTTCTGTGTTTATTTAGCTGCCCTTTAAATGCATCTCTGCTATTTGCCTGAACCAATCTCTGTGGTAGCGAGTTCCACATTCTCACCTGGGGAAAGACATTTCTCCTGAATTCTTTACTGGATTTATTAGTGACTATCTTATACTTATGACCCCTAGTCGGGTGCCCCCCACAAGTGGAAACTTCTCCACATCTACCCTATCAAATGTTGGTTTATGGTAGTTTCAAAGCAGCATTTTTCTAAGTCACTGCACGAAGCATGTGCCACCCACAATGTGACATACTTACCGTGCGGAACAGGATCCATTCGTTGTGACAGTAGTCAAGCGTGCCACCAAACTCGTGAGTCAGATGGGTTTCATCGATATATTTCAACAATTCAGTGACCGAATTCAGCATAACAACCTGCAGGAAGAGCACAGTGAACCATCCCACACATTTCAGACAGAAGCTTTCACCTTCAGCAGGGGTGTAGAATCGGTCGTATGAAGAGAAAACTTGCATTTCTTTAGTGCTTGTCATGAACTCAGGACATCTCAAAGTGATTCACAGCCAATGACGCAACTCTTGAAGTGTAGTCACTTTTCTAATGTAGGAAACGCATTGAAGTTAATGGAAAGGGGATTCAGGCCAGGATGTAATGAGCAGTCGATCACATTAGTAATGCAGCCACATTCCAACTGTGACTACATTTCAGAACTTTATTGTCTGTAAAGCACTTTGAGATGTCCTGATGTCAGGAAAGGCACTAAAGAAACACAAGTTTGTCTTTTAAAGACACACAGGCAGAGAGAGAGAGGGGGTGAGACAGAGAGAGGGGGAGAGAGACCGATAGAGGGAAAGACAGAGAGAGGAGTGACAATGAGAGGGAGGCAGATCGATAGAGGGAGAGAGCACCAGAGAGAGGGAGGGAGACAGAGAGGGAGCGGGAGAAATAGAGAGGGCGTGAGACAGAGAGAGGCACTGATAGAGGGAGAGAGACACTGATGCAGGAAGAGAGCAAGAGCGAGAGAACAAGAGCGAGAGAGAGAGACAGAGAGAGAGAGCAAGAGACGGAGAGAGAGAGCAAGAGACAGAGAGAGAGCAAGAGACAGAGAGAGAGCAAGAGACAGGGAGAGACGGAGAGAGAAAAAGAAAGAGAGAGAAACGGAGAGAGAAATAGACAGAGGAAGAGAGATACTGACAGGCATAAAGGGGGAGAGACAGAGACAGAGAGAGCAAGAGACAGAGAGAGAGAGAGAGAGAGAGCAAGAGACGGAGAGAGAGAGAGAAGAGACAGGGAGAGACGGAGAGAGAAAAAGAGAGAGAGAGACGGAGAGAGAAACAGACAGAGGAAGAGAGATACTGACAGAGGCATAAAGGGGGAGAGACAGAGACAGAGAGAGCAAGAGACAGAGAGAGAGAGCAAGAGACAGAGAGAGAGAGAGCAAGAGACAGAGAGAGAGAGAAGAGACAGGGAGAGACGGAGAGAGAAAAAGAGGGAGAGACGGAGAGAGAAAAAGAGAGAGAGACGGAGAGAGAAACAGACAGAGGAAGAGAGATACTGACAGAGGCATAAAGAGGGGGAGAGACAGAGAGAGAGAGAGCAAGAGACAGACAGAGAGAGAGAGAGAGAGAGAGAGCAAGAGACAGAGAGAGAGAGAAGAGACAGGGAGAGATGGAGAGAGAAAAAGAGAGAGAGAGACGGAGAGAGAAACAGACAGAGGAAGAGAGATACTGACAGAGGCATAAAGAGGGGGAGAGACAGAGAGAGAGAGAGCAAGAGAGAGAGAGAGCAAGAGATAGAGACAGAGAGAGAGAGAGAGCAAGAGACGGAGAGAGAGAAGAGACAGGGAGAGACGGAGAGAGAAAAAGAGAGAGAGATGGAGAGAGAAACAGACAGAGGAAGAGAGATACTGACAGAAGCATAAAGAGGGGGAGAGACAGAAAGAGAGGGAGAGCAAGAGACAGAGAGAGAGAGACAAGGAGAGCGAGAGACACAGAGATGAAGAGACACAGAGAACAAGAGACACAGAGAGATCTAGAGTCACAGAGAGATCTAGAGTCACAGAGAGACAGAAAGACAAGACAGGGAGAGACACAGAGAGAGGGAGACAGACCACGGGCTCCGTGGCAGGGTGGGGTGCAAGATCATGCAGACAGCAGCCGACCACAGAGTCTGATGCTGGGAGTGCCGAGCCCGATCTTCCTGACAGCAGCAAGGCTCCGTAGTGGCCTCCCCACCGCTCGGCGACGGGACCAGACTTAAAAAATTTAAATGAGGCACGTGAATACATTTAAATAAAATGGATACCCATCTTACTGGCTGCCTGGGATCTTAGTGCGACGGACGGCATTCACACGCCTTCACTTTCCTGTCCAGGGAAAGCTGGTGCCACCGAGGTGGGGAAGGGGGGAGCTTAGGATTTTTAGTGTCGTGGGGGTGGGGGATGGGGTCCAATCAGCAAGTGGCGTGCAGGGGAGGGGTGGGGGAGGAGGTGACCTCTGCACTTTGAACAGTTGTGGGGGGATGGTCAAATCTTCCATGTAAGTGTTATTGGAGGCGGAGGGGCAATCTTTTTGCGGTGTACTGGGAGGTACAGGTTTAAATATTTAAATTTAGCGGCAGGTCTGGCCACCCTTTAAATTGATGCCAGAGCCTGCACAGAGGCAGCTGATGCCTTTGCCAGCGTCGCAGAGACCACCCCCACCACATATTATCCTGAGCTGCTGCACGCTAGATCGTAGATGCATGGCAGTCCCAGTGGCAGGAACATTAAATCCAGCCCAGAGAGAGGGAAAGAGAGCAAAAGAGAGAGAGAGAGGCAGAAAGAAGAGACAGGGAAAGAGAGATACAGAGACAGATATAGAAAGTCACACAGAGACAGGAGTGTTTCTCACTGGTAGTTTCAGGATAAAGTCGTCCTGATTGAATCGGAAGCTGATGTCAGAGATGGCACGCTGGAAGAAGCCTGTAGGCCGCAGGACCAGGACCAGCTGCAGGTTTTCCGGACACGTAGCCTAGAGGGAACAAAATGGAAAATGTTAATTTCTTGCACATCATTCAGGGTTTCTGACAATACGGAGCAAATTCCCAAGGGGCAGCCTCACTGGGCCTTAGTGTGGATCCCGCGATGGTTAAATAATATTGCGAGTGGATCTTGCAACATGCAAGCAAGTGAAGTTCCACACTGGGCACGTGCTCTGTATTTACACTAAAGCACCATGGGTTCAAAAACCTTTTTTCAATTCGTTCATGGGATGTGGGTGTCACTGACAATGCCAGCGTTTATTGCCTATCCCTAACTGCCCTTGAGAAGGTGGTGGTGAGCTGCCTTCTTGAACCGCTGCAGTCCATGTGGGGTAGGTACACCCACAGTGCTGTTAGGAAGGGAGTTCCCAGGTTTTGACCCAGCGACCAATGAAGGAATGGTGATATAGTTCCAAGTCAGGAGGCTTGGAGGGGAACTTGCAGTTGCTGGTGTTCCCATGCATCTGCTGCCCTTGTTCTTCTAGGTGGTAGAGGTTGTGGGTTTGGAAGGTACTCTCGAAGGAGCCTTGGTGAGTTGCTCCAGTGCATCTTGTAGATGGTACACACTGCTGCCACTGTGCGTCGGTGGTGGAGGGAGTGAATGTTTGTAGATGGGGTGCTGATCAAGCGGGCTGCTTTATCCTGGATGGTATCGGCTTCCTGAGTGTTGTTGGAGCTGCACCCATCCTGGTAGATCGCTGTAACAATGACAGTGAGGTTAATGCACCCTCCATTATTAACGTGTAAATAACTTAGCAATTTGTGGCGAGGAACAGATACACAATGAATTGTGAACAGCCACAAGCTGCTGGATGATTTGTGTCACTCCGCTATTCACCTCATGAAAATGGCAGCTCGCTCTCAACTTCCCCGTGAGATTCAAGAAATTTATGAATTTGCACCAGAAATATGAATTAAACTCACAACCGCTTCGGGCTGATATTTCATGTAATAAAGAACCTTTTTAATGATGGGATTTATGATCTGGACATTAAATTCAACCTCTCTGGCCCAGAAAGGAAACAATTAAAACTTCAGAGCCTCATACCTGCAGCTGGAAATTTGTTCTTAGAGTTTTTTTAAAATTTAAATTAGTTCTTCTTACTTTTCCTTTCTGAGTCTTTATTTCTCTCAATCCGATCTTTCTTTCCCTCTCTTGGGAGACAAGCCAAAGATTCAGGTGAAATGCTTACGATGAATGGTCTTTCACCACAACACTTTAGTCAATAAAGTACTTTTGAAGTCTAGTCGCTATTATAATATTGGAAACACGGTGGCCAATTTGAGCATAGCAAGCTCCCAAAAACAGCAATGTGATGTGGGTTGAGGGATAAATATTAGCCCAGGACACTGGGGAGAACTCCCCTTATCCTCTTTGCATAGTGGGCATGGGATTTATATTTTACTTGCAGCTGAATGGGCAGACTGAGCCTCAGTTTAACGTTTCAACCTAAAGGTCATATCTCTGACAGTCCCTCGGGACTGCACTGGAGTGTCAGCCTGGATTTTGTAGTTAAGCTTCTGGAGTGGGGCTTGAACCCATCAGCCTTTGAACTCAGAGGGGGGCAGAGAGTGTGCTATCAACTAAGCGCAGCCAATACCCAGTGCTATTGCTGCAGAAACTATGTTTGACTGAATATAAATAGCACAGAGATAAATTTGTTAAGAAGTCAACAGAAATATGATGATCTCACAGACTTTCATTGTTTCTCTAGAATCCTGGGACCCCACTTTGAAAAGCAGACAATTTACCAGGTACCTGGTGGAATGAATCATCGGCAGCAACAAGCTAATGCAATCAAGGGGGAACGGGCAGAAACTTGGAAAAAGTGAAGCCTAAGTTCAGAATGGTAGTGCAGCCCAGAATGCAAATAATCACCAGGGTCCCAGGACAATCGCTGGGAAACCAGAGGGTATTGTCAACACAGCGGCTTGTGACACCAAGTTAGTTTAATGAAATAAAAACAAGAAATGCTAGAAATACTCAACAGGTCTGGCAGCATCTGTGGAGAGAGAAGCAGAGTTAACGTTTCAGGTCAGTGACCCTTCCTCAGAACTAGTTTAATGAACAATCTACTCAGAGACCATCTCACAGAGAGGCTTTATTAGTTATTGATGCATTGCACTATGATATAATTATTCTGTCCTACTGACCATAATATATAAAAATGCATTCAAGCAGAGAAGCTAATTAAGTGATTTCTTCTTTGTTTAAGTGATACTAAATCACTATGATGAGCATATATATTAAATGTGCACTGTAATCTTTTCCCAGAGAGTACTGAACCTCTGGAAGGTGCTGCTGCTGGTATGGTGGGTACTGACTCTCTGCATCTCCTTCACGAAGGAGCTGGACTGGATCCTGACTGGGGCAGAGATCACGTCATATAGAAGGCAAGAGTAACACAACAGGTAACACTTGTTCTGTGTGACCTCCTGGTCTGTTTTGGATCACCTGAGGGGGTTGGAGAAGAACTTTCCCAAGTCTTTTTTCTCTCAAAATCACAAATGACATCCTGTGTGACAGTGACAAAGGTAAACTCCCCCTCCTCATCCTCCTTGACCTGTCTGCAGCCTTTGACACAGTTGACCACACCACCCTCCTCCAACGCCTCTCCAGTGTTGTTGAGCTAGATGAGACCATTCTCGTCTGGTTCCATTCTTAGCTAATTGTAGCCAGAGAATGACCTGCAATGGCTTCTCTTCCTGCTCCTGTACCGTTACCTCTGGTGTCCCCCAAGGATCTATCCTTGGCCCCTTCCTATTTCTCATCAATATGCTGCCCCTTGGCAACATCATCCAATAGCACAGCGTTAGTTTACACATGTATGTTGATGACGCCCAGCTCTACCTCCCTCGACCCTTTCAGTCTCTCTAAATCATGATTGCTTATCCAACATCCAGTACTGGATAAGCAGAAGTTTCCTCTAATTAAATATTAAGAAGAGAGAAGTCATTGTGTTTGGTCCCCGCCATAAACTTCATTCCCTAGCTACCAACTCTATCCCTCTCTTTGGCAACTGTTTGGGGCTGAACCAGACTGTTCACAACCTTCGTGTCATTTTTGACTCTGAGATGAGCTTCTGACCACATATCCACACTGTCACTAAGACCACGTATTTCCACCTCTGTAACATTGTCTGACTCTATTCCTACCTGAGCTTATCTGCTGCTGAGACCCTCATCCATGCCTATACTACCTCTAGATTTGACTATTCCAATGCACTCTTAGCTGACCTCTCCGATTCTACCCTTTGTAAACTTGAGATCATCCAAAATTCTGCTGTCGTGTCTTAAATCACACCAAGTCTTGTTCGGCCATCACCCTAGTGTTTGCTGATCTACACTGGCTTCCAGTTAAGCAACGCCTCGATCTTAAACTTCTCATCCTTGTTTTTAAAGCCCTTCATGACCTCGCCCCTTCCTAATCTTCTCCAGCCCTACAACCCTACAAGATATCTGCACTCCTCTAATTCTGGTCTCTTCAGCTCCACCATCAGTGGCTGTGCCTTCAGTTGACAAGGCCCTAAGCTTTGGAATTTCCTCCCCAAACCTCTCCACCTCTCTCCTCCTTTAAGATGCTCCTTAAAACTTAACTCTCTGATCAAGCATTTGGTCATCTACCCTGATATTTCCTAATGTCGCTTGGTGTCAATTTTTTTTTTGATAATGCTCCTGTGAAATGTTGTTGTTTTAAGCTAAGCTAACACAGTTGACAGATAACACTAATTGAACACATCATAGTTCCTTACCAGATATTCAACAATGAACGTATGCCAAGGGATTAACTCAGATTCTATTCCTGCATTGTACAATTGCAGTATGCTGTTTGCCAATGCCAAAAATCTGTTAGATTTTCTAAGACAAACACAAGATTTCCATCACTCGAGAGAGCGGGAATGAGGCCCTGGATCCAAGTGCAACGGGAATACCGACTACAGCTCGACAAGGTCAGGTTAGGCTCTGCATAACTCCGTCTTTCCCTCCTTCCCCTGGTCACTGACAACTAAATCCCCTGACCCTGAAATATGCAGCAATACGACTGCAGTATGTACAAACAAACTAATAGATTCAATAGCATAGAAATTACTGTAGATTGTGTTACCTTCTACTGCCTGAATGCGATCATATCAAATGCTATTTTAATATTTATATAACCAAAACAGTAATTGATTTATTTTAGATGAGCTAATGGCGCCAGTAAAATGGCAAGGAGAGGAATATGGTACAAATTGTTTAACACATATCGTCAGCAAAAATTTCTACTCGTGTCAATGGTTGTTCCCTTACAGAAGTGCAGAATATACGACTGCAACAATAGGCGAATGAGTGGGAGATTTTGGAGAAAAAAAATTAAAAGAATATTTGCATGAATATAAGTTCTTGGAAGCCAACTTACGCAAGTGCTGTGCCACATCGTAGGCTGGTGACAGAACCATGAAGAGATAATTGTGAAAAGCACTGCATATTAAAGCAGCTTTCTCCCAATCACCAACTCTTAAAATGGCATGCCACATTTTTCCATTCATTCTTGGGATGGGAGTGTTGCTGGCAAGGGCAGCATTTATTGCCCGTCCTTAGTTGCCTTGAGGTGCTGGTGGGTAGGGTTTCCTTTTGAACTACTGTTACCACTGAAATGCTTGCACGGTCACTTCAGAGGGCAGCTAAGAGTTGGTGTGGAACTGTAGTCACATATAGGCCCTGACCAGGTAAGGACATCAGGTTTCCTTCCCTAAGGGACATTAGGGAACCAGTAGGGTTTTTACAACAATCTTACAGCTTCATGGTCACTTTTAACGATACTAATTTTTTTAAATTCTTTCATGGGATGTGAGCATCACTGGTAAGGCCAGCATTTGTTGCCCATCCCTAATTGTCCTTGTGAAGGTGGTGACTTACTAGGCCTTTCTGACAACTGAGTGGCTTGCTCAGCCATTTCAGAGAGCAATTAAGAGTCGACCACATTGCTGTGGGTCTGGAATCACATGTAGGCCAGACCAGGTAAGGACAGCAGATTTCCTTCCCTAAAGGACATTAGTGAACCAGATGGGTTTTATGACAAATTGATGATGATAGTTTCACCATTACTGAGACTTCCAAATTTTTATGAATTAATTGAATTTAAATTCCACCAGTTGCCATGGTGGGATGTGAACCCATGTTCCCAGGGCATTAGCCTGGGACTTTGGATTACTAGTTCAGCAACATTACCACTATGCTACCGTCTCCTTGCCTAAGAATAACGTCCCTTCTTCCTTCCTTACTTCCTATGTTTAGCGCTTTACCATGTCTAAGGATGAAGATGAAAGTAGCCTAGCAGTCTATTTTTTTTATTTATCCGTGGATTGTGGGTGTCACTGGCTAGGCCAACATTTATTGCCCATCCTTAATTTCCCTTGAGGTGGTGGTGGTGAGCTGCCTTCTTGAACCGCTGCCATCCGTGCGGTGTAGGTATGGTGCTGTTAGGAAGGGAGTTCCAGGATTTTTATCCAGTGACAGTGAAGGAATAGCGATATAGTTCCAAGTTAGGAAGGTGTGTGGCTTGGAGGGGAACTTTCAGGTGGTGGTGTTCCCACACATCTGCTGTCGTTGATTTTCAAGATAGTAGTGGTTGGGGTTTGGAAGGTGCTGTTTAAGGAGTCTTGACGTGTTGCTGCAGTATATCCAATAGATGGTAAACACTGCTGCCACTGTGTGCCGGTGGTGGAGGGAGTGACTGTTTAAGGTGGTAGATGGGGCGCCGGGGCCTGAACTTGAAGGGGGAAATTTCAAAACTAATCTGTGGAAACAATACTTCTGTGAGCACATGGTCAATCAATGGAAGAGGCTCTTTGGGAGATAGTAGAAAGAGTTAGTACTGATTTATTCAAATGCAAATTAGATTCCTTTCAGAAAATAATATTTTGGGATCCAGTATCTGAATAATCTGAGACATGATGTGTGGAGAGTGCAGTGTGTTCGGGAGGAACAGGTGATTGTGGACCTGTGATTCCCAAAGCTCTCCATTACTAGGGGTTTTCCTCACCTCCTCTCCAGCTCTGTTGTAGACTCATTGATACAGATTGCTTGTTATGATTCATCTACATGCTGCCCTTTTGCGACATCATCTGAAAGCACAGCATTCGCTTTCACATGTGGTGACACCCAGCTCTACCTCACCACCACTTCTCTCACCTCCTCCACTGTTGCTAAGTTATCAGACTGCTTACCCGACATCCAGAACTGAATGAGCAAAGATTTCCTCCAATTAAATATTGGGAAGACTGAAGCCATTGTTTTTGGTCCTGCTCCAAACTGTTCCCTTGCTACTGACTCCAGCCCTCTCCTTGACAACAGGCTTAGACTAAACTAATGTGTTCACAATCTTGATGTCACATTTGATCCCAAGATGTATTTCTGACCACATATATATGCCTTCACTAAGATCGCCTATTTCCACCTGTCTGACTTCACCCCTGTCTCAGCTCATCTGCTGCTTAAACCCTCATTCATGCCTTTGTTACCTCTAGACTTGACTATTCCAATGCACTCCTGACTGGTCTCTCACATTCTACCCTCTTTGAGGTCACCCAAAACTCTGCAGTCTGTATCTTAACTTGCACCACGTCTGGTTCACCCCGTGCTCGCTAACCCACATTGGATCCCAGTTCAGCAATGTCTTGGATTTTAAAATTCTCATCCTTGTTTTCAATTACCTCCATGGCCTCACCCCTCCCCCCCCCTCTCTCTGTAATCTCTTCCAACCCCACAACCCTCCAAGATATCTGCGCTCCTCTAATTCTGGACTCTTGAGCATCCCTGATTTTAATTGCTCCACCATTGGTGGCCGTGCCTTTAACTCCATAGGCCCCAAGCTCTGGAATACCTTCTTTACACCTCCCTACCTCTCTCTCCTCCCTTAATGCATTCCTTACAACCTACCTCTTTGACCAAGCTTTTGGTCATCTGACCTAATATCTCCTTATGTGGCTCCATGTAATATTTTTATTATTGTTGTATCATGTGACTACCAGAATGGTAGAAGGTGAACTAGATTGACCCCAGGGTCATTTTTCATCCAGCAGCTCATGAGTTCCTGTGAGTAGTGATCAAAAGCTTGGTCATAGAGGTGCCGTTTACAGAGCGGTTTGGGGGGGGGGGGGAATTCTCGATACTGGAATTACATCCGTTGCAGTGTCAAACCTCAGTGGGTGTGAAACAGGCTTCATTAGGAGGGGCTAGTGGCAGTTTACACCAGAGGCAGCTCGTTCCCTGTCTCCAGGGTTATAGTGCAAACTAAGCGTTGCTGTGACGAAGAAACCTCAAGATTAAAACAAAAAATATAATGCTGCAGATGCCAGAAATCTGAAACCGAAAAATTGGAAAATGCCAGAGAGAAGTTCGAGCGAAGTGTTACAAAACCTGAATCATTGCTGCTTCTTCCAAAGAAACTGTAGCATTAAAGTTGCAATATAAACATGCACTAAAATCTACTAAATTCTTTTTTTTTTGGTGGTGGGAGGGGGTAACGGGGAGTGAACGATCTGTCTTAAAGGTGGTCACGAGTAGACTGTTGCTCTCCAATGTTTAGCTGGGAGAGAGAGGGCCAAGTAAGCTAAATTCTCTGAGTCTGGGCCTGCAGCAAGATACTCCAGCCATCACCAATGTGTATCAGATAATCCAGGGAAACACATCCTCTATTTTCAGTGGCTTGTTGGCTGTAGGGTAGACACCTTGTTGCAAGGTCCAGTCTTGGATGGCCGATTTTACCTGAATCTGTGGCTCAGCTAGGAGCACTGTTGCCTCTGAGTTAGAAAGTTGTGGGTTCAAATCCCACTCCAGGCTGATTGGTGCACCCAGTGCAGTACTGAGGGAGCGCTGCACTGTCAGAAGTACTGTGTTTTGGATAATATATTAAACTGAGGCCACGTCTGCCCTCTCAAGTGAATGTATAGGGCTCCACGGCATTGTTCTAAGAAGAGCAGTGGAGTTATCGCTGGTGTCCTGGCCGATATTTGCCCCTCAACCCTCAGTGAAAATAGATCATCAGGTCATTATGGCATTGCTGCTTGCGGGATCTTGCTGCACACAAATTGGCAGTTCTGTTTCCTACATTACAACAGTGACTGTGCTTCTATTGATTGGCTGTGAAGTGCTTTGGTATGTACGGAGGTCGAGCAAGGTACCATATCAATGCAAGTTCTTTCCTTTAAAATTGTCCACAAAGTAGATTATAAAACTAGACTGCACTGAGCAAGACACTCAATATTTCCACCCTCCCTGTCGGGGAAATACCACTACAACACTCTGCCTCTGCCTTAAAAGAGAACCTTTTGTCCACCTTTGTGGAGTGTGGCAGATCAGACGCCATTTCCTTATCCCATGTGCTACCGTTTGGATGGCCAAATTTGGAATTTCAATCCATGAAGTTCAAACACAAACTCTGAATGCGCTTGCGCCATGTTCTCGTGTCAGTTATTCTTAGACAGCCATTAACCCATGTATTTATCTAAAATGTGTAAATATTAGTGTATTAATCACGCTTACAGGAATGTAGTACGAACACACAAGTTTCGCTGAGCAGATGTTTTACCCTGTATTCTTTTCAACTTTCGGGTTTGTGTTCTGACACAGCATTGCAGAATGATCTCTATAAGTACCATCATTTCAATGAACACATTTAGTTAGCTTCGAAATACCAGAGAATATCCTGCCCCTGAAAAGTGCCCAGTCTACCACAAATTACCCTGGATGGCGTCGAGCTTCTTGAATGTTGTTGGAGCTGCACCCATCCAGGCAAGTGGAGAGTATTCCATCACACTCCTGACTTGTGCCTTGTAGATGGTGGACTGGCTTTGGGGAGTCAGGACGTGAGTTACTTGCCGCAGAATTCCCAGCCTCTGAGCTGCTCTTGTAGCTGCAGCATTTATGTGATTGATCCAGTTCAGTTTCTGGTCAATGGTAACCCCCAGGATGTTGATAGTGGGGGATTCAGCGATGGTAATGCCATTGAACATCAAGGGGAGATGGTTAGATTCTCTCTTGTTTGAGATGGTCATTGCCTGGCACTTGTCTGGCGCAAAAGTTACTTGACACATATCAGCCCAAGCCTGGATGTTGTCCAGGTCTTGCTGCATATGGACATGGGCTGCTTCAGTATGAGGAGTTGCAAATGGTGCTGAACACTGTGCAATCATGGGCAAACATCCCCATTTCTGACCTTATGATGGAGGGAAGGTCATTGATGAAGCAGCTGAAGGTGATTGGGCCGAGGACACTACCCTGAGGAACTCCTACAGTGATTATCGGGACTGAGATGATCGACCTCCAATAACCACAACCATCATCCTTTGTGCTAGGTATGACTCCAGCCAGCAGAGAGTTTTTCTCCTGATTCCCATTGACTCCAGTTTTGCTCGGGCTCCTTGATGCCATACTTGGTCAAATGCTGCCTTGATAAGTTAGTAGTTAGTAGGTCAAATGCTGCCTTAGTAAGTTTGCGGATGACACAAAGGTTGGTGGAGTTGTGGATAGTGATGAGGATTGTTAGAGGATACCGCAGGATATAGATCAGTTGGAGACTTGGGTGGAGAAATGGCAGATGGAGTTTAATCTGGACAAATGTGAGGTCATGCATTTTGGAAGGTCTAATACAGGTGGGAAGAATACAGTAAATGGCAGAACCCTTAGGAGTATTGACAGGCAGAGAGATCTGGGCGTACAGGTCCACAGATCACTGAAAGTGGCAAAGCAGGTGGATAAGGTAGTCAAGAAGGCATACGGCATGCTTGCCTTCATTGGTCGGAGCATAGAGTATAAAAATTGGCAAGTCATGCTGCAGCTGTACAGAACTTTAGTTAGGCCACACTTGGAATATTGCGTAGAATTCTGGTCGCCACACTACCAGAAGGATGTGGAGGCTTTGGAGAGGGTACAGAAGAGGTTTACCAGGATGTTGCCTGGTCTGGAGGGCATTAGCTATGAGGAGAGGTTGGATAAACTCGGATTGTTTTCACTGAAACGATGGAGGTGGAGGAGCGACATGATAGAGGTTTACAAAGTTATGAGCGGCATGGACAGAGTGGATAGTCAGAATCTTTTTCCCAGGGTGGAAGAGTCAGTTACTAGGGGACATAGGTTTAAGGTGCGAGGGGCAAAGTTTGGAGGGGATGTGCGAGGCAAGTCTTTTACACAGAGGGTGGTGAGTGCCTGGAACTTGCTGCCAGGGGAGGTGATGGAAGCAGATACGATAGCAACGTTTAAGAGGCATCTTGACAAATACATGAATAGGATGGGAATAGAGGGATATGGGCCCCGGAAGTGCAGAAGGTTTTAGTTCAGACAGGTATCATGATCGGCGCAGGGTTGGAGGGCCGAATGGCCTGTTCCTGTACTGTACTGTTCTTTGTTCTTTGATGTCAAGGGTAGTCACTCTGACCTCACCTCTGGAGTTCAGCTCTTTCTGTCCATGATTGGAGCAAGGTTGTAATGAGGTCAGGAGCTGAGTGGCCCTGGTAGAACCCAAACTCAGCGTCAGTGAGCAGGTTACTGCTGAGTAAGTGCCGCTTGATAGCACTGTTGACGACCCCTTCCATCACTTTTCTGATGATTGGGAGCAGACTGATAGGACTGTAATTGGCCAGATTGGATTTGTCCTGCTTTTTGTACACAGGACTCGCTGGGCAATTTATCACATTGCCAGGTAGATGCCAGTGTTGTAGCTCTATTGGAACAGCTTGGCTAAGGGCACAGCTAGTTCTGGAGCACAGGTCTTCAGTACTATTGCTGGAACATTGTCAGGGCCCATCGCCTTTGCCATATCCAGCACCCTCAGCCTTTTTTTGATATCACACAGAGTGAATTGGATGTGATGCTGGGGACCTCAGGAGGAGGCCAAATGATTCATCCACTCTGCACTTCTTGTCTTTTGCACTCATGTACTGGGCTCCCCCATTGTTGACGATGGGGAATTTTGTGGAGCCCCCACCTGTCAGTTGTTCAATTCTCCACCACCGTTCACAACTGGATGTGGCAGGACTGCAGAGCTGAGATCTGATCCATTGGTTGTGGGATCACTTAGCCCTGTCTATTGCATGCTGCTTTCGCTGTTTGGCATGCAAGTAGTCCTGTGTTGTAGCTTCATCAGGCTGACACCTCATTTTGAGGTATGCCTGGTGCTGCTCCTGGCATGACCTCCTGCACTTCATTGACCCAGGGTTGGTCCCCTGGAATGATGGTAATGGTAGAGTGGGGGATATGTCAGGCCATGAGGTTACAGATTGTGGTTGGATACAATTCTGCTGCTGCTGATGGTCCACAACACCTCACAGATGCCCAGTTTTGAGTTGCTAGATCTGTTCGAAATCTATCCCATTTAGCATGGCGGTAGTGCCACACATGATGGTGGGCACCCTCAATGTAAAGATGGGACTTTGTCTCCACAACGACTGTGCGGTGTCACACCTACCAATACTGTCATGGACAGATGCATCTGCGACAGGTACATTGGTGAGGATGACGTCAAGTAGGTTTTCTCTCTTGTTTGTTCCCTCACCACCTGCTGAAGACCCATCTAGCTGCTATGTCCTTTAGGACTCGGCCAGTAATGATGCTACCAAGCCAACACTGGTGATGGACATTGAAGTCCCCCCACCCAGTGTACATTGTGGGCCCTTGCCACCCTCAGTGCTTCTTCTAATTGGTGTTTAATTGGAGAAGCACTGATTCATCAGCTGAGGGGTGCAGTAGGTGGTAATCAGCAGGAGGTTGCCTTTCCCACGTTTGACCTGATGCCACGAAACCTCAGGACTTCCAGGGCAACTCCCTCCGACTGTATACCACTGTGCCACCACCTCGGTGGGACAAGACATACTCAGGGATGGCGATGTCTGGGACATTGTCTGTAAGGTATGATTCCGTGAGCATTACTATGTCAGGCTGTTGCTTGACTAGTCTGTGGGACAGCTCTCCCGACTTTGGCACAAGCCCCCAGATGTTAGTAAGGAGGACTTTGCAGGGTTGACTGGGTTCATAAGATCATAAGAACTAGGAGCAGGAGTAGGCCGTCCGGCCCCTCGAGCCTGCTCCGCCATTCAATAAGATCATGGCTGATCTTTTCATGGACTCAGATCCACTTACCTGCGCTCTCACCGTATCCCTTAATTCCTTTATTGTTCAAAAAGATATCTACCTTAGCTTTAAGAACGTTTACTGAAGAAGCATCAACTACTTCACTGGGCAAGGAATTCCATAGATTAACAACCCTCTGGGTGAAGAAGTTCCTTCTTAATTCAGTCCTAAATCTGCTCCCTCTAATCTTGAGGCTATGCCCTCTTGTCCTAGCTTCACCTTCCAGTGGAAACACCCTCTCTACTTGTATCTTATCTATTCCCTTCATAATTTTATATGTTTCTATAAGATCCCCCCTCATTCTTCTGAACTCCAATGAATATAATCCCAATCTACTCAGTCTCTCCTCATAAGCCAACCCCCTCAACTCCGGAATCAACCTAGTGAACCTCCTCTGCACCCTCTCCAGTGCCAGTATATCCTTTCTCAAGTAAGGAGACCAAAACTGCACACAGTACTCCAGGTGCAGCCTCACCAGTACCTTATACAGCTGCAACATAACCTCTCTGCTTTTAAACTCAATCCCTTTAGCAATGAAGGACAAAATTCCATTTGCCTTCCTAATTACTTGCTGTATCTGCAGACCAACCTTCTGCGATTCATGCACAAGGACACCTAGGTCCCTCTGCATAGCAGCATGCTGCAACTTTTTACCATTCAAGTCATAATCCTTTTTACTGTTACTCCTACCGAAATGAATGACTTCACATTTATTAACATTGTATTCCATCTGCCAGACCTTTGCCCACTCACTCAATGTATCTATGTTCCTCTGCAAAGTTTCACAGTCATCTACACACTTTGCTCTGCCACTCATCTTAGTGTCATCTGCAAACGTTGACAACCTACACGTGGTCCCCAACTCCAAATCATCTATATAAATTGTAAATAATTGCGGTCCCAACACCGATCCCTGAGGCACACCACTAGTGACTGATTGCCAACCAGAATAGCACTCATTTATCCCCACTCTCTGCTGCCTGTTAGTCAACCAATCCTCTATCCATGCTAATACTTTACCCCTAACGCCATGCATCCTTATCTTATGCAGCAGCCTCTTGTGCGGCACCTTGTCGAAAGCCTTTTGGAAATCTAGGTACACCACATCCACTGGGTCCCCATTGTCCACCTTGCTCGTAATGTCATCATAGAATTCCAAAAGATTTGTCAAGCATGACCTGCCCTTCATGAACCCATGCTGCGTCTGCCCAACGGGACAATTTCTATCGAGAGGCCCTGCTATTTCTTCCTTGATAATAGACTCAAGCATCTTCCCCACTACAGAGGTTAAGCTAACCGGTCTATAATTCCCCATCTTTTGTCTACCTCCCTTTTTAAACAGTGGCGTCACATCTGCTGTTTTCCAATCTGCTGGGTTTGCCATTGGCATTTCTGGTGCCTAGGTCAATGCTGAGTGGTCCGTCCGCTTTCATTCCTGTTCTGAGGCTTTGTAACGATTTGATACATCTGAGTGGCTTGCTGGGCCATTTAAGAGTCAATCACATTGCTGTGAATCTCGAGTCACACGTAGACCAGAACAGGCAAGGATGGCAGATTTCCTTCTCTACTGACCGAGTCCTAAAGGACATTAGTGAACCAGGTGGGTTGTTACACAACTATCGATTATGGTTTCATGGTCACCATTAGACTAGCTTTTAGATTTATTGATTGACTTCAAATTTCACCATCTGTCGTGGTGGAATTCGAAGCCATGTCCCCAGAGCAATAGCCTGGGGCTCTGGATTACCAGTCGAGTGACATTACCAATGCACTACTGCCTCCCCATCTTCATGTGATAATAACTAGATCGATTAGTGATATTGATTGAGAGATAAATATCAGCCAGGACAGGAGGCCGAAGTCCCCTGCTCTACTTCAAACAGTATGATGGGATCTTTGACATCTACCTGACAGGGCAGACACTGCCTCAGGTTAATGTTTCACCAGAAAGGCAGCACCTCTGACAGTACAGCATTCCCCCAGTATTACAATGGAGTGTCAGCCTGGATTTTATGTTCCATTGTCTGGAGTGGGACTTGAACCTACAACCTCTGACCCAGTGCTGCCAACTGAGTCACCGCTGGCACACACTAAGGAGGCATCGCAATGGCACAAGTTGACAGAAGCTAGCCAGCCAATCAGATCATGCTTTCACATGCTATTTAGTCAATAAAAATTGCATTTTGAAAATGGAATCCTACATCTGTCCTCTATAGAGACGGACGAGGTGTTGGTTTCTGTGGGATGAGCATTGCAGCAACCCAGAAAAACCTTGGCCACTGCAGTAACCCCAGCATGGGTTAAAGATTCAAAATCAAACATGCCTGCACACTGAGTCATAATCTTCTCCCAACACTACAAACACACACCTGACAGGATACACAAAAAGACATCTCTTCATGACCCATTTAAAAGAAGGTTTCTCAAAACAATTCCACCTCAGCTACAGGCATTGCTAAACTGTCAGCAGACACAGAACCATCAGCCTGGACTTCTCACTGTACTAAGCTGAGTATTCCTCTGCTGAGCTGCCGCAGTCTCTGTGGGTGAATTTGGGACTGTGCATGGGGTTTGATACAAGGGCCTTACCGCATTCTTCTTGGACTTGGTGTTGCTTCTCTGCACATCTGTTCCTGACATCTGTTTGCTCTGCTTAGTGTCCAGACGAACACGGATGAAATGTGACCCACGGTAGCTTTATATGCAGCTGGTGCCCGAGGCAAATCTGCTGCTGGATTCCGAGAGAGCAGAGCCTGACTGCGAAAATTACCCTGCCTGCTTTATTTCAGTCTTCTGCTCTATCGCCGGCTCCCGTGGGTGATTTTAATTTATTCGCCAACACGTTCTCGCGATCAATAATCCCCATTCAGCCCGGGGGAGGGGGGAAATCATCTCACACGAAGCCTCCGCTTCTCCAACACAACACAGCAGCAATCCCACTTTTAAAACCTGCATGTTACACACACACACACACTCAACAGTCTTGCTTTATTTACATCTGAGTGAGATGTAATCTCCAAATGCATTCTCACCCAGAAAGTTACCACTCAAATATAAATCCAAGATGGTACTAGCAACAACCTCAGAAACTATTCTGCAACACTTCAACATCGCAATCCCTCAAATTTGATGACAGAATATTTCCCAGAACGTTTTCGAGAGTTCAAATGAGCACACTAATTGAAAAATATCAGTTATTATTTATTACCCCTAATATTTAAATAACATTGGCTGATCATTTTTCAAACATTCACAAAATGCGCAACAGAGAGATAACATTGGAACCAATCAGTTCACTGCCTTTCTCCCGGGACTGATATTCTGTGATTATTTCTGTCTTTCAAGTTACCTCTCTCAGGGGTGAAGAGGATGCATCACTTTCAACCTCCAGACTTCTGGCAGTTTGTAAAAACATTACCAATGAATGAAATGCAAACGTCTGCTTAAAAGTTGTTCCAGATGGGCGATGGATTGAAAGTTTCTTTGCCTGTATTTCTCATGCTTCAATAATAGGCTCTGACCCTTCAAATGAATAAAATGGGCCCAATTGGTACATTTTTATTTATTTAACTACTAGTATAAGATTTGTTACTGCAGTGTGCTGCTTATTGACAACTTCCCTGTCAACCACACCGTCTATAGTATCTGGAGTACCTGTTAGGTGATGTTGTGATAGGAGTTTTCACTGTTAACAAGTCACATGCTGTCTGTCACAGAATCACCCACTACTGTACAAAGAACAAAGAACAGTACAGCGCAGGAACAGGCCATTTGGCCCTCCAAGCCTGTTCCGATCTTGATGCCTGCCTAAACTAAAACCTTCTACACTTCCAGGGACCGTATCCCTCTATTCCCATCCTATTCATGTATTTGTCAAGATGCCTCTTAAACGGCGCTATCGTACCTGCTTCCACCCTCTCCCCCGGCAACAAGTTCCAGGCACTCACCACCCTCTGTGTAAAGAACTTGCCTCGCACATCCCCTCTAAACTTTACTCCTCTCACCTTAAACCTATGTCCCCTAGTAACTGACTCTTCCACCCTGGGGAAAAGTACAGGTGCATTCTTTTAAAATATTCATTTAAACACTTTCTGATGCTTTAAATCATCCATTACTCATTTTTATTTTTGCTCTCGCGAGATCTTCCTCCTCAAGCTGCCAACTTTAGTGAAATTGGAGGTCTGAGCCTCCAGGGCTCTCTCTAGCTCCTTGCTCCAGGACAAGGTATCTCAGGGGCTGCCCATTCTTGTTACACAGGACCCTGAAAGACAGAATTAGGTCATTCGGCCCAACTGTTCCACACAAGTCTCCTCCCATCCTGCTTCATCTCACCCTATCAGCATATGCTTCTATTCCTTTCCCCCTCCTGTGTTTATCTAACTTCTCTTATGCTATTCACCACTCCTTGTGGTAGCGAGTTCCACACTTTCACCACTCTCTGGGTAAAGATGTTAAAGTTTAAAGTGTGGCTGAAAGGGTTTAATTGCCCTGTTGTGGCACTCTGCCAATTTTTGCGCAGGTGCTAACTGGGTATGC
The DNA here is from genome assembly GCF_036365525.1 of Heterodontus francisci. Lineage (NCBI taxonomy): Eukaryota > Metazoa > Chordata > Chondrichthyes > Heterodontiformes > Heterodontidae > Heterodontus > Heterodontus francisci. The sequence continues at coordinate 6,322,928 of NC_090385.1, forward strand.
AAGCCTTTCCTGCAAACTCCAACAACCATACCCTGCAACATCTGAAAATCAGGTCTTCCGAGCACTCTTTGGCCTCTCCCAGTGTAACTCATTACTTCCAAGCATTTTTTGGATAGATTTTCAAATCCCTCTGTGGTCTTGTCCCTCCCTATGTCTGTGACCTTCTCCAGGCCCACAAGCCTCCTTTTAAATCTGGCCTGTTGAGCATCTCCGATTTTAATCACTGCACCACTGATGGCCATACCTTCAGCTGCCTGGGCCCTAAGCTCCGGAATTCACTTCTTGATACTTTCTGCCTCTCTCCTCCTTTAAGACACACCTTAAAACCTACCTCTCTGATCCAGCTTTTGGGTCACCTGTTCTGATATGTTGCACTGGACTGGTTCCTGCGATGAAGGGATTGCCCTACGAGGAGAGATTGAGGAGACTAGGCCTATATTACCTGGAGTTTAGAAGAATGAGAGGTGATCTCATTGAAACATAGAAAATTTTAAGAGGTTTGACAGGGTAAAGGGTGGGAAAGTGTTTCCCCTGGCTGGGAAATTTAGAACATGGGGGTCACGGTCTCAGGGTCAGGGGTCGGACATTTAGGACTGAGATGAGGAGAAATTCCTTCACTCAGAGGGTTGTGAATCTTTGGAATTCTCCACCCCAGGGAGCTGTGGATGCTCAGTCGTTGAGCATATTCAAGACAGAGATCAACAGATTTTTGGATACTAAAGGAATTAAGGGATATGGAGATATTGCAGGCAGGTGAAGCTGAGGAAGACCAGCCACAATCTTGCTGAATGACCGAACAGGCTCAAAGAGCCAAATAGCCAACTCCAGCTCCCATTTCTTATCTTCTCACCTTCTTACGTCTCATTATGTCAGACTTTGCTCGATCATACTCCTGTGAAGAGCCTTGGCATGTTTTACTACATTAGAGATGCTATATAAATGCAAATTGTTGATGTTCCCTTTTTTTTTAATTTCACCAGATCTTAAGCCCTCAAACTCCTCACAAAATGTTTCCATATCTATTATAAATAGGTACATATTAATTTCAATTCCAAAATGAATTAAATACTGCTCACTTCCAATTCATATTTAAAACTATAATTGCACAGCATCAGTTATGATCTTATATGACTTTTACTAGTGAGCTAATAATCCAATATCTTCCAATATTCCTAAATAACAGGAGATTAGAATGCTCAAGATCATGAAAAATCAGAACAAATTAACGGTCCGGAGTTTGTGATCAGCAGCAGAGATCACCGCTGACCTCAGTAAAAGCCTTGCTGAGTGATCTCTGTGGTGGGAACTTTATCTCTCTTGCCGTGCAGTGGATTGCAGTATTCCGAAATAAGGATTTCCAGTGTGGAGTTGCAGTGATGTCATCAAACCAACCAATCACATTAAAGAATTTTTACAGACAGCAAACCAGGAAATGAAAAGAACTAATAATCAAATCACTTTTTAAAAATTTTATAGCGAGCAAAATAAAGATTGGGGTATACACATGGGGTTGAGGTAGAAGCTGAAATATCATGAACAAATTAAATTATTTTAAAAAACCTGGTTTAAAAAACAATCTAGTAATTAATCATAATGGAGACATTTAAAAACATTCCACAGGGGAGACAGTGGCATAGTAATAATGTCACTGGACTAACAATCCAGAGGCCAGGCTAATATCCTGGGGACATGGGTACAAACCCCACTACGGTGAGCAGTGAAATTTAAATTCAATTAATTAATAAAAATCTGGAATTGAAAGCTAATCTCAGTAATGGTGCCATGAAACTATCATTGATTGTTGTAAAAACCCATCTGGCATCTGGTTCACTGACGTCCTTTAGAGAAGGAAATCTGCTGTCCTTACCCGGTCTGGCCTACATGTGTCTCCAGACCCACAGCAATGTGGTTGACTCTTAACTGCCCTCTGTAATGGCCTAGCGAGCCATTCAGTTGGGCAATTAGGGATGGGCAACAAATGCTGGCCTTGGCAGTAATGTCACATCCCATGACAGAATTAGAAAAAAAATATTTTTAGGGCCAGATCTGTTGTTCAGAAGTAGATATCACTCAGATCACTGTTAAAAACCCAGTTATACCTCCCTGAACAAGGCTTCATATTTTGTGGGGTTTCTAACAGTGATACAAGAGCAGAAAAGCAGAAGTTCTCACCACATCAATTGATCGCTCTGATTTCCAGCTGTGGAGATGATGTGAGGTGGCGGGTGCGGTTGGAATTCTATGGTGCAGCTTGTGATTGGAGCAGTGAATGACAGACCACATCAGGATCTCCACATTAATCTGTGTTTGTGCTAAATCCTGCGGCTGCAGTCAGATTTAGAGTGGTAATGACGGCGAATGCTGACAATTTAGCATCAAAAATCTTCAAATACTGTAATACCCCACAAACCATTGAAATCAGTCACTGGTACCTGAAAAATGATGTACCCTTGTTCCTGGCCAAGCTCGTGACTGGACTGAGGTGTCACTTTTACCTCTCGTTTCTGGAGGAAGGATTGTTGAGAGGAGACTGGACTGAGGCTTTAAGATGTTGAATGGAATGGATAAAGGAGAGAGGTATTTATCGGAGGAGAGTCTAGAACACGAGATGTAATGATGTAGGAACTGTGGAGTTTGGAGTTTTGGCTTCAACTGCTGTTTGTGAAGTAGGAAGCAATTCCACAAGACCTCTTCCTTGGACTTTTGGAATAGAATTAGACCATTCAGCCCCTCAAGTCTGTACTGCCATTTAATTAGATCATGACTAATCTGTATGGTAACATTTCCCATTGCTTGAAGTTGGCATCTAAGCTAATAAAATTTATTGCTTTTAGCCCTTTAAACATTAAATCCCAGTTCCTTCACCCAACATTCCAACACCAGATGATGGTGTAGTGTTTTATGCTGCGGGAGTTGTAATCTTAATAGACACCCAGGCTATTAACTCAATGAGTTCAAATCCCACTATAGCAGTTTATTTATTTTTCTAAAAATGGGGGGAAAAAAATTGGTTTAGTAAAAATAACCACGAAGCTGATACATTGTTATAAAAACCCAACTGGTTCATTCACGTCCCTGTGGGGTAGGCAATGTGCCATTCTCACTCGGTCTGGGCCTATATACCACACCAGTGTTTGACTTGTAACTGCCTTCTGAAGTGGCCTAGCAAACCACTCAGTTGTAGCAAATCACAATGGTAGTTCAAGAAGGCAACCCACTACCACTTTCTCAAGTGCATCTTGGGATAGGGAATAAATGCAGACTTGCCAGTGAGACCCACATCCCATGAATGGGTTTTTAAAGAAGATCAAGCTGCCCACACAGATGGAAGATATATCAGATGAGGCATTCAGTCATTTGCATATCATTACAATACACCCAGCCATATTTGTCCAGGCAGACTGAATGTCACCTGTGACCGCTGGTGGGAAAGTGGTCAGCTACATACATAGACAGGGTCCAGCAGACCCTGCCCCACCCACCCTAATTCCACTGAAGATTTTCAGAGGAAGGGCAACAACTCTAGGTTTGTATGTTTTAACAATTTGTTACATTCTACTGTGGGTTTCCACCTCAGTGACTCTTCCAAACTGCAAGTATATTCATGCGTTTTATAGTAAGTAGCAATTTGCAAAGGAACTGGAGGGGGAAATGCAGCCTTCTTATCAGCGCTGATAAAAATTTATTGATGTTCTTTTAATAGTTAGAATGAAAATAAGCCAATTCAAACTATAAATAACTTCAAAGTAAGTGCAGATACAAGGGCTCTTGAAGGATAGAGGGGAAAATGAACATGGTTGAGCCGAATGGCCTGTAACTTGCTGTAACTTCTGGGCTGTCTAAGGAAATGAGACTTGAAATACTGGGACAATTTCCACTAGAGCAGAAAAGGCCAAGATGAGATTTAATTTCATTAGAAATTAGGAAGAGCTTTGATAGAGTGAATAAGGAAGCACTATTTTCCCTGATTGGAGATTCAATGACAAGGGATCATCAATTTAAAAGTGTCACCTGGAGAGTATATAGGAGAAATTCCTGAACTCAAAAGAATTATTGGGAGTAATTGAGGCAGAGACCATCTTTTAAGGGAAATTTGACAAAATATTTGTAGCAGAGGAAAATACAGGGCTATGGGGAGAGAGCGGGGCAGTGGAATCAGTTTGGGATTGATTCAGGGCTGTTTGGGATCTTCTTCTCCCTGCTGCTCTCACATGTGTTCAAGTCTTTCGAAGGAATTTTCCTCCACACAAGATCAGATGGCAGATTGTTCAACCTTGCCCGTCTAAGAGCGAAGACCAAAGTACGGAAAGTCCTCATCAGGGAACTCCTCTTTGCTGACGATGCTGCATTAACATCCCACACAGAAGAGTGCCTGCAGAGACTCATCGACAGGATTGCAGCTGCCTGCAATGAATTTGGCCTAACCATCAGCCTCAAAAAAACGAACATCATGGAACAGGAAGTCAGAAATGCTCCATCCATCAATACTGGCGACCACGCTCTGGAAGTGGTTCAAGAGTTCACCTACCGAGGCTCAACTATCACCATCAACAAGCGCATGGGAAAGGCTTCCACTGCTATGTCCAGACTGGCCAAGAGAGTGTGGGAAAATGGCGCACTGACACAGAACACAAAAGTCCGAGTGTATGAAGCCTGTGTCCTCAGTATCTTGCTCTACGGCAGCGAGGCCTGGACAACGTATGTCAGCCAAGAGCGACATCTCAACTCATTCCACCTTCGCTGCCTCCGGAGAATCCTTGGCATCAGGTGGCAGGACCACATCTCCAACACAGAAGTTCTCGAGGCGGCCAACATCCCCAGCACATACACCCTACTGAGTCAGCGGCGCTTGAGATAGCTTGGCCATGTGAGCCGCATGGAAGATGGCAGGATCCCCAAGGACACATTGTACAGCGAGCTCGTCAATGGTATCAGACCCACCAGCCGTCCATGTCTCCACTTTAAAGACGTCTGCAAATGCGACATGAAGTCCTATGACATTGATCACAAGTCCTAGGAGTCAGTTGCCAGTGATCGCCAGAGCTGGTGGACAGCCATAAAGGTGGGGCTAAAGTGTGGCGAGTCGAAGAGACTTAGCAGTTGGCAGAAAAAAAGACAGAAGCGCAAGGGGAGAGCCAACTGTGTAACAGCCCCGACAACCAATTTTCTCTGCAGCACCTGTGGAAGAGACTGTCACTCTAGAATTGGCCTTTATAGCCACTCCAGGCGCTGCTCCACAAACCACTGACCACCTCCAGGCGCTTACCCATTGTCTCTCGAGATAAGGAGGCCAAAGAAGATGATGATTCAGGGCTACAGGGAGAGAGCAGGGCAGTGGGATGATAAATAGAGAGTAGTTTCTAATAATAATTTTTAGATTTAAAAGTATGGAAAGTCTATGCACTACACGATCCAACATGCTGGAAAATACACCAAATATAATGCCAAAAAATTAAATTAGATAAAAAATTCAAATCATAGAATCTTGCAGGACAGAGGCGGCCATTTGGCCAGTGATGCCTCTTTGAAACAGCTATCCACTTAGTCCCAAGCCCCAGCTTTTTCCCCTTAAACCTACAAATTAATCTTCATCAAGTACAATTGTCTTTTGAAAGTTCCTGTGGAATCTGATTCCACTGCCCTTTCAGGTAGTGCGATCCAGATCTTAACAACCTCTGATTGAAGAAAATTCTCCTCATTTCCTCTAGTTCTTCTACCAATTATTTCTGATCTTTGACCTCTGGTTACCGACGCACTTGCCAGACCAAACAGTTTTTCCCTACTTGCTCTATCAAAGCCCCTCATAATTTTGGATACCTCCATTAGGTCTCCCATTAACCTTCCCTGTTCTATGAACAGCAATCCCAGTTTCTTCAATCTGTCCACATAACTGAAGGCCCTCATCCCCTGTATCATCCCGGTAAACGTCCTCTGCACCCTCTCCAAGGCTTTCCCCTCCTTCCTAAAACATGGTGCTCACAATCCAGCTGCAGCCGAACCACAGATGTGGAAAGTTTTAGCTTGGTAATTTCATTTCCTCAAATAGGATTCAAAGGGTTTTGGGTGTACCCAGATGTTAAGTTACAAGCCGGTATCCCACTGCACTTTCAGTATAGTTCCTTCTTTTTAAACATTGTAGGTTTACCAGTGACTTAGCAGTTCACAGAAGCATGGTCAATGTGATCTGCTGGATTGGTATTGATTGCTTGAGGGGGATAAAGAGGAATTTTCCGTATGTCCTCTCCCATTTTGACCCTGTTTTTGTGTCTCTCCCAGGAGATTACATGGGATTGTTGAGGGTGGGGAGTGGTGGTGGTGAGACGGGAGAATAGGAAGTCTCTGGTCATGATGCTCCAGAAATCGTGATTGTGGGACCAGCTGGTCTTTTCCTGCCATCAATTTCATAAGCTTAACTTCCCTGCTGTTTGAGAGTTGTTAGCTTTTTTGAAACAGTTGTTCAGCTTTTCTTAATTTTCTAAGTTGGCCATGTTTATATCACGATGTCCCAAAGAGCTTCACAAAGAATGAACAGTCGCTGTTATTTGGCAGCTATTTTGCATGGCTGCGTTTGCTGACAACGCTAGCACTAGGTGGCGCTGCAGTGTCACATGCGCAAATGCCACTAAAACGTCACAGTCTGCGACTTCAGGTAGCTGCCAGGTCTAAAGATGGTGCTGCTTAAATAATCATACGAAAGCAACCTAATCTAAACACGTGGCAGCACACAATGGCGGGAGGGAGAGAGTGAGCGAGCGGGCCGGGGACGGGGGGGGGAAGCGGAGCGGCCGAAAGAGCTGAGCAGCTGGAGAGAGCAGCGAAGTGGGGGAAGGAGTGGAGCGGCCGAAAGAGCGGAGCGGCCGGAGAGAGCAGCGAGGGGGGCAACAGAGCGGCCTAAAGAGCGGGGGGGGGGGGGGGGAGGGAGCGGAGCTTGACGCATGCGTGAATTTCCGTTGGCATTTCATTGCTGTATGCGTAAAGCGCGTGTGCAGAGCCCTCCAGGCGAGTTGCCCAAAGATGCACACGTCACGCGATGATGTCATCGGCGCATGCGCTAACCAGTCCTGGCAAGTCGGAACGCAGCGCACGCGCAGAGAGCAGGAGCCCATCCACGCATGTGCGCACCTTGGCGCAGCCTGATGACGTCAGTGACCGGTTGCGTTGTCAGCAATCACTTTGATTTTGCACAGAGTAATGTCCCACAAACAGCTATGATAATAATTGAAATGCTATGAAAATAATAAATTGAATTTGAAAACTGTTTGGAAAGTGATGTTGGAGTCTCATTGGGATAATGGACTGCAAAACAATCTCTGACCTCTACACAAAAAGCCATAAATAATTGTCAAGCTTGATCACAAACAGCAAAAACAGAAATAATTGCATAATGCTAAAAATGGACTTCTGCCAGTCAATCCATTGTTGGCGATTTGGTTGAAGTGAAGAATATTGGCCAGGACACTTCCATCACTTTATAAATGGTCACTCGAGGATAGATATTAGCAGCATTGCTTAACCCTGTCTTCCAACTGATTGATGGGGGAATTACCCAATCATCTCTGTTCTGCTGGGACTTGTGTTGTCACTGTATACACCCATGTATATTAGCCCCAAATATAACCAAACCTAGCCAGGATGGGATGTGTTAAGGTTGCACGCCTGATTTACACCCTGCTCAACGTTTGGCTCCATTGGAGTTAATGGAGGGTAAAACCGTGCAGCCGACCCCAAAACGCCCTGTTCTGACCGGTGTGTTGGGTTAAAATCAGGGCTCGTGCATCAACTACACTCACTGGCCTCCTATAGTGCAGAGCTGGCCCGTAGGGCTGGGCTATCACATGTGGCCCCCAAGTCCTCCCAAACCCAATACAGTTAGTTTGTAACCCACAACTTACTATATATTCTTAGGATGCTGGCAAAGCCACTGTTTATTGCTCATCCCTAGTTGCCCTGAGAAGGTGGTGGTGGTCAGCTGCCTTCTTGAACCACTGCAGCCGCTGTGGTGATGATCCCTGGTGGGAAAATTTCAGGATATGACCCAGCCTTGTTGAAGGAAAAGGTGATGTATGTCCAGGGCAGGATGGTGGGGAAGTTGTGTGATGGCATCACCCCAACATTGCCGCTCTTGTACCCCTCAGTGGTAAAGGTTGGAAGGGCTGTTGAAAGGGGAGAAAGGCAAGGTTTCCAATTACACTTTCTCTAGCCCCACCCATTATCACCTCCTCTTTATCATTGAATCAATCCTGCCTTCCACCCGAACACAGCTCTTTCCCTTTTGTACATTCTCCCCTCTTTCCCTACCCCTGTATTTGTTAAAAAAGCTGTTCATCTCTAACATCTTAACATTCTGCCGAAAAGTCATCAACTGAAAACATTTACTCTGTTTCTCTCTCTACAGATACTGCCTGACCTGTCGAGTGCTTTCCAGCATTTTCTATTTTTATTCCAGATATATTGTTTCCAAATATATATTGCCTTTGTTAGAAACCATGGAGCCCTTGTTCTGCAAATAAACATCAACCAAACATCGAGGGTGAATGAAAATTGAACTTGGTGTCTTTAAATACACATTCACCTCCAACCCTCGCCAGCCTGGAGCTACAAACTAACTCTTTTGAGTTTGGCAGGGCTGTTTGAATTTCCTGTAATGCAACCAGAAATGGAAATAGACGAGCAGGTATGGTGCTGGCCAAATAGGCCTGTAGAAGGCAAGCATCTTTATAGGTGTCAGCTGTAGTTTAGTGGGTAGCACTCTTGCCTCTGATGGTTAGGAGTTCAACTCCCATGCACTACAGTACCGAGGGAATGCTGCACTGTCAAGAAATGTTGTCTTTCAGAGGAGATGTTAAACTGAGGCCTTGTCTGCTCTCTTCTGTGGATGTAAAGGATTCTGTGGTGCTTTATTGAAGAGGATCAGGGAAGTTCTCCGCAGTGTCCTGGCCAATATTTATCCCTCAAATAACATCACTATAACAGATTATCTGGTCATCAGCAGTGACTACATTTCAAAAGTACTTCATTGGTTGTAAAACACCGTGGGACATAAATTAAAGGTCTTTGTTGCTTTTTCTTTATAGATAACACTTGGTCTGTGTGATCTCCTGGGCTAGTTTTGATCGCCTGAAGGGGTCAGAGAAAATTTTCCTGATTATCCATTCCATTATTGGCCCTGGGTTTTTGTCTCTATGTTTTGCCTGGCTCAGGAGGTTACATGGCTGTGGGAAGAGGGAGGGGACGGTGGGGAGAGGGGGTAGCAAGAGTTTACTCATGATGCTTCAGTCACCATGCATGTGCGGCAAGCTTGCTGTTCTTGAACGTCAATTTTTTATGTTCATATAGATCACGATTTGAAACCTTTTGCTACTGGAAAAGCAGGTTTGATAATAATGAATGAATACCACAGGAGCCAGAAATCCAAGTCAAGCATCTTCTCCCACTAAAGTTAAACATTCGCAAACCAACAACTCATCCTAACTATATAAACAACATCTAACCACCATAGAGGACGCCGCCTTCAAGTTTACCAAACAATTCAGACCCACCAGACTGGATTAATTATCCACCCTTGATTAGATTCAGAGGGAACAAACTCCCAGTTGCTTCTCCTCACTCAGTCCAGAGAAATTTTTATAAGGCTACCTGATAACCCAAGGATTTTGTTCAGTTCAAGGGCTCAACTTCACTTCCAATATAGAATTTAGAAATCAGTTAGCTTCAGATGGTCAAATATCTGAGATTTGGTCCAAGTTAGATGAATTTGGAATCCTATGTGCATCCTACAATTTATCCCAATCCCTGAGGGACTGATCAATATAAACACAGGGGACAAGCTATTCCAAACACTCAGTCAGTGGTCAATCTAACCCAGGGAGAAAGAAATGGTCCACTTTACAGCCACATCCTGCAGTAACTGTCTGGACAGTGTTTGTTATTAAATAGCACATCAAATCTTACCTTTTTCAATTCTTTCATAAGCACAGAAAGGATCTTACTAATCACTCAGGCACTGAAGAACAAATGGAAAACAAATTACTCACCGCGATTTGGATAAGGGCTGCTTTGATAGATGCCCATGTATCGAGGCGCCTGTCCAAGATAACTAGGAACTTGATTTCCGGTTTGTGTAGACTGTGGAAAAAGAGAGAAAGAGCAAACTGTCAAACCAGCTTAATATCAATTAGAATAAAATGCAGAAAACTGTGCAAAATAAATCCTCTCGTTAATGCTCCTCCTCATTCAGCTGATGGGCCTAAATGCCCAGGAGCAGGGGGAGTCCAGGCTTCACCCCATGGGCCATGTGTCAAACCAGCTAAGTAACTTCAACCAATTTCTTATTCCCCAGTTTGTCTTTCTTCAAAAAAATTAATTCTCAGAATGTGGGGAAGGTCAATACCTATTGTCCTTTCCTAAACTGATGAAGGTGCTGTAGTTGTATCTTGAACACTGACTCATCTCACAACTGGGTGGCTTGCTAGGCCACTTCAGAGGACAGCTAAGGGTCAACTGTGTGGGACTGGAGTCATGAGTAGGCAACTTTGGGTCACAGGGCAGTGTCCCTTCCTAGAAGGGCATTCGAAAGAACTTGCATTTCTAGAGTCTTTCACAACCTCAGTACACCCCAAAGCACTTTACAGCCAATGAAGTACTTACGAAGTATAGTCACTGTTGTAAGGTAGGAATCACAGCAGTCATTATGCGCACAGTGAGACTCCACAAACAGCAATAAGCAATTAGGAAGGCAAATGGCATGTTGGCCTTTATTGCAAGAGGATTGGAGTAGATTTAGATTTAGAGATACAGCACTGAAACAGGCCCTTCGGCCCACCGAGTCTGTGCCGACCATCAACCACCCATTTATACTAATCCTACACTAATCCCATATTCCTACCACATCCTCACCTGTCCCTATATTCCCCTACCACCTACCTATACTAGGGGCAATTTATAATGGCCAAATGAGTAAATGGCCAAATGAGTACAAACATAAAGTCATCTTGCTACAACTGTGTAAGGCTTTGGTGAGACCACACCTGGAGTACTATGTGCAGCTTTGGTCTCTGTATTTAAGGAAGGATATACTTGCATTGGAGGCAGCACAGCGAAGGTTCACTAGATTGTATCCTGGGATGAGGGGGTTGTCCTATGATGACAGGCTGAGTAAACTGGGCCTATATTCTCTGGAGTTCAGAAGAATGAGAGGTGATCTCATTGAAACTTACCAGATTTTGAAGGGCTTGACAAGGTAGACACTGAGAGGTTGTTTCCCCTAACTGGGGATTCTAAAACACGGGGGTAGAGTCTCAGGATAAGGGGCCAATCATTTACGACTAAGGTGAGGAGAAATTACTTCACTCAAAGGGTTGTGAATCTTTGGAATTCTCTACCCCAGAGGGTTGTGGATGCTCCAACATTGAATATATTTAAGGCTGAGATAGACAAAAGTTTGGTCTCTCAGGGAATCAAGGGATATGGGAAGTGGGCGGGAAAGCGGAGTTGAAACCCAACATTAGCCATGATCGTATTGAATGGCAGATCAGGCTCGACGGGCCATGTCTGCTCCTATTTCTTCTGTTCGTAATGCTCTAATGAACAGGTAATCTCTTTTAGTTCTTGGATGGAGGATAACTATTGACCCAGGACACTAGGCAAATCTCCTCTGCTCTTCTTCAGTATCCTTTCCACCCACCTGATAGTTTAACATCTCATCAGAACAATGGCACCGCCAAAAGTGCAGCACCCCTTCAGTACTGAACTCCTGGTGGGATTTGAACTTATGATCCTTGAGTCTTCTTAAACCACTTTGGAGAACAGTTAAGAGTCAACCATGTTGATGTGGGACTGGAATCACACATAGACCAGACTGGGTAAGGATGGCAGGTTTCCTTCTCCAAATGACAATCCAACAGTTTCATGGTCACTTTCACTGATACCAACTTTTTCAACAAAATTCAAAAATTCTCAAACTGACACAGTGGGATGTAAATTTCACATTTTCTGAGTTACTAGTCCGATAACATAACCACTACACACTGCCTGCACGTAAACAGAATTGGAAACATCTAGACCATTGCTCCCCCCGTCCTCCCTTATTTTCTCCTATTCAGCACTATGTAACACTCCTTCACTTTGTAAACATTCCTGGAACTCGCTGCCTACAAGGGTGGTGGAAGCACGATCAATGATTTCAAAAGGAAATTGGATTGGTACTTGAGGGAAATACTATGGGGATAGAGCGGGGGAGTGGCATTGACTGGATTGCTCTGCTGAGAGCCAGCATAGACTTGATGGGCCAAATTGCCTCCTTCTGTTGTGTACTGACTCTACGACATTGCTCAGGCTGGTTCAGATCCATCCTCTTGATCACCCCAAGTGCAATTGCGATCAAGTGGAGTGGGACAGTTCACCTGAACGTTCCTTTAGATGGTGTCGTTCATTCCTTTGAGAAGTTTAAATCAGCACCACACCGAGAACTAACAAAATAGATTCAGCTAAGGTAGGGAATGTGAGAAGTTGACATGTAATCACCAGGTAGGTAGGTAACTGATCAAGTATTTGTACTCAAATGCTCACCTAGGAACACTGGAATTGGAAACATCAACATTTACTCCATTAAGCCACGCCTACTCTTCATTTTTTGCTTCCAATTCCCTGTCCTCTCTCCATATCTCTACTTACTTCCCAGGTAAGTGTCTGTCTCCCTTCTAAACACATCTATTGATTGTGCATCAACGTCTATTGAGGGTTGGGTGTACCATATTCTCAAACTTTTGTTCGAAAAAAAGTATTTGTGAAAAGATATTTAAATATCTAGTGAATTGAATTCCTGTCCACGCCACTTTTTGTTATTCAATCTTTTTATTGGATCAGTGATGGTCCTCAAACATAGACTGAAGAACATCAAACCTAACATGGTATGTTATATGGTATAACTCTTGTGTCCTTACAAAACAGCCTACCATCTTACTCCTGCATCCTGCCCACCTATTTCCACCACCATATCATCATTCACAACTGCGTCTCCCTCAGTCCCTCTGCCCGAGGGTCCTGTGGAATATAGAATTATCATTGAAAGCTATCAGCATCCCAGCCAAAATCAAACAAGGTTTGAGCACCGTTTTGGTCTTCCAACTTAATAGCGAAAGTTTCGAATAGTGGTAAGGCTATTGCAAAATTCGAACTGCCATCAGTAATCTTCACACAACATTTGTGTTCTGCATCAGATATGGAGGGAAACTGCCGAAGCAGATTGCATTGATCAGATGGCGCAATCTACTAACAATTGCCTCCATTTATCATCTTCATTGATCACAAGTGTACGTTTAACTGGGTTGATCGATAGACTATGTTCTGTATTATGTCCCTTAGAAACCAGGGCTCAGGAGACAGATAAAGTCATAACAAATGGCCTCAAAATTACACATTACTGAAAAGCCATGCCAATCTTAAAATATCTGCGCTGGAGAAATGCTTTGGGACTGCCTTATCATGTATCTTTGATGTTTCAAAGGAAATGCTATTTGTGGATAAGAATATTTGCTTGCAAGACAAAAATGGACATTAATATTGCTTTTTATTATGAGAAATGGATTCTATTTCCGAGAGTAGATTTAGGGAATCTATTTCCTTGGTGGGGGAATCAAGAACAAGAGGGCATATTCTTAAAATTAGAGCCAAAACATGCAGGGGAAGTCAGGAAGCACTTTTTAATAGAAAAGGTAGTGGAAATCTGGAACTCTTTCCTGCAAAAAGCTGTAGATGCTGGGGATAAATACAACTTTGAAGACTGAGATGGATAGATTTTTGTTAGTAAGGGTATCAAGGGATCTAGAGCAAAGGTGAGTATGTGGAGTTGATGTACAAATCAGCAATGATCTAACTGAATAGTGGAACAGGCACGGGGGCTGAATGGTCTGCTGCTGTTTCTATTTTAAGTTGTTAGTGTCTTTGTCTGACTGATACCATTGTGCTGGGTTCAGAGACTCTGATGTCCCAAGCAATTCTTGAACTGAAGCCTTGCCCCGAATAGCAAGCACAAACCATGGTGACAAAACTGAAGTGCTTTCCTTATGAAAACTGTTTCTTTGATTACCAATGCTCAGTGGAAATAAGGTGTTGGTTTAATATTAACGTGAGATTGGCAAGTCATGTAAGTAACACAGCAAGTGAGTGGTATTTGGCTGTACTATAACCAGTGCAGTGAACCACACTAAGGATCATCACTGGAGGAACAAAGGACAAAATTAGAACTATTTATTTCCACGCAGCAGGTTACTAGAACAGAGACTGTTTCATTGAGACAGAGACAATGAGGACAATTCTACTGTACCTAGTTCTGAAGCAGGCTGAAGAAAATTCACAAGGACAATGGGAACTCAGAACGCACAGTCTGTTAGTATCACCCACAAAATTCCTGCCAGGTTTCCATGGGATTATTACCCTACGAACAAACACTGGTATTTATTGAAAACCGTTCCCCAGTGACAATAAAAATAAAAGCAAAATACTGTGGGTGCTGGAAATCTGAAATAAAAACAAAGTGCTGGAAATACTCATCAGGTCTGGCAGCATATGTGGAGACAGAAACAGAGTTAATGTTTCAGGTCTGTGAGCTTTCATCAGAACTCCTCAGTGACAACATCCTGATGATTTTTAAAAATTCATTCTCAGGGTGTTACAAGGTTGGCATTTATCACCCAATCCTGGTTGCCCTCGAGAATGTGGTAGCTTGCCTTCTTGATCAATTGTACTCTGTGTGCCGAAGGTAGGGAGATTCAGGATTTTGTTACAGCAACAATGAAGGAACGGCCGATGTACATTCAAGTCGGGATGGGGTGTGACTTGGAGGGGAACTTGGAGGTTCTGGTGTTCCCATGTACCTGACCCTCTTTCCTCCTTTAAGATGCTCCTTAAAACCTACCTCTTTGTGCAAGAATTTGGTCACCTGTCTAGTATCTCCTTATGAGGCTCGATGTCAATTTTTTGTTTGGCAATAGTCCTGTGAAGCACCTTGGGACATTTTTACTATGTTAAAAGCACTATACAAATGCAAGTTGTTGCTGTCTTTGTCCTTCTGGGTGGTGGAGATTGCGGGTTTGGAAGGTGCTGCCCAAGTAGCCTTGGTGAGTTGCTGCAGTGCATCCTGTAGATGGTACAGACTGCAGTCTGGGTGAGCCAGTGGTGGAGGGGGTAGATGAGCAGTCCAACTGGTTTATTCTTGTTTTTTTATGTGATGGTTGATATAAATGAATGGCTTGCTGGGCCACATCTGAGGGCAGTTAACAGTCAACTCCATTGGTGTGAGACTGGAGTCACATTGTTATGACCGAGGTGGAAGGAGTGCACTGTTTATTCTAGTTCCACTTCTCCACAGGTCACAACATATATTTAAATTTTCCCACCTACTGATACTCTATTTTCGCAGAATAGAACACACTAACCAGGTTTCTTTAATAAACAACAAAATTATCAGTTTATTATAAAACAAGTTTTAACCAATAATGAAGTAAAGCACAAACACACAGATTGAAATTTTTAAAGTTCGCTTTTTACCTTAGACTCTCACATTCACACACACACATAAACCCATTAACCAGAAAAATAAAAGGGATTTTTGTTCGGAGCTCTCTTACAGACAAAAAACACTTGCTCATTTTTGAAGAAAACAGCAGATGAGATATGTTGTGTTCCAAAACTGGCACACAGTCTGGCCTCCGAGTACACGCAGACTGGTAACTGGGATCTTTTAGAACAGTTCTTTTCAGGCTGCATTGTGAATTAATTTAGTAGGCTTTTCTACAAAGACAGGAAACGAGATAAGTTGACACAGTGGACAGCTCAGGGTCTAGAAAGATGCTGGAAAGCTGAGCTGGGTTGTGGTTTAA
This sequence comes from Heterodontus francisci, assembly GCF_036365525.1. Taxonomy (NCBI): domain Eukaryota; kingdom Metazoa; phylum Chordata; class Chondrichthyes; order Heterodontiformes; family Heterodontidae; genus Heterodontus; species Heterodontus francisci. The sequence continues at coordinate 6,338,806 of NC_090385.1, forward strand.
TCTCCTTCCTTGAGAATTCTCTTCTCCTTCTGTAGGCTTGACTCTTTAAACATTCAGCAAGAATCTGGTCTCTTCCTCCAGGCTTGTCCTGTCAAAGGGGCGCACGATCGTCACTTCTCTGCCCACATCTTTCCCCAGTTACCAGGGTTTCTGTTCTATTTATAACTTGAGTCATGTGACAACCAGTTCTTTCAGCGTACTCTTGATGACCCCTCTTGAAAAAAAAACTGGTCCAACATTTCTACAATTTGACTATGAATTCCTCAAAAAATATTTTCACAAAAACAGAATCACTTTCATAACAACATATAAGTTTAAAATTGGGTATAAACAGCAGGTTTCTCCCCTAAAGGTCATTAGTGCAGCACTGAATGTTGAGATGGACTGCCAGTGATGTAACATATCAAGCTTCTTCTACTGGTCCAAAGTGATTCATCAAGATTAGAACTGATGGCCTTCAGACAGTTGGTAGCACACTTTTGGGTTGAAGTCCCACTGCAGAGCCTTGAGTGCATAATCCAGGCTGACATCCCCAGTCAATACTGATGGAGTAAAAACGAGAAACGCTGGAAATACTCAGCAGGTCTGGCAGCATCTGTACTGATGGAGTACTGCAGTGTTGGAGGTGCTGTCTTATAGGGTGAGACATTAAACTCATTGAAACATAAAATTCTTCAGGGGCTTGATAGGGTGATGCTGGGAAACTGTTTCCCCTGGCAGGGGAATCTAGAAAATGGGGTCGCAGTCTCAGGATAAGGGGCGTCATTTAGGACTGAGATGAGGAGAAATTTCTTCACTCAGAGGGTTGTGAATCTTTGGAATTCTCAATGCTCCTTCATTGTGTATAATTCACTCAGATAGACAGATTTTTGATCTCTCAGGGAAACAAAGGATATGGGGAGTGGACAGGAAAATGGAATTGAAGCAGATCAGCCATGATCGTATTAAATGGTGGAACAGGCTCGAGGGGCCGAATGGTCTACTCCTGCTCCTATTTCTTACATTCTTATGCATCACTCAGGCAGGTGCTTACTTGTTGTGTTGATCAGACTCCATTGATTTGAAGGTTGCTAGTTTTTTCCAGAACTAGTATTACCATCTCTTCCTAACCTGTGTGCTCTTTACCAGGAATGTCAACGGAAGCTGGAGCACAAACTTGGACTGGACTCGTATTTACTGAAACCAATTCAACGAAATATCAGCTATTGCTGAAGGTACGTCAAGGGGGTGTTACAACAGAGCCAGAGAAGGATACATAATCTTACTTACTACATTCTGAAATACAAAGAAACATCATAAATTGAGACAGCTAGATTTTTGAGTACTAAGGGAATTAACAGATAAGCGGATAGTGTGGGAAGGTGCAGCTGACATAGATCAGCCATGATCTTATTGAATGGTGAAGCAGACTTGAAGGGCCAAATGGCCAACTCCAGCTCCTATTTCTTAAGTTCTTAAACGGAGACAATCCCCCTGCCCTCCCCGCCGACCGTCTGCCCTCTCAGATGTGCATAAGAAATTCTGTGGCCCTAACTGAAGCAGAGTGGGGGAGCTGGCCAATATTCATCCCAGTAACCCCAGTTCCCCAGTACAAATGTTCACCCAACCTCATAAATCCTAATGAAACAGCACATGGTATCAAGTGGTTTAAAAATATTTAATAAACAAAACGAGAACAGTCTGAAACTGGTGTCTGCCGCCCTGGTGCTTATACTGTTCATTAGCAAGTACCCAGGGAGTGGTGAGTATGTGGAACTCGCTACCACAGGAGTAGCTGAGCTGAATAGGATCGATGCATTTAAGGGGAAGTTAGATAAGTAAATGAGGGAGAAAGGAATAGGATTTGCTGATAGGGTGAGTTGAAGAGGGGTGGGAAGAGGCTCGTGTGGAACATAAACACTGGCGTAGAGCAGTTGGGCTGAATGGCCTGTTTCTGTACTGTAAATACTATATAAATGTTGATTAATTGCGTGGAATGTTTTTCAACGAAATCTCTGTGGCAGGAGGCTGGCAATTGAGTGCCAGTGAGAAGAGGGCTTCAGCAGTCTGTGGAACTGTACTAGACACACTGGAGAAGGAGAAAAGCATTAATACACCATGCGAGTTTCAGTGTATACCTTGGAATGGCAGTCAGATAGGTGAGGACCTTCTGTATGACCTCTTCTGAAATCTCACTGAAGCTGGGGTACTCTGGAAAAGTTACAATCAAGGCATCATCTTTTCCTCGTCCACCTATAGTAAACAACACCAAATATCAGTATAACATCACATACAGGTCACTGTATAACTAGGCCTATTGTGGGGTGTTTGATATATTTACAAGAAAGTTATATAAACAAGCGAGGGAGAAAGGTTAAACTGATAGATTGAGATGAAATAGGGTGCGCGGAGGCTCAAACAACGACACGGACCTGTGGGGCCAAATGACCTGTTTCTATGCTGTAAATTTGGCATAAATTCTACACAGTACAACCTTCCTTATCATTATTTCAATATAGATGATTGATGTAAAGTGACTAGAGCACTGCTGAGATAGCGAATGGTTACATGAAAATTACTTTTCCACTGAACTACTTATCAACCAGTCTTCCTGTATTTGCTCACCATACTGTTTATCAAACTATCTGTTTCACAGTGATTATCAGGAAAGACTGCACAGGCTGGGACTTATCTTTATCAAAGAGAAGGCTGAGGGGTGCATTAATAAAGGTCTTTAAAATTATGAAGTGTTTCCACAGGATAAATGTAGAAAATATAACACCATTACTAATAAATCCAATAAGGAATTCAGGAAAAAAATTCTTTAGCCAAAGATCAGTGAGATGTATTCATGGGGAAGCCTAAAAAGTGCATGAAGGAGAAAGGAATAGAATGATCTACTGATAGGGTTTGATAAAGTAGGGTAGGAGGAGACTGCTGTGGATCATTAACGGTGGCACAGACCAGTTCAGCTGAATGGCCTGTTCCTGTACTGGAAGTTCAATTTAATTCAATGTAATTTGGACAGGAATCAGCCAAGCTGTTCCGGTACAGCTACAACACTGGCATCTACCCTGCAATGTGGAAAATTGCCCAGGTATGTACTGTACACAAAAGGCAGGACAAATCCAACCTGGCTAATTACCGCCCCATCAGTCTATTCTCGGTCATCAGTAAAGTGATGGAAGGTGTCATCGACAGTGCTTTCAAGTGACACGAGCTTAGCAATAACCTGCTCAGCGACGCACAGTTTGGGGTCCGCCAGGGCCACTCAGCTCCTGAGCTCATTACAGCCTTGGTTCAAACGTGGACAAAAGAGCTGAACTCAAGAGGTGAGGTTAAAATGACTGCCCTTGACATCAGGGCAGCATTTGACTGAGTATGGCATCAAGGAGCCCGAGCAAAACTGGAGTCAATGGAATCAGGGGGGAAACTCTCCACTGGTTGGAATCATACCCAGCACAAAGGAAGAGGTTTGTGGTTGTTGGAGGTCAATCAGCTCAGCTCCAGGACATAAAAGCTAAATACTGTGGATGCTGGAAATCTGAAATAAAAACAAGAAATGCTGGAAATACTCAGCAGGTCTGGCAGCATCTGTGGAGAGAGAAGCAGAGTTAACGTTTCGGGTCAGTGAACTGAAGTTCCGAAGAAGGGTCACTGACCCGAAACGTTAACACTGCTTCTCTCTCCACAGATGCTGCCAGACCTGCTGAGTATTTCCAGCATTTCTTGTTTTTATTTCAGCTCCAGGACATCACTGCAGGGGTTCCTCAGGGTAATGTCCTAACCCAAGCATCTTCAGCTGTTTCATCAATGACCTTCCTTCAATCATTAGGTCAAAAGAGGGGATGTTCACTAATGATTGCACAATGTTCAGGACCATTCGTGACTCTTCAGATACTGAAGCAGTCCGTGTAAAAATGTAGCAAGATCTGGACAATATCCAGGTTCAGGCGGATAAGTGGGAAGTAACATTTGCGCCACACAAGCGCCAGGCAATGACCATCTCCAACGAGAGAATCTAACCATCTCCCCTTGACATTCAACGGCAATACCATCGCTGAATCCCCCACTATCAACATCCTGGGGGCTACCATTGACCAGAAACTGAACTGGAGTAGCCATATAAATACCGTGGCTACAAGAGCAGGTCAGAGGCTAGGAATCCTGCGGCGAGTAACTTGCCTCCTGACTCCCCAAAGCCTGTCCACCATCTTCAAGGCACAAGTCAGGAGTGTGATGGAATACTCTCCACTTGCCTGGATGGGTGTAACTCCAACAACACTCAAGGAGCTCGACACCATCCAGGACAAAGCAGCCCGCTTGATTGGCACTCCATCCACAAACATTTACTCCCTCCGCCACTGATGCACAGTGGCAGCAGTGTGTACCATCTACAAGATGCACTGCAGCAACGGTCCAAGGCGCCTTAGACAGCACCTTCCAAACCTGCGAGCTCTACCACCTCGAAGGACAGGGCAGCAGATGCATGGGAACACCACCACCTGCAAGTTCCCCTCCAAGCCACACACCATCCGGACTTGGAACTATATCGCTGTTCCTTCACTGTCGTTGGGTCAAAATCCTGGAACTCCCTTCCTAACAGCACTGTGGATGTACCTACCCCCACATGGACAGCAGTGATTCAAGAAGGCAACTCACCACCACCTTCTCAAGGGCAATTAAGGATGGGCCATAAATGCTGGCCTGGCCAGCGATGCCCACATCCCATGAATTTATTTTATTATTTTATTTATTTTTTATTTTTTATTTTAGAGATACAGCACTGAAACACCGAGTCTGTGCCGACCAACAACCACCCATTTATACTAACCCTACAGTAACCCCATATTCCCTATCACCTCCCTACACTAGGGGCAATTTACAACAGCCAATTTACCTATCACCTGCAAGTCTTTGGATGTGGGAGGAAAACGGAGCACCCAGTGAAAACCCACGCAGTCACAGGGAGAACTTGCAAACTCCGCACAGGCAGTACCCAGAATCGAACCTGGGTCCCTGGAGCTGCGAGGCTGCGGTGCTAACCACTGTGCCACTATGCTGCCCTAATTTAAAAACTTCTCTGGTTAGACTCAGCTGGAGTATTGTGTGCAATCCTGGGCATCACATTTTAGGAAGGATATCCAGGCTTTAGAGAGGGTGCAGAGGAGATTTACAAGAATGCTACAAGGGCTGAGCGACTTCAGTTATGAGGAGAAACTAGAGAAGCTTTGGATTTTCTCCTTCGAGCTGAAAGGAGTGATTTAATAGAGGTGTTGAAAATTATGAGGAGTAAATAAGGAGAAACTGTTTCCAACGTCAGAGGGTCAGTAACCAGAGGATACAGATTTATGATAATTGGCAAAAGAACCAGAGGGGTGATGACAATTTTTAATCATGCAGTTGTTGTGATCTGGAATGTTCTGCCTGAAAGGGCGATGGAAGCAGATTCAATAGTAACTTTCAAAGGGAATTGGATAAATAACTGAAAAGGAGTAAGTGTAGGGCTAAGGAAAGAGAGCAGTGAGAGTGGAACTAATTGCCAACTCTTTCAGATAGGCAGAATTGCCTCCTTCTGTGCTGTATGATTTTAACCATTTGCATTTATATAGCGCCTTTAATGTAAAAAGAAAAATCCCAAAGTGTTTCACAGAGGTTGAGGAAGAATGGGTGGTGAACCAGCAAGGTGAGATTATGAGGGGTGTGAAAAGTTTAGTCGAAGTGATGTATTTTAAGGAAGTTCTGAAAGGAGGTGAGGAAGGTGGAGTTGTTTAGGGAGGGAACTCAATAGCAAGGGCCTTAGGCAGCTGGAGCCTAGTCTTTTTTTTTAATTATTTGTTTCATGGGATGTGGGTGTCGCTGGCCAGGCCAGCATTTATTGTCCATCCCTAATTGCCCTTGAGGTGGTGGTGGTGAGCTGCCTTCTTGAACTGCTGCAGTCCATGTGGGGTAGGTACACCCACAGTGCTGTTAGGAAGGGAGTTCCAGGAATTTGACCCAGCGACAGTGAAGGAACGGCGATATAGTTCCAAGTCAGGATGGTGTGTGACCTGGAGGGGAACTTGCAGGTGGTGGTGTTTCCATGCATTTGCTGCCCTTGTCCTTCTCGTTGGTAGAGGTCGCGGGTTTGGAAGGTGCTGTCTAAGAAGTCTTGGTGCGTTGCTGCAGTGCATCTTGTAGATGGTACACACAGCTGCCACTGTGCATCGGTGGTGGAGGGAGTAAATGTTTATGGATGGGGTGCCAATCAAGCGAGCTGCTTTGATCTGGATGGTGTCGAGCTTCTTGAGTGTTGTTGGAGTTGCACCCATCCAGGCAAGTGGAGAGTATTCCATCACACTCCTGACTTGTGCCTTGTAGGTGGTGGACAGGCTTTGGGGAGTCAGGAGGTGAGTTACTCGCCGTAGGATTCCTAGCCTCTGACCTGCTCTTGTAGCCACGGTATTTATATAGCTACTCCAGTTCAGTTTCTGGTCAATGGTAGCCCCCAGGATGTTGATAGTGGGGGATTCAGCGATGGTAATGCCATTGAATGGCAAGGGGAGATGGTTAGATTCTCTCTTGTTGGAGATGGTCATTGCCTGGCACTTGTGGCTCGTGAATGTTACATGCCACTTCTCAGCCCAAACCCGGATTCTGCTGCATTTCTACATGGACTGCTTCAGTATCTGAGGAGCCACGAATGGTGCTGAACGTTGTGCATTCATCAGCAAACATCCGCACTTCTGACCTTATGACTGAAGGAAGGTCATTGATGAAGCAGCTGAGGATGATTGGGCCTCGGACACTACCCTGAGGAACTCCCGCAGTGATGTCCTGGAGCTGAGATGATTGACCTCCAACAACCACAACCATCTTCATTTGCGCTAGGTACGACTCCAAACAGCGGAGGGGTTTCCCCCCGATTTCCATTAGCTCCAGTTTTGGTAGGGCTCCTTGATGCCATACTCAGTCAAATGCTGCCTTGATGTCAAGGGCAGTCACTGTCACCTCACCTCAAGTTCAGCTCCTTTGCCCATAATTGAATCAAGGCTTTAAAGGTTTAGCATAACTCCCTTGCTGTTGTATTCCAACCCTCCATTTATAAAGTCAAGGACCGCGTAAGCTTCTGTTTTTTAAAACAGTCTTCTAAACTTTGTCCTGCCACCTTCAAAGATTTGTGCCCCCAGGTCTCTCTATTCCTGCACCCCCTTTGAACTAGTATTATTTAGGTGATATTAATGTAGCTCGAATTCAGTTGTGAATATGGCCAATTCTGAAGAAGGGAAAAGTCAATCTCTAGGTATGGTTAGCTTCACTTTTTCCTGAAAGGTAACTTTAGAGAACAATATGATGCAGTGAAACCTAATTTGAATGTGTAAACTGATAAAGCATATTAATTGCCAATTGCTTTGACATTCCTAACAGTCATCATGTCTTATTAACAACTGTTAACTTATTATTTATGAGTTACTGATCTCCAGTGCTGGTGGGCATCACAATTTTAAACAATAGTGAAGAGGTTGAGAGCCTGGTATCAAATTAATTTCAGGAGATAGGTCAAGCTGAGTTAACAAAACTTACCTGGAAGAAAAGCAAATTGTTTCTTCAGATCCTCACTAATGTTTTTTGCACAAATGGAGTTTAGAGCTTCTGGTACAAGGTCATCTATAAGGGAAAATATATATTTATATTAATTGTGATGTAACTGATTCCTTTAATCAGCTCAAGAACAAAACAATGTGTTTATATGACTTCTGATGAAAGGCCATTGACCTGAAACGTTAGCTCTGTTTCTCCACAGATGCTGCCTGACCTGCTGTATATCTCCCACATTTTCTATTTTTATTTTAGATTTCCAGCATCTGCAGTATTTTGCTTTTGTATTTATATAGCACTTTAACATAGTAAAAATATCCCAAGGTGCTTCATAGGAATATTACAAAACAAAAATTGACACTGAGACACGTAAGGAGATATTAGGACAAGTGGCTAAAAGCTTGGTCAAAGAGGTAGGTTTTATGGAAGGTCTTAAAGGAGGAAAGAGAGGTAGAGAGGTTTAGGGAGATTTGGACTCAGGCAGCTGAAGACATGGTCACCAATGGTGGAGAAATTAAAATTGGGGATGTGCACAAGGCCAGGTTTGCAGGAGCTCAGATAACTCGGGGAGGTTATAGGGCTGGAGGAGATTATAGATTTAGGGAGGGGGCACGATCATGGAGGGATCTGATCACGCGGATGAGAATTTTAAATCTGAGGTGTTGCTGGACTGGGAGCGAGTGTAAGTCAGGGGTGATGGGTGAACAGGACTGAGTTTGGATACAGGTAGCAGAGTTTTGGATGAGCTGAAGTTTTTGAAGAATGGGAGGTCAGACCTCATCCTCTGTTCCACGATGGCACCTGCAGAGCTGTGAGTACGTTGTTGGAAATATCCGAACACAAAACCCAGAACAAAATAAACTCATTCACACTAACTAGGGCCTACAACTAATTATTCTGAGATGGATTTACCCCGAGCCCCCCAACTACCCTCACAACACCACCTAATTTCAGCAATATTAAATCCCTTTCTTCTTCCCCTTGATACCAGAAAAATTAGTAACTGCAGTGTAAGGAAATGGTTCATTTTTAACCTTGTAGCTTTAACTTGTTTAAATTAAAAGGAATTCCAGTCAATCAACTTTAACTAATAAAGGTCACTGCACATCAATAGAGGGTTAGTCTCTGCTGGTGAGAGATTCAGCAGAGAACAAAGAACAGTACAGCACAGGAACAGGCCATTCGGCCCTCCAAGCCTGTGCCGATCTTGATGCCTGCCTAATCTTAAACCTTCTGCTCTTCCGGGGACCGTATCCCTCTATTCCCATCCTATTTATGTATTTGTCAAGATGCCTCTTAAACGTCATTATCGTACCTGCTTCCACCACCTCCCCCGGCAGCAAGTTCCAGGCACTCACCACCCTCTGTGTAAAGAACTTGCCTCGCACATCCCCTCGAAACTTTGCCCCTCACACCTTAAACCTATGTCCCCTAGTAACTGACTCTTCCACCCTGGGAAAAAGCTTGTGACTATCCACTCTGTCCATGCCGCTCATAACTTTGTAAACCTCTACCATGTCGCCCCTCCACCTCCATCGTTGTAGTGAAAACAATCCGAGTTTATCCAACCTCTCCTCATAGCTAATGCCCTCCAGACCAGGCAACATCCTGGTAAACCTCTTCTGTACCCTCTCCAAAGCCTCCATGTCCTTCTGGTAGTGAGGCGACCAGAATTGCACGCAACATTCTAAGTGTGGCCTAACTAAAGTTCTGTACAGCTGCAGCATGACTTGCCAATTTTTATACTCTATGCCCCGACCGATGAAGGCAAGCGTGCCGTATGCCTTCTTGACTACCTTACCCACCTGCATTGCCACTTTCAGTGACCTGTGGACCTGTACGCCCATATCTCTCTGCCTGTCAATACTCCTAAGGGTTCTGCCATTTACTGTATACTTCCCACCTGCATTAGATCTTCCAAAATGCATGACCTCACATTTGTCCGAATTAAACTCCATCTGCCATTTCTCCGCCCAAGTCTCCAAACAATCTATATCCTGCTGTATCCTCTGACAATCCTCATCACTATCCACAACTCCACCAACCTTTGTGACGTCCGCAAACTCACTAATCAGACCAGCTACATTTTCCTCCAAATCATTTATATATACTACAAACAGTAAAGGTCCCAGCACTGATCCCTGCGGAACACCACTAGTCACAGCCCTCCATTCAGAAAAGCACCCTTCCACTACTACCCTCTGTCTTCTATGACCGAGCCAGTTCTGTATCCATCTCGCCAGGTCACCTCTGATCCCAAACTTTGCATGTACGACCCTTGAAAAGGCTGCTGCCATAGATCAGGAAAATTGGGGAGTTATTCTTGTTAAAACTGAAGTCCAGCTAATTGGATGAGGTAATAGTGCGGATTCTCACTTGGACAGACTCGAAAGGTCGGGCTGAAGGGTGAGAATTGAGCTCAAAACCTGCGACATGGTGAATTCTCCAGTCTTGCATTGTAAGTGTGACCTTGAGTACATGTGCAATTAGTACAAATAATTGTCATCATTGTACACATGTAATTATTACTAGTTATCACTGCATGTCATAGAGGCATGGAGTCATTATGGCACAGAAGTTTGCCATTCAGCCCATCAAGTTCATGCTGGCTCTCTGTAGAGCAATCCAGTCAGTCCCATTTCCCCACTCTATCCCCGTAGCCCTGCAAATTTATTTCCCTCAATTTCCCATCCAATTTCCTTTTGAAATCATTCATCGTCTCTGCTTCCACCACCCTCATAGGCAGTGAATTCCAGGTCATTACCATTTGCTGAGCAAAAAAGTGTTCCTCACATCCTCCCTGCATCTCTTGCCCAAATCCTTAAATCTGTGTCCCCTCATCCTTGCACCATTAGCTAATGGGAACAGCTTTTCTTTGTCTACCTTATCTAAACCTGTCATAATCTTGTACACCTCTATCAAATCTCCCCTCAATCTCCTTTGCTCCAAGGAGAACAACCCATTTTTCCAACTAACCTTGTAGCTATGCGTGAAATTATTAATAGTTATCATTGTATATAAGAATCAGGAATAATAATTATTGCAACGCTTATTTCCCATGAAAGCCAATAAATAATGCTTTTGAATATTATCTTGTGAAACCACTTAAAAATGCATATGCAAGAACATCCATTCCCTAGCAGTAGGACCTTTCGTTCTCCTTCTCAATAGATACTGATCCATCAGACTAGCTTCAAATTTCACGAGCAAACCCGACTGCAGGCTTGATTAGGAATGAAAACACTGCCTAGTCGAGTGAAATACAGGATCAGTTATGTGCAGACTCTGATCAGTTCTCCAAGCGATGGTGCTAAAGAGTTAAGTTTGGGAATGGTTTAAAACAATACACAGCCATCGAGACCCCGCCCTCCAACATACCTCCTAATTTTATTCCGGAGTGCACAGTCAATTTGTTTAAGTGTGCGGGTACTCTAAATTTTTTGTATGGCTGCAGATACACAGTAAATTAAAGAGGCCGACTTGTGCGCGGCCTGCGTGGGAACCTTCCAACTGGGGGTTTCATCAGATGACCCCCCCCCCCACCCACCAAACTGCCAACTGGGCTGCCAGCTCCTTCCCTCTGCTACTGGTCGGCCTACACGTCCATTGTTGCAATGGTCCTCTTTCCCAACACCAACTGGGCTGCACAGTGGCGCAGTGGTTAGCACCGCAGCCTCACAGCTCCAGCGACCCGGGTTCAATTCTGGGTACTGCCTGTGTGGAGTCTCCCTGTGTCTGCGTGGGTTTCCTCCGGGTGCTCCGGTTTCCTCCCACAGCCAAAAGACTTGCAGGTTGATAGGTAAATTGGCCATTATAAATTGCCCCTAGTATAGGTAGGTGGTAGGGGAATATAGGGACAGGTGGGGATGTGGTAGGAATATGGGATTAGTGTAGGATTAGTATAAATGGGTGGTTGATGGTCGGCACAGACTCGGTGGGCCGAAGGGCCTGTTTCAGTGCTGTATCTCTAAATCTAAAACAAACAGAATCCTTTACCTGACTGAGTGCCAGTTAAGGATCGTCCAAACAGCCTTTTTATTCTCCCCCACCCCCTCTAGCACCTGCATCTCTAATACCATTACAACTAATAAACAACAGTGGTCACGGAACACGTTTAAAAATAATCGGGGATTATTGTCTCCCCGGTTGCTTGCAGCAGTGGCCTGAAGATTAATCTTTAATTCCTGGAAATTTCTGTACAATCCTGGAGGATCGGGAACACATCGTGACGTGGCCTCAATACAACAAGCTGCTCTGTAGATGAGGCAGTGACCTCACAATTTTGGTTGCCTCATTGCTTCATGTCAAATTTAATCTGAATGACTGAAGGAGGCTTGTTAATACTTACATAATAGCAAAATACTGTGCATTCTGGAACTCTGAAATTAGAACAGAAAGTGCCGGAAATACTCAGCTGGTCTGGCAGCCTCTGTGGAGACAGAAGCAGAGTTAACGTTTCAGCTTTGTGCCCTTTCATCGAACTGAAACATTCTGTTTCTCTCTCAACCGCTGCTGCCAGACATGCTGAGTTTCTCCAGCACTTCTGTCCTCATTTGTGAATACTTACATTCTGTTGACAATAAATTCACTCGCTGAGATCTAAACCACGTGCAGTTTGCACAACAGAAATTCTACTCATGCCTCCAGTAATTACTCAATTGAAAAACAACAGGATTTATCTACAGGAAGTGTTTGTTTAGCTCCAGGCCTACTAAACACATCCCCAAAGTCAAACAGCAGATACAGTATACATCCAATGTGTAAACAGCACAAGATAAATGTTTCATTTTTTTTATTTTTTATTTATTCATGGGATGTGGGTGTCGCTGGCCAGGCCAGCATTTATTGCCCATCCCTAATTGCCCTTGAGAAGGTGGTGGTGAGCTGCCTTCTTGAACCGCTGCAGTCCATTTGGGGTAGGTACACCCACAGTGCTGTTAGGAAGAGAGTTCCAGGATTCTGACCCAGCGACAGTGAAGGAACGGCGATATAGTTCCAAGTCAGGATGGTGTGTGACTTGGAGGGGAATTTGTAGGTGGTGGTGTTCCCATGCATCTGCTGCCCTTATCCTTCTAGTTGGTAGAGGGTGGGGGCTTTGGAAGGTGCTGTCAAAGGAGCCTTGGATAATTGCTGCAGTGCATCTTGTCGATGGTACACACTGCTGCCACTGTGTGTCGGTGGTGGAGGGAGTGAATGTACGTGGATGGGGTAACAATCAAGCGGGCTGCTTTGTCCTGGATGGTGTCGAGCTCCTTGAGTGTTACTGGAGTTGCACGTATCCAGGCAAGTGGAGAGTATTCCATCACAGTACTGACTTTGTGCTTTGTAGATGGTGGACAGGCTTTGCGGAGTCAGGAGGCGAGTTACTCACTGCAGAATTCCCAGCTTCTGACCTGCTCTTGTAGCCACAGTATTTATATGGCTGGTCCAGTTCAGCTTCTGGTCAATGGTAACCCCAAGGACGTTGATGATGTGGGAATCAGCGATGGTAATGCCATTGAATGTCAAGAGAATATGGTTAGATTCTCTCTTGTTGAAGATGTTAAATTCCTGGCATTTGTGTGGCAAGAATCTTACTTGCCATTTATCAGCATGTTACCTGAATGTTATCCAGGTCTTGCTGCATGCAGGTACAGACTGCTTCAGTATCTGAGAAGTTGCGAATGCTACTGAACACCGTGCAATCGTCCACGAACATCCCTACTTCTGACATTATGTCAGAATGGTGACGTCATTAATGAAGCAGCTGAAGATGGTTGGGCCTAGGACACGATCGTGAGCAATTCTTGCAGTGATGTAATGGGGCTGAAATGACTGACCTTCATCCATCTTCCTTTGTGCTGGGTATGACTCCAACTAGTGGAGAGTTTTCCCCAATTTCCAATTACTTGAATTTTTCTAGGGCCATTTAGTTGATAGTGAAGAGGATAGCTGTCGACTCCAGAATGATATCAATGGTTTGGTTGAGTGGGTGGAAAAGTGGCAAATGGAATTCAATCCAGAGAAGTGTCAGGTAATGCATTTGGGGAGGGCGAACAAAGCGAGGGAATACGCAATAAACAGGAGGATATTGAGAGGGGTAGAAGAAGTGAGAGACCTTGGAGTGCATGTCCACAGGTCCCTGAAGGTGGCAGGACAGGTAGATAGAGTGAAGAAGGCATATGGAATGCTTTCCTTTATTGGCCGAATTCAAAAGCAGGCATGTAATACTGGAACTGTATAAAACGCTGGTTTGGCCACAGCTAGAGTATTGCGTACAGTTCTGGTCACCACATTACAGGAAGGACATAATTGCTCTGGAGAGAGTACAGAGGAGATTTACAAGAATGTTGCCAGGGCTTGAAAGTTGCAGCTATGAGGAAAGATTGGATAGGCTAGGGTTGTTTTCCTTACAGCAGAGGAGGCTGAGAGGTGACTTAATTGAGGTATAAAATTATGAGGGGCCTAGATAGAGTAGACAGGAAGGACCTGTTTCCCCTAGCAGAGAGGTCAATTACCACAGAGCACAGATTTAAGGTGATTTGCAAAAGGATTAGAGGAGACATGAGGAAAAACTTTTTCACCCAGAGAGTGGTGAGTGTCTGGAATTCACTGCCAGGAATGGTGGTGGAGGCACAAACCCTCAATTCTTTTCAAAGGTACCTGGACATGCACCTGAAGTGCTGTAACCTGTAAGGCTATGGACCAGGTGCTGGAAGGTGGGATTAGATTGGGTGGCTATTTATTTTTTCATCTGGCGCAGACACGATGGGCTGAATGGCCTCCTTCTGTGCCATAACTTTTCTATGATTCTAACAATACAAATTGGAGTCCTGTGTGAGACAATGGAACCAGACACAAATCCTGTCATAATATTGTTACTTTCCAAATTCAATTAAATATCCAAACCATAATTCAAACAGTTATTCCAAAAATAAGCATGCAATGTATATGTAGATGAATGATGGCAACACCTGTTTTAAACATGTGACCGGTGACCTTCAGAGTATCCAGTCAGAACTGGTTTTTAGGATCAGATTGACAGCTCCACTTTGATTTATTAAGAGGCTCAGTGTTCCATGAATTCAATAACCTATTTTAGCGCTGCAGTGGACTGTAAAACTATTCCTGCAACATGAATGGATATCATTCTTGCAGTGAGATCACTCTGTAATCAGTAGCATATCTGCAAACATGCTGCATCCCTTCATTAAACAGCAGCACCTCAGTGTTTACTCTCTGCACTACCTTACCCCCTCCCCAATCCCCATCCCCAAACACTTCCTTGTATCATTTCCTATCCACCCAAGGCAGGACAAGTTAAGTTCTAGATATGCTTCAGTTGGTAGCATTCTTACCTTCTGAGTCACAAGTTAAGTACATAATCTAGGTTAACACTCACAATGCAGTACTGTGGGAGTACTGCACCATCAGAGTTGCTGTCTTCTGGATGAGATATTAAACTGTGTAGTCACTGTTGGTCTACAGGTGAACACAGCAGCTAATGTGCACACAGCAAGATCCCACAAACAGCAAATGGGATGAATGAGCAGCCAATTGATTCTGGTGGTGCTTGTAGTATAAGGGTTGGAAAGGGTTACTCTTGAGAGTGTGTAAAGAATACCGCCCACCATGATGATGTAAGAGATCACGTGGGAGAGACCAGAGAACAGATACAGCATGGCTTTTGAAAGAGTCACACAGGCTCCTGGAGAGTGTATATAGTTGTTATGAAATAAAGGTTAACGTTTTAATACTACAGTCTAAGAACCTTACTGGCTAGACTCAATACAGTGGCAACATACAGAACAAACACATACTACAGTGATCAGCGGTGGATCCTACACCCAGAAGAAAAGGTTTGAAGCAACTACCATCCTACACCCAGAAGAGAAAATTTAAAGCAACTAGCTGAAAAGAGAGAAAAAAAACTGTATACCTTAAGAGGTTGAGAGAAGCTCCACAGAACGGAAGCATTGCTGCCTACAAATCAATTCCATTGATCGGGTCAGATATAGTGCTGACGGTTGAGGAATCACGGTAAAAAGCCTTTGAAGGGTTTAAAGTAATTTTCTGAAGGCATTGGGCTAAAGCAAAAAAAACCAGGGAAAATCCAATCCTTCACTCGGGCCGAACATGAGGACGAAGAGCAGGAAAGCCCTGAAAAACATGCAAACTGCCAAAAAGTGCAGGAAACCTCTGAACACAGCAGGGAGATTCCATTAACACAACCAAGCCTGAAGAAAAACAAATAACCTGCAGATCTCAAATAAAGGTGAAAATCTATTAAAAGAGCAGGGAACTCTCAAACAGATGTGTCAACTCTATTAGGGAAGCTGAATAAACAAATAAAGTGAAGTATTCAAGCAAAGGGGAAAAATCCAAAAACAGCAGGGGTCACACTCGAAAGCACCTGCTCACTCCATTAAAGCAAGCTGGCCTGAAAACAGTTTGTTAAAGGGGAACATTCTTAAAAAAAAGTCTACAAAATAAAGCAACTTGGATCAAAAATTGGGAATGCTGGTGAGTTTCAAAAGTCAAGAGCGACCCAATCAGATTCAAAACTCAGTATTATAGAGAAAAAGGTTTCTCAGATATAGAATTGCATCTAAGTTAGACAGCATGTCTGAAGCGGAGCAACTGGATACTTTATTATATTTAATTGGTGCTACAGCAGATGATATAATTGCAAGACAAGATCTTAATGAAACATCTGCCAAGATCGATGAAGTTCTAAAAGCTTTTGATTCCTATTTCAACTTAGAGTAAGAAGATTTTAGAAAGTGAAAATTCTACAAAAGGGTCCAGAAACTGGGCGAAACAGCGACCTTTATAGGCTTGCAGAAGGATGTGAGTATGGAGACATTAAAGATGAATTGATAAGGGATTGTATTGTTGTGGGTGTTGCTAATGAATCCATATCAGGTCTTTTGCAGTCTAAAGAAGATCTCACCTATGGGGATGCAGCAGTGTAGTGGTATTGTCACTGGACGAGTAACCCAGAGACCCAGGGTATTGCTGTGGGGACATGGGTTTGAATCCCACCACAGCAGAAGGTGGAATTTGATTTCAATTAATAAAAAAAATCTGGAATTAAAAGCTAGTCATGAAGCCAGTGTTGATTATTGTAAAAACCCATCTGGCTCACGAATGTCCTTTAGGGAAGGATATCTGCTGGCCTACATGTGATTCCAGACCCACATCAATGTAGTTGACTCTTAAATGCTCTCCGAAATAGCCGAGCAAGCCACTCAGTTGTATCTAACTGCTACAAAGTCAATAAAGAATGAAACTGGACGGACCACCCGGCATCGACCCAGGCATTAGAAACGACAACGGCAAACCCTGCCCTGTCGACCCTGCAAAGTCCTCCTTACTAACATCTGGGGGCTTGTGCCAAAGTTGGGAGAGCTGTCCCACAGACCAGTCAAGCAACAGACTAAAATACTCATACCTTACAGACAATGTCCCAGACACCGCCATCACCATCCCCAGATATGTCCTGTCCCACTGGCAGGACAGGCCCAGCAGAGGTGGCGGCACAGTGATATACAGTCAGGAGGGAGTTGCCCTGGGAATCCTCAACATTGACTCCAGACCCCATGAAGTATCATGGCATCAAGTCAAACATGGGCAAGGAAACCTCCTGCTGATTACCACATACCGCCCTCCCTCCATTGGTGAATCAGTACTCCTCCATGCTGAACAGCACTTGGAGGAAGCACTGAGGGTGGCAAGGGCACAGAATGTAGTCTGGGTGGCAGACTTCAATGTCCATCAATAAGAGTGGCTCGGTAGCACCACTACTGACCGAGCTGGCCAAGTCCTAAAAGACATAGCTGCTAGACTGAGACTGCAGCAGGTGGTGAGGGAACAAACATACTTGACCTCGTCCTCACCAATCTGCCTTTGGTAGATGCATCTGTCCATGATAGTACTGGTAGGAGTGACCACGGCACAGTCCTTGTGGAGACAAAGTCCCGCCTTTACTTTAAGAATACCCTCCATCATGTTGTGTGGCACTATCACCGTGCTAAATGGGATAGATTTCGAACAGATCTAGCAATGCAGAACTGGGCATCCATGAGGCGCTGTGAGCCATCAGCAGCAGCAGAATTGTACTCAACCACAATCTGTAACCTCCTGGCCCGGCATATCCCCCACTCCACCATTACCATCAAGCTGGGAGACCAACGCTGGTTCAATGAAGAGTGCAGGAGGGCATGCCAGGAGCAGCACCAGGCATACCTCAAAATGAGGTGTCAAGCTGGTGAAGCTATAACACAGGACTGCTTGCATACCAAACTGCGTAAGCAGCATGCGATAGAGCTAAGCGATCCCATAACCAACAGATCAGATCTAAGCTCTGCAATCCTGCCACATCCAGCCGTGAATGGTGGTGGACAATTAAACAACTAACAGGAGGAGGTGGCTCCACATATATCCCCATCTTCAAATGATGGGGGAGCCCAGCACATCAGTGCAGAAGATAAGGCTGAAGCATTTGCAATAATCTTCAACCAGAAGTGACGAGTTGATGATCCATCTCGGCCTCCTCCTGAAGTCCTCAGCATCACAGATGCCAGACTTCAGCCAATTCGATTCAATCCGCATGACGTCAAGAAATGCCTGAAGGCACTGGATACTACGAAGGCTTTGGGCCCTGACAATATTTCCGGTACAGCTACAACACTGGCATCTACCCTGCAATGTGGAAAATTGCCCAGGTATGTCCTGTACACAAAAAACAGGACAAGTCCAACCCGGCTAATTACTGCCCCTTCAGTCTACTCTCGATCATCAGTAAATTGATGAAAGGTGTTGTCGACAGTGCTATCAAGCAGCACTTGCTTAGCAATAACCTGCTCACTGACGCTCAGTTTGGGTTCCGCCAGAGCTACACGGCTCCTGACCTCATTACAGCCTGGGTTCAAACATGGATAAAAGAGCTGAACTCAGGAGGTAAGGTGAGAGTGACTGCCCTTGACATCAAGGTAGCATTTGCCTGAGTATGGCATCAAGGAGCCCGAGCAAAACTGGAGTCAATGGGAATCAGGGGGAAAACTCTCTGCGGGTTGGAGTCATACCTAGCGTAAAGGAAGATGGTTGTGGTTGCTGGAGGTCAATCATCTGAGCTCCAGGACATCACTGCAGGAGTTCCTCAGGGTAGTGTCCTAGGTCCAACCATCTTCAGCTGCTTCATCAATGACCTTCCTTCAATCATAAGGTCAGAAGTGGGGATGTTCGCTGATGATTGCACAATGTTCAGCACCATTCGCGACTCCTCAGATACTGAAGCAGTCCGTGTAGAAATGCAACAAGACCTGGACAATATCCAGGTTTGGGCTGATAAGTGGCAAGTAACAATCACACCACACAAGTGCCAGGTAATGACCATCTCCAACAAGAAAGAATCTAACCATCTCCCCTTGACATTCAATGGCATGACCATCGCTGAATCTCCCACTATCAACATCCTAGGAGCTATCATTGATCAGAAACTGAACTGGAGTAGCCATATAAATACCGTGGCTACAAGAGCAGGTCAGAGGCTAGGAATCCTGTGGCGAGTAACTCACCTCCTGACTCCCCAAAGCCTGTCCACCATCGTCAAGGCACAAGTCAGGAGTGTGATGGAATACTCTCCATGTGCCTGGATGGGTGCAGCTCCAACAACACTCAAGAAGCTCGACACCATCCAGGACAAAGCAGCCCACTTGATTGGCACCCCATCTACAAACCATTCACTCCCTCCACCATCGACGCACAGTGGCAGAAGTGTGTACCATCGACAAAATGCATTGCAGCAACGCACCAAGGCTTCTTAGACAGCACCTTCCTCTACCAACTAGAACGACCTCTACCAACTAGAAGGACAAGGGAAGCAAATGCATGAGAACACCACCACCGGCAAGTTCCCCTCCAAGTCACACACCATCCTGACTTGGAACTATATCGCCGTTCCTTCACTGTCGCTGGGTCAAAATCCTGGAACTCCCTTCCTAACAGCACTTTGGTCTACCTACCCCACATGGACTACAGTGGTTCAAGAAGGCAGCTCACCACCACCTTCTCGAAGACAATTAGGGATAGACAATAAATGCTGGCCTGGTCAGCGACACCCACGTCACATGAATGAATAAAAAACAAAGTCAGCTGGACCTGCTGTTTTCAGCTGCTGATATTAGTTATCCACTCGATTTTGCATTTAACACTGAGATTTAAATTAATTAGCAGCAAGAAACAACTCTTCCACCAAGAGGCAAATGTTTCAAAACCTCTCTGTAAACACTCCTGCTTGCTGCTATGTGAATTCATGGACACCCATCGGAGAAATTCAAAGACTGTAGAACAGAAGGTAATATAAATGGATTATAAATACCAGAAGGAATTATGACAAGGGTGTGTATAAATTATCTAAGAACAAACTTGAGCCAAGTGATGTAATCAAGTCTCAATTTATTTCTTCAGACTAGTTCTTGCTGTCACTCTGATCAAGTCTGGCTCAGTGGTTAGCACTCTGAGTCAGAAGGCAGTAGATTCAAGTCCCACTCTGGAGACAGGACAAATTCAAGGCTGACACTCCCAGTGCAGTACAAGAGATAAGGATCAATTCCCCTGCTGTTCGAATAGGATCGTTTACATCAACTGGAGAGGATATAAAGGGCCTCCGTTTAACAGCTCATCCAGAAGACAACACCAGCAACAGTGCAGCACTCCCTCAGTACCAACCCTCCGACAATGCAGCACTCCCTCAATTTTGTGTTCAAAGTGAATGGAGTGGGACTTAGACCATCATCCTTCCAATTCAGGGACCAGAATATTACCCACTGAGCCATGGCTGATTCTTAAGGGGCAGGTGACCCTTTTTCATCCTTAGTGCATGACCTAACACAACACTGGTAGTAGGGAAGGGAGGATGGGGGCGGGGGGGGAAGCTGCATCAACAAAAAGGCAAAGGTGATTGGCAAAAGAAACAGAGGTGAATGAGGAGTATTTACTTTATGCATCAAGTTGCTACGATCTGGAGAGTGTTGCTTCAAAGGGCGGTGGAAGCAGATTCAACAGTGACTTTCAAAAGGGAACTGCACAAACATGTAAAGGGGAAATGTTTGCAGGGCTACGGGGAGAGAGAACAGGGTGGAACTAATGGGATAGCTCTTTCAAAGGGCCGGCACAGACACGATGGGCAGAATGGCCTCCTTCTTTGCTGTATCATACTACGATTCTATAGAGTGAAATAAAAGAATGCAAATTATGCAATGCACAAGTACAGAATTGGGGCCACTACATTCAACACCAAACCTGCCCTGAGCATCATTCCAAAGCAGGCCAGGACTGTTTCTCTCATGCACTGACCAGCTTTAAAGGGTGAAGTGCTCATTGGAAGAGCGAGAGGAGTGAATCCTTGCCTCAATTAATGAAATTCAGTGCGAAACCCAATCCAAATCATTTATAGTGAAATGTGAGTTTTGTTTGTTGACAGCACTGGCTGATCTCCTCGCAGAAACTGCACATCATTAAACTGGGCACATCCTTTAGCAGAGGGGTCAATAACCAGGCAGTATAGATTCAATGTAATGGGCAAAAGGATTAGAGAGGAGTTGAGGAAACATTTTCACCCAGTGGGTGGTGTGGGTCTGGAACTCACTGCCTGAAAGTGTGGTAGATGCAGAAAAGCTCATAACATTTAAAAAGTGCTTGGAAATGCATTTGAAGTGCCGTAACCCACAGGACGAAGACCAAGAGCCGGAAAGTGCAATTAGGCTGGACAACTCTTTCAGCTGACCAGACACGATGGGCTGAATTGCTTCCTTCTGTGCAGTAAATTTTCTGTGTTTCTATCACAAATCAGCACACAAAGTCCACCATCAAACATCAGACCCTCCGAAAACTTGTCCTCGTGTGCCATTCCTTTCCAATGTTATTGCTTTGCATTTACTTATTTCAAAATGCGTAGCCATAATGTGCTCCCCGTTCAACAATTATACACCCAATTTATCTTGTGCTCCAGGCTTCACCATCTGCCTCACCTTTGCTCATTATATTTTCCTATCCAGCTCCTCCTCCACCTTGATTGCTCCCGGCTGCTGCAGTTTGCCCGGTTTCAGCGCTTGTTAATGTTGTTTTGCTCCCTGACCTGCTGTCTTCTTGGGCTAGCCCCAGCCTCTATACGTCCAAGGAACAAGGTTGTAAGCAGACCACAGGAGAGTTCCATAGCACTATTCAATGAGATGCAGGTGAGTTTTCCCTGGTCTGCTGGGCCAACATTTATCCCTCAACCAACATCAATAAAAAACAGATTTATCTGGTCATTATCACATTTGTGGGAGCTTGCTGTGTGTAAATTGGTTGTCACATTTGTTACATTACAAAGGTGACTACATTTCAAAAGTACTTCATTGGCTGTAAAGTGCTTTGGAATATCCTCAGGTTGTGAAAGGCACCATATAAATCCTAGTTCTTGCAGAGATTTTAATTCTTTTGATTATTCACAATGTTAGTGAGGTTGCATAAACTGGGAATATTTAATATTGGAGAAACAAAAAATCAGGGGTGAGATCAATGAAGGTGAACTTCACTCCCAGCATTCGTTCTCAAAATACTAGGAATCAACAGGCAGTCATGAATGTTTACCCAGATATAAACAACTCACATTGCCCAGAATACCACATAACAGACTTGTTAGCAAAATTAAAACTGAAGGGATGAAAGGGCAGCAGCAGTGTCCATACAAAACTAGCTAAGGGTCTGAAAGCAGAGAGGAGTGATGAATGGTTGCTTTTCAAACTGGAGGGAAGTGTACAGCAGTGTTCACCGGGGGCGGTACTAACCGACTTCAGGAGGACATAGGCAGATGGATGAAATGGGCGGACATGTGGCAGAAGAAATTTAAATGCAAAGCAATATAAACAGATACATTTTTGTAGGAAGAATGGGGATAGGCAATATAAACTAAATGATACAATTTGAAAGAGGGTGCAGAAACAGAGGTCCGAGGTGTGTAAGTGCACAAATCTTTGAAGGTGGCGGGACAAGCTGAGAAGGCCATTAAAAAAAGGTTATGGTATCTTTGGCTTTGTTAATAAAGGAATAGAGTGCAAAATCAAAGAAGCTATGCCAAACCTCTATAAATCACTGATTAGGCCTCAGCTGGAGCATTGTGTCCAGTTCTGAGCACCACACTTTAGGAAGGATATCAAGGTCTTGCAGAGGGGGCAGAGGAGATTTACTAGAATGGTACCAGTGATGAGGGACTTTAGTTATGTGGAGACTGTTTGTGCTGTACATTCAATATAATTCTATGTAGCACAGAGGTGGAATATAATTAGTCTATCAACCACGGTAACCTGAGAACCAGGAAGAACTTTTCCCTCTAGGTTGAGGAATGCATGGACACATCAATAGTTTCATGTAGCCACTCAGACTGAAAAAGCTGGGTTTGTTCTCCTTAGAGCAGAGAAGGTAAATTAAGGGGAGATTTGACAGTGGCATTCAAATTCATTAGTGGTTTTGGTACGGTAAATAAGGAGAAACAATTTCCAGTTACAGCAGTAATAAAAACAAGAAACGCTGGAAATACTCAGCAGGTCTGGCAGCATCTGTGGAGAGAGAGTTACAGCAGGGTTGGTAACCAGAGGGTACAGATTTATGATGATTGGCAAAAGAACCAGAGGCAACATGAGAAAACATCATTTTACACAGAATTGTTGTGATCTGGAATGTGCTGCCTGAAAGGGCGGTGGAAGCAGATTCAATAGTAACTTTCAAAAGGAAACTGGATAAATACATGAAGGGAAAAAGTTGCAGAACTATGGGGAAAGGGCAGAGAGTGGAGTTCAAACAGCCAGCACAGACACAATCTGACAAATGCTCTCCTGCTATGCTGTATCATTCTATGATTCCATAAACTTTTGATGTAAACAGCCTCGAAAACAAAGAAAAATAACCAGGAGTAAATTATAATATTTCAATGAAGGGTCTTTTATCGCAGCTCTCAGAGGTGTAAGTATTTCACTGGATGAGCAAGTCTCTAATGGCATTGCTCATGGCAAATTATGAGGTATGTTGTTTTATTAAGTCAAAAAATTGTACATCACGTGCTGCTAATGTGATTTTAAGACCACAAGCTCTAATTGTTGTGTCTCTGTGAAGGTCAGTTAGAGGAAATTGCTCTGAGGCAGATCCTGAGGTCAATTAGAACTCTTAAGAAACCAACACAAAATGATTTTTTTAAATAAAGTGTGATTATTGAACTTTCTGTATGTTGGCCACAGCTTTGGTCTGAAAATCTTGTGCAAGCTGATGCATGAGGACCATTGGACTGAGTGACGATGTGCACGCTATTGAAACTACTGATGTCTCCATGCATTCTTCAACCTAGAGGGAAAAGTTCTCCCTAGTTCTCAGGATACCGTGGTTGATAAGACTAATTCTGTTCCACCTCTGTGCTACATTAAGTTATATTGAATGTGCAGCACAGAAACAGGCCATTCAACCCATCTCATCTGTGCTGGTGTACATGCTCCACATGACCCTCACTCTATCAGCATAACCTTCACTGTAGATTCATTGCCCTGTTTGTGAAGTATTCCAGAGCAGTTAATGTAGGCCAAATCCCTTCTCATCTCACTGAACTTAGGGTTAGATCTTCTTCAGTTCCAGTGTCCATTTTTGAGTGCAATTTCAGCATAAAACTGGGCTTATCTCTGCTACCAGCCCTAATGTGTTTTACAATTGTCTTCAACTCCCCATTTTTAGTCCTTCTCAGTATCTGTCACAAACCTATCCCCTAGCCTGAAAAGAGCAACGTGCAACATTCAATTTCTCTCCCAGTGTTGTATGATTTGTAGATTGCACTACGACTCAGTAAATTTACAAAAATAAAATACTGTGGATGCTGCAAACACGAAATAAAAACAGAAAATGCATGAAATACTCAGCAGGACAGGCAGCATCTGTGCCTCTACACTGCTGCCTCCACAGATGCTGCCAGACCTGCTGAGTATTTCATGCACTTCCCATTTGTATTTGCCGAGTAAATTGAGAACTTTTATTTTTTCTTCATTCCTGGGATGTGGGTGTCACTGGTTAGGTCAGCATTTATTGCCCATCCCTAATTGCCCTTGAGAAGGTGGTGGTTAGCTGCCTTTTTGAACCGCTGCAGTCCTTGTGGTGTACGTGCACCCACAATGCTGTTAGGAAGGGAGTTCCAGGATTTTGACCCGAACAACTGAATCTGTCTTTTTAATGCAGAGTTTGCCTGCTCAATCCAGTCATAGAGTTCAATGCCAAAGCCATCTCAGTTGAATATCTCCACTGTTTATCTCCATGAAGGCACCTAGGTTTTGTGTAGCGAATTCAGTCACAAATGCTGCAATGGCTCCTCCTGCACACCATCGAAACAGACATGTGAGCTGTCATTCACAGAGGAGTGATTTTCACTCATTGCAGTTAAAGAAAGTACAAACTCTTTCAATAAAGTCTAGAACAAGAAGGGATATTCCTGTAGTGGGAGTTTGAATTATATGATCCTTGTGAGTAGATAAGCAAAGGTGGGTTAAATGGCCATTCCCTCTCTCTAACTACTTTGTGATCTTGTGAACGTCTCACAAGGGTCAACTTCTGCACCAAAGGGACTTATTTGGAGGATATAGGGCGGTTTCAACTTGGATTGATAGACTGTCTGCCAATTATACACCCCACCTGATTTTTCTTTCTTGACCTAAGTGGACAGAAAGGAGAGTGTAAACAGATGACCAATCCGATATCGACCGCTTACACCACCGCCAAAGTTGAAAGCTATGGCCATAATTTTTGATCTAGATGTTGTCAGGAAAACCCTATATGCCAAATGGGAAATATTAATTTCATTGGTTGGAAACTTACATTAGACTTTTAATGGAAAAAAACCTACAGTAACATTTAAAAAAAAATAGCAGCCAAGATGGCCACTGTCATTTGCATCTGAAACACCAGGCGATTGAACTGGAGACAAAAACTCGAACAAGAAACCCAGCCAGAACAATGCTTTGGCTAACTGAATAGATTAACCAGCTGATCCTCGTTTCCAAGCCATCCAAAGTCATCCTGAGGCATTCATAAGTGGAGACGTCCCTCCAGGGATTAAACGCTGGCAATCCCACTGAAGGGGAGTTTTGGGTTTTAAACTTTGAACCTCATTAGAAACAAAGGGGTTTGAGGAGAACCAGGTGACTGCCGGTTCGTCTCTGAAGAAACTAGAAGTTTTGTGCCACAAATAGCAGACCAGCAGTAACTGAATAATCCCTGTTGCAGTCAAATAAGAGGAAGGGTGAGAGAGGAGCCTGAGACCCCCTCCTCATCTGGCCGTAACAGAGATTTGGGGACTATAGTCTGGGATTGTCACCCAATGACAAAGGAGAAATTGGAAGTGGGAAAAGCAAATTGATCCCTATCAAAATTTAAAAAAAACTTCAGTACAGGTTTTCCTGTATTTTTTGTTGCCAGAGTACTAACATGTCCACACTCGAGGCCAGTACCTCCCCAAGCCCAGGGTGAAGTAACTTCGAATAAAAACAGAACGTGCCTGAAATACTCAGCAGGTCGGGCAGCATCTGTGGAGAGAGAAGCAGAGTTAACAAAAGGTCACTGACCTGAAACGTTAACTCTGCTTCTCTCTCCACAGATGCTGCCAGACCTGCTGAGTATTTCCAGCACTTTCTGCTTTTATTTCAGATTTCCAGCATCTGCAGTATTTTCCTTTTATCTTAGTGAAGTTACTTGAGATAGGTTAAAGGCCATATCCATTGAAGAGTTGAGGAATGGAACTGGGCAGTTAGGGATTACTTTCCGTGCAAATGCTTAGAAATCCAAAATCCTAAAACTTGTGGCCAACCATTTGCACTTGAATTTGAAGGTTCAGAAACAGGGTTAGAGTCAGAAACAGACAGGGTAATGTTAGCAAAAATACAATCAGAACAGAGGAAAGTCAAATTGGAATTTCAGCGAGAGAAAGAGCAGAGACAGTATGAAGAAAAGGAAAAAGAGAGAACTTTCCAGAAGGAGGAGGAGGAAAGAGAGCTAAGGTGGTTTGAATTAACTAGTGGGCGACACAGTACTCCCAGTGAAAGCATAACTAGTGAGGAAGCTGCCCCTGGCTCAGCATCATGTGCTAAGCTCTTAATGTTTTCCCAGTTGATTCCAAAGTTTTCAATGAGGGAAAAGCTTGCATGACAGCTGAAGTGGCCGGCCGAGAGCTGGACACTGTTGTTACAAAGCAAGCTGGCAGAAAAGCCCATGAGGTTTATTCACTGTTGCCAGATGAAAGTTCATCAGATTACGAGATGACTAAAAATGCTATCCTCGGGGTGTATGAGCTAGTACCGGAAGCATACTGCCAGGAATTCCAAACCCTCTGGAAGCAGTCTGACCAAACTTACCTTGAGTTTGAAAGAGTTAAATACTTGCTTTTGACCAGTGGATAAGGGCAATTAAGTAAAGTCCACGTATGAAAACCTCAGAGATGTGATTCTTTGAGGAATTTAAAAACTCACTTCCTCCTTTCTATCAAAACCTACATAAAGGAACAAAAGGTCCATCGAGCCAGGCAGGCCACAGTTCTGGCTGATGAATTTAGTCTCATACACAAGTCCTTATCCCAAGAGAAACTCTTCCCTAGTCACCCCACAAACTCGAAAAGGACAAAAGGTGGAGGTTGATAGGAGCCCAAGCAGCCCTGTGTGAGAAAGGAAAGCTGGACACACAAGAGGCCCTCCTCAAGCCAAAAAAGATGGTACTGACAGCAGGATTGAGACCCGAAGACCTGTGTGTTTCCACTGTAACAAGGCAGGTCACCTCTGAGCTGACTGCTGAAAATTACAAGGAAAACCTGTAGGATTAATCAGGGCACACCAGAAAGAGCCCTGATGGAAAGCACAGTAGAATAGGCTGTAGCTTTAACTGTAGCATACTGCTGTGGATGCAGGAAAATTTAACAAAATCCCTGAAGCTTATCAGGATTTTGTATCCCAAGGGAAAGTAACCTCATACCCTTTGAGTAACGCAGGCAAGTCCATCGTCATACTCAGGGTTACAGGGGCCACCAGATCCCTTCTGCTGTGAATAGGCATGACCTTTCCCCCAAACAGTGTAGTGAATGCTAGGGTGTTAGTCAATGATATCGGAGGGCGGTGTATGCCCATACCTTTATATCCGGTGCATCCGGAGCGTGACTTTGTTTCAGGACCAGTGACTGTGGGGACTATCCCGAGTTTGCCTGTGGACGGGTTTGACCTTCTTCTGGGTAATGATCTGGCGGGGGCGAAGGTGGTAGCTTCCCCAGTAGTGGTAGAGAGAAGCACCACTATCTGGTGAACTACTGCCCCCTCTTTCTCCGCATGTCTGTGAGGAGGTCTCCACTTCCTCATCGGCACCTCATTCTTTAAATAGTAATACTCAGGGACTCCCCTTGTCTCAGTTTCAATTTGGGCGGTCTGTGCTAACTTCATTAATACTGGGTCAGCTTGTTGCGCCTCAACTAGGAAAGATTTCTTTAACCCATTCTTTGGGTCCTCTAACTTCCCAAAGACGACAGCAGGGTCATCTATCTGCAGTGCCTGTCCAGTCTTCTCTGATGCAGCTGGTTTAGCCATGAACCGAGTCACCACACAGTGGAGGTCAGAGAGATGGGGCAGTTGCGGGAGACGGTCTCCAGCATTTCCCTTGACTGTGTGGTGACTCGGTGCTGCCAAAGTACCGTAAAGAAATATTAAGTATGTCCCACAATCCTCCACTGGCTGGACAGGTCAGTGTACGAAAAACCAAAGCCCTCATATGACAGCATTTTGAGCTGGCCAAAACTCCACAAAGGTGTGGTGGAGTTCTGTAAAACTTGCCACACATGCCAGGTTGCACGGAAGCCCCACCCTGCAGCAAAACTTGCACCCCTCATTCCCATATTGGTTTTTGGGGAACCCTCCAGCAGAGTGCTGATGGATTGTGTGGGACCCCTGCCGAAAACATGAACATACAAATAGAAGTAGGCCATTCAGCCCCTCTAGCCTGCTCCGCCATTCAATAAGATCTTGGCTGATCTGTTTGTTTCTCGAATTCCACATTCCCATCTACCCTGGATAGCCTTTGATTTCCTTGCCTAACAAGAATTTATCAATACCCGCCTTAAAATTATTCAATGATCCCGCCTCCAAACAGACCAAACAAAAGGGGACAGACAAGCAAAGGTCTGTCAGACAGTTAGGGAGGAATGGGCGAAAAGGACAGTGAGGACAGGTCAAAGGAGGGCCGGGAGGCTTCCCAAATGGAACCCCCTACTGTCTGGTTAGCCAACCCTGAAATGCTGGAAAAATTAGACCCCACACCCTCCTATGTAAATGCAGGCCAAAGAAGCACCCTACCAAGGTTGCTAACAGCATTTACAGAAACCTGCAGGGACAAGGAAAGTTCCTAAAAAGGCAAACCTAGTGAGCGTGATGCCTCACCTAGATGAAGTGCCACAGGGGTGTGCAGTGAAAGCTGAACAAGCAGGAATGTCCCAGAGGATATGGGGGCAATTAGCAAAGAGACCCTCCCCACACTAAAGGGAAAAGGGAAACAAAATTGCCCTAAATTAAACAGCACTTGTGTGACTCATCAAAAAAGCTAAAAGTGAGGTCAGGGTGGATCTACCCACTGAAGAACTCAGTGATCAGGGCCCAAACCAAAGCTAATCAAACCCAATAATTTCAATTCCAAATCCACCAAGAACAGGGGCCCAAAGGAAATCTCAGACACCTCACAGAGGCGTAAAACCAATTTATTACCCACTACCCCTAAAGAGAGAAAATCTATCAAGGTACTGGAACCTGAATGGTTAAAGCCATGTGGTGCAAAAACAGCAATTGAGGGGTTTAATATTGTACATACAGGATAACTTGCCTTAGACAATAATGGAAATTTGTAGACCCCAAGCTTCAGCAACACCCACATACTTATTGAGATGCACCTCTCCAGGGTATTACAAATCGATACTAAAAAAACTTTAACCCCATTTGACAATACATAACCAACCTAGACAACTCCAAGAAAAAAAAGGGAATTAAATCAGCATTGCTGTTGGAGAAAAACCAGCTGCATCAATTTGAAGATTGTCGCATTTCATTCTGCGTGGTACAATGGTGCCAGGAAAACCCTATATGCCAAATGGGAAATATTAATTTCATTGGTTGGAAACTTACGTTAGACTTTTAATGGGAAAAAATACCTACAGTAACTTTTAAAGAATACTAGCAGCCAAGATGGTCACTGCCATTTACATCTGAAACACCAGGAGATTGATTTGGAGACAAAAAGTCCAACAAGAAGCCCAGCCAGAAAAATGCTTTGGTTAACTGAGTAGATTAGCCAGATGATCCTCGTTAGTGAGCCAAAGTCATCCTGAGGTATTCAGAAGTGGAGATGTCCTTCAGGGTGGGGGGGGGGGGGGGGGTACGGGTAAACACTGGCAACCTCACCGAAGAGGAGTTTTGGGTTTTAGACTTTGAACCTCATTAGAAACAAAGAGGTCTGAAGAAACTACAAATGTTGTGACACAGAGTAGCAGTAATTGAGAGCACAGCAGCGAAGAAGGCAGCTGCACCCCCACCCCGTCTCTCTCTCTCTCCCCAGAAAATATCAAGCAAAGAACCGTCTGTGACTGGGGGACCCTTCAAGCCTACAGACTGCTACAGCCAGCAACCAGGGTAAGTAAATCAACTACCAATTCTGCCTTCAGGAAAGCTCTGAGCAAAGCAAGCCAACCAAAGTGCACTTTGACCAGCGAGGACTTCAAGAATACAACTTCAGCCGAGGACTACAGGATCATCCACTTTACAGACTGTATTTAAGTTCCATTTATTCTGTACTTTAATCCAACCACCAAATCTGTTACCCTCTGTAATGTATTTGTGTGTGTGTGATTCTCGTGTGCGTGAATGTGTAGCGTATTTTTAGTATTATTAAATCGGGTTACAGTGTTAAGTATAATAAACTTACCTCTTCCTTGTTTAAACCCAAGAAAACCTGTCCGATTGGTTCTTTTGCAATCACATTAAAGGAAAAAGGTATAACACTCACGGAAGTGGTAAGCACAACCTCTATTTTTTTTAAAAATAAACCCTGTTGCGGTCAAAGAAGAGGAAGGGTGAGAGTGGAGCCTGAGACCCCCTCCTCACCTGGCTGTAACAATGTCAATTACTAAAAATATCAAGAACTGTTAAATTACACAGAATGCATCTACTCCACCCAGTATTTGGGAAGGGCAGACTGTGTCACGGAAACATTCAGGTGCAATTTGCTTGACCTACCATCATTTGGTCATAAAAGTGGCTCATTGAGTAGCTCATGTCATTAACTGGACGATATAATTATATTTATTTGTTAATTGGATAAGTGTGCCACTGGCAAGGGCAGCATTTTTTTTAATCGTTTGTGGGATGTGGGAGTCATTGGCTAGGCCAGCATTTACTGCCCATCCCCAATTGCCCTTCAACTGAGTGACTTGCTAGGTCATTTCAGAGGGCAGTTAAGAGTCAACCACATTGCTATGGGTGTGGAGTCACCTGCAGGCCAGACCAGGTAAGGACAGCAGATTTCCTTCCCTAAAGGACATTAGTGAACAAGATGGGTTTTTACAACAATCGACAATGGTTTCATGGTCACCATTAGACTAGCTTTTTTTTGTTGCCCATCCCTCCTTCTCCTTGAGGTGAGCCACCTTCTTGAACCACTGCAGCATGTGCGGTGAAGGTGCTCCCACAGTGCTGTCAGGTAGGTAGATATATTATCCTAAATCAATTTATGCAGCTTGTCAATCTCATGTGGAACTGCACATGAAGTACCAGGGTCAGGTGCAGTCTTCAGGTAAAGTTGGCTTCTAAGGCAGAGGCTTATTGGACCAAGGCATGCAGGCATAATTAAGTTCCCAGTTCAAAGTCACACATTTTGTCTGTATTTTTTGGTTTGATTTGTGTCCACATTTATAATGGAAACTATGTTAACTAGTCATGCAGTCCTGCCCAACATACTTCTACCTTCAGGTTCAGTATAGCTACACAATATTTCAGTTTAAATATTCCCAAACTGCATATTTCAGGTTTAGTTAATATATTGTACTGAGCTTTAGGAGAAGGGAAACATTATTACCTGAAAATTTGTTTGAGGTTGAATTAACTTTAGCATTGAATGAAGTGGAAACCACTCCACTGTGAGGCTACAGTTGGAATGTAAACATGGATTTTCTGACTCCCCAGTTCTTCGAGAATTCAGAACGGAAAGCCAGAACAGTGGAGGTGGAAGAAGGTCCAAATTCCACCTGCAGACTCCTGACTACAGCGTAAACAAGGTGTCTTAGTGTGCATTCCTGTGATGTCACAACGCCATGACTGAACTGAGATTTGGGTTTGGAAGAGTCTGTGCCAATTGGTTTTCCATGCTCACAGTGAACAGGAAAGTTATCTGCTCTGAGTTTGCCATGTACATAGGAACATGAACACAAGAACAGGAGTGTGTCATTAGTAGCATGCAGAAAGATTTATTCAGCGGGGGAGCTACTAGTTCGTAAGTGTTAACTGTCAAAACCGGGACAGTGGAGAAACAGATGGCGTTATTTAATTTGTTCAATGTTACACTTGAGATCGGTGCATTGGTAAGTGTCAGCTGCGGCTCAGTGGGTAGCATTCTCACCTCTGAGTCATGAATGTTGTGTGTTCAAGTCCCACTCCAAAGACTCGAGTACAAATTCTAGGCTGCCAGTAGTGAGGAAATGCTGCACTATCAGAGGTGCCATCTTTCAAATAAGACATTAAACTGAAGCCCATATGCCCTCTGATGTGGATGTTATAGATCCTAGGACACTATTCTGAAGAACAACAGGGGAGCTCTCCCAAGAGTCCTGGCCAATATTTATCCCTCAACAAACATCACTAAAACAGATTATCTGGTGACCTAGCTCATAGCAATTTCCCACAGACAAGAGCGTGGAAATTGGCTGTTGTGTTTCCATTACAACAGTGACTACCCTTCAAAAGCGCTGAGCGGTCCTGCAGTCATGAAAGGTGCTATATTAATGCAAGTCTTTCTTTTTAACAATGCGTTCACATTGCAAGTTTAGCATCTGTGCTAAGCAATTTCAGCTTCATCCAGTCCTGAACTTTGAGAGAGTAAACTGGGTGGACAAGCCTGAACTGACTGAAGTGCAATGATAGTGAGCCTACCTCCTTTTAAGGAATGACTCTCTCTTTGCTTCAATGTCAGCTTGTGCCCTGACTCCAGATTCAGGTGGCATTCACACAGTGGGAGCAAAACTTTCTCACTAATATGAATTGTGAGACCGCTTCACAAACCACTGACCACCTCCAGGCGCTTACCCATTGTCTCTCGAGACAAGGAGGCCGAAGAAGAAGAAGGTGGTTGTGTACACTTGGCTTGTATTCCCTGATTAACTCGGTCATCGATTTCTGCACAAATTTGCTGATTCATTCAGTCATAGATTCGCACTAAGAACCAAGACGTTGTCTAGAATCAATAAAAGTCTACAAAAGTATTTTCTGGAGTGGAAGGTGGTACCATGTCACGACAGAAGAACGCATGACCTGTACAAACCCGAAAAACGAGAAACTCTTTAACTGCTGTTCGGATGTAATTAGATCTGTTGATTTTTGCAGAATTGCCAATCTTGTAAAATTCCAGACTGAGTTCCTGATCGATAATTGAATGTTAGCGTCTTTTTAAATTTGTTTATGTATTATATTCCGGGCGATCTGTGCGAATTTTCTTTTGTGAAGAAAATTATAAAAATCACACTTTCAAAAGGTACAAACCGTGCATTAGTGAGTCGAGGTTACATATTCATATGCAGACTTGCCGCATCTAAATAGCAAATAAATTGTTTAGTTAACAAAATAAATTGAGGTCACATTTTGCTGCACAACGCAAATAAAATGTCACAGACTGTTCATTTTTAAAACCTCACAAAGTGATGCCGAGACTTTATCACACCAGAACTCGCAATCAATCGCAAATGGAGGCAAACTTTTGACACCTACTTTTCACTGTGGATTCCAGCAGCAAACATGCTTTGCAGAGAAAATAGTAGCTCTTCATTTCAGCTTCAGAGATTTTCAGATTTTCCACTGCTGCCATGTCCAGACAGGTTTGCTTCCAGTTTGTAGAATCTGCCTTTTGCACTCACTGTTCGCTGACGTACTTCACTCAACTCTCACCATCTAACCTGCAAAAGCATTTAATAAAGTACCTCGTAAAATGGAGCCCAGTTCTGTAGGGAATGTGACAATATTCCAGTCACCTTGAAAAATGACATTCAAGTCAGTAAATGCTAAGCCAACACAGTGGGTTTTGACGAATTCCCACGTTTACCGAGCGAACGTGGCAAAGAAAACTCATCTGATGGGTAACAGCACCTCGCTCAGCTCTTTCCAGTGCAGGGCTGCAGTATCACACGCTTGCCTTCACTGCGCACACGACTCAATAGGATGAACACATGACTATTATTTCAACCGACCCGGAGCTCTGCCAGTTAGTACACTTCTGTTTGTACGATTCAGCGTTGTACCTGGCAGTGAATATCGTGACACCCTGTTTGTTTGGTTCCAGACAGTTCTTCCCCTCCCTTAATATATCAAATGTGATCAAATAGCATGATGACAAACAGCGTGCAAGTACTATGAGTCTTTGTCAACAACTGTGCTTATATTTAAGAACGCACTAATAAAGATTAACACACAGCAGTTAACTTTTAACCGAGACACCCAAAGATATGATTTGCCATATGGTACAAGATAAAAGGGTTTCATCATAAAAAATTCCTTCTAGTCATATTAAATATTTACAAAATGCTGCATGGAATTAGAGTATGATAATTGCAACATTCCTAGTACTAAAATACGAATTTATATTTTGATTCTGCTTCCGAGTTTCTTGCTGACAGTCCATGAAGTGGAATACTAACATCTTCACCTTTTTTGATGCTTTGATTAAATTATTTGACAAAACTGTGCAATTAAAAAGTTTAGCAAGCTATGACTAGACCTTCAATAAACAGAATAGACACAGTCAAAATGCCCATAGGTGTTCTGTTTAGAGAAACACTGCAATCCATGCAGATGTCAGTTGAACTCAATATCCAAACATTAATCTGGGTGAAGTGTATGTGAAGTATTGCAGATGAAATGCGAGACAAATTTCTTTAAAGTCAGGTTTCTAATTTAAAAAAAACAAACTTTAACAAATGCACTTCCCAATGCAATAGAATCACAGAATTTGTGTTACAGCACACAAGGCCATCATGTCTGCACTGGTTCTCCGAGTGAGCAATTCACTTATTGCCATCCCCTGCCTTCTCCTCATAACCCTGTGCGTTGTTCCTTTTCAAATAACAATCTAAGTATTTTTGAATGCCTCGATTGAACCTGCCTCCACTGCACTCTCTGGCAGCGCATTCCAGATCTTAATCACTCAGAAACTGCATGAAAAAGTTCATGTTGCCATTGTTTCCTTTGCCAATTACCTTAAAACTGTGCCCTCTCATTCTTGATCCTTTCACAAGTGGGAAGTTTCTCCCTATCTACTTTGTCCAGACCCCGCACGATTTTGAATACCTCTATCAAATCTCCTCAGCCTTCTCTTCTCCAAGCAAAACAGTTCCAACTTCTCCAATCTATCTTCATAATAGAAGTTCCTCATCCCTGAAACCATTCACGTCAATCTTTCCTGCAGATTGGCAGATCCTCAGATGCTGTTCAGAAGGATTCTGTGTTGTGCACACCACAAGAACACTAGAAATAGGAGGAGCAGACCATATGGCCCATTGAGCCTGCTCTGCCATTCAGTACCATCATGGCTGATCTTAGGCTTCACTTCCACTTTCCTACCCGCTCACCATATCCCTTGATTCCCTGAAAGACCAAAAATCTACCACAGCCTTAAATGTATTCAATGACAGACCGTTCACAAGCCTCCGGGGTGGAGAATTCCAAAGATTCACAACCTTTTGGTGTGAGGTAATTTCTCCTCAGCTCAGTCCTAAATGATTGGCCCCTTATCCTGAGACCATGCCCCATATTTTGGATTTCCTGACCGGGGGAAGTAAATGTCTCAATATCTACCCTATCCAGCCCCTTCAGAATCTGGTATGTTTCTTCTTCATTCTTCTAAACTCAAGAATATAGGCCCAATTTATGCAGCCTCACTTCATAGGTCAACTCCCTCATCCCAGGTGCCACTTTAGTGAACCTTCGCTGTGCTGCCTCCAATGCAAGTGCATCCTTTAAATGTGGAGACCAAAACTGTACACAGTACTCCAGATGTGGTCCCATCAAAACCCTGTACAATTGCAGCAAGACCTCCTTATTCCTGTACTCCAGTCCCCTTGCAATAAAGGCTAATATGCCATTTGCCTTCCTAATTGCTTGCTGCACCTGCATGCTTTTTCTATTCCTTGTACAAGCACACCCAAGTCTCTTTGAATATCAGCACTTTCAAGTTACACACCTTTTAAAAAAAAAAAATTCTGCTTTTCTACTCTTATGACCAAAGTGAATAACCTCACACTTCCCTACACTATGCTCCATCTGTTATCTTGTTGCCCACTCACTTAACCTGTCTATATCTCTTTGCAGCCTCTATGCCCTCCCCACAGCTGATTGTTCCGCCTAGTTTTGTATCAACAAACTTCGACGCATTATTCTCTCTCTTCATCTAAGTCATTGATAAAGATAGTAAATAGCTGAGGCCCCAGCACTGATCCTTGTGGCACTCTACTATTCACTGCCTACCAACTTGAAAACGCCCCATTTATGCCCACTTCTGCTTCCTGTCCATTAACCAATCCTCTTTCTATGCTATTACCCCCAACTCCATGAACTCTTATCTTGCCTATTAACGTTTTGTGCATGAAACCTTACCAAATGCCTTTTGAAAATCCAGGTATACATCTACTGGTTCCCCTTTACCCTGCTAGTTACAACCTCAAAAAACCCTAATAAATTTGTCAAACAGGATTTTCCTTTAGTAAAACCATGTTCACTTGTTCTAATCATACTGTGCTTTTTTAAGAGCATTGTTTAAAAAAATATATAGTACTGTCTTAAGTGTGAACTCGAGCTACAGCTGGCACTTTAAATGAAGAAAGCACGAACACTGTTAACTCCCTCAGCCCAACACTTTGTAAAGGACTCAATGGGCCAAATGGCCTCCTTCTGTGCTGCAAATAACTGACAAAATTTATGGAAACAAAAGCTGCAGCAGGTGTTGCCTTTTCTCTCATGCAGATGCAAACACAATATTACTTCAATATAGCTTCTGACATTTGTTCTCATTTTTCAAACGTCAAAGCCAGGGCTTTTGGGAGAGGCTGAGGCCTTCAAGTAAAAACCTTAATGAAGACATTAAAAGAAAACTCATTGAATTTGTTTGATCATTGTTGAGATATTTTTCAGACTTTACTCTGTTTAAACTCTAAATTTGACCTTTATAAATTTCATTTACTCGGGATTGATTCGTGGGACTGCACAGACGGACAGTTTATAAAGGCAAAACCCATTATAAGGAATTTAAAATGGGAAAATAAATTGACAAACAGTAACAAAGCACAACATAGGAACAGGAGTAGGCCATTCAGCCCATTGAGCCTACCCCACCATTCAATATAATCATGGCTGATCATCCACTTCAATGCCTTTTCCCCCACACTATCCTCATGTCATTTGTATTTAGAAATCTATCAATCTCTGCTTTAAACATACTCAATGACTGACCTTCCACAGCCCTCTGGGGTAGAGAATTCCAAAGATTCACAACCCTCTGAGCAAAGACATTTCTCCTCATCTCTGTCCTAAGTGGCTTCCTCCTTATTTCGAAATTGTGGCCCCTGGTTCTAGGCTCCCCAACCAGGGGAAACATTTTACAGGGATAGACAGGGTAGATGCATCTAATTATTCAATGAGATCACCTCTCATTCTTTGAAACTCTACAGAATACAGGCCCAGTTTCCCCAATCTCTCTTCATAGGACACTCCTGCCATCCCGGGAACAAGCCTGGTGAACCTTCGTTGCACTCCCTCTATGCCAATAATATCCTTCCTAAGGCAAGGGAACCAAAACTGCACACAGTACTCCAGGTGCGGTCTAACCAAGGTTCTAAACAATTGAAGCAAGACTTCACTACTCCTGTACTCAAATCATCTTGCGATAAATTAGCCTTCCTAATTGCTTGCTGCACCTGCATGTTAGCTTTCAGTGGCTCATTGACAAGGACACCCAGGTCCCATAGTACATCTACACTTTCTAATCTCTCATCATTTAAGAAATACTTTGCACATCTGTTCCTTCTACTAAAGTGGATAACGTCACATTTTTCCACATTATATTCCATCTGCCACGTTCTTGGCCACTCACTAAGTCTGTCCGCATCCCCTTGAGCTGCTAAGAGAATGGTGGGGATGTGGTAGGGAATATGGGATTAATGTAGGATTAGTATAAATGGGTGGTTGTTGGTCCGCACAGACTCAGTGGGCTGAAGGGCCTGTTTCAGTGCTGTATCTTTCTATGACTCTATATTTTGAACAGCTGGGGCCCAAACACTGATCCTTGTGGTACCCCACTAGTCACAGCCTGCCGATGCGAGGATGATCCGTTTATTCTTACTCTCTGCTTTCTGCCTGTTAACCAATCCTTAATCCATGCCAGTATATTACCTCCTATCCCATGTGCTTTAATTTTGCTAACCTGTGGGGGACTTTATCAAAAGCCTTCTGAAAATTCAAGTATACAGTGTCCACTGACTCCCCTTTATCAATTCTGTCAGTAATATCCTCAAAAAACTCCAACAGGTTAGTCAAATATGATTTGCCATTCATAAATCCATGTTGACTATGCCCAATCAGATCATTATCATCCAAGTATCCATTTATCACATCCTTTAGAACAGATTCTAGCATTTTCCCAACTATTAATGGAAGGTGAACAGGTCCTTAATTCCCTGTTTCTCTCTCCCTTCCTTCTTAAATAGTGGGGTGACATTTGTGACCTTCCAACCTGCAGGAACTGCTCCAGAATCTATAGAATTTGGGAAGATAACCACCAATGCATCCACCATCTCCATAGCTACCTCTTTCAACACTCTTGGATGTAGAATATCAGGTCCTGGGGACTTATCAACCTTCAGCCCCATTAATTTCTCCAATACAACCTTCTTACTAATACTAATTTCGTCCAATTCTTCACTCCCCCATATCCCTTGGATCTCTTATCCTGGGAGATTTCTTGCATCTTCCTCAGTGAAGACAGCCACAAAGTAATCAGTTAGCTTTTCTGCCATTTCTCTATTCCCCATTATAAATTTTCCTGACTCTGCCTGTAATGGACCCACATTTGTCTGAGCCAAACGTTACCTTTTTACGTTACTTTACATACAACAGGAACTTCATGCAGCTATTAAGAAGTCCCAGTCCTGCACCAATGTGTTTGACTTTTGACTGCCTTCTGAAGTGACCTATAAACCATTTAGTTGTATTAAATCATAACAGTGGTTAAAGGCGGCAGCCCACCACCACCTTCGAAGGCAGCAAGGGACGAGTAATAAATGCTGGTCTTGTCAGCAATGCCCATACCTTGAGAATGAACTTTAAAAGATGATCACAGTAATGCCATTAGGGAGCTGTTTACAATAAATATCACCTGTTCGGGATGTAGATCCCATCGGTAACATGGCAGGAATTTCATGGGTGATGCCAACAGTCTGGAGACTTGGCGTTACGGATCCCCATCCATAACAAAAAAATTGGGCTGTCCAAGCATTGGGCATGAATGGAACATATATCACACAAGGTATTCTGTCACATGCCTATCACTACAATCCACTCACCCATATTTGGACAGACACATTGCCTGTATGTCCCCTGTTCATCACCACCTTCTCAGGACAACTAGGGAAGGATAATAAATGCCAGCCTTGCCAGATACCAAAAGTCCCAAGGATGAATTAAAAATACTCAACTTTCTTTACATTTAAAAATCATACTCGCTGATCACCTTATTTGCTCTCATTACGTCAGGGGTGCAAGTGATCTGCATTCTTTGAGAGCCTCCATTAAGTTTGATCTTTTGTCTCTACAGTTTTACTACTGTTGTACTCTCCAGGAGATTCATTTTCTGGGCAACATGGGTTCCAGCAATCGGACCTTTAAAAACAATCATGGTTTCAGCAATTCCAGAAGTGGTGCAAACTTTGCAAGGTGTATTCCAGGAACTCTGGAGATCCATACACTTAACCACAGCACCTACCCAGACACTCAGCTGACCATTGCAGCAAACTTATGTTGTACGACAGATACATAGATTGAATTGCGAACTGCTTCTTTTGCAATTTTCATCCTTTTGCCAGTTTGATTGGAAAGGCATCTTGCGTCAACCTCCTAAAATGTGACTATGAAATTCCTGGTAGTACAACAGCAATATAAATGGGGCAGACAACGTGCAATTTGTGGTGGGGGCCAACTACCTTTTTTGGTGCTTGGGCATTTGCAAACACCTACTGCATGTGGGCTTCACCCAAAGCAACGTGACGTCAATAGTTCTGCCTTTCAGAATCAAGACCTGCCAGAGGTGGAGCCCACAGCTGCCGAAAATGCCAGTTTCCCAATTACCATCCACCACAGAGCAAGCAATAGCTTTTTTTTTATTTGTTCGTGGGATGTGGACATCACTAGCTAGGCAAGCATTTACTGCCCATCTCAAATTACTCTTGAAAAGATGGTGGTGAGCCACCTCTTTGAACTGCTGCAGTCCTTGAGATGTAGATACACCAACAGTGCTGTAGGAAGGAAGTTCCAGGATTTTGACCCAGCGACAGTGAAGGAATGGCAATTTAGTTCCAATTCAGGATGGTGCGTGGCTTGGAGGGGAATTTGCAGGTGGTGGTGTCCCCATGCATCTGCTGCCCTTGTCCTTGTAGGTGGTAGAGGTCGTAGGTTTGGAAGGTGCTGTCGAAGGAGCTTTGTTGAGTTGCTGCAGTGCATCTTACACAGCTGCTGAGAATTTCAGTCATTTTTAAACAAGATATATTTGACATTTTCAGCCAGTGTTTTAATGTAGCGTCAATATGCCTACATCACAAGTGACCACACTTTGAAAACAGTAATTCATTGGCTTTAAGCAGCTTTGGGATACCCAGAGGCTGTGAAACACACTACATAAATGCAATGTCTTTTCTCTTTCAATGCTATTTGGCTATTCCTCAACCATGTGGGTGGGCACACCAGCAAGGTGAGAACTGCTGCAGTCAGACAGTAAGTGACCCTGACCACAGGGTTTGGGACAGAGCAGGGCCACAGGAGACAAGCAGAAATGTGTTCAGTTCCACTCCAGTTCTGGCACCAGACCAAGGAATTCCAGGCTTATCTCATCTCTAATTTTACAAATGGCAATGAAATGCTACATACCCTTGGTCCAAAATAGATGAGGAACCAGAATACAATATACAATGATACTGGAGCCATGGAAAAGCTATAGGCAAAATGATTCACTATAATACCACCAGGAATGAGGGACTAGATTATGAAGAAAGGCTTGGAAAAATTGAGATAGCCAAAAAAACTGCGGCTTTTTCACTAGAACAGAAACATTTAAGGGATATGAGGTTTTCATAATTTTGACAGATTTTTGAGAGCACAATTATAGTTTTTACTGGTTGACCAGCATAAAGACTGGGGATAATAAAAATGAAGAACGAAGTCGGAAGAAATTTTAACAGAAGGTTTTTAGAATATGGAACACTTCACCGCAAGTGGCTGTAAAGGCAGATTAATTTAGAACAGAAATTAATGACTACTTGAAAAGGAATATAAAATAATACAAAAGGGTAGAGAAATAGGCTTAAAATAGGTAGCTTCAGTGGAAAATCTAGCACTTGCTCAGGGCCAGTGGGTTAAATGGCCTCCTTCTGTGTTGCAATTCCTGTGATTCATGCAATAGTTGGGATATAAAGTATCTATCTGTGGCTTTGCTTGGGTTGGTAATATTTGTACTGATTTTTTTTCATGCAAGGACCAACACTTGACTTTGCAGAATCAAAGCTAGAACTAAATCAGTATTAGCTGAATGCTGCCAGTGCATTTACCTATTTTTGGGCAGAGCAGAGGCCACAAATATAAGACAGATCATCAGCACACAGCATGATGTGTGACTAACCAATCTGAACATGCTCAAATGAACTAACAGCAAATGACATTTCAACTCATTTCCAATTTCGGCTTTAATTTAACATGCAACAGGAACATTGAAGTAAAATACAATTCTGAACTAACCTGAAGCAAAACAGTCCATGTGGCTTAGTGTGTGCTACTTCAACATTTCTTTCAAGCAAGTTCATTATGCGAGAAAGGATGCAGAATAAGTTCCCCTCCAACCAAGTTATCATACTGTGCCTTGTTATTCGATTGTATTGCAGTCACATACTCGTGAGCCTGTTTTGTTACTATGAAAAACTTCCTCCTTGTGATAAAGACAATTATTAAAATGAAAATGGTATATGTGTCTATACATCACAAGTTATAAGCAGAGTATTTCTAGACAGAGTATTTGTTTATTCCTTTTTTTAGGCTCATACACAAGCTTCACTTTTATATATACATATATAAAATGCCAGCATACATAATTTATCATGGACTCTACAGTTCAACCATATCAAGATCTGGGCTTTGCAGTTTCTTAATAACTATACTAATGTCTCATACATTCCTATATATTTAGTTTTGAATTATAATCAGATTTCCCTGTAAATAAAAAGAATATGAGCAATGGTGGTTTATATTCATGCTTCTGAAAGTTACCATCGTTTAAACTCATCTGATAAATGCTACTTTACTGACTTGCATAATATGGTTTGAAATAACCTGTGAATAGTTTGTCTGGAGGTAAGAACAAGAAACAGATGTCTTCATTCACTAGCATCAATTGATCAACTTTCAAAAACTTTAGCTTGTTATATAGACCACTAACTTTAAACCATGGGACATTCCAAATTGCACTAGGATAGAGTAAAAATGTAAAAACCAACAGGGACACTGATTTGTGCATCACTGAAAACAAGATTTATCAAACAGTTTAACCTACTCAACAGGTAAATAGCATTCAGTTATACAACTTACAATTGACATATCACTCAAACACAGTAACGTGCAATACCTATTGACAAACTATCCTATAACCCCTGATTACTGAAGTGGAGTTCAAAAATACACAATGGAACAATGACAATTCAAACTTTAATACATCGACTAGTGAACAATGCTAAATCATTTTACAAGATTACTTGTTTTTTGAAATTTTGTTCAATACACAACATTACAAAGCCGCTGAACAAGGCAAACTCAGTCTACCTATTACATTAAAAGTGCATTCTCAGAACGCAGATCACTCTGCAGTTTCTGATCCACTACAGAAATGCGGTTCACCAAAGTAAAATTCATATTCAGATACCCCTTAAAAGTCCATTTAGGGTTATATCCAAGCAAAGGTTCAGGACCTTGAATACCACAGGCACAAGGGTGTAGAGTGGTTTAATGCGTATTTACTAGTCCAACCACAACTATTTCTTCACAGGTTGATCGATTCACTTCAGATTTTGGGCTTGGGTTGAAGGACCATCTTTAACATATTTCAATGTCAGTAATTCAGGCTCTGCAAATTTTACACCCTGGAAAGGATTAACAGAAATGAAAATAGTTACACTAATTCAATACAATTTAAAAGTATTACACACACACACACACAAAATACTTACAGCTTTTGTGATTGTATGTGAAAATTATAAATGAAAAGTCAGTGAACACAAGGTTCCAACTTTAATCTTTGCTCATGCCAGGTCAGTTTTTAAATTGGAGAGGCATCTCTAAAACTAAAGCAAGCTACTTGGATACTTTTAGTTGAGCTGAGGAGAGTATTTTTTATTTTAAATTAATGAGTGTAATCAACACGGGGTCCTTAGCAGGGTTCTTACTATTTGACTGACACATCTAACTCTCCTATTACAATCCATTACAGTGACATCCAGTCTACTCCTGATTAAATTCAATTTGCTAAATTAAAATTACTGAACAATTGGAATTAAATTTGAAAAAGCTATTTGGC
The DNA here is from genome assembly GCF_036365525.1 of Heterodontus francisci. Lineage (NCBI taxonomy): Eukaryota > Metazoa > Chordata > Chondrichthyes > Heterodontiformes > Heterodontidae > Heterodontus > Heterodontus francisci. The sequence goes on from NC_090385.1 coordinate 6,382,504, forward strand.
AATCAATGCAATTTTTGAATTTCTAGATAGCTTGATTATTTGAGGAGAATAAAAGGCAAAATTATCAGTAGACTGTAGAAATATCACCTGTCATTGCAACTGAACAAAATAATGCAGTAGGTAGATGGAAACTCCCACCCACCCCTGACCCCCTTTAGTCACCTTAGTTTACTTGTGGCTTAAACAGGAGCCCTGGCAGGCAGTAGCAGAACATTATTAAAAGCATAATTGTTGCTTGCAGACTACTGGTAGTCAGACCGCAGTTTTCTCTAGAAAAGAGAAGCCTCAGGGGGTGACCGGATAGAGGTCTTTAAGATAATGAAAGGATTTGATAGGGTTGATGCAAAGAAAATGTTTCCACTTGTAGGGGCAACTTCTTTACCCAAAGATTGATTAGATTGTAGAACTCGTTACCACATAGAGTAGTTGAGGCTAATACCATAGATGCATTCAAGGGGAAGCTAGATATGGGGGTGGCGCAGTGGTTAGCACCGCAGCCTCACAGCTCCAGCGACCCGGGTTCAATTCTGGGTACTGTCTGTGTGGAGTTTGCAAGTTCTCCCTGTGACCGTGTGAGTTTTCGCCAGGTGCTCCGGTTTCCTCCCACAGCCAAAGACTTGCAGGTGATAGGTAAATTGGCCATTATAAATTGCCCCTAGTATAGGTAGGTGGTAGGGGAATTGAGGGAAGGTGGGGATGTGAGGGTAATGGGATTAATGTAGGATTAGTATAAATGGGTGGCTGATGGTCAGCACAGACTAGGGGGCCGAAGGGCCTGTTTCAGTGCTGTATCTCAAAATAAAAATAAATAAGATAAACACAAGGAAGGATTATGAGGATAAGTTGGTAGGGTGAGATGAAGAAAGGTGGGAACAGCACAGAAACAGGCCAATGTAAAGATTAGCAAATCTACTGCTCATATGACCTGTTAAAAGGGGGAAAAATCTAAAGAGCAGGGGGATGAGTACTTTTTATAGAAAATAATGTTGGGATGGCCAAAATTTCAGAGACAATAAATAAAATGGCAATTTTAATGCTGATGCAGAAGGAACTTCTCCCGGTTTGGTTGTTAAATAATGTTAATTAAGAGCACTGACATGGAACAGTCCTAATGCAATTAGTGGGACTCCAAGCCAGCCTGTTAACTGCTCCACCTCAACCAGAGGAACCATGCTACAGGCTGTGAAATTTACATTCCCAGCCGATACATGCAATGTGAATTTATACAGCAGTCATCATAAAGAATGTTACAATGGTTTACCTAATGGGGGAAGACTTTAAGCCAAAATAACTCCAAAATAAAGCAAAAATAAGTAGATAGTTTTTCATCTAATTTCTGGAGATTTAAAAAAAAACTGGCTCCAGTAATTTCTAATTTACGTTAATTGATTAAACTCTATTCATTACTATTTAAGGAACACAAGACCTGTGATTACTGGGATAATGGGAATGGAATTTTTGTCCAAAATTTCTCTATCACCATCAGAGGCATTAACCAATTTGTTTAAAATGGGTGAGTATTTCCATAAAACTATGTTTGCATACCATAAACCGCAATGTTATTTCAAGGTTTGCGTTTTTAAGTGCAGCAATAGTTACTGCAACATGCATCTGATATAATATCCACTCTAAACTAAATTTCCAAAATAATGGAGATTTGACTTCATAATTGCCTTAGTTTGCTGTAAACAGGTGTGCTAAATTTTAGATCTTTTTAAAATGTTGCCTTGTGGCATCTTTCGCCAAAACTCTGCCCTCAATGATATTCCACATTCAATTTACATTAAATAACTTCCAACACGTGCAGTAAGAGATCGAAACAACTGGACAAACAGCATTAATTTACTAAACTAAATAGAACTATAGTGCCCAAACAATTAGCGTTATAAGTAAATGTTTTGCAATCGGCGGGCAACAAATTGTCAAGAGAATTCTATTCTGCACGTTCTTTTAGACTGGTTCCAGTAATTCCCAATTTGTGTGTTTAATTGCAATGCTCTACTTCAAGATTTAAATCCTGCTTCCTCTCTTTGTTCATGGCCACAAACATTTTACTAAAACATCTTTTTATATATCCACTGTTCAGTACCAGCATGCCTCCGCCTCCTTCCAAATCATCAGAAAGTTCCATGAATCTGTTGTACTGAATGTAGAATTCAGGACAGACACACTTCAGGTGCGGAGGGTAGCGTGTTTCTTCAAATTACTTCAAAATTCAGGACAGAAGATGATTCAAGACTTTTTTCAGCTAATTTTTACTTGTGGTTGAATACGGTAACAAAATTGAAATGGGAGCAACTTTAGAATTCTCCCATTTAAAAAAGGGTGAAGCTGGTGAAGAACAATGAAAATATTCTAAAGGGAAAGCAAAGACAGCAACAGTACTACAAAGTTTCAAAAAAAAAAAATCATTTAACATGTAAAGGAATAAAAGACTTGCACTTAAATAGCGCTTTTCACGATCATCGGACATCTCAAAGCGCTTTGCAGCCAATGAAATACTTTTGAAGAGTAGTCGCTGTTGTAATGTAGGAAATGCAACAGCCAACTTACACACAGCATCCTCCCACAAACAGCAATGTGATGATGACCAGACAATCTGTTTTTGTGATGTTGATTGACGAATAAATATTGGCTAAGAAATCAGGGTAACTCCCTCAGTCTTCTTCAAGAGTGCCATGCGATCTTTTACATCCACTCAGGCAGGCAGATTGGGCGTCGGTTTAATGTTTCATCTAAGAGGGGTCACCTCTGATGGTACAACACACTCAGCATTGCACTACTCTCAGTACTGCACTGAAATTTCGGCCTTGATTTTGCGCTCAAGCCCTGGAGTAGGTCCTCTGAGGCACAAGTGCTGTCAACTGAGTCACGGCTGACATCTGTTAAAGTCAGCCATGAAGTGTGGAACAGAAATTTAATTCAATTATTAAGAAATTCTAGTGTTAGATGAATGATTTATGATATAGTAAACTCTCCTACCACTGCACAATGACCTGCTAAGTTTGGGAAGGCCACCCGCTCAGAGGACTTAGATAATAAACCTCAAAAGGAAGGAGGAAAAGAGAATGCTGATAAATTCAGGCCAGGTAACATCTTTGGCAAGAACAGGAGGTTCCTGTCTGGGTTTGGACCCTTTGTTAAAACTAAAAAAAAGCCACAAAGGGTGTGTTGACCTGTTATACCTTTTCCTTTAAGGGAAAGGCTTATCTGCCATAGAATCATGCAAGTTTGGAGTGGAAAAGGAGGCTGTTTGGCCCATTGTGTGTGCGCTAACAGATCCCTGACTGCACAATCAAGATAAAACTCTTCATGAAAAAAGTTGACAGCTAAGGTGATGTATTGACCAGAATAATAAATAGACTACAACACAAAAGCAAAATACTTCTGATGCTGGAAATCTGAAACAAAAACAAAATGCTGGAGATACACAGCAGGTCAGGCAGCACCAGTGGATGTAGTATATTTGTATTTTCAGAAGGCATTCAATAAGGTACTACACATGAGGCTATTACACAAGATTAGGGCTCATGGGGTTGTGGGTAACGTACGAGGATAAATTGAGGATTCGTGAACAGACAGAAAACAAGAGTGGGAATAAACGAGCAAGTTTTGGGATGAAATAAAAACAAGGTGCTGGAAATATTCAGGAGGTCTGGTGAAAGGTCACTGACCTGAAACGTTGACTCAGCTTCTCTCTGCATAGATGCTGCCAGACCTGAGTTTCTGTTTTTATTTCAAATTTCCAGCATCTGCAGTATTTAGCTTTTATTTAAGTTTCAGGAAGACAGATGGTAACTTAGCAGAGTGCCACTAGGATCAGCACTTAAGCCTCACCTATTTACAATCTATGTTAATGACTTCAATGAGGGGTTTGAGTGTAATATATCCAAGTTGGCTGATGATACAAGGTTAGGTGGGAAGTAAGCTGCGAGAAGGATGCAAAGAGGTTGTATGAAATAAAGGTGTAGATGAAGCATAATGCGAAGAAGTGTAAACACAAGAAATAGGAGTAGACCATTGGGCCTGCTCTGCCATTCAATATGATCAATGCTGATCTTACGCTTCAATTCCACCTTCCTGCCTGCTTGCCATATCCCTCGCTTCCTGAAAGACTAAAAATCTTTCTATCCCAGCCTTAAATGTATTCAACGATGGACCAACCACAACCCACTGGGGTAGAGAATTCCAAAGGTTCACAACCCTTCAAGTGAGGCACTTTCTCCTCATCTCAGTCCTAAATGATTGGCCCCTTATCCTGAGTCTGTGCCCCCGTGTTTTAGATTCCCCGACCAGCAGAAACAATCTCTCAGCATCTACCCTATCCAGCCTCTTCAGACTCTCGTATGTTTCAATGAGACAGCCTCTCATTCTTCTAAATTTCAGAGAATATTGGCCCAATTTACTCAGCCTATCATAAGACAACCCCCTCATCCCAGGGACACTTTAGTGAACCTTCACTGTACACCTCCAATGCAAGTATATCCTTTCTTAAATGTGGAGACCAAAACTGCATACAGTACTCCAGATATGGTCTCACCAAAATCCTGTACAATTATTGCAAGACTGCTTTACTCCTGTACTCCAAACCCCTTGCAATAAAGGCCAACATGCCATTTGCCTTCCTAATTACATAGAAACATAGAAAATAGGAGTAGGCCACTCAGCCCTTCGGGCCTGTTCCGCCATTCAAATAAGATCATGGCTGATCGTCTAATTCAGTAGCCCGTTCCCGGCTTCTCCCCATATCCCTTTGGCATTAATATATCTATCTCCTTCTTGAATATGTTTAATGACTTGGCCTCCACTGCCTTCTGCGGTAGAGAATTCCACAGGTTCACCATCCTCGGAGTGAAGAAATTTCTCCTCATCTTGGTTCTAAATGGCATACCCCGTATCCTTAGACTGTGAGTCCTGGTTCTGGACTCCCCAAACATTGGGAACATCCTCCCTGCATCTAGCCTGTCCAGTCCTGTTAGAATTTTATAGGCTTCTATGAGATCCCCTCTCATTCTTCTAAACTCGAGTGAATATAGGCCTAGTCGACCCAATCTCTCCTCACATGTCAATCTTACCATCCCAGGAATCAGCCTAGTAAACCTTCTTTGCAACTTCCATGGCAAGAACATCTTTCCTCAAACAAGGAGACCAAAACTGCACACAATACTCCAGATGTGGTCTCACCAAGGCCCTGTGTAACTGCAGTAAGACATCCTTGCTCCTGTACTCAAATTCTCTTGCGATGAAGGCCAACATACCATTCGCCTTCCTAACTGCTTGCTACACCTGAATGCTTGCTTTCAGCGACGAGTGGACAAGGACAGCCAGGTCTCATTGCACCTCTCCCTTTCCCAAACTAGCACCAGATAATAATCCGCCTTTCTATTTTTACAACCAAAGTGGATAAACTCATATTTATCCACGTTATACTGCATCTGCCATTCATTTGCCCACCCACCCAACTCGTCCAAATCACATTGGAGTCTCTTTGCATCCTCCTCACAGCTCACAGTCCCCCCCCAGCTTTGTGTCGTCTGCAAACTTGGAAATGTTGCATTTAGTTCCCTCACCAAAGTCATTAATATATATTGTGAATAGCTGGGGCCCAAGCACTGATCCCTGCGGTACCCCACTAGTCACTGCCTGCCACCCGGAAAAAGACCTGTTTATTCCTACTCTCTGTTTCCTGTTTGTCAACCAATTTTCAATCCATGCCATGTGCTTTAATTTTGCACACTGAACCAAGACAGCATGGAGTGGGCTTCGCCATCAGAAACTCCTTGCTCAGCATGATAGAGCCTCCCTCAAATGGCTCGGAACGCATACTGTCCATCCGACTGCTCACCACCTCTGGTCCAGTACACCTACTCAGCATCTATGCTCCAACACTCTGCTCCCCACCTGAAGCTAAAGACCAGTTCTACGAGGAACTCCATAATATCATTAGTAGCATCCCCAACACCGAACACCTGTTCCTGCTGGGGGACTTTAATGTCAGGGTTGGGGCCGACCATGACTCATGGCCCTCCTGCCTTGGGCGCTATGGCGTTGGAAGGATGAATGAGAACGGACAGAGACTGCTTGAGTTGTGTACCTATCATAACCTCTGCATCACCAACTCGTTCTTTCACACCAAACCCTGTCACCAGGTTTCTTGGAGGCACCCAAGATCGCGTCGTTGGCACCAGCTAGACCTCATCGTCACAAGGCGAGCCTCCTTAAACAGTGTTCAAATCACACGCAGTTTCCACAGTGCGGACTGCGACACCGACCACTCCCTGGTGTGCAGCAAGGTTAGACTCAGACCAAAGAAGTTGCATCATTCCAAGAAGGGCCACCCGCGCATCAACACGAGCAGAATCTCTCATTCACAGCTGTTACAAAAATTTCTAAATTCACTTGTAACAGCCCTTCAAAACACTCCCACAGGGGATGCTGAGACCAAGTGGGCCCACATCAGAGACGCCATCTATGAGTCAGCTTTGACCACCTACAGCAAACGTGCGAAGAGGAATGCAGACTGGTTTCAATCTCATATTGAAGAGCTGGAACCTGTCATAGCTGCTAAGCGCATTGCACTGTTGAACTACAAGAAAGCCCCCAGCGAGTTAACATCCGTAGCACTTAACGCAGCCAGAAGCACTGCACAAAGAACAGCCAGGCGCTCCGCAAATGACTACTTGCAACACCTATGCAGTCATAATCAGCTGGCCTCTGAGACAGGAAATATCAGAGGGATGTATGATGGCATCAAGAGAGCTTTTGGGCCAACCATCAAGAAGATCGCCTCCCTCAAATCTAAATCAGGGGACATAATCACTGACCAACGCAAGCAAATGGAGGAGTGCTGGGTGGAGAACTACCTAGAACTGTACTCCAGGAAGAATGTAGTCAGTGAGACTGCCCTCAATGCAGCCCAGCCTCTACCAGTCATGGATGAGCTGGACGTACAGCCAACAAAATCGGAACTCAGTGATGCCATTGATTCTCTAGCCAGTGGAAAAGCCCCTGGGAAGGACAGCATTACCCCTGAAATAATCAAGAGTGCCAAGCCTGCTATACTCTCAGCACTACATGAACTGCTTTGCCTGTGCTGGGACGAGGGAGCAGTACCTCAGGACATGCGCGATGCCAATATCATCACCCTCTATAAAAACAAAGGTGACTGCGGTGACTGCAACAACTACCGTGGAATCGCCCTGCTCAGCATAGTGGGGAAAGTCTTTGCTCGAGTCGCTTTAAACAGGCTCCAGAAGCTGGCCGAGCGCGTCTACCCTGAGGCACAATGTGGCTTTCGTGCAGAGAGATCGACCATTGAAATGCTGTTCTCCCTTCGTCAGATACAGGAGAAATGCCGCGACCAACAGATGCCCCTCTACTTTGCTTTCATTGATCTCACCAAAGCCTTTGACCTCGTCAGCAGACGTGGTCTCTTCAGACTACGAGATAAGATTGGATGTCCACCAAAGCTACTAAGTATCATCACCTCATTCCATGACAATTTGAAAGGCACAATTCAACATAGCGGCACCTCATCAGACCCCTTTCCTATCCTGAGTGGCGTGAAACAGGGCTGTGTGTTCTCCCAACTACACTTTTTGGGATTTTCTTCTCCCTGCTGCTCTCACATGCATTCAAGTCTTCAGAAGAAGGAATTTTCCTCCACACAAGATCAGGGGGCAGGTTGTTCAACCTTGCCCGTCTAAGAGCGAAGTCCAAAGTAGGGAACTCCTCTTTGCTGACAATGCTGCTTTAACATCTCACACTGAAGAGTGCCTGCAGAGTCTCATCGGCAGGTTTGCGGCTGCCTGCAACGAATTTGGCCTAACCATCAGCCGCAAGAAAACGAACATCATGGGACAGGACGTCAGAAATGCTCCATCCATCAATATTGGCAACCACGGTCTGGAAGTGGTTCAAGAGTTCACCTACCTTGGCTCAACTATCACCAGTAACCTGTCTCTAGATGCAGAAATCAACAAGCGCATGGGAAAGGCATCCATTGCTATGTCCAGACTGGCCAAGAGAGTGTGGGAAAATGGCGCACTGACACGGAACACAAAAGTCCGAGTGTATCAAGCCTGTGTCCTCAGTACCTTGCTCTATGGCAGCGAGGCCTGGACAACGTATGTCAGCCAAGAGCGACGTCTCAATTCATTCCATCTTCGCTGCCTCTGGAGAATCCTTGGCATCAGGTGGCAGGACTGTATCTCCAACACAAGTCCTCGAGGCGGCCAACATCCCCAGCTTATACACACTACTGAGTCAGCGGCACTCGAGATGGCTTGGCCATGTGAGCCGCATGGAAGATGGCAGCATCCCCAAAGACACATTGTACAGTGAGCTCGCCACTGGTATCAGACCCACCGGCCGTCCATGTCTCCGCTTTAAAGACATCTGCAAACGCGACATGAAATCCTGTGACATTGATCACAAGTCGTGGGAGTCAGTTGCCAGCGTTCGCCAGAGCTGGTGGACAGCCATAAAGGCGGGGCTAAAGTGTGGCGAGTCAAAGAGACTTAGCAGTTGGCAGGAAAAAAAACAGAAGCGCAAGAGGAGAGCCAACTGTATAACAGCCCCGACAAACAAATTTTTCTGCAGCCCCTGTGGAAGAGCCTGTCACTCTAGAATTGGCCTTTATAGCCACTCCAGGTGCTGCTCCACACACCACTGATCACCTCCAGGCGCTTACCCATTGTCTCTCGAGATAAGGAGGCCAAAGAAGAACCTCTTATGTGGGACCTTATCAAAAGCCTTCTGAAAAACCAAATACACCACATCCACTGGTTCTCCCTTATTTATTTTACTAGTTACATCCTCAAAAAAACTCCAATAGATTTGATAAGCCATGATTTCCCTTTCATAAACCCATGCTGACTTTTGCCAATCCTGTTTATGCTTCCCAGATATTCTATCGCACCCTTTCAATGGACTCTAGCATTTTCCCCACTAATGATGTAAGGCTCACTGGTCTGTAATTCCCTGTTTTTTTTTCTCCCTCCTTTTTTAAATAGTGGGGTTACATTTGCCACCCTCCAAGCAGTAGGAACTGCTTCAGCGTCTATAGAATTTTGGAAGATGACCACCAACGTATCCACTATTTCCAGGGCCACTTCCTTTAGTACTCTGGGATGTAGATCATCAGGCCCTTGGGATTTGTCAGCCTTTAAACCCATTAATTTCCCTAGTACTTTTTTTTTTTTACTAATACTGATTTCCTTCAGTTCCTCCCTCTCATTAGACCCTTGGTTCCCTAACATTTCTGGAAGTTATTTGCTTGCTGCACCTGCATGCTAACTTTCTGCGTTCCTTATACAAACAAAGCGGCACAGTGGTTAGCACTGCAGCCTCACAGCTCCAGCGACCTGGGTTCAGTTCTGGGTAATGCCTATACGGAGTTTGCAAGTTCTCCCTGTGACTGCATGGGTTTCCTCCAGCTGCTCTGGTTTCCTCCCACATGCCAAAGACTTGTGCGTTGATAGGTAAATTGGCCGTTGTAAAAAAAATTGCCCTTAGTGTAGGTAGGTGATAGGAGAATTGAGGGAAGGTGGGGATGTGAGAGAGAAAATGGGATTAATGTAGGATTAATATAAATGGGTGGTTGATGGTCGGCACGGACTCGGTGGGCCAAAGGGCCTGTATCTCTCTATGACTCTATAAAGCTAAGTCTCTTTGAACATCAACACTTACAAGTTTCCCACCTTTTCGAAAAATCCTGCTTTTCTATTCTTATGACCAAAGTGAATAACTTCACACTTCCCTACATTATACTCCATCTGTCATCTTGTTGCCCACTCACTTAACCTGTCTACATCTCTTTGCAGCCTCTGTGTCCTCCCCAGTTGACCTTTCCATCTACCTTTGTATCATCAGCAAATTTAGATACATCACTCTGTCTCTTCATCTAAATCATTGATATAGATTGCAAATAGCTGAGGCCCCAGCGCTGATCCTCGTGGCACTCCACTATTCACTGCTTGCCAACTCAAAATACCCCATTTATGCCTACTCTTTGTGAACTGATCTTCTACCTATGTTAATAGAATACCCCCACCTCCATGAGCCCTTATCTTGCCTATTAACCTTTTGTGTGGCATCTTAACGAATGACTTTTAGAAATCCAGGTATACTACATCTACTGGTTCCCCTTTATCTACCCTAATACTTATATCCTCAAACACCTCATAAATTTGTCAAACCTTTAGTAAAACCATGCTGCCTTGTTGTAATCGTATTGTGCTTTTCTAAATGCATTGTTAAGACTTCCTTAATAATAGATTCCAGAATTTTCCCAACGATTGACGTTAGGCCTGCAGTTCAGTTTTCTCTCTACCTCCTTTCTTGAAAAGCATAACATTTGCCAACTTCCAATCTGATTGGACTATTCCCGAATCTAAAGAATTTTGGAAAAATCATAGCTAGCACACCCACTATCTCTGCAGCTATTTTTTTTTTTAAGAACCCCATGGTGTCGGCCATCTGGTCCCAGGGACTTGTTGGATTTTAGTCCCTTAAGTTTCTCCAATACTCTGCTGATATTAATTTCCTCGTTCTTTTTAGCCCCTAGGTTACTGTCTATTTCTGGTATGAAACCTGTATCTTCTACTGCGAAGACAGACAAAATATTTCTTCAATGCCTCTACCATTTCCTCATTCCCCATGATAATTTCTCCTGTCTCTGCTTCTAAGAGACTTTACCTACTCTCTTCCTTTTCATATACCTATAAAAGTTATTACAATCTGTTTTTGTGTTACTGGCTAGTTTACTCCCATTTTATTTTTTCTTTTATCAACTTTTTGGTGGCCCTTTGCTGGTTTCTAAAACACTCCCAACCCTCAAACTTGCTACTCTTTTTTGCAACATTGTAAGATTCTTCTTTTAATCTGATACTATCTTTAACTCCCTGAGTGAGCCACAGATGGGTTTTTCTTGCTGAATTTTTGTTTTCAATGGAATGTATTTTTGTTGAACATTTTGAATTATTTCTTCAAAGGTTTCCCACTGCTCATACTTTTTAGTTTATTTACTCAATTTACCTTAGCCAGTTCTTCCTTCAGACCTACATAATTGACTTGGTTTAAGTTTAAGATTCTTCTTTGTGATTGGAGTGTGCCACTTTCAAACTTAACATGAAATTCAATGGTATTATGATCACTATTTCCCAATGGACCTTTTACTATGACATTACTAATTAACCCTCCTTCTTTATACAATAGATAGCTTCAGCCCTAGTCGATTCCACAACTTATTGCTCCAAGAAACTCCAACAACATTCTACAAATTCATCTTCTAGATCACTCTTGCCAATTGCATTGTCCAAGTCCACAATTATTAACATGCATTTGTTCCACGCTCCAATAATTTCTCGTTTAATGCACCGTCCAACGGTAGAACTATTGAGGGGGCCTATAAACTACTCCCACCAGTGTTTTCTGATTCTTACTATTCCTAATTTCTACTGTGACGCACATTGGCAGTGCGATGATACAACAATCATGGACTAACTATGAAGAGTTATGAAAAACAGACTTTGTCTTTAAAAAAAACCCCTTTATTTTAAAAAAGTGAACAATGGTCCAAAATGGCCAAAGAAAAAAAGGGGATTGGGCCTTTTGCATATCCAAACTGTCTGCCAAAGGCAAAGGACAAATCTTCAAAGTTAAAAGGTGTTAATGGAACCCATCCTACACCTATCCTAAAACATTCCAGAATTGAATGTCTTCTTCTGAAACAAAGGAGATGTGAAGTAGCCATGCCCTGGGCTATTGTGCGATCACCATGGGGAAGAAACCAGAGTGTCTTCTAACAGGTGGTGAGAAATAACAGCTTTTCCTTAAAAAAAGACAGCGAGCAAGTGAGAGAAAGACTCACCCAGGAGAGAAGCAACATCTAACAGCTTGCGTTCCAGCCAAGCCACAAAGCACATGCCCTGCTACAGACTCTGACACCTACAGTATACAGCAGCGAGAGCTAGATGTAGCCCACTGTCTTCAATTGAAACTTCAATCAAGAGAGAAATCTAGACTCATATCAGGCCTGCATCCATCTAGAACTCGATTTCCAAGAGAATTCAACAAGTTTATTGCAACCTTCCCCCCACTAAAAACCACCTTCCTTTTTCCTTTCTCTATATGTTTCTTCCTGTGTGTGTGTGTGTGTGCGTGTGTGTGTGTGTGTGTGTGTGTGTGTGTGAGAGTTTGTGTGAGCGAATGCGTGAATGGATGCGGTGCAACAATTCGGGATAAGGCACATTGATCAATAAACAATTGACAAAACCTACAAGAAAACCTGTCGCTATCTGTTTATTTGAAAAATAAAAACACCAAGGGACTAAACTCTAATACAAAAACACTTTTTAAAAAAATTCATTCAGGCATGTGGGTGTCGCTGGCTAGGCCAGCATTTATTGCCCATCCCTAACTGCCCTTGTGAAGGTGGTGGTGAACTGCCTCCTTGAACCGTTGCAATCCATTTGGGGTAGGTATACCCACAGTGCTGTTAGGAAGGGAGTTCCAGGATTTTGACCTAGCGACAGTGAAGGAACGGCGATATAGTTCCAAGTCAGGATGGTGTGTGACTTGGAGGGGAACTTGCAGGTGGTGGTGTTCCCATGCATTTACAGCCCTTGTCCTTCTAGTTGGTAGAGGTCACGGGTTTGGAAGGTGCTGTTTAAGGAGCCTTGGTGCATTGCTGCAGTGCATCTTGTAGATGGTACACACTGCTGCCACTGTGCGTAGGTGGTGGAGGGAGTGAAGGTTTGTAGATGGGGTGCCAATCAAGCGGGCTGCTTTGTCCTGGATGGTGTCGAGCATCTTGAGTCTTGCTGGAGCTGCACCCATCCAGGCAAGTGGAGAGTATTCCATCACACTCCTGACTTGTGCCTTGTGGACAGGCTTTGGGGAGTCAGGAGGTGAGTTACTCGCCTCAGGATTGCGGTTAGGTGAGTTGAACAGTGGGAACCACCCACATCACACCACATGGCCGTAACACCACCCATACTGATTCCACTTCATGATCTTCTGAGGCCAGATCCTCTCACTATTGTCTTTATGATATCCTTTACTATCAGTGCTATCCCTCCTCCTTTGCCACTCTGTCTGTCTTTCCGAAATACTGTGTACCTTGGAACTTTCTGATGAAAGTTAACAGACCTGAAACATTAACTCTGCTTCTCTCTCCACAGATGCTGCCTGACCTGAGCATTTCCAGCACTTTGTTTTTATCCCCCTCAACCCCCTTTGTTTCAAATAGAACAACCCCAGCTTCTCCAAAGTAACCTTGCAGCTAGAATTGCTCATCCCTGGAACCATTCTGGTAAATCTCCTCTGCATCCTCTCAAGGACCCTCATATTCTTCCTAAAGTGTGGTGACCAGGAATGGCCTAACCAGAACTTCATAAAGTTTCAGCAGAACTTCCCTGCTATTGTACTCAAATTTCTCTATTTGTGAAGCCCAAGATCCTATAAGCTTTACTCACTACTCTCTCAATATGTCCTGCCACCTTCAAAGATCTATGCACTCCCAGGTCCCTTTGTCCCTGCACAGTATTTAGGATTGTGTTATTAAGTATATATTGTCTTTTCCTATCCCTTCTATCTAGGTCCTGTGCAGCCGATTGGTGTCATCCTCATTGTCTGCCACACCTCCAAGTTTAGTGCCTTTAGGACCTTTACATTTAGGACTGAGATGAGGAAATATTTCTGCAGAGGGCTGTGAATCTTTGGAATTCTCAACCCAGAGAGCTGTGGTGCTCAGTTAATGAGCATTTTCAAGTCTGAGATTCATAGATTTTTGAGCACAAAAGGAATCAAGTGATATAGGGATAGGGTGGGAAAGTGCAGCCATGATCTAATTAAGTGACAGAGCAGGCCTGAGAAGCCGAATGGCCTACTGCTGTTACTACTGCCTATGTTCTTCAAAAACGTTTTCAAGTAATCTGCTCACCCAGAACAGCAGTTTTAGGTGAGATCGTTTTCTTCAAACAGCATCGAATGAAGGAACAGGCAATAAAAGACTCAGAGTAATTTCAGCCCACAGTAGTTCCATTTTTATGGAATTCTTAGAGTTTATATTCACACAGCCATTCTATATTATGACTTTTTATGTGGAGTACACAGTCCTCCAGCATTTATCATTGTTGGATTTGCTTGGGGAACAAAGCAGGCCTAAGAGTTCAGAAAATTTGTTTGTTCTTGGCTTTGGGGAATCAGCTGGGCCTGGGAATGGGGTGGGAGAGGTATTTGCCTAACGGCAGTCATGTTGACTCTTCCGTCAATGAGCATATTGCTGCGTTTGAGAATTGGAAAAATCCACCTCTGAGACTGAAATGATAAATCTCAAACTTATTCATGCAGATGGAAAAAACTTATACATAACCAACTCGTGAGGGATAGCATATGACTATTTAACTGTTAACTGTAACAACAACACTCTAAAGGCACTCGATCAAATGGAATAGAAATTACTCCTCACGACACAAGATGGGTCTTTGACAACTTATGCAGACAATAAATTAAAATTCTGATTCGTATCCCACATGGCACTAAAGGCCTTAGTTTTACTGCAATCCCTCTCCATTTTAGGGACGAGACAGGACTTCCTCCATCACCCTAGCCATTGGAAACCCAGGCTTCCATAGAATACAGGTCAAATGGAGTTTGCTCAAGACATTCTTGTATATTGATGACAAAGCAGTCCCAAGCAGCTTTCAAAATGTCACAAAAATTCAATAACTTTCCAAGTTCACCTACTTTAAAAATGTTGGGCATGTTCCTCATGTTGGATACGCAAATGCAGGTATGAGACTACTGCCTCTTCACATGTTCAGAAATGGGCTTTAAATGGCTGGACGTGTAACAAAACATATCATCCTGTACATAGTAGTCCCAGTACAGTGAACACAAACTTGAATATCCTCCACTTCCTGTACCCATTCTATATGCTATTTTTCATCAGTTTTCTATGTAAAGGCTCAGTTAGGTTTCATTCTCTCCTAGGTTACTCTGGCGATTTGAATTGCAGGGAGTGCAATTCCCTGTAGTAGGTCCATTGTAAATGTTCAGGATTGTGACCTGAAACCCACCAGAGAGCTGTTCCTCAGCATGATTTCTTGGAGTCAGGCAGCTCTGCAGCAGCTCACAGACTAGTCTGAATAACTTGATAAATGACAGCCAATACAACTTTGCCTAACCAATTTCAATTAAAAAATAAATAAAAGTGATGATTTAAATTGACTGGTGGTATTAAATGGAGTACGGAAGACCAGAAATAGCAGCAACGTGAAAGGAGGGAGGCAGAAGGTAGTCAGACATTGGGGAGCTAGGTCATAACAAGGTGGGCGAGAAGAGTTTTGAAGAGGGTAGTTCAGGTATCAATTCAATACTATTGTGATCTAGGTGGAAATAAATAATATTAACAGATGATAGCACTGGGACTTCAATTTTCACCTTTTGATTACAACCAGTAGAAAAGAAACTTGCACCTTATTGTATCTCAAAATTATCTGAAAACACCATGTACAGAACCAAATAAAAACAAAGTGCTGGAAATACTCAGCAGGTCAGGCAACATCTGTGAAGAGAGAAGCAGAGTTAACATTTCAGCTCTGTGTCCTTTCATCGGAACCGCTGGCTAGGACACAGAGAACTCTATACTCGACAAACTCGTCTTTAATGTCCATCCGAAATCATCAAAATTTTTCATCCAAAGGTGGGTACCTCGTATACTCAATACTTAACTGGAATAAGGGTCCACATTGTGTGTTCAAGTCCTGGAGTGGGCCTTGAACTTACAACCTTCTGAATTAGGCAAAAATACTCAGAGCCAAGCTGGACTGCTGTCCACTCCATAATCAAAAATAGCACTGCCTATATTATCAAACAGTACACATGTAGGATCAGAAGGTATCCCCAGCTGGCTTGAAGTGCATCAGTGTACATTTAAATTAAGGATGTAGTCAATTATCTAGGAAAGGGCAAGAGACAAGCTAACATTTGGTGCCTTAACCAGACAGACTGCACACCATTGGATGAAACCATTTTCCACCAGACGGGGGAAGCATGCTCATTAATCACACTTACCACAAGGGATGCATGTTATGGGTTTGGGAATGATTGTGGCTGAAAAGCAGAAGTTGAGTATCTTTGGTACAAGGCAAAGTGTGATGAAACAGGGAGGACATGGTTAAGTGTACAGGGGAGACAGTGGCATAGTGGCAATGTCACTGGACTAAGAATCCAGAGCCCAGGCTAATGCTCTAGGGACATGGGTTTGAATCCCACCATGGCAGATGGTGAAATTTGAATTCAATTAATAAATCTGGAATTAAAAGCTAGTCTAATGGTGACCATGAAACCACTGTCGATTGTTGTAAAACCCCATCTGGTTCACTAATGTCCTTTAGGGAAGGAAATATGCTATCCTTACCTGGCCTGGCCTACATCCATACCCACAGCAAAAAAAAGTGTGCAAAAGGACTTTTGAAATATTTTCTTCCCCCCCCCAAAATGACTGGAAATCAAAGGCAATTGTAAAGCAGCTAGAAGGCAAGGTTACCAGGACCTGTTCATTTCACATATTATATTTACATACCATTTACAGCATATATTCTCAGCATTTTTCAATGCTACTTTAATGTACCTACTTCAAAACTGCCCTACGTATTAGGACACCAAAGCAGCCGAGGAAAAACAAACCACATGCACATGACGTGCCTTTAAAACTTTCCATGCTGGATTATTGTGCATCTCTCTTCAGAACAGATCTGACATTTAATAAACAAGTTTTGCATGCAACAGACACAGCCAAAGCTACATTCATGTATAATGCATGATTAACAAAATGGAAGCACCCCACACCAACAGCAAACGAAAAGCTGGCGTAAAATTGAAGGCCAGTAACTGCCTATTCATCTGCACCCAAAAGTATGGTGTGATGTATTGTATTGTTTTCAATGCCATATAATCATTTATCAAACTGCTTATAAGCATTCAGAATCATAGCCTTTAAATAAAAATATCAAACTATGCCAAATTAAACAGAGCAAACTAGGAGATAACCACCAAAATACCAGTACCTGTCAATGGCAATCATGATTCAATTGAGAATGATCTTGCAAGAAGTGGTTCGACAGGGGATCTGGGGGTCGAAACTGAATCAGCAGCCTTGTTATAGAGCAAATATTTCTGTAACAATGAGGGGAGAAACTTAGAACACTTGTGTAACGCAGGCTGCGTTAGCTAATAACTGTCTGGGAGCTTAAACCTCTTCTTAGAAAGGACATTTTCAGTCTTAAATTTGCAATGAAAATAAAATCACTGGATACTATTCACAAACATTTGAGTTAATATGGAAAAACTGAGGTTGGGGGGGTGGGGGGAGAGACTTATTCGGAATATAATTTGTGTTAAGTACTGCTCATGTGGACTAAAAATTATCAAATTATTCAGCATGAAAATAGCAACATACACAATTTCTTCTGTATTAAGCAATTCATCTCTATTTTGAATTAGAAATTTTGAATTGCTACCTGGATATAACACATTTAAAATCCTCGTCACGGGACAGTTCCTCCCTTTCTGAATCTGCTGACGTTTTGATGGGGTATGCTACATCACCCAAGGAGGCACTACTCATATCAGAACCTTGACGGAGAGTGCCGCCAAGCATTTCAACTAAAAGGGCATCATGAGTGAGCCCAATCCTATCTTCACACAAGCAGAGCTCACTGACCTGAGATCAACAGTTAGAGCTTTACTTGGTTTTTCTCTCAAATCAGGGGCATTCAAGCCAATTATTATATCCATACTGGCTGAGATCAGATAGCTATGAACCAACAGGAACCTGTCAGGTAGTGGTGCTTCCAGGCTTACCTCAATTTCCTGGAGGCAGACAGTGCCCCGGGCCACTACCTGATATCATGACATCATCACAGAACAACGCGCATGCTGCACAGGTAGCAACCCATGTCACTGCTTGCCCTCAGGGAATCAAGACAAGTCTGTGCAGAAGTGGTGCTGCGCAAATAAATTTCTCCCCCTTGGGATGCACTGTTGATTAGTTTAGCTTTGAGGCAGAGTCTGAACTCAATGTGGTTAAAACAAAAGGACAGAAATGTTTAGCCAAATTTGCATAAGGCTTCACAGCTGGGTCCTGTAGTCACCAGAAATCCCCAACACGCATATAGCTGCATAAAATGAGGCAACATGGGAACATTTTCTCTCCCTTCAACTAAGTGCCTCACATCCTATTGATGACAGTGTGCCACCCGGAGAAACCCTCAAATGCAAAGTATCATTCAATGGTAAACTGGTTCATTAGGAGCACCTGCCAAATCCACTTATTGGTTGATAGCAAGGTGTTATATATAGCACATGATGCTGTAGATCTGTACTGTCTAAGATGCAATAACCAGGTGTTGCCATTCTGCTTTCTGATTGAGCTTTTTCAAACAAATACCCACATTAAGAGCAATCCAGTGTTTATTCATTCAAGTTCTCTCCATCCTCAATCTAGATAGAGCAGCTGAAGGCAGATTAGATGGCCTCCAATTTACATTTTGTGGAATTTCCAATGTACTTTTGCATACTGGAATTCTATCTTTGGTTTGGCCATGCATTTATCTAATCAAATCGGTAGTGTGTATTAATTATAGAAAGACAAATTAATTGATTAAATATGTTTAATCCAGATCCTATTCTAAGTACAGAAAAGGCACACATTATTCTATTACCTTTTCTTCTATTTTGTCAAAGGCACAATCCTGGTTAAACACCATTTCTTAGCACATGTATTGCACACAGTTAAGGATTCGGTGCAGGGGCTTGATCATTTTTGGATTGCAGTGATAAAAAAAAAATCTCCACCTGTTGAAAAGATTGCTATTCGTTGCACTTTAGTGCACTCAGCTGGGTTCTTGGCACAAATGAAACTCCCCAACAGGCTTGAAAGTTTTCAAACTTTGCAATAGAGAAATCTACACAGGCAATGCATAGTGCACTCTCGCTTCCTGGAGGGAAATACCTCAATTACCCAAGACCAGAGAGCTCAGGTACAAGTTGCCAAGAGCCAAGACTTTGGGACCCCCTAAGTGGCTGCAGGGTACTTTTAGAGTTTAACCAGCTAGAATTCAGGCAGCCTACCAACACAGAGCATTGAGAAGATTTTAAGTGACCTGCTAGAATAACCCTAACCCTGACTTGAGAAGTTGCATGAAGTTTAGTGGGAAGAATTCTGTCTCTGGCTTTAGGTCTCTCTTTTCCGATCATAATAATTGGGTGGTCAATCGATAGCGCCCTGAACTACTGCAGATCTCCCCGATTAATGAGTTTGCCACATACTGTTAACCCAGATTCACTTTCCATTAAGGGGTACGCTATGGCTGGTTATTAAACAAGTTGCATCCCTTTCCCTGGCAACCATCTGAGACTAAACCAGACTGTTCGCAACCATGCTGTCAGGTTTGACCAAGACATGACCTGCCCTTTTCCGCCAAGACCACCAATTTCCACTTTGTAACACTGCCTGACTTCATCCTGCATCAGCTGATCTACCTGCTGCTAAAACTTCATCCATGCCTCTATTAACTCTAGACTTGACTGTTAAGTGCATTCCTGGTTGGTCTCTCATATTCTACCCTCTGTAAACTTGTGGCCACCCAAATCTCTGCTGCCCATGTTCTTCCTTGCACCAAGTCCCATTCACCCATCATCTCTGCTCGCAGACCGATACAGGCGCTGGGTCAACCAACACCTTGATTTAAAAATTCTCATCATTATTTTTAAATCCCTCCATGGCCTCGCCCCTCAATCTCCGCAACCTCCACCAGCCCGACAACCCTGTGAGATCTCTGTGCTCATCTAATTCTGTCCTCTTAAGCAACCCAATTTTAAATCGCTCCACCATTGGCAGCCATGCCTTCAGCTGCCTAGGTCCTAAGCTCTGGGATTCCCTCTGACTCCCCTACCGCTTTCCTCCTTTAAGATACTGCTCAAAACCTACTTCTTTGACCAGCTATTGGCCATCTGCCCTAATTTTGCCTTATGTAGCTTGGTGTCTAATTTGATTTACAACGCTTCTGTGAAGCGGCTTGGGACATTTTATTACATTAAAGGCACTGTATCAATACAAGTTGTTATTACTTCATAAATTTAAGCTCTTGCTTGGAAGGCGAACAGGTACCAGCAGTTCCTCACTCCAAGCTTGGTGAGCAGCCCAATTCAACATCAAATATGACAGAAATGCCACCATCCTCCTGATCACAGCATAGGCACAGACTGTACCCCATTCATGGAGATGGGGACCTTGAGGAGCACCAGCTGCTCACCAATAATGGCAAGCGCTGAAGCCTGGATATATGAGTGCGAGTTCTCATAGCTGGATTCCAGCTAACACTTTCCGTTGGCTTTGGTCCTTAGTCTCAGAACTTTATTATTAGTTCAACCCAGTGGCATGACCTAAGTGAGGCTTCTTGCAACATGCCAACCACCTTTTCATTTTGGCACTAGTGAACAGGGGCACATAGTTTTCTCGGCTATAGCTAACCTGTGTATTGTTGAAGTACATCTAATAGCTATTAATGAATGTAATACAAAGAACAATACAGCACAGGAACAGGCCATTCGGCCCTCCAAGCCTGCGCCGATCTTGATGCCTGCCTAAACTAAAACCTTCTGCACTTCCGGGGACCGTATCCCTCTATTCCCATCCTATTCATTTATTTGTCAAGATGCCTCTTAAACGTCATTATCGTACCTGCTTCCACCATCTCCCCCGGCAGCAAGTTCCAGGCACTCACCACCCTCTATGTAAAGAACTTGCCTCGCACATCCCCTCTAAACTTTGCCCCTCTCACCTTAAACCTATGTCCCCTAGTAACTGACTCTTCCACCCTCGGAAAAAGATTCTGATTATCCACTCTGTCCATGCCGCTCATAACTTTGTAAACCTCTATCATGTCACCCCTCCACCTCCGTCGTTCCAGTGAAAACAATCCGAGTTTATCCAACCTCTCCTCATAGCTAATGCCCTCCAGACCAGGCAACATCCTGGTAAACCTCTTCTGTACCCTCTCCAAAGCCTCCACATCCTTCTGGTAGTGTGGCGACCAGAATTGCACGCAATATTCTAAGTGTGGCCTAACTAAAGTTCTGTACAGCTGCAGCATGACTTGCCAATTTTTATACTCTATGCCCCGACCGATGAAGGCAAGCATGCCGTCTGCCTTCTTTACTACCTTACCCACCTGCGTTGCCACTTTCAGTGACCTGTGGACCTGTACGCCCAGATCTCTCTGCCTGTCAATACTCCTAAGGGTTCTGCCATTTACTGTATACCTCCCACCTGCATTAGATCTTCCAAAATGCAAGACCTCACATTTGTCCGGATTAAACTCCATCTGCCATTTCTCCACCCAAGTCTCCAAACAATCTATATCCTGCTGTATCCTCTGACAATCCTCATCACTATCCGCAACTCCACCAACCTTTGTGTCGTCCACAAACTTACTAATCAGACCAGCTACATTTTCCTCCAAGTCATTTATATATACTACAAACAGCAAAGATCCCAGCACTGATCCCTGCGGAATATCACTAGTCACATCCCTCCATTCAGAAAAACACCCTTCCACTGCTACCCTCTGTCTTCTATGACCGAGCCAGTTCTGTATCCATCTTGCCAGCTCAGCTCTGATCCCGTGTGACTTCACCTTTTGTACCAGTCTGCCATGAGGGACCTTGTCAAAGGCTTTACTGAAGTCCATATAGACAACATCCACTGCCCTTCCATCAATCATCTTTGTCACTTCCTCAAAAACCTCAATCAAGTTAGTGAGACATGACCTCCCCTTCACAAAACCATGCTGCCTCTCGCTAATAAGTTTGTTTGTTTCCAAATGGGAGTAAATCCTGTCCCGAAGAATCCTCTCTAATAATTTCCCTACCACTGACGTAAGGCTCACTGGCCTATAATTTCCTGGATTATCCTTGCTACCCTTCTTAAACAAAGGAACAACATTGGCTATTCTCCAGTCCTCTGGGACCTCACCTGTAGCCAATGAGGATGCAAAGATTTCTGTCAAGGCCCCAGCAATTTCTTCCCTTGCCTCCCTTAGTATTCTGGGGTAGATCCCATCAGACCAACTAATCAATAGAGTTATAATATATGCTTTGAAATCAAAATTGAAAAGGAATTTCTTTAAATGCCATCCAGCCTTTGCTATGTTCAGGGTACATTTCTTCAATCTAAATCAATAGAAGCAAGAATCAAAATCAATGTTCGTACTGCCCTACATCAGAAACTCCTTTAAACACCGAATATACTGCTAGTGTGAGGCAAGAACAGCAAAGCGAATAGCCAAGCACATACAATAACAAGGCACACATAAGTAGCTTAATAATGAACATGCTTTTAAAATGTTTATATAAGAACTAAAATGATGAACCGAATACCGATACGACATAAATTGCAATTTCATCCTCCAAAAAGGGTAGGGAACACCCAGTAAATAAACTGTAAATCAGAGTTTAACAAAATCCTTGGGGCTGAATGAAACTTTTCACTTCGCACTTTTTATTATATTGTTAAAAGTTGATATAAAGGGATACAGTACCTGATGGAAGGTACATGATAAAAACATTAAACCTAGCACTGAACCAAAGGTTAGTGCATTAACTGAATGTTGTTCCCAGCTGGCTCTGAGTGTCTGCAGACTGCATATCTTGCAAAGCCAAGATGCGAATCCATGTAACAATCTACAAAAATCATTCATCTCGCACCCACAATGGATACAATTTTATACTGAGTCTGCTTCTCTGTAGTTGCTGATTGTGCAGTTTGTAAAAAAAAAAACAGACTGAATGTTAAGCTTCTTTTACTCGCTTATAATTTGGGTTTGGTCCATGAGCAGATTCCCAGTGTTTATATTATATCTATTTTTGATAGCCTGGTGCCAGCTTGTAGGCCCATTTTCAACTAAAACTATGGGTCTGCCACCAGGCTATAGGGAACAGATTTATCACCACAAATACCAGGAGAGGCTTCACAGATGGCAGGCTTGCAGAACCAGAATTAAAATAGAAAGGCAACTTTAATTCAGGAACGAATATCAAATAGACATTACTTGAAACAAAGTCTAGCCATGTAGGTTTGAAAGTTCCTCAAAATTTTTGTATGCATGTGAAAGGCATGCTTTAGATTTAGGAGATGTGCTTCTAAAGGAGCACGCATACATACCAGAATCCACTAAAAACAAAATGGAGGTATGAACAGGCTGTACATGCGAGATAGAAAAATAAAACAAGTTTCACACAAAAATGAGAGATCACCTCAATCACTCCATGAGAAACTCTGGTTGCTGGAATTTTGGGACAGCATAAAGACCGTAGACTGTCTGGAAGAAGGCAAGTGCTGTCTTGCCTAGTTCATAGAGGAGAAAGGGGAGGAAGGGGTGGATGAGGGCAGGTAAGGAAAAAACACATACAGTGGAAAAGAGATTAACAGAATTATTTCAAGCAGAAGTACAAGTTTCAAGATATTAAAGAGGGAAGGAAGAGGAAGAAAAGCAAAATACAGCTTTAGCTGGCTTTGCTATTAACATTCAAACATCACAAAATTTAAAAATGCCAACAGTTCTGTTTTCTTGGTCCACCATTTCCATTCAGACTCAACTTAAAATACTGTGAATAACCAACCTATATTTAGCACTAGAACATCACAATGCTTGAAAATATTCATATTTTGCAAGGATTGGCAACTCTTCTACATTTTACTGGTTATTAAAATGTTACATATAGGAGGCTATTAACAGATTTTTATTTGACTAACACATTTCGTTTTACTATAAATTCAGTAGTTATTAGAAGCAACTCTAGTTACTTAGGGGAGGCCGTGGCGCAGAGGTGACGTCACTGGACTGGTAATCCGGAGGGCCAGGCTAATGGTCTGGGGACATGGGTTCGAATCCCACTACGGTGAAATCTGAACTCAATTAATAAATCTGGAATTAAAAGCTAGTCTCATGGTGACCATGAATCCATTGTTGATCATTGTAAAAATCCATTTGATTCACTAATGTACTTCGAGTCATAAGAGTTTTACAGTACAGAAACAGGTCCTTCGGCCCAACGCACCTGTGTTGACCATCAAGCACCCGTCCTAATTAATCCCATTTCCCCGCACTTGGCCCATAGCCTTGTATGTTATGGTGTTTCAAGTTCTTTTCTTTTCTTTTGAGCCTCCTTATCTTGAGACAATGGATACGCGCCTGGAGGTGGTCAGTGGTTTGTGAAGCAGCGCCTGGAGTGGCTATAAAGGCCAATTCTAGAGTGACAGGCTCTTCCACAGGTGCTGCAGAGAAATTTGTTTGTCGGGGCTGTTGCACAGTTGGCTCTCCCCTTGCGTCTCTGTCTTTTTTCCTGCCAACTGCTAAATCTCTTCGACTCGCCACATTTTAGCCCCGTCTTTATGGCTGCCCGCCAGCTCTGGCGAACGCTGGCAACTGACTCCCACGACTTGTGATCAATGTCACAGGATTTCATGTCGCGTTTGCAGACGTCTTTATAGCGGAGACATGGACGGCCGGTGGGTCTGATACCAGTGGCGAGCTCGCTGTACAATGTGTCTTTGGGGATCCTGCCATCTTCCATGCGGCTCACATAGCCAAGCCATCTCAAGCGCCACTGACTCAGTAGTGCGTACAAGCTGGGGATGTTGGCCGCCTCGAGGACTTCTGTGTTGGAGATACGGTTCTGCCACCTGATGCCAAGTATTCTCCGGAGCCAGCGAAAATGGAATGAATTGAGACGTCGCTCTTGGCTGACATACGTTGTCCAGGCCTCGCTGCCATAGAGCAAGGTACTGAGGACACAGGCTTGATACACCTGGACTTTTGTGTTCCGTGTCAGTGCGCCATTTTCCCACACTCCCTTGGCCAGTCTGGACATAGCAGTGGAAGCCTTTCCCATGCGCTTGTTGATTTCTGCATCTAGAGACAGGTTACTGGTGATAGTTGAGCCTAGGTAGGTGATATCTTGAACTACTTCCAGAGCGTGATCGTCAATATTGATGGATGGAGCATTTCTGACATCCTGCCCCATGATGTTTGTTTTCTTGAGGCTGATGGTTAGGCCAAATTCATTGCAGGCAGTCGCAAACCTGTCGATGAGACTCTGCAGGCACTCTTCAGTGTGAGATGTTAAAGCAGCATCGTCAGCAAAGAGAAGTTCCCTGATGAGGACTTTCCGTACTTTGGACTTCGCTCTTAGATGGGCAAGGTTGAACAACCTGCCCCCTGATCTTGTGTGGAGGAAAATTCCTTCTTCAGAGGACATGAACGCATGTGAAAGCAGCAGGGAGAAGAAAATCCCAAAAAGTGTGGGTGCGAGAACACAGCCCTGTTTCACGCCACTCAGGATAGGAAAGGATAGGCCCATAGCCTTGTATGTTATGGCGTTTCAAGTGCTCATCTAAATATTTCTTGAATGTCATGAGTGTTCCTGCCTCTCCCACCTCTTCAGGCAATGTGTTCCAGATTCCAACTACCTCTGGGTGAAAACATTTCTCAACTCCCCTCTAAACCTTCTGCCTCTTACCTTAAATCTATGCCCCCTAGTTATTGACCTCTCCGCTAAGGGAAAATGTTTCTTTCTATCCATCAATGCCCCTCATAATTTTGTATACCTCAATCAGGTCCCCTCTCAGCCTTCTCCGCTCCAAGGAAAACAACCCCAGCCTATCCAGTTTGTCTTCATAACTGAAATGCTCCAGCCCAGGCAACATCCTGGTGAATCTCCTCTGCACCCTCTCCAGTGCAATCACATCCTTCCTATAGTGTGACCAGAACTGTACACAATACTCCAGCTGTGGGCTAACCAGCAATTTATACAACTCCATCATAACCTCCCTGCTCTTATATTCTATGCCTCGGCTAATAAAGGCAAGTATCCCATATGCCTTCCTAACCACCTTATCTACCTGTGCTGCTGCCTTCAATGATCATGGACAAATACACCAAGGTCCCTCTGTACTCCCTAGGATCCTCACACTTCTCAGGATTCAACTCCATTTGCCACTGCTCCACCCATCTTACCAGCTCATCTATATGGTCCTGTAATCTAAGGCTTTCCTCCTCACTATTTACGACACCACCAATTTTCGTGTCATCTGCAAAATTACTGATCATACCTCCTATATTCACGTCTAAATCATTAATGTACATTACAAACAGTAAGGGTCCCAGCACCAATCCCTGTGGTACACCACTGGTCACAGGCCTCCATTCACAAAAGCAACCCTCTACCATCACCCTCCGCCTCCTGCCACTAAGCCAATTTTGAATCCAATTTGCTAAATTATCCTGGATCCCATGGGCTTTTACTTTCTTAACCAATCTTCCATGCGGGACCTTATCAAAATCCTTACTGAAGTCCATGTAGTCTACATCGACTGCTTTACCCTCATCTACACATCGAGTTACCGCCTCGAAAAATTCAATCAAATTTGTTAGACACAATCTCCCTCTGACAAAGGCCATGCTGACTATCCCTAATTAATCCCTGCCTCTCCAAGTGGACATTAATCCTGTCTCAGAATTTTTTCCAATAATTTCCCTACCACTGATGTTCGATTCACCGGCTTATAAGTACCTCGTTTATCCCTGCTACCCTTCTTGAATAATGGTACCACATTTGCTGTCCTCCAATCCTCTGGTACCTCTCCTGTGGCCAGAGAGGATTTGAAAATTTGAGAGAAGGGAACCTACCATTCTTACCTGGTCTTGCCTACATGTGACTCCAGACCCACAGCAATGTGGTTGACTCCTAAATGCCCTCTGAAATGGCCTAGCAAGCCATTCAGTTATATCAAACTGCCACAAAGTCAAAGAAAAGGAATGAAACCGGATACAACAGCCGGCATCGATCTAAGCATTGGAAACGACAACAGCAAAAACAGCCCCATCAACCCTGCAACGTCCTCCTTTGCGCCAAAATTGGGAAAGCTGTCACAAAGACTAGTCCAGCAACAGCCTGCCATACTCATACTCACAGAACACCTTACAGACAATGTCCCTGACACCACCATCACCATCCCTCGGTATATACCGTCCCACCACAGGTGGCCGCACAGTGGTTTACAGTCGGGAGGGAGTTGCCCTGGGAGTCCTCAACATTGATTCTGGACCTCATGAAATCTCAGAGCATCAGGTTAAACATGGACAAGGAAACCTCTGACTGATTACCACCTACTGCCCCCCACCACACCCCCGGCCCCCTGCTTGGCTGATGAATCAGGGCTTCTCCATGTTGAACACCAATTGGAAGAAGCACTGAGGGTAGCAAGGGCACAGAATGCACTCTGGGTGGGGGCCATAAATGTCCATCACCAAGAGTGACTCACTTGTACCATGCTGGCCAAGTCCTTAAGGACATAGCTGCTAGACAGGGTCTGTGGCAGGTGGTAAAGGAACCAATAGGGAAAAACCTACTTGACCTTGTCCTCACCAATCTACCTGTCGCAGATGCATCTGTCCATGACAGTACTGGTAGCAGTGACCACTGTACAGTCATTGTGAAGACACGCACCATCGTGTTGTGTGGCATTACCACTATGTTAAATGGGATAGATTTCGAACAGATCGAGCAACGCAAAACTGGGCATGCATGAGACACTGTGGGCCATCAGCAGCAGCAGAATTGGCATCAACCTCAATCTGTAACCTCATGGCCCGGCATTGTCCCCCACTCTACCATTACCATCAAGCCAGGGGACCAACCCTGGTTCAATGAAGAGTGCAGGAGGGCATGCCAGGAGCAGCACCAGCCATATCGAAAAATGAGGTGTCAGCCTAGTGAGCTACAGCATAGGACTACTTGCATGCCAAACAGCGGAAGCAGCATGCAATAGCAGGGCCAAGCGATCCCACAACCAACAGAGCAGATCTAAGCTCTGCAGTCCTGCCACATCCAATCATGAATGATGATGGCCAATTAAACAACTAAGAGGAGGAGGAGGCTCCACAAATATCCCATCCACAATGATGGGGAAGCCCAGCACATCAGTGCAAAAGAAAAGGTTGAAGCATTTGCATCCATTTTCAGCCAGAAGTGCCGAGTGGATGATCCATCACAGCCTCCTCCTGAGGTACCCAGCATCACAGATGCCAGTCCTAAGCCAATTCAATTCACTCAACGTGATATCAAACAGTTGAAGGCACTGGATACTGCAAAGGCTGTAGGCCCTGACAACCTTCCTGCAATAGTACTGAAGACTTGTGTTCCAGAACTAGCCACACCCCTAACCAAACTGTTCTAGTATAGCTACAACACTGGCATCTATCCACCAATGTGGAAAACTGCCCAGGTATGTCCTAACTACAAAGAGCAGGACAAATCCAATCCAGCAATTTACCGCCCCATCAATCTGCTCTGATCATCAGCAAAGTAGACAGTGCTATCAAGCGGCACTTGATCAGCAATAACCTGTTCACTGGCGCTCAGTTTGGGTTCTGCCAGGGCCACTCAGCTCTTGACCTCATTCAGCCTTGCTCCAAACATGGACAAAAGAGCTGAACTCCAGAGGTGGTGAAAGTGACTGCTCTTGACATCAATGCAGCATTTGACTGAGTATGGCATCAAGAAGCCCTAGAAAAACTGGAGTCAATGGGAATCGGGGGAAAACTCTCTGCTGGCTGGAGTGATACCTAGAACAAAGGAAGATGGTTGTGGTTGTTGCAGGTCAATCTTCTCAGTCCCTGAACATCACTGCAGGAGTTCCTCAGCGTAGTAGCCTAGGCCCAACCATCTTCAGCTGCTACATCAATGGCCTTCCCTCCATCATAAGGTCAGAAGTGTGGATGTTCGCTGATGATTGCGCAATGTTCAGCACCATTCACAACTCCTCAGAGTGAAGCAGCCCGTGTCCAGTTGCAGCCAGACCAGCCAAATCCAGGCTTGGGCTAATGTGGCAAGTAACATTTGTGCCATCCAAGTGCCAGGCAATGACCATCTCCAACAAGAGAGAATTTAACCATCTCCCAATGATGTTCAAAGGCATTACCATCGCTGAAATGCCCACCATCAACATCCTGTGGGGTTACCATTGACCAGAAACTGAACTGGAGCAGCCACATAAATGCTGTGGCTACAAGAGCAGGTCAGAGGCTGGGTATACTGTGGCGAGTAACTCATCTCCTGTCTCCTCAATGCCTGTCCACCATCTACAAAGCACAAGTCAGGAGTGTGATGAAATAATCTCCACTTGCCTGGATAGGTTCAACTCCAACAACATTCAAGAAGCTCGACACCATCCAGGACAAAGCAGCCCGCTTGATCGTCACCCCACCCACCACCTTGAACATTCACTCCCTCCACCACCGATGTGCAGTGGTAGCAGTGTGCACCATCTACAAGATGTACTGCAGCAACCCACCAAGGTTCCTTTCACTGCACCTTCCAAACCCTCGACCTCTATCACCTAGAAGGACAAGGGCAGCAGATGCATGAGAACACCACCATCTGCAAGATCCCCTGTAAGTCACACACCATCCTGACTTGGAACTATACCCCTGTTCCTTCACTGTCGCTGTATTAAAATCCAGGAACTCCCTTCCTAATAGCACTGTTGCTGTACCTACATCCCAGTGACTGCAGCGGTTCAGGGAGGCAGCTCACCACCACCTTCTCAAGGGCAATCTGGGATGGGCAATAAATGCTGGCCTAGCCAGTGAAGTCCATGTTCCCCCAAACCAATAAAAAACAATTTGCTGCACTGAAAATGATAGACCAGTGAAACCAGACCAGGCAGGGTTAAAATTCCTTGGCTCTTAAATGCGACAGAACACAAATTTAAAGATGATTTTCTCACTCTCAGCAGTCTCCAAATGACTGAATCTGTCACTTTGGAGCATAAATTTCATTTGTGCACCCTCAGGAAACTTGGCCACTGCCCAACAGTCTGGAGCTTGGCTCACATCCTGAATTTGGATGCCAATCCTGGCTCTCAACCCAAAGTCAAGGATTCATATCATTGGTTTCAAGCCCCCAAGTGCTGATTTCCCCCTTTAATTTGTTAATTGAGCTCTAAAGCGTAAAGACCATAGACTGTTTGGAAGAAGGAAAGTGTTATTTTGCTTAGTTCATTGAGGTGGTGGTGGCAGTTCATCATTCAACAAACTCTCAGGGCACATTCACTTTAGAGACATGTAAACGTAAATGTATTTGCATTATTGGTTGAGGCTTACAACTTTCAGAGATGCTGAAGTATTTATTCTGGAAAGATGAAGCAACCCATAAGCTCTGGTCCACTTTTAATAATATATAACCACAATTTTGGAATAATTACATTTAGAATTTTCTTTCAGTCCTCCACACCATCCATTAATGAAAGACAGGCAATATATTCCAAGCCTTTGCTTTGTTGCTCTAGGATCCAGTTGTTGGGATTAATGGAAATGTGATTTGGGGACAAAATTGAAACCTGGTAGACATGCACTACTGTAGACATAAACCCACTTTAAAAGCACCAAAATTCCAGATAGGCAGATTAAACCCACTGGCTATGCTACAACAAACTTCAGGTTATAAAAGTACCCCTATGAAAACACGAGTCATTTGTCCTGAAATTTCACTCTTCATTGGGGTCCCAGAGCAGTATGTTACTGCCCTGAAAATATAATTTAAAAGGCTGGATGTACTGGACAGGTTCACAAGGCCCTGTTCAAAAACATAATAAGCGAGACGACGTTAAGATGGCATTTTTTGAACTTCTCTAAATCATGTCAACAAAGGAGATTCAAAAATGGTTATTATACTGAAATCAATGATTACACAATTCCATGAATCTCCAGGTTTTTCCCTGTATTTTAACCACGCCCCCCCCCAGCAAGTGAACATCCACTTATAAAAAACTTTAAGCAAAATGTTTCGACAAGACTTCAATAGTTAAAATGCTAACCAGAGTTTCATCTTTATTTTATTGCTTATTTCTACTCATTCTCCATCTGAAATTATCTGATGTTGCAATTTCTGCTTTAACTGTTCCTTCATCAATTCTCTCCCATCTCTCATTTCCTATCCTTTGATCTTCAAACATGTGGAACTTACTTTTCTTCCCTCACAATTCTCCACATGGGGATAAATATCTTGTTTAGTTCACAAAGTATTTGAACAGAAAAGAATGTGGAGAGCTAGGCCAGATTTTAGATGGATACGCCAGTTTACGTTAAATAGAGTTGGAAGCAAAGCATTTTGTACCTCCTATTCAGAGTGGTACAGTTGAAGCGGCTTTTGCTTTCCCAGAACATAAAATGGGCTTGCCAACTCTGAAATTAGATTTTAATGCTCTAATCATGGAAAATCAGCACAAGAGAACACATTGTTCCACTGGGTTCATCAGAATTAGGTAAAATGCCTCGTGTTGGAGAGATGGGAGAAAATTAATTTCTCGTGCTGAATCTCAATTAGGAGGTCGATAATCGCAGATCATTTTTCCAAGAAGGAACATATTTTTCTTCTAGGAACTGCAGCAAGTAGACTTGGAAAACTCACAAAGAAACCCAGTATCTCAATTATCTGAGCAGGGAAAAAAGGGTATTGTAATTCAGCCACTGAAAATAAAACATGCTCCTTTTTCAGAAATGTTTTTCAACCGTTTCTTAGGTGAAAGCTTGGGATATAACATAGACCAATTTAATGAATTTTTAGGGCATCATTTTGACCAAGGGAATAATTAATGCTTTAAAATTGTTTCACAGAAACACAAGATTAATGTTCATGCATTTTAAATACAAATTGTAAAGTAATCACAACTGACCAACAAAAACCGGTCCTGAGAAAAAGACTTCCTGTTCTTCACTAATTAATATCACCACTAGAATTTTTACTAACAGATAGCAGCAGCAAAAGAATAAAGACCAACTGCCTATTGTCAAGCTGTTTCTTGTTTCCTGATAAATATATTTTTAGTAAGTCTAAGGTTGTAGCAAAAACAACTGCTGAATGTCAGGAAAGCAATTAATTCAGGTTACAGGAGTGACAATATGACACCCTTGTCTTTCAGTCATTTCTGTATTCCCTCAGTCAGTATCGACAAGAATACAGGTCACACACAAATACATACTTTTAAACAGTCATATTTTGAAGGTTCAACACCTACCTGCAGCCTGCCTTTGTCTGCTGGCTTGCTCACAAGTTTTACCACAACATCAGGCACCAAACTAACAGTTATTAATAAAATTATAGTGAGCCATGCTGAAACAGAAGTCAGCATCTGTGCAAACACAAAGTACATTCTTTGTTGGATCAGGAAAGGCCTATCAGAAAGAAATTGAAATAATTAGGTCTGGTATTCTTAAGCCACACACAATTCACATGCAAAAAAAGTGAGCAAAGTATGCTTGCACACTATGAAGTTTTTTAGCACTCCTTTGAGGTTGATATTGATTGGATGTAAAAACCTAGACCATTTACAGGGAATACTGTTAAAATCCACATTAAACCAGTGAGATCTACCAATAATCTTGTCAAGCGACCAGAGATGTGAATGTATCATTATATGAATTATAAAAGCATTCCAACTAAATTACATCACTAAAATTAAGTTGTGCTATAAAAAAAAACAATGGTTACATTCAATGCCATCAACACTTTGAATACTGAATAGAACTCACGTGAACATGCAAGAATTTCTGTTCTTTTCAGAGATTCCTGAAAACAAAGCCCTTTTAAAATGTAATCGATTTGTGTGGATTTAGCAAAACATTGATATTCCAGGAATGCAGAATTATGGCACAATTAAAATAGTACACTTCCAGTTATGTTACACACTTATTTATCCAGTAGAAACCAGAAACAACAAAATGCTTATGTTGTGACAAGTATTGAACATATAAAATTCAAATGTTCAAAATCTTAAATGTGCTCTTGCATTCTCTGGTCAAATTTACATTCAATTCGGGTGCACTTGTTGGCCATCGGTAAAGAGTTCATTTTATAAATTGCAAGATGGCATCACCACACTGCTTTAACATTGGGAGTGTTATCTATCAGAATGGAGAAATATGGTATTAGGTCTGCGACCAACAAATAACATTTCATCAACCAAGCTATTTTTAAAAATAAACTCCCACTTGATCTCATCAGATGAACCGAAACAAAATTTTCAATTAGAAGTTTGGCAAGGTGTAATGGTACTGCGGATATTTACATTTACTTACCAAATGATGCCTCCCCAAAAGAAAGAGAAGACGACAAAAAAGGCTAAAGAACCCCATATTACAAAGTGGTTGACCCATGTCCAGTATCGAGTGTCCAATACAAGCTGAAAATACAATAAAAGAACAATGAAAGATGAAGGTTGTGTAATTAACACCAAATACTTCAATTACTTGCATGCATTATTTTTCTTTACTATTCTAAAACTTACTCTAAAACCAAAATTGCAGTAGTTATGCAAATAAAAGATTTTATCAGACAAAACGGTGAATAGAAAACAATTATCTGCCTGAGTTCTAAAGTCAAGAGCATTAAAATGTGTCCAAATAATGCCCAATTAATTCTGAATGTGCCATAAGAGTAAGCAAATGAAAGCTTGCTTCAGTAACAGTTCTTTTAAAATTCATGAACTCTCAAGTATTCATTGTTTGAGCCAGTGTTGATACAAAATTTACAATGCATATAGAAAGCCTGTGGTGCCAAACCTTCAGCTTTGCAGAATTAAGTTCAACTAGCATTGCTTCTATTAAACATAGCATGACAGCGTAATACAGTAAAGATCTGACTCATTTATAAAGCAAGGTACTGATCACACTGCAGATGCTAGAAATCTGAAATAGAAACAGAAAATATTGGAAATATTCAGCAGGTCTGGCAGCATCTGTGGAGAGCGAAAGAGTTAAAATTTCAGGTCAGTGACCTTTCATCAGAAAGGTCGTAATGAAAGGTCACAGTCGTGAAATGTTAGTTCTATTTCTCTCCACAGATGTTGCCAGACCTGAGTATTTCAAGCATTTTGTGTCTTTATTTTAACACTGATCAAGAATTACTTTAAGGTTCAGCTAGCAGATGTCTGAATGCTACCTAAACAAAGAGAAAAAGAAATGCTTGCCAGCACAAAGTCAGATGTCCTCCATCATTAGATCATAAGAACATAAGAAATAGGAACAGGAGTTGGCCATCAGGCTTGCTTTGTAATCAAGAAGATCATGGCTGATCTATCTCCCCCTGATCTCTCTCATCTTTACTTTCCCCATTTCCAGATTCCCTTAGCATCCAAAAATCAGATCTGACAGTGCAATGTGTCTATTCTAGAAAAATTATGGGAACTTTTGCTCCATCATGCCCAAAGTTCCAGGTGGTACAGGCAGAATTTAGCGAAATACAAAACAGATGTTGTGGCAGCTGAGTGATTTTTGTGTTAAAAGATACAATTAAAACTAATTGTGTTATATCACCATGTTCAAAGCAAAATTTACAAAACTGAATACTCCACTTTTAAGCAAATGGGCCTACTGCTGTGATTCCATTAAGGCGTACAGGGTGATTTGACTTTTAATGATAGGTTGTTACGGTTAACATTCCAAGGTGGAGTTTAAGTAGCTCCATATACATCAGTTCTTAAATCTCCTGCGAGAAATGTGTCAATGTAAGACATTTAGCTCATTTCCTCCAAGGTTTAAACAGCTAACTCACTGTTTGGTATAAACTACTGTTAGGACCTGAGGAAGGGGTCTCAGGATCCCCTCTTGCCCCTTTCCTGCTTTGGCCATAAGTTTTTATCTATTAAAAGACTGTGCTTTTAGTTTACCCCCTCATTGAGTCCTTTGTTCACTGCACTCTAATTGTAATTGCAAATGAACCAGTCAGACAGGTTTTCTTAGGTTTAAACAAGATGTAAGCTTATTAGCCTTATCAATCTAATTCGGTTTAAAAATTACTAAAATACGCAACGCAGCCACACTAGCATGCACACATGAGAAACACTAACACAAATAGAGGAGAAACAAAAATTGGGGTTGAAGTAGGGTTGGCAATAAATAGAATTCGGTTACTGGATGGTCATGTCCTTGACACAATGTCCTCCACTGAAGTTACAGTCTTGGAGTTCTCCCTGGTGTACAATCTGACTTTCGTCTCTGGTACCAGAAGACTGAAGAGGTGCTCTGTCTTGAGGCTTATACTGCTACCGTGGGTCGCTGGGAATTTACTTGAGAGAGGGGGCAGGTGAGAGAGCGGCAGGGGGGAGTGAGTGAGTGAGTGAGTGAGAGAGAGTGAGAGAGAGAGAGAGAGAGAGAGACCTTCCTCCTTGGTTCTCAACTTGCAGCCTGTTACTTTTCTGTGAGGCACAATGCAAACATTCCCCAGGCTGGCCAGCAGGTCATGTGACCATTTCTGTTTGCAATAGCAACTTCTCGGAGCGTTGCTGCACTTCAGAGTCTTCCAGACACTCGGTGGGGTGAGGCCAGGGGTGTGGGGGAGGGGGGGGGGGGCTGGTGGTGGAGGTTTGTCTCTTACAGAATCATGGCTCTCAATGTCTTTTGAGCGTCATGATTGACAAAACCCATCTTGTTAATTGAATCAGGGAGCACTTCCATTGTCTCTCCATGCAACTGTTTCTCAGAATGCAAATATGCAACCATGTATTCAGCTCGTTCGCTCTGTTGGTTGTTTTATGCAATGTCCGGTAAAAAAAGTGCTCCATATGACAAAATTAATATGCTTCCATTTAGCAGGTGTGATTTCTGTCATACTACAGATAGGTATCCCATCAGAATCATAGAAATCACAAAGTGTAAGGCACAGAAAGAGGCCACTTGGCCCATGGTGTTTGTGCCGGTTTTTCTACATTACCTGTTCAGCAAACTAATATCCTACAATGACATGGACTACTTTTCCCTTTCTTTCTCACAGCAACCATTCTTTGGCCAAAAATAACATTTCCAATTTAATTCCTGGATGTTGCCAATTTTGTGCTCTGGAGTGCACCCACTGGGAAAAAGAACAGAGGTCAAACTCATTTTACGTGCCAGCCTTCCAGTCAGAAGAGACCCTTTCATCCTGCCTGCCAGTGTACTGTGCCAGTCAGCACATTTCACTCAGCAACATGCAGTTTTTTTCCCTCTTTACCTAGGAAGAGTTTTAGAAAATGAGATCAAACAGGAACTTGATATTTAGACAAAAAGAAATCCTAAACAGGTTTATTAAAGAAAAAAGGACTTGGCAAGGAGGAAGTGTTAGACATATACACAGTTTAAGGGGCCACATTTCTTTTTTGCACTGTAAATATACATGAGTGATTTCAGAAATCTGAAAATACAGAATAAAGGAATTCTCAGTATATATTAGAAGGAAAGAATACTGAATCTGGCCATGTCAGGGCGGCACAGTGGCGCAGTGGTTAGCACCGCAGCCTCACAGCTCCAGTGACCCGGGTTCAATTCTGGATACTGCCTGTGTGGAGTTTGCAAGTTCTCCCTGTGTCTGCGTGGGTTTCCTCCCACAGCCCAAAAGACTTGCAGGTTGATAGGTTAATTGGCCATTATAAATTGCCCCTTGTAGAGGTAGGTGGTAGGGGAATATAGGGACAGGTGGGGATGTGGTAGGAATATGGAATTAGTGTAGGATTAGTATAAATGGGTGGTTGATGGTCGGCACAGACTCGGTGGGCCGAAGGGCCTGTTTCAGTGCTGTACCTCTACTACTACTACTACAAGAAATTTTATTTATTCATGCACAGGATGCCGATGTTGTTGATAAAGTCAGCATTTATTGCCCATCCATAAATGCCCTGGATACAAATAAATGGCTTGCTAGGCCATTTCAGGGGGCAGTTAAGGGTTAACCACATTGCTGTGGATCTGGAGTCACATTCAGGCCATACCAGGTAAGGACAGCAGAAATCCTTCCCTAAAGGACATTAATGAACCAGATGGCTTTTTATGACAATCTGATAGTTTCATGATCATTACTGATACTAGCTTTTATTTCCAGATTTATTTAACTAAGTGAAATTAAATCCCCCAGCTGCTGTGGTGGGATTAGAACTCATGTCCCTGGATCATTAATCCAGGCCTTTGGATTACTGGTCCAGTAACATAACCACGACGCGAGCATATCCAACAAGATTTAGTGCTGTCTTTGTAAGACTTAACAGACTTGCACCAAATCCCCCTCTGCCTTATTTGAACAAAAGCTTTAGCCCTGGGTTAACACCTGTTTTAACAGTGCAGAGAAGAATTTTGAGTGCATTAGGCATTAGTACAAGGACAGCATCAATATTGGTTTCTATCTTTCCATGGCAAACAAATCAATTGATTTCTAAACTGTATGCTTTTAGGTTGCACAGAAATCAATCTTAAATATTGTGTTTTCTGATCACCAGAAAATTAAGCTTTTTTTGTAGTTTTGACGTGATACTACATCCCAGAGACCATCATGTTTTCTGTGGTTTCTGAAGTTAGGATACGGTGATCCACATCCTGTATCGTTGTTGCCTGGTGCTTTCGTGACCCAGTGACAAGTCTCCCCAAGATTTTTACTTCAGCCTTCCCAGGACGTATCTGTTTTTTGTACAAAGGGTAGGTGGGGTGTTAGGTTAATGTTTCCTATGGTCTTTGTCATTGGCTAGAAAATACTTTTTATCAACTTTGGGGTTTGGAAAGGAATTTTCCAGAGTTATTCTTCTCCCTGAATTGGCTCAGGATTTTTATTTTTAATCTGCTTCTTCTCCACCGCACCCCCCAACTCTCAGAAGATTACAAGGCTTTTGATGGATGCAGAGTACTGTGGGTCTGTAAAGCTTGCTGAATGGGACAGACTTGATGAACTAGCTGGTCTCTATCAACCTGCCTTTATTGCAAGTTGATGCTCAGTACCAGTCCACAACAATGCAGCCAAGGTCAGCAACTCAGCAGACTTGAAAAATTAATTTCAGTGTCCTATTGCCTTATTAAATTCTTTTGAGGATGTGACAAAACACATTGATGAAGGAAGAGCAGTGGATGTGGTGTATATGGATTTTAGCAAGGCATTTGATAAGGTTCCCCATGGTAGGCTCATTCAGAAAGTAAGGAGGCATGGGATACAGGGAAATTTGGCTGTCTGGATACAGAATTGGCTGGCCCATAGAAGATAGAGGGTGGTAGTAGATGGAAAGTATTCAGCCTGGAGCTCGGTGACCAGTGGTGTTCCGCAGGGATCTGTTCTGGGACCTCTGCTCTTTGTGATTTTTATAAATGACTTGGATGATGAAGTGGAAGGCTGGGTTAGTAAGTTTGCCGATGACACAAAGGTCGCTGGAGTTGTGGATAGTGTGGAGGGCTGTTGTAGGTTGCAACGGGACATTGACAGGATGCAGAGCTGGGCTGAGAAGTGGCAGATGGAGTTCAACCTGGAAAAGTGTGAAGTGATTCATTTTGGAATGTCGAATTTGAATGCAGAATACAGGCTTAAAGACAGGATTCTTGGCAGTGTGGAGGAACAGAGGGATCTTGGGGTTCATGTCCATAGATCCCTCAAAGTTGCCACCCAAGTTGACAGGGTTATTAAGAAGGCGTATGGTGTGTTGGCTTTCATTAACAGGGGGATTGAGTTTAAGAGCCACGAGGTTATGCTGCAGCTCTATAAAGCCCTGGTTAGACCACACTTGGAATACTGTGTTCAGTTCTGGTCGCCTCATTATAGGAAGGATGTGGAAGCTTTCGAGAGGGTGCAGAGGAGATTTACCAGGATGCTGCCTGGACTGGAGGGCATGTCTTATGAAGAAAGGTTGAGGGAGCTAGGGTTTTTCTCATTGGAGCGAAGAAGGATGAGAGGTGACTTGATAGAGGGGTACAAGATGATGAGAGGCATAGATAGAGTGGATAGCCAGAGACTTTTTCCCAGGGCGGAAAGGGCTATCACCAGGGGGCATAATTTTAAGGTGACTGGAGGAAGGTTTCGGGGAGATGTCAGAGGTAGGTTCTTTACAGAGAGAGTGGTGGGTGCGTGGAATGCACTGCCAGCGGTGTTAGTAGAAGCAGATACATTAGGGACATTTAAGCGACTCTTGGATAGGTACATGGATGATAGTAGAATGAAGGGTATGTAGGTAGTTTGATCTTAGAGTAGGTTAAAGGGTCGGCACAACATCGTGGGCCGAAGGGCCTGTACTGTGCTGTACTGTTCTATGTTCTATTCTACAGTGCCCTGCTCTGAATTGATCAGTTTTAGATAAAGTCTGTGTAATTTAATATCAGTACTGCAGAGCAGAGACCTGTTATCATCATAGCATGCTAGGAGGAAAAAGATAAATTTCTTCATAATTCTGATGCATATAGCTTCTGATTTTAAATATGAATACATAATTAAGGCAGAACTTCCCTTTAAGGGTGGATGCTGCACAATCTTGCTAAACTTGAGATAAAACTGTGCCAGGGGCACGGTGTTAAAAAGAATGAAACAAACTGAAAAGAACTTGATTTTCACATCTTATATTTTCAGTAAAATATAAACAATTTTAAAATGCACAGACCTTCAAATTAACTGTAAATACCAAAACAGTGAAGACAATTGTCCCTAAAGTCCAGTTTCCATAAACCTGCAATAGATAACACAAAGTCAGACACTGCATACCAGCTAAAAACACAAAAGGTTAACTAATAGCAAACTGGAATGCAGCAAACATTTAATTCAATTATAAAATCCAAAATTAAACAGCAATTGAAAAATAAAATCCTGACTAGTTATTGCCAATAGGACCTTTTAGCTTACAAAGCTAAAGACAAACTAAAACACTCTTTGCAGTTAATGTTGCAACAGTCAATGCAAATAAAACGTGGGGTGGCGCAGTGGTTAGCACTGCAGCCTCACAGCTCCAGCGACCCGGGTTCAATTCTGGGTACTGCCTGTGTGGAGTTTGCAAGTTCTCCCTGTGTCTGCGTGGGTTTCCTCCGGGTGCTCCGGTTTCATCCCATATGCCAAAGACTTGCAGGTGATAGGTAAATTGGCTGTTATAAATTGACCCTAGTGTAGGTAGGTGGTAGGGCATATGGGATTACTGTAGGGTTAGTATAAATGGGTGGTTGTTGGTCGGCACAGACTTGGTGGGCCGAAGGGCCTGTTTCAGTGCTGCATCTCTAAACAAAAAAAATAAAAACTGTTCAGTACAGGTTGCTATGGGAATGAAAGGTTTTGGACCTATCTCTGTGCTGACCCTCCTCCAGAATGGAATACTTTAAGGTTTTCAAGGTGGGCAAGTTTACCAAATTTCAATTATACACAAGTAAAATGTTATAGTGTTTGTTAACATGAATAATGAATTACAAAAAAACCCCTTCAAAAATAATCTATTTATAGAGGGTATACTGGAGTGAGTTGCAGATTTATGTCCACAACTACAGACCATTAAGTTACCAATAACGACAGGAGGTGCTACCCCTCATACTGGGGTCGAATCAGAAGTGCTGTCATCAACTTTCCCTCTCTCACACAATGCTTGGCTCAAGAGCAAGACAAGTGGAGGCCTAAAAGCAGTTCACACATGTTTACTGCAGTTAGTACATAGCCTGGAATGATTTAAAAAGATGTGGAGATGAAAAAAAAACTTCCTAAATAGAGGGGGTATACCTTCACAAAAATAATGGTATTTTCAAGGTAATGAACCCCTGCAATAAGATTCCATAACATTCGTTGTAAGGCACTGTCCTTTGAAGAAACATTAAACAAAGGCCATCTGTTCCTCTGATGCAGATGGACAATAAAGGTCACATGACTATCTGAACTGAGAGTTCTCCCAGTATCCTGACCAACATTCCGAACAACATTCCACACACTATCTGTACCAGAAAGAGGTTAACTAATCATTTATATATTTGTTGTTTATGGGATCTGGCTGTGCAAAAAATGGCTACTGTATTTACCTATACAAGAGAAACTGCATTTCAAAGTCAATTGTGTATAAAGGGCTTGTGGATCGTTCTAAAAGAACTGAAATCTCTTTGTTCTTTGTACCAAGTAAGTACAATGAAAATATAAAATATTTAATATATCAAGATAGCTACTTGGTTTCCAAGTATTTTGTGCCCTTATTCACAAACTGCTTAAATGACCAAAGTTGACAAAATGAAACAATTACTAATGAAAGTAATGTACTGACCTGACCATTCCCTGCAAGGGCTGAATTGTCGTAGAGGAAATAAGCCCCAAAGAAAAATATTAGCCCATTAAACAGCCCTAGAAATGTCCAATAAAGGAAAGGTTTCCACTGCAGCGATGCATTATTGGCAATATTCCTGCACAAGATGGAAAAAAATCATAGGTATGGCACATCTATACTAAGATTGCAGATTCCCTCAGAACACTGCTTAACGTATCAACAGAAAATGCAAGATCATATATTGCACACATTTACATTACCTGCACTTATAAGAGCTGTTTAACACCAGTGACTGAAATGATTGCAAAGACAACGCTTGCCATTAATACTAACCAGAAGAATATCTAAAAGGACTTGGGCTGTGTACATTGCTCTGAGATGTGCTCCCCAAAACAGTGGAGCAGGCAGTTAAGAAGGCTAATGGCATGTTGGCCTTCATAGCAAGAGGATTCAAGTACAGGAGCAAGGATGTCTTGCTGCAATTATACAAGGCCTTGGTGAGACCACATCTGAAGTACTGTGTGCAGTTTTGGTCTCCTTATCTGAGGAAGGATGTTCTTGCTATGGAGGGAGCGCAGCGAAGGTTTACCAGGCTTATTCCTGGGATGGCAGGACTGACGTATGAAGAGAGATTGGGTCGATTAGGCTTGTATTCGCTAGAGTTTAGAAGAATGAAAAGGGATCTCATAGAAACCTACAAAATTCTTAACAGGACGGGACAGACTAGATGCAGGAAGGATGTTCCCGATGGCGGGGGAGTCCAGGACGAGGGGCCACAATCTAATGATGAGGTAAGCCATTTAAGACTGAGAGGAGAAGGGATTCCTTCACCCAGACAGTGGTGAACCTGTAGAATTCTCTACCACAGAAAGCAGTTAAAGCCAAATCATTAAATAAATTCAAGAAAGAGTTAGATATAGTTCTTAAGGCTAAAGGGATCAAGGGATATGGGGAGAAAGCGGGAACAGAGTTTGGATGATCAGCCATAATCGCATTAAATGGCGGTGCAGACTCGAAGGGCCGAATGGCCTACCCCTGCTCCTATTTTCTATGTTTCTAACACAAACTGCCAACAAAGATGTAACTGATAAAGTACCAGCCCCTCTGAAGTATACAAAAGCACACCTCCTGAGGTTAGGGCTGCAGTGAAAAATAAAATACTGCACTTCAGTGAAGCACAAAACCCAAAGGGTGACAGAAGAATTTCTTTAAGAACTTTTTCATTCATTCACGGGATATGGACGCCGCTGGTAAGGCCAGCATTTATTGTTCATCTTTAATTGTGCTGGATATACCCGAGTGGCTTGCTAGGCCACTTCAGAAGGCAGTTAAGAGTCAATCACATGTAGGCCAGACCAGGTAACAGGCAGATTTCCTTTTCTAA
Organism: Heterodontus francisci; assembly: GCF_036365525.1. NCBI lineage: Eukaryota > Metazoa > Chordata > Chondrichthyes > Heterodontiformes > Heterodontidae > Heterodontus > Heterodontus francisci. The sequence continues at coordinate 6,425,013 of NC_090385.1, forward strand.
AAGACATTAGTGAACCAGATGGGTTTTTACAACAGTCCTGTAGTTTCATGTTCACCAATATTGATGCTAGCTTTTTAATTCCAGAATTATTTAATTAACTGAATTTAAATTCCCCAGCTGCTGGGTGGGATTTGAACTCATGTCAAGATCATTAGCTCAGGCCTCTAAAATACGAGTCCAATAACACAACCACTAATGCTATTGTGACTACAAAGAAATCTGAATAGTTCTCAAAGAGTCTTGTCATATATATTTCCATGTTAAACTTGCAACAGTAGTCATGCAAATCCAACAGAAAACAGTAGTTAAAAAAAGTGACAATGGTTTTGCCTATACCACTGCCATGAATATTGAACAGAATGATGATCTAAATTTTGTTGGATCCAATGAACAATAACACTAAAACCCAATGTCTCAAGACATGCACTCAAACAATATCCACCTACAAATAATCAACTGCATTTAAATAGCTCCTTTTACATAGTAAAATATCCTAGGGTACTCCACAAGGGCATTATCCAGCAAAATTTGGCACCAAGCCACACAGCAGATATTAGGACAGTTATATTAAAAATGCAGGACACAGTGCTGACTCAGCTTAGATGCTGGTCAGACGCTGCCCATTAGGCCCAGCACCTAATGTTTAAACAATGGCAGAGGTGCCGGCAAAGGGGGGAAGAGGAATGTGGTTGGCGTGGGGGGTCTACGGTGTGAAATCAAGGAATGGTCCAGTATATTTGGTCTGACAGCTCAGGCTATATCAAAAATTTTGATGAAATAGTAGGCCAATTTTCTTTTTGTAAGCAGCTCAGCAGCTGCCTCCCTCGCCTGACTCCCCAGACCTAGTATGGCATGGCTTGCCAGGACAGCCCAGGGAGACCTTTCACAGCATGCAAATATCCCTGGGGCCAAAAACAGAGGCATCTCTGGGGTTGGTGGACCTTTCCCCCCCTCAATGTAAAGCCTTGGCAGAAATAGACAAGCCCTGATTGTTACATTCTCTGAAATTCTGAGCAGCAAAGCACATGATACATGGCATGGTACATTCAAGGAGCTTCTCCAGTAAGAACAGGTCGACTGTTCAGAGACAATTCTGCATCCTGAACTGCAGAAGGAAGCTCTGTAAAAATGAAAGCAAAAATCCCACTGGACAGTCTCCCTCATCAAATATGTATCCAGGTATAGGAAGGCTATGTGAGACAGCAGCTTCAGAGACAATTCTTGGAACTGAAAGTGGCTTAAGAGGTAGAAACAAGAGTGAGCATTACAGGGACAGTTAGCATGGAGAGAGAGAGAGGAGAGAAGAGAAGAGAGAAGAAAGAAAAAAAAAAGAGGGAGGGGAGAGAGAGAGAGAGCACACAAGTGAATGTATGCGTGTCTATTCTTCCTTCTCCATGGAAGGACAAAAGCATGTTACCCTCATTCTCCACAGTGTCTGTGTCTACGTGCCTCTCCACTGAATCACAGTCTCCTGATAAAAGTCCTCAAATTTAGGGTACATCACAAACTAGAACCAGACAGAGCATGAAATTAAAGTATTAGAACAAGAATTTTTACAACAGCCACTTGCAGGGAATGGATGAGGCAACACCCATTTTACATACTCCAAATTGGGAGTGTGCTTGGGAAAGCTCAGAGACATTATCACAAGCAGCTTAACAGGTTTTGTGGGATTTCTAGTCCTGGTCGTGCAGCTGCCATGTCAAGATACTTGCTTAGGCTAATGCAGCTCCTGTTAATGTCACAAAGTGTATCAAAATACTCCACAGGGCTATTAGCATTAGATCTTTAATAGATAATGATTTATTACTTACCTGTAAAGGGAGGGGTCTTTTCTCAGCATTTCGATGCTTACATGCTGCTCCAGTAGACCATACAACAGAATTGGTAGAGAAGTGAAGCAAATATTATAAAACGTGAGATAAGTTGCATCATAGAGTGGCTTATGGGAAGAAAGAGTGAAACAAAAAGTAGTTAAGTGTAAAATTCCACAACTGAAATAATAACAAAATTGCTCAGTTTTAGCTTTTATAGTTCACAGAAGGGGATGGGAAAAAGGAGCAAAGAAAGGGGAGGAAAAAAAAAGTGAAGGATTTAGTTTATTGTTCAACCCAAAGAAATGTGAAGTGGAACCCAATTTAGGTTTAATTCTTGACTACAGTTCTTTGCAGCTATCCTTCCAGGTCAAGGACATGCTTACAAATCATTGGCACTTGCCACTAAATCAATAACACAGACCAACAGAACATTACTAACCTGCTGAGAAAATCCGCAGAAGAACTGGTACAAAAACTGAGGCAAGATAAAGCAAAGATTCTGTAAAAGAAAACATCACCGAATAAACTGGGCAAGTCACAGATAAGTGCCTTAGGACATTTTATTACGCTGCTGGCACTATATAAATGAAAACAATTGTTTAATCAGTCCAGCTCATGTTTTCATAAAAAAACCATTAATACTCCCAGCAAAACATTCAAGAGATTTCAGAAATAGTATTTTTTAATGAAAAGAAACTAGCTGCTGTTTGTACAAAAAAAAAAAATCAGACTAGTGAATGATACTGGAGCATGTACTCAACAAATATTTCGTTATACAGCATTTAGTATTCAAAAGCTTTAACCTAAAGACTGCTAGGAAGGTTCAGGAAAGCTCCCACCTCCCCAGAATAGACAACTTTCTTCATTTTCAGCTCATGCACAGCGATGCTGAAAGAAATTCCATTATTATAGTGACAAAGCTAATCCAAACTAGTAAATTCCTAAAATATCATAACAATTAAACACTACCTGTGCTTATTCTGTCATCCCATTCATCCTTGCTTTTCATTCCCCTACCCAAGTCTCAAACCTTTAAATTCAATTTTACTTTTCCCTACCCGAGAAGACTCTTGTAAAATCACTCACCTTTTCTTTTCATCTTGGACACGAGCAAAGATTTTACAAAAAGGTTTTAACTAGCTTTAAAGGGCCATTACAGTCAAAGGCCCACATTCTAAAAGTTCAGCTGGTTCTGGAAAGCATACCCAAACCTGGAAGGGCCACTGTCGGCAGTGCTCGGATCGGTGAAGATATCTATCAGCCATGGCTCAGTGGCAGCAGTCTCGTCTCCAAGTCAGAAAGTTGAGAGCTCAAGCCCCATTCCAGGGATTGAAACACAATCCAAGCCAATTGTCTTTTGGATGAGATTAAACTGAGGGCCCACTTTCCCTCTCAGATGGATGTGAAAGATCCCATGGCACTATCTGAAGAGTAGGGGATCCTTCCCAATATCCTAGACAACATTTACCCCTCAACCATCACCTAAAACAGATGATCCTGTCACTTATTTAATTGCTGTTGGTGGGGAATTGCTGTGAGAGAATTACCTGCTATGTTTCCTACATTTTACCAGTGACCACACTAACATGATTCAGGCAGAGACAGGCGAGCATACATGGTTTGCAGAGCAGCTGCATTAATACGAACATTCGAATTAGGAGCAGAAGTAGGCCATTTGGCCCCTTTAGCCTGCTCCGCCATTCAATAAGATGATGGCTGATCTGTTTGCAATTCGAATTCCACATTCCCATCTACCCGATAACCATTGATTCCCTTGCCCAACAAGAATCTAACTATCCCCGCCTTAAAATTATTCAATGACCCTGCCTCCACCAGCTTCTGAGGCAGAGTGTTCCAAAGTCGCACAGCCCTCAGAGAAAAAACTTCTCCTCATCTTTAATTTTAAAACAGTGCCCCCTAGTTCTGGACTCCCCCACATCCTTTCCACATCCACCTTGTCAAGACCATTTGGGATCTTATATACTTCAATCAAGTTTCCCCTCACTCTTCTAAACTCCAGTGAAAACAAGCCCAGACTGTCCAATCTTAACTCATAAGACAACCTGCTCATTCCAGGCATCAATCCAGAAAACCTCCTCTGAACTGCCTCCAACGCATTCACATCCTTCCTTAAATAAGGAGACCAAAACTGCATACAGTATTCGAGATGTGGTCTCACCAATGCCCTGCATAACTGAAGCATAACATCCTTACTTTTATTTTTAATTCCTCTTGCAATAAAGGATAATATTCCATGAACCTTCTTTATTACTTACTGTACCTGTATACTAACTTTTTTAACTCCTGCACTAGAATAGCTAGATCCCTCTGCATCTCGGAGTTCTGCAGTCGTTCTCCGTTTAAGTAATTTTATGCTTTTTTATTTTTCCTGCCAAAGTGAGCAACTTCACATTTTCCCGCATTATACTCCATCTGCCAGATTTTTGCCCACTCACTCAATCCATCTATAACTATCTGCAACCTCCTTATGTCATCACAACATACTTTCCTAACTATCTTTGTCATCTGCAAATTTATTTACCACGCCATCGCTCCCCTCATCTAAGTCATTAATATAAATTGTAAAAAGTTGAGGCCCCAGCACAGACCCCTGTGGGACTCCACTCGTCACATCCTGACAATCAGAAAAGGACCTATTTATGCATACTCTCTGTTTTCTGCCAGCCAATCTTCTATCCATGCTAATATGTTACCCCCTACACCATGAGCTACTTCTTCTTTGGGCCTCCTTATCTCGAGAGACAACGGATACGCGCCTGGAGGTGGTCAGTGGTTTGTGAAGCAGCGCCTGGAGTGGCTATAAAGGCCAATTCTGGAGTGACAGGCTCTTCCACAGGTGCTGCAGAGGTATCAGTCCACCTTTCGGACAATGACCCTGAGCTCCAAGCACCCATTGAAGCAGGCAGACTGTGGCGGGACAGAACCTTATTGACCGGGGGCTGCCCGGTTTGAGGCGGGCGGTAGCTGTCCAGTGAGGTGCAATGACCTCTCCCACCGACAAAGGCAACCCGTGGCGCCCAGTTTCTACGCCAATTTATCTGGACTTATAACCCGTAACTGCTGCCTTCCGTGTTGTTTCAGTCGCTGTGAGGCAACTATGGAGTGCGGCAAATTGTCAAGTGCCTTCTGGAAATCCAAGTACAGTAAGTCAATGGGCTCCTCTTTATTCACAGCACATGTTACTCCTTCAAAGAGCTCCAATAAATTGGTTAAACATGATCTCCCTTTCACAAAGCCATGCTGACTATTCCCGATTACCTTGAGTTTTTCTGTGCCCAGCTATAGCCTCCTTAATGATCGAATCTACCCCCTTCCCCACAACAGATGTCAAGCTAACTGGCCTATAGTCACCAGTTTTCTGCCTCCCCCCTCCCTTCTTGAATAGAGGGGTTATATTTGCTATTTTCCAGTTTGATGGAACCTTTCGAGCGAATTTTGAAAAATTATCACCAACGCATCTACCAACTCATTAGGCACCTCCTTTAAGACCCAGGATGAAGCCCATCAGGACCCGGGGACTTGGCAGCTTGCAGCTCCATCAGTTTGGTCAGTACCGCTTCCCTGGTGATTTTAATTTCACCAAGTTCCTCTCTTCCTTCCACCTCCTGATTTACAGCTATTATTGGAATGTTTTTTGAATCCTCTATCATCTTCTTCTTTGGCCTCCTTGTCTCGTGAGACAATGGGTAAGCGCCTGGAGGTGGTCAGTGGTTTGTGGAGCAGCGCCTGGAGTGGCTATAAAGGCCAATACTAGAGTGACAGACTCTTCCACAGGTGCTGCAGAAAAAAATGTGTTTTCGGGGCATTTACAGTTGGCTCTCCCCTTGCGCTTCTGACTTTTTTCCTGCCAACTGCTAAATCTCTTCGACTTGCCACACTTTAGCCCCGCCTTTATGGCTGCCCGCCAGCTCTGGCGATCGCTGGCAACTGACTCCCACGACTTGTGATCAATGTCACAGAACTTCAAGTCGCATTTGCAGACGTCTTTAAAGCAGAGACATGGACGGCCGGTAGGTCTGATACCAGTGGCGAGCTCGCTGTACAATGCATCCTTGGGGATCCTGCCATCTTCCATGCGGCTCACATGGCCAAGCCATCTCAAGCGCCGCTGACTCAGTAGTGTATATAAGCTGGGGATGTTGGCCGCCTCGAGGACTTCTGTGTTGGAGATGTGGTCCTGCCACCTGATGCCAAGGATTCTCCAGAGGCAGCGAAGATGGAATGAATTGAGATGTCGCTCTTGGCTGACATACGTTGTCCAGGCCTCGCTGCAGTAGAGCAAGGTACTGAGGACACAGGCTTGATACACTCGGACTTCTGTGTTCCGTGTCAGTGCGCCATTTTCCCACACTTCACATAGTGGAGACAAAGACAAAATATTTGTTCATTTCATCTGCCATTTCCTTATTATCTACTATTAACTCCCCATTCTCACTCTCTAGTGGTCCAACACTCACTTTACTTGCTCTTTTCCTTTTTAAATACATGTAGAAACTCTTGCTATACATTTTACTTTGCTAGCTAGCTTCCTCTCATACTCCAATTTCTTTCTCCTGATTAAACCTTTTCGTCATTCTCTGCTGTTCTTTATATTCTGATCAATCATCTGACCTGCCACTCATCTTTGCGCAATTATACATCTTTTCCTTAAATTTGATGTTTTATTTAACTTCTTTAGTTAACCATGGATGGCGGGTCCTCCTCTTAGAACTTTTCTTTACAGTAGGAATCTACTTATCCTGAGTATTCTGAAATATCCCCTTGAATGTCTACCACTGTTTCTCTACTGATCCATCTCCTAAGGGGTTGCCCATTTAAGACAGAGATGAGGAGAATTTTTTTCTCTGAGGGTCATGAGTCTTTGGAATTCTCTTCCTCAAAAGGCAGTTGAAGATAGATTTTTGATAAGCAAGGGGGTGGAAGGTTATCGGGAGTAGATGGAAATGTGGAGCAATCATTTCAGCCATGAACATACTGAGTGGCGGAGCAGGCTCGAAGGGATGAGTGGCCTACTCCTGCTCCTAATTCATACGTTCGTATAGCCTAGTAACCCAGGTTTTAAGTATAATTTAGAAATTATAAAGTTAATAAAGAATATTCTTTTCCTAAAATAGGCAGCTAAACCCAAACATCCCACTACAAGCCCATGGACTTTAGAACCACACTGTGAATGGAACTGTAAGCCCGCAAGACCAAAACAAATCTAGCACCATATTGTCAAATCCAATAGTTAAATGGATGCGGCAAATACCTATTTAATTTTTCAAAATGTTTCAGTGCAAAGGTATAACAGTTTCTCCTGAAGACTAATTTGGCTAAGGCAGTGAGTAGAAGGGCCAAATAAACCTGTTTGCTATCTCAGACAGGGCAGAGGTAAACCCATTAGAACTGGTCTCAGTGTCCTTGGGTAAGCGACAAGAAAAGAAATTATACAGGATTCCTGCACCTAATTATTATCCAACTGATCCCTGTTGGATTTGCAAGCCACAGGTCGCGAGTTCAAATTCTGCCATGACAAGTTGAGAGATTGAATTCAATAAATCTGCCATTTGTGTGCTGGGGCCAGGAAAAAGAAAAATCACGAAAGCTGCCAGATTGCTGTAAAAACTTAACTGGTTCACTAGTCACAGAAGATTAGCCCTATACTGCCTGGCCTATAAATGACTCCAGTCCCACACTATATGGGCGACTCAACGTCGCTGAAGTAGTCTAGCAAGCCACTCAGTTGCAAACAATCACCAAAGTTCAATAGGGGGAGCAGAAGCAATTGGATGAACCTCTCAGTAAAATAACAGGATAAAGTATTAGTCAAACTCAGCCTAGTCAATCCTGCGAAGTCCTCCTCACTAACATCTGGGAACTGTTCAAGCAACATCCTGACACAGTTGTACTCAATGTTGAAGATATCTAAACAAGTATACTCCAGACTCTTCCATCACCATCTGAGTATGTCTTTCGCCACCACCTTCAGCTGACTTATGAATGATTCTCCCTCCATCATTTGATCAGGAGTAGAGGGCAGATATGATTTTTCTTGTTTATTCATTCTTGGAATGACAGTTTCCTTGGAAAGACCGGCATTTATTGCCCATCTTGAATTGCCCTCGAGAAGGTGGTGGTGAGCCACCTTCTTGAATCACTGTTATTCATATGGTGTAAGTACATCACAGTGCTGTTAGGAAGCGAGCTCCATGATTTTGACCAAGCAACGATAAAGCAACAGCAATACAGTTCCAAGTCAGGATGATGTGCCACTTGGAGGGGAACTTGCAGGTGGTGTGCCCATGCATCTGCTGCACTTATTCTTCTAGGTGGTAGAGGTCATGGGTTTGGAAGATGCTGTTGAAGCAGCCTTGGTGAGTTGCTGCAATGCATCTTGTAGATGGTACAAACTACTGCTACTGTGCGCCGGTGGTGGAGGGAGTGAATGTTGAAGGTGGTAGATGGGATGCCATTCAAATGAGCTGCTTTGTAAGGTGGTAGATGGGACGCCGATCAAGCGAGCTGCTTTGTCCTGGATGGTGTCGAACTTCTTGAGTGTTGCTGGAGCTGCACTCATCCAAGCAAGTGGAGAGTATTCCATCACCCTCCTGACTTGTGCCTTGCAGATGGTGGACAGGCTTTGGGAAGTCAGGTGGTGAGTACGTGCCACAGAATTCCCAGCCTCTGACCTTCCCTTGTAGCCACAGTATTTATATGGCTGGGCCAGTTAAGTTTCTAGTCAATGGTACCCACCCCAGGATGCTGTTGATGGGTAATTCAGAGATCGCAATGCCGTTGAATGTCAAGGGGAGATAGTTAGATCTGCTCTTGTTGGAGATGGTGATTGCCTGGCACTTGTGTGGCACAAATATTACTAGCCACTTAACAGCCCAAGCATGGATATTGTCCAAGTCTCACTGCATGCAGGCACGGAATGCTTCAGAATCTGAGGAGTTGCGAATGGCACTGAACACTATGCAATCATCGATGAACATCGCCCTTCTGATGGAGGGAAGGTCACTGATGAACCAAATGAAGATGGTTGGGCTTAAGACAATGGACCCCGTGAACTTTTTTTTAAAACATTCGTTCATGCAGCAACACCCTGGGACAGAGATGACTGGCCTCCAACAGCCACAACCATCTTCCTTTGTGCTAGGTATGAGTCCAACTAGTGGAAAGTTTTCCCCTAGATTCCCATTGGCTTCAATCTTGCTAGGGGCTCACGTGCTACACTCGGTCAAATGCTGCCCTGATGTCAAGGGCAGTCACTCTCGCCTCACTTCTATAAGTCCATGTTTGGACCTTGGCTGTAATGAGGTCTGGAACCTCTTGCGGAACCCAAACTGAGCATCGGTGTGCAAGTTATTGCTGAGTAGGTGCCACTTGATAGCGCTGTCAATGACACCCTCCGTTGCTGTGGTGATGAAAAGTAGACTGATAGGGCTGTAATTGGCCAGATTGGATTTGTCCTGCTTTTTTGTGGACAGGACATAACTGTGCAATTTTCCAGAGTATATGCCAGTGTTGTAGCTGTACTACAATAGGATGATTCCACATTAATTCACAATTCTTCCAATAATGAGGCAGCTCATACCAGCTCAAACACACCAAGGCTCCTTAGACAGCATCTTCCAAACCCACGACCGCTACCACATAGAAGGACAAGGGCAGCCTATGAATGGGAACACCACCACCTACAAGTTCCCTTCCAAGCCGCACACCATCCTAACTTGGAACTATAGAGTCATAGAGAGATACAGCACTGAAACAAGCCCTTCGGCCCACCAAGGCCGTGCCGACCATCAACCAACCATTTATACTAATCCTACATTAATCACCCATTTTCCCTCTCACATCCCCTCAATTCTCCTACCTACACTAGGGGCAATTTTGTTTTTACAATGGCCAATTTACCTATCAACCCGCAAGTCTTTAGCAATTATATTGCTGTTCCTTCACTGTCACTGGGTCAAAATCCTGGAACTCCCTCCCCAACAACACTGTTGGTGTACCCAACCCACATGGACTGCAGCAGTTCAAGAAGGCAGCTCACCACCACCTTCTCAAGGGCAATTAGGGATGAGCATTAAATGCTGGCCTAGCCAACGACACCCACATCCCATGATCGAATAAAAATGCCTTCAGAAGGACTGACAAGTGGCAGGTAATATTTGTGCCACAGGAAATTACCATTTTAAACACCTTCCACCCAACCAACACCACCACCAGCACTGCCAAGTCCACCCCCATTAAAAAATTGGGGTGGTGAGGAAATCGTTTCACCAGAAGCTTTACTGGACCAGCCATATCGATACAAAGAATAGGGTAGAATGCGGGTACTCTGCAATACATGATGCATCTAACTACCTTTCAAAGCCTCTCCAACATCTAAGACTGAAGTCAGCAGCTGCTCCACAACCAGCACACTGTGCCTGCAGCATGCAATATCTAGATGATGTACTGCAGCAACTCGCCAAGCTAATTTTGACAGCACCTCTGTTGCCCATGACATTTACCACCAAGGGCAAGAACAGCAGTGACATGGGGCCACACCACCCACTGATTCCCCATCCCCAAAAATTCTCCTTCAAAGTCACCTACCATTCTCACTTGATATATTGTTGTTGCTTCAATGCTGCTGAATTAATATCCTGAAATTCCCACCCTAACACCATCTCAGGATTCCACCACCATAAGGGCTATAGCAATTCACCTCCATTTCAGCCAACTTACCAGTGGTAGCCAAATTTCAAGAATTATTAAAAAGCGTGTTGCATGAACGTTGGGCAAGGACAAGATTCACCTTGACTCTAGAGGCACCATTAATGGAATAATCTGGCGATACTCCTTGAATAGACTCTGTGTGGTCATTTGTGTGCGGTACAAGAGTGCAAGTAGCCTTGTGTTGAATCAGAGATCATCCAGGAGACCATGCCTCCAGGAAGGGAAGGGATGGAAGATAAATTAAATAGCGGACGAGGGGCAGAGGGTGGGGGAGGCAAAATAAAAATATAAGCAGCAAGTTAATATGGTACCGTAAACATTGATCGACAGGTATACTGAAAGGCATACCTTGTAGAAGAAATACTGCACAAGATGTGATATCCGAATGTAGTACAAATGTCCATGAACAAGCAGAAGCTTCTGTAGGTGTTTAAACTTTGGTATTGCATAATCACTATTTCTTGCTGCTTGACGGCCTTCCTTGCCTTTTAAACCTGAAATAAATGAAAGGAAGACCATTTAAAACAATTTAAACTATGCATGGACCACCACTTCAACAACCAGAAGACAGAAAAATAAAAGTTGCTTATTACTGCCAGTCACTAGAGGCCAACTGTAAAGAATGCCTTACGCCTGCTGCAGGGCAGCAACATTTTGGGACAAGCAAAAAAAGTTATGAGGGGTGGGGGATGGGAATGTGAGAAGGGACGGCTGCAAGAACAGGAAGGGGGAAGCATTTTTATTATAATGCCCTCGACCATCTATCCAATATTAAAAATGACGTTTAACAGATATTAAAACAGAAAGTGCTGGAAATACTCAGCGGGTCTGGCAACATCTGTGGCGAGAGAAAGTTAACTTTTCAGGTACGTGACCTTTCATTCTTTTCTCATCGTAAATCTTTTCTGCAAATTCACTAACATCACGGCTGATCATCTACCTTAACTCCACTTTCTTGCCCCATTCCCAAATCCCTCGATTTCCACTATATAAATCTACTGAATATTGATTTAATCTACTGAGTCTTGAATATACTCAATACAAAGCATCCACTGCCTTCGAACCACAGAACCAGAGAAAAGTTACAGCACAGAAAGAGGTCATTCAGCCCATCGCTGCAGCGCCTGCTGAAAAAACTAGCCGCCCAATCTAATCCCACCTTCCAGCAACTGGTCCGTAGTCTTGCATGTCCAGGCACCTTTTAAATGAGTCGAGTGTTTCTGCCTCTGCCATCGATCCGGACAGTGAATTCCAGACACCCACCACCCTCTGGGTGAAAAAGCTTTTCTTCATGTACCCTCTAATCCTTCTACCAATCACCTTAAATCTGTGCTCTTCTGGATAGACAATTATAAAGATTCAAACCTCAGTGAAGAAATTTCTCATCTCAATCCTAAATAGCCAATCCCTCATCCTGAGACTATGACCTTTAGTTCCAGACTGCCCAACCAGGGAAACAGCCTCCCAGCATGTACCCGGCCAAGTCTTCTAAGAATTTTATATGTTTTATCATCTCATTCTTCTAAACTCCAGAGAGTATAGGCTCATTCAACTCAATCTCACCTCAAAGGACAGCACTCTCAAACCAGGACTCAATCTAGTGAACCCATTGCACCCCGTCTATGGCATCTGCATCCTTCCTGAGGTGAGGGGACAAAAAACTGTTCACAATATTCCCATAGCTTGAATGTTGATGTATAGAATTCCCTATGGAACTGCTGCAGGACATCTCAGTAATTGGCATGAATAGAGTGGCTCGCTGGAGTAAGAGAGGCATTGCTTAAATGGAAAGAATACAAAGGCAAAATGGAAGGTTCGATGTTCACAATAATCTTCATGAAAATGCAAAGATGAGGTAAGAATTACTCATGAATAGTATTACCAACTACTGATCACTCTTATAGCACTGTTCCAACTCCAAAATAAGTTCTCTTACCAATCCCAACATGTGCCTCTAGAACCATGCTGACATCATTTGCACCATCACCAATTGCTAAAGTTATAGGATGCTCCTTTGTGTTCTTCACCAATTTTACAATCTAATGAAGAAAAAGAATATAAAGAGCTTTTAAGCCAGCCAAAACGATTTCTGGTTGCAGTACACGTTTCACTGTGTTGTCAAATAATGCTTTGCATCTGGGTGCCAAATTTACATAAATGAAAGATACAAGTTGTGGTGCTATGCAAATGTAATGGCCAATAGTTTTGCAAGGTTACGGGGTGAATGTGGTCTTCAGCAGTAGCACAAAACACGTGATATCCAATTGACAACTCATTTTACACTCTGCCTGACTTTCCTTTCCATTAAAGGAAATTGGGCAGGGTGTAAAACAGCCTGCTGATTCAATCTCACCTACTTCACACTACAGCTGAAGACCAAATTCATCCCTATGTTGCAGGTCAATAGCCAGTTTGTTTTCTAAGTAAGTTCTTGGAATTAAAACAACTACTTTCAGTTATATATCACCTTGCAGAAAGGGATACATCCCAAAATATTTCAGAGATATAATACAAAAAGGAGATTAGGTGACCAAAAGTTTGGTCAAAAATGTGGGTTTTGAGGAGGATCATTGTTTTATTTATTTCTTTATTTAGAGATACAGCACTGAAACAGGCCGTTCGGCCCACCGAGTCTGTGCCGACCAACAACCACCCATTTATACTAATCCTACATTAACCCCATATTCCCTTCCACATCCCCACCATTCTCCTACCACCTACCTACACTAGGGGCAATTTATAATGGCCAATTTACCTGTCAACCTGCAAGTCTTTGGCTGTGGGAGGTAACCGGAGCACCCAGTGGAAACCCACACGGTCACAGGGAGAACTTGCAAACTCCGCACAGGCAGTACCCAGAACTGAACCCGGGTTGCTGGAGCTGTGAGGCTAACCACTGCGCCGGCTGTGTTAGGATCTAAAGTTCTGTTATTAGATGATAAATACCTGGTAGTTCAAGATAATAAGGTGAACAGGTGTTGGGTGTTAATTAATTATCTGTATTCAAGAGTGTATATATAAAGAGCCAGCCAGCACTGGCTAGTGGTGTTGTTTGGAGAGAAGTAAGCTCTATGGTAAGCAATTAACAATCTCCACCAAAGCATCTTAGTCTCAGTGTCTTCACAAACAGGCTTGGAAATTTCTCTAACAATCAAGAGGTGGAGAAACAGTGGGGCTTAAAGAGGAAATTTCAACATGAGGCCTACAGGGCTGAAACCACAGCAGCCAATTGTTGGGCAAAGGAACAGGATGTACAGGGGGCCAAAGACAGAGGAGCAGCAAGTTTGGGGGTGGAGAGCTTGTAGGGTTGGAGGAGGGTAGACAGATGGAAGCTGAGATCATAAGTGGGTTTAAATACAAGAATGATCATTGTAAATCTGAGGCACTGGGAGAACAAGAGCTAACGTAGGTCAGCAAACACAGGAGTCACACGTAAGTGGGGCATGGTGTATGTTAGGATGTGGGCAAGAGGTTTCGATGAGCTGACAGTTACTGAAGGTGGAGGATGGGAAGTCAGCCAGAAAGGAACAGTTGAGCCTGAAGGTAAAAAAGGCACTGACAGAGGTTTTCGGTGGTATTTAGGCTGAGCGAGGGGTAGAAAGGGATGGTATTCGAGGTTGAAGTAATCTTTACGGAACGGATATTGGTTTCAAAGCTAAAGCTCAGCATTGAATAGGACACTGAGGTTGAGACAGTGTGTTCAGACTGGGACAGTGGCAAGAGAGGACAATGGAGTCATCAACAAGGGTGAAGAGTTTGAACCAAGGGCCGCAGATTCTGGTTATAGTCTTGCAGCAGCTTATTCGGGAGCAGAGAGCGCGAGTGAGTGATCAGCTTGGAAGGTCCGTTTCAAAGTAAACTTAATTTCCTTTTATTTTCGGCGGAGACCAGGGAGCTGCTGGGTAAGTAAAACCCTATATATTTGGGCCGTTTCTGAACCCGAGACACTACACGGGTAGTGTCTCCCACCTGCCCTCCTCCTCTAACCAAAAAAAAAGGACTCGGTGGTGTGTAGATAAGGTAAGGCTTTTTCTATTTCTCTTTTTTTTTTAATCGTGTGATTGGTAAAAACTTTTCGTTCCTTTTTCATTTAACTAAGTTAAGCTTAAGATTAAAAATGGCAGGAGATCTCAGACCCGTGTCATGCTCCTCTTGCTCAATGTGGGAGCTCAGGACACGGCTGATGTCCCGGACTCCTTCACGTGCAGGAAGTGTGTCCAGCTGCAGCTCGTTAGACCACATGACGGCTCTGGAGCTGCGGATGGACTCACTTTGGAGCATATGCAATGCTGAGGTCGTGGACAGCACGTTTAGCGAATTGGTCACACCGCAGATTAGGATTGCTGAGGGAGAAAGGGAATGGGTGACCAAAAGGCAGAGAAAGAGCAGGAAGGCAGCGCAGGAGTCCCCTGCAGTCATCTCCCTCCAAAACAAGTATACCATTTTGGATACTGTTGAGGGAGATGGCTCACCAGGGGAAGGCAGCAGTAGCCAGGTTCATGGCACCGTGGCTGGCTCTGCTGTTCGGAAGGGCGGGAAAAAGAGTGTAAGGGCTATAGTCTTCGGGGATTCGATTGTAAGGGGAGTAGATAGGCGGTTCTGTGGTCGAAAACGAGACTTCCGAATGGTATGTTGCCTCCCAGGTGCATGGGTTAGGGATGTCTCACATCGGCTGCAGAACATTCTGAAAGGGGAGGGTGAACAGCCAGTTGTCATTGTGCACATAGACACCAATGATATAGGTAAAAAACGGGATGAGATCCTACAAGCAGAATTTAGGGAATTAGGAGCCAAGTTAAAAAGTAGGATCTCAGGAGGTAGTAATCTCAGGATTGCTACCAGTGCCACGTGATAGTCAGAGTAGAAATTAAAGAATAGTCAGGATGAATGCGTGGCTTGAGAGATGGTGCATGAAGGAGGGGTTCATATTTTTGAGACATTGGGACTGGTTCTGGGGGAGGTGGGACTATTACAAATTGGACTGTCAACACCTGGGCTGGACTGGAACCAATGTCCTTGGGAGTGCTTTTGCTAACGCTCTTGGGGAGGGTTTAAACTAATGTGGCAGGGGGATGGGAACCAAATGAGGAGGTCAGTGGACAGTAAGGAGGTAGTAACGAAAGCCTGTAAGGAACTAGATAATGAAGTCAGCGTGACTAAGGGGAAGAGTAGGCAGGGAGCAGATGATGAATACAAAGGGAGTGGTGGTCTGAGGTGCATTTGTTTTAATGCAAGAAGTGTAGTAGGTAAGGCAGATGAACTTAGGGCTTGGATTAGTACCTGGGAGTATGATATTGCTATCACTGAGACTTGGTTGAGGGAAGGGCATGATTGGCAACTAAATATCCCAGGATATCGATGCTTCAGGCGGGATAGAGAGGGAGGTAAAAGGGGTGGAGGAGTTGCATTACTGGTCAAAGAGGATATCACAGCTGTGCTGAAGGAAGTCTCTATGGAGGACTCGAGCAGTGAGGCAATATGGGCAGAACTCAGAAATAGGAAGGGTGCGGTAACAATGTTGGGGCTGTACTACAGGCCTCCCAACAGCGAGCGTGAGATAGAGGTATAAATATGTAAACAGATTATGGAAAGCTGTAGGAGCAACAGGATAGGAGATTTTAATTTTCCCAACATTGACTGGGATTCACTTAGTGTTAGAGGTCTAGATGGAGCAGAATTTGTAAGGAGCATCCAGGAGGGTTTTCTAGAGCAGTATGTAAATAGTCCAACTCGGGAAGGAGCCATACTGGACCTGGTGATTGAAGTTTCAGTAGGGGACTACTTTGGGAATAGTGATCACAATTCTGTAAGTTTTAGAATACTCATGGACAAAGACAGAGAGTAGTCCTAAAGGAAGAGTGCTAAATTGGGGGAAGGCCAACTATACCAAAATTCGGCAGGAGCTGGGGAATGTAGATTGGGAGCAGCTGTTTGAAGATAAATGCACATTTGATATGTGGGAGGCTTTTAAAGAGAGGTTGATTGGTGTGCAGGAGAGACATGTTCCTGTGAAAATGAGGGATAGAAATGGCAAGATTAGGGAACCATGGATGACAGGTGAAATTGTGAAACTAGCTAAGAGGAAAAAGGAAGCATACATAAGGTCTAGGAGGCTGAAGAAAGACAAAGCTTTGAAAGAATATCGGGAATGTAGAACCAATCTGAAGCGAGGAATCAAGAGGGCTAAAAGGGGTCATGAAATATCCTTAGCAAACAGGGTTAAGGAAAATCCCAAAGCCTTCTATTCATATATAAGGAGCAAGAGGGTAACTAGAGAAAGGATTGGCCCACTCAAGGACAAAGGAGGAAAGTTATGCGTGGAGTCAGAGAAAATGGGTGAGATTTTAAACGAGTACTTTGCATCGGTATTCACCGAGGAGAGGGACATGACAGATGTTGAGGTTAGGGACAGATGTTTGATTACTCTAGGTCAAGTCGGCATAAGGAGGGAGGAAGTGTTGGGTATTCTAAAAGGCATTAAGGTGGACAAGTCCCCAGGTCCGGATGGGATCTATCCCAGGTTACTGTGGGAAGCGAGAGAGGAAATAGCTGGGGCCTTAACCAATATCTTTGCAGCATCCTTAAACACGGGTGAGGTCCCGGAGGACTGGAGAATTGCTAATGTTGTCCCCTTGTTTAAGAAGGGTAGCAGGGATAATCCAGATAATTATAGATCGGTGAGCCTGACGTCAGTGGTCGGGAAGCTGCTGGAGAAGATACTGAGGGATAGGATCTATTCCCATTTGGAAGAAAATGGGCTTATCAGTGATAGGCAACATGGTTTTGTGCAGGGAAGGTCACCAACTTAATAGAATTATTTGAGGAAGTGACAAAGTTGATTGGTGAGGGAAGGGCTGTAGATGTCATATACATGGACTTCAGTAAGGTGTTTGATAAGGTTCCCCATGGTAGGCTGATGGAGAAAGTGAAGTCGCATGGGGTCCAGGGTGTACTAGCTAGATGGATAAAGAACTGGCTGGGCAACAGGAGACAGTAGCAGTGGAAGGGAGTTTCTCAAAATGGAGACATGTGACCAGTGGTGTTCCACAGGGATCTGTGCTGGGACCACTGTTTGTGATATACATTAATGATTTGGAGGAAAGTATAGGTGGACTGATTAGCAAATTTGCAGACGACACTAAGATTGGTGGAGTAGCAGATAGTGAAGGGGACTGTCAGAGAATACAGCAGAATATAGATAGATTGGAGAGTTGGGCAGAGAAATGGCAGATGGAGTTCAATCAGGGCAAATGCGAGGTGATGCATTTTGGAAGATCCAATTCAAGAGTGAACTATACAGTAAATGGAAAAGTCCTGGGGAAAATTGATGTACAGAGAGATTTGGGTGTTCAGGTCCATTGTTCCCTGAAGGTGGCAACGCAGGTCAATAGAGTGGTCAAGAAGGCATACGGCATGCTTTCTTTCATCGGATTGGGTATTGAGTACAAGAGTTGGCAGGTCATGTTACAGTTGTATAGGACTTTGGTTCGGCCACATTTGGAATACTGCGTGCAGTTCTGGTCGCCACATTACCAAAAGGATGTAGATGCTTTGGAGAGGGTGCAGAGGAGGTTCACCAGGATGTTGCCTGGTATGGAGGGCGCTAGCTATGAAGAGAGGTTGAGTAGATTAGGATTATTTTCATTCGAAAGACGGAGGTTGAGGGGGGACCTGATTGAGGTGTACAAAATCATGAGAGGTATAGACAGGTTGGATAGCAAGAAGCTTTTTCCCCCAGAGTGGGGAATTCAATTACTAGGGGTCATGAGTTCAAAGTGAAAGGGGAAAAGTTTAGGGGGGATATGCGTGGAAAGTTCTTTACGCAGAGGGTGGTGGGTGGAACGCGTTGCCAGCGGAGGTGGTAGACGCGGGCACGATAGCGTCTTTTAAGATGCATCTAGACAGATACATGAATGGGCAGGAAGTAAAGAGATACAGACCCTTAGAAAATAGGCGTCATGTTTAGATAGAAGATCTGGATCGGCACAGGCTTGGAGGGCCGAAGGGCCTGTTCCTGTGCTGTAATTTTCTTTGTTCTTTGTTTGTTCAATCCTTAACTTGAGGAAACTCATTCACAACGGTTGATCAAGCAGGTTGACAGTAGGGCAACAGTTCAGCGGAGGTCCTGGAGTTAAGAATTGGTTGAAATCATCTTACAGATGGAAGCTGACACCATGTGTGCAGATAATGCTATCCTGAAGAAAACATGCAGATGAGGTAAAAGAAGGAGCCATGGATAGAGCCTTGGGAGAATCTAGTTGTCATGGTATAGGGGTGGGAAGAGAAGTCATCCTTGGAGATGCTCTGATAGTCAAGCCTGGACCAAAGCAAGGGTGTTCTAAACATGCTGGGCAATGCTGGAGGAGGAGGATGTGGTCAATTATGTTGCTGCAGAGATCTCCAGCAGTATTAATGCACTACAATCACAAATGTATTTCTTGACTTTGGTTAGGGTGTGGTGCTGTGAGAGATAGAATTAGGGAGTTGCAGGATGGTGGGTACAAACTGAGAAGGTACACATTCAAGGACTTAAGAGGAAAGGGAGTTTGGTGATGGGAATATTCTTACTTTTTTTTGAGGAGATGACGATGATAGCAATTTTGAAAGGGAGGTGGACAGTGCCTGACAAGAGGAAACCATTTACAACTTCAGCTAGCACAGAAGGCAATGAAAGGAAGTTGCTTGGTCAACAGTTTAGTGGGCACGGCATCAGAGGAACAGGAAGTAGATATCAAGGTATTATGGACAAGATGAGCTCCAAGACAGCCATGGGAAATAGCGGAGAAAGTACAGTGGCACAGGAGTTCAGGGATTCAGTGGAGTGACCTACAGGGAAGGTTTGATTTGGTGAGCAAAAGGGAGAACAGCATCAGCAACTGAATAGATGGCGTAACGAGACTGCTTCTATTCCTTTTGTAAAATATGTTAAGGACTTATTTGAATTATGCACATTGATTCATCTGGAATCTTAAAAAAAAAAGTTCAGCAAACTTTTCCAGAAAAAAGTCACTAATAGGTTTCTGGATTTGACTAGTAAACAAGTCAAACTGGAAGGCACCTGTCTGGGGATAATCACCCAGCAGGTGGTATTTTTGACTTGGGGAGATGTTTACAAAGAAGTGACAGGCCAAGACTTAGTTGTCAGGAGGCTGGACTTCTGGAATGTTTTTAGTTTCACTTTGAATTATGACAGACAGTTGAGTTTTGCCTGACAGAAAAACAGCTCCGCTCTCTCTTGAAAACAAACCCTGCATACAATGTGGCAGATTCCTATTTCCTCCTGCCTTTGAAGAAACTCTGCATGTTTGAAGGAACCTTGCATCGAATGTCTGGGAACTGAAACCTTGTTGCTGCATTCCTGCTGTAAGACCTATTTGGAGCCTCTGTAGCTGCATCAATCCGAAAGCCTACCCGAACTTATCTTCAACATTGCCTGGAAAGAAGTGTTCGAGGAAGATCCTAGTGACTGCCGTCTGTACGCATTTGGGCACCTAACCAAAACAAAGGACATCTTTCCATATCGTCTTTTCAGACCAAGGGTTTTTTTTCCCTTCTGTTTTCTTTGTAAAAGCTGTAAACAAAATTCCCTTTTATTTTCCCCGTTAACTCGTGTGCATGGAGGCTAGGATAAATATGGGGCTTTAATATTTCAATTTGTGTGTATGTTTTACTTCATTATTGGTTAAGACTTTGCTTATAATAAACTGATAATTTTGTGGTTTATTAAAGAAACCTGGTTGGTGTGTTTTATTCTGGGGAAAAATAAGAGTATATGATTGACAATTGGTAAACGGGAAAACTTAAATATATGTTGTGACCTGTGGATAATTGAGACTGGAATAAACAGTGCACTCCTCTCACCTCAGTCGTAACAATGGTCTCTATCTTGGTGATGGAAATTTAACAAAGTTAATCAATTACTGAAGTTATAATGATAATTGTTAAGTAAGGAAATTATTCATCTAGTAAACAACTACAAATTTGTAGTAAACTTGCAAATACTGACAGCTCAATGAGCAGCATTCAGGAACTATTTACTGTACAAATCCAGAATACACTACACATGTCTTACCTTAGCTGAAAATGGTCAAGACTTAAGACAAAGTGTACTCAAATAAAACACAATAACAGAGCAGGCAGCAGCCAAGCAGACTTGTACCAGAGAATGATTTTGACTTAACTGGCCCCTTTCCATACTTGACTAGTTTCCCTGCACATCGTTGAATTTGGAAAATTTGTGGTGTAATCTGCCTTTACATAAACTGAAAAGGAATATCTAAAAACAATGGCTGTTGGGGACAAAAGAGCTGAAGGTGGTAATGCGAAGGTGCTCCAAGAGCAGAATGAATGAATCATTCATTGTTGTTCTAACTCAGAGTCTTAAAGGATTGTCAGCCCTAATACTGACCTATGCTAACATGCTGACCTTGTATTGTGCAAAGGACTGCAGAAGATACTTATTTCTATGGGCTTCCTGTTCTTTCTATGGAAAATACACTCCCCACATGCACTGGTATTTGGTTCTGGTGAAGTTGGATGTGCAGAATCACATATACTGTCTAAAATATATATGCTGTAGCCTCAAAAGAACCTCAAGTTCTTTCCTACCCATGTAAGCGCTTCATTCGGGAGTCCCTTCCCAGATTTTTGTTTTGACAAAGGCAGGGATATGGTGATAAAAAGGAACTGCTTCCATATTAATAAGCAACTCTTGAATTATTGGGAGATAAGGATGAGAAAAAAAGATTTCCATACTAAAAATGAGATGGACTCTTATTAAATGTTATAATTCGCATATATTAGAAATATTAAGCGGGCTAAGAAAACGAAGACCTAACATATGAACACCTTGTCCCTCAAAAAAAGTGCGGCTACATTGCTCGGTGTTGTCTATAGACCACCAGCTAGTGGGAAGGAATTAGAGGAACAAATTTGCAAGGAAATTACAGAAAAGTGCAAAAATTATAGGGCTGTTATAATGGGGGACATTAATTATCCAAACATAGGCTGGGATAATAGTAGTGTAAACAGTGAAGGGCAGGAGTTCCTGCAGTGTGTTAAGGAAACTTTTCTGAAACTGTATGTTGCTAGTCCAATGAGAAAGGAGGCACTGCTAGACTTGGTTCTTGGGAATGAGGTGGGCCAAGAGGATTAAGCAGCAGCAGGACAGCATTTAGAGGATAGTGGTCATTGTATCATATGTTTAAGCTGACTATAGAAAAGGACAAAGAACAATCCAGGGCAAGAATAATTAACTGGGGGAAGACCTACTTCAATGGGGTAAGAATGGAGCTGGAACAAATAAACTGGAGTCAAAAGCTGGCAAGAAAACTAATAGATGAACAATGGGCTATCTTCAAAGAAGAGATAGTTTGGGCACAGTCAAGGTATGTTCCCTCGAAGGGGAAAGGTAAGGCAAACAAATCCACAGCGCCCTGGATGACAAAAAAGGTAGAGATTAAGATAAAGAAGAAATAGTGTGCTTATGACTGATGCCAGGTCAAAAATACGATTGAGAACCAGACTGAATATAGAAGGTCCAGAAGGGAAGTGAAAAAGCAAATCAGGGAGGGGGAAAATACCTGAACATTTTGTACCAGGAGGCGGTCACACCCCTTTGGATAGGGTCTTCTGATTTGGTCAGTGGTCAAGGACAGGAGAACGTGGCTGCAGCTGAAGCAGCTACGAGGAACCAGAGGGCAGGAGTGCAGGAGCCTCAGCCTTTGTGATTGTCCAACAAATCTGTGGTTCTTTCAGCTTGTTTGGATGAGGGTGGGGGCTGCAGGGTGGATGAGCAACCAGACCATGGCATCATGGTACAGGAAGCCATTCAAGTGGAGGGAGAAGAAAGGAATGTAGTTTTTGTAGGGGACAGTATATTGAGGGGGACTGACACTGTTCTCTGCAGCAAAGAGTGAGAGTCCAGAGAGCTGTGTTGTCTGCCCGGTGCCAGGGTTCAGGACATCTGCTCAGGGCTGAAGAGGAACTTACAGTGGGAGGGGGAGGATCCAGTCCTCGTGGTCCATATAGGTACCAATGACATAGGCAGGACAAGAGGTTTTGCATAGTCAGTATGAGGAACTAGGCGCCAAATTAAGCAGAACCTCAAAAGGTAATCATCTCTGGATTATTACCTGAGCCATGTGCAAATTGGCATAGGGCAAGTAAGATTAGAGAAATGAATGCGTGGTAAAGGCCTGCTACCCGACCCGGACCCGACAACATATGTCAGGTCAGGTCGGACACACAAAGTAAGAATTGCATTTTACTCTGCTGTTAAGCGTTAAAAGAAAAAAAAAACGACCTGAGCTGGGAGTCCGGGAGGTCATGGAGGAAAACTCGTAGTCTGTGCAGTGAGCGTCTCGATGAGGTCATCATGCTCACGCTGCAGCTTCCTGCAGATTCGGAGTCGCAAGGCAGGTAAAAGGAACATTCAGGTGGTTGGGTCAGGTTGGATCGGGGTCAGGAAAAAATGGAGGGACTCGGGCCGGGTCCGATGTGGTTCAGTCGGGTTCAGGTCCGTTTTTATTTTTCTTGACCTGAGCAGGCCTTTAATGCATGGCTCAGAGACTGGTGTGGTAGAAGTGGGTTCTGGCTCATGGGACACTGGCACCAGTACTGGGGAAAGTAGGGGCTGTACCTTTGGGATGGTCTACACCTGAACCGTGCTGGGGCCAGTGTTCTAGCGAGCCTCATAACTAGGGAAGCAGAGAGGGTTTTAAACTGAATAATGGGGGAAAAGGATCAAATTTGGGAAGATATGGTAAATCAAAAAGTAGGGACAAGGCAAGAGAGAAAGGCATTAATATGGGAAATGATAAACAGACTGTGACAGGAAGGGACAGCGCGTACAAATCTAAGAGTAAATCAACAGATAAGGTTAGAGGTTACAAAAATAATAAAAAGGACACAACTAAAGGCTCTGCATCTGAATGCACGTAGCATTCGAAACAAAACAGATGAACTGAGAGCACAAACAGAAATAAATAAGTACAATCTGATATCCTGCAGCCATGTCTCTGAAATGGCGAACATAGATTGGGAACTTGAACATTGAAGGGTACGTGGCATTCAGGGAGGACAGGAAGCTAGAAAAAGGTGGAGGGGTAGCTCTGTTAATTAATGATGGTATTAGCGCAAAAGAGAGGGATGACCCAAGTTCAGAAAACCAGGATGCAGAAGCAATTTGGGTAGAGATGAGAAATGATAAGGCAAGAAGTCACTTGTGGGAGTAGTGTACAGGCCCCCCAACAGTAACCACATGGTAGAATGGGGTATAAAGGAAGAAATAATGGCAGCTTGTCAGAAAGGTACAGCGACGTTTAAGAGGCATCTTGCCAAATACATGAATAGGATGGGAATAGAGGGATACGGTCCCCGGAAGTGCAGAAGGTTTTAGTTTAGACAGGTATCAAGATCGGCGCAGGCTTGGAGGGCCGAATGGCCTGTTCCTGTGCTGTACTGTTCTTGGTTCTTTGACTGGAGAATTGCAAACATTATACCCTTGTTCAAAAAAGGGTGTAAAGATAAGCCTGGCAACTACAGGCCAGTCAGTGTAACTTCGGTGGTGGGAAAATAATTAGGGACAAAATCAATCGTCACATGGACAAATGTGAGTTAATTAAGGAAAGCCAACATGGATTTCTTAAGGGAAAATCATGTTTAACTAACTTGTTTTTGAGGTGGCGACAGAGAGGGTTGATGAGGGCAATGCTGTTGATGTGGTGTACATGGACTTTCAAAAGGCGTTTGATACAGTGCCACACAACAGACTTGTGAACAAACTTGTAGCTTATGGAATAAAAGGGACAGTAGCAACATGGATACCAAATTGGCTGAGTGACAGGAAACAAAGAGTAGTGGTTAATGGATATTTTTCAGGCTGGGGGAAGGTTTGTAGCGGAGTTCCCCAGGGATCAGTGTTGGGACGTTTACTTTTACTGATATTAATGACCTAGACCTTAGTGTACAGGGCACAATTTCAAAGTTTGTTGATAATATGAAACTTGGAAGCACTGTGAACTGTGAAGAGGATAGTGTAGAACTTCAAAAGGACATAGGCAAGTTGGTGGAACGGGCAGACAGGTGGCAGATGAAGTTCAATGCAGAGAAATGTGAAATGATTCATTTTGGTAGGAAGAACATGGAGAGACAATATAAAATAAAGGGTACAATTCTAAAGGGGGTGCAGGAGCCAAGGGACCTAGGTGTATATGTGCATAAGTCATTGAAAGTGGCAGGACAAGTTGAGAACGCAGTTAATAAAGCATACAGTATCCTAGGCTTTATTAATAGGGGCAAAGAGTACAAGAACAAGAAGTTATGTTGAACTTGTCGAAGATACTAGTTCGGTCTTAGCTGGAGTATTGCGTCCAGTACTGGGCGCTGCACTTGAGGAAAGACGTGAGGGCATTGGAGAGAGTACAGAAAAGATTCAAGAGAAAATGGTTCCAGGGATGAGGAATTTCAGTTATGAAGATAGTTTGCAGAAGTTAGGACTGTTTTCCTTGGAGAAGAGAAGGCGGAGAGATGATTTGATAGAGGTATTCAAAATCATGAGGGGTCTGGACAGAGTAGATCTTGAGAAACATTTGTTAACAGAAGCAAGTGACATGAGGAAAAACTTTTTCAAGCAGCAAGTGTTTACAGTCTGGAATTCCCTGCCTGAGAACGTGGTGGAGGCAGGTTCAATTGAAGCATTCAAAGGGGAATTAGCCAGTTCAATGAAAAGGAAGAACGTGCAGGGTTATGGGGAGAAGGCAAGGGAAATGGAACTAAGAAAATTGCACTTTCAGAGAACCGGAGCGGACACGATGAACCAAATGGTCTCCTTCTGCCCTTTAACGATTCTGTGAATAGGTGACACCAAAATCAAAACTGAAGGGTCTGTTAAGGTTATGAAAAAGAAAATTATACATCACCATTAGATCAGTGGTTCTCAAGCTGGAGTCTGCAGACCCCTGTTGGTCCGTAGAGTCTTTCCAGGGGGTCTGCAAAGCTATCGAGTGGCAGCCGAAGATGTACTTATTGCTAACAGGGAGCAGTGTGTAGCCACCACGTGTGTAACACAAAGTGGGCTGGCTGCCTGCCTCACCAAGGAGGGGGAGTGCAGAATGCATTTTTTATTTATTCATTCATGGTATGCAGGCATTGCTGGCTAGGCCAGCATTTAATGCCCATCCCAAATTGCCCTCGAGAAGGTAGTGGTGAGCTGCCTTCTTGAACCGCTGCAGTCCACATGGGGTAGGTACACCCATTGTGCTGTTAGAAAGGGAGTTCCAGGATTTTGACCCAGCGACAGAGAAGGAGCAGTGGCGATATAGTTTCAAGTCAGGATGGTGTGTGGCTTGGAGGGGAGCTTGCAGCTGGCGGTGTTCCCATGTATCTGCTGCCTTTGTCCTTCTAGGTGGTAGAGGTCGCGGGTTTGGTAGGTGCTGTCTAAGGAGCCTTGGTGCATTGCTGTAGTGCATCTTGTAGACGGTACACACTTCTGCCACAGTGTGTTGGTGGTGGAGTGTGCAAATGTTTCTGGATGGGGTGCCAATCATGCAGGCTGTTTTGTCCTGGATGGTATCGAGTTTCTTGAGTGTTGTTGGAGCTGCACCCATCCAGGCAAGTGAAGAGTAATCCATCTGAAGAAGGGTCATTAACCTGAAACATTAACTCTGCTTCTCTCTCCACAGATGCTGCCAGATCTGCTGAGTATTTCCAGAATTTCTTGTTTTTATTTGTAATCCATCACATGCCTGACTTGTGCCTTGTCGATGGTGGACAGGCTTTGGGGAGTCAGGAGGCGAGTTATTCGCCAAAGGACTCCTAGCCTCTGACCTGCACTTGTAGCCACAGTACTTATATGGCTACTCCAGTTCAGTTTCTCGTCAATGATAACCCCCAGGATGTTGATAGTGGGGGATTCAGCGATGGTAATGCCATTGAATATCAAGGGGAGATGGTCAGATCCTCGCTTGCTTGAGGTGGACATTGCCTGACACTTGGGTGGCGCGAATGTTACTTGCCACTTATCAGCCCAAGCCTGGTTGTTGTCCAGGTCTTGCTGCATTTCTACACCGACTACTTCAGTATCGGAGGAGTCACGAATGGTGCTGAACATTGTGCACTCATCAGCGAACATCCCCGCTTCTGACCTTATGACTAAAGGAAGGGCATTGATGAAGCAGCTGAAGATGGTTGGGCCTAGGACACAACCCTGAGGGACTCCTGCAGTGATGTCCTGAAGCGGAGATGATTGACCAACAACCAGAACCATCTTCCTTTGTGCTAGGTACGACTCCAACTAGCAGAGAGTTTTCCCCCGATTCCCACTGACTCCAGTTTTGCCAGGGCTTCTTGATGCCATACTCTGTCAAATGCTGCCTTGATGTCAAGGGCAGTCACTCTCACCTCACCTCTGGAGTTCAGCTCTTTTGTCCATGTTTGGAGCAAGGCTGTAATGAGGTCAGGAGCTGAGTGATCCTGACGGAACCCAAACTGAGCATCGGTTAGCAGGTTATTGCTGAGCAAGTGCCGCTTGAGAGCACTGTCGATGACACCTTGCATCACTTTACTGATGATAGAGAGCAGCCTGATGGGGCAGTAATTGGCCAGATTGAATTTGTCCTGTTTTTTGTGTACACAACATACCTGGGCAATTTTCCACATTGCCGGGTAGATGCCGGTTTTGTAGCTGTACTGGAACAGCTTGGCTAGGGGCGTGGCAAGTTCTGGAGCACAGGTCTTCAGTACTATTGTCGTAATGTTGTCAGGGCCCAAAGTCTTTGCAGTATCCAGTGTCTTCAGTCATTTCTTGATATCACGTGGTGTGAATCAAATTGGCTGAAGACTGGCATCTGTGATGCTGGAGACCTCAGGAGTAGGCCGAGATGGATCATCCACTCAGCACTTCAGGCTGAAGATTGTTGCAAATGCTTTAGTCGTATCTTTTGCATTGATGTGCTGGGCTCCCCCATCATTGAGGATGGGGATATTTGTGGAGCCACCTCCTCCAGTTAGTTGTTTAATTGCCCGCCACCATTCACTACTGGATGTGGCAGGACCGCAGAGGTTAGATATGATCCATTGGTTGTGGGATCACTTAGCTCTGTCTATCGCATGCAGATTACGCAGTTTGGCATGCAAGTAGTCCTGGGTTGTAGCTTCACCAGGCTGATACCTCATTTTGAGCCATGCCTGGTGCTGGTCCTGGCATGTCCTCCTGCACTCTTTATTAAACCAGGGCTGATCCCCCGGCTTGATGGCAATGGTAGAGTGCCGGGACATGAGGTTACAGATTGTGGTTGAGTACAGTGCCACACAACACGATGGAGGGTATCCTCAATGTGAAGACGGCATGATGATCACCAAATAGATCTGCAGTTACTAAGGCTGGTGGTGAGTGCCAGGTGAGCTCAGGCTTAAATCAAGACAGGGGAGTGTTTTAAAAAATATTTAAGCATTACATCCTGTGCAATGAGAAGCAGGCACTGACCAACATTCTGGGGGTTACCACTGATCAGAAACTTAACTGGTCCAGCCATATAAACACTGTGGCTGTAAGAGAAGGTCAGAGGCTGGGAGTTCTGCAGTGAGTAACTCACCTCCTGACTTCTCAATGCCTGTCCACTATCTATAAAGCACAAGCCAGGAGCGTGATAGAGTATGGTCCACTTGCCCGGGTGAGTGCAGCTCCAACACTGAAGAAGCTCAACACCATCCAAGAGAAAGCAGCCTGCTTAATTGGCACCCGATCAACCACCTTAAACATTCACTCCCTCCACCACCAGCGCACAGCAGCAGCAGCGTGTACCCTATACAAGATGCACTGCAGCAACTCGCCAAGCCTCCATTGACAGCACCTTCCAAACCCGTGACCTCGACCACTTACAAGAACAAGGGCAGCAGATGCAGACAGCACTTTACTACAAGTGTTATAATTTAGATTAGATTCACCCTCTATAAAAACAAAGGTGACCGCGGTGACTGCAACAACTACCGTGGAATCTCCCTGCTCAGCATAGTGGGGAAAGTCTTTGCTCGAGTCGCTCTGAACAGGCTCCAGAAGCTGGCCGAGCGCGTCTACCCTGAGGCACAGTGTGGCTTTCGTGCAGAGAGATCGACTATTGACATGCTGTTCTCCCTTCGTCAGATACAGGAGAAATGCCGTGAACAACAGATGCCCCTCTACATTGCTTTCATTGATCTCACCAAAGCCTTTGACCTCGTCAGCAGACGTGGTCTCTTCAGACTACTAGAAAAGATCGGATGTCCACCAAAGCTACTAAGTATCATCACCTCATTCCATGACAATATGAAAGGCACAATTCAACATGGTGGCTCCTCATCAGAGCCCTTTCCTATCCTGAGTGGTGTGAAACAGGGCTGTGTTCTCGCACCCACACTTTTTGGGATTTTCTTCTCCCTGCTGCTTTCACATGCGTTCAAATCCTCTGAAGAAGGAATTTTCCTCCACACAAGATCAGGGGGCAGGTTGTTCAACCTTGCCCGTCTAAGAGCGAAGTCCAAAGTACGGAAAGTCCTCATCAGAGAACTCCTCTTTGCTGACGATGCTGCTTTAACATCTCACACTGAAGAATGCCTGCAGAGTCTCATCGACAGGTTTGCGTCTGCCTGCAATGAATTTGGCCTAACCATCAGCCTCAAGAAAACGAACATCATGGGGCAGGATGTCAGAAATGCTCCATCCATCAATATTGGCGACCACGCTCTGGAAGTGGTTCAAGAGTTCACCTACCTAGGCTCAACTATCACCAGTAACCTGTCTCTAGATGCAGAAATCAACAAGCGCATGGGTAAGGCTTCCACTGCTATGTCCAGACTGGCCAAGAGAGTGTGGGAAAATGGCGCACTGACACGGAACACAAAAGTCCGAGTGTATCAGGCCTGTGTCCTCAGTACCTTGCTCTACGGCAGCGAGACCTGGACAACGTATGCCAGCCAAGAGCGACGTCTCAATTCATTCCATCTTCGCTGCCTTCGGAGAATACTTGGCATCAGGTGGCAGGACTATATCTCCAACACAGAAGTCCTTGAAGCGGCCAACACCCCCAGCTTATACACACTACTGAGTCAGCGGCGCTTGAGATGGCTTGGCCATGTGAGCCGCATGGAAGATGGCAGGATCCCCAAAGACACATTGTACAGCGAGCTCGCCACTGGTATCAGACCCACCGGCCGTCCATGTCTCCGTTATAAAGACGTCTGCAAACGCGACATGAAATCGTGTGACATTGATCACAAGTCGTGGGAGTCAGTTGCCAGCATTCGCCAGAGCTGGCGGGCAGCCATAAAGACAGGGCTAAATTGTGGCGAGTCGAAGAGACTTAGTAGTTGGCAGGAAAAAAGACAGAGGCGCAAGGGGAGAGCCAACTGTGCAACAGCCCCAACAAACAAATTTCTCTGCAGCACCTGTGGAAGAGCCTGTCACTCCAGAATTGGCCTTTATAGCCACTCCAGGCGCTGCTTCACAAACCACTGACCACCTCCAGGCGCGTATCCATTGTCTCTCGAGATAAGGAGGCCCAAAAGAAAGAAAGAAGATAGCGGGTGAAATTCAATGATTATTAATCCATTTGAAAAGGGGTCCTCCAACCACAAACAACTTTGAGAACCAATGAATTAGCTGATGAGCCTAACCCTGCTACAAGTGGAGAATAAATGAATGGAATCATTTGTATATTTTTTATACTGATTTTGAACAGAGCGAGAGAGATCAAATAGCAATCACTTGAGTGATTACAATAGGAGTATTAACGGGCAATGCATTATTCTGTGGCGATGATACAGATGTAATTAGACTATCTATAATCCCTGAAGCCACCAAGTCCAACTGCTAAAAATAGGGACATCCCAGGTGACTTAGGGATTGCCATTGTGAAAGCAGCTTAAAAATTAACAGAAGTTTGTAAATACCCAACTCCAGATCAGAAGAAATCTGCATACTAACTTCCATTTTATTTTCCCAATAGGCACTGTGTGTCAGACTCAAAATATTTGAAGACTAGTTTATCCCCTGTTGCATTGCTCATGAGTAAACTGGGGTTTGTAACAAAGTTGTGACATCTAAGTGCTAACCTGCCTGTCTCTTTAAGGCCACTGTTTAGAGCTCCTCCCTGCAGCACATACCTGAATACATCCCAAGGTCAATTTTTAATTGTTTCAAGACAGAGATTTGCAAATTCTCAGGTGTATACAAGTTACAGGTTTTAAGAATAGCATTCCTTTTTTTTTTACACTATTGGCTAAAAACATGAGAAACAGATGTTTTGATACATGAGATAGCTATAGAAAGGGGCATGGGTACAGATAGAGACAGATGATTGGATTCAAACATGGATAGACAGGCATTTAACAAATACATTAAAAAAGTAGTCAGTATACCTGTGCTTTCTGTAATGGGGCCATACGGCAACATAAAACTGCAGTACAGCGATGGCATATGTCCAACAACAGGTTTTTGTAGTTGTTCATGCTCCCATCTTGGGTTGGTTTCATTATTAGTGACAGAGCAGCACCATCAATGATCAAACCATATTCCTGCACAGCAGACCAACTTCTGCAACAGAAATGGATGCAGATTTTCTTTTAAGAAATGTGATGTAGTACACAATTCTAGTGGAAAAGTTCAATCCTATACCAGTATTCACACTGTGAAATGACCAGATCAATAGAATTTTTGGTGCAGTACAAATGTTCTGTCACTAGATGCCAGTGTACTTTAAGCACTGAAGGCACACACGATAAAGGGCAATTACCATATGCATTACAATTCGAACAATCACTGCAGATATTGGTACTTGAACACACTCAAGTGATTAAACGTTGATCCTCAATGTGTAAGTTAGGAAAATCTACCCAACAAGAACATGTAACTATATCATGTTGTCAAACATTCCAAGGTGCTTCATAGGAGCATTATCAGACATTGAGCTACATAAAGAGATATTAGGATGGGTGACCAAAAGCTTGGTCAAAAGGAGATGGATTTTAAGGAGTGACTGAAAGTAGCAAAGAGGGGTACCAAGGCAGAAAGGTTTAGGGAGGAAATTCCAGAGTCCCGGGCCCACGCAGCTGAAGACACGCCCTCCATTGGTGGAGTGAAGGAAGCTGGTAATGCACAATAGTCGGCAACGTTTATCTAATAGGGAACATAATATGACCAAATGCAATGAAAAGGTGAAGTCTAGCAGGTATTAATATTTAGATTTTGGTAAGGCTAGCTTTAATGGGATGAGCAAACTGGTCAAAACTGCTATCGGTTAAAACTATAGACGAACAATGGGAAGTGCTCAAAAAACATTTCGCTTAATAAAAGACCAGTACATACCTGAGGTACAAGAGTTCTATTTACCAAAATGAACAACCATGGTCGACAAAAGGTGAGAAAGATAACACAAAACTAAATGAAAGAACATACAAAAGTGCAAAGAATAGTGTAGATCCATGGGACTAAAAGCAATATTAACAGCAAAGGAAGACAAAAATGTGCTATCAGTTGCAAAGAAAAATTTTGATATCCATCACAAGTTAAGACAAAAAGCTTTTACAAGTCTTTTAGAAGTAAAACAGTAGTTAAGGGTAATATCGGTTCTTTTAAAAATAGATGGTAATATTGTAAATGAAAATAAGGTAAAGGCAGACTTGTAAAATTATTTTGGCAGTTTTCACAGTAGAGGAAGAGGATAATATACCTGACATTCCAGGATAGCTAATACTGAATCGAATTAAAGCTAACGTAAACAAGAAAACAGCATTAGAAAAAAGTGGTACAAAAAAAATCATCAAAAGCCGAATGGAATATTAGCCTTCAGACAATTAGAACATAAAGGGGAAGTTCTGTTACAGCTATACAAAAGCCTGGTTAGACTACATTTGGAGGAATATGTAAAATTGTTAGAAAGGTTATATACTGGCCTTGGAAGGAGGGCAGCACAGCTTCATCAAAATGTTACAAGGCTTCCAAGGTTGAATTAGGAGGCAAGATTATATAAACTAGGCTTGCATTCACTAGAATATAGAAGGCAACTTGATTGAGGCTTTTAGGATTTTGAAAGGAATTGACAGAAACCTTTTCTGCTGATCGGGGAGTCCAGGACAAGGCGACATGACCTTAATAAGAGAGCCAAGCCATTGAGAAGGTAAGAAACATTTCCTTACACAAGGGTGGCAGATCATGTTTGACTAATTGAATTTTTTGATGAAGTAACAGGGAAGGTTGAAGGGAATGCAATGAAACTTGTCCATGTGGATTTTATGAAAGTGTTTGATAAAGTACCACATAAAAGGTTGGTTAACAAAATTGAGGCTCATGGACTAGGAGGGCCAGTGTCCAACTGGATTAGAAATTGGCTTAAGGATACAAAACAGCTAATCGTGGTAAATGGTTGTTTTCCAGACCGCAGGATGGTAGACAGTGGTGTTCCCCGAAGAGTCAGTGCTGGGACCACTGTTTATATTGAATCTTGGAATAGAGTAGAATTTCAAAATCTGATGATACCAAACTTGGAGTGGCAAACAGTGACGATGATACTAACCACCTACAACAGGCAACTGTAGGCTAGCAGAATGGGCAGACAGGTGGCAGATGGAATTTAATACAGACAAGTGGGAGGTGATGCACTTTGACAGAGTGGATCGGGTGAGGCAATATAGACTCAATGGTGCAGTTCTAAAGAGTGTGCAGGAACAGAGGGACCTGGGGATGCATGTAGGAGCATAACTTAAATAGGAGCAGGAGTTGGCCATTCAGCCCCTCAAGTCTGCTCCGCCATTCAGTGAGATTATGGCTGATCTTCTACTTCAACACCATTTTCCTACACTATCCCCGTATCCCTTGATGTTTTTAATTTGTAGAAATCTACTGATCTCAGTCTTGGACATACTCAATGACCGAGCTGCCACAGCCCTCTGGGGCAGAGAATTCCAAAGATTCACCACCCTTGGAGTCAAGAAATTCCTCCTCATCTCAGTCCTAACTGGCCTGCCCCTTATTCTGAGACTGTTTCCTGCTTCTAGACTCCTCAGCCGGGGGTAACATCCTTCCTGCATCAACCCTGTTGAGCCCTGTAAGAATTTAGTATGTTTGAATGAGATCACTTCTCATTCTTCTGTACTCCAAAGAATAAAAGCCCAGTCTATTTAATCTTTCCTCATAGGATAATTCCTTCATTCCAGGAATTCGTTTGGTGAACCTTTGTTGCACTCCCTCCATGGCAAGTATATCTTTCCTTCGGTAAGGAGTCCAAAACTGCATCCGCCAGATGCAGTCTCACCAAGGCTCTATATAACTGCACTAAGACATCTTTACTCCTATACTCAAATCCTCTGGTAAATTTTTGGCCACTCATTTAGCCTCTCTAAATCCCCTTGAAGCATCTTTGCATCCTCCTCACAACTCACACTTCCACCTAGTTTTGTGTCAGCTGCAAACTTGGAAATATTACATTTAATCCCCACATCCAAATCATTCATATAAATTGTGAATAGCTGGGGCATGAGCACTGATCCTTGCAGTACCCCACTAGTCACAGCCTGATGACTTGAAAATGACCCATTTATCCCTCCTCTCTGCTTTCTGTCCGTTAACAAGTTCTCAATCCATGCCAATATATTCCCTCCAATTCCCATGTGCTCTAATTTTGTTTACTAACCTCTTGTGTGGGACCTTATCAAAAGCTTTCTGATAATCTAAATTTACCACATCCACTGATTTCCCCCCCATACCTATTCTGCTAGTTCCATCCTCAAAAAACTCTAACAGGTTTTGTTAAACATGATTTCCCTTTCATAAATCCATGCTGACTCTGCCCAATCCTACCACTATTTTCTAAGTAACCTGTTATCACATCCTTTGTTGCAGATTCTAGCATTATCCCTATGACTGATGCTAGACTAAGAGGTCTGTAGTTGCCAGTTTTCTCTCTCCTTCCTTTCTTAAATAGTGGGGTTACAATTGGCACCTTCCAATTTGCAGGAACCATTCCAGAGTCTATAGAATTTTGAAAGATGACCACCAATGTATCTACTATCTCAACAGCCACCTGTTTCAACACTCTGGAATGTAGATAATCAGGTCCAAGGGATGTATCTGCTTTAAGTCCCACTAATTTCTCTAGGTTTTTTTTACTAATATTAATATCATAAAGTTCATTTACACTAGTCCCTTGATTCTTCATTATTTCTGGGAGGTTTTTTGGTATTTTCCACCATGAAGACAGACACAAAGAATTTTAGTTTCTCTGCCATTTCCCTATTCCCCATTATAAATTCTCCTGATGCCACTTGTCATGGACCTACATTTGCTTTTGTTAATATTTTCCTTTTTATAGAAGCTTTAATAGTCCACTTTCATGTTTCTCACTAGTTTACTCAAATGTTATTTTCCCTTTCTTAATCTTTTCAGTGATTCCTGACAACGCAGCCGGCCACGGACGTCATCAAACTGCACCAAGCGCAAATGGGCTCCTGCTCTCTGCACGTGCGCGGTGTTCCACATTGCCAGGACTGGTTGGCGCATACGCAGATGACATCATCACGTAACGCGGGGAAGCGGGCAGCCCCCGGCCACTGACTGCAGGCTGCTTGCTCCCCGCTTCCTCCGCCTGCTCTCCCCGGTCACTGTGCGCTGTCATGGGTTTATGTTGCCTTGCTGTGATTATTTCAGCAGCACTGTCCTTAGTCCTGGCAGCTACCTGAACATCACAGACTGTGACGTATTAGTGGAACAGGCTACATTTGTGCATGAGCCAGCGCAGCGCCGCCTTGTGGTTGCGCTGTCCGCAAATGCAGCCTAATCTTTACTTGATCCTCCTTTGTAGAATTCTAAATGCTCCCAATCCTCAGGCTTAACTTTTCTTGGCAGCGGTATACACCTCTTCCTCTGATCTAATACAATCCTTGATTTCTTTCCTTAGCCCCAGTTGAAACACTTGTCTTGCTTTGTTTTTGTGCATTACAGGAATGTATTTGTGTTGTAAACCATGCATTAGTTCTTTAAATGCTAGCCATTGCCTGTTCTGTCATATCTTTTAACACAGTTTCCCAATCCACCATTGCCAATTTGCCCCTCATATCTTCATAGTTTCCTTTGCTTAGATTTAAGACCCTAGATTCTCACTGAACTACATCACTTTCAAATTTAATGTAAATTTCTATCATATTATGGTCACTCTTTCCTAAAGGTTCCTTTACAACATTAATTAGCCCTTTTTCATTGCACAATAATAGATCTAAAATAGCCTGTTTCCTAGCTGGTTCCTCAACATACTGCTCTAAGAAAACCATCTCACAAACATTCCAAGAATTCATCCTCCATAACATTAGTACTAAGGCTGCTGACAATGCAACCAATAGATGGTGCAGTATTGATGTGCAAATGCAGCCTCATCGACTGAAATGTCACTGTCTGTGACATCTCTGGCAGCTGCTAGTAAGATAGCCCTCTGATCAATTTGACAAAAAAGTGAAACCCAAAACCCTCTCAATGGCTGCGATCGCTGCCTCCAGCCCAATCCACCAGTACCACGTTCCCTCCCGCCATCGCCGTTTCACTTCGCTGCTTACCCCATGTCACCCCGTGGCCACTCACTTGCTCTCGCCTTGCCGTTTCCCCCAGCAACCTCCCCCCACCCCCCCCCCCCCAGCTTGCTCCCCACCACACAGCACAGATAAGCGGCGGGGGTGGGGGGGCGGGAAGAGAGCAGACAAGGGTGGAGCAAGCAGGGAGTGAGTGGCCAAGGGCAGCAAGACTGGGAAGCGGTGAGGCAGGATGGAACGGCAAGTAGTTGAAAGTAGGCAAGTGAAGTAGCGATTCAGAAGGGGATGGCGGGAGGGAGCGGGATACTGTTGGGGGAATGAACGCAGAGTTCAGGGCCATTTAGCCTAACGTCATTGCGTGGTGACGTCAGCGCGCGCTTTCATTCTGGCAAGCTAGCAAATGCTCGAACGCACCAATGACATGAGTGATGGCTCTGCAGATGCTTTGCATTGTCAGGAGACACTCTGTAGTACTAATTAGGTTTACTCAGTCTGTATGTAGGTTGAAATCCCCCATAGTTACTGTATTACCTCTGTGCATCCTTCTTTGCAGGTGGCAGGAAATATTATGAGGGTCATTAGAAAAGCATATGGGATCTTGGGCTTCATAAATAGAAGCAGAAAGTACAAAAGCAGTGAGGTTATGCTGAACCTTTATAAAGCTCTAGTTAGATCCCAACTGGAGTACTGCATCCAGTTCTGGCCACTACACTTTAGGATAGATGTGAGGGCTCGAGAGGATGCAGAGGAGATTTACTATAACGGTTCCATGGATGGGGGATTTCAGCTACAAGGTTAGGTGGGAAAGCTGGGGTTGTCCTCCTTGGAGCTAAGGGGATTGACAGGAGAATTGATAGAGGTGTACAAAATTATGAACGGTTAGCTAAGTTAGACAAGGAAAAACTATTCCCATTAACGGACTGTACAAGGACTAGGGGACACAGATTGAAATTTTTGGGCAAGAGATGTAGGGGAATGTGAGGAACTTTTTACACAGTGAGTGGTAATGACCACGAGGGCGGTGGAAGCAGAGATAATCAATGATTTCAAAAGGATTTTGGATGAGCACTTGAAGGAAATAAACTTGTAGGGCTACGGGGATTGAGAAGGGGTGTGGGACTGACTGGACTGCTTCACAGAGAGCTGGCATGGATTCAATGGGCCGAATGGCCTTCTTCTATGCTGTAATGACTATGATTAAGTGTACAACTCTCTCCCACTAACAGCAGTAGATGCTAGCTCAAGGAATAATTTAAAATCTAATAGCAATAGAATTTTGCCCGCCAAGAGTTTGATACGCATCCAACACGTGAGTGAAGTTTGGATACAGATTAGCCACGATCTCAATGAATGTCAGAACAGGTTTGAAGGGCTGAACGGCCTACTCCTCTTCCTAAGTTCTTAATACAAGGTGATACTCGCTTGCACTGAGAAGGTTGAAAAAGAGTGTAGTCACTATTGTAATATAGGAAATGTTGCAGTCAACTTACATACAGTAAGCTCCCATAAACTGCAATGAAGTAATGACCAGATAATAGAGCAATACTGGTTGAGGCATAAATAATAGCCAAGACACCAGGGAGAACTTCCCTGCTGTATTTCAAAAGTGCCATGAGATGGTTAACATCCACCCGAGGGGGCAGATGGGGGCCTCTGCTTAATATCACATCCGAAAGACGCCCCCCTCTGACAGTGCAACACTCCCTTGGTACTGCAGTGGAGTGTCAGCCTGCATTTTGAGCGCAAGTCCCTGCAGTAGGACTGGAACCCGTACCCTTCTGACTCAGGCAAGAAAAGTACTTCACAACTTACAAAAATTTCTGGGTTTCAAAGACATACCTTAACAGGCTTACAGAAGAGCATTTTCTATCTTGGACAACCACTTTGTATAGTTCCAGCAATAGCTCATGCACTTTCGCCTCGTTTTTTGCTTTGAACTCCTCAATGTGTTTTGTTGTCAGTTCTAAAAGCTTCATATTGGTATGGAAAAGCCTGCAGGCAAAACACGTGGCCATTGCTGTTTCCATCTTGTCCCCTGTGAGCACCCAAATGCTCATACCTGCAGAGTGCAACGCTTCAACCGTTTCTGCAGCCTGGTCTTGGAGCCTTTTTGTAGGGGGATAAAAGAAAAACAAAGCAATCAAACACAACTTTAAAAAAAAAACTGAAAATTAAACACTTCATCAAATATGTATGCATAGAAACATAGAAAATAGGAGAAGTAGGCCATTCAGCCCTGCTCTGCCATTCAAAAAAGATCATGGCTGATCGTCTAATTCAGTACCCTGTTCTTGCTTTCTCCCCATATCCCTTGATCCCTTTGGCATTAAGAAACATATCTATCGCCTTCTTGAATATACTTAATGACTTGGCCTCCACTGCCTTCTGCAGTAGAGAATTCCACAGGTTCACCACCCTCTGAGTGAAGAAATTTCTCCTCATCTTAGTTCTAAATGGCATACCCCATATCCTGAGACTGTGACCCCTGGTTTTGGACTCCCCAGCCATCGGGAACATCCTCCCTGCATCTGGCCTGTCTAGTCCAGTTAGAATTTTATAGCTTTCTAGGAGATCCCCTCTCATTCTTCTAAACTCTAGTAAATATAGGCCGAGTTGACCCAATCTCTCCTCATATGTCAATCCTACCATCCCAGGAATCAGCCTAGTAAATCTTCTTTGCACTCCCTCCATGGCAATTACATCTTTCCTCAGATAGAGGCCAAAACTGCACACAATACTCCAGATGTAGTCTCACCAAGGCCCTGTATAACTGCAGTAAGACATCCTTGCTCCTGTACTCAAATCCTCTTGCAATGAAGGCCAACATAACATTCGCCTTCCGAACTGCTCGCTGCACCTGAATGCTTGCTTTCAGCGACTGGTGTACAAGGACACCCAAGTCTCGTTGCACCTCCCCCTTTCCCAATCTATCGCCATTCAGATAATAATCTGCCTTTCTGTTTTTACAACCAAAGTGGATAACTTCACATTTATCCACGTTATACTGCATCTGCCATGTATTTGCCCACTCACCCAACTTGTCCAAATCACATTGGAGACTCTATGCATCCTCCTCACAGCTCACATTCCCCCCCCCTCTCAGCTTTGTGTCGTCTGCAAACTTGGAAACGTTACATTTAGTTCACTCACCCAAGTCATTAATATATATTGTGAATAGCAGGGGCCCAAGCACTGATCCCTGCAGTACCCCACTAGTCATTGCCTGCCACCTGAAAAAAGACCCCTTGATGCCTACTCTGTTTCCTGTCTGTCAACCAATTCTCAATCCATGCCAGTATATTAGCCCCAATCCCATGTGCTTTAATTTTGCACAATAACCTCAAAAGCTTTCTGAAAATTCAAATACACCACATCCACTGGTTCTCCCTTATCTATTCTACCAGTTACATCCTCAAAAGCTCCAGGAGATTTGTTCAGCATGATTTTCCTTTTCGTAAACCCATGCTGACTTTGTCCAATCCCATTTCTGCTTTGCAAGTGTTCTGTTATCATATCCTTTATAACAGACTCTAGAATTTTCCCCATTACTGATGTAAAGCTAACTGTTTTTTAATTCACTGTTTTTTCTCTCCCTCCTTTTTTTTCATAGAGTGGGGTTACAATTGCCACCCTCCAATCTGTAGGAGCGGTAGGATTGCTCTATGTTCAGCACCATTCGCGACTCCTCAGATACTGAAGCAGTCCGTGTAGAAATGCAGCAAGACTTGGACAATAGCCAGGCTTGGGCTGATAAGTGGCAAGTAACATTCGTGCTACACAAGTGCCAGGCAATGACCAGCTCCAACAAGAGAGAATCTAACCATCTCCCCTTGACATTCAATGGCATTACTGTCGCTGAATTCCACGCTATCAACATCCTAGGGGCTACCATTGACCAGAAACTGAACTGGAGTAGCCATATAAATACCGTGGCTATAAGAGCAGGTCAGAGGCTAAGAATCCTGCGGCGAGTAACTCACCACCTGACTCCCCAAAGCCTGTCCACCATCTACAAGGCACAAGTCAGGAGTGTGATGGAATACTCACCACCTGCCTGGATGGGTGCAGCTCCAACAACATTCAAGAAACTCGACACCATCCAGGACAAAGCAGCCCGCTTGACTGGCACCCCATCTACCACCTTAAACATCGACTCCCTCCACCACCGATGCACAGTGGCAGCAGTGTGTACTATCTACAAGATACACCACAGCAATGCACCAAGGCTCCTGAGACAGCACCTTCCAAACCCATGACCTCTACCAACTCGAAGGACAAGGGCTGCAAATGTATGGGAACACCATTACCTGCAAGTTCCCCTCCAAGTCACACACCATCCTGACTTGGAACTATATCGCCGATCTTTCACTGTCGCTGGGTTAAAATCCTGGAACTCCCTTCCTAACAGTACTGTGGGTGTACCTACCCAACATGGACTACAGCAGTTCAAGAAGGCAGCTCACCACCACCTTCTCAAGGGCAATTAGGGTGGGCAATAAATGCTGGCCTGGCCAGCGACGCCCAAATCCAATGAATGAAATGAATTTTAAAAAACTGCTCCAGAGTCTACAGAATTTTGGAAGATGACCACCACTATTTCCAGGGAAATTTGTCAACCTTTAACCCCATTAATTTCCCTAGCACTATTTTTTTTTTACTAATACTGATTTCCTTCAGTTCCTCCCTCTCATTAGACGCTTGGTTCTCTAACCTTTCTGGGAAGTTATTTGTGTCCTCCTTTGTGAAGGCAGAACCAAAGTATGCGCTTAATTGTTCTGCCATTTCTTTGTTCCCCATAATAAATTCTCCTGTTTCCAACTGTAACGGACCTACATTTGTCTTCACTAATCTTTTTCCCTTCACATATCTACAGAAGCTTTTACAGTCAGTTTCTATGTTCCCCGCAAGTTTACTCTCATTCTATTTTCCCCCGCTTAAGCAACCTCTTTGTCCTCCTTTGCTGAATTCTAAACTGCTCCCAATCCTCAGACTTGCTGCTTTTCTGGCAATTTTATATCTCTCCTCTTTGGATCTAATACTATCCCTAATTCCAAAAATTATTACAGTTGTGTTTGTTCGAACATTGCATTTAAATTTTACTAGTCTGTGGCCAGTTTTCAAACACATCAAAAAAATTTTAAACCTATTCAGTAGGTTTTTCTTCATCAGTTGCTGCCAAGAGCAGACAGCAGACAAGATTCCATTAATGCGTAAGTGAAACGCTCAGCAGGTCAGGCAGCATGTGTGACAAGGGGATGGGGTAAAGGTTTCACGACACTGACCTTACACCAGAATTGGCTGGCAAAATGTTATCCACCTGATATTTACTCTCCATTGCTCTCTCCACAGATGCTGCATAACCTGTTGAGTGCTTCCAGTATTTTCTGCTTGTATTTTAGATTTCCAATCATCTGTTAGCATTTTGCTTTCTCATCTCTTAAAGGATAGGTTTGCATACTGAAAATTTTCAGATATTAGGACTTGGGTAGCCAGAAAGTTGTCAATAATTGCCATCGTCACCGGGGTGACTATTTGTGAGGAGATAACCTGCTCCTTGATCTTTCACAGTGTCTATAATTGTGTCCAGGTTATTTCTTCCGCTCCTTTGAGGTCATTACTAATACCTGATAGCTCATCAGACATCCTGACTGGGCTCAGAAACTTTTGATTGTCCCCTTTTCATTAGTGATGTTAAATCAATTCCTGATTCAGCACAGAATAGTGGGATATGCATTTAGAGTAGGAACATTTTGAAATGACCAGATCCTACAATTGGCCTAAGTACCTTTCACGAATTAAGCATTTTACTG
Source organism: Heterodontus francisci (assembly GCF_036365525.1). Classification (NCBI taxonomy): domain Eukaryota; kingdom Metazoa; phylum Chordata; class Chondrichthyes; order Heterodontiformes; family Heterodontidae; genus Heterodontus; species Heterodontus francisci. Next base: position 6,466,918 of record NC_090385.1, read on the forward strand.
GAGATGTCTAGCTTGCTAGGCTGACTTTGTACACTGTCTTCAATATAAAAATAGAACTGTGCATAGAGAAATCAAAACTTATGAATAAGCAGCTGCATTTCACACAAGAGATGCAGAACTTAGTTTCAATCAATATTTCTAGTCAGCAAGGTATTCTGTAATCTGTGCAGTTAAATTATAGAAATTTAATGCCTCTGCCAGACAATACCGGCGGGACAATTGCAACCAAATATTTGAGGAGAATTCCTGTGGTCTGTACCACTAACTTTTACAGTACTACTCCATTACATAATAGCAGATCATTTTGATTACCTATTCTGCTGCACTGAGTACTTTTCCAGCCAGGAGGCTGTTCATTTATAAAGTTGGAGATGGTGGCTGCTGGAAGTACCAAAAGCCTTGGTGAAAGCACACTTACCATCAGACCAATCACAGATTCCCACAAACTCAAAAGACTGCTTCAGCAAGTCGAATAAAGATTAAGAAACTACCAAAGTTGGACAGAGCTATAAAGAGAAATGAGAGTTTGATACTTCATGTGTGCACTCTTCAAGATGAAGGGATCACACTTGAAACATCCCGACCTGGCTTTATTCCTGTAGACTGTTGACTGACACAATGTTCAATTGCAGTTCTATGTTTTTATTTCTGCTTCAGCAAATGATGGTGTATTTTGAATGACAACACTGGCTGGGAGAAGATTTCACGAATGTTTGAAGTCTGCTGTTACCAATCGAGGAGACTTTCGATACAGAATATACCAAGTACATTTTTAATCACTGGCAACTTTTATAGTGCAGTCGTAATCATTATCTTGTAAAGGATCAATATTTTGCCCATGTCTTGGAGTCGGCCTTCCTCATTCAGTCAACCAGCTTCCAGGGTTTTGCTAAACCTATTCTAACCAGGATCTGTTCTACACATTAAAAAAAAAATACAATAAATGCATTGCAAAAAGTACGAGATTCAAAATAAAATGGGGAATTGTGGGGTGCGAAAGGTCAAATTGCACTTGTCTGCCTTTAATATCCTGACTAAAAGCAGCAAAGAGGGATCAATAAAAGTGGTCTTTTAGTGTAAAATCTTACTTCAGAATGGATAGCATTTGTGTCACAAGTCAAATTATACAACACGATTTGTAACAAACAGAGGCATGTTATCAGACTGTAACTGACGTTCTAGTCTCAAAAATACAACTGCATAAGCTGGCATCACCCATACGTAGCGCTCCAGTAATGGGAGATGCCAGTCAGATCTCCACATTGTTGAGCTCCCCCACTGGCAAGATCCGAAAATGATAAACAGAGGCTACTTATCATTGTCCTGGTCAATCTGAATGAAGAGGAAACAGATAAAAGCCACCAACACACCACTAACTTGCATCTCTCAGCTGAAGTGTTGCATTGACCGAATAGGTATGTAATCCAGAAAGACCCATATGATGCCACAAAGGTTGGTTACAGAGATTATATCGTACGACAATCTGAGCACAAATATAACTGAACATTTTAAAAAGACTTACTTGTCTTCCACAGCTGTTGCACCAATTAAATGTAAATCCATTTCAATATCATTGTAAGCTTCAGCTAACTTGCTGTCTCTGTCCTTTAGGGCCATTTTGGCTTCTTGAAGCTGTCCGCTGATCTGGTCATATTCATCCTGAGCAAGTTCTTTGTATGCGACACAGAGTGTCCTCAAACCATCCTAGACATATGCAATTACAGCACGTGCATCAGAGACTGATTTTTTCTTCTTTGTTTTATGGCGCTGACTCAAAATCATAAATCATGCTCACCTCACGGAACATTTACAATGTTACATCTCAATTTACATAACTTTGGCCCATGTAAGATACAGATACGGCAAAAGTGAACAGTATATTCATATTATTGCACGCTAAATAGAAATCTGTACCCTTACAAGAAAAGGCTATTACTTTATTCGTAACTTATCGGGTAAGTCAGCAATGGGTTCCAAATAAAAAGTGCAATTTCACATTTTATTTCCATCCTGGAAGATACGCAACATCTTCTATCATCACAAGTAGCCCTAGAGCATATATTACTTGTTATGACCGAGGCGGGAACAGTGCATTGTCTTTTCTAGTTTGTTACTAACGAGGTAGGAGGAGTGCACTGTTTATTCTAGTTCCATTTCTCCACAGGTCACAACATATACTTAAATGTTTTCCCACTTACTGATATGGTCAATTATAGACTATTTTTATCCCAGAATGAAACACACCAACCAGGTTTCTTTAATAAAGAACAAAATTATCAGATTATAAAACAAGTCTTAACCAATAATGAAGGTTGATAGGTAAATTGGCCATTATAAATTGCTCCTAGTATAGGGGGAGGTGGTAGGGAAATATAGGGACAGGTGGGGATGTGGTAGGAATATGGAATTAGTGTAGGATTAGTATAAATGGGTGGTTGATGGTCGGCACAGACTCGGTGGGCCGAAGGGCCTGTTTCAGTGCTGTATCTCTAAACTAAACTAAACTTCTAAGCATTCATCAAATTGCCTTAATAGGGTAGGATTCACATTTTCAAAGTAGGCTTTCTCCAAACTCAAGGAAAATTAATCATGCCAGACAAAAGTAATACCTCAGCAATATTTTCAAAATAACCTTCAATTGGAACCAATGTGATCTTCTCTTCAAGCTGGTTCTTCACTGCCCGATACGTGGTTGGATACATTTTGCAAGACTGAACCTTGTGCTTGTCTAGTTTTGCTTTAGCATGCTTTATTTTCATAGAAAACAGGAGCAGGAGTAGGCCATTTGGCCCTTCGAGCCTGCTCCACCATTCATGATCATGGCTGATCATCCAACTCAGTAGCCTGTTCCCGCTTTCGCCCCATACCCATTGATCCCTTTAGACCCAAGAGCTATATCTAACTCCTTTTTGAAAACATTTTCCCAACACAAGCAGAGCATAATGTTGTTATCTGGAATCTGCCCCTCATGAAGTTTGATAATTTTAAAAAATTCATCCATGGGAAGTGGGCGTCACTGGTTATGTCAGCATTTAATGCCCATCCCTAATTGCCCTTGAGAAAGTGGTGGTGAGCTGCGTTCTTGAACCACTGCAGTCCATGTGGGATAGGTACACCCACAGTGCTGTTAGGAAGGGAGTCCCAGGATTTTGACCCAGCGACAGTGAAGGAACGGCGATATAGTTCCAAGTCAGGATGGTGTGTGACTTGGACAGGAACCTGCAGGTGGTGATGTTCCCATGCATCTGCTGCTCTTGTCCTTCAAAGTGGTAGAGGTCACGGGCTTGGAAGGTGCTGTCTAAGGAGCCTTAATGCGTTGCTGCAGTGCATCTTGTAGATGGTACACACTGCTGTCACTGTGCATCGGTGGTGGATGGAGTGAATGTTTGTGGATGATGTGCCAATCAAGTGGGCTGTTTTTTCCTGAATGGTGTCAAGCTTCTTGAGTGTTGTTGGAGCTACACCCATCCAGGCAAGTGGAGAGTATTCTATCACACTCCTGACCTGCGCCTTGTAGATGGTCGACAGGCGTCGGTGAGTCAGGTGGCGAGTTACTCGCCGCAGGATTCCGAGCCTCTAACCTGCTCTTGTAGCCACACCATTTATATGGCTACTCCAGTTCAGTTTCTGGTCAATGGTAGCCCTAGGATGTTGATAGTGGGGGATTCAGCGATGGTAATGCCATTGAATGCCAAGGGGAGATGGTTAGATTCTCTCTTGTTGGAGATGGTCATTGCCTGGCACTTGGGTGGCACAAGTGTTACTTGCCACTTATCAGCCCAAGCCTGGATATTGTCCAGGTCTTGCTGCATTTCTACACGGACTGCTTCAGTATTTGAGGGGTCGTGAATGGTGCTGAACATTGTTCTGAACATATTCTGAAAGCAAGTGAGAGGGAGACACAAACATTTTCAAATTCATGCCACAAAGTTTTTTTTTTGGGGGGGGAGTGGCGGGCAGGGCAGGAGAAAAAGGGTGCTTAACACATAGCAGAAATGGACTCCATCAGGAAAGATCCTTAAGAGGCCAGGAACACTACAATTTCCCCCATTCCATGTCTTATCTTACTACCCATAGCATAAAGCATGGAATTCAACTAATTCCATACAAGTTGCACAAAAATAACCATTAAATTCAAGGCCACTTCAGAGGATAACATTTAAATAGACTACAAAAAATACATTTGACCTTACCACAGCACTGTGCTCCACATGCAATTTTATCTCCTCTTGTTTGCCAGCTTTCACCCTTGGAAATACTGAAGAGTCTGCTCCTTTACAGAAAAGAAAAATTTTTCCTATTGTAGAAAAAAACAAAATTATATGGGGCTGTTAGAAAAACAGATGAAGGTTAACATTTTATATGTTGCAAAAATTAAAAATGTTAAGATATTTTGAACATTAGTGGGACAAAGCTATACACACCTGTCCATTTTTTCAATTTGATGTTTCATACCATAAATTCTTAAGAGTACATGCAAATGCAATTCTTATTCTTTTACCATTCGCCTTAATAAAAAGTATATTACCTGAACTTGTTTTCACTATTACACTCATGCGTCGACGAACAGGGTCAAAGCTAAGAACCTGCAGAAGTTCATATCTGTAATCAAACAAATTAGGCAACAAAAATTTGTTGATCAACATACTTAGTTAAAATGAAGTTAGGCTACAGGAAAAATGGATGATCCCAAACCAAACCATTCAATAAAATCAATTTGTAGATTAAATCGACTATTATTTTACATTTTTAAAAAAAACTCTCATCCCTCTGAGGGGGAGGTGGTGGCATTGCGGTAATGTCACTGGACTAGTAACCCAGAGACCCAGGCTATTGCTCTCAGGACATGTGGTGAAATTTAAATTCAATAAACCTGGGAATTAAAAAGCTAGTCTAATGGTGGGCATGAAGCCATTGTCGATTGTTGTAAAAATCCATCTGGTTCACTAATGTCCTTTAGGGAAGGAAGAATTCTGCCATCCTTACCAGGTCTGGCCTACATGTGACTCCAGACCCACAGCAATGTGGTTGACTCTTACATGCCCTCTGAAATGGCCTGGCAAACCATCATTAGGGATGGGCAATAAATGCTGGCCTAGTCAGCAACGCCCACATCCCACAAACACATAAAAAAACTCTCCTCTGCAGCGAACTGGAGAATGATACAGCACAGAACAGCATTCGGCCACTCTGCCTCTGCCAGCTTTTTGGAACAGCTATCCAATTAGTCCCACACCACTGCTTTTTCCCCATAACTCTGCAAATTTTTCCGGTTATTGCCGAGATTATCACTCTCTTTTTGTGGACTGGGGTGTAATACTTGCAATCCACCAATCCTCAGACACCACTTCCATATTTGGCGAGATTGGAAGTATTTCACCCTTACTTCCTTCAGAAATCTAGAATGCATCATCTGGAGCAACCTTACGTATTTGCTCTATATTTATCCTATCCAATCTAGTAAATCCTCCTTTATTGTGGCAATGGCAGCATCCTCTTCTTTAATGAAGACAGATGCAAAGTACTCATTTATTACCTCAGCCATATCTTCTGGCTCCACAAGATTTCCTTGTAGTCCTTAACAGGCCCCAACCCTTACACTACATATTTATCACCCCATCTAATCATGGCCATGTCACTATGATTGTATGAGCTGATGAGGTGAAGTTGTGTCTTCTTATAGTTCAGATACCCGTCAAATATTTGACAGGCTCCAATACTGACTTGCATGATTCTGCATGAAACTACACCCTGCCACACCCATAACTATTGTTATGATCCCGTTAGGGAACGTTAACCTTTTAAAAAGAGGAAGCCAAATTCCCAGTTATTACTCAAAGATTTGCACCACAAAATGTCATGTTTTCAACGAAAAACTACCGTACGAGAGTTAAAGCAAAACACTAACTTAACACTACAATTTGGAAACACTTATACCTTCAACTTGAAATCTTAACAGAAAATGAAGACGTATAAACTCAATCTCAACAGAACACTCCTGTTTGACTGTTACTTCCACCCCAAAAGTTCCCCTATATGTTACAGGATCTTGCCGATTTGTCCACTTTTCTAGGACCAATCCAAATTGTACCACAGCTCTTAGGAATTCAATTCAAATTTTCCTTAATTTCTCAGCTGTCTTTCGAGTTATGAGCTCTTCTGGAGATTCGCCCTCTAGCTTTGGCTAGGCAAACCCTCCAGTTCTCCATCAACACCTCACAGATCTGGACTTCCCAGCTTGAGCAAGGGCCTTACTCAAAACAGAAATCACCCTGGTTCCTGATGGCCTCTTTACTCCTGAGCTCAACAGCTTTTCCAAAAACCAACAGCTTTCTCTGTCAGCAGGCACATAGTTCAAAACACCAACAGGCACCCACTGCACCATGTGTCCACACAAATGTGGTACACGTGGGACACCCCAGATAGCAATTTAAAATAATTACCTCCAACTCCCAACATATCTCGGATCTCTGATACCCACACAAATAATTGATATTGCTAATAATGACAGAGCAATTTGGTTCCAACTGCCCAACTAAACAAGCCCACCTGCATCTTATGGCTCTCACCTCTCTAACTCTATCTCTAGGCACTCGGAGAGATTTTTAAATTTTAAATCTTGGGTGGTCTGCAACCTTTTGAAATTCTTACAGTTATACATTTAATTTCCCAAAACTAAAAGTGAACTCTAAAATATTAATATAAACCATGAACCAGGTGATTGTAACACTACCTTAAATGGACCCGTGCCATGATGCAAGGGGATGAAGGAAAGCAATGCAGTCAAGATGTACAACTGAGGAGTAATTTCCAGGATAGAAAATGCTAGTCTTTTTGAACATAAGAAATAGGAGCAGTTGTAGGCCTATTAGTCCTTCAAGCCTACTCAGCCATTCAACAAGATTATGGCTGATCTTCGACCTCAACTCCACCTTCTCGCACTATTCCCTCTTCCCTTAATACCCAAAGTTCTATCTTCCTCTGTCTAAAATATGTTCAACAACTGAGCATCCACAGCCCTATTCAAAGAATTCCAAAGATTTACAACCCTTTGAGAGAAGCAATGTCTCATATCAGTACTAAATGGCCAACCTCCTTATTCCGAGAATGTAACCCCATGTCCCAGATTCCCCAGGTAGGGGAGACATTTTCTCAGCATCTACCCTGTAAATTCCCTTAAGAATTTTATGTTTTAATTAGATCACCTCTCATTATAACATACTTAGTCACACGAGAGACAGTTTAGCAGCATATAACATGTTCCCCCTTAGTGTGAAACAATTTATGCTTAGCAGAGACCTGCAAAATATTTGCAGTGATAGGAGTATTTCTTTAAAACAGTAATTCTTTAAATCCCCATCCCATGCAATTCCATCCTTTCGCACCAAGAAATCGGAAGCCACAGAGAGAGAGAGAGAGAGAGAGAGAGAGAGAGAGAAAGAGAGAGAGAAAGAGAGAGAGAAAGAGAGAGAGAAAGAGAGAGAGAAAGAGAGAGAGAAAGAGAGAGAGAGAAAGAGAGAGAGAGAAAGAGAGAGAGAAAGAGAGAGAGAGAGAACGAACAGCAGGAGCAGAGCTTTGAAAAGCGCGCCAAGAAATCAGAAGCCATTTCTCGTGTATAGGTGGAGCACACGCGGGACTGCTGGGTAAGTGAGGTTACATATTTGGGCGGTTGCTTTACCCGAACACTACTCGGGTAGTGTCTCCCACCCATCCTCCTCCTCTAACCAAAAAAAAAGTTCTGTCCGTCGGATTGCTAAGCCAACAAGTTTTGACTTTTTTTTTGGTTTTCAGTAGATTTGTTGGGAATTTAGAATAGTGGGAATGGAGGTTAAGGCAGTTGAATGTTCCTCCTGCAGAATGTGGGAGGTAAGGGTCGCCAAGAGTGTCCCTGCTGACTGCATCTGCGGGAAGTGCACCCAACTCCAGCTCCTCGAGAACCGCGTTAGGGAACTGGAGCTGGAGCTGGATGAACTTCGGATCATTCGGGAGGCGGAGAGGGTTATTGAGAGGAGTTATAGGGAGGTAGTCACACCTCAGGTAAAAGAAGTAGGTAGATGGGTTACCGTCAGGGGAAGGAGAGGGAACCAGCAGGCAGTGCAGGGATCCCCTGTGGCCGTTTCCCTCAACAACAGGTATACCGTTTTGGATACTGTTGCGGGGGGACGACTTACCAGGGGCAAGCAATGGGGTACAGGTATCTGGCACAGAGTCTGTCCCTGTTGCTCAGAAGAGAAGGGGGAACAGGAGCAGAGCATTAGTCATTGGGGACTCCATAGTTAGGGGAACAGATAGGAGGTTCTATGGGAACGAGAGAGACTCACGGTTGGTGTGTTGCCTCCCAGGTGCCAGGGTTCGTGATGTCTCGGATCGTGTTTTGGGGATCCTTAAGGGGGAGGGGGAGCAGCCCCAAGTCGTGGTCCACATAGGCACCAACGACATAGGTAGGAAGAGAGATGGGGATTTAAGGCAGAAATTCAGGGAGCTAGGGTGGAAGCTTAGAGCGAGAACAAACAGAGTTGTTAACTCTGGGTTGTTGCCCATGCCACGTGCTAGCGAAGCGAGGAATAGGGAGAGAGAGGAGTTGAACACGTGGCTGTAGGGACGGTGTAGGAGGGAGGGTTTTGGTTTCCTGGATAATTGGGGCTCTTTCTGGGGTAGGTGGGACCTCTACAAACAGGATGGTCTTCACCTGAACCAGAGGGGTACCAATATCCTGGGGGGCAGATTTGCTAGTGCTCTTCGGGGGGGGGGGGGGGGGGGGGGGGGTTTAAACTAATTCAGCAGGGATATGGGAACCTAAATTGTAGTTCCAGTGTACAGGATGTTGAGAGTAGTGAGGTCAGGGATAAGGTTACAAGGACGCAAGAGGGCACTGGCAAGCAAGAACTTGGTTTAAAGTGTGTCTACTTCAACGCCAGGAGCATCCGGAATAAGGTGGGTGAGCTTGCAGCATGGGTTGGTACCTGGGATCTCGATGTTGTGGCCATTTCGGAGACATGGGTAAAGCAGGGATAGGAATGGATGTTGCAGGTTCCGGGATTTAGATGTTTCAGTAAGAACAGAGAAGATGGTAAAAGAGGGGGGTGTGTGGCATGGTTAATCAAGGAGAGTATTACGGCGGCAGAAAGGACGTTTGAAGACTCGTCTACTGAGGTAGTATGGGCCGAGGTTAGAAACAGGAGAGGAGAGGTCACCCTGTTGGGAGTTTTCTATAGACCTCCGAATAGTTCCAGAGATGTAGAGGAAAGGATAGCGAAGATGATTCTCGACAGGGGCGAGAGTAACAGGGTAGTTGTTATGGGGGCCTTTAACTTTCCAAATATTGACTGGAAATACTACAGTTCGAGTACTTTAGATGGGTCAGTTTTTGTCCAGAGTGTGCAGGAGGATTTTCTGACACAATATGTAGACAGGCCAACCAGGGGCGATGCCACATTGGATTTGGTACTGGGTAATGAACCCGGCCAGGTGTTAGATTTAGGTGTAGGTGAGCACTTTGGTGATAGTGATCACAATTCGGTTAGGTTTACCTTAGCGATGGGCAGGGACAGGTATATACCGCAGGGCAAGAATTATAGCTGGGGGAAAGGAAATTATGATGCGATTAGGCAAGATTTAGGATGCGTAAGATGGGGAAGGAAACTGCAGGGGATGGGCACAATCGAAATGTGGAACTTATTCAAGGAGCAGCTACTGCGTGCCCTTGATAAGTATGCACCCGTCAGGCAGGGAGGAAGTTGTCGAGCGAGGGAGCCGTGGTTTACTAAAGAAGTTGAAGCGCTTGTCAAAAGGAAGAAGAAGGCTTATGTTAGGATGAGACGTGAAGGCTCAGTTAGGGCGCTTGAGAGTTGCAAGCTAGCCAGGAAGGATCTAAAGGGAGAGCTAAGAAGAGCAAGGAGAGGACACGAGAAGTCATTGGCGGATAGGATCAAGGAAAACCCAAAGGCTTTCTATAGGTATATCAGGAATAAAAGAATGACGAGAGTTAGATTAGGGCCAATCAAGGATAGTAGTGGGAAGTTGTGTGTGGAATCAGAGGAGATAGAGGGAGCGTTAAATGAATATTTTTCGTCAGTATTTACAGTAGAGAAAGAAAATGTTGTCGAGGAGAATACTGAGATTCAGACTACTAGGCTAGATGGGATTGAGGTTCACAAGGAGGAGGTGTTATCTATTTTCACACTTGCCAAAATTGCTAAGTCCCCTGGGCCAGATGGGATTTATCCTAGGATTCTCTGGGAAGCCAGGGAGGAGATTGCAGAGCCTTTGTCTTTGATCTTTATGTCATCATTGTCGACAGGAATAGTGCCGGAAGACTGGAGGATAGCAAATGTTGTCCCCTTGTTCAAGAAGGGGAGTAGAGACAGCCCTGGTAATTATAGACCTGTGAGCCTTACTTCAGTTGTGGGTAAAATGTTGGAAAAGGTTACAAGAGATAGGATTTATAATCATCTTGAGAAAAAGAAGTTCATTAGCGATAGTCAGCACGGTTTTGAGAAGGGTAGGTCGTGTCTCACAAACCTTATTGAGTTTTTTGAGAAGGTGACCAAACAGGTGGATGAGGGTAAAGCTGTGGATATGGTGTATATGGATTTCAGTAAGACGTTTGATAAGGTTCCCCACGGTAGGCTATTGCAGAAAATACGGAAGTATGGGACTGAAGGTGATTTAGTGCTTTGGATCAGAAATTGGCTAGCTGAAAGAAGACAGAGGGTGGTGGTTGATGGCAAATGTTCATCCTGGAGTTTAGTTACTAGTGGTGTACCGCAAGGATCTGTTTTGGGGCCACTGCTATTTGTCATTTTTATAAATGACCTGGATGAGGGTGTAGAAGGGTGGGTTAGTAAATTTGCGGATGACACGAAGGTCAGTGGAGTTGTGGATAGTGCCGAAGGATGTTGTGGGTTGCAGAGGGACATAGATAGGCTGCAGAGCTGGGCTGAGAGATGGCAAATGGAGTTTAATGTGGAGAAGTGTGAGGTGATTCACTTTGGAAGGAGTAACAGGAATGCAGAGTACTGGGCTAATGGGAAGATTCTTGGTAGTGTAGATGAGCAGAGAGATCTTGGTGTCCAGGTACATAAATCCCTGAAAGTTGCCACCCAGGTTAATAGGGCTGTTAAGAAGGCATATGGTGTGTTAGCTTTTATTAGTAGGGGGATCGAGTTTCGGAGCCACGAGGTCATGCTGCAGCTGTACAAAACTCTGGTGCGGCCGCACCTGGAGTATTGCGTGCAGTTCTGGTCACCGCATTATAGGAAGGATGTGGAAGCTTTGGAAAGGGTGCAGAGGAGATTTACTAGGATGTTGCCTGGTATGGAGGGAAGGTCTTACGAGGAAAGGCTGAGGGACTTGAGGTTGTTTTCGTTAGAGAGAAGGAGGAGGAGAGGTGACTTAATGGAGACATATAAGATAATCAGAGGGTTAGATAGGGTGGATAGTGAGAGTCTTTTTCCTCGGATGGTGATGACAAACACGAGGGGACATAGCTTTAAGTTGAGGGGTGATAAATATAGGACAGATGTCAGAGGTAGTTTCTTTACTCAGAGAGTAGTAGGGGCGTGGAACGCCCTGCCTGCAACAGTAGTAGACTCGCCAACTTTAAGGGCGTTTAAGTGGTCATTGGATAGACATATGGATGAAAATGGAATAGTGTAGGTCAGATGGTTTCACAGGTCGGCGCAACATCGAGGGCCGAAGGGCCTGTACTGTGCTGTAATGTTCTATGTTCATGCCATTCCCTCACCCGCCCCCTCTCTCCCATGCACCCACTCGCCAAACCCCCATCAGTGGGAAGCCAGGGACCAGTAACCAAGGTTGGGGAAAGGAGTCCAGTGACTGAGGCAGGCCAACCAGACTCCACCCACCAAATCAACTCGCCAACTAATCAAAAAATGTGGATGAAAACTGTACATTACTCTCGATTACATACTGAAGGCAAATAAAAAGGTATCACAAAATGCTGCAGTGCTTTTTGGTTATCACTTATGCATTTTGACAAGCATGGAGCATTGCAGTTTTAAGAACCCTCCAAAAAAATGCAGTCTCTAGAACAATCCAGTTTTTATTTTGATTGGGTTTCAGAAACCGGATCACACCTAGTAATGGGAAGTGACCCTTTCTTCATAAGGAAGTTAAAAGAAGGTAAGTTTACTGCTCAGCAAGTTGAAAGACACCTTTATAATGAATTTCTTTACTTTTTGCACCTGATATGTCAATACTCCCAATACCACATGATACGGGCTATAGCTTATTCTATATTCCCTCAACTTTGCCTTAATCCAACTTTAGAAAAGCATGCTTTATTGCATCAATGATAGTTACTTCCTGCACTAATGAGCTTCAAGTCAACTATAACACATTGTCAGCTCAATGCACTCGCATCGACTTGAGAACTGAAATGAGCCTGATGCAACTTCTTACACATTGGATCTTAATCCCCCTGACTTTTTGGTAGATTCAAACTGAAATCCTAAAGCTAAAAGGATATTGTTCGAACATTCTGTGCCAGACAATATTAAATCAGAGTGTTTTGTAATATCTTCTAGTTATAAATTGTCTCACTTGCTCACTACCGAAATGTACTGGAATCTTAAATTTTAATGCACTCCCTGTCTCTCAAATACAGTGGCAGGAAATATTAATCTGCAGATACAAAGATACGCACTAAACTTCAAAAATCTAATGACATTAATTAAGGCGAAAAAAATTCAGCAGTGAACATTCTGGGAAAGATATATCGAAGTTTTAGACTCTACTGGCCACACAAATACAGAGCACGCAGTTCCAAAACCCACATATAAAAGTTTAAAATTGTGCTGCCATCAAGGTGTTAACAATAGCAGATATTAGTTTTCAGATTTAGGATTCCACCAATACTAAGGCATCAGCATTGAGAACAGCCCTTTCCAAACCTCCAGGCTTACAAACTTCAAAGGGGAGACAGTGGCGTAGTGGTAATGTCAGTGAACTAGTAATCCAGAGGCCTAGGCTAATGCCCTAGGGAAACAGGTTCAAATCCCATCACGTCAATTGATGGAACTTAAATTCAATTAATTAATAAAAATCTGGAATTGAAAGCTCGTCTCAGTAATGATGCCATGAAACTATCGACTGTTGTAAAGACTTACCTATCTGGTTCACTAATGTCCTTTAGGGAAGAAAATCTGCCGTCCTTACCTGGTCTGGCCTACGTATGACTCCAGACTCACAGCAATCTGGATGACTAAACTGCCCTCTGAGATAGCCACTCAGTTCAAGGGCAAATTAAGGATGGGCAACAAATGCTGGCCTGGATAGCAATGCCCACATCCCATTAAATAAAACAAAGGGACAAACCAAAGAAAACGTGCTAGCATAAATAGCAGCCAGCTTCCTCCACTTCAAAGGTCAAACTGACTATGCTCAAGGGTTGCAGGAAGGTTGGTCATCTATGTTAGAAGGTTTTAGCAGACCTTATATTGTAATAAAATAAATTATTAAATCAATTTATGCTCAGTGATATAGCAAGAATATAAATGAAAGCAATTGAATAATATGGTTTACAACAAAATATAATATTGCCGTTAACATTATGAAGAGAAAAAAAAATACCAGGACAATAAATAAAAAGAACCATGTCTTACATCTCAAGTTCTGTGTCTCTATTCTGTATTTTCATCCAATTGTTCTCCACTCCTTGAAAGGTAAAGCCCAATCTGGCAGGGAAAATGAATACAAATGTTTAACACTTAACTCTGCAATGCTTTCTGATTTACTGTGCAGAATAGAGGGAAAAATAAGCACCAGCAGAAATACTTAAAAAGCTAGGCTGTCAGGTACCAAAATATTTCAGATCCTAAATGTAGATTTGTTGTAAATACTAACTAATAATAGCATATTAATTACAATACTACGTCAGTGTGCTAATTAATGCACTAAATGCTCACTTGAATGATCAGGAATATTTTAAGCTGTCTATTCCAACCACGCTTGACCAAAAAAAAAACAAACTTAGTTGACCAGACTACAAAGACATTTTGTGATCAATGAATTCTTGAAACAGGTAAGAATGCAGCATTTGGTGCACAAAATGACATATAGAGTAGCAGACTGAATTAATGCACTATCTCAGAGTGCTTATGATGTCAAAATGCAGCAAAGTTTACAGCTGTTTATCAATGCCAGAGCCTAGGGGCTGAATTAACACTCGAAAAGTAATGCCAGTTATTATCATGGGAGTTGGTGGGCTTATAATGAATACCAGTGGACAGCCTATCCCGAGAGATGGAGTCAGAGAAATCAAGAAATGGAGGGGAAGTGTCAGAGATGGACCAGGTGAAGGTGAGAGAAGTGTGGAAATTGGAAACAAAGTTGAAGAAATTTTCCAGTTCGGGGCGAGAGCAGGAAGTGGTACTGATACAATCATCAATGCACCGGAAGAAGTTGGGGAAGGGGGCCTGAGTAGGACTGGAACAAGGAATGTTTGAAATACCCCACAAAAAGACAGGCATTACTAGGACCCATACAGGTAACCGTAGCAACACCTTTTATTTGGAGGAATGAGTGGAGTTGAAGGAGAACTTGATCAATGTGAGAAGTAGTTCAGCCAAGCAGATGAGGGTGGTGGATGGGGACTGGTTGGGTCTCTGTTCAAGGAAAAGGCGGAGAGCCGTTATGCTCTTATGAATAAAGTTTAATGCACATTGTAATTTAACATGCTAAACTCAAGTTTATTCTCCCACACAAATGAAAACAGGTGCATCAGTATTTCTTAAATTGTATTACTATCATACATATATATATATATATATATATATATATATATGGAATCATCTGAACTCTAAATAAAAAACAGCAGACATTACAACACAATGCTTTTCCCCTTTAAATAACTAGATTCTTACTTTTTAGCACCTTGTACCAAAGCAACTTCATCTGGAGATGATGAGATGTATGTACATTGGTTTCCTTGCTGTTTTACTAAACCATCTACTTTGTCCTCTTCTTTTACTTGAACAGTGTGGCATAAACACAAAGCACGAAGGAACAGCTCCTCTCTTTCCTGAAAGCACATCAAAAATTGCACCCAAAAGTGAGATTTCAAATAACGCACAAGTAAAAAAAAAAATATATAAAATGTTGCTAGTTAAATGCGTGGACATTAAACGAAGTGGGAATGTGTGTTGTGAAGAAGATGCATAGCAGCTTCAAGGGATTTGGAAAGAGTGAGTTGGCAAGAACGTGGCAGATGGAATATAATGTGGAAAAATGTGAGGTCATCCACTTTGGTAGGAGGAACAGATGTGCAGAGTATTTCTTAAATGGTAAGAGATTAGAAAGTGTAGATGTACAAAGGGATCTGTGTGTCCTTGTCAATAAGTCACTGAATGCTAACATGCAGGTGCAGCAAGCAATTAAGAAGGCTAATGGTATGTTAGCCTTTATTGCAAGAGGATTTGAGTACAGGAGTAGTGAAGTCTTGCTTCAATTGTATAGAACCTTGGCTAGACCGCACCTGGAGTACTGTGTGCAGTTTTGGTCCACATACCTTAGGAAGGATATTATTGCCATAGAAGGAGTGCAATGAAGGTTCACCAGACTTGTTCCCGGGATGGTGGGAGTGTCCTATGAAGAGAGATTGAGGAAACTGG
Organism: Heterodontus francisci; assembly: GCF_036365525.1. Classification (NCBI taxonomy): domain Eukaryota; kingdom Metazoa; phylum Chordata; class Chondrichthyes; order Heterodontiformes; family Heterodontidae; genus Heterodontus; species Heterodontus francisci. The sequence continues at coordinate 6,482,550 of NC_090385.1, forward strand.
GCCTGTATTCTCTAGAGTTTCGAAGGAGGAGGTGATTTCATTGAAACCTACAAAATACTTAAAGGGATAGACAGGGTAGATGCAGGTAAGGTGTTTCCCCTGATTGGGGAATCTAGAACCAGGGGACACAATTTCAAATTAAGGGGGAAACCACTTAGGACAGAAATGAGGAGAAATTTCTTCCCTCAGAGGGCTGTGAATCTTTGGAATTCTCTACTCCAGAGGGCTGTAAAAGGTCAGTCACTGAGTATGTTTAAAGCAGAGATTGATAGATTTCTAAATACAAATGACATAGGGGGATATATGAGGATAGTGTGGGAAAAAGGCATTGAAGTGCATTGCATGATCAGCCATGATTGTATTGAATGGTGGAGTAGGCTCGATGGGCTGAATGGCCTATTCCTGCTCCTATGTTCCTAAACAAGTGACTTCAAACAAATTAGTTTATTCACCTCCATTCAGTCTGTAAGCAGGACCCTGAGGTTCTGGTGCTTGCCAATTCATTCTCTGTCCAATTCCCATTCTCCCACTATACTGTTCCAATGAAGCTCAACACAAGCTCGAGGAACGGCAACTCATGTTTCCACGAGCCACTTTACAGTCTTCCACTTGAACATCAAAATTCTCTCGGGCAGCAGGTGCCAGTAATGGGGAAGGTGTGGGCTGGTATTTGGGATGGGAGGAAGCCCCTATAGGTATATGGCCGGTGGGGTGTTCATATCCCTGAAGTCTACCTGCCCTTCTTCCCCCACATTCCTGTGCCATGGGAGCCGTCTCCTCTTAGCCAGATTTTCCATGCTTCCCTTCCTCTCCGCTGTAACCAGTGACACCCCAGCTGGACTATCATGGCCAATTTTGGCAACCACACTTTAGGAGGGATGTCAAGATCAAGAGGGTATAGGAGAGTTACTCGAACACTAGGAATGAGGGACTTCAGTTATGTGGAGAGTTGGAAAACCTGGGGTTGCTCTCTTTAGAGAAGATTAAAAGGAGATTTGACAGTGGTGTTCAAAATCATGAAGGGTTTTGAAATAGAGTGGAGAAAGTAAATACGAAGAACTGTTTCCAGTGGCAGAAGGGTTAGTAACCAGAGGACACAGATTGAAGGTAATTGACAAAAACAGCCAGTGGCAACATGAAACTTTTTTTTTTTTACACAGCAATTTATGATGATCTGGAATGCATTGCTTGAAAATGGTGAAGAAAGCAGATTCAGTTGTAACTTTCAAAAGGAAACTGGATAAATACTTGGAGGAAAAATGTGCACATCTATTGGTGGGGACTAATTGGATAGCTCTTTCAAAAATCCAGCAAAGGCATGATGGCCCAAATGGCCTCTTTCTGTACTGTATCATTCTACAATGCTATGTTTTGTTTCTATACTTGTTTCATCATCACATTTGTCATTTAATCACTCCTGCCCGCCACCTCATCATAGACCATTCACATTTGCTCTTTTCCTGCCTGCTTTTCCCTGGCTCTCTGCTTGTTTAAGAAGCTGTTCATCTCAGCCTTTCATGGGCGGCACAGTGGCGCAGTGATTAGCAACGCAGCCTCACAGCTCCAGCGACCCGGGTTCAATTCTGGGTACTGCCTGTGTGGAATTTGCAAGTTCTCCCTGTGTCCGCGTGGGTTTCCTCTGGGAGCTCCGGTTTCCTCCCACATGTCAAAGACTTGCAGGTTGATAGGTTAATTGGCCATTATAAATTGCCCCTAGTATAGGTAGGTGGTAGGGAAATATAGGGACAGGTGGGGATGTGGTAGGAATATGGGATTAGTGTAGGATTAGTATAAATGGGTGGTTGATGGTCGGCATAGACTCGGTGGGCTGAAGGGCCTGTTTCAGTGCTGTATCGCAAACTAAAAAACTAAAACTAAAGAACTGAAGGATGTTTATCAACCTGAAACATTAACTTTTGTTCCCCCACAAACATTGCCTGACTGGGTGAACATTTCCAGTACATTGTTTTTATTTCAGTTTGGAAGTTAGTTTCCTTACATAGTTGAGGTTTTTTTTCTGTTTCTTTCCAGTAATTCATTCTCATTTCAGATCAACAATGCTCCAAATGGGAGGGATAAACATCTTGCACAATAGTGAACAAGCAAACTGTATATGCTGGCCCTTGGATCAACTTGCAAATAGAAAGCAGATGGCAGAAAGGAATCATCCCGACACAAACAAGCAAACAGTATTACACATAAAAAACCTCCCACTTCCACTTTGTTGTTTCCAGTACGTTTTTTCTCCCTTACTGTAATGTTTGCATGAGACAATGTACCAGTTAATATCCAAATCTCAAAACCTGTTATCCAAATAACCAAAACTACACTTTGCAATTATATAGGGTTTCTTTCCTTTTCTACATTTAGTTTAAAAGTGGGCTTTCTAGCCAATGTGAAGCAGGAAAAGTAGATTACTCATCACATTATATAGCTGTCATATCCTTGGAAAAGAGACCCATCCTCATTAATCAACTTCCTTTCCTATTTAAAACAAAATATCCATGTACACAACTTACCCTCCAGTAGCCTGTGAAAACCCAAGGCAATATTCCTCATGTCAGGGATGCAGAGGGCAATGTACCAGTCCTACCGTTGTCACAGTTGGGATCAGTTAATGCAACAAAGACCTAGGATCAAAGCTGCGTGCTTCCTGATCTGACTCGATTATTCACATCCTTTCATATTAAGCATAAATGCTATCTTCAACTCTTTCAACTGCTGGATGTTTAAAATTAGTTCCCTCAAGAAACCTTTGATTCTCTGTACTCTCAAACTGGGGAATTATACGTACATCAAACAAAGGATTTAAAAATAACTGGCTGTAGGTAAACTGCTACTCATAAATGAAAAGGCCCAGCTTAAAAAGGGGAAGAGCAAAACAGCCATACCAATCTACCTTTCTTTCCTGCCAGCAAGGTTAAATTGATATTTAATGAAGATGTGTAGATTATTCCCCATGGCTGCATTAGGGCCAGTCCACATGGCTGTTTGACACCCAATGGTCATAACCAGGATGGTGGCCTATGCTGTCCCTTTAAAAGACCACCTGTTAGACCACATGCAGACTGGGTATTCCAGAATGTAACTGGATGCCTCAGAGCTACCCAATATTTCCGAGGTGGCCTCAAACAGGAGTTAGGCCCTGGATGCCACTCATTTTGTAGGCAGTACATTTACAGTTCCTAATGCACATCCTAACCGCCATTCTGGAGACTTAAGCAGCCGTTCAGCCCCCAAAAACGGGCAAGAGCGGCTTTCAAAAATCTGAAAGGCTTTGAGGGGATAAATAGTGATAGATCATTTACACAGGTTGGAATACTGGTAAGAGCAGAAACACAATCACAAGAACAAAATGGGGTTGAATTAATTGAATTATCTTCCCCCCCCGCCACCCCCCCCGCCAACCAAAGAGTGTTTAAGGACAAAGACTGCTGTATCACAAGCAGCTACTGAGATAGTGTCTAACCCTCAACAGAATTGGACAGACATCTGAAAATGAAGAATCTAGCACTACACAGGGAATGTAGGGAAAGTACTAGATACAGTCGAAAGTTCTAGTTGTCCAGCTCACATCAGCACGGGTGAAATGGGCTCCTCTATGGTACAACTTCAATGATTCTACCACAATCATTTTCAATTTCTGTGCAAAATCATGCTGACACGTTACCTTTCCAGCCATTCCATAGACTCTACTTCGGGGAGCGTCATTTGAAGAGAGGCCATCCACAACACAAAAATCAATGCCTATGTTTTTATACTTGAATCCATCTATGCAACATTCAATAAATTCCATATTGTTCTCTGTCAGTGTCCCAGTTTTATCCGTGAAAACATACTGGATCTGCAAGCAGGAGAATGGGAATGAAAACAGAATAAACACATTTAAAATCACTGCAGGACATAACAGAAAAAGAGTGAAGTGTTTTGGACCAACATAGAGAAGGCCCAAATGTGAATCAGATGAAGTTCAAACAGTAAAAATGATTGCAGATATGATTAACAGTTGAAAACCAAAGGAAAAATCAGCAATTGGTTGCAACATATGGCAAGAAAAATCTTTCAAATGTTAATGACAAAAGTTAATGCAGAAAGCAGGTTTCATACAAGGAAAATTCTCACAGGGGATTACAATTTTTCCATTCTGAAAAACTGTTAGTCATAGAGTTTTACAGCACAGAAACAGGCCCTTCGGCTCATCGTGTCCGTGCCGGCCATCAAGCACCTATCTATTCTAATCCCATTTCCCAGCACTTGGCCAATAGCCTTGTATGCTATGGCGTTTCACGTGCTTATCTAAATACTTCTTAAATGTTGTGAAGGTTCCTGCCTCCACCACCCCATCAGGCACTGTGTTCCAGATCCCAACCAACTGCTGGGTGAAAAGATTTTTCCTCAAATCCCCTCTAAACCTCCTGCCCCTTACCTTAAATCTATGCCTCCTGATTATTGACACTTCGGCTGAGGGAAACCAACCTAACCAATCCCCGCCCCCCTCAGCCTGCTCTGCTCTAAGGAAAACAACCCTAGCCTATCCAGTCTCTCTTCATAGCTGAAATGCTCCAGCCCAGGCTACATCCTGGTGAATCTCCTCTGCACCATCTCCAGTGCAATCTCATCCTTCCTATAGTGTGGTGACCAGAACTGTACACAGTACTCCAGCTGTGGCCTAACTAGCGTTTTATACAGTTCCATCATAACCTCCCTGCTCTTATATTTTATGCCTCGGCTAATAAAGGCAGGTATCTCATATGCCTTCCTCACCACCTTATCTACCTGTGCTGCTGCCTTCAGTGATCTATGGACAAGTACACCAAGGCCCCTCTGAACCTCTGTACTACCTAGGGTTCTACCATCCATTGTACATTCCCTTGCCTTGTTAGACCTCCCAAAATGCATCACCTCACACGTCTCAGGATTAAATTCCATTTGCCACTGCTCTGCCCATCTTACCAGCCCATCTACATCGTCCTGTAATCTAAGGCTTTCCTCCTCACTATTTACGACATAACCAATTTTCCTGTCATCTGCGAACTTACTGATCATACCTCCTATATTCATGTCTAAATCATTAACGTACATTAAACAGCAAGGGTCCAGCACCGATCCCTGCAGTACACCACTGGTCACAGGCTTCCAATCGCAGAAACAACCTTCGACCATCACTCACCGCCTCCTGCCACTAAGCCAATTTTGAATCCAATTTGATAAAATGCCCTGGATCCCATGGGCTCTTACCTTCTTGGCCAATCTCCCATGTGGGACCTTATCAAAAGCCTTACTGAAGTCCATGTAAGACTACATCAACTGCTTTACCCTCATCTACACACCTAGCCACCTCCTCGAAAAATTCAAACATATTTGTTAGACATCATCTCCCCCTGACAAAGCCATGCTGACTATCCTTGATTAATCCCTGCTTCGCCAAGTGTCCCTCAGAATTTTTTGCAATAGTTTCCCTACCACTGATGTTAGACTCACTGGCCTGTAATTACCTGGTTTTATCCCTGCTATCCTTCTTGAATAATGTTAGTAAAGCAAATCGGATTATGTAAGCGTAGCTGCATTTTATCCTGAAGTTACACACCAGTCCGTACGAGAATTATTCACTCACACAAAATAAAAAAGACAATTTCACATAAAATATATAATCTGGTACGGACCTGTCCTAGCTCTTCATTGAGATCCGATGTGTTTACCAGTGCTCCTTCACCCAAATGGTCGTCATACATGTCCTTATCCCAGGTAATGAAGTAAGAACCCAAGAATTTCTGCATCTCCACGGTGACATACATTGAGACGGGAATAATGAAGTTGAACAGCACCATGTAGGAGAGGAAGTCAGTGAACATCTTCACAAGCTGTGAACAGTGCAGTTCATTAGCTACATGTGCAGAAAAGGCTGGTCAGCTTCTTTATTATTTATTTATTTTTTATTTAGAGATACAGCATTGAAACAGGCCCTTCGGCCCGAGTCTTTTCCCCCTCCCATCTACATTTTTTAAGTTCTATCTTTCTCCACCTTAATAGCAAAGAAAATAAAAAACTAAAACAGCTGAGGATTTTTTCAACCAACAGAAGGCAATACTTCCCAACTGTTTACATACAACTTCAAAAGAAACAAAGCACAAAGGCTAGATTTCACAGTTGACAGCAAAGCAATGACACCGCTGACCTTGAAGAAAGCTGCCCACAAAGATCTAACCATCTCAGTGGCATGGATCCCCTTCCCAACTGCACTTTGAATCTGCCGCTAAGACAAAGGGATCTCCAGGCTTCAAGCAGCAGTGATGGCAACCAATCAAATTGAAAGTATTCACAGCGATAGCAAACCAGGAAGTTAAAAACTGAATTATTTTACTTTTATAAATTTATTGGAACATACACTCAAGATTAAGTAGAAGATTAAGTAGTTTTTTTTTTAAGAAGGGAATTTTATCATGCAGAAACTCGACACTCAAATCTAAAATTATTCTTTCAGGGTCATTGAAGCCATTCAGCAGTAATTATATTAAAAATCCAGTTGACACCCCATTCAATAAGGTGCAACTTTTTCAATTTTTACAGCGAGACTAAATCTAACAGTGAAAGTTCTTGTCAGTTAAATGATTTCTAATTGATTGCATTCTTGGTGGAGGGAGAGGAAGAGAAGGGGGTGGGCAGGGGTCGGGGGAAAGAGGGGCCCTCAGCAATGCACCCTCTGGAGAAGTGTGGAACGAATTGGCTGCAACTTCTGGACTTTCACCTTTAAGTGAACATGTATGGACTCTACTCCTCTGAAACTGGCAGCAGTTTCTAATGAAGGCAAACGCTGACAATCTGACTGTCATTACTACCACAGTCCGAGCGATACATTTGGCAGCTCAAGTGATCAATTCCCAACCCGAATGTTACAAGTTCAGTCCTAGAGTTACTCATCACCACAATCTAATTGCTTTAGCTGAGTGATTTGTGCAGCTCCCATACATCTGGAAGGGTGTAAACGCAGGTACAAAAATAAAATCAGACAAAGCACAGGGACCTTGCATAAGATCATTTACTGCTGCATCATAAATGTATTCTAGATAATTACATAATGGGATGTGTTGATTTTGGGTCATTAACCATGGTACATATTGTAAAAAAAAATGCATTCTATATATAACAACATGCTTCTCTTAGACCTGCTGCAAACAAAAATCAACAAATTCCTATTGCTTCCAATATTCTAGTCAATCTCATTTTTTAAAATAGGAGAACTGAGCAAAAAGAGTGTAAATATCTTTAGACTAACTCCATGCTATACAAAAGTGAGAGCAGTTTTATTCTGTATAAAAATCACTCTAAGGGTGCAGTTTCTATACACTATTGGCGTGCTTCCATACAAAACTTTTTTCATTGTGTGTTGTTCCTGTGGTTATTTTATGAAAATTAAACCGGGGACAACACTTGGAAGAATGTTTTTTCTTTGTCATCCATAACTTACTTTTCTTTAATTAGTGATATGTTAACACCTACAGGAACATGTGGGTTTGAAACAAGAAGTTGTCAATGAAGGAACTTTATTCGTTCAGTAATTGTAGAGAGAAAACAGGCACTCTCAAACCTCAAGAAATTTCACTACCCCCAGATCTTCAACTTCTACTGAGCTGCGACCATCATTTTGCAGCTCCCAGCTAGCACTGGGAGACAATTTTTCCCCCATAACTGCCAGGGTACGTCTCCATACAAAATCATTTTCCAGTCGTTGTAATGCAAATCTTCTCTGTTTAAGCATAAAAATTAGTTAAAATTATCGCAGTACCTTGTTGGTATCTCTTTCTTTGCCTGTTTTTGAACTATACCAGGGCTCATCATTAGCAGTATCATGTTGCCAGATGTACTTCAATGTGGTGCCTACCAAAGATTTACTGACCAATATGCACAGATACACTATTAAAAAAACATTAATAGACCTACAAGAGAAGAGAAATATTTCAAATTATTTTTATGGCTATGATACATAATACTAATAATGAAACTGCAAGAAATGTTAGATTTTTAAAAATTGGCTTCCATCATCGTGACAGGTATATTTGGGAATACAATGAAGAAACCATTACCGTATCTAATTCTGTCAGTTCTGCCTCGGTAATTTTCTGCTGTCCTTATCTTTATTGCCCTTTTACTCTTCTGCATTGCCAGATTCTGGTTGATTTCTCTCGCATTTCAGCATCCCTCGTTCTCTACTATAACAGTTCCTCTGCCTTATGTTAATGCATTAGCCAAGTCCTGCGCTCCATTGTTTCTCTGCCCAGACTTTCACCTCACCTCTTTTCCTATATTTCACTATGTAGCTACAATCCATAATATCCTGTGGCAGCAAAAATAACTGGCTTAGTAAGTCATACCCTTATAGACCTTCTTGCACTCTAAAATAACTAACTTGTATTAAAAGTTTGCTTCCTATTATTACAAAAACAGCAATTAAAATTATTGCACAAAATTTGCGACATTAGATATATTTGCAATGTTACACAGTGTTGCAGTTATCAACCAGGAAAACATTAACCACAAAATGTATCTACACTGAGCTGCAGTTAGTCTTGTAGACCAGGTTATTTTTATTTTCCAAACCAAAGTATGTTGTCATGCTGGCCACCTGCCAAGTATGAGGCACATTAATTTTGTCATGAACATTGATTTTAAACCGTTACTGGAGTGAAGAAAGGATTTGTTAAATAGATCAGCCGTGGCTGAAAAAGATATTTGCATATTAACAGACGGTGATTGGAAGGACAAAGGACCATTCCCTGACACATTCAAACACAATGGACCTTGATCACCAGGTATTGTGTGTAAGAGGAGCATTCCAAAAACAGCTAAGGTGATACAATCCAAGACGTGGTCTCACCAGTTAGTCACATGACTAACCTGCTGGGAAACCTGGTGTTTTTCTGAATTGTACTAAACAGTTTAAACTCAGAGTATCCATTTGCTCTTGGACTGAGAAGATCTCATTCCTGTCTGCTCCCATCTCTTTCTCACAAGCCTCTGAATCCACTGAAGACAAATGAACCCCAAGAGAGAAAAACCTTGTTGGCTTTAAGAGATTTAAGGAGAATACTGGGCCCCAACAAAAAGCAAGATCTACCTACAATCAAGGACTCTACAGTGAGCTCAAAGAACCGTAACAAAAACTCTTCAGATATTGCCTCAAAGTTTTCCACTTTATTTTTCTTCTGCCCTTTTCTGTCTCTATTTGCATGTATAGGGTATGCATGCTAGCGTGGGTGTGTCGTGAATCCATGGGCGTTAACCGAATTATAGTTGAAGTTTAATAAATTTCAACTTTTCTTCTTCAAACCTAAGAAAACCTGTTTGTGCTGCTTCCTTTGCCTTATAAGTGGAAAGCGGTGAACAAGGATTCACCGAGGGGGAGCTAAAAACATGGTGTGTTTAAAATTAAACCCTGTTACGTTAAGACCAGGTGAAGGCTCAGAGGGACCCCTAGACGCCTTTCTCACCTGGTCGTAACAATGTGGACAACATTACATTAGCAGTGCAACAGATCTATCCACCCTTATTTTCAAGCTCAGAACAAATACAAAATATTCTAATCAAAAATATTGCTAGCAATGGCACAATTAGGAAATTCAATGAAATAAAAAAAAAATCACATTCATAAGTTAGAATGAAATGCATAGTTTATAAGAATGTAATTACTTCTCCACCACTGAGCGTTTCTGTGACTTTCCTTGGTAGTTCAAGGCCATTTTGGTTTCCATCCCAGTATATATGGAAACACCTGAAATCGACAAACAGTTAAAAATGCAATATCTATTGTTCAATGCATGTACATGTATAAATATTGAAAACATCTGAAAAATGATATTACTTTATCTTTTGTGAAGAGTATATAGTCCTCACTCATAGCTTAAAACTGTATAATGACAACTATACCATTGTTTATTATAAGTAACAGAGGTCTCTCCACCCTCCCCCTCAAATATAATTACTTCCACAATAATTGATACAAAAGCTTACCATATATCTTGTCAGTGTTCTTTAAGGTGGCTCCTCTTAGCAACAGATTTTCAGGACCCAAAGATCTAACGTAAATAAGTATATATCAGTTTTGGAAGAAAAAAATGCGATCAAATAACAAATATTCCTTGGTTCAAAACATCGACAAAAACCCAGTTAAGAACATCTGCATACAATTCAGTTAAGTTCGTGTCTTTGACCAACCAAGCCACTCAGTGTCCACAGGTGTGCTTTCAAAACTCTCCTCTCTCGTACCTACAAAGCAATATGAATTGAAGCAATATCAATTCCACCCACTGGGTAAATGGTTTGCATACCTGAAGCACATGGAGTTTAACTGGATCAAGTTTATTAGCCAGTACATATGACAATACATTTATCTGCACTGAAATTCCTCACAAATTAATCTGCTGCTCTGTCAGAACATTAATCATGCAAATAATTATTTTTTCCCCAAGCAGCAATGTTTGACTACTATGAAGTTTAAGGTTTCAATACTAACATTGGAAAATGGGGATTGTTAAATTAAAAATGGGTATTACTTGATCAGATTAAGATTATAAATAAAATTGTCTCCAACCTCTCTCTCCCCTCAGCACAATGCACAGATTCAGTGCATACTTGGTTTTACAAATCTGGAGTTATTTTCCAATGTACAACAGTTCAGTTGCATAGAAACCTAACTTTTGTTGTAACATTTACCTTGCAGTTGGTTCTTGTTTATCGCTGAAAACGTTAACTCGTCCAACAAACCTGCAATCAAATTTTATATTAAAGTTGTATGATTTTGTTTTAAAAAATCTCCATGCAACAGTATTATTGAAAAAGTAAAGTAAAATACATCTTTAGCCTGAACAGAATAAAGACAGCTGCCAAAATTCTGTACAGGTATGTTTCAATATCACACTGACCAGATCATTTACCGGATGTGTTTTTTTTTATAATACAAAAACAAAAATTGATCTCATCCTAAGTTCCCAGGATTTATAATGCTATGTCAGTTTGTTCTACAGCACAGCAAGATAAAGAAAAAAACCTGTTGGGCCAACTACTACTCAATCTCTTGGGGCTCATTATATCTGGCCCCCAACAAACCTGGGAGAAAACATGCACACTTATCACCATAAAATGACTACATAGAAATGTCAGCATTAAATTAGCATTATCCCAGGCTAAATCATTACAGCTATACTGCTGCCAGTCCTGATCTAGGTCCATCTCTGTGGCTCTCAAATAACCCCGTTCCGGCATCGCACCTATTCCTTACCAAAAAAAAGGATTTCTCCGAGTCTCACTCATGACCAACTTTCTGGCCTTTTGCTGTAATTTTGTTACTTGGATCTTAGTTTTGTTATTATTTACTCCAGCCTCAGGCAATGCTGCTTTTTCTGCCCATGGTCACTTGGCTCAGTTCTTGACAAGAGTCGAGTGTAGGTTCAGGCTCTACTCCAGGACCCAAGGACATCTGTATTTCAGATGAGACATCAAACGGAGGTGGTTTGATATCTCCCACATCCAAAAACAGTCATTGGATTTGCTGTTTGTCTGTTTGCAGGACCTTGCTGTGCTCAAATCTGATGCTGCATCTGCCTTTTATTTCTAAATTCACTCACAGGATGTGGACGTTGCTGGTAAAGCCAGCATTTATTGTCCATCTCCAACTGCCCTCGAGAAGGTAGTGCTGAGCCGCGTTCTTGAACCACTGCAGTCCATGTGGTGTAGATTCACCCACAATGCTATTAGGTAGGGATTTCCACATTTTTGACCCAACAACAATGAAGGAACAGCAACATAAATTCCAAGTCAGGATGGCGTGCGACTTGGAGGGGAACTTGAAAGTGATGGTATTCCTGTACACTTGCTGCCCTTGTTCTTCTGGACAGTAAAGGTTTGGAAGGTGCTATCAAAGAAGCCTTGGGGATTTTCTGCAATGCATCTTGTAGATGCTACAAACTGCTAGGATTTGGACTCATGCGACTGGATTAGTCCAGGCCTCTAGATTACTAATCCAGCAGCATAGCCACTGTGCTACCGTACATCCTTGCAGATAGCAACTTTGCATAAACTTCAAAAGTAATTTGAACTGTGAAGCATTTTGGGGCATCCTGAGCATGTTGCATGAATGGACTACTGAAATGTCTCACTTTTTCAGCATTTCTGATTTTACAATTCCTGCTAACTTTCAGCTTTCTATCCCAGTACTGTCCTATGAGGTTATACTTATTTTTTCATACTTTCTCCACTGGACAGAGAATAGGATAAAATGCCTTTTTCCACCCAAGGGAGTGAGAACACTCACCATGCAGGTGCATTCTTCAGCTGGCATGGAGACAGAGGAGGACAGCAAGTTTATTCAAACACGGGAAGGGCTGCACTTTCAAGCTCAACTTACATTGACTGCACTTAGGCAAGGGAACCATGGTTGATTTTTTTTTCTCTCTCTCTCTCACTTTGGTACACACAGATCAACTGTGGAACCCCTACTGCAGCCCTGGAGAAGTTAGTTAAAAGCACAAATGACAGAAGGGTGCAAATTCAAGGTCCGTATGGCTCAATGGCACATCATGCATTTGATTTATCAACTCCACCCGGAATATACATATGGAATGTATATTTAAGAAAAAAACTGCTCTTCCAAATATTGCCCACATCCCAAGATTACAATTATTGCTATCCTGAATGTTTCTTTTTATTCGTTCTTGGGATGTTAGCATCACTGACATGGCCAGCATTTAATGTCCATCCCTAATTGCTCTTGAGCAGGTGGTGGTAGGCTGCCTTGCTGAACCCATTTACTCCTTATGATGGTGTTCAGTAGAGAATTCCCAGATAAGAAACTTGGGAGTCCCCATGACCTTGCTGCTCTTGTTCTTCTTGGTGGAAGGGGTCATGAGGCAAGGTGCAGTTGAACTGAACTTGGTCAATTAATGCACTGTCGACAGGCTGCACTGCAGATGACAGTCAAAGAGCTCCAGTGATGGAGGATATAGATATTGAGTCCAATAGCAGGTGTGCCAATCAAGCCACCTGTTACATGGTGTCGAGTTTAACTGTAGTCATGGCTGCAGGCATGCAGATAAGTGATGAATATTTCATCACACTTGACAAGCCCTGTAGATGGAGAAGGAGCTTTGAGGTGTCAGAAGACAAGCCACTTGCCACAGCACATCTAGCCTTTTCAAGCTCTTGCAGCCACTACGAACTGATGTAGCAGGTTGGGTTAAGTTTCTAGTCAGTGGTGACCGCTTCCTTCAAAAACTTTGAGCTTAATTATGTAGATGCAGGTCTAACTCTCAGCCACACTGTGAGATTCCCTGCTGCAGCACATTATGGTGCATCTGAAGCAGAGTTTAATATGTCCAATTGATGACTCCTAATAATTGCAGAGTTCTTTTGGGCTTAGCGCAAATGTTAATTTGTTACTACACAGTAGGAGAACTTCATTATGTTTTAGCATTGCAAAAAGACCCCAATGCATTATGCTGTTTTGGAAAAATAATCATTTTGATTCCAATGCATGATAAACTAATTAGCTTTACTTTGAGCCTTATTTTAATTGATATCCCACAGAAAATAAAAGCTCAAAGTAAAGATCAAGTGCATTAATAATGCAGAAAGATGAATATAATACACAATGGAACTTGTTTTTAGAAAATGCAATTCTGAATGGTAGCCAGCTACCCACAACAGGGCGGCACAGTGGCGCAGTGGTTAGCACCGCAGCCTCACAGCTCCAGAGACCTGGGTTCGATTCCGGGTACTGCCTGTGTGAAGTTTGCAAGTTCTCCCTGTGTCTGCGTGGGTTTTCTCCGGGTGCTCCGGTTTCCTCCCACAAGCCAAAAAGACTTGCAGGTTGATAGGTAAATTGGCCATTATAAATTGTCACTAGTATAAGTAGGTGGTAGGGAAATATAGGGACAGGTGGGGATGTTTGGTAGAAATATGGGATTAGTGTAGGATTAGTTTAAATGGGTGGTTGATGTTCGGCACAGACTCGGTGGGCCGAAGGGCCTGTTTCAGTGCTGTATCTCTAATCTAAACACAAAAAGGGGTAGGTTTAAAAAAAAAATGAAAAAAGAGTTGCAATAAATTATTTAAGAGTAAAAGCAAAACGTCTGTTTTTAAAAAGAAACTGCACATGTATATTTCAGTTCTGTAATAAATCTTCACAGGATCAGCATCTTAAATAAAATTGAGGGCACAGTCTTGAGTGACAATCAAATTCAACAGAAACTGATTGCTGACCATGGAGTTCTCACGCTGTTCAGTGGAGGGAAAGCTGACTAACAGCACGGCACTGTAATCAGAACCATCACTGTCCAACACCGTAAACAGACAATGTCCTGGAGCAAATAGCATTATGCTGCCTATACAATGACCTTAGATTCAAACCGAAGTTGAGATCCCCCAGCACCCCAGATAACAATGGTCTATAAATTCGCCCCATTTCCAATGCCTCTTTCCTCTGATAAATGCACCACTCCCTTTTACAATTTGTATGTTCTGTACCTTTTCAGAATCTGCTCAATTATTTCCTCAGCTAATGACTCAAGCAAATGAGATGCACAAAAAATTCTTAGCAATGAACAATCTTTCCAATTATTACCAATGTTATGAACCCAGGTTTCAAGGCCACCAGAATGAATGAGTTCACACTGGATAGACAAGGAACCTTGATTTTTGGGCTTACTGCCTTGCTATACTAAAAACTGAAATGGAGTTTAGCATCAAAAAGCAATCTGGTTTTCATGGATTAATTAAAATTAATTCTAAGTTCCAGACATGTTTATGTTTAAGAAGAACACCATCTAAATGAGTGTTTGTGATAAAATGGATCACCTTGATTGGTTAAATCAGGGGACATAATCACTGACCAATGCAAACAAATGGACCGCTGGGTTGAGCACTACCTAGAACTGTACTCCAGGGGGAATGTTGTCACTGAGACTGCCCTCAATGCAGCCCAGCCTCTACCAGTCATGGATGAGCTGGACATACAGCCAACAAAATCGGAACTCAGTGATGCCACTGATTCTCTAGCCAGCGGAAAAGCCCCTGGAAAGGA
Source organism: Heterodontus francisci (assembly GCF_036365525.1). Taxonomy (NCBI): domain Eukaryota; kingdom Metazoa; phylum Chordata; class Chondrichthyes; order Heterodontiformes; family Heterodontidae; genus Heterodontus; species Heterodontus francisci. Next base: position 6,497,620 of record NC_090385.1, read on the forward strand.
CAGCATTACCCCTGAAATAATCAAGAGTGCCAAGCCTGCTATACTCTCAGCACTACATGAACTGCTATGCCTGTGCTGGGACGAGGGAGCAGTACCTCAGGACATGCACAATTCCAATATCACCACCCTCTATAAAAACAAAGGGGACCGCGGTGACTGCAACAACGACCGTGGAATCTCCCTGCTCAGTATAGTGGGGAAAGTCTTTGCTCGAGTCGCTCTGAACAGGCTCCAGAAGCTGGCCGAGCGTGTCTACCCTAAGGCACAGTGTGGCTTTCGTGCAGAGAGATCGACCATTGACATGCTGTTCTCCCTTCATCAGTTACAGGAGAAATGCCGCGAACAACAGATGCCCCTCTACATTGCTTTCATTGATCTCACCAAAGCCTTTGACCTAGTCAGCCGACGTGGTCTCTTCAGACTACTAGAAAAGATTGGATGTCCACCAAAGCTACTAAGTATCATCACCTCATTCCATGACAATATGAAAGGCACAATTCAACATGGCGGCACCTCATCAGACCCCTTTCCTATCCTGAGTGGCGTGAAACAGGGCTGTGTTCTCGCACCCACACTTTTTGGGATTTTCTTCTCCCTGCTGCTTTCACATGCGTTCAAGTCTTCTGAAGAAGGAAATTTCTTCCACACAAAATCAGGTGGCAGGTTGTTCAACCTTGCCCGTCCAAGAGCGAAGTCCAAAGTACGGAAAGTCCTCATCAGGGAACTCCTCTTTGCTGACGATGCTGCTTTAACATCTCACACTGAAGAGTGCCTGCAGAGTCTCATCGACAGGTTTGCAGCTGCCTGCTATGAATTTGGCCTAACCATCAGCCTCAAGAAAACGAACATCATGGGGCAGGATGTCAGAAATGCTCCATCAATCAATATTGGCGACCACGCTCTGGAAGTGATTCAAGAGTTCACCTACCTCGGCTCAACTATCACCAGCAACCTGTCTCTAGATGCAGAAATCAACAAGCGCATGGGAAAGGCTTCCACTGCTATGTCCAGACTGGCCAAGAGAGTGTGGGAAAATGGCGCACTGACACGGAACACAAAAGTCCGAGTGTATCAAGCCTGTGTCCTCAGTACCTTGCTCTATGGCAGCGAGGCCTGGACAACATATGTCAGCCAAGAGCGACGTCTCAATTCATTCCATCTTCGCTGCCTCCGGAGAATCCTTGGCATCAGGTGGCAGGACTGTATCTCCAACACAGAAGTCCTCGAGGCAGCCAACATCCCCAGCTTATACACACTACTGAGTCAGCGGCGCTTGAGATGGCTTGGCCATGTGAGCCGCATGGAAGATGGCAGGATCCCCAAAGACACATTGTTCAGCGAGCTCGCCACTGGTATCAGACCCACCGGCCGTCCATGTCTCCGCTTCAAAGACGTCTGCAAACACGACATGAAGTCCTGTGACATTGATCACAAGTCGTGGGAGTCAGTTGCCAGCGTTCGCCAGAGCTGGCGGGCAGTCATAAAGACAGGGCTAAAGTGTGGCGAGTCGAAGAGACTTAGCAGTTGGCAGGAAAAAAGACAAAAGCGCAAGGGGAGAGCCAACTGTGTAACAGCCCAGACGAACAAATTTTTCTGCAGCACCTGTGGAAGAGCCTGTCACTCTAGAATTGGCCTTTTATAGCCACTCCAGGCGCTGCTCCACACACCACTGACCACCTCCAGGCACTTACCCATTGTCTCTCGAGATAAGGAGGCCAAAGAAGATTGGTTAAATATTAGAAAAGGAGCCCAATTAGTTTAAGTGCGTAAATGATTGAGCTTTTACATCCAAATTTGATTTTTTTTAAAAGTATGTGTTTTAGGCCGTTTAATAATCATAACACTAAGAAAAATGAAGAATGGCAATCAGAGGGTTACGCATTTAAATTGAGAATCAAACTGGTATGTAGCAAACAGTTTGGCAACAGTTCAAACCTCAAAACATAGGCACAGAAAGTAACACCAGAGATAATTATGCATGTGAAATTGGTTACATTAGAATGAGACAACATAGGAAGGAGAAAACAATACAATTGACTATGTAGAGATTAATCCTGAAGCCATCCCCATAGTTTACAGTTTCCCAAAGCTAAGCAGAACTCCCCAACTCTACCACGGTTGACCCCCAAAGGATAAGGTTGTGTGTCTGTGTTGTCAACATCAAGGGATACTCTTGAAAGGATGGGGAGTACAGCATAAAAAGATAGAGATGAAAGGGCTAACCAAATTGCAGAGCTGGCTCAAAAGGCTCAACATGTTACTATTACATTCTTCTTAGGAATATGGAGGGCCATGGAACAGAGATAGGAGGTGGCCATTCAGCCCCTCAAGCCTGTCATGCAATTCAAATTAATGTCATGCCATTAAAATTAATCATGGTTGATCTGTATTTTAACTACATTCACCCGCCTTGGTTCTGCAACCCTTAAGACCCATGCCTAATAAAAAATCTTTTGAGCTCACATTTTAACCCAAATTTCTATTGGATGGTTCCAATTATTCCAAACAGAGAACTATGTACTTAGGACAGCAGAAGTATTCACCACTCATATTTACTGTTATTGCCCACCCACCTAACATGAAAGTCTGCGTACAAATCTAGATACCCACTCCATAAACTTTGTTCCGAATTGGCTCAGTTTTGCAATTACGGCAATAACCAACTTTTTGTCAATTTTACCATCAAGTTTATTTTTTTGTAGTATAGAGGAGAAATACTGCAACTTTCTGCTGAAAATCAAGTAATTAGGTTGCAGAAACCAAAGCTTAAAATTAAAATCATACAAAGTGGCAAACTTCTGACCATTAAACTTCGGTGCAGCCCAGAGGTTGACACAGGAACAGACAGCACCATTCACAACAGGGGTGTTCTGATGAAAGGTCACAGACCTGAAACGCTAACTCTGTTTCTCTCGCCACAGATGCTGCCTAACCTACTAGGTATTTCCAGCATTTTCTGTTTTTATTTTACAACAGGGGCATGTCTATTTCAACTCTCACCAAAAGCAACCAGAAATGCAAATGCTATAGAGGACCAGGTTTAATCAAGGAAATATGTCAACCCATGAGACAGAGAATTCCAGAAAGGTGGGAGGTTAAAAAAAGACAAACACACATTGTATTATTGTGGAAAGCTTGGTGCCTTGGCTTAGATATACCAACCTTCTGCTCTTATACTGCCCAGAAAACACGATTAGCAGCATCTAAATTGATCAAGTTTATGTTGTTTAGGACATTAGATGTGTAAATAATTTGGCAGGTTGTATTACTGGTATGTTGTGGCCAATTTGACAACTTAAAATACCTTGGACTAAAATAAAAAGCCACACTGTTGTTGACCGCAGCCTCCATCTCTGCAGCAGTTAAATGGGATTCAATGGTTTAACTACATTATATCAGTGGCTACAGTTCATGCAGAGTTCTTTGAGGTAGTGAAAGGCTCTGTATAAATGCAGGCTCCTTTGTTCTTCCTGAATACCAAGTTGCTCATTTCATGCAATCTTCCACCATGGAGTATGCAATACATTAAAAAATCTGAGACTTAAGCAAAAGGTGACATCAAGTTTCAGGACTCAATAAAAAGATTTAATGATGGGACTATAAATTTTGATAAAACATGGCAACTAGTGCAATATCCAAAATGAAATATGCAAATATGACGACTTTTACTGTTAATTCACAGCAAGTCGAATGCTACCTTCTGGTGCATGCACTCTCTATCAAAGCAATATAGCAGGAAGCATCAAGTTTTTGTTTACCCTTCATCGTCTCTGGGTCAAAATCCTGGAACTACCTTCCTAACAGCACTGTTGGTGTACCTATATTCCAAGGACTGCAGCGGTTCAAGGCAGCAGTTCATCACCATGTTCTCAAGGGCAATTAGGGATAGGCAATAAATGCTGGCCTAGCCAGCGGCACCCACATCCCTCAAACGAATAAAAACACCAATTTCCCCTCATCTCAGGGAATAGCAGATCTCTCCATCTACATATTTCATCGTATGCTAGAGCGCTGCTCATCAGCCGTTGCCTGTCACTGAAAATTCTATTAAAAGCGGGGATTTGAAGTTTACATGTCTCCTTATGCCAGCGTCTTCAGCCCCATCACAAACTCTGTACCCTTGCCACAAATTCCATCACCCTACCAGTCATTGCCTCAGCTGAATCACAGATTGCTATATGACCCGGAGTTGAGTTTCCAACCCCATATTCTTTGCACCACAAAGACTGCCTACTTCTACCTCTACAACAATCACCCATCTCTGCCCCTGCATCATCCAATCTGCTGCTGAAACTCTCATCCATGCCTCCGGATTTGACTACTTACTATAAAGCTCTCCCAGCCCACTTCCCATCGTTTAACCCCAAAAACTACAGCTCATTTGCAACTTTGCTGCCAATATCCTAAACTGCATCATGACCCACTCACCTATCACCCAAGTGCTCAATACATTGCCACCCGGTCCACCAAGGTCTCAAATTTAAAATTCTCAACCTTGCTCAAATCCCTCCATGGTCTTATTGCTCCTTTTCCCTGTAACCTCTTCCAGCCTTACAACCCTCCGAGAATTCTGCTTTCCTCCAACTCTGACCTCTTGTACATCCCACGCTCCCTTCGCCATTGGCAGCTGTGCTTTCAGGCATTTAGGCTGTTAAGCCCCAGAATTCATTTCTGAAACCTCTCTGTACTTCTAATATGCTCCTTAAAACCCACATCTTTTAACCTTGCAAATATTTCCTTCTTTGGCCCAATATAAATATTGTTTCATTATGCTCTTGTGAAGTGCCTTGGGACGTCCTCTTACATTAAAGTGGCTATATAAATGCAAGTTGTTGGAATCTGAACCAGCCTAACTCCAGAGACAAGCTAGTTCCTAACTCTAGATTTACATTAAATGTTTCATGCTGGTCTGGGATGAAATAATGTAATTCTCAAATAAATTACTATGCTTAGCCATATGGTCATGTATTCTTTAAGAAATAGCTGCAATGACATTCCACCCTTTGGCTTGTGGCCTACAGTTTGAGTTGAACTTTTATAGTAACAACCTGAGGCAACACACCCTTAGGTCCATCCATCCTACTCCCCAAAAGATTTCATTGATGTATCTGGAAACCTAATAACTGACTCAAGTTCCAGAGTGCTCGTTGCTTATCTGTGCTTTCCTGTTGGCATTTTCCAGACTCTAAACATATTCATTAGTTAAAGCCTCTACTTGCAGCCATGAAAAATGCCTTTTTATTCATTCATGGGATGCAAGCGTCACTGGCAAGGCCAACATGTGTTGCCAATCCCTAAATGCCCTTAAGGAGGTGGTGGGGAACCGTCTTCTTGAACTGCTGCAGCCCATGCGATACCCATAGTGCTGAAAGGAAGGGAGTTCCAGGTTTTTAACCCAATGAGTGAAGGAATGATCTAAGTCAGGATAATGTGTGACTTGGAGGGGAACTTGCAAATGGTGGCATTCCCATGCATCTGCTCCCCTTGCCCTCCTAGGTGGTAGAGGTTGCAGATTTGGACGGTGCTGTCGAAGAAGCCTTGGTGAGTCGCTGCAGTGCATCTTGTAGATGGTACACACTTCTGCCACGTTGCATCAGTGGTGAAGGGAGTGAATGTAGGAGGTGGTGGATGCGGTGCTGATCAAGCGGGATGCTTTGTCCTGAACGGCGTTGAGTTTCTCGAGTGTGTTGGACTGCACTCATCCAGCCAAGTGGAAAGTATTCCATCACACATCTGACTAGTGTCGTGTAGATGGTGGACAGGCTTTGGGGAGCCAGGAGGTAAGTTACTCACTGCAGAATTCAGAGTCTCTGACCTGCTCTTGTAGCCACAGTATTTATATCACTGCTCCAGTTCAGTTTCCAGTCAATGGTAACCCCCCAGGATGTTGATGGTGGGGGATTCAGTGATGTACATGCCATTGAATGTCAAGGCAAGATGGTCAGGTTCTCTTTTGTTGGACAAAGAGATTGCCTGGCACTTGTGTGGCAGGAATGTTACTTGCCACTTATCAGCCCAAGGCTGAAAGTTGACCAAGTCATGTTGCATATGGACACAGACTGCTTCAGTATCTGAGGAATTGAGAGTGGTACTAAACAGCATAAAATTATTAGCGAACATCCCCACTTCTAACCTTATGATGGAGGGAAGGTCATTGATGAAGCAGCTGAAGATGGTTGGGCCTAGGACATTACACTGAGGAACTCTTGCAGCAATGTCCTGGAACTTAGATATTTGGTCTCCAATAACCACAGCCAGCTTCCTTTGTACTAGATATGACTCCAACCAATGGAGAGCTCCTCCCCCATCCCAGATTCCTATTGACTTCAATTCTGGCAAGGCTCCTTGATGCCACACTCATTCAAATGTTGCCTTACTGTCAAGAGCAGTCACTCTCACCTCACCTGGCAGGATATTGCTGAGTAGGTGCCACTTGATAGCACCGTCGACAACACCTTCAATCACTTTACTGACGAACGAGAGTCGAGTCATGGGGCAGTAAATAGACCAGATTGGATTTGTCTTGCTTTTTGTGGACAGTACATAGCTGGGTGATTTCCACATTTATCCTGGGCAAAATTTTATCCTGGAAAAATATGCATATTCCACCCATTTGCCAATTACAAATCACTAATCTCCCAAATCGCTCACATTCTCAATTTCCAGCCAAATTGCTTTCACATGCATGTGACACGACACCTCCCATGAACTGTGCCCCTACCCAATTCCACTACCAACCTCTAATTCATTATATGATGTTTGGTATATTGCTACATACCTTGAGCTTTAACAAAAACAAGACAGAAAAATAGAGATCAGTAAAGGTTTAATTCCCCCTTCCCCCCCCACCACCAGGAATTGAAGTTACAGTAGGTGGGGTGGGTGGCACAAAGTTGGATCATCTGACGGATACGAGCAGCAACTGGCTTTTCACAGCTTCCCCCCCCACCCCATACACTCCTAAATCACACATGGATGAGCATACTGAGACACTGGGAGATGTAGAGAAGGGTAGTGGGGAGATGTGTGTATGTGCACATACACGTGACTGAAACAGACACACAGAATTGTAGATATTACAATGAAAAAGTGTGCACCATCCCTACGGAGAGGGAAACAATGAATTGAGAAATGAAGAACAAAGTTATGCAAAGGTATAATTTTTAGTGTCATACTACGTTTAAATGTCCATAGACATTTTGCATCCAATGAATCCTTTGTAAAGTCCAGTAACTGTCATTATGTCCAAAAACATAGCAGCCACTCTGCCAGCAACTTCCAAAACAGCAGAGAGTTGAAAGACAAGTTCATTTTTTTTCTTCAAGTGGTTGACACGAGATTTTCCCATTCTTTCAGGGTGCCATGTGATCTTTAGCCTCTGCAGTTACTTAAAAAATTTTTTAAATACGTAAAATGTTTTCAATTTTTCAACAATTTGAATTAAAAATTAAGACAACAAATAAACTGGGGATTTTTTACAAATATAATTTAACTGAAGCAACAAAACTGAGGAACAAAATAGCCAAGTAGCATCTTGATTTTAACATTTCATTAAATGGAAAGCACATCTGAATATAGCAATGCCTCAGTACTACAATTAATTATCAGTCTACATTATGCTGTCAAGGAAGAGAACATTTTAAAATCCAGGGCCATGCTACAAAGATCACAATAATACACTGTGTGTTACACATAAACTGTTAGATCATGGTAGCACAATAGCCTCTGATTCACTGTAAATAGTGATGCAATGGAATCTTTTAGCTAGACAAATAAAAACATCAGGAATAGGAGTAGGCCATTCAGAACCTCAAACCTAATCTAATATTAAATTAGATTATGGCTGATCTGCATCTCAATTTCACTTACCTGCCTTCACTCTAACTCTTGCCCCTTCCTTACTAAAATCTAGCCATCTTTCTTGAAAACTGATTGCCCATAGCCTTTTGGAGGGGGGGGGGGGGGGGGGGAGGAGGGCTAGAAAAGGAGTGCTGCAGATTTCTGCTACCTTTTGTGTAGAAAAAAGTGCTTCCTGACTTCACCCCTAAATGGCCTAGCTCTAATTTGTAGATCATGTCCCCTTGAGGGGAATCAAGCACAAGAGGAAATAGTTTATTCTGAATCTAATCGTATTGAATTATTTTAACATTTTCAACACCTTGATCAGATCATCTCTTACAGAAGAGAAGACAAAACGTTTATTCAGCCTGAACTCATAATTTAACCTTCCAAGCTCCAGTATCATTCTGGCTAATCAGTAGTGTACACACCTAGAGGCCAGTATTCTTCCTGAGGTGCAGTAGCCAAAATTAAACAGTACTTCAGATGGGAGTCAAGCAAATAAAAAAAAAAAAACTTACTTGTAAAGGTCAGGCTGAGGTTGTTCACATTCAATGGCGGCGTTCAAAGAATCTACTTCTATATCTGTACGGAATGCACTGGTGTCCGGCACAGTCAAGTATGTCTTGTCAAGAATTTTTTTAAAATGCAATTTAAAAAAATCAATTAGAATGTAATAGACAAAAAACTAAACCCATGATGTCTGATAATAGGTTATGTTGTGCAAGTTCTAATTTTTACATTCAATAATGCCAAAAAGATGCAGCAAAGGCTACTAACATTACAAAATTTGGAAGTTAGATAAGTGGCAATATGATAAATCAAGAACTACAGAATTGTGATTTTGGGAGATTTTAATTACCCAAATATCAATTGGGATAATTTGAGAGTAGAATAAAGGGTAAGGAGGGGGAAGAATTTCTAGAATGTTTTCAGGAGAACTTTCTTGATCAGTATGTCCTGTCTAATTAGAAAAAAGGCATCGCTGGATCTGGTGCTGGGAAATGAGGTGGGCCAGGTGGACCAAGTGTCTCTAGAGGACAATTTGGGTAAGAGTGATCATTGTATCATAAGGTTTAGACCAGTAATGCAGAAAAACAAGGAACAAAATACAGTAGATTAGAAGAGGGCTGATTTCAACACGATGAGAAGGGATCTAGCCAGGGTAGAATGGAACCAAAGACAGTCAGCAACAGCTCTATCAGAACAATGGGTTATCTTTAAGGAAGAGATGCCTCAAGTACAGACTAGGAACATTCCAACAAGGGTGAAAGCTAGGGGAACCAAGAACAGGTCTCCTTGGCTGACCAGGATGATAGAGATAAAAACAAGAAATGCTGGAACCACTCAGCAGGTCTGGCAGCATCTGTGAAAAGAGAAGCAGAGTTAACGTTTCGGGTCAGTGACCCTTCTTCGGAACTGACAAATATTAGAAAAGTCACAGGTTATAAGCAAGTGAGGTGGAGGTGGGGCAAGAGATAACAAAGGAGGTCTAGATTGGACCAGGCCACATAGCTGACCAAAAGGTCACGGAGCAAAGGCAAACAATATGTTAATGGTGTGTTGAAAGACAAAGCATTAGTACAGATTAGGTGTTAATACACTGAATATTGAACAGCAGCAAGTGCAAACCTGAAAAAAAAAAAGTGGGTAAGCAAACTAGACAAACTAAGATGAAATGAAATAAATGCAAAAATAAAGATTGTAAAAAATGTTAAAAAAAAAGAAAAAATAACTAAAAATGAAAGTAAAATGGGGGGCTGTCATGCTCTGAAATTACTGAACTCAATATTCAGTCCGGCAGGCTGTCGTGTGCCTAATCGGTAGATGAGATGCTGTTCCTCGAGCTTGCGTTGATGTTCACTGGAACACTGCAGCAATCCCAGGACAGAGATGTGTGCATGAGAGCAGGGGGAGCGTTGAAATGGCAAGCAACCGGAAGCTCAGGGTCCTGCTTGCGGACTGAGCGGAGATGTTCCGCAAAGCGGTCACCCAGTCTGCGCTTGGTCTCCCTAATGTAGAGGATGATAGAGATGTTGATTAAGAAACCAAAAAAAAAGTGTATGATGCATGTCAGGCGAACTCATCAACTGAGAACCAGCTATATACAATAAGTGAAGAAGGGAGATGAAGAGCAAAATAAGACTGTCAAAGAGAATATGAAAATAGAATGCCAGCCAACACAAAAGGGAACCCAAACATCTTTAACAGACATGTAAATAGTAAGCAATTAGTGAGGAGGAGGAATGGGGCCTATTAGGGACAGAGAGGGTAATATATGCTTAGAGGCATAGGGCAAGGCTAATATACTTTAAGTACTTTGTAGTAGTTTTCACTAAAGAAATGGAGGCTCCCAAAATATCAGTAAAATCAAAGAGAGTAGAGGTAATGGATAGGATTAAAATTGAGAGGGGGCAGGTACAAAAATCGCTGGCTCTGCTTAAGGTAGATAAGTCACCTGGTCCGGATGGCTTGCATCCTAGGTTGCTAAAGGAAGTGGGGATGGCAATAGCCGAAGGGCTTGCCATAATCTTACAATATTTCTTGGATACAGGAAAATGCCAGAGGACTGGAGAGTAGCTAATGTGACAACCTTATTCAAGAAAGGGTACAAGGGCAGTCCTAGCAACTACAGGCCAGTTAGTTTAATCAGTGGTGGAGTAAGGTTTTAGAAACAATAATCAGTGAAAATATCAACAGACACTTCTGAGAAGTGAGGCAATTAAGGATAGCCATCACGGATTTGTGAAAGGCAGATCATGCTTGACTAATCTAATTGAATTTATTGATGAAGTAACATAAAACATAAGAAACAGGAGCTGGAGTAGGTCATTCAGCCCTTTGAGCCCACTCCACATTCAATAAGATCATGGCTCATCTACTTCAACACCATTTTCCTGCACTATCCCCATATCCCTTGATCTTTTTAATGTGTAGAAATCTATCGATCAAGGTCTTGAAGATACTCAACGACTGAGCCTCCACAGCCCTCTGGGGCAGAGAATGTCAAAGATTCACCACCCTCTGACAGAAGAAATTCTTCCTCATCTCAGTCCTAAATGGCCTGCCCCTTATTCTGAGACTGTGTGCTCTGGTTCTGGACTTCCTAACCATCTTTCCTGCATCTACCCTGTCGAGCCCTGTAAGAATTTTATGTTTGAATGAGATTACCTCTTATTCTTCTAAATAAGAGAATAAAGGCCCAGTCTATTTAATCTTTCCTCATAGGACAATTCCTCCATCCCAAGAATTAGTTTGGTGAGCCTTCACTGCACTCCCTCTTTGGCAAGTTTATCATTCTTTAAGTAAGGAGATGAAAACTGCACACAATACACCAGGTGCAGTCTCACCAAGGCTCTATATAACTGCGCTAAGACAACTTTACTCCTATACTCAAATCCTCTTGTAATGAAGGCCAACATACTATTTACCTTCTTGACTGCTTGCCGTACCAGCATGTTAGCTGTCAGTGACTCATGAACAAGAACATCCAAGTCCCTTTGAAGTTCAACACTTTCCAGCCTCTCACCATTTAAGAAATACTTTGTATTTCTGTTTTTCCTACCAAACTGGATGACCTCACAGTTCTCCACATTGTATTCCATCTGCCAAATTTTTGTCCACTCGCTTTGCCTCTCCAAATTTCCTTGCAGCATCCTCACACGTCCACCTAGTTTTGTGTCAGCTGCAAACTTGGAAAAATTACATTTAATCCCCATATTCAAATCATTCATATAAATTGTGAACAGCTGGGGCATGAGCACTGATCATTGTGGTACCCTTATAGGAAGGATGTGATTGCACTGGAGGTGGTGCAGAGGTGATTCACCAGGATGTTGCCTGGGATGGAACATTTAAGCTATGAAGAGAGGTTGGATAGGCTTGGGTTGTTTTCACTGGAGCAGAGAAGACTGAGGGGTGATCTGATCGAGGTGTACAAGATTATGAGGGACATGGACAGGGTGGATAGGGAGCAGCTGTTCCCCTTAGTTGAAGGGTCAGTTATGAGGGGACAGAAGTTTAAGGTGAGGGGCAGGAGGTTTAAGGGGGATTTGAGGAAGAACTTTTTTACCCAGAGGGTGGTGACGGTCTGGAATGCACTGCCTGGGAGGGTGGTAGAGGCGGGTTGCCTCACATCCTTTAAAAAGTACCTGGGATGAGCACTTGGCACATCATAACATTCAAGGCTATGGGCCAAGTGCTGGCAAATGGGATTCGGTAGACAGGTCAGGTGTCTTTAATGTATCGGTGCAGACTCGATGGGCCGAAGAGCCTCTTCTGCACTGTATTATTCTGTGATTCTGTGATACCCCACTAGTCTCAGCCCGACAACCTGAAAATGACCCATTTATTCCAACTCTCTTTTCTGTTTGTTAACAAGTTCTCAATCCATGCCAGTATATTCCCCCCAATCCCATGTGCTCTAATTATGTTTACTAATCTCTTGTGGGACCTTGTCAAAAGCTTTCTGAAAATCTAAATTTACCACATCCACTGATCCCCCTCATCTATTCTGCTAGTTGCATCCTCAAAAAACTCTAACAGGTTTTGTTAAACACCATTTCCCTTTCATAAAGCCTTGCTCACTCTGCCCAATCCTACCATTATTTTCTATATTCTTTATTATAGATTCCAACATTTTCTCTACATCTGATGTTAGACCAACAGGTCTGTAGTTGCCCATTTTCTCTCACCCTCCAATTGCCACCTTCCAATCTGCAGGAACCATTCCCGAGTCTATAGAATTTTGAAAGATAACCACCAATGCATCTACTATCTCTACAGCCACCTCTTTCAACACTGTGGGATGCAGATCAGGTCGAGGGGATTTATCTGCTTTAAGTGCCATTAATTTCTCTAGCACTTTTTTTTTTTAAAAATACTAATGTCTTGCTGTTCTTCATTTACTCTCGAATCCCCTCGAATCTCTATTATTTCTGCGAGATTTATAGTATTTTCCTCCATGAAGATAGACACAAAGTATTTATTTAGTTTCACTACCATTTCTTTCTTCCCTATTATAAATTCTCCTGACTCCACCTGTAATGGAATCACATTTGTTTTTGCTAATCATTTCCTTTTCACATACCTAAAGGCTTTTACAGTCCGTTTTTATGTTTCTCACTAGTTTACTCTCATATTCGATTTTCCCTTTAATTTTTTTCTTGATCCTCCTGTGCAGAATTCTAAAATGCTCCCAATCCTTAGGCTTACTTTTTGGCAACTTTATATGCCTCTTCCTTTGATACAATACAATCCTTGATTTCTTTCGTTAGCCATGGTTGAAACACTTGCCTTGTTGGTTTTTTGTGCATTGAAGGATGTATTTTTGTTGTAAACTATTGTCATGAAGGTGTTTCCATTATGAATATTTTTTGAGGACAAGTTTTAAAGACTGTGAAAATTGGTTCATTTGCAAGACTGAAGATGCCTGGATTTGCTGTTTTGTTTTGAAACAAGGGTTACTGGAAGGACACTTTGGATTAAAAAAACATACTGGAAGAGACAACAAAGTGCAATATAAACATAGGAACCTTGCTGGCTATTGGAGTTGTTTACAGAGAAGTCACATGTCATGTCTAGGTATATGATTGTCAGGAGTTTTGGCTTTCAGATTTGGGCCTGGTCTGCTTGAATGCTCAGTTGGTGTGTAGCCGAAGGGAGAAGTCACCTGCCTGGTTTTGGAAAATCTTCAGAGAATCCAGTGTGATAGCTGAAACCACTGATACAGTAATTCTCCCAACGTCTTCTAAACAGAACTGCTCCAGAAAGATCCCAGTGACGGCCGTCTATGTGCCCTCAGATGCCAGACCAAAGGCCATCTGGAACATTCCATATCTTATCCTTTTTCTTCAAGAACTGACAATATTTTGGCCAAAGTATTTTTATTTATTTTTTTTAAAGTTGATCGCTGCAGAGCCAGTTTTTTCCATTTTTCTTTATTTTTTCTTTAATGTGTGTGTTTGTGCGCGCGCGCATGCGCACGGTTATTTTAGTATTTATACTATTTCAAACTGTGTGTTAATAAGCTTTGCATCTTTATTGAACAAGTCTTGTTTTATAATAAATCACTAACTTTGTTGTTTACTAAAAGAAACCTGGTTGATGGATTTTTATTCCAAAGCTAATAAAATATATAATTGGCCGCATCAGTTACTGGGTAAAACATCTAAACATATGTTTTGACCAGTGGAGTATTAGAACTAGAGAAAGACAGTGCATTCCTACAACCTTGGTTGTAACACTATGTATTAGTTCTTTAAATGTTATCCATTGCCTGTCTACCGTCATACTTTTTAAACAGTTTCCCAATCCACCATAACCAATTTGCCCCTCATACCTTCATAGTTTTCTTTGCTTAGATTTAAGACCCTAGTTTCTGATTGAACTACATCACTTTCAAACTTAGAATTTTACATTATCATATTTTGGTCACTCTTTCCTTAAGCCTCCTTTATAACATTAATTAGCCCTTTTTCATTGTAAAATACTAGATCTAAAGTAACCCATTCCCTGGTTGGTTTCTCAGCGTACTGCTCTAGAAAACCATCTTGCATACATTCCAAGAATTCGTCCCCCACAACATTAGTACTAATTAGGTTTACCCACTCTATATTCTTTCTTTCTTTCTTTTGGGCCTCCTTATCTCGAGAGACAATGGATACGCGCCTGGAGGTGGTCAGTGGTTTGTGAAGCAGCGCCTGGAGTGGCTATAAAGGCCAATTCTGGAGTGACAGGCTCTTCCACAGGTGCTGCAGAGAAATTTGTTTGTTGGGGCTGTTGCACAGTTGGCTCTCCCCTTGCGCCTCTGTCTTTTTTCCTGCCAACTACTAAGTCTCTTCGACTCGCCACAATTTAGCCCTGTCTTTATGGCTGCCCGCCAGCTCTGGCGAATGCTGGCAACTGACTCCCACGACTTGTGATCAATGTCACACGATTTCATGTCGCGTTTGCAGACGTCTTTATAACGGAGACATGGACGGCCGGTGGGTCTGATACCAGTGGCGAGCTCGCTGTACAATGTGTCTTTGGGGATCCTGCCATCTTCCATGCGGCTCACATGGCCAAGCCATCTCAAGCGCCGCTGACTCAGTAGTGTGTATAAGCTGGGGGTGTTGGCCGCTTCAAGGACTTCTGTGTTGGAGATATAGTCCTGCCACCTGATGCCAATTATTCTCCGAAGGCAGCGAAGATGGAATGAATTGAGACGTCGCTCTTGGCTGGCATACGTTGTCCAGGCCTCGCTGCCGTAGAGCAAGGTACTGAGGACACAGGCCTGATACACTCGGACTTTTGTGTTCCGTGTCAGTGCGCCATTTTCCCACACTCTCTTGGCCACTCTATATATTTAGTTTGAAATCCCCCATGATTACTGTATTACCCTTGTTACACACACCTCTAATTTCCTGATGTATACTGTGATTTACATTACCACCGCTGTTTGGTGGCTTATAAACAACTCCCATTGTTTTCTGCCCCTGCCGTTTCCTAGTTCCACCCAAACTGATTCTACGTCTTGATCTTTTGAACTAAGGCCATCTCTCATGACAGTACTAATGCCCTCTTCAATTAACAGAGCTACTCCACCACCTTTTCCCAGCTTCCCATCCTTCCTGAATGTCACGTATCCTTGGATATTCAGATCCCAGCATTGGTTTCCTTGTAGCCATATCTCTGTAATGGCTATCAGGTCATACATATGAATTTCAATTTGAGCTGACAATTCATCTGTTTTATTGTGAATGCTGCGGGAAGATAGAGCCCTTCATTCATTTTTTTCCTACTGTTTTTGTAAACTCTGGCCCTATCTGCTGGCACAGTCTTAAGTTTGCAATCACTGTCTCTTTCTGCCATATTCTGATCATTACCTTTATTGCCACCTTGATCTATTGCCTTGTCATTTCCCTTTAATTTACTCAATCTTCCCAGACATGATTCCTCCCTCCCCTCAGTACAGTTTAAAGCCTTCTCGACGTCCCTAGTTATATCACTCACTAGGACACTGGTCCCAGCACGGTTCAGGTGATGTCTGTCCCAATGGTACAGCCTCCACTATCCCCAGTACTGGTGCCAGTGCACCAAGAACCAGAACCCACATCTCCCACACCAGTCTTTGAGCCACACATTCATTGCTCCAATCATATTTACCCTATGCCAATTTGCACGCGGCTCAGGTAATAATCCAGAGATTATTACCTCTGAGGTTCTGCTTTTTAATTTAGTGCCGAGCTGCTCATACTCCCTATGCAGAACCACTTTCCTAGTCCCATTTAAGTCATTAATACCTACACGGACCACGACAACTGGAGCCCTCCCCTCCCACGGCAAGTTCCTCTCCAACCCTAAGCAGATGTCCTGATCCCTGGCACCAGGCAACACAGTCTTCTGCACTCTCACTCATGGCTGCAGAGAACAGTGTCTATCCCCACTGACTATTCTGTCCCCTACTAACTACATTCCTTTTAACTCCTCTCCTCCCCCCCCCACCCACTTGAATAGCTTCCTGTACCATCTGTTCATCCACACTACAGCCCTCGCTCTTGTTCAGACAAGCTGCACAAACCTCAAGCTTGCTGCTCAATTGCAACAACTGAGGTTCCTCCACTCACAACTTCGCAATCCCCTTACCCATCTGACTCAGTCACACTCTCCTGTTCCTGTCCCTGACCACTGACCAAATCAGACGACCCTATCCGAAGGGGTGTGACTGCCTTCAAAAGCAAAGTGTCCAGGTAAATTTCCCCATCCTTGATGATGCACAATATCAGCAGCTCGACCTCCAGCTCATTGACTGAGCCAAGACTCTTCAAGCCGCAGGCAGTATAGATGTGGTTGCCACGGATTGCAGTGGCATCCAGGAACTCCTACATGCTGCAGCCGCGACACATCACCTGTCCTGCCACCTTTATTGTGTGAAATTTATTTTTCTTAATTATTTTTTGTCCCCCTCTTGACCGAACTCCCTCACTCAGCATACTCCCAACTTCACACACTGTGCACTCAAGCAGCAGAGACCCCTATGTTTATAACCTCTGAAAAACAATGAGTGAGCTCTGCTGGAGCTCAGAAAACAGTTTAAGCTAGCTTCCTAATTAACTAGCCACAGCTGCTCAGAGCTTCTATATCCCTGATTAATTCTGGGAGAAGCTTAAAAATTACTCTTTAAGAGGCAAGTTAAGTAATTATAGGAACAGGAGTAGGCCATTCAGCCCATCGAGCCAGTCCCGCCATTCAATCAGCTTATGGCTGATCCGCGGCCTAACTCCATATACCTGCCTTTGGCCCATATCCCTTAATATCTTTGCTTAACAAAATCTATCTATCTCAGATTTAAAATAAACTGTTCTAGCTTCAACTACTGTTTGTGGGAGAGAGCTCTAAACCTCTACCACCCTTTGCGTGAAGAAGTGCTTCCTAACATCTCTCCTGAATGGTCTGGTCCTAATTTTTAGATTATGCCCCTAGTTTTAGAATCTCCAACCAGTGGAAATAGTTTATCTTTATCCAGCCTTAATAATTGCTAAATGTAAACAAAAACTAGACTTGAGAGAGATTAACCCTCAAGATCCCCTCCCTCACTCAATTCCCGACTTCACATTCTGTGCACTCAAGCAGCACTCAGAGACCCCTGCACTTATACTCTCGACAGAGAAGGTTGATGAAGGGAATGTGGTGGATGTTGTATATATGGATTTTAAGAAAAAATTGATAAGGTACCACATAAAAGGCTGGTTAACAAAATTGAGGCACATGGAATTGGAGGATCAGTGTCCAATTGGATAAATAATTGGCTTAAGGACAGAAACAGCAAATTGTGGAAAATGGTTTCTTTTCAGACTAGAGGATGATAGACTGGTGTTCCCCAAGGGTCAGTGCTGGGACCGCTGCTTTTTTTGTTATATATAAATGACTTGGATCTTGGAATAGAGTAGAATCTCAAAATTTGCTGATGACACCAAACTTAGAGGTGCGGCAAACAGGATGATATGAATCGCTTGCAGCTGGTCATAGATAAACTAGCATAATGGGCAGAGAGGTGGCAGATAGAATTTAATACTAACAAATGTGACATTTTGCATTTTGGCAGAAGGAATAGGGAGAGGCAATATATCATTAATAGCACAGTTCTGAAGAGTGCAGTAACAGAGGGAAATGGGGGTGCATGTGCATCGATATTTGAAGGTGGTAGGACATATTGAGAGAGTGGTTAGTAAAGCATATGGGATCTTGGGCTCCATATAGAGGTATAGAGTACAAAAGCAGGGAAGCTATTCTGATCCTTCATAAAGCTCTAATACTGCGTCCAGTTCTGGTCACAATACTTTAGTAAGGATGTGAGGATCCTCGTGAGGGTGCAGAGGATATTTACCAGAATGATTCCAGGAATGAAGAATTTTAGTTACAAGGTTAGGTTGGAAAAGCTGGGTTTGTTCTCCTTAGAACAAAGGAGATTGAGAGGAACTTTAATAGAAGTGTACAAGATTATGACCGACAGGACCCGACTTTACATTATTAAATTATCTGTTTGCGTGAATCAAAAAGAAAACCAGAGTGATCTTACTTGCAATTCCAGATCTCCAGTGCGACACTCACACGCCTTTAATTTTCTATCCAGGGAAAGCTGGCGCCACCGAGGTGGGGTATGGGGGATCCCTGCATTTGCTATGTACTGGGGTGGGGGGAGCAGGGGTCAACTCAGCATTGGTAGTGTAGTTGGTGGTGGTCGGCGGGCAACTCTGCAGTTTCTTCGCAGGGTGGCAGCCATTTAAAAATGCGGCAGCACCTGGAGGAACAGTTGACTCCATCTATGGCGCTGCCGAGGCCGCCCTCGCCACATGATTGGGATGGCAGGGGTCGTGCATATGATAATGAGCTATCGGGCTCAAGATCACGGCAATGTGTGGCCTGGCTGCCATTTTTTTTTCCACCCACCGCTACTCCTGGCAGTGGGGCCACAAGATTCAGGCCATAGAGTGCCCTTAATGTAATAAAATGTCCCAAGGTGCTTCCCATGAGCGTTATGGATCAGAACAGAGATTTCTTGGGGTCCTGGACTATTTAGTGGGTGGGAGGGTAGTTTTGGGAGTAGAACTGAAAACTGACTGGATAAAATATTGGGACAAATCTTCAAAGGTACATCATAATGTGGTTCCTTGAAATCCTATTCATGGTTGAATAATAGTACATGGATTGTTGTTCAGTGGCATTTCTCAAAAGGGGAGGGGATTGGAATGTCTGTTTCATTGCCTTAAATCAGAACACTCATTACAGCTGGAGGCAGAGAGAGACAAAGCAGCAAAGCTTATTTATAGTTCTACTTGTTACTGATGATAAAAAGATTGCTCCTGTTCAGAACTGAAATTACTTGTGAAAGTACAAACTGGATCAGTTCCTGGCACAGAGGTATTGCCATGTCACAATACATTCTGTCAGGCACTTCATATTGTGTGTACGTACAGAAAGTATAAACGATCAATGAAGAATTTAGATACAAACTTTTTAAAAATCTGTCAAGCAGATTTTCTTTACTTGTCTCGTTCTTTTGTTTACTTGTTTCACCTGTCCCATTGCCACTCCCCATTTGTCATGCACCATCAACCCTTTTGTCATTTAATCTCTCTTGCCTGTTTTTGCCTTTGCCGAAGTTCATTTATCCCCCCCTGCCCCATTTCCCTGCCTCTGTAAGTTGCTTAAAACCTAATATATCTCTAACTTTTCCAAGTTCTGGTGAAAGTCATCAACCTGAAACATTAACTCCATTGTTCTCTCTATCGATGCTGCCAGACCCGCTAAGTATTTCCAGCATTTTTTGAAAATCAAGATAAATACGTATTATTTATTAAAAATCTGTATTTGCCTTTGGGATATTGCTTGGTAAGGGATCATCAGAAGAAAATTTATTCCTGTATTATCTAAAATTCTATGCTGCAAGCTTTTATTACACAAAGTCAAAGAGTGATAAATTGTTTTTGTTGGACAGATTTTGGCATACAGCATGGAAACTACTGCAACACAAGTGACAATGTCCAATAAACATTACACTACAGATTTGGAAGATTTACCAGGACTTAGATGCTCAGGTCCAATAGTATGCTTTACCTTCTGACTTGATTCCCCATCCAAACTAGCTGTGGTAACATAGCATGTACCATCTGCTCTGCTCGAGGATAGAAGGATGAGATCACATGGGAACGTTTCATCTTCTTTCACACACACAATATCTCCAACCTACAAAAAAAATCAAAGATCAATGCTCCCCCAATTTTTCTTTGTTGTGTGTAGCTTGTTTTGTTGCACATGTGGTCCCTTCAAGATTGTTGCAGAACCCCGTATGTGCAGATCTTAAACAGTAACGTTGGCTGTGAGCAGCCTGTTTGTTGCACCGCGCGGTACATTCAGTATTGCTGCATGGCCACGCACCTGCACATCTTAGAAGGAACACTGCCAAAGCTTTATTTTTGCCTCAGGTTACAAATGTTGATTTCACTATTTCCTAATCTAATAAGTAGCATACAGTGAACTGCGTAGACATTAAGCCTCCTCTGACGAGTTACAATGCAGTAAACCAAGCCAAGAATTTTAGAGGAAGTCATAAATTACACCGGGGGAATAATTTCTTAATGTTAGCTGAATTCAACAATTTAAATGTTATAGCCTCGAGCTTCCACCCCAGTTTCATTTAATTATGTATACAGTATGTTAGACTTCCACAATCCATGAGCGAAATACAATCAGAATCTCACAGAACCAAATTATGACGACAAATTTGAGGATCTATATTGTGAAAGTCATACCTGTTCCAGTACCTTGACCAAAGTTTACAAATCTTTAAATATGTTCTGCTCAAATTGAGAGAAATGGAAAATGGAGGCAACTTATTTGAGCCAGTCTGACTTACTATCGAGATTTCAAACCAGAATTTGATTTTAAATCCTGTTTGTTAGTTCTGTTTAAAGCAGGTACATAAACATTATATAATTAGCTGGAGTTCCTGAACATCAGTTGTGCAATACAGCAGATAGGCAAAACAGACCAAGACTGGAATTTAAATAACGCTCAAATGGAAATTACAGCAAAGCACATCAGTGAAGTTACATCAAGGGAATCAAAAATGCACAGTTCCACCAAATGAACCTGTGTCCAACTCACACAACATAATGGGAACAACAAATTCTCTAACTCCACGTTCTGACAATGTCAGGGTTTGAACTTTGAGAATAAAAGGAAATGTAGTTGATTAAGAACTAATTCATATGCAAATCAAAGTAAAAAATAACTACAATATTGCAAACCAAGATCCAATGAAATAACTTGCATTTATGTAACTGCCTTTAACTTTACAGAGGAGAAACACACTGAACAGTGTCATGCAGGCCCCCACCTGCCAAAACTGAGGCTCATATTATTTGGCCACATGAACATTAAAACTCAAAATTGTGGCTGGGAAGAAAAGAGGGCCTATCACAAGGATTTGCCAAATCGCTGACTGGAAAGACATTTGCATAGTAACAGACAGTACTTGTAACGGGCAAAGGGCCATTCCCTGTTGCAATTTAATCCACAATGGATCTTTGATCACCAGGTATTGTGTGTAGAGCAGACATTCCAGGGTCGGTTAGAACAAGACAATCCACAAGGGCCAGGACTGGTCAGCCAGTTAAGTCACATGACTGTTGCAGAATGTGAACTGGCCAGAGCTTTGAACTGATCAGAAAGCTCTTTTCTCCTGGACTGAGAACACCCCTCTCCTGTCTGCTCCCATCTCTCTCTCACAGATTTGAAGACCCATTGAAGACACATGAACCCCAGGAGAGAAAAGTCTCCCACAATGAACAAGGTTTAAGAAGAATACTCAGCCCCAACGAATAGCAAGACTACCTACAATCAAGGACTACAGTGAGCTCGAAGCACAGTAAAAAAAAAACCTCTTCAGAGATTGCCTCAAACTTTACTTTATTTTCTTCTGCTCTTTTCTGTCCCTGTTTGCATGTGCATATCGCGTATGCACGCGAGCTTGCAGCGCGGCGTGTATCTGTAGGCGTTTTCCTTATTAGAGTTTAAGTTTAATCAATTTCACTTTTTTTCTTTAAACCTAAGAAAGCCTGTTTATGCTCATTTCTTTGCCTTATAATTGGAAAGTGGTGAACAAGGATTCACCAAGGGGAAGCTCAAAACACAGTACCTTTAAAAATAAAACCCTGTTACAATAAGACCCCTAGACACCTTTCTCACCTGGTCATAACTGTGAAATAAAGTTAGACTAGATGACCAAAAAAGCATGGCTGAAAAGAAGAGCTTTGAGGGTGTTTTTAAAGTTAAAGGGGGAAAAAACTAGCATTGGGTAGTGTTTACGAAGGGAGTTCCAGAGAGTTGAGTGAGAAGGGTGAAAGAACTGTTACCAATGATGGAGCCCAGAGTCACAGCATTGAGACAGAGATGTGGAGCAGCAGTGAGGAGGGAAGTAATAAGGGATTTATAAATTAGGATGACTATTTTGAATGCGCTATTGACTGAAAAGGAACCAATGGATAATGGGCAAGGCCAAGGGTAATGGGCGAGTGGCCATTAATGAGACAAGATTTAGGCAGGAGAATTTTTTTTGAATGTATTGTAGAGCTTGGGAAACTAGTAAAGAAGGCAACAGGAGAAAAAAAGTTGATTATAGAGCTAATTCATATGCAAATCAAAGTCAAAAATAACTACAATATTGCAAACCAAGATCCAATGAAATAACTTGCATTTATGTAACTGCCTTTACATAAAGGTGGCAAAGTGGCGCAGTGGTTATCACCACAGCCTCACAGCTCCAGCGACCCGGGTTCAATTCTGGGTACTGCCTGTGTGGAGTTTGCAAGTTCTCCCTGTGTCTGCGTGGGTTTCCTCCGGGTGCTCCGGTTTCCTCCCACATGCCAAAGACTTGCAGGTTGATAGGTAAATTGGCGATTATAAATTGCCCCTAGTATAGGTAGGTGGTAGGGAAATATAGGGACAGGTGGGGATGTGGTAGGAGTATGGAATTAGTGTAGGATTAGTATAATTGGGTGGTTGATGGTCGGCACAGACTCGGTGGGCCGAAGGGCCTGTTTCAGTGCTGTATCTCTTTAAAAAAAACTAAATATAGACAAAGGTTTCTGTAATGCTGAGAGCCGGGGGCAGGCGGGTGGTGGATGATGGAGGTGGGCAATATTGTTGAGGTGGAAGCAAGTGTGCTCAATAACTTGAAACTCAGCTCAGGGTCCAGTCTGACTCTCAGATTGAAAATATTATGCTTCAGTCTAGTGAGCTGATGGGGTGCTGGGTGAAGTTAGGTGAAGGGCAGCACAGTGGCACAGTGGTTAGCACCGCAGCCTCACAGCTCCAGGGACCCGGGTTCGATTCTGGGTACTGCCTGTGCGGAGTTTGCAAGTTCTCCCTGTGTCTGCATGGGTTTTCGGCGGATGCTCCAGTTTCCTCCCACATCCAAAGACTTGCAGGTGATAGGTAAATTGACCATTGTAAATTTCCCCTAGTGTAGGGAGGTGATAGGGAATATGGGATTACTGTAGGGTTAGTATAAATGGGTGGTTGTTGGTCGGCACAGACTCAGTGGGCCGAAGGGCCTGTTTCAGTGCTGTATCTCTAAATAAATAAAATAAGAGCACAAGTTACAGATTTTGACAGACGTCAAGCAGGATTTCATTAATCCCTATGCTCAAATGGAAGGTCTGATTCATTCACGTCCTGATAGCAGATCAATTCTGACGTTTTGTGGCACAGGTCCTAAAGGAATCTAGTGTTTAGGATTGCTCAGTCTTAAAACTACTTTATAGTGATGTTTTAAAAACAAACTGACCGAAGAGAATTCAAGAGTTATTACAACACCCACGTTTCATTATCTATGCAAGCAAGTTATTAAAAAGAACCAGGAATAAATACGGAAACAGCAAGAGGAAACTTTCAAAATGCAGCAAAGCAAGATTAAATATTTAACATACATATAACAAAAATATGCTGACATCAAACAAAAAAGTGTGCTTTAAGTGAGAATGAATTTTGGAATTAGTTCAAATAGACTTTACAGAGAACATAAGATGCTGACCAGACTTCTTCCAAAATTGATATATACATATATGACTGCACAGGCTTTGCCACCATCCGTGCATTTACATATATATATTTGCATCAATAAATTATGAATTAAGGTATTTCAACATTGGCTTCCCAAGCAGATATAGAACATTAAGTCAGCAGCAGACTTTGGATGGAAGTGAAGAAAGGTTGGCCTTTGGCTGACAACTAAATGGAAACAACAGTGACGTCAATTTGGAAAATCCATCCAACATTCATCATAGTTTGTTGAGTTCAACCTTAAGGTCTATGCTTTGTCTCTTTGGAAAATATCATCAAAGACAATCACTCAATGACAAGTTAAATGGAAATTACAGTTGCAGCTGGAAAATTTCTAATGAAGATAATACCGTGTATTTTTTAGACGTACAAAGTTCTGTTTGAAGGTTTTAGTTTGGCTAATGGCAGATAAGTTAATCAGGAAAACAACAAATCTTATTAAAAAAACAAAGAATTAATAGCAACATCAAAAAGATAGGAAAGATCAGATTTAAAATGGAAATAATGATGAATAATGAAAAACTAAGTGACATAATCCACCTGGAGCAGCAACACCTTGATATATTACTGGAAATAATATTGTTAGCGAACAGTGACCGTAAATATAAACAGGTCATTAAAAGCAAAATCAAGTGGTTCAAACATGGAAATAATATGACTAGCAAGTAGAAGCTAAAAGGGAACTGGATAAATACTTGAAGGAGAAAGAATTGCAGATATATGGGAAAAGAGCGGGGGAGTGGAACTAACTAGACCGCTCGATGGAAGAGTTGGCACAGACTTGATGGGCTGAATGGCCCCCTTTTGTGCTGTACTATTCTATAATTCGTTACAAAGGTAAAAAAAAAAGATCCGTCAGCAGCTCTGCCTATCTGGTCAAGGAACAGCACAGGCGATTGAAAAACTTGTTAATCAGTTCCAATTTTAGTGCTATACTCAGCAAGTCTGAAGTTGATTAAATGAAAACTGTATGGATTGAGGAATAACTCACCCAGCTAGTTATTCAGCAATTTAAAGTCTTTTGAAAAAGAAAATTGCCTTAAAATTGATTTTTTTCTTGGAATTACATAACTGAAGAGCTTCAGTGCTCATTTTTTGTTCAAATATCCTTTATATTATCCAAGTTGAAGGTTTTCTGTAAAGGTATTTCTAAATAATAGACAAACTAATAGCTTGATTAGTTACTATCTTTGAAAAAGCGTCACCCCGCCCCCCGCGCCCATAATGCTGCACTTGCCCTCACTAATAGGCTTATACTGTATAAAATCTTTCTTGAATTTTCACTGTCATTTGGTATTGCTGGCAAGGATGGCACCACCCAGTTTCACCAGGCAATGTGAACATGCATATAGTGCCTTTCACAACCTCAGGATGTCCAAAAACACTTTACAGCAAATTAAGTATTTTTGAAGTGCAGTCACTGTTGTAATGTAGAAAACGTGATGATGAGCAGATAAATATTAGACAGCCCTTTTTTGAAATTGTGCCATGGGATCTTTTACCTCCATCTGACAGGGTCTCCACTTAATGTCTCAGCTGAAAGACTTCACCTCAGTCACTACTGCACTGGAATGCTAGCCTGATTGGTGTGTTCAGGTCCTGGAGTGGGACTTGAAACCACAACTTCCTGACTCAGAGGAGAGAGTATTGCCCACTGAGCCACAGCTAACTGTGCTGTGTGGGCAGCACAGTGGCGCAGTGGTTAGCACCGCAGCCTCACAGCTCCAGCGACTCGGGTTCGATTCTGGGTACTGCCTGTGCGGAGTTTGCAACTTCTCCCTGTGTCTGCGTGGGTTTTCGCCGGGTGCTCCGGTTTGCTCCCACCTCCAAAGACTTGCAGGTTGATAGGTAAATTGGCCATTGTAAATTGCCCCTAGTGTAGGTAGGTGGTAGGAGAATGGTGGGGATGCAGTAGAGAATATGGGGTTAATGTAGGATTAGTATAAATGGGTGGTTGTTGGTCGGCACAGACTCAGTGGGCCGAAGGGCCTGTTTCAGTGCTGTATCTCTAAATAAAAATAAAAAAATAAATAAATAACATTTCTGACAGTGGGTAATAACTGGAGAGGAACGATGCCATTCTCACATACCACGGAGTTGTCAAATAGACTTGTTATCCGTGGGGGACAGTGGAGGTATCCTCACCTTAATGTGCAAGTGAAATAAGGGAAAATCAGCCCCCTTTGATCCTGTCATTTATCTTTTATCTCTCTCAGGTTGCAGTTAGACTGTGCAGAATAAACTATGAGAAAATTGTTTAAGTACACTGTAGATACATAGCGGGTGGGGGAGGGAACACCATGCCACAAGTCAATTTCAGCAGCAATGCGTGTCACTGATCTGACCATTTGCACAATTTTAGCAGTCGTGGATTTTGATTTTTTCTTTAAAAAAGCACAACTTAAGTGATTAGTGAGAAAGATGGTTTTAAAAGTTATGACTGGGTTTCTAAAACAGATTTTTTTTTTTCTCACTCTGTTTTTGGGATTCAATTGCTAGCATTATTTCTTCATCAAGTACACCTGTTAATTTACTCAGAACTCGCACTGTATTGGGATCCAACGGGAGCAAGCAACATACTGCAAGAAACGTTTTGGTATTACGTATTAAGTTCATTTGATTTTTCAGCATAATAAAGCAACAAGAGAACTGGTGCATTCCATCCAATGAAACGTTTTATGTCAGCAGTGCTACCTGAATTTTTTCACTTTGTTTTTCTACTATTCTTCCCCCATCAACAACATAAACCGGACTTTTATTCACAGCATGATCTGCTTTGTGTCTGAGCCAATCTTCATAGCCCTGTAAAGTGCAAAAAAGCAACAGTAAAACAAACAACAAGCTTAGCAAGTTTTATTACTTTGTGAATTACTTGGATGCATGATCGCAGTGTACACAGTGCAAATGTATCTTTCTACTTTAGCATCTGTATATTATTCAAATACACAGGGCAATAAATGTTGCCTTACTAGTGTTGCCCACATTCCAGTCCCAAGTAAAGGGGAAGTATTGTAAAGAATCAAATTTTTACTTGTGAAGTAGGTTCTTGATAAGTAGATTCTTGATAAGTAGATTTGTTTCAGATTTAATAATGAAGTTTTATGCAGAATTCTGTATCATATGGCAAGATTACTCTTAACGTACGTAATTGCAATAGGCATCTTACTTGTTTGATTGCAGTTACAATAATCACGAAAAAGAGTGGCAGTCCACTTGTTACCGGGCTAGTTGGAGTATCAACAATAACCTGAGAGGTGTGGGAAAAAGATTTGGTAATTACAGTAATTACTGTTTAGCACCAAAGTGTAATCCAGACAACAGTAAAGTGCTTAAACATCAGCACAGCAACATTTACACAATAAAAAAGTATAATCGGCTTAGAAAGAATAATTGTTTGAACAACCAGGCAACAGATCCATCGTAGTACAGGACTACAGATTCACAGCAGTGTCAAATCATTCATTTCATACATGTTACTAGTAAGAGTTCAGTTTTTCCCCCCAAGTAGTTCAGCTTACCTGTACAAGAAATATGATAAGAAAGTAAAAATTAGCAATTCTTCTGAACTGTTCAAACAGATTTTTCGGAATGAAGTTCCAGTATGTGTACTGTGAGCGGAAAAAGGGAAAGAGAGATCAGCTTAACTACCACCTCAAAGGTTTTCAGTCTCACTGCTTTCAAATAGTAATAAAGAAACACCTAGGAACAGAAGCAGGCCATTCAGCCCCTCAAACCTGTTCTGCTATTCTATTAAGAGCATGGCTGATTTGCATCTCTAATCCACTTACCCACATATTCTCCATTTCCCTTGATACTTTTTTGTTAGGGTTCTCATGAAAGGTCACTGACCTGAAACGTTAACTGCTTCTCTCTGCACAGATGCTGTCTGACCTGCTGAGTATTTCCAGCACTTTATTTTTATTTTAGATTTCCAGCATCTGCAGTATTTTACTTTTATTTATTTAAAAAATGCATCAATCTCAGCCTTGCATTTTTCAACTGACTCCAGCCTTTTGCAGGGCAGAGCATTCTAGATTTCCACAACCATTTGAGAAACAACACTTCCTGATTTTGCTAACGGCTTAGCTTTAATTTTAAGATTCCCCAACCAGAGGAAAATGTTTCTCTGTATCTACAATATTGAATCCCTTTATCATATTTAAACACCTAAATTATATCACTCCTATAGTCTACACACATTATCCTTGAATACACTATTAAACTGAATAGGTCCTTTTATTAGCATGTTAATCTTTATGCTCGGATTGTAGATTTTTAGGTTTAAAATAAATTTTTTAGCGAATAGATGAGTGTCTGCAACCAGTGCAGTTCATAATGAATGCTAACTCAATTGTGTTTTTTTCTGATGTTATTCAAAGTCCTTAGCGAATGCAGATTTTAGACGTTTGTCCATTAGACTCAGCATAAATTAACTTGCTAATTGCAATGGAGTATTCCCAGATCAGGTACAGCTTGGGCAAATGCTGCACGACAGCTCACTGCTAATACTGAAAAAGTAACATCAGTAACAATTTTATCCACTTAACGAATTTTACTTAATATGGAACACTTCAAAAATTGCATGCAATAGGGTGGCGCAGTGGTTAGCACCGCAGCCTCATAGCTCCAGCGACCCGGGTTCAATTCTGGGTACTGCCTGTGTGGAGTTTGCAAGTTCTATCTGTGTCTGCGTGGGTTTCCTCCGGGTGCTCCGGTTTCCTCCCACATGCCAAAGACTTGCAGGTTGATAGGTAAATTGGCCATTATAAATTGTCCCTAGTATAGGTAGGTGGTAGGGGAATATAGGGACAGGTGGGGATGTGGTAGGAATATGGAATTAGTGTAGGATTAGTATAAATGGGTGGTTGATGGTTGGCACAGACTCAGTGGGCCGAAGGGCCTGTTTCAGTGCTGTATCTCTAAACTAAACCTATGCAGCAGCCATGTGCATCCCCTCTGCATTGGTCCGTTTTGAATATATATGCTGTCGAAGCAAGCACTAAAAATGGATGCAATACCATAATTGAGCACTCCTATTGATGAATCTGAGATTTGAACTTTATTTTCTTTAGCATATCGGATTGCGTTTTCCTTAACCACCTCAACACAAAACATAGAAATTACAACAGTCCTGATATACATGAAATCTAGAAATTGCTACACACGAACACAACAAATAGGAGTAGACCATATGGCCCATCAAGCCTGCTCCGCCATTCAATACGATTATGGCTGATCTTAGGCTTCAACTTCCTGCCCACTTACCATATCCCTTGATTCCCCGAGACCAAAAATCAGTCTATCCCAGCCTTGAATGTATTCAACAATAGACCATCCACAACCCTCTGGGGTAGATAATTCCAAAAATTCACAACCCTTTGAGTGAAGTAATTTCGCCTCACCTCAGTCCTAAATGATAGCTCCTCATCCTGAGATTGTGCCCTCATGTTTTAGATTCCCCGACTAACAGAAACAATTTCTCAGTATCTACCTTATCCAGCCCCTTCAGAATCGGGTCAGCTATGCGTCCTTGTCCAATCTACACCTTCTCCTTTGTTATCTCTTGCCCCATCCCCACCTCACTTGCTTATAACCTCTGACTTTTCTAACATTTGTCAGTTCCGAAGAAGGGTCACTGACCCGAAACGTTAACTCTGCTTCTCTTTTCACAGATGCTGCCAGACCTGCTGAGTGGTTCCAGCATTTCTTGTTTTTATTTCAGATTTCCAGCATCCACAATATTTTGCTTTTAACCCTTCAAAATCTTGTATGTTTCAATGAGATTGCCTCTCATTCTTCTAAACTCCAGAGAATATTGTCCCAATTTACTCAGCCTCTCATAGGGCAACCACCTCATTCCAGGAACCAATCTAGTGAACCTTCACTGTACTGCCTCCAATGCAAGTATATCTTTTCTTAAATGTGGAGACCAAAACTGCACACAGTACTCCAGATGTGGTCTCACCAAAACCCTGTACAATTGTAAAAAGGCTTCTTTATTCCTGCATTCCTCTCCAGTTGCAATAAAGGCCAGCATGCCATTTGCCTTCCCAATTGCTTACTGTTCCTGTATGCTACCTTTCTGCACCACATGTACAAGCACACCCACGCCCCACCCCCCCCACCCCAAGTCTTTTTTGATCAACACTTACAAGTTTCACACCTTTTAAAAAATATCCTGCTTTTCTATTCTTATGACCAAAGTGAATAACTTCACACTTCCCTACATTATACTCCTTTTCGTTCATCTTGCTGTCTACTCACTTAATCTGTCTATATCTCTTTGCAGCGTCTCTGTGCCCTCCCCACAACTTAACCTTTCCACCTACCTTTGTATCATTAGCAAACTTAGATACATTACTGTCTCTTCATCCACGTCATTAATATAAATTGTAAATAGCTAAGACCGCAGCACAAAGGACCAATGGCAGGAACAAACAATAACTAGCACTTAGACCAAGTGTCCACATTTGAAAACATCCCAATGTACAACGTGTATGGAAGAACTCCCCTAGAAGAACGAAAGTTATTGTTGAGGATAAATTGTCCCCATGTGCCATCTCCACATAGATCTAACATAGCCCTCATCTGAATGAGATAAGTCAGCTTAATTGCAAGAGGTTCATTTTCTTAGAGATTTGACATGGACAACTTAACTTCCTCCAAAATCAGTTTTGGATTGGGAGATAAATGCAGTAAGTGGAGTACTACAGCTCTGCATACTCCAGTAATTGTGACAGATCTATTATTGTCCCAAAAAACAGCTGCTGTTCTGGTAGAATGAGCTTTAATCTTCCCTGGAGGTGCTTTGAGCCAAAGCAGAAAAAGAACACAATGTAAGTTTCTCTGCTGGCTGGCAGACTAAGATGTAACTCAGTTTTCCTTTTGAATATTGTTGAGATACAAACAAACTTGGAAGATTTTAACTTTTTAGTTCGAAGAGTATTGAAGTAATAAGCACTTCTTACATGTACACATGAAACAGATATTCAATACCACTTCTGGAGCTGGGAAAATGATATACAAACAGTAATGATGGAACTGGTTAAGATTTCTTATATTTGAAAATGATTAGAAGGTGAAAGCAACACTAGGAAGTACGATGAAGGGTAAACAGAACAGGCCCAAAAGTATATTTCTAAAGAATAAAATTTTGCTGGCTTATAGGTTTCTATGTATATACTCCATTCCAGCAGGCACATTAGATTGAAGCAGGGAAATCCATTAATGATCATGGAGTCAACTTTCATATGTATGCCAAAAGATCTCACTTTGGATCTTCTCATTAACATTCAATTTTAATACTATTGCCACACTCTGCCATTGCCCGACTGACGGACTGGTAAAGTCATAACTTCATCAAGCTTAACATTACTAAAACCCAAGCCTTCCTCTTCTGCTTTTGCCAACACCTACGTGCTACTGCCTTGAACCTCATTAACCTCCCTTACAGCCTCAAGCTATGCCTGAAAGTGCGATGTTTCCACATTTGCTAGACCCCAAGCTGAGCTACCAGCCCCACATCCAATCCATCACCCCAATGGTTTTCTGCCTCTGCTGCACCTTCAACTATCGCAGTCCTTGCCTCTCCCTCTATGCTGCTGAGACCCTGCCTGATCAGCTCAATTTTTTATTTCTCAAATACTCTTCTTGCCAGCTTCCATAAATTACAAGTTATTAAGAATGCTATAGTCGAGGTCAGGGGTTGCCAACACATCAATCACGAGCTACTGGTCGCTCACTGCCAGTGATTGAAGCATGAGCAGTGCAGGTGGTGATTGCAAGTATATAAATTAAAGAATTAATTTTTAAAATTCAACACTAAATAATCCGGGTCCAACAGTTATTACCTAGGTAAGACATAAAAACTCAATAATGCATAGGAATATTTTGAGGAAAGTTAGGAACAGGCCTACCTTTGACGAAATTATTCTGTTGTCACAGAAACTCTGAGGAAGAAATGTTTCCGTCCCAGGAGTTGGATGATGCCCAACAAAAACTGTGCGACTGTCAACTCGTTTTTCCTCCCCAGCACACTTTTTAAAAAAAAAGTAAAAGTTTTGTTGATTACATGGTGATAATGCATTCACAGATCTTTCTTTTCATTTTGTCCTGTTCAACTGGTGGCAAGGAGGCTAAAATACGCAACCTAGTACTGAAGCAGCTTGAAATTAAATTAATTTCATATGCACACACATTTTTTCCAGCAACTTTTATAAACTCTAATACACAGCTTTGCCATGTTACCAACCTTATTAAATGTTGCTGTGACTAAGTGTTTAAAGACTTCCATTACAACAGGGTACCATCTAGCGACTCCTATCTTTTTGAAAACTTAAGTACTGAGAGAGTTATTCTTTTGGGCCTCCTTATCTCGAGAGACAATGGATACGCGCCTGGAGGTGGTCAGTGGTTTGTGAAGCTGTGCCTGGAGTGGCTATAAAGGCCAATTCTAGAGTGACAGGCTCTTCCACAGGTGCTGCAGAGAAATTTGTCTGTCGGGGCTGTTGCACAGTTGGCTCTCCCCTTGCGCCTCTGTCTTTTTTCCTACCAACTACTAAGTCTCTTCGACTCGCCACATTTTAGCCCTGTCTTTATGGCTGCCCGCCAGTTATACCAAGACTAAATAATATGTATATCTCATTATTGCAACTGCAACAAATGAACTTTTGCCATTGTTTAACATTTATATGCCACGTGCAAGTGAGCACAGGAATAGGAGGATTGAGCAATTGAACATGTGGCTGGAGAATTGGTGCAAGAGGGAGGGCATCAGATTTTCTGAGACATTCGGACCCTTTCTGGGGCAGATGGGACCTGTACAAGATGGATGGGTTGTACCTTAACAGGACCGGGACTAACATCTTCGCAAAGCAATTGCCTTTGGGGAGGGTTTAAACTAGATTGGCAGGGGGTTGGAAACCCGAGAGGGAGCTCAGATTGGAGGGAGGCAAAACTGGGAACAGGAATTAGAAAAGTAGTAAGTGAAATTAGAAGGCAGATGAAATGAAGGCAAACATCAAATAGGATTAGAATGAAGAATAATGTTAAGACAAAGTTAAGGGCACTATCTGAATGCACGTAGCAATCGCAACAAGGTAAGTCACCTAAAGGCACAAACAGAGGTTGTTACAACCAGGTGAGGAGGGAGTCTCAGGCTCCCCTTTTACCCCTCCTCTGGTTTATCTTCAACACAGTGATTTAACTTACAACCTCAGTGAGCACTTGCTCCTGTGCCTCTAACACAATTGCAAATAAACCAATCAGACAGGTTTCGGTGAGTTTAAGCGAGTAAGAAGTTTATTAACTTGATCACTCTAAACTGGCTAAAATTCCTAAAATACACTACGCGTCCACGCCCACATTCACACAACAGCCCCACACACACACAAATAGATTACAGAGGGAAAAACAGAGTTGGGAGGTTGGGGTGGAGTCCTTAATAAATGGAATTTAAATACTGAATCTCAGTCAAAGTGTCTTTAGTTGAAATCGTAGTCCTGAAGTCCTCGCTGGGCCACATGCATGGTTCGGGCTTTCTTTTCAGGTTCCGGAAGGCAGAAGAGGGGCTTTATCCGTGTCCCCTAGTTGCTGACTGTAAGGATCTATAGACCTGAGGCTTCGTAGCTGCAGCTGAGGCTTCTCTGGGTCTTTACAGAGAAAAGGGAGAGAGGAGAGAGACAGAGATGTTCCCTCGCTGGATCTCAGTTACTGTCTGCCTTCTGAGTCACCACTCTCAAATCTCCAGACTGGCCTGAGCAGTCATGCGATATGACCACCTGTGCGTGTTTGAAACAGAATCTTCCAGAAGGGTCTTTGAAATTCAAGGTTCTCCCCTCAAGCTGTTCAGACAGACTTGGGGGGGGGGGGGGGGGGGACGTTCGCTCTTTCAAAGTCAGTGGGTGTTTATGATGACCACATGGATAAGGCTATCCCAGATAAGTGAATCAGAGAGAACCCCATTGTTCTGGCTCGGCTGAGTTAATCACATCTGTCTCCAGCCTGATCAATTCGGTTTCTCATGTGCAAATTGTGCATGGCCATCTTGGCTGCTAGCTGCTCTGTGCTTTAAAAGTTATTTGCAACAATCTCCAGGAAAAATCTCACACTAAGTACCACACAATGAAATTAATATTTCCATTTAGCATGTGGGGTTTTCGCCAGATGGTAAATGGGTATGATTTAGTTGCCATTATGGAGACGTGGTTAAAGGATGACCAGGACTGGGAACTGAATATTCAGGGCCATTTGTCATTTAGGAAAGATCGGCAGAGGGGATTGGGTAGCACTGTTAACAAGGGTTGAGACATTACATTAGTGAGAAAGGACCTCAGATCGAAGGAACAAGCTGCAGAATCAGTTTGGGTGGAGCTAAGAAACAGCAAGGGGCAGCAAACATTGGTGGGAGTTGTTTAAAGGCCACCAAACAGTAGAGATCATGTTGGGCACCGTATAAATCAGAAAATTAGAGCTGCATGTAGCATGGACAATACAGCAATAATAGGCAACTTCAATTTACATATATAATAAAAGCAAAATACTGCAATGCTGGAAATCTGAAACAAAAATGCTAGAAATACTCAACAGGTCTGGCAGCATTGGTGGAGAGAGAAGCAGAGTAAATGTTTCAGGTCAGTGACCTTTCATCAGGATTGATGAAGGGTCACTGACCTGAAACGTTAACTCTGCTTCTCTTGCCACAGATGCTGCCAGCCCTGCTGAGTACTTCCAGCACTTTTTGTTTCAATTTACATACAGACTGGGTAAACCCAAGTAGCACTAATGCTGTGGAGGATGAATTCCTGGAGTGTGTACATGAGGAGTTTCTGGAGCAGTATGATGAGGAACCAAATAGGGATGGCTATTTTAGATTTAGTATTACGTTGAGAAAGAGCTAATTAATAACCTTGCTGTAAATGGAGCCATTAGGAAATAGTGACCACAATATGATAAAATGTTACATTAAGTTTGAAAGAGATACAGTTCACTCAAACTTAAATCTGAACAAAGGAAACTATAAAGGTATGAGGGGCAAGTTGGCAATGGTGGATTAGGAAAATACATTAAAAGATTTGACAGTAGACAGGCAATCGCAAGTATTTGAAGGAGTATTACAAGGTCCACAACAAATATACATTCCTCGAAGACACAAAAACCCAACAAGAAATGTGAATCAACTGTGGCTATCAAAAGACTGTATTAGACACACCAAGGCTCCTTCGACAGCACCTTCCAAACCCGTGACCTCTACCATCTAGAGGGACAAGGGCAGCAGATTCATGGGAACACCATCACCTGCAAGTTCCCCTCCAAGCCACACATCATTCTGACTTGGAACTATATTGCTGTTCCTTCACTGTCACTGGGTCAAAATCCTTGAACTCCCTTCCAAATAGCACTGTTGGTGTACCAACCCGACATGGGCTGCAGCAGTTCAAGAAGGCGTCGCATCACCACCTTCTCAAGGTCAATAAATGCGGTCCTAGCCAGCAATGCCCACATCCCATGAAGGAATAAAAAACAAAAAAAAAAAATTAAAGGAAGTGGCTGATAAGGTCGTCAGAAAAAGTGGCAAGCCCGAGGATTGGGAGCAATTTAGAATCCAATAGCAGAGGACCAACAAACTGATAAAAGGGAGGAGAATTTGAATGCAAGCTAGCGAGAAACATAAAAGGTCGACTGTAAAAGCTTCTTTAGTGAAAAAGCAAAGATTAGCGAGGACAAATGTGGGTCCATTACAAGTGGAGACAGAAGAATTTGAGGAGAATGGGCAAATGGCTCAATTACTTTGTGTCTCTTCACGGAGGAAGACACAGAAAATCTCCCAGAAGTACTATGGAATCAAGGGTTTGGAAAAAAAATGAGCAACTGAAAGAAATTAGTATCAATAAAGAGGTTGTACTAAAAAAAAAATTAATTGGATTGAAAGTTGATAATTCCTCCGGACCAGATAAGCTACATCCCAGAGTATTGAAGGAGGTGGCTATAGAAATAGTGGCCGCATTGGGGGTTATCTTTCAAAATTCTTTAGATTCTGGAAGGGTTCCTACTGACTGGAAAGTAGCAAATGTAACCCCACTATTTAAGAAGGGAGCAAGAGAGAAAACAGAGAACTACAGACCTGTTAGTTTGATGTCAGTAGTAGGGAAAATGTTAGAATCTATTATAAAAAATGTGATAACTAGACATTTGGAAAATAAAGATATGATTAGGCAGAGTCAACATGGATTTATGAAAGGGAAATGTTTGACAAACCTGTTGGATTTTTGAGGCTGCTACTTATAGGTAAGATAATGGAGAACAGGTGGATGTGGTGTATTTAGGTTTTCAGAAGGCTTTTGATAAGGTCCCACACAGGATGTTAGGAACCAAAATTAGAGGACATGGGATTGGAGGCAATATACTGGTATGGATTGAGAATTGGTGAACAGACAAAGCATAGAGTTGGAATAAATGAGCCATTCTCAGGATGGCAAGCTGTTACTAGTGGGGTACTGCAAGGATCAGTGCTGCAGCCACAGCTGTTCACAATCTACATAAATGATTTGGATGTGGGGACTAATGCAATTATTTCCAAATTTGCTGATGACACAAAACTAGGTGGGAATGTAAGTTGTGAGGATGATGCAAGGAGGCTTCAAGGGGATTTAGACAGACTAACTGAATGGGCAAGAACATGGCTGATGGAATATGATAATAGGTGTGAAGTTTTCCATTTTGGTAGGAAAAACAGAAATGCAGAGTATTTCTTAAATGGAGAGAAAGGTTGGGAAGTGTTGATGTCCAAAGGGACCTGGGTGTCCTTGTTCGTGAGTCACTAAAAGCTAGTACGCAGGTGTAGCAAGTAATTAGGAAGGCAAATGTTATGTTGGCCTTCATCACAAGGGGATTTGAGTACAGGAGTAAAGAAGTCTTGCTGCAATTAGATAGAGCATGAGACCGCAGCTGGAGTATTGTGTACAGTTTTGGTCTCCTTATCCAAAAGGAGGATATACCTGCCATAAAAGGAGTGCAACAGAGGTTCACCAGACTAATCCCTGGGATGGCGGGATTGTCTTATGAGGAGAGATTACAAAAGCTGGGCCTGTATTCTCTGGACTTTCGAAGAATGAGAGGTGATCTCATTAAAAGTCAAAATTCTTACAAGACGTGGCAGGATAGGATGTGTCCTCTGGCTGCTGAGTCGAGAGCCAGGGGACACAGTCTGAGAATAAGGAGCAGGCCATTTAAGAGATGAGAAGGAATTTCTTCACTCAGGGGGCATAAATCTTTGGAATTCTCGACCCCAGAGGGCTGTGGAAGCTCCATCATTCAGCATGTTCAAGACAGAAAATCAATAGATTTCTAGATACTAATGACATCAAGGGATATGGGGATAGTGGGAAAAAACGGCAGAGGTAGATCAGCCATGACCTGTTTGAATGGTGGAGCAGGTTCAACGGGCCAAATGGCCTACTTCTATATATTTGGCAATAAATGGTCAGAGTAGTGACATTTAATAGAGCTATACTAGAGAACACTCAAAAGCAAACAACTTGAATTATATGGAGACCTGACTGTGAAACAACATCCCTAGGATTAGAAGGGCATGGTGGGAGAGTTAGTAGGTTTGCTCGAAAAGGTAGTTTTCAAGAAGGTTGCTGAAGACATGGAGATAAGTAGAGACACAATAGTAAACTTTATGAAACTGGCCTTTCCAACTGCTTAAAAAAAAAGTTGAGTTTCTTTCCCAACTGATGCCCATGAGCAACACCCTGATAGAAAGCTTAGCAAAGCCACCAGTGTGCCAAAACCTTGTTTTCTTTCATTTACAACATAAACACTGTGCATGTTTATATAACTGAACCAAAAACAGTGCAGCTTCAAAGAAAATTCCAACAATCCCAGTACATGCAGGAAAAAACTCTTAAAAATTTAAAGAAAACCTTTGTTTTGCAAAACTACAAGCTTTATACTTTCCATAGAAGTACTACATATGAAAAGCAAGCACACAATGACACCTTTAACTTTCTGGCCACAGCACCAGGAGGTTATCCATTAAGGTTAGCTATATTAAAAAAAAAACAAATGGACATTTTATTTGGATGGACAGGCTGAGAACTTGAACCCTACTCTGTACGGCCACTGGGAAAACAACCTCCCGAGATGGTATTTCACGCTAGCGGAGGCAATTTTGCAGTATAGATGAAACAGTGGAAGTATTTAAGAAAGGGTCTATGATTCCAAGGAGGGAAGATATAGCAAACATCCTCAGAAGCAATACAATTCTGGGACAATAATATATTGGTTGCTGAATTCTGAACAAGCAAGAAAGGCATGGCAAAAGATATTCAAAAAATAAACAGTGGACTCACCCCCAGCCAATCTTTATTTCACTTCTGCATTTTTTTAAAAACTACATCAGCTAAGTTATTCTACAGCCTGAGGTAATGTGTAGGTCTTCACAGACAGTTAAAATCAGTATCTGAAAAACTGATAACTAGAACAGAATAATCATGGGTTTCCACTGATCTTCAAAATAACACAGATCCTAAATTAACACAGGAAAATTCTGCAGATGCAGGAAATCAAATAAAAACAATAATACTGGAAACACTGAGGTGGTCAGGCAGCATCTGTTGAGAGGAAGACAGGGTCAACGTTTCAGGTCTACCTAAAACTCTAACCCTACCTACCTCTCGGTACAGACCCTGCCTGATCTGCCGAGTTTCTCCCAACATTTTTGTTGTTTTTATTTCTGTAGTAATGT
This sequence comes from Heterodontus francisci, assembly GCF_036365525.1. Classification (NCBI taxonomy): domain Eukaryota; kingdom Metazoa; phylum Chordata; class Chondrichthyes; order Heterodontiformes; family Heterodontidae; genus Heterodontus; species Heterodontus francisci. The sequence continues at coordinate 6,536,315 of NC_090385.1, forward strand.
ACCTTCGTGCACGTAAACACATTTACATTAACTGTGGAGGTATATAGCGTAAGGAGTTGCCACTTCCATAAAACTAGTGGATGTCCCATGGAAAGACAGGGCAGAATGTTTTCTTCCTCAGTGCATAAGTGAGGCGATGGGTATAGGTCTGGGGATATGAAGCTTCTGGAAGTAATCTACTGGTACAAATGTGCAGAGTGCAATGGGTATAGCAAATTTAATACACTGAAGATTGCATTTTGAAAGAGGAAATTTAAAAGTTATTACAGGTTACAGCATCATCTTTTACAGTCCAAGTACCCAGATCCAGAAATGTGTAAAAAAAACTTTCTGAATTTGTCAAATGCATTGGTCACAAAAGTTGGGAACAGGTGTGAGGATGACCTTGGCATCAAAAAGAGGCAACTGAAAAAGAACAAATTGAGAGAAACAAATTCACACCAGCAATATAAAAGTTGTCTAAAATACCAATCAAAAGTAAAGACTAAAATCTCAGTTATCAAAATAAAACTCTTAGTGCAGCTTCACTGATTTGTCTATAAACACGCTCATGCCAGCTGGTGAAAGTCCCAACCAGATCCTTTGCCAAGTTAGTTTTTCAAGCCACTGTATAAGATTGAAGCAGTCAGAGCATGATAAAAAACAGCATCTATGTTTCAATTGTTAAGTGCAGAGCACAATTACTACAGTAACACAACATTCAATACTGCAACCAAAAGCAAAGTATGTAATAAAACACCATTATTAAACAGCAGTTAACTGCTACTTTATGTTCAAAGCGCAATGAGTTAAAAACACTTGGGAAAAGACAAGCACCTGAAATTAAAGACCAATCGTAATTGGTTCACAGACAACTTATTAGTATCACAGCAATGCCTTTTTGTTGATTTTGTTAAAGGGGCTATGTGCCTTCATTGGTTGTGGTTGTCAAAACAGATTACAATTTGGTATGAGCAAGCTAGTATATTCCTGCTCTCCTTTCTCATGAGAAATGCAACTGCGCCTATTCGATGCCCAATTCCATCCCCTTTCCTAGCCAGTTTGAGGTTGAACCAAAAGGCAGGTAATCTCCGCATCCTTTTAGACCCAGAGTTAAGCTACCGACTCCATATTTCCTCCTTCACCAAGACTGCTACTTCCACCTCTTATATCGCTGGTTTCTGTCCCTGTCACAGCCCTTCTGCTGCTGACACCCTCATCCATGCTTTTGTTGCCTCCAGATTCAACTGTTCCAATGCTCTCCCAGCTGGCCTTCCATCTTGAACCCTTCATAAGCTTCAGCTTGTCCAAAACTCTGTTCGTATCCTAACTCACACCAAGTTCCATTTACTCATCATCCCTACATTCACTGATCTACATTGACTCCCAGTCCAGCAATGCCACAAATTTAAAATTCTCACCCTAGTGTTCAAATTCCTCCATGGCCTTGTCCTTCCCGACTTCTATAACCTCCTCCAGAGTATCACACTCCTCCAATTCTGGCCTCTATGACCAAGCTTTTGGTCACCTGTCCCAATGCCTCCTATGTACCTCAGTGGAAATTTTTGACTGATAATGCTCCTGTGAAATGCCTTGGGATGTTTTACTACTTTAAAGTCACTGTATAAATGCAAGTTGTTGTTGCCATGAATTCCTGAATTTGGTGAAAATAAGAACAAGTTTGCCTTTAAACAGCATGTTTTTCAGAACAAAAAAGGTCCCAGTGTGCTTCAAAGAGACATAATCAAAGAATGCACACCAAGCCAAGGTGGAGATATTAGGACTAAATGTAAAGAAAAAATAGACTTTGTGGCAGGGCCCAAAGATGATGGCATGAATACTTAACTGGAGGAAATTCCAAGACTGGACATCAAACAAGAAATGAAGGGACAGAGAGGTCGTGGATAGTTGAAGCTGAGTATTGACACTGTACATGTGGAAGCTGATTACATATCTGCAGATGATGTGGCTCAGGGGCAGGTAGAAGCCAAGGTTACCTAAGAGACTCCAGGAGTAGCAGTGCAGGGATAGAAAGAGAAGCCATTTCTAGAAATACTCTGACTATGATCAGGTAGGCTATGACAAAGCAGGGGCAAAAACCTAATGGTTTTTTTCATGAACTGGGCACAAAGCACCAGACCTCCTGCGACACAAAGATTCGATCAATCTTGAAATAAACACCCTGCTCTTCAATAAGCATGACAACCATTTTGGGAGAAATCACTTCAAGTTTGAGACACAGTACTCTTTTGAGTGAATACAGGATTCTAGAGTAGAGAGCAAGGAAGCTATGAAGAACATGTATAAAACCTTGGTTCAGTCTCAACCGGAGTACTGCGTCCAATTCTGGGCACCACACTTTAGAAAGGACGTGAAGGCAATAGGGAGGATGCACAAACGATTCATAAGAATGATTCCAGGGATGAGGAACTTCAGTTACCTGGATAGACAAGAGATTTGGTAGAGGTGTTCAAAATGATGAGGGGTCTGGACAAAGTAGATAGGGAGAAACTGTTCCCATTGGCAGAAGGGTCATGAACCAGAGGACACCGATTTAAGCTGACTGGCAAAAAAAAAGCAACAGCAACATGAGGAAATACTTTTTTTTTAAAACGGAGCACGTGGTTAAGATCTGAAATGGTCTGCCTGAGAGTGTGGTGGAGGCAGATTCAACTGAGGCCTTCAAAAGGGAATTGGATAATTATCTGAAGCAAAATAAATTGTTGGGCTATGGGGAAAAAAGGCAGGGGAGTGGAACTAGCTGAGTTGCTCTTCCAGAGTGCTGGCACGAACACCGCAGACCGAATGGCCTCCTTCTATGCTGTAACAATTCTATTAGCGTAAATTACCATTTTCTACCAACCATTACATGTGGGAACAAATATCTAATTTGTTGACTTTGCAGGTGGGCTTAAGGTTATATTATGGACAGGTCAATGAGGTTATTACTCAGAACTACACAATCCTGACAACCACCACTGTGCCATAAAGATAAATGTCAACATAAAGCTCCAAAAATCAGTGTAGCTCCTTCAAAAGTTCACTGAAATGCAATAAATCAGAATGAACAGTGCTTTGGCCCAACTCCATACAGTAACACTAGCATTATGTACAGCCTCAAGAAAACGAACATCATGGGACAGGACGTCAGAAATGCTCCATCCATCAATATTGGCGACCACGCTCTGGAAGTGGTTCAAGAGTTCACCTACCTAGGCTCAACTATCACCAGTAACCTGTCCCTAGATGCAGAAATCAACAAGCGCATGGGAAAGGCTTCCACTGCTATGTCCAGACTGGCCAAGAAAGTGTGGGAAAATGGCGCACTGACACGGAACACAAAAGTCCGAGTGTATCAAGCCTGTGTCCTCAGTACCTTGATCTATGGCAGCGAGGCCTGGACAACGTATGTCAGCCAAGAGCGACGTCTCCATCTTCGCTGCCTCTGGAGAATACTTGGCATCAGGTGGCAGGACTGCATCTCCAACACAGAAGTCCTCGAGGCGGCCAACATCCCCAGCTTATACACACTACTGAGTCAACGGCGCTTGACATGGCTTGGCCATGTGAGCCGCATGGAAGATGGCAGGATCCCCAAACACACATTGTACAACGAGCTCGCCACTGGTATCAGACCCACCGGCCGTCCACGTCTCCGCTTTAAAGACGTCTACAAACGCGACATGAAGTCCTGTGACATTGATCACAAGTCGTGGGAGTCAGTTGCCAGCGTTCGCCAGAGCTGGCGGGCAGCCATAAAGGCGGGGCTAAAGTGTGGCGAGTCGAAGAGACTTAGCAGTTGACAGGAAAAAAAACAGAAGCGCAAGGGGAGAGCCAACTGTGTAACAGCCCCGACAAACAAATTTTTCTGCAGCACCTGTGGAAGAGCCTGTCACTCTAGAATTGGCCTTTATAGCCACTCCCGGCGCTGCTCCACACACCACTGACCACCTCCAGGGGCTTACCCATTGTATCTCAAGATAAGGAGGCCAAAGAAGAAGAAGATGTAAAGCAGTGGCTCTTAAACATTTTTGGTTGAAGGACCGCTTTACAAATGGATTAGTAATCATGTACATCCCATCTAAACTATATTACATAACACAAATGTGCTGCATGTAGGGTGTTCTAATAATGCTTTTAAGAAAACAGGTATTTACTTACAGATATCAGAAAGATGGGTGTGCTTAAATGTTGAATAAAACTCCCCTCTCGAACAAAGTTGAACTTCCTTGGGAAGTGAGAATCTACCTGGTGATCTTATGCTGCTCTCAGAGAGGTGGGGCAGCCAACCCACCCTGTGCTGCACACATGGTGACCATACTCCACTCTCACCTCACACCAAGCTTGCCTCCTACTGCCACCATCGCACTCCTCTCCCAGCTCCGGCCACCATCCATTCGCTTACTCGTACACGCCCTAGAAAGGTTCTACAGATCCCAGTTTGAGAACCACCGATGCAATGGACTATGAATGACTCAAACCCAAACCTGGAAGTGATTGGTTAATTACACCCAAGTGAATGGCGGCATGTTCAAGCCAAGTGTAGCAAGAGGTTTTGATAGACTCCACAATAAAAGCAAGTATAATCAGCCACTTAAAATCACATCAAGAATCCTTAGAGACAAAAATAAATAGCATGAATATAAACTGTTCAGTTTTTAAAAAAAAACTGATTCAATGTACAAGCTAAGTGAAAATGCGGAACAAAAGCAGAACCAAGGATTGCTGACTCTTCTGATCAAGTATTCTTGATTAAAGATATCGATTTTCACTCATGTAACAAATTTGTGTTATTCACTGCAAATCTGTGTAAATATAACAGATCCTTCTTTTTTAACATGCCAGCATTTTAAAACACAACAGCGTTTATGACTGCCTTATAAAAAAATGTATCAAAATGAGGATGCATGAGCGACTGTACAGCATGGAGAATTTTTGATGGCACTTCAGTTAGAACACCCAACTTGAGAACTAAAAGTCACTTCCTAAGTGATGGAGATCAGGTCAGTATAATAAAGCAGCTCATGTTAAACCAGGCTATGTTCTATGCAACAGACATCAGTTAAAACCCTTTCAATAAAAACAGATTGAAAGTGAGAGAGGATACAAAGCATAAGTAAATCTACTGCACATTAAGTAGATTAAAAAGTTGATAAAAAGGAGAAAATAACCTTTCTTGCAATGACAAATATTGTTTATAAATTGTATTATACTTATAGGTTCCTCCACTAATTTATTCTTCAAGGACTTATTAATGGTAGTTTGTATTTTATTCACTACTTTGTTTTAAGCAAGATGCATGTGTTTTTTCAGATGTGCAACTAAATATGCATTACAGTAATTGGTTTCTGAAACAAGCTCAAGAAATATCTGGCAATTACGCCAGTTTAAACAACTCCTGTTCAGCACTTTTCATCTGTCCACATGACAAAGAACAGACAACTTACAGAACAGTCAACAATTTGGGAGCAAAGTCTATTGCTGTGATTTGGCTGAAGTTCATATAACTAAAGTAATTTATATAACAGATTATCCAGTATTGCTCTAGATTTGTAACAAAAGCATATTATAAACAAAAGCTCCATCAGCCAAAATGGAGTAACAATTTGAAACACAACTAAATATGGTAAAAGATGTATTTTTGTTGATGGGCATCATGAGGTTCAAAAAAAATCTATTTATACAGGTTTAGCTAAAGCCCTATAATCCTGGATTAGCAGAGAGCAGCAGGTCAAATCATTTTAACTGGACAATTTGGGTTTAGCTTATTTTCACAAAGTCTCTAACTGTTCACCTCTCCAATGAGCAAAAGAAGCCCAGCATTAAAAAAGACACACCCCATACATAAAATTAAAAAAGGGCTAAAACATAACGGTGGGATGATCAGAATGTTGTGCATCTCTGCATACCTAATCCTTACTTGTCATTAAAGTTTAGGAATCGGGCTTAATGTTACAATATTCAGCCCTCATTTCAACTTGGTCAATTCTCGCCAACTGATACTACAGTGATGGAATTGATTAAATTTTATCAGCACTGGTGAAGAGGAAATAGGAGGATTTTTAATATTTGTTCTTTGGATGTAATTAATGCTGGCAAGGCAACACTTATTGCACATTCCTAGATGCCCTAAGGTGGTAGTGGGCCTGTTCATGAATTGTTGCACTCCATTATGTACAACCACAGGCATCAAAAAATGTCAATTTTTAATTTGAGATGTTATTTTACAGTATCTACTAAAAGGATAGGTTAATTGACAAATAAAATGCAGTTAACATTCTTCTGGAACTGGGAGATCACTTGAACAGCATTCTAATCTGTACATGAATAATCTCCGAAAAGTATTTTGGAAATTTTAGTTGTGCACAATTGACAAGCTTCCTCAATGAAAGTACAATACAGAATCCATGCTGTATTACAAATTACATGTCATTTGCAAGTGTGAAACTCAAAGGTTTTAACTACACTGACACGGCTGAAGTTATGACTGGGTTAGGAGCTAAGGGTGAACAGGCGTGAAGAAGTCCATGTTTATTTGGGAGTTCGAGGATTTTTTGGGAGGACAGTGAGGTGTACGAATAGGAACTAAGCCCAAATTTCCTGGTGCTCTCCATGCCAGTCCACCCACCCCTCTCCCAAAGTCTTTGCAGGGAGTTGGTACATATTTTGATTAAAAGCTCAAACTCGCTAAAATTTTCCAAGTACAGTGGAACCTTGATTGCATGCAATTTTCATTATTGTTCACGAGGGCCACTTCATTTCAAGGTTCCACTGTACAGTATTTAGATTACTCTTACCTGGCATGGGTAACTCAAATCCTGTACAGTCCAGAAACTCTCACTGCAAGCAGTCACTCCTTCAAATCTGACTAAATAGGATTTCTTTGAAAAGCCAGACTGTGACAGCCACAGCTCATCTGATCCTATCTAGATGCACAACGGAATCCCAACATACCCCTAAGACCGAAGGTTTTGGGGAGATAATCAAGAGCATGGATAAATGAGAACAGAATATTAATTTTCAGAGTTCCGAAGAAGGGTCACTGACCCGAAACGTTAACTCTGCTTCTCTTTCCACAGATGCTGCCAGACCTGCTGAGTGAATCCAGCATTTCTTGTTTTTGTTTCAGATTTCCAGCATCCGCAGTATTTTGCTTTTATATTAATTTTCACTGTAGTTCTTCCTAGCAAGTTCAAAGAAATCTTCTGAATTGCTTTGCAATACACACTGGAAAGCTATTGCAATAACAGTTCTAATTCAACAGCTGACAAGATAAATTAAAAGTCGCGCTTTCTCCACTATAAATATTTAAACATTAAATCCAGATGCTAAACATTACAATTTGCACTTCCAAGTTCTTCATTTTTCACATGCAATTTGTTGTCTTTGCATCACTTACCATTCTAATCCAAAATCTATTCTCAACTCTGCTAATATTCTGCTGCAGAAGGTGTTCACTTTTCTCCAGTAGAGCTGATTATGAAATGCTAGTTCAAGTCTGCAATCTTTTATAAAAGCATTTTAACAAACACTGATCTATATTTGAACAAGTTTAGCTGAACAAAGTTCAAGGTCTCACATTGACGTATTGGCTCTATTATGTAGTGTACAAGGGGTCTTTGGCAATGGTCGTCACCACTGCAGTCAACAAGAACACCCATATTCAATTTGCAAGCTGTGCCAGTTCCATTTAATCCCTCCCCCTGGCCTCTGACCCGCTCTTCATCTTTTCATTGAAAACAGTCGGCAAGACATTGGTCATCTCAATTTCTCTGCCCCCCCTTACTCACTCTAACCTGTCCCCCTCTGAACTTGAGGCACTCCGTTCTCTCAGGTCTAACCCCGACATTGTCATTGGGGTCACTGACCTGAAACGTTAACTCTGCTTCTCTCTCCACAGATGCTGCCAGACCTGGTGAGTATTTCCAGCATTTCTTGTTTTTATTTCCATTTAATCCTTCCTGCCTGAGCCCCAAAGACAGCAACAAAAATGACCACTCATGGTCAAATGAAACTGGAATATTGACCCTAATGGAACACAAACTGGACAGTACAGAACAGAATTTAATACAAGTTGAGTGTTATTTGAGCCAGTCACCACTATTTTTGTCTTTTCAACAACTGAAATTACATACAGGGGACAGAAGGATCAGAATTCTCAAGAAACCAGTGTGTTATGCCCTCCCTACATTAATGTTGATCATCATCAGCTATGGGATAGGACCTATAGAAGTACAGCATTAGGGTAGTCAGAGAACTCTTGTGGTGGAAAAGTTGCATTTAAAAGACGACTTCAATTCAAAGAACGATAACCATTACACTTATGGAAAGTGTTTTATTCTCCAGATACAGACCATGCTTCTGACAATTTTTTGGAGGAAGGGGTTTTCTAACTATATTTGACAATAAGTAGTCAAAATTGGGTTGCAGAACTGCAGTTATACTTTCAGGTTGAAACAGATGAAAGTTCATAACAGCACTTGAATTATTCCATACTGCTACATTACAAGACATGCACTAAAAGCAACCGCTTGACATAATCTTATGTCGAGACTACTAAATTATTAGACTGGTCTCTGTACTTTCCCGGAGGCTATCATCACACCAAACTCCAGTAACAGTAAGCATATAATGTCAATCATCTGCCATTTGTTTATAAAGCCCAACCTCAAGACTTTGGCCCAATATTAGATTGGAAATGTATTGAACGCTCACAAATCTAAAAGTAAGCAGGTATTACTTATGGCGGATAGACTATGAGCCACACAAACAATGGTCCCTTAAAACCTTCAAACCAACTACTTCCTCCTTGCTGTTTTAAGGCATGGGCATAAGAACCTTTGAAATAGATTGAGAAAAAGTGGTTAGGATGACATGCCAACAAAAAATGAATTTAGTAATTAAAAGGCTCTAATGCCATCTCAAATCTGCTCCCATTGAAGGGAACAGTTTTACCTCTATGTTAAAACAAGAAAAAAAATCAAAGACCTCTTTAAATAGAGCTATTATAGAAATGTGAACCATACACATGGTTGCCTCTGGACCTACTCAGATTGGGAGCTCAGATTCTTTTACCCAACCAGAAAATGGTGCTAGTGATTTTTTTGCTGAGGTTCTCTCTAGGTGAGGAATGCTTCCAAAATCAGCCACCCATTTCACTGTTATGATGTACCATTATTTAAGATGAAGGGCAACAGTGTCGAATAGCTACCTTTTCTGCAATGATTTAAGAGGAAGCAAGCTTGGTCGCTTCTCAGAACTTCTGCAAAACTGAATTGGTGAAGGCTGTAGAACCGGTTGCAATTTTGTTAAACTCTGTACGCATTCCTCAAAACATAAAAGAAAGTGACAGGTCTTGCTGTCACAAGAAAAAGCCTACAAAATTAAAGATAATAATTGCAGGATCATTACATTTATCAGTGGAGTGGATTTCTCTGCATGTATATTTAATACACTGTATACCCTAAATGCTCGTAGGGAGCATTCTGAAAATATACTTAAATATTTCAATCAGCTTAAACCCACATCAAACTAGTTTGCTTAATTTGAATTCTCTAAAACTTTTTCACAATGCAAATGGTATATTAATGATCAAGCTGAGAAGAACTCGAATTATTGTGCAGGTACATTTTTGTATCAATCCAGAATCCATGAGGTATCAACAGATGGAAAATTAATTAAATTAGAGGAAATTTGCTCATCAGTATCCCAGAACAAAATTCATCAAGTCCTTTTGTGTTTGCAGCAACCAGCGGAGTCAAATTCATGGAATGCATTCAAAAAAAAAGACAGGAGTTAATGCACACATTCTAATAGGTCAATTCTTGGTAGATACTTCATGCTATTAGAATCATAGGATATAATGCAGAAGGCCATTCGGTCCTTTGTGCTCTGCTGGCTCTTTGAAAATGCTATCTAATTAGTCCCACTCCTCTGCACTTTCCCCACAACCCAGCAAATCTTTCCACTTCAACTATTTATCCAAATCCCTTTTGAAAGTTATTAAATCTGCTCCCGCCGCCCTTTCAGTCAGCACATTCTGGATCTCGTTACATTAAAAAAATTCGCATCTCGCCTCTGATCCTTTTGCCAATTATTTTAAGTGTTTCCTCTGGTTACCTTGTTGTCACTGGAAACAGATTCTCCTTATTTACTATATCAAAAATCATTATTTTGAATGCCTCCAGCAAATCTCTCCTTAATCTTCTCTGCTCTAATCCCAGCTTCTCTAGTCTTTCCATGTAACTCAAGTCCCTCATCTCTGATACCATTCCAGTAAATCTGCAGCACCTCTAAGACCTGAAGTGTGGTGCCCTGAATTGGACGCAATACTCCAGCTGGGGCCTAACCAGCTGATGTATAAAGATTATGTTGGAAAAGTTAAACGTACAGTGATATTGCTGGTATGTTTGGTATGCCTTAGTATAACCTCCTTGCTTTTGTACTCCATGCCTGTCAATGATACCAGGATCCTGCATAATAGAGTCATACAGCTCTGAAACAGGCCCTTCGGCCCACCGACTCTGTGCCGACCATCAACCACCCATTTATACTAATCCTACATTAATCCCATATTCCCTACCACATCCCCACCTTCCCTCAATTCTCCTACCACCTACCTACACTAGGGGCAATTTACAATGGCCAATTTACCTATCAACAGTCTTTGACTGTGGGAGGAAACCGGAGCAGTCGGCAGAAACCCACGCGGTCACAGGGAGAACTTGCAAACTCTGCACAGGCAGTATCCAGAATTGAACCCGATCGCTGGAGCTGTGAGGCTGCGGTGCTAACCACTTCGCCACTGTGCCACCTTCAAAATTTGTTCTAGCACAAATTACATTAGAACATGATGCTACGCTGCACTAAAATCAAAACAGAAAGTGAGTCAGCATCTGTGGAGAGAGAAGCAGAGTTAACATTTCAGGTCTGCTTCTCTCTCCACAGATGCTGCCTGCCCTGCTGAGTATTTTCAGCACTTTGCTTTTATTTCAGATTTCCAGCATCTTCAGTATTTTACCTTTATTATATGCTAAGCTGTACAAATACTTAAGAAAAATTACACTGAAGCAAAGCAGAAGACAACGGAGGTCGACAGACCAGCAATGTGGTTGACTCTTAACTGCCCTCTCAAATGGCCTAGCAAGCCACTCGGTTGTCAGGGGAATTAGGGATGGGCAATAAATGCAGGCCTTGGCCAGTGACGCCCACATCCCATGAAATAAAAAAAAAATTGCATAGCCATTATTAAACAATTTGTTACAATTCTGATTCAAATTGCAAGTATTTACTATAAAAAAAGGTTAAGTACAACTTGCACTGGCGGTGGCATCGTGGTATTGTCACAGGACTAGTAACCCAGAGACCCAGGGTATTGCTCTGGGGACGGGTTCGAATCCCACCACAGCAGGTGGAATTTGAGTTCAATTAATAAATCTGGAATTTAAAGCTACTCTAATGATGGCCATGAAACCAATGTCGATGGTTGTAAAAAAAAAACCCATCTGGTTCACTAATGTCCTTTAGGGAAGGAAATCTGCTTTCCTTACCTGGTCTGGCCTACATGTGACACCAGTCCCACAACAATGTGGCTGACTCTTACATACCCTCTGAAATGGCCTAGCAAGCCACTCAGTTGTATCTAGATGCAGGGAGGATGTTCCCGACGGCTGGGGAGTCCAGATCCAGGGTCACAATCTCAGGATGCGGGGTATGCCATTTAGAATAGAGATGAGGAGATATTTCTTCACTCAGAGGGTGGTGAACCTGTGGAATTCTCTACCGCAGAAGGCAGTGGAGGCCAAGTTATTAAATATTCAAGAAGGAGATAGATGCATTTCTTAATGCCAAAGGGATCAAGGGATATGGGGAGAAAGCGGGAACAGGGTACTGAATTAGACGATCAGCCATGATCATTTTGAATGGCAGAGCAGGCCTGAAGGGCCCACTCCTGCTCCTATTTTCTATGTTTCGATCCGCTACGAAGTCAATGAAAAAAATGAAACCGGACGGACCACCTGGCATCGACAATGGCAAATCCAGCCCTGTTGACCCTGCAAAGTCCTCCTTACTGACATCTGGGGGCTTGTACCAAAGTTAGGAGAGCTGTCTCACAGACTAGTCAAGCAACAGCCTGACATAAGTCATGCACACGGAATACCTCATCATGTCCCAGACACTGCCATCACCATCCCCGGGTATGTCCTGTCCCACCGGCAGGACAGACCCAGCAGAGATGGCGGCCAAACTGCGTAAGCAGCATGCGATAAACAGAGCTAAGCGATCCCATAACCAAGGGATCAGATCTGAGCTCTGCAGTCCTGCCACATCTAGCCGTGAATGATGATGGACAATTAAACAACTAACAGGGGGAGGTGGCTCCACAAATATCCCCATCCTCAATGATAGGGAAACCCAGCACATCAGTGCGAAAGATAGGGCTGAAGCATTTGCAACAATCTTCAGCCAGAAGTGCCGGGTTGATGATCCATCTCTGCCTCCTCCTGAAGTCCCCAGCATTACAGCTGCCAGACTTCAGCCAATTCGATTTACTCCACGTGATATCAAGGAACGACTGAAGGCCGAGCATACAAGGCTACGGGCCAAGTGCTGGAAAATGGGATTAGAATAGACAGGTGCTTGATGGCCAGCATGGACATGATGGCCGAAGGGCCTGTTCCTGTGCTATATAACTCTATGGCACTGGATACTGCAAAGACGATGGGCCCTGACAATATTCCAGCAATAACACTGAAGACCTGTGCTCCAGAACTTGCCACACCCCTAGCCAAACTGTTCCAGTACAGCTACAAAACCGACATCTACCTGGCAATGTGGAAAATTGCCCAGATATGTCCTGTACACAAAAAGCAGGACAAGTCCAACCCGGCCAATTACCGCCCCATCAGTCTACTCTCAATCAGTAAAGTGATGGAAGGTGTCATCAACAGTGCCATCAAGCAGCACTTGCTTGGCAATAACCTGCTCAGGGACGCACAGTTTGAGTTCCGCCAGGGCCACTCAGCTCCTGACCTCATTACAGCCTTGGTTCAAACATGGACAAAAGAGCTGAACTCAACAGGTGAGGTGAGAGGTGACTGCCCTTGACATCAAGGCAGCGTCTGACCGAGTATGGCATCAAGGAGCCCCTGCAAAACTGGAGTCAATGGGAATCAGGGGGAAAACTCTCCACTGGTTCAAGTCATACATAGAGCAAAGAAAGATGGTTGTGGTTGTTGGAGGTCAATCATCTGAGCTCCAGGACAACACTGCAGGAGTTCTCAGGGTAGTGTCCTAGGCCCAAACATCTTCAGCTGCTTCATCAATGACCTTCATTCAATCATAAGGTCAGAAGTGGGGATGCTCGCTGATTGCACAATGTTCAGCACCATTCGCGACTCCTCAAATACTGAAGCAGTCAGTGTAGAAATGCAGCAAGACCTGGACAATATCCTAGTTTAGGCTGATAAGTGCAAGTAACATTTGCGCCACCCAAGTGCCAGGCATGACCATCTCCAACAAGAGAGAATCTAACCATCTCCCCTTGACATTCAATGGCATTACCATCGCTGAATCCCCCACTATCAACATCCTAGGGGCTACCATTGACCAGAAACTGAACTGGACTAGCCATATAAATACCGTGGCTACAAGAGCAGGTCAGAGGCTAGAAATCCTGTGGCAAGTAACTCACCTCCTGATTCCCCAAAGCCTATCCACCATCTGCAAGGCACAAGTCAGGAGTGTGATGGAATACTCTCCACCTGCCTGGATGGGTGCAGCTCCAACATTCAAGAAACTCGACACCATCCAGGACAAAGCAGCCCGCTTGACTGCCACCCCATCCACCACCTTCAATATTCACTCCCTCCACCACTGACACACAGTGGCAGCAGTGTGTACCATCTACAAGATGCACTGCAGCAACGCACCAAGGCTCCTTAGACAGCACCTTCCAAACCCGTGACCTCGATCAACTGGAAAGGACAAGGGCAGTAAATGCATGGGAACACAACCACCTGCAAGCTCCCCTCCAAGTCACACACCCTCCTGACTTGGAACGAGATCGACGTTCCTTCACTGTCGCTGGGTCAAAATCCTTGAACTCCCTTCCTAACCGCACTTTGGTGTACCTACCTCACATGGACTGCAGCGGTTCAAGAAGGCAGCTCATCACCACCTGCTCAAGGGCAATTAGGGATGGGCAATAAATGCTGGCCTAACCAGCAATGCCCACATCCCATGAATGAATAAAAAAAAGTTTGAATGTGTGATACCTCAGACTGTTTCCTTTATCGGCAGCTATAGTTCTAGTTTATAGATGGTTCTATTTAGAACATGGTGATGTGTTCAGAAAGAATGAGACAGCATTCAAACAAAGTCCTGTCCATCTATTCAGGCAAAAATATGCCAGAACATCACTGCAGAAGTTTCTCAGAGTAGTGTCCTGGGCCCAACCATGAAACACTACAATTAAGGGAAAGATCATCTTGACTGTGACTTCAAAGGCAGTAACTAAGCACACACATCTGAGGAATTCCTAGTAAAGGAAGGTAACCCAGTCGTGTCAGCCGTGGCTCAGTTGGTAGCACTCGTCTCCGAGTCAAAATGTTGTGGGTTCAAGACCCACTCCAGGACTTAGGTATCCTGGCCAATATTCATCCCTCAATTCATTTCACTAAATCAGATTATGTGATCACGATCACAATGCTGTTTGTGGGAGGTTGCTGTGTACAAAATGGTTGCTGTAGTTCCAACATTACAACAGCCATTACATTTCAAGTGTACTTAATTGGCTGTAAAGTGCTTTGGATTCTTCTGAGATTGTGAAAGACTTGCATTTATATAGTGGCTTTCTTTTAGCTGTCATACCATTATCCCCCCTCATCCTCATCTGCCTGGGAATCAGCTTCCAAATGTATGCCGGTAACACAGAGCTCTACCACAGTACCAACATTTTAAACAGCATCCTCCAACATTGAGTAGCCAAAGCCATTGCTTTCAGCCCCCACTCCCACAAGATTCTATTCTCTAGCCCTACCATACTTGATCATGTTGAACTAGGCTACTCACAACCTCAGCGTCCTACTGACCTCCAGCTGGGCTTTCAAATACATGTCCTCTCCATTATAAAAAGTATCTGCTTCCACCTCCATAATATTTCCCACTCTGTCCCTGCCTCAATCCAGCTGCTGCTGAAGTCTTCATCGATGTCCCATTGTTCTTGGGATCTTCCCCCTTGGTGCTCTCAAACCCTGGGATCCCTTTCCAATGCTGTTGACAGTCTCCATGGCATTACTTGGCATAATAGCAACTTGCATTTATAAAATGCCTTCAGCATAGGCTCTTCATAGAGGTGTAAGAACTGAGTCAGAAGGAAGAGATATTAACTCAAGAAATGCTTGAGTGATATTTCTGTACATCAGTCATGCAATTTTTAATTCTGAAAGCTTGGTCAAAGAAGTGGGATTTAAAGGAAGAAAGGGTGTTGAACAGTTTTAAGTCCTACAGACAGTGTTTCCAACACAATTCTCATGAAAAACATCAAGTTTGATTTGTTAAAGGAGGCAAGACTCCCTAAAGGGCTTGCCGACTCCAAGATGGGATGCCTCATTTTCATAATACTGATCAACTAATCATGTCCGAAGGGAAGTCTTGCGTTCTGCAGTGTATTAAGTCTTCAGTGAGCATTCTTAGCAGCATTGCCTCAGCATGCAATTCTTTATTTCAGCACTGGTCTTCAAAACATATCCCTAATTCAGTATTTTTTTCATGTGTAACAGAGCCAAATTTCCTGGATCACACATGAACTACACCATGCTGATACACCTTCAGAATGATGAATTGCCTCTATTGACAACAAATTTTATGTATTTGAATGCTATTACTGTAGAACAATTAAAATAGAAAAACTGATTAGGCAGCACTTTTATGGATCCTTGGACAGCAACCTAGCTTTACTAGTTTAAAAAATGCTTAAAAAGACATGACCAAGTGAAAGTGTACAGTAAAGCAGAAAATGCTTTATGCAATATTCTGTTCTCATCAAGGGGAGGGATGGTGGTGCTTGGGAATGGAACACTTCAATTTTGGACTAATTTGGACAAATTTTCCTAATTCATAGATCTGCCAAGCAGGTGTCCACAAGGGGATCCCAAGAAATGCTTGAGTGATATTTCTGTACATCAGTCATGCAATTTTTAAATATATATTTACTTATGTTAGTTCTGTCGTTGCATATTGTATTTGGTACAGTAGTAAAACCATTTTCCTTTCAGAAGCTGGCAATATCCATCAGTAGTTGGAATAATAGGTCTTTAAGAATGAGTCAATATTTGCAGAAATTGTCGGTATGAAGCACTCCAAGATCAGAAAAAGCAGTCAGATTCTGAGTAAAGCACCGTTCTGTTACCATTAAGGGTATGCCTTTGCCCCCAAGCTCAAGTAGAGGACCTCTAATGGTGCACCATAACATTTCCCCATTTTACATAAGAAATTCTGTGGTCTCTAAATGAGAACCTTCAATTTGGCATTTAGCAGTTTTGTGCTATGGTTCTAGAAAATAGATTTGAACTGTCTGAACTCATTCCATATTAGCTCTTTAAAATTTTCTCCTCATTCATGCCTTTGTTACCTCTAGACTAGAGTGTTCCAACGCACTCCTGGCTGGTCTCCCACATCTTACTCTCCATAAACGTGACCTCATCCAAGACTCCACTACCAGTGTCTCAACTCGCACCACGTCTGTGCTCACTGATTTACATTGGCTCTCAGCCTGGAACATCTCGATTTTAAAATTCTCATCCTGGTTTTCAAATCCATCCATGGACTCACCTCTTCCTATCTCTGTAATCTCCTCCAGTTACACAACCCTTTGAGACATCCGCACTCATCTAATTCTAGTCTCTTGAGCATCCCCGATTTTAATCGCTCTAACCATTGGTGGCCATGCATTCAGCTACCTAGGACATAAGCTCTGGAATTTCCTCCTTAAACCTCTGCCTCACTTTCCTCCTTTGAGCCACTCCTTAAAACCTACCTCTTTGACCAAGCTTTTGGTCATCTGACCTAATAACTCATGTAGCTCAGGGTCATATTCTGTTTTATAATGCTCCTGTGACACGCCATGGGATGTTTTATTAAGTTAGAGGTGCTATATAAATACAAGTTGTTGTTAATCCGAATCCAGATTTGAAAGATGAAAAGTTCGCATTAAGTCTACTGCACAACCCTGTATTACCCGAATTCATAGTTTTGTCAATCAGGGGTACCAGGGGATCCCAAGAAATGCTGGAGTGAAATTTCTGCAAGTCATTCATGCAATTTTTACAATATTTTTATTTAAGAGTTATGAATGAGTCAATATTTGCAGGCATTCCGCACTAAAAATTTTAAAAACCACTGATGAACTTTTAAGTCACACATGCACATTACACTGGCTCTCAGCCGTGGAACATCTCGATTTTAAAATTCTTTATATTATTTTCTATTCCTATCTTAATTTTTCTGACCTCAAAGATTATTGTTTTGATCTTCAGTACTGATTTTCTCCTGTTACTAATGCAAATAAATTGAACTAAACAGTTTAAAAAAAAATACAATCCAAACTAAGAAACTGGTCAAACTAAACAGTTGAAGGAAATCTAAAAAGGAGAGTCTTGCATTTATACAACATATTTCATGACCACAGGATGTCCCAAAGCACTTTAGAAGTCAATGAATTACTTTTTAAACTAAAGCAAAATACTGCAGATGCTGTAAATATGAAATAATAAAAAGGGAAAATCTATTTTTGTGATGTTGACTGAGGGATAAATATTGGTCAGGACACCAGGGATAGCTCAACAAAATTTGCTTTTGTATTAGTGTTTAATTCACTGCCAGTTTTCTTCCAGGAATGCCCACCTTAAAGAGGTTCTGCTCTTCTCTCCGACAGGGTTTCTGTTTGTCTTTTCTCAAGGTCTATTACATTTCTAAACTTTGCCAGTTCAAATGAAAGATCATCAACCCGAAATGCTAATTCTGCTTTTCTCTCCACAGATCCTGCCCCACCTACTGAGTATTTCCAGCATTTTCTTTTTTTGTACCAGGAATAGCTCCCCTGCTTTTCTGCAAAATAGCGCCATGAGATCCTTTACGTCCATCTGGAGGGGACTGACAGGGACCCGTGGTTAACATCTCAAACAAAAGATGGCACCTCAAACATTGCAGCACTTTAACCTGTGCATGCAAATCCTGGAGTGAGTCTTGAACCCACAACCTTCTGACTCAGAGGCAAGAGTCCAATCAATTGAGCCACACCTAACACTCGAAGAATGTGCAGGTATACAGGAGCAGGCAAACATCATGCATTTACATGGAGCCTTCAACATAGAAAAACTTCCCAAGGCACTTCACAGAGGTATAATTTTCTATGCTGTGGGCGTCTCGGGACAGATCAAGGCTAAGGGAGTATACCCTAACAGAAAATCTGGAGCGGAACCCCAAAGGCGGTCATGTGTCACCTTTGGCATGTTTCCGGCAGTTCCTGCAGCCATACTGGTGCCAAACGTCGTGCTCTGCACTCCTTTGGACACCACCAGGAAGGCCGAGAGGGGGGATTTGACGCTTGGGCAACTCACAACCTCCATACATCCGCCCAGGCATGCGCCATGGAGGGGTCATTCCATAGTCGCCTCACAGCGACCAAATCAACACGGAAGGCAGCAGTTGCAGGTTATAAGTCCAGCTCAATTGGCGTAGAGATTGGGTGCCACGGGTTGCCTTTGTCAGTGGGAGAGGTCATCGCATCTCACTGAACAGCTACCGCCCGCCTCAAACCGGGCAGTTCCCGATCAGTAATGTTTTGTCCCGCAACAGTCCACCTGCTTCAATGGGTGCTTGGAGCTCAGGGTCATTGCCCGACAAGTGGACTGCAACACCGCACCAAACAGCACGACCAATAAAGGAAAGAAGGTACCAGCCCTTCGTTTTGCAAGCTGGAACATCAGAACTGTGTATCCTGGCCTGTCGTAAGACCTTACACAAATCAACGATTCTCGGAAGACCGCCATCATTAACAACGAGCTCAGCAGACTCAATGTGGACATTGCAGCACTTCAGGAGACACGCCTCCCTGCGAGCGGATCTCTAACAGAGCAAGACTACACCTTCTTCTGGCAGGGTAGGGATCCTGAAGAACCAAAACAGCATGGAGTGGGCTTCGCCATCAGAAACTCTTTGCTCAGCATGATAGAGCCTCCCTCAAATGGCTCGGAACGCATACTGTCCATCCGACTGTTCACCGCCTCTGGTCTAGTACACCTACTCAGCATCTATGCTCCAACACTCTGCTCCCCACCTGAAGCTAAAGACCAGTTCTACGAGGAACTCCAAAATATCATTAGTAGCATCACCAACACCGAACATCTGTTCCTGCTGGAGGTTGGGGCCGACCATGACTCATGGCCCTCCTGCCTTGGGCGCTATGGCACTGGTAGGATGAATGAGAATGGTCAGAGACTGCTTGAGTTATGTACCTCTCATAACCTCTGCATCACCAACTCATTCTTTCACACTAAACCCTGTCACCAGGTTTCATGGAGGCACCCAAGATCATGCCGTTGGCAACAGCTGGACCTCATCATCACAAGGCGAGCCTCTTTAAACAGCGTTCAAATCACACGCAGCTTCCACAGTGCGGACTGCGACACCGACCACTCCCTGGTGTGCAGCAAGGTTAGCCTCAAACCAAAGAAGCTGCATCACTCCAAGCAGAAGGGCCGTCCGCGCATCAACACTAGCAGAATTTCTCATCCACAGCTGTTACATAAGTTTCTAAATTCACTCGAAAAAGCCCTTCAAAACACTCCCACAGGGGATGCAGAGACCAAATGGGCCCACATCAGAGACGCCACCTATGACTCAGCAATGACCACCTATGGCAAATGTGAGAAGCGGAATGCAGACTGGTTTCAATCTCACATTGAAGAGCTGGAACCTGTCATAGCCGCTAAGCGCATTGCACTGCTGAACTACAAGAAAGCCCCCAGCGAGTTAACATCCATAGCACTTAAAGCAGCCAGCAGCACTGCACAAAGAACAGCCAGGCGCTGCGCAAATGACTACTGGCAACACCTATGCAGTCATATTCAGCTGGCCTCTGACACCGGAAATATCGGAGGAATGTATGATGGCATTAAGAGGGCTTTTGGGCTAACCATCATGAAGATTGCCCCCCTCAAATCTAAATCAGGGGACACAATCACTGACCAACGCAAGCAAATGGACTGCTGGGTGGAACACTACCCAGTACTGTACTCCAGGGAAAATGTTGTCACTGAGACTGCCCTCAATGCAGCCCAGTCTCTGCCAGTCATGGATGAGCTGGACGTACAGCCAACAAAATTGGAACTCAGTGATGCCATTGATTCTCTCGCCAGCGGAAAAGCCCCTGGGAAGGACGGAATTACCCTTGAAATCAAGACTGCCAAGCCTGCTATACTTTCAGCACTGTACGAACTGCTTTGCCTGTGCTGGGATGAGGGAGCAGTACCACAGGACACGCGCAATGCCAATCATCACCCTCGATAAGAACAAGGGTGACCGCGGTGACTGCAACAACTACTGTGGAATCTCCCTGCTCAGCATACTGGGGAAAGCCTTCACTCGAGTCGCTTTAAACAGGCTCCAAAAGCTGGCTGAGTGTGTCTACCCTGAGGCACAGTGCGATTTTCGAGCAGAGAGATCCACCATTGACACGCTGTTCTCCCTTCACCAGCTGCAGGAGAAATGCCGTGAACAACAAATGTCCCTCTACGTTGCTTTCAATGATCTCACCAAAGCCTTTGACCCTGTCAGCAGACGTGGTCTCTTCAGACTACTGGAAAAGATCGGATGTCCACCAAAGCTACTAGGTATCATCACCTCATTCCATGATAATATGAAAGGCACAACTCAGCACAGCTACGCCTCATCAGACCCCTTTCCTATCCTGAGTGGCATGCAACAGGGCTGTGTTCTCGCACCTACACTGTTTGGGATCTTCTTCTCCCTGCTGCTCTCACATGCGTTCAAGTCTTCAGAAGAAGGAATTTTCCTCCACACAAGATCAGATGGCAGGTTGTTCAACCTTGCCCGTCTAAGAGCGAAGACCAAAGTACGGAAAGTCCTCATCAGGGAACTCCTCTTTGCTGACGATGCTGCATTAACATCTCACACTGAAGAGTGTCCGCAGAGTCTCATCGACAGGTTTGCGGCTGACTGCACCGAATTTGGCCGAACCATCAGCGTCAAGAAAACGAACATCATGGGACAGGACGTCAGAAATGCCCCATCTATAAATATCGGCGACCACACTCTGGAAGTGGTTCAAGAGTTCACCTACCTCGGCTCAACTATCACCAGCAATCTGTCTCTCAATGCAGAAATCAACAAGCGCATGGGAAAGGCTATGTCCAGACTGGCCAAGAGAGTGTGGGAAAATGGCGCACTGACACAGAACACAAAAGTCCAAGTATATGAAGCCTGTGTCCTTAGTACCTTGCTCTACGGCATCAAGGCCTGGAAAACATACCTCAGCCAAGAGCGACGTCTCAATTCATTCCATCTTCACTGCCGCCGGAGGATCCTTGGCATCAGGTGGCAGGACCGTATCGCCAACACTAAAGTCCTCGACAGCCAACATCCCCAATAACCCAGCGGCGCCGCAGATGGCTTGGCCATGTGAGCCGCATGGAAGATGGCAGGATCCCCAAGGACACTTTGTACAGCGAGCTTGTCACTGCTATCAGACCCACCGGCCGTCCTTGTCTCCGCTTTAAAGACGTCTGCAAACGCGACATGAAGTCCTGTGACACTGATCACAAGTCGTGGGAGTCAGTTGCCAGTGATTGCCAGAGCTGGTGGGCAACCATAAAGGCGAGGCTAAAGCGTAGCGAGTCGAAGAGACTTAGCAGTTGGCAGGAAAAAAAGTCAGAAGTGCAAGGAGAGAGCCAACTGCTTAACAGCCCTGTCAACCAATTTTATCTGCAGCACCTGTGGAAGAGTCTGCCACTCTTGAATTGGCCTTTATAGCCACTCCAGGCGCTGCTTCACAAACCACTGACCACCTCCAGGCGCTTACCCATTGTCTCTCGAGACAAGGAGGCCAAAGAAGAAGATATTCTATGTAAAAACTGACACCAAGCCAAAAAAAGGAGATATCAGGAGGTGTGATTAAAAGATTGGTTAAGAAAGCAGCTTAGTATCGCAGCTTGTTTGATGGCTGCTGAAGTGGACAGTAACTGTACGAGACAGAGGACAACACTACTTGCAACCAGCTCACGAATAATTGTCTGCAATTCAGCAGCCAAACAGGCAGCCATCCTAGATCTGGTTGGTAGCATCATTGTGTATAGCCAATTCTTTCTTTTTCTTTCTTTTGGGCCTCCTTATCTCGAGAGACAATGGATACGCGCCTGGAGGTGGTCAGTGGTTTGTGAAGCAGCACCTGGAGTGGCTATAAAGGCCAATTCTGGAGTGACAGGCTCTTCCACAGGTGCTGCAGAGAAATTTGTTTGTTGGGGCTGTTGCACAGTTGGCTCTCCCCTTGCGCCTCTGTCTTTTTTCCTGCCAACTACTAAGTCTCTTCGACTCGCCACAATTTAGCCCTGTCTTTATGGCTGCCCGCCAGCTCTGGCGAATGCTGGCAACTGACTCCCACGACTTGTGATCAATGTCACACGATTTCATGTCGCGTTTGCAGACGTCTTCATAACGGAGACATGGACGGCCGGTGGGTCTGATACCAGTGGCGAGCTCGCTGTACAATGTGTCTTTGGGGATCCTGCCATCTTCCATGCGGCTCACATGGCCAAGCCATCTCAAGCGCCGCTGACTCAGTAGTGTGTATAAGCTGGGGGTGTTGGCCGCTTCAAGGACTTCTGTGTTGGAGATATAGTCCTGCCACCTGATGCCAAGTATTCTCCGAAGGCAGCGAAGATGGAATGAATTGAGACGTCGCTCTTGGCTGGCATACGTTGTCCAGGCCTCGCTGCCGTAGAGCAAGGTACTGAGGACACAGGCCTGATACACTCGGACTTTTGTGTTCCGTGTCAGTGCGCCATTTTCCCACACTCTCTTGGCCAGTCTGGACATAGCAGTGGAAGCCTTACCCATGCGCTTGTTGATTTCTGCATCTAGAGACAGGTTACTGGTGATAGTTGAGCCTAGGTAGGTGAACTCTTGAACCACTTCCAGAGCGTGGTCGCCAATATTGATGGATGGAGCATTTCTGACATCCTGCCCCATGATGTTTGTTTTCTTGAGGCTGATGGTTAGGCCAAATTCATTGCAGGCAGACGCAAACCTGTCGATGAGACTCTGCAGGCATTCTTCAGTGTGAGATGTTAAAGCAGCATCGTCAGCAAAGAGGAGTTCTCTGATGAGGACTTTCCGTACTTTGGACTTCGCTCTTAGACGGGCAAGGTTGAACAACCTGCCCCCTGATCTTGTGTGGAGGAAAATTCCTTCTTCAGAGGATTTGAACGCATGTGAAAGCAGCAGGGAGAAGAAAATCCCAAAAAGTGTGGGTGCGAGAACACAGCCCTGTTTCACACCACTCAGGATAGGAAAGGGCTCTGATGAGGAGCCACCATGTTGAATTGTGCCTTTCATATTGTCATGGAATGAGGTGATGATACTTAGTAGCTTTGGTGGACATCCGATCTTTTCTAGTAGTCTGAAGAGACCACGTCTGCTGACGAGGTCAAAGGCTTTGGTGAGATCAATGAAAGCAATGTAGAGGGGCATCTGTTGTTCACGGCATTTCTCCTGTATCTGACGAAGGGAGAACAGCATTTCAATGGTCGATCTCTCTGCACGAAAGCCACACTGTGCCTCAGGGTAGACGCGCTCGGCCAGCTTCTGGAGCCTGTTCAGAGCGACTCGAGCAAAGACTTTCCCCACTATGCTGAGCAGGGAGATTCCACGGTAGTTGTTGCAGTCACCGCGGTCACCTTTGTTTTTATAGAGGGTGATGATGTTGGCATCGCGCATGTCCTGGGGTACTGCTCCCTCGTCCCAGCACAGGCATAGCAGTTCATGTAGTGCTGAGAGTATAGCAGGCTTGGCACTCTTGATTATTTCAGGGGTAATGCTGTCCTTCCCAGGGGATTTTCCGCTGGCTAGGGAATCAATGGCATCACTGAGTTCCGATTTGGTTGGCTGTATGTCCAGCTCATCCATGACTGGTAGAGGCTGGGCTGCATTGAGGGCAGTCTCAGTGACAGCATTCTCCCTGGAGTACAGTTCTAGGTAGTGCTCAACCCAGCGGTCCATCTGTTTGCGTTGGTCAGTGATTATGTCCCCCGATTTAGATTTGAGGGGGTGATCTTCTTGATGGTTGGCCCAAGAGCTCTCTTCATGCCATCATACATTCCTCTGATGTTTCCGGTGTCTGAGGCCAGCTGAATATGACTGCATAGGTGTTGCCAGTAGTCGTTTGCGCAACGCCTAGCTGTTCTTTGTGCAGTACTTCTGGCTGCTTTAAGTGCTGCGGATGTTAAATCGCTGGGGGCTTTCTTGTAGTTCAAAAGTGCAATGCGCTTAGCGGCTATGACAGGTTCCAGCTCTTCGTTATGAGATTGAAACCAGTCTGCATTTCTCTTCGCACTTTTGCCGTAGGTGGTCAAAGCTGACTCATAGATGGCGTCTCTGATGTGGGCCCACTTGGTCTCAGCATCCCCTGTGGGAGTGTTTTGAAGGGCTGTTACAAGAGAATTTAGAAATTTTTGTAACAGCTGTGGGTGAGAAATTCTGCTCGTGTTGATGTGCGGGTGGCCCTTCTGCTTGGAATGATGCAACTTCTTTGGTCTGAGTCTAACCTTGCTGCACACCAGGGAGTGGTCGGTGTCGCAGTCCGCACTGTGGAAGCTGCGTGTGATTTGAACACTGTTTAAGGCGGCTCGCCTTGTGACAATGAGGTCTAGCTGGTGCCAACGACGTGATCTTGGGTGCCTCCATGAAACCTGGTGACAGGGTTTGGTGTGAAAGAACGAGTTGGTGATGCAGAGGTTATGATAGGTACACAACTCAAGCAGTCTCTGCCCGTTCTCATTCATCCTTCCAACGCCATAGCGCCCAAGGCAGGAGGGCCATGAGTCATGGTCGGCCCCAACCCTGGCATTAAAGTCCCCCAGCAGGAATAGGTGTTCGGTGTTGGGGATGCTGCTAATGATGTTATGGAGTTGTTCATAGAACTGGTCTTTAGCTTCAGGTGCGGAACAGAGTGTTGGAGCATAGATGCTGAGTAGGTGTACTGGACCAGAGGTGGTGAGCAGTCGGATGGACAGTATGCGTTCCGAGCCATTTGAGGGAGGCTCTATCATGCTGAGCAAGGAGTTTCTGATGGCGAAGCCCACTCCATGCTGTCTTGGTTCTTCAGGATCCCTGCCCTGCCAGAAGAAGGTGTAGTCTTGCTCTGCTAGAGAGCCACTCGCGGGGAGGCGAGTCTCCTGAAGTGCTGCAATGTCCACATTGAGTCTACTGAGCTCGTTGTTAATGATGGCGGTCTTCCGAGAATCGTTGATTTGTGTAAGGTCTTCCGACAGGCCAGGACACATAGTTCTGACGTTCCAGCTTGCAAAGCGAAGGGCTGGTACCTTCTTTCCTTTTTTCATGTTGTTTGGTGCGGTGTATCAGTCCACCTTTCGGGCAATGACCCTGAGCTCCAAGCACCCATTGAAGCAGGCAGACTGTGGCGGGACAGAACCTTATTGACCGGGGGCTGCCCGGTTTGAGGCGGGCGGTAGCTGTCCAGTGAGGTGCAATGACCTCTCCCACCGACAAAGGCAACCCGTGGCGCCCAGTTTCTACGCCAATTTATCTGGACTTATAACCCGTAACTGCTGCCTTCCGTGTTGTTTCAGTCGCTGTGAGGCAACTATGGAGTGACCTCTCCATGGCGCATGCCTGGGCAAATTTATGGAGGTTGAGAGTTGCCCAGTCGTCAAAACCCCCCTCTCAGCCTTTTAGCCAATTAGCTGTTAAAAATAAAAACAAGAAATGCTGGAACCACTCAGCAGGTCTGGCAGCATCGGTGGAAAGAGAAGCAGAGTTAACGTTTCGGGTCAGTGACCCTTCTTCGGAACTGACAAATGTTAGAAATGTCAAAGGTTATAGGCAAGTGAGGCTGGGGTGGGGCAAGAGATAACAAAGGAGAAGGTGTAGATTGGACAAGGCCACATAGCTGACCAAAAGGTCATGGAACAAAGGCAAACAATATGTTAATGGTGTGTTGAAAGACAAAGCATTAGTGCAAATAGGGTGAGGACTGAAGGTTGAACAGCAGCAAGTACAAACATGAAAAAAAGTGGGTAAGCAAACTGAACAAACTAAGATGAAATGAAATAAACATGAAAAAAAAAGTTGCAAAAAATGTAAAAAAAAGAAAAAATAACTAAAAATAAAAGTAAAATGGGGGGCCCATCATGCTCTGAAATGATTGAACTCAATGATTGAACATTTTTTCATGTTTATTCCATTTCATTTCATCTTAGTTTGTTCAGTTTGCTTACCCACTGTTTTTTTTTCATGTTTGTACTTACTGCTGTTCAACCTTCAATCCGTTAACACCCTATTTGCACTAATGCTTTGTCTTTCAACACACTATTAACATATTGTTTGCCTTTGTTCCATGACCTTTTGGTCAGCTATGTGGCCTTGTCCAATCTATACCTTCTCCTTTGTTATCTCTTGCCCCGCCCCCGCCTCACTTGCTTATAACCTTTGACATTTCTAATATTTGTCAGTTCCGAAGAAGGGTCACTGACCCGAAACGTTAACTCTGCTTCTCTTTCCACAGATGCTGCTAGACCTGCTGAGTGGTTCCAGCATTTCTTGTTTTTATTTCAGATTTCCAGCATCCATAGTATTTTGCTTTTATTTTAGCTGTTAAAAATACCCTGCCTAGCCTTCTTTCACCCAGAGAAGCATCCACAAATATGATTAGTCAGGCATTCACATATCTTAAATGGTGCATTAGTCTGCTGTCCCAGCCACCACTGGAAACTGGAACACCTTCCACCAGCACTAATTATCAACCATATCATGACGCGTTCACCCGTCTGCAGATATGAAGACCGGTGGATAGAAGTACCGAGGAAGAAATGCTGAATGCAGCATTAAATATATTAGTTTAAAATCTAGTTCAGACAAGACGGGCAAAATCCAAATTTGCTAGAGATCATGTGTCAATCTTTATTCATGATATCAGCAGATCATGGGTGATCAAAAAAGTAGTACAGAAAAAAGAAGCCAATCACTATTTTTATTTCTGACCTTGCAATAACCTGGCATCCCTCCAAGGAAATTAATACAGCAGCTGCTAATTTAGAGAGACTGCCAAGAATAATTAGACTTCAGGAGACCTCTGGACCTATTTAGACCACTACAGAGTACCTGAACAAGACTGACCTTAATGGGACAGGCCAGGTTAGCATCTAAACATCACAAGCATTACCCTACTGCCTGTAAGCACTGCCCACAGGTATGCGGTTGCATGTGTTATTTTTGTACTGCTCAGAAATGCTGCATTAACAGTCCCAATTTGTGAAACTGAATAGCAGGCTGCGACTGCAGCAATATAGACTGAGTGACTGTTTGGTTCAAGTATCATTTCAACGCCATACCTTCTTTCAGTACAAAACTAACTCAATTAAATAACACAAAGAATGCCTGCATTTTAACTTACAAGGGTTCTCTTCCTGTGTTCACATCAAACCTACGCTGTTCTTTTTTATTGGAGTATTTACAACAGCAGGCAAATTCTTGAAGACTTAGAAAATCAAAATGAGAAATGAATTGTTGTAATTTAAGTTAATCTTGCTTGGTTTATATACATAATAGTTCCATATTGGAAAGGGGAAAACCTACAGGATTAATCCATTATACAGCCAAATCTGGGATATAATGCAAATGAAAACTCAGTTCGATGGTTGCCCAAGTAGACGGTCACTTTTCTCATACCAGACCAGCTTCTGCACTTAAAGCAGACAAGCTAGTATCTAATCAGTTGCAACTACCTGGTTTCCTGCTCAGCAGTTTGCATGGAATGTCTCTCCACCAAAGAAAGCCACGAGAGAGACATGAATCTTAAAAAAAGCACAAATTCTCATTAAACCAACTGCTCCCTCTTCACTTTGCCTACTTTATCACACACCACCATCACCATTCCTGGGTATGTCCTATTTCATCAGGACAGACTCACCAGAGGTGGTGGCACAGTGGTATACAGTTGGGAGGCAGTTGCCCTGGGGAGTCCTCAACACTGACTCCAGACCCCATGAAGTCTCATGACACTAGGTCAAATATGGGCAAGGAAATCTCCTGATTATCACCTGCTGCCCTTCCTCAACTGATGAATCCTCCTCTATGTTGAACACCACTTCGAAGAAGCAAGGAGAGTGGGAAGAACAGAGAATGCAATCTGATGGGGCGGGGGAGTTTGAATTCAATGTCCATCATCAAAACTGGTTCACGAGCACAACTACTGACTGAGTTGGCTGAGTCTTGAAGGACACATCTGTCAGATTGGACCTGCAGCAGATGGTGAGGGAACCAAAAGGGGAAAACCTACTATACCTTAGCCTCCGCAAATCTACCTGTTGTGGATGAATCTATCCATGACAGTATCAGTAGGAGTGACACCGCACAATCAGTCCTTGTGGAATCGAAGCCCAGTCTTCACACTGAGGATGTCCTCCATCTGGTTGTGTGCCACCACCACCATACTAAATGGGATAGATACAGAACAGATCAGACAGCTCAAAACTGGGCATCCATGGGGCACTGTGGATCATCAGGAGCAGCGGAATTATATTCAAATCACTATCTGTAACCTCATGACCTGGCATATCCTTCACTCTTACCATTATCAAGCTAAGGCACCAATCCTGGTTCAATCAAGAGTGCAGGAGAGCCTGCCAGGACCAGCACCAGGGATACCTAAAAATGAGATGTCAACCTGGTGAAACTACAACACAGGACTACTTTCATGCCAAACAGCAGAAACAACATGTAATAGACAGAGCTAGATGATCCCACAACTAATCAGACCAAAGCTCAGCAGTCCTCCCACATCCAGTCATGAACGGTGGTGGATAATTAAACAACGAACCGGAGGAGGAGGCTCCACAAACATCCTCAATGATGGAGCAGCCCAACACATCAGTGCAAAGACAAGGCTGAAGCATTTGTAACCATCTTCAGCTAGACGTGCTGAGTGGATGATCCATTGTGGCTTCCTCCTAAGGTCCCCAACATCACAGATGCCAGTCTTCAGCCAATCCGATTCACTTCACGCGATACCAAGAAATGGCTGAAAGCACTCGATACTGCAAAGGCTATGGGTTCTGACAACATCCCAGCTGTCTTACTGAAGACTTGTGCTGCAGAATTAGCAGCGCCCCTAGCCAAGCTGTTCCAGTAAAGCTATAACAGTGGCATCTACCTAACAATATGGAGAATTGCCCAGGTATGCCTTGTCTACAAAAGGTAGGTTAAATCCAATCCAACTCATTACCACCCCAGCAATCTACTCTCGATCATTGGCAGAGATGGAAGGTACTATCAACAATGCTATCAAGTGCCACTTAAAAAGGTAATAATCTGTTCACCAATGCTCAGTTTGGGTACCAAACATGGACAAAGAGCTGAACTCAACAGGTGAGGTGAGTGATTGCCCTGGACAACAAAGCAGCATTTGATGGAATGTGGTATCAAGGAGCCAGAGTCAAATTGAAGTCAATGGGAATCAGGGGGAAAACTCCACTGGTTGGAATCAGGCCTAGCACAATGGAAGATGTTTGTGGTCGCTGAAAGCCAATCATTTCAGCCCCAGGACATTGCTGTTGGAGTTCCTCCGGGTCATGTCCGAGACCCAACCATCTTCATCAATGACCTTCCCTCCATCATAAGGTCAGAAGCGGGGACGTTTGATGATTGTATGATGTTCAGTACCATCCTCAGATACTGAGGCAGTCCATATCCACATGCAACAAGACCTGGACAACATTCAGGCTCGGGTTAAGTGGCAAGTAACATTTGCCCCACACAAGTGCCAGGCAATGACAATTTCCAACAAGACAGAATTTAACCATCTCCCTTGATATTCAATAACAGTATCATTGCTGAATTCCCCCAGCTTCAATTGACCAGAAACAGAACTGCAGCAAGCACCTAAATACTGAGACTACAAAACAGGTCAGAGACTGGGAATTCTGCAGTGAGTAACCCACCTCCTGACTCCCCAAAGCCTCCCCACCATCTATAAGGAACAAGTTAGGAGTATGATGGAATACTTGCCCGAATGAATGTGGCTCCAACAACACTCAGGAAGCTCAACACCATCCAGGACAAAGCAGCCCACTATATCGGCACCCCATGCACAACCTTAAACATTCACTCTCTCTACAACCAACACAGTGCAGCAGTGTGCATCACATACAAGATGCACTGCAGCAACTCACCATGCCTCCTTCGACAGCACCTTCCAAACCCACGACCTCTTTCACCTAGAAGGACAAGGGCAGCAGAATCATGGGAATACCACCACCTGCAAGCTCCCCTCCAAACCACACACCACCCAGACTTGGAAATATATTGCTGTTCCTTCACTGTCACTGGATCCAAATCCTGGAACTTCCTCCCTAATAGCACTGTGGGTGTACCCGCACTGCATGGACTGCAGCAGTCAAGAAGGCAGCTCGCCTTCTCAAGGGCAAATAGGGATAGGCAACAAATGCCGGACTTGCCTGCGATGCCCACATCCCCTAAACAAATTTTTAAAAATCTAAATTGAGACTGAAATTGAATGCATTTTCAATAAAGCCAAGAAGGGAAAAAACAGGATAATTATTTTTCTCTTCTGCACTGTCTCGGGTATTCTGCCATGAGAGACAAATGCTCAGATACCAGTGTCAACTGCATGAACACAGCAAAGGTAGAGGCACAGCTGTGAAAGTGAAAGCTCAATTTAATAACACGTTAAGGAAGACTTCAAGGAGAACCATGGACACTGAATAATCAGGCAGACTGGAAAGAAAAGTAAAAACAGAGCATTACCTTAGAATATATTAAGGAACAGAGGGCAGATAAAGTTTGAGGAAAAAAAGGAAACCAAACATATATAGTAAATGAGGCCAACAGAAGTGAAATTATAGTAGGTCAGCCACAACTCATTCAGGCATTTTTGTCTCTCAATTGTCTTCCAATCCTCTCCTGGAGATGATAATTCATATTGCCCAAGTGGTCATGCTTCATTTGTAACCCCAGACCAAGTATTAATATGGTATTCAGCTACAGGCAGTAATATAGCCAAAAGCAAACCTAACCTGCCCAGACTTCTACTCGTGCTAAATTTCTAAGGTATTATTCAACAGCATCAAGAGCAGGAACAATGACTAGCAAAGGACACCAGACCAACCGTCTTTAATAAAAGCCAAATACTGCGGATGCTGGAATTCTGAAATAAAAACAAGAAATGCTGGAATCACTCAGCAGGTCTGGCAGCATCTGTGGAAAGAGAAGCAGAGTTAACATTTCGGGTCAGTGACCCTTCTTCGGAAGGATGCTGCCAAACCTGCTGAGTGATTCCAGCATTTCTTGTTTTTACAACCGTCTTTAATGGTGTGCTGAGCATAATCAGTTAACTCAGCACACCAGGAATCAAATCTTATCTATACTTAAGCTTGTATATGCGCTTGATCCATACAGATCATGTAACACGCAATGTGATTTACCCACCAAGCCACCAGACGATTCAAGGATTGTGTTTAATGACAAACACTGGGAATAAGATGTACATATTTCTGCAAAAGATACTTTGTCACTTGCCTCATTAGCTATCATTGTGACTTTTATGTGCAAGATTTCACAGTACTGTTCTTCCAGTACTGACACTACTGCCTGGATAAATGAAGCTCCAGCAATACTCAAGAAGATCGCCACCAACTAGGACAAAGCAGTCCGCATGATTTGCAACCATCCAGCATCTTAAACATTCATTCCTTCCACCACTGGTGCACAATGGTTGCAGTGTGTACCATCTAGAAGATGCAATGCAGCAACTCATCAAAGGTTTCTTCAACATCAACTACCAAACCTGTGACCTCCAACATCTAGAAGAACAAGGGCAGCACCACCTGCACATTAACCTCCAAGACACATACCATCCTGACTTGGAATTATATCCGCCATTCCTTCGTCATCGCTGGGTCAAAATCCTGGAACTCTCACCGTAACAGCACCGTATATGTACCTACATCACATGGGTTGTAGCTATTCACAAGGCAGCTCACCACCTACTCATGGGAAATTAGGGATGGACAGTAAATGCTGGCCTGGTCAACAATGCCCACATTCCCTGAATGAATACAAAAACTACACCTGTATCAATTTTTGACTGCAATTAAGATCCCAAACATTGCAAAAGTTTGAATGGAGCAGTTTCTGTCAGGTGCATCCAGGAAGGTTTCCTGACTCAATATGTAGATAGGCCGACTAGAGGGGAGACTATGTTGGACTTGGTGCTTGGCCATGAACCAGGCCAGGTGGCAGATCTATCGGTGGGAGAGCATTTCGGTGATAGTGATCACAACTCCGACCTTTACTTTCGTCATGGAGAGGGACAGGAGCAGACGGGATGGGAAAATATTTAATTGGGGGAGGGGGAATTACAATGCTATTAGGTAGGAACTGGGGAGCATAAATTGGGAAAAGATGTTCTCAGGGAAATGCACGACAGAAATGTGCAGGTTGTTTAGGGAGCACTTGCTGCGACTGCTGGATAGGTTTGTCCCGATGACGCAGGGAAGGGATGGTAGGGTGAAGGAACCTTGGATGACAAGAGATGTGGAACAGCTAGTCAAGAGGAAGAAGGAAGCAAGGATCAGACAGGGCTCTAGAGGGTTACAAGGTAGCCAGGAAGGAACTGAAGAATGGACTTAGGAGAGCTAGAAGGGGACATGAAAAAGTCTTGGCGGGTAGAATTAAGGAAAATCCCATGGCGTTCTACACTTATGTGAGGAACAAGAGGATGGCCAGAGTGAGGGTAGGGCCGATCAGGGATAGTGGAGGGAACTCGTGCCTGGAGTCGGAGGAGGTAGGGGAGGTCCTAAATGAATACTTTGCTTCAGTATTCACTAGTGAGAGGGACCTGGTCGTTTGTGAGGACAGCGTGAAACAGGCTGATATGCTCGAACAGGTTGAGGTTAAGAGGGAGGATGTGCTGGAAATTTTGAATGATATGAGGACAGATAAGTCCCCGGGGCCAGAAGGGATATACCCAAGGCTATTACGGGAAGCGAGGGAAGAGATTGCTGCGCCTTTGGCGATGATCTTTGCGTCTTCACTGTCCACTGGAGTAGTGCCGGATGACTGGAGGGTGGCAAATGTTGTTCCCTTGTTCAAGAAAGGGAATAGGGATAACCCTGGGAATTATAGACCAGTCAGTCTTACGTCGGTAGTGGGCAAATTATTGGAGAGGATTCTGAGAGACAGGATTTATGATTATTTGGAAAAGCATAGTTTGATTAGAGACAGTCAGCATGGCTTTGTGAGGGGCAGGTCATGCCTCACAAGCCTTATTGAATTCTTTGAAGAGGTGACAAAACACATTGATGAAGGAAGAGCAGTGGACGTGGTGTATATGGATTTTAGCAAGGCGTTTGATAAGGTTCCCCATGGTAGGCTCATTCAAAAAGTAAGGAGGCATGGGATACAGGGAAAGTTGGCTGTCTGGATACAGAATTGGCTGGCCCATAGAAGACAGAGGGTGGTAGTAGATGGAAAGTATTCAGCCTGGAGCTCGGTGACCAGTGGTGTTCCGCAGGGATCTGTTCTGGGACCTCTGCTCTTTGTGATTTTTATAAATGACTTGGATGATGAAGTGGAAGGCTGGGTTAGCAAGTTTGCCAATGACACAAAGGTTGCTGGAGTTGTGGATAGTGTGGAAGGCTGTTGTAGGTTGCAACGGGACATTGACAGGATGCAGAGCTGGGCTGAGAAGTGGCAGATGGAGTTCAACCTGGAAAAGTGTGGTGATTCATTTTGGAAGGTCGAATTTGAATGCGGAATGCAGGCTTAAAGACAGGATTCTTGGCAGTGTGGAGGAACAGAGGGATCTTGGGGTCCATGTCCATAGATCGCTCAAAGTTGCCACCCAAGTTGATAGGGTTGTTAAGAAGGCGTATGGTGTGTTGGCTTTCATTAACAGGGGGATTGA
Organism: Heterodontus francisci; assembly: GCF_036365525.1. Taxonomy (NCBI): domain Eukaryota; kingdom Metazoa; phylum Chordata; class Chondrichthyes; order Heterodontiformes; family Heterodontidae; genus Heterodontus; species Heterodontus francisci. The sequence goes on from NC_090385.1 coordinate 6,570,534, forward strand.
ATTTAAGAGCCGCGAGGTTATTCTGCAGCTCTATAAGGCACTGGTTCGACCACACTTGGAATATTGTGTTCAGTTCTGGTAGCCTCATTATAGGAAGGATGTGGAAGCTTTAGAGAGGGTGCAGAGGAGATTTACCAGGATGCTGCCTGGACTGGAGGGCATGTCCTACGAAGAAAGATTGAGGGAGCTGGGGCTTTTCTCATTGGAGCGAAGAAGGATGAGAGGTGACTTGATAGAGGGGTACAAGATGATGAGAGGCATAGATAGAGTGGATATTCCAGAGACTTTTTCCAAGGGTGGAAAGGGCTATCACCAGGGGGCATCATTTTAAGGTGATTGGAGGAAGGTTTCGGGGAGATGTCAGAGGTAGGTTCTTTACACAGAGAGTGGTGGGTGCGTGGAATGCGCTGCCAGCGGTAGTAGTAGAAGCAGATACATTAGGGGCATTTAAGTGACTCTTGGATAGGTACATGGATGATAGTAGAATGAAGGGTAGGTAGTTAGTTTGATCTTAGAGTAGGCCTAAATTTGGCCTAACCATCAGCCTCAAGAAAACGAACATCATGGGGCAGGATGTCAGAAATGCTCCATCCATCAATATTGGCGACCACGCTCTGGAAGTGGTTCAAGAGTTCACCTACCTAGGCTCAACTATCACCAGTAACCTGTCTCTAGATGCAGAAATCAACAAGCGCATGGGTAAGGCTTCCACTGCTATGTTCAGACTGGCCAAGAGAGTGTGGGAAAATGGCGCACTGACACGGAACACAAAAGTCCGAGTGTATCAGGCCTGTGTCCTCAGTACCTTGCTCTACGGCAGCGAGGCCTGGACAACGTATGCCAGCCAAGAGCGACGTCTCAATTCATTCCATCTTCGCTGCCTTCGGAGAATACTTGGCATCAGGTGGCAGGACTATATCTCCAACACAGAAGTCCTTGAAGCGGCCAACATCCCCAGCTTATACACACTACTGAGTCAGCGGCGCTTGAGATGGCTTGGCCATGTGAGCCGCATGGAAGATGGCAGGATCCCCAAAGACACATTGTACAGCGAGCTCGCCACTGGTATCAGACCCACCGGCCGTCCATGTCTCCGTTATAAAGACGTCTGCAAACGCGACATGAAATCGTGTGACATTGATCACAAGTCGTGGGAGTCAGTTGCCAGCATTCGCCAGAGCTGGCGGGCAGCCATAAAGACAGGGCTAAATTGTGGCGAGTCGAAGAGACTTAGTAGTTGGCAGGAAAAAAGACAGAGGCGCAAGGGGAGAGCCAACTGTGCAACAGCCCCAACAAACAAATTTCTCTGCAGCACCTGTGGAAGAGCCTGTCACTCCAGAATTGGCCTTTATAGCCACTCCAGGCGCTGCTTCACAAACCACTGACCACCTCCAGGCGCGTATCCATTGTCTCTCGAGATAAGGAGACCCAAAGAAGAAGAGTAGGTTAAAGGTTCGACACAACATCGTGGGCCAAAGGGCCTGTACTGTGCTGTTCTATGTTCTAACATAAAAAGTCAAATATATGTAATTTGTCAACCACAATGACATTCTGCAATGATTTAATAAGTTGTTTTGTTCGACAACTGTAGTCCAAGTATATTCTAAACACAAATAGTGAATTCCAGGGAAGATTTCATGTAACTGATCTGTGCTGACCTGCTCTGTACAGTGCAACTGTAAATTAATAGGGAAGGAACAGTTAAATGTCCAAATTAATTTTGAAGCTTTAACATAAGTGTAGTCCTTTTTTTAAAAAAGGAATCGGCCATCTAAATAACTAATACATATATAGTTGTAAACTTCAAACTATTGGCTAACCACTCATATTAGGAGCACAAACTCTGGAATAAATATAGCTCCAAATGGTACAAACTGATTCCAGGTACAATCAAATTGTGCTGAGTCTACTACTAGGCTGAATAAAGAAATGTCCAGACAAACCACTGCTCCTGTCCATTATAACTACTAAATAAATTTAACTTTTAATGCCTTTCATTTTGGAAAACTTTTTTTATATAGCATATCTTACTGTTCACACTGGAAGTCACTGTACAGGATAGCTTCATTTAATGGAGAATCACAAACTTACAAAGTAGCTCTAATGGTAATATCAAGGATGCCAGTCTGCCCGAGTAATGCAAATGAAAAATAGCTGCAATCAAAAGTTCAAAACCAAAATACAGCATGGCAACTGCAGGTAATTTCAGTACTAACCACTGAGTATCAATTTTCTGCATTACTATTAATAAGATGCTTCAAAAACATCTTTAATGCATTTACAAATTATTTAATATAAGCCAAATAACAAGGTTTACAGTCCAAAAAGTATTGCAACAGGTTTCTTCACACATTATTGATGAATCAATATTTCACTTTATTATAGTACTAGACTGCAGCAGTGCCAACTTATTTGATAATTTCCCATTATCAAACAATAAGATGCTGTACTGCACTCTTACTTGATTAATTTTCCCATTATCAATTAGCAGATACTGTACAACTAATTTAGATAATCCCAGAATCATTTCCAGAATAAACTAAAATCTTGTGAGAAAGATTCTACTAGCACTGTCTTATTTTTTTACAATGTTTGTCACACTTTGGCCTAGTTAGTTGGACACAGTGTAATTTGTTATTTAAACAATGCCTATAATTAAAAGATGGATTAGAGATTAGAACATGTTCTAACTTGATCTGTCAAACAGTATAGTCGGCAGATGTTTGTCTGCTACACTGACTATGTTCCAATCTTTCCTGTATCTTTTTCCTTCCTATTTTTCGACGTACGACTTCAAAGTTATTAAATTTAGCACGGTCTTCAGATTAAATTAGCTGTTGACTAGCACAGCAATCTTATTTAAGCCAGAAAAGTCTTTCAATGGAGCAGAGAAGTCATTTGAATACTTTGAAAATCATTTTTCCCAGTGCAGAAAATGTAACACACTTGATTAGACTGCACCTTGAAAATAAAGATTATTCTTCCACTTTAGCCAACTACAAGTTATTGTGGAGATCGTGGATGTCTGTACATTAACATATAAAAACTGACATCAGCATCAACAGAATCATCCCACAATGTCTACTGTGTATTACAAAGCTCTAAATTATTTACAGAGATCTAATTAATGAATTGATTAGTACTTTGAAGTTAGCCCAAGTTACTCTATTAAATTACATATTTTCAGTTAAAATTCCAAAATTCGTTCATTGTTTAACCTCAGTGTGATCTTCAGTGATGGACATAGTTATTGGTTTTAATATCATGGTACATCTGAATGAAGATATTTGACAACTGATTACAAAAAGATTTTCTAGACTGTAAGACAGTGAAATGTGGAATTTGCCACAGAATCTCAAGAAAATAGGAACAGCATCCAGTTAGGTTTCCAGCTCATCACTACTGAGTGATCTTTACCAGAAAGTTGTGCACTAGGTAGATGTCAGCTGAGGAATGGGCTCAGGTTATGATATGATCACAGCTGAATCAACAACACTCTGGCTCACATGGAAAATGACTAGTTGATCAAATAATGCAGGGTCACTGGCACACATGCAACCATACTGCAGCACAAATCAGTGACCAAGCAAAAATTAAAATCCTTGAAATGTGCACTGGGAGCATTCACCAATCTTTAATCCATGCACTGACAATTGTTCCAAGGAGGAAAGATAAGCAGCCACATCCATCAAGTGCCCTTACACAGTAGCACATGATTCAGAACACTTGGCACAGGACTGTCAGACTAAACCTTCCTTAGCTGATATAGACTGCACACGAAACATTTCCAAAATTCAACCTGCAGCCTCCAACTTTAATACACAAGAAAATTGAGCATTCTTTTAATTGACAGTATCTGGTCCCCTTTCTTCAAAGAAAACTGGCGGCTATTCCATCACTGGTGCTAAATTATCCAATATATGGATTTTTAAAACTGTTCTATCAAATCGGCCAAAGAACCAAAAACATATTAATTTCGGGGAAGATATGTAAATAATTGGTGGCTGGCGTGACTAATCTTAATTAATTAATAGGCTTGACTGTCACTGGCAAAAACACACCTTCTGCGTATAGTTTACTGAACCAGTCACTGTCCTAATTATAGATATAAATTGACTAAAGAATATTGCAGCCCATTTTAAATAGTGCATTGTTAAAAATGTTTTTAAAAACTGAGAAAGCAAGGTGAAGGGCCCCAGCCCAAAGTACAGACCACCAAGGTTGCAAAGAGAAAATGTGGTAAAAATGTGGTAAACTTATGCAGAGACTCAAAACACAGCGGCAACGGTACAAGAAAGAAACTTGTACGGATATCGCAGCTGAACATCAGACGTAGCAACCGATTTCTCACCGGGGATTGCTGCATTTGGAAATCAAGAGAAGGGTGTATGTATTTTTATATATTTCTTAATTTACCAAAACAAAGTCAGTCTGGTGCATGAGTGCAGTCGGAACTTTCGTAGAAAGAGGGATGATTTCATGAAGAACGCGTGCTTGATATGCTAATTTTGTTATTGTTGCTGGGACAGTGCGAGAAAATGGGGCAACTTTGTAAATGGGATCAAGGCGCACAAGAGCGGCTTGCAGGAGCCGCTGCAAACAGCGCGAGCGATGTGGGGCTGCTGCACGCGGCGGAACTCCCGGGCTAACATTCGGAGCTCCCGGGTATCGCTTGAGGCATAGTTCGGGCTCCGTCCGACCGGAGCAGCCGTGCCATCGCACTCCCCCGCCTCAGGAGGTGATGGTAAGGGAGTTAGTTTTGAGCCAATGGAGGGGAAGGGCAGTCACTCACCCATGGGTTGATTCGACCGCGGAACATGTCGCGCCGCCTCCCTCCTCGCCTCCGCGTTTTCGCTCTCTCTTTCCCCTCAGCCGCTTAATTCCGGCTGCGCCGCGTCCTCTCGGCGCCCAAACCAACGCATTTCCACGGCCGTTGGTCGGTTCCCCTCCCTCCCCCCCTCCCCCGGGACAACCGGCTTTACTCAGTCAGTCGAAGAAGCTCCGATTCCCTTTTTAATAATTCCTCTCCCTCCCAACACCCCGCCCTCGGCACCGCCTTTACTTCATGTGGCGCCTCCTCCTACTGCTGCTCTAGCGGCGGGGAGAGAGCAAAACAGCTCGGCCGCCACAACTTCTTTCCCTCGCCTTCACCCTAACCCTCACCCGCCCCACTTCTTCTTCTGCGACGCCCACTTGGCCTCAGTGGCCCCAGACGGACGTTTCCCACGCATCGCCGTTACCCTGCTCCGCCTCACTACGCATGCTCGCCTAGCCCCGCGCGCTGCACCCTGGGAGATGTAGTTTCTTCCTCCTCCAGTTGGCGCGCGCAGCCCGAGGGACTACAACTCCCAGGGGCCAGCGCGGCGTCTTTAAAGAACCCCAGTCCCACGTTTTGGAGACAGCTTTGGTTCCACTTGATTGGGTGCAACTGTTCTGATGAAAGGTCACTGACCTGAAACTTCTCTCTCCACAGATGCTGCCAAGACCTGCTGAGTATTTCCCCACTTTGTTTTTTTTTGCCACACGTTTTTGTTCTCTCATGCAGGTCGGCATTTGCAGTTGACTGCAAGCCCAGAGGGTCATTTCCGACCCTGAAAAGTGCCCAGTCTACCGCAGATTACCCTGGAAGGGTAATGTATCCCAAAAAGTTTGAGCTACAGGTGAAGCTAGCTGTTTCATGCTGCTAATATGCAGCAGCAACACGTGTCGTGTTCGCCACTCACAGGATGCTGCCATCAAGCCAAAAAGACATCCTGCCTATCGCACAAATGAATAATCTGATATATGAATGTCAATTCCAGTGTGATGCTAGGCCATACGTCTCAAAGACTGGCGGATCGTATCAAACAACATGTCCCTTCTGCTGTTTGCAACCGGCAAGGTACAGGCCATACCCAACCAGCCCATGCTTGCAAAACTCAAAACACAGTGTCCAACATTAGATGTGATTCCGTGATTGGACAACATTTATTAAATGATCCTCAGTGTGCGAAGGATTACGCTGACAACCAATTTAAGATTGTCAATTGGGCTTGCAGTGTGGTGCATTTGCATATACTGAAAGCTACATATATTAATACACAGGGCCCTGTTCTTTGCAGAAAGAAAGAATATGTATAAACATTGCGACTGTTTCAGCTAAACAAAATAAGTGACAGCCATTCGCTGGTTCTTTCCTCGGCAATGCTTTGACTAATCAGTGCCAAGCTGCCTGGTTTAAATTTCAAACAAAGCTTGGCAGTTAACTGTCAGTCACCATAAACTGGTGCATTCTCCATGGCAACGCCTCTACCATTCAGAGTCCACTCGCCAACCTATCAGCACTCTCTTCTCCTACAGTATAAATTTGTTATTTCCCATACACTGGTATTCTTGCGAGTTGTCCTGATGACTGCAAGATGAAAAGCTTCGTTAAAATGTCTCTATTTTCAGCAATACTCAAGTTATTTTATGTTGTCTGATGCAACATAAATGAGATGCGTGGAGTCCAGTTTGTTGAAGATCTCAAACAGGTTTATTACAGCTAAACTATTATATACAGTACAGAGCTAACTATTTACAGAACCTTGCTCTGGGTGTTACAGTTTCAGAGTGTAAAAATGAGGAACTAGTATTAATAAAGAGGTAATACTTGAAAAATTAATTGGATTTAAAGTTGATAAATCTCCTGGACTAGATGAGCTACATCCCAGAGTATTGAAGGAGGTAGCTATAGAAATAGTGGATGCATTGGTGGTTGGTTATTTCAAAATTCTACAGATTCTAGAAGGGTTCCTGCTGACTGGAAAGTAATAAATGTAACCTCTCTATTTAAGAAGGGAGCAAGAGAGAAAACAGAGAACTACAGACCTGTTTGTTTGACATCAGTAGTAGGAAAAATGTTGGAATCTATTTTAAAGGATGAAATAACTGGACACTTGGAAAATAATGATATGATTGGACAGAGTCAACATGGATTTTTGAAAGGGAAATCATGTTTGACAAACCGGTTGGAGTTTTTTGAGGATGTTACTTGTAGCATAGATAAAAGAGAACCAGTGGATGTGGTGTATTTGGATTTTCAGAAAGCTTTTGATAAGGTCCCACACAGGTTAGTAAACAAAATTAGAGCACATGGGATTGGGGGTAATATACTGGTATGGATTGAGAATTGGTGAACAGACAGAAAGCATAGATTTGGAATAAATGACTCATTCTCAGGATGGCAAACCAGTTCTAGTGGGGTACTGCAAGGATCAGTGCTGAGGCCACTGTTGTTCACAATCTAAATGATTTGGATGTGGGGACCAAGTGTAATATTTCCAAATTTGCAGATGTCACAAAACTAGGAGGAATGTAAGTTGTGAGGAGGATGCAAGGAGGCTTCAAGGAGATTTGGACAAGCTAACTGAATGGGCAAGAACATGGCTGATGGAATATAATGTGAACAAGTGTGAAGTGATCCACTTTGGTGGAAAAAATAGAAAGGCAGAATATTTCTTAAATGGTGAGAGGCTAGGAAGTGTTGATGTCCAAAGAGACCTGGGTAGCCTTGTTCATGAGTCACTAAAAGCTAGTATGCAAGTGCAGCAAGCAATTAAGAAGACAAATGGTATGTTGGCCTTCATCGCAAGGGGATTTGAGTACAGCAGTAAAGATATATTGCTGCAATTGTATAAAGCCTTGGTGAGACCACAGCTGAAGTACTGTATACAGTTTTGGTCTTCTTATCTAAGGAAGGATATACTTGCCAAGGAGGGAGTGCAGTGAAGGTTCACCAGACTGATCCCTGGGATGGCGGGATTGCCTTATGAGGAGAGATTGCAGAAATTGGGCCTGTATTCTCTAGAGTTTCAAAGAATGAGAGGTAATCTCATTGAAATTTACCAAATTCTTACAGGGCGTGACAGGGTAGATGTGGATAGAATGTTTCCTCTGGCTGGTGAGTTTAGAACAAGGGGACACAGGCTGAGAATAAGGGGCAGGCCATTTAAGACTGAGATGAGGAAGAATTTCTTTACTCAGAGGTTGGTGACTTTGTGGAATTCTCTACCCCAGAGGGCTGTGGAAAATCAATCGTTGAGCATGTTCATGACTGAAATTGATAGATTTCTGGATGCTAATGACATTAAGGGATATGGGAATAGTGAGGAAAAATGGCGTAGAGGTAGATGATCGGCCATGATCTGTTTGAATGGCGGAGCAGGCTCGACGGGCTGATTGGCCTACTCCTGCCCTATTTCCTATGATCCTATGTTCCCTAATGTGTGGAACCAACTTATAGGCACGCACCAGGAATTACCTGGGGCTGTTCTTTCAGTTGGCCACTGTAACTTCAACAGATGAACGGAAACCCTAGATACACACATAAATGCGGGTTGACTGATCTGCTGAAACTATGGTGCCACTTGGACAAGCCCAAGGAAAATCCAGCTTGTGTGTGCCTAGGCCTCCATCAATGCAACTGTAACCCACTACAAACAAGCATACTTGCAAGAACTGCCCAGAAATAATTCTGTTTCCATTACTTGTTCTGAGTAAATGTCTTTTGCCTTGGAGTCAAAACACATCTTCTGCTTTATTTTGTTACTGCACAGCCAAAATCAATGTTTATATTCCCAGCATGCATGGCTCATTTCTTTATTTGCTGGAATACAGCTTGGTTATATGTAAATCACAGGCAAATTATGTCAAGAGTCAGCTTGTGTTTCCTTCAATATTTGCATGACCTGTCAACTGGAGAACAAACTTTTGCTTATGATCTGGAAAGTCTGTTTTGGCCTTGGGCCTTTCTCCACATTTTCTTGATGAACAAAACAAGGCCCAAAAAAATGAGTCCTTAATCATGTATGCAATAAAAATATTGAAGACCATATTCAACATTTGTATTACTTCCTGTCTGCCCCTTTGTTGTTCTGTTTGCTTGTCTTGTTTTATTAACTCAATCATATTGCTTCTCTTGCATTTCTTCTTGCTTTTTTAAAATACCTTGCATTGTTTCTCAACCCTCCTTCCTTTCTTTTTTTATTTTTTCCCTTCTGATTTCATATAATTTCTGTACTCTCCTTTGACCAGAAGTTCCTGACCCTGAAGCAGTGTGTGTTGCCACAAAGTGCTCCTTGAGATTGAAGAGGCAATTTTCTGAGTAGATGCCAGAGGAGGAGAACCTTGCCTGCCACCAGTCCATATGGGAGAATCGCAGATCCATCGCCCACAATTTTCCATCGTTGATTTCAACAGGCAGAAAGTCACAGGCAGCAAGCCAAAGCTTTTCAGATATGCGTTGGCAGTGATTGAGATTCCTTGCTCAAAGGGTACTCCCTAAATTGCTCCATAGCATTTTCTCAGACATTCTTTGTAACAGTTTGAGAAACTGGAAGAGGAAAAGGCCATTTGACTCATTTGCTCTGAAGTATCATTCACAATTCCCAACAAAGGCCATTTAAACTGAGTAAAGAAAGCCAAAACAACAAACTTGCTACAGATATTCTTACCACACACTGGCTGACATCCTAAGAGCAGCCTTTATTTATCTGACACATTTAATGTAAAGAACACTTTAGGAAGGACATGAAGACTTTGGAGAAGGTGCAGAAAAGATTTACCAGAATGATTCCAGGGATGATAGACTTCAGTTACATGGATAGACTGGAGAAGCTGGGATTCTTCTCAGAAAAAAGGAAGGTGAGAGGAGGTTTGTTATAGGTGTTCAAAATCTGGAGGGGTCTAGACAGAGTATATAGAGGCAAACTATTCCCATTGGCAGAAGGGTCAAGAACCAGTGGACACCAATTTAATGTGATTGGCAAAAGAACCAAAGGCGACATGAGGAAAAACTTTTTAATGCAGTGAACGGTAATGATCTGGAATGTACTTCCTGAGATTGTGGTGGAGGCAGATTCAATTGTGGTTTTCAAAAGGGAATTGGATTAACACCCGAAGAGAAAAGTTTATAGGGCTATGGGGAGAGAGGGCCAGTGAGTGGGATGAGCTAAATTGCTCTTGTAGAGAGCCGGCACAGACCCAATGGTCTGAATGGCCCCCTTCTGTGCTGTAAAAATTCTATGATTCTATGAAAGATTCCAGATACTTCACTATTAGGCATAAGGTAATGCACTCTAATCCAGAAGGAAGCAATTATGTTTGGTCAAAGAGATTGGCTTTGAGATATTGAAGCTGGAAAAAGAGATGGAGAGACTGCAAGAATCAAAAGGATGTCCAAGAAAGTAAGAGCAAGGCTACTGAAGGCTCTGCTCCCATTTGTAGTTATAAAGAGATGGATGATGTGGAGAATGTTACAGAGGTAGCAGAGCATTCACGTGGAGAGTATAACATTGAAGGAGATTGTACAGCAAGACCGTGGGGGGGGAACTGTGGTTTATAAGCTAGGATGTTGGAGGATGGGAGCCATAGCAAGTCAGTGAGAATGGATGTAAGACCTGATAGGTGCAGTGGAGTTTTGGACATATTGGAGTTTATAGAAAGTAGAGGATGAGAGATCAGGAAGGTGGCATTTCACAAAGTACTGCTATATGGTTAATGTCCTTTATGCGTGCTTGCTCTATACTGTATTACATGTTTCCTCTTGCTGGCTGATTTCTTTAACAATCTTTTTCTTGGCAAAAATGTAAAAAGAATAGATTTGGGAAAATCACTTCAATACATATATTCAATACAAGGAATTCTTGTGTAGGATAATTAAACAGGCAACAACAACATTAATGACTGTCATTTATATAGCAGCTTTAACATGGTAAAATATTCCAACACATGTCACAGGAATGATTATCAAACAACATTTGACAGTCAGGATAAGTAGATATAAAAATCCCAGGGCAGGTATTCTAGTACTGTGAGGAGGGATATGAGCAATTAAGTAGCCAAAGTATATCAGTCGTCACCATCGCTAATTATATACATGTTCTCTCAAAGCATTTGACTAAAATTCAAAGCAAGTTATTTCAACCTTGCAATGAATGGTGATGTGGCCACATTTGCATGTAGAGTGTTGGCCATCATAAGGGTAAGACTATCCAGAGCCCTGGAGGAATGGCAGGTAAACGTTGTTGAGGAATAGATCAGCCATGATCTAACTGAATGAGGAACAGACTTGTGAGGCTCAATGGCCTATGTTCCTGTTTCCTACATGAGTGGAGCATTGACTCCTTTTTTTGCTTCAAGTTAGAAAATTACAATAAAAAGGTTTCTGAACTCACCAATGGTATCCTGGTCAACCTGCCCCAGGCAGAAAGTGGAAGATGGTGGCTCATGCTTCAGACTGTGGCAGGAGTTCCATTGATTCAATACTTGATATCTGATGAAAAATCTGCATTAAATTTCTGCAACAATACAATTATCCAAGATTTTGTAAGGGCACAGGAAATTAACAAATGGGGCTCAATCTGTTTAAAAATGATAAACATTTTGTAGATTGCGTACTGATTTACTTTCTTAGTACTCAATACTTTCCTCCCATTGAAAACTGTGGGTGATCTCAATAATACAAACAGGAAAATTAGTCTGTCCCAAGTAAAATCCTGTTTCCTGTAGGATGTTACTTCCAGACAACATGATGCAGTACTTGATAAGATTCAGAACATATAGTTGAGAATTCAGTGGCCGTTCTCTGGTCCATGAAGAAGTCCGACACAGGAATAGTGACAATGTTGTCACCCTGCATTTCATCATTTAATTATTGCTCTCATCTCTCTGTGTCATACAACACAATATTGTACTGCAGTATCCAGTAGATGCTAAAAGCCACAGGAAAATATTGAAAAATAAGTGTAAAACTAGAAAATTTTGAAGATAAATGCTTTAAAAGCTTAACACAGAATTATCTTTCAGTGTTACTATGATTAAAATAATTAGAAAATAGCTGATTTTATTCAGATTGGCATCATCGTACCTTGCCGACAGAATGAAGCACAAGCACATCAGTTTGTGTATCAGGTCTGCCACCATGTGGCACAAAAATAGATTTCTTTCAGAAAATAACATTTTGGGACACAGTATACAAGTAATTTGAGACATGATGGGCTGGACTTTGTGGAGGAGGCGGGGCTGCTGACACCGGACCAAAATGGCAGGCAGAACACCGCGTCTGCATTTTCGCACTTGCCCCAGCCCCGCCTCCAACCCCACCCCTGGAACTTCAGGAGGCGGGATCCTCAACTCTTTAAAGATGGGGTCCCGCCTCCATGAGCTGCCGGCCAATCAGAGGACCAGCAGCTCAGCAGTATCAACAGCGCCACTGGCAGCAGCGGCCACTGCCGGTACTGCAGAGGCCTCGGACCCAGGCCCAGCAGTGGAACCCCGGACAAGAGGTCGGTGAGGCAGGGTCACCAGGGCCGGTCCCCAGCGAGGGGGTGGCTGGTGGGTGGTCTTGCGGTCCAAGGGGAGGGGGTTCCTGGGGGTGAATTTGTCCCCCCACCCCACCCCCGGCCCTCAGGGAGGGTGCCTCACTTTACAAGGTGTTTTCCCCACGTGGCGGAAGCCCCCATGCAGCTGGTAATATTCCAGTGGCGGGAGGAAGAGGCACCTAATTGGCCGTTAATAGGCCACTTAAGGGCCTCTATTGGCCTCTGGGCAGCAAGGCCACCGTCGGCCTATCCCAGCCCCGGGAAGATCATTGGGCAACAGGGAGGTGACGGACCCTCCGCCCCGCTGCCCCCCCTGCCTGCAATCCCGGCTTGGGGATCCTGTAAAATCCAGCCCGATATGAGGGGCGTGTAGCTTAGGAGGAACAGGTAACTTTGAACCAATGACTCCCAAAGCTTTCCACGACTGGGGGTTTTCGCCACTTCTGGGTCTGTTGTAGATACATTGATAGTGATTTCTTGCTATGATTAGTCAACACCTGTTACATCATGTGACTTAACAGGACAGTATAAGTTGAACTAAATGGCCTTGGTGATTTTTCATCTAGCAATTCCTACTGTCATCAACACTTTTGTTTTTTTTTAAACTGAAAGGTCTGTGTGCCTTTAAGACTGAAGAGGAAAAAAAGACCTTCTGAGCATTGAATGTTGACATTTGGTGTTTGTTTTAGTTTTAGTTTTTAGTTTTAGAGATACAGCACTGAAACAGGCCCTTCGGCCCACCGAGTCTGTGCCGACCATCAACCACCCATTTATACTAATCCTACACTAATCCCATATTCCTACCACATCCCCACCTGTCCCTATATTTCCCTACCACCTACCTATACTAGGGGCAATTTATAATGGCCAATTAACCTATCAACCTGAAGAGTACAGGGCAATTAGGATACAAGCTACAGCAATATTTTACGATTGTCTTATGACTCCTGTGGAAAAAAAGTTAGTTTTCAGTTCTGCACTGAAGTAGAACAGAGACAGAACAACTAGCAGTAGCTGGACCTGTGAGTTGCTGATAGACCAGAGAAAAAGGCCTATTGTCTCTTAAAATAAGTTCTGCATTTAAAGGGAAAAAGTGCTACATTTAAGGTGAGATTTTGACCTGCCTGAAGAGAGAGCAAGAGACCCAGAGAAAAGGGAATTGCTACCCTCTGTGGAGAAACACTGCTTTGCTGAAAGGAAGCCTGTTTTTTGGGTTTGGCAAGTTACTGTTGCCTTCATTGAAGGATTCCTGCCTGAAGAGTGAGTTCTGGAATTGCTATGCTTTGTGGAGAGGCTCCTTTGCTAAGAGTAAGTCCTGTTGACGTTTGTGTTTTTGGAAGTTCCTGAACTCTCAACAAAGTTTCTACTGTTAGACTGCTACTTTAAAATTTTTAAAACCCTGCCATTGGAAATCCAAAAAAACAATTCATACCTGATTATATCAACCTGCATGCCACCAAAGCCGCTGTTGCAGGGCCCATAAAATTCCACCTACTGTCTTTCAGGTGTGATGTAAACTGACACCCTGTCTGCCCTCTCAGGCGGATAGAACAAAGAACAGTACAGCACAGGAACAGGCCATTCGGCCCTCCAAGCCTGCGCCGATCTTGATGCTTGCCTAAACTAAAACCTTCTGCACTTCCGGGGACTGTATCCCTCTATTCCCATCCTATTTATGTATTTGTCAAGATGCCTCTTAAACGTCGCTATCGTACCTGCTTCTACCACCTCCCCCGGCAGCAAGTTCCAGGCACTCACCACCATCTGTGTAAAGAACTTGCCTCGCACATCACCTCTCAACTTTGCCCCTCTCACCTCAAACCTATATAAAAGATCCCATGATGCTATTCAGAGAAAAGCAAGGGAGTTCTCCCCAGTATTCTGGCCAATATTTATCCCTCAACCAACATCACTAAAATAGATTATCTGGTCATTTATTCATTGCTGTTTGTGGAACCTTGCTGTACACACATTGGTTGCTGTGTTTCCTACATTACAACAGCGACTACATGTCGACAGTACTTCATTGGCTGTAAGGCACTTTGGGACGTCCTGAGGTCATGAAAGGTGCTATATAAATGCAAGTTCTTCCTTTGTTTTAAATCAAACTTGAGTAACTTCCTATATTAAACACAATTCTGCTCAATTACAAAGATCATCCAGAGCTGCTAGATGTTAACATTCAAAACCAGCAGAGGGCAGCAACAAATTTCAGGAGCTATTATTTCTATTTTACTCGACAATAGAGATGGTTTCATAATCCTGTATTCCCAGAAAGGAGCAGTGCTTGCAGGGAGTGGGCGTTGGTGAGTCAGCGCTGCAATGTTGCAGTACTATCTCTGCCCCCAACTCCCTGAAACTGCGGCTTCCCTCTTGGAAATAGGGAATTGCACAATCACCCTTAATATCCTCAACTTTACTATTGAGAGCTGTACAAGAACACAAGAAATAGGAGCAGCAGTAGACCATATGGCCCATCGAGCCTGCTCCGGCATTCAAACCGATCATGGCTGATGTTAGAATGTTTAAGAAGAATACTGGGGTCCAATGAAAAGCAAGACCTACAATCAAGGACTCTACAGCAAGCTCGAAGAACAGTAACCAAAACCATCTTCAGATATTGCCTTAAACTTTTCCACTTTATTTCTTCTGCTCTTTTCTGTCTCTATCTGCATGTGTGTATCGCATGCTAGCGTAGGCGCGTCACGTATCCGTAGGCATTAACTGAATTAGAGTTTAAGTTTAATAAAGTTCAACCTTTTTTCTTTAAACCTAAGAAAACCTGTTTGGCTAGTTTCTTTGCCTTATAATTGGAAGTTAGTAAACAAGGATTCACTAAGGGGGAGCTAAAAAAACAGTGTGTTTAAAATTAAACCCTGTTACGGTAAGACCAGGTGAAGGCTGAAAGGGAACCCTAGACACCTTGCTCACCTGATTATAACAAAGGATAAATATTGGCCAGAACACTGGAGTGAACCCCTCAGTTAAGCTTCAACATAGCGCCATGGGTCCTTCACTTAACATCTCATTTGAAAGACACCACCTCTGACAGTGCAATAGAGTGTCCACCTCGATTTTGTGTTTGTGCCTCTGTCGTGGGACTTAGACCTGTAATCTTTTGACTCAGGCAAGAGTGCCATTGCTGAAGAAGCTACTCAATTACTTGAAGGGGCAACTAACAATGTCTGTCCTAGAGGCTGAAAAGACATCCTGAAAGTCTGAAGAACAGTCATCACGTTTTGGGTGCTCTCCTTAAACTGCTGGTAGCGAAGGTTTGATCGATTTCTTTCTAGCTGCTCTAGCACAATTGTAACAGTGATCAATTTGTAATAATGATGCTTGGAAAGGATTGTAATAGAACTGAAAACAGCAGGGGTCGGGGAGAGATCTAACATGTCCTAAATGAAACAGATACAAATTTGTCAATTTCGCTTTTTAAAAATTCTTTAATGGGATGTTTGTGTTGCTGGCAGGGCAGCATTTGTTACCCATCCCTAAACTGCCCTTAAACAGAGTGGCTTGCTAGACCATTTCAGAGCGCAATTAAGATCAATCACATTACTGTGGATCTGGAGTCATATGCCAACCAGACCAGGTAAGTACAGCAGATTTTCTTCCCTAAAGCATATGAGTGAATCAGATGGATTTTTATGACAATCAGTGATAGTTTCATGGCACCATTACTGTGTGTAGCTTTCAATTCCAGATTTTTATTAATTAATTGAACCAGCTGCCATGGTGGGATTCAAACCCATGTACCCAGGGCATTAGCCTGGGCTTCAGGCTTACTATCCTAGTGACTACCACTACACCACCATTTTCCTCGATCTGACAGAAGCTGTTTTGAACAACAGATCACACCATTGCTATCAGATACCCTGGCACCTGGAAGGAAAAGCTCAGCACAGCAGATTGATCTGTCAGCTAGATTGACTCAGGTACTGAAACAAAAACAGTAAATGATGGAAATACTCAGCAGGTCAGACAGCATCTATGGAGAGAGAAACAGAGTTAACGTTTCAGGTCTAAAACCTTTCATCATGAGTTCTTGTCAGCAAATGGCAATTGATGCTAGATCAATTGTAAATTTTAAAACTGACATTGATAGATTTTGTTAACCAAAGACATGAAGGGATATGGGGGGAGGGGTAAATTCAATTCAATTCAAAACTCAATTCCAATGTATTGGCCATACTGAAATTCATTTCGGATGTATTGCTCATTCTTTAATACACTACATATGAAGAATAACAAAAAAAATTACCCTATCACAAAAAGTCTAACTTGATTAAAATATATGTTAAAAACTCCAGTACATTAAAATAATCAGTCAATGAGTCCCATCATAAGTGCTTTCCTCATCCATTCATCAAGCTCCTATTAAAAGTTCTTATAGAAAAAGGCACAAATGAGTTTAAGAACTGATTTGCCCAACATCTAAGGGATTGTTGCCTTTTCCCTGAACGCATCCAACAGTAATACTGGGACAAGGGGTGATTCTCACTGTTGTGAAGGAAACCACACCTGCCAAATGGAAACATATTAATTTTGCCATATGGAACATTATTTGAACTTTTACTGGACATTGAACATAACTTGTTTAAAAAGACCACAGAGTCTGAAAACCTGGCTGCACATTTGCATTCTGAGAGACAGTTGCAAAGAGAGACAATGCAAGTGCTCCCTGATTCAATTAGCGAGATGGGTTTTGTCAATAGTGATGATCAAAAGACATTGAGAGCCATTGTCTATGTGAGAGCCAGCACTCCATGCCCCACCGAGTGTGTATAGTAAGCTTTGAAGAATCAACAACCCTCACAGACGATGCTGTTTCAAACAAAGAGCTGGTCACATGACTAACCTGCTGGTCAACCTGGGAATTGATTGAATTCCCTCGCAGAAGGGTTTGGGGCAGACTGCAATTGAACTTCAAGAAGAAAGCACCGTTCTCTCCCCCTCTCTCTCACACAAAGTTCCAAGGACCCACGGAAGCAGCTTAAGCCTCAAGACAGCAGACCCCTGCAGCCTTCTGGTACCAGCGAAACAAGTTTGAAAGTGTGCACTGGGCCCCAGTGAGAACTGCAAGTCTTAACTCTAATCAAGGTCTTTACATCCAAACTAAAAACAGTAACTGAATTCCATCTACTACTCCAAACCGTCCCCCTTTAATTCTTTCTCCTCTTCTGTATCTATTTGTGTGTGAGTGTTTATCTCGTATGCATGCTAGCTTGGTTGCGTCGCATATTTTTAGTAATTTTAATTGAGTTAGAGTGTTAAGGTTAATAAACTTACCTCTTTCTTGTTTAAACTGAAGAAAGCCTGTCTGATTGGTTCATTTAAATTATAATTAGAGAGAAGTGAGCATGAACTCACTGAGGTAAAGCTAGAAACACTGTGTTTTAAAAGTTAAACTCAGTTACGGTCAAACCAGGAAAGGGGCCAGAGAGGAGCCTGAGACTCCTTCCTCACCTGGTCGTAACACTGTTCATAACACTCTTTACTTTCGTCAAAATTCTTCGAGAGCAGATTTCGTCAAGAAAGATCTGTTCGCCAAATACCCTCCCTGCCTCGTTCAACAATATCTGTACCCTTAAAGAATCTCCATTCCTAAGACAACAGTACCAGGGGAGACATCCAAAAAGGATTGCACTCTCAACTACAGCCATATAGAAGAGCTTCGTGATTGTAGGATTTTAACTTCCTGAGGTAGTATAATCGTGTATGTCACTTGGCCACCACATCTCTACACTGTTCTCCCCAGTTCAACTTATCATCTACTTTGATACCTCAGTACTTGTAGCTGATGACTATTTCAATATCCACAGCATGAATCTTCACGAGAACAAGATCATTAACTGGCTTTTTCCTAAAGTTTATAACTAGCTCTTTCATCTTTTTTTCACTCAATTTAAGAGAATTGTCATTGCAACATTTTACAAACCTTTTCACCGAGTTCCTATAATTTACTTCATTATTCTGATGAGACACACAAGTACCGTATCATCAGCATACTTCAGAATAGTTATGTCGCTGTGTTCTGATCGACAATTATTCATTTAGAGGATGAAAAGCAAAGGCGAAAGTACACAGCCCTGATGAGGTCCAGTATTCATTAACATGGGCTCCAAGTAAATCCCAGAGACTAACACCTGTTGGGTCCCATTGTGAAAAAAAATGTTGAGCCAAAGTAGGAGAGTAGGATGAACATCAAGGTTTTTCAGTTTCTCAATATGCTTGAATGGTTGCATGGTCTTGACTTCAACAATGGTGGCACGAGCATAGTTGTATAATCTGTCCGTGTGCTGTTGGATCAAATGGACCAAGGTCAGAACAGCATCATCCACTGACTTATGAGGTTGATAAGCAGACTGCAACAGATTGATATGTGGAACAAGAGGATCTAAAAGATGCATTGACATAATGTGCTCAAAACACTTCATGACTATCGATGCAAGAGCAACTGGTTGGCAATCATTCAGCTCAACAGGTCGTGATTTCTTAGCAACCGGAATGACAATAGCTGATTTCCAACAGGAAGGAACAGCATGCATGTCAGACAATTTCTGAAAGACCAGAGATAAAGAAAAAACACCATGATCCCAGATCAGGTATAATCTTGTTGAATGGCGGAACAGGCTTGAGGGTCAAAATGGCCTTCCTATGATCCAATATTCAATTAAATCTCTTCTGCACCCTCTCCAATTCCTTGCCTTCCTTCCTAAAGTGTGGTGCCCAGAATTGAACACAATACTCGAGCTGAGGCCTAAATAGTCTTTAACAAAACTCTAACTTCCTTGCTTTTGTACTCTATTCCTCCATTAACAAAGCCATGGATCCATATGCTTTTTTTTAACAGCCTTCTCAACTAGTCCTGCGACCTTCAAAGATTTGTGAATGTGCACCATTGCGGCTATCTGTTCCTGCACCCCCATTAAAATTGTAGCATTTAGTTTATATTATCTCTCCTTATTCTTCCTAACAACAGATCACAAAAAATAGGAGCAAGAGCAGACCATTCGGGCATTTGAGCCTGCTCTGCTACTCAATAAGATCATGGCTGATCTGATTGTGGCCATTTTCTCCACTATCCTGCTTGCCCCCAATAACCCTTGAATCCCTTGTAGATCAAAAATCTGTCCAATTCAGCCTTGAATATATTCAATTACTCAGCCTCCACTGCTAGCCGGAGTAGAGAATTCCAAAGATTAACAACCCCCTGAGAAAATAAATTCTTCCTCATCTCTTTATTAAATGGAAGACCCCTTATTTTTTATACTGGACCCCTTAGTTCTAGATTCCCCCACAAGGAGAAGCATCCTCTCAGATTCTACCGTCAATCCCCCTCAGCATCTTTTATGTTTCAATAAGATCAGCTCTCATTCTTCTAACCTGTAATGAGTATAGGCTCAACCTGCTCAAACTTTCCTCATAAGACTACTCTTTCATCCCCGGAATCAACCTAGTGAACCTTCTCTGTACTGCCTCAAATATCCCTTCTTAAATAAGAAGATCAAAACTGCATGTAGTACTCTAGGCATGGTCTCACCAATGCTCTGTACACTTGTAGCAACACATCTGTGATGATACAATATGCACAGAGTAATTCTGAAGTTTTGAAAAAATGGACTTTGTCTTTAAAAAAATGAACATTTATTTTAAAAAGTGAAAATGGTCCAAAATGGCTGCCGAAGCAAAGGGGAGCAACCTTTTGTAGATTCAAATAGTCTGACAAAGACAAAAGACAAATCTTCAAAACCAAAAGGTGATAATGAAACCCATCTCACACCTATCATAAAAACATTGCAGAATTGAATGTCTTCTTCGAAAACAAAGGAGCGTGAAGTATCCACATCCTGGGCCATTGTGCGATCATCATGGGGAAGAAACCAGAATGTCTCCTAACAGGAGGTGAGAAGTGACAGTTTTATCTTTAAAAAATGACAGCCATTGAGAGAGAGAGAGAGAGAGGGAGACCCAAAAGGTGAAGTGACTTGTAACTGCTTGCATTCCAGAAAGCCAGAAAGCATATCCCCCGCTGGGAAAGATACATCTACAACATACAGCAAAGAAAGAGCTAGCGGTAACCCACCAACATCAACAGAGCCTTGAATCAAGAGAGAAATCTACAATCATCAATGGGGTGGAAACGCTCTAGTTTCAAAAGAACTCAACAGGTTTATTGTAACCCTTCTCCCCTGACTAAAACCCTTTCCCTACTCTGTTTCTTGTTATGTGCACGCACGTGAGCGAGCGGGCGAATGCATGAGTGAATGCGATTGCAACAATTTCGGGATAAGCAATATTGATCAGTTAACAATTGACTTTCTGTTTTCAAAAACCTACAAGAAAACCTGTCGCAGTCTGTTTATTTGAAAAATAACATCCAAGGAGGCAAAACTCTTAATACGAACACACTTACTGCAGTCAGGTGATGAGTTAAACAGTTGGAACCGCCCATGTCATACCACGTGGTCATAACAAATTGGGGGCTCGAAGCCAGGATCTGAACCGCTAGACAAACGAGAGATTTGCAAAATGGGAGGGAAATTAACCTCTAAAATTGTGGAAGAATAGACAAACAGGTTTTCTTGCATTCTTCTGTTTTTTTCTACGGTGCTAGAAACAAAAGAGAGGTCACACTTAGGGCTGAATTTTACTGCCCCCTCGACACCGCAGGTCGCGGTGCGGGGGCTGGTAAAATTCTGTGGGGAGAATTGCCTGCCTCAACCCGTGACATCGAGAAGGGCCCGCCGCAAATTACCGGTGGCGGGGGGACCTCGGTGTGGCCCCCTCCTCTGCCGCTTGGCAGCGGCACCCCAGTTACCGTATGTTAAACGGTACTTACCTCTGCAGATTATGCAGCCCGCTGCCTCTCCATGCACACTTCTGGATTTTCCGCTGAACAGGCGGCCGTCATGTGCCGTCCTGTTCATGATCAGAAAAGCCGGCGGGTCATCAGAGACAGAAGGTTCTGCTACAGAAGGTAAGTGCTGATAGTCAGGGGTCTCACTCTGCATACTGGAAGGGAGGAGGGAGGGGGGATATTCAGGGGTCTCACTCTGCATTCTGTAAGGGAGGGGGGAAAGTCAGGGGTCTCACGCTGCATTCTGTAAGGGAGGGGGGAGGGGGGATATTCAGGGGTCTCATCTGCATACAGTAAGAGAGGGGGGATATTCAGGAGTCTCACTCTGCATACTGGAAGGGAGCCATTGTGATTCCGCCTTCCGTAATGGTTGGCAGCTCTGTGCCATTGGCTGTCTCTGTCATTGAAGGAGCAATGGCACTCGAGTCACCCTGTATGTGGGGAGAGTGCCAGAGACTGAAGGCGTGTGAAGCTTATATATCTGGTGGCCCAATCGATGCAGCTTGTACAATCGTTATGTTGTCATGTGGTGCCACTCTTAGTGGGAGCTAAGATGGGCAATGCCATGCAATGCCACAGAGCTGCTGCATGAAAGCACTTGAAAGCACCAGAACATCAGGAACCTTAGAAGAATTGAAGGAACCGAGTTGAATTGCAACTTGAAAATGGAGATGTTTCACCTTATATTCATTGATGCGCTTCTTGAGAGGATCCATATGCACTACAGGCAAAACTAACAGGCAGTTGCAGCATACATAGAGGCCTCCGGTCGTGAGCAGCCGCACCCAAGGAGAGCTCGCCACTACAGATCGCTGCGCATCTACAGGTCCCGCATGACATACCTGCAGATGTCAGAGCGCCAGTGTCAGAGGTGACTGCGGATGTCGAGAGAGGCAGTCACAGATCTCATGCCCTGCTGAATGATGACTGCAGTCCAGGGGCTTCGGGGTCATCCTATGCCTGTGACCCTCAAAGTGACAGCAGCTCTCAATTTTTACGCTTCTGCATCCTTTCAGGTGCTCATCAGAGACCTTTGTGGGGTCAGCAATGCACCGTTGCATCAGGGAGGTCACCGATACCCTGTTCTGGAGGGCTGGTGACTATATCCACTTCACAACGGACCCTGAAAGCCAAGCCCAGAGGGCCATCAGTTTCAGCTCCATCGCAGGATTCCCACAGGAGCAAGGAGTCATAGACTGCACCCATATGGCCATCAAGGCTCCTGCCGGGCGACCAGCTGAATACGTAAACTGTAAGGGCTTCCACTCAATAAATGTGCAGCTCGTATGTGATCACCGGAAATGATTCATGCAAATCTGTGTCTGCTTTCCAGGCAGCTGCCAGGATGCCTTCATCCTGCGCCAGTCACAGCTGCCATTGCCGTTCACTGAAATGGCTCAGATGGAGGGGTGACTTCTTGGAGACAAGGGCTACCTCTTGCAGACATGGCTCCTGACACCAGTGAGACACCCTAGCACTGCTGCAGAAGAGCGATACAATGCCAGCCACGGTGCTACAAGAGCCACCACTGAGCAGGTGATCCACATGCTGAAAATGTGATTCCATTGCCTGGATAGATCAGGTAGTGCCCTGCAGTATGAACCGGAAAGGGCAGCTCGCTTTGTTGCTGTCTGCTGTGCTCTGCACAACTACGCACTCAATAGTGGGGAGGCCTTGCAGGATGAGGAGAGACGTGAGCAGGACCCATCCTTGGATGATGACGCTGAGGACTTACAGCAGGAAAGGCACATGGGAGGACAGAGAGCATCCAGGCATCACATGCAAGGTGAGCAGCGAGCCAGAGATGCACGGCAGCGCCTCATTGATCAAAGGTTCTCCACACCATCGGAACCACCATGGGCTCTGCATGCCACACAGCATGCTCGTCCACCTGTTGTGCAGCATCTGCAACATCTTTGCATCCATCATTACTGGCAGCAGAATGCTCAGCTTTTGTCCATATTACTGCATCCATGGAGAAGCACGAGTGATACTGGCATGGCAATGATGTTATTCCACTGGCAATTCTGAAAGGCCAATGATGTAATGGGAGGAGCCATAATCGGTACTTGCTGGCACATGTCATGCACACAGTAAATGCAACGCACATGTTAGTGAAGATGATTTTGTTTTTGGCTGTTCTACAGTGTTGTGTCACCCATGCAGACCCATTTATGTCACAGTGCTTTTTGGAAATGCTTGTGGATTCTCCTACGCGGTGCCACTTCTGCGCTAGCAGCCTGACTGGAGGAAGGCTGCTGATATGATGGCCCTTTGGCTGTGGATGACTTTGGTGGTCGTACCCTGTGCACACGAGGCCTAGAGGCCCCCGGCTGGCTGGGAGTGTGATCGTTCATCCCCTTCTGGCATTGAACCCTTTGACATTGGATGGTCCCACAGATACTCACCTCCTCTGCCATCTCAAGCCAGACTGCCTTGTTCAGGCGGGAGAGCATCTTCTTACCATCGCTGGTGAAAAGGACCTCCCGCCTAGCCCGCACAGCCTGGAGGAGAGTGAGCAGGAGGCACCGCTGAACTGTGGGGCCATCCTAGAGTACCCCTCTGCCATCCTCGACTTTCAGTTTGGTCCTTTAAGTGCAAAGGTGACTCCACCATGTAACAGATCTAACTTCTGGCTGCAAGGTTTGACTTGCACATGTTTGGAAACCAATGCAGGACTAGTAAGGAAATCTGTGCAGCTGTCATAGTTTTTCAACTATTGCACATCGACACATGTTCACAAACACTTTGCTTCTGCAGCAAATTTATTGGTGTAATATTTCTAGTTGGCATTGCAGCTAGAATATGAACTTATTTTCCTGTTTTCTTGCAAAGATTGGTTGATTGCTGTTACACGTATTTTCACATAACAGTTAGCAGAGAAATGAATACAGATTCCAAATGCATATTAGTCTGTGGCTTTTCACAGTCAGATGATTGGAAGCTCATAGCATGTAAATATTCTTCAATTATGGTTTTATTTCTGTTGTGTATTTGCCTTTTATGGTACATTTAAGTCTCATGTCCTGGAATGTGCGAAATTAAGATTATTTACCCAGGTGCGGCACACCTACAAGAAGGAATGTTACACTTGAGTGGAAGAAGAGGATCGCAACTTCACAGGACACTGGGACACAGCAGGGTAAATATGTGGCAGCAAAGCAGAAAGTGCTGGAGAAATTCAGCGGTCAGGCAGCATCTGTGGAGAGAGAAACAGAGTTAACGTTTCAGGTCTGTGAACTTGAAGTTAACTCTGCTTCTCTCTCCACAGATGCTGGCTGACCTGCTGAGTTTCTCCAGCACTTTCTGCTTTGCTGTGATTGACAGCAACCCCACTCTTCAACAGTGGGGTAGGTATTTCTTTGACAGCTGACAGGAAGCAGGTGCTGGGGTGTTTTAAATAAGGCCCCAGCACCTGCAACACAGCTGTCAAAAGGTTCCTCACTGTGCCGGATGTCCCACCTCTCCCCACATAATATGAGGGAGGTGGCTCGTCGCAGTGATGCTAATGAGCCCCGGCGCATAATATCGCGGGTCTCAGTGACAGCCGCTGGATGTGGGCACGCCGCTGAGTTCAAAGGGCACTGCCACGGAGCGCAGCGCCTGAATAAAATTCAACCCTTAATGCTAAGGAGGTTGTAGAGCAGGGAGAGATAGCCTATGATAAGTTAAACAAATTAAGTGTTGAAGATTTAAAAGCTACAGAGGTGGGAATCACTTACAGACAAAAAGCAAAGAAAGACGAACTGGTGAAATGTCTCGCCAACCATTTTAAATATACCCCTGAGCTAGAAGAAGACAGCATGGGATCAATGTCTGAAAGAATAGCTCTAGCTGGAATTCAGATGAAAAGGGAAAAAATACAGTATCAGCTTCAAAAGGAAAAAGAAGAGTTTCAGAAAGAAAAAGAGGAAAGAGAGATGCAAAGAGAGGAAGCAGCAAGACGGTTTGAGTTACAGAGACTGCAAACCCAAAATGAAAATGCTGCTAGTCACCCAAACCTTATCCCCAATTCAGAGCAAAACTTTGATGCTGAGACACTCAAGACTAGTGCCAAAATTTATTGAGGAGGAGGTCAAGTCATATTTCATCCCATTTGAGAAAACAGCTACCAGGCTAAAATGACCGAAAGAATTCTGGACTCTCCTCTCACAAGACGTGTTTGTGGGTAGGGCTCGGGAAGCTTTTCCTCTGATTATGAACAAACTAAAACTGCAATTCTAAATGCATATAAGCTGGTACCGGAAACATATAGACAGAAATTCCGACACACCCGGAAAAGACCCACACAAACTGACCTTGAATTTGAAACAATCAAACATATGGCTTTTGATCGCTGGGTATGGTCTCTCAAGCTGGAACACTCATATGAAAATTTGAGAGAAGTGGTGTTGCTGGAAGAGTTTCAAAATAGCATTCCAAATAGTATAAGAACCCACATAGTAGAACAATGAATTCACAGGATGAGAGAAGTCACGGCCATGGCAGATGACTTTGAACTCATACATAAACTCTTTACTCAGGGAAAAGCCTTTCATGGCAATTCCCAGATGTTCGGAAAAAACATAAAGTGGGAAAGTGAGAAAAGATGTAGTGTTAGCCACAGAGAAACAAAAGATGAGGACACAAGAAGCCCTCCACCAGTAAGGAAAGAAAATGCAGATTGCAGAAATTTATACCACACAGTGGTATAGGGCGGCACAGTGGCGCAGTGGTTAGCACTGCAGCCTCACAGCTCCAGGGACCCGGGTTCGATTCCGGGTACTGCCTGTGTGGAGTTTGCAAGTTCTCCCTGTGTCTGCGTGGGTTTTCTCCGGGTGCTCCGGTTTCCTCCCACAAGCCAAAAGACTTGCAGGTTGATAGGTAAATTGGCCAGTATAAATTGTCACTAGTATAGGTAGGTGGTAGGGAAATATAGGGACAGGTGGGGATGTTTGGTAGGAATGTGGGATTAGTGTAGGATTAGTATAAATGGGTGGTTGATGTTCGGCACAGACTCGGTGGGCCGAAGGGCCTGTTTCAGTGCTGTATCTCTAATCTAATCTAATCTAAAAACCTGTGTGTTCCCATTGCAGCAAAACAGGGCATATCAAAGCTGACTGCTGAATGTTAAAAGGGAAGCCCATTAATCTTGTTGGGATGCGCAAGGTTAGCAAAGAAAAGGGTTTCCTGGCAGATCGCATTGTGGCCCTAGCCATGGGAAAGAGCTCCACAAAGAATACTGCCGTAGGAATGGGAGCAGCAGAGGAATTTCCTGAGGGCTATCAGGATTTTGTTTCAAAAGGAATGGTGTCTCCAGACCCCACTAGCGAGGCAAATAAACTCATTGTCCTGCTTTGAGACACTGGGGCCATTCGAGCCTTTATGCTGGGTAAAGGAATGACCTTCCCACCAGACAGCTCACTAAAAGAGAAGGTTCTGAAAAAAGAAATTGAAGGATACATGTCTGTACCCCTGTATCGGGTCCACTTGCAGTGCGACCTTGTTTCTGGGGCAGTTACTGTAGGAATTGTTCCTGGTCTACCTGTAGCCAGCATGGACTTGCTTCTCGGCAATGATTTGGCTGAAGGTAAGGTGGTCACAGCCCAGTGATATTAGACCAGAAAAATGAGACCAAGGAGACAGTGCATATACAGGAGGAAGTCCCTGGAATCTTTCCTGCCTGTGCAGTAACAAGCAAGCTCCCCCAGAGAGAGCTGAAACAGAAAATAAGCCTGATGACTGAGGGCTGGCTGGCTGAAACTTTTTTCGAAAATTTAGGGCAGTATATGACAGACTGTCCATAATTGCCCACATATTTGCACTTCTATCTTCCTATGACCGTTTGGGGGTCTAACGTTTACTCTCAGCAGTGTGATTGCCCCTCTTTTGTTCCTCAGTTCAGCCCATGTGGCCTCTTTTTTATTCATTCATGGGATGTGGGCATCGCTGGCGAGGCCAGCATTTATTGCTCATCCCTAATTGCCCTTGAGAAGGTGGTGGTGAGCTGCCTTTTTGAACCGCTGTAGTCTATGCGAGGTAGGTACACCCACAGTGCTGTTAGGGAGGTCTAGGATTTTGACCCTTGCAGCATATCTCACCTCCTCACAGCTGTGATTGTTTCTTTAAACAATACTGCGAACCTCCTCTTTTTTTAACCCCTCTCTATCTCACCTGAAAACGCTGTGATCAAGAATATTGAGCTGACATTCCTGCTCTTCTTTAAACCATGTTTTAGTAATATTTAGGATATCATACTTATAAGTCTCTACCTGCAGCCTCAGCTCATCTACCTTATTCACTAGTCTCCTTGCATTGGTATAAATAACATGAAGCAATGCCAAGGTCCCTTGTTGTCTGTTTTCTAGTCTTTGTTTTCTTTGCCCTCCACTTGCTTACGAATTTCCTGCCTTCCATTTCCAGCTTTGTCTCTCTCCCTTCTGAATCTACGCTCAGGTTCCCAGGCCCTCCCAAGCTAGTTTAAACCCTCACCAACAGCACTAGCAAAGCTCCTCCACCATGATATTGGTCCCAGCCCTGTTGAGATGCAACCCATCCTGCAGATGTCACCAGCAGATCCCTGGAACGAGCCAGAAGCAAAGAAATTCATGCCTGTGGTGATCTTGACAGCCACTGGCAATGCATGCCAACCTGGTCCACGGGGGAAGACGTCTTCTTCCAGGTGGCTCAGGTATCAGCAATGAACTGCTGAGGCTCAGTCATGACGAGAATGCTGATCCTCTGTTGGTATATCCTGTTGTGGGGGAATCACTCCTGCGAGCTGGAGCTCTGTGCTCATCCCCTCTGTCCTGTGGATTGGCAGGTGGATAAGAAGGCAGCTGCTACCGCTGCTGGTGTTCCTTTTGCTGCTATTGGTGTTGCTCTTGCCACTGCTGGTATTGTTCCTCTTGTTCCTCATCAGAGGTCTGAGGTAGAGCTGCTCCCATGCTGCTGTGAAGACTGGCAGCTGGAAAGTGCAGATCCAAGTAAAAAAAGTCCAAGGTAGCAGAAATGACCTCCAAAGACCTGGAAATCACATCCAAAGCAGTGAAAGTATACTCTCAGAGCAAGTCCTGTGACCAAAGGCCATTCACTTAGACAATGAAGCAGTTGTCCTGGTACAATATTTAAATGCTTTCCTGTCTGTAATTTCGCAGTATTGTTGATCCCCGTTGTGTTCCCAGCTTGTTGATTCTGCTGAGTTTCAGACAGCCCGGGAAACCTGTGTGCTGGCAGTTAGAGCAAGAATGCAGGGTTATGTCCTCAGGCTATTGCCCTTTTATGTATTTAAATTACAGACCCGCCTGTCTCACAAGCCTTGATACATGCACCAGTTAAATGTGGAATTCAGCGGATTCATGTCAGGTTCCCGACATGCCAGCAATCTTTCCTTCTTTAACACCTCTCCTCCACGTACCTACACTGATGTCTTGGAGGTTAAAATACACACCCCCCCCCCACCAATTGTCTGCACCTACAAAACCATTGGTATATCAATAACCATTCAATCTAAGGATAGCACCTGTGAGATAAAGACTGGAAATTATCGAAAAGATTAGCCAAGAAATTCCTCATGCTTTCAGATCCTCTGTCCAGTAGTTTAGAGACGAGGCTATCAAACTTACTATAAAAATTTCTGTTCTGACAAAAAGTCAATGACCCGGAACATTGGGCTGAACTTTAGCTCCAGGGTCCCGATCCCGGGCTGAATTCCAGGTCAGGACCCCGGAAGTGCCTGTGGCGGGACGCTGAAGAAGATTTTTCAGGAGGCGACCAATCAAGAGGCCACTTCCAGGACCCCAGTGGCGATCAAGCTGGGGTGTGGGACTGACTGTGTAGCTCCATGGAGATCCAGCATGGACTCGACGGGCTCAATGTCCTCCTTCTGTGCCACAAATGACTCCATAGATGGCAGGCGGGTTCCACAGCGGGGAGGGCCAATGCGAACGCTGGTGGCTCTGGACAGCTGGCAGCCCCACTGGGAGAAGTGGCCGCTGCTGCTGTAGGTGGGGGAGCATGAGGGCACCTTAAGATGGAGGCGCTCTCTGAAGACGCACAAACTATACTGTGGTCACAGCTACCAGGACATCACTGCGGAGGAGGAACTGCTCCACACGGCTGTGGCCCTCACAGCTCAGTGGGTCCATGCTAGGCTGCTCTGCAGAATGTGCCTCTAGCCCCCCAGGCCTGCACTGCCAGGAGGCTGACACCATTCCATCGATGGGTTCCAGCCACCTTGGTGGGGGGGGGGGGGGGGGGGCCATCTGCCATCGAGAAAATTCCCAACTGACACCTTAATTGGCTACCCGCCACTATCTCCCTAAGACGCTGCATCCCTGAAAATAGGCCGGAGGCAGGAACATGCCGCCAGAAAATTCAGCCCGTTAACTGTGTTTTCTATTAACAGATTGTTGCCTGAGTATTTCCAGCATTTTGTGTTTCTGTATCAGATTTCCAGCACCCACATTATTTTGCTTTAGTAAACTTACTTTAAATTTGTAGACAAATAACAGATAAGGGAATGCCATTGGAATGTGTTGGATTACTTTGCAAATAACGGCACCAGTTATTTCCAGTCTAAAGGGTTTGCTGTGCTCTGTTTACACTTAAATCAATAAAGAAAGCAATTGTGTTTGTAATTTTTATTTAATTATTCAAGAACCGTTATCCTGTTTATGCTGTTTACCCCATATCCACAACTGGGGTAATGAATATCCTAAGCAAACAATAGTCAAGGTTGCTGTGGGATCAGTAGGCTGATGACACTTCCTCGCTTTCTGCTTCCTGTAAGGGCCCAGTTCCATTTTCCTAACTTGTCTACGTCATATCTGTTCTGACGATGCAACCTTCCATATCAATGCTTCCAACGTGTTTTCCTTTATCCTCAAACGAGAACTCACCTGCCATCCTGGTTCACAGGGCCCTTCACCATGCCCGTTTCATTTCCTGCATTTCTGCTCTCACCCCTTCCCCCTCCCTCCCAGAAGCATGATAGGGTTCCCATTGTCCTCACCTTCCACCCCACCAGCCTCTTAAGTTCAACGGAATACTCTCCGCCATTTCCGTCACCACCAAACACATCTTCTCCTCCTCTACCCTTTCAACAATCCGAAAGGACCATTCCCTCTGCAACACCCTGGTTCACCGTACAATCACCCCCAACAAACCCTCCTCTTCTCAGGGCACCTTCCCACTCAAGGGCATTAGTTGCAACACCTGCCCTTTTACCCCTTCCCTTTTCACTGGCCAAGACCCGAAACACACTTTACAGGTGAAATAATGATTTTCTTGCACTTCTTTTGATTTAGTATACTAAATTCACTGTTTATGATAGTGTCCTCTATATTGGGGAGAGCAAATCAAGCTGAGGAAGAGGCCAAGGTGTGTTTTGGAGGTTTTACAGGCCACTTGGTGGGGAAATCTCAGTAAGGGGCCATGTTTTAATCAAAGACATGATGTCAATGCAGTCGTTTGTTTCTTCAGGGGAGATACTGCCAAAAGTGTGGGCAAGAGAAAAACTGGTTATGGGTGAACTCAGGCCTAAGGCTGCACACAGGAGGAATGTGGAGGTAAGACTTGGGAAATTGTGGCAGAAGTGAGTCACAAGTGATGTGGTCAGAAGTAGAGCTTAGGAGGGTAATAAGGTTATGGTAAAGGGAGAGGGAATTGGGTTTAAAAAGATGGAGCTTTCTTGGCTAACAAAATTCTGCAGCAGGCTTATAGGATGATAGAGCATTGAAGAAGGCTGCTTGGTTTATTGTAGCAGCTCTGTGAAAGAGCTATCCAATTAGTCCCAATCTACAGCCCTGCAATCATTAAGTAGAGATCAAATTCCCTTTTGAAAGCTATTGAATTTGCTTCCACCATCCTTTCAGGCTAAGCATTCTAGATCATAACAACTCGCTGAGTAAAAGCAATTCTCATCTGTTTGTCAATTATTTTAAATCTATGTCCTTTGGTTATGATTGTTCTGTCAATGAAAACAAATTTTCCCTCTTTACTTCATCAAAACCCCTTATATTTTGAATGCCTTTATTCAATCTCCTCTTTACCTTCTCTGCTCTAAGAACAAAACTTGATGAGCCAAATGTTCCAATTATGATGAAGAAGTCTTGTGTCTAATGAAATTATAAGCGTTCTTTAAAAACTGGGTTTATGATTTGTTGCGATAACTCAGAGAAAATCTTTCATTGTAGGGCTGATACAATGGCCTGCAGGATTAGGAGTGGGGCAGGGCTGGATTACTGGGCCATTGGCACACAATTTTGCAATGAGTGCCAAAGTCATGGAACTAGAAGTCAGCTGACAGATAGTGAATGTCTCATTTGATCCCTGGCAAGCACTTAATTCATCACACAGTGATTCAATCACAGGTGAGATATACCAGGTTGAACAGATATACTGTACTAACCAGACGTCTAGAAATAGGCAGGCAGGCAAAAGATATATAGTTTAAAAAAAAATTGTAATCTTCCATTCAGTTCAAATGACCAGTTTACTGAAGAAAACAAGCCTAGAATTGAACACGCTAATAAATGATCATAAGCAAATAATCAACAATTGCGAGAGGATCAGAGAGAAATATTCATGATTATAGGATTATAAGCCTTTATTTGTGACATTTTGTCCAATCACTGATTTATATGTATTCTAGCCATCTAACAGATGTGCACCAAATCATTGTTCAGTTATCTGCTGCTAACTAATAATGTTGCACTCTGTACTGAATTATTTATTACATTATATATTTTTGGATCATGATTTCAAGTAAAATTTCTCTTTCTGTTTTTCTACGAGGAGTCAGTTATTCAATCGCTGTTCGTGTGATCACTGGAATCATTAAAGAAATGTTTAGCTGTATAGTAGCGTGAATTAGGTGTTGGATTGGTGTCACTGCCAATTTCATTGACGGAATAGTCACTGGATGGACCATTGTGTTTATCTCTGACTGAAGCTGAAGGTGGCCCATGATACGCACTGTCTGAGGAAGTTGGAAAGCTGTCTTCAATACTTCTCAGATCCGAATGTTTGGTGTAATGAGTTTCCTCTGTAGATTCAGAACTGAGGGTGCTTGGTGAGGCAATGGCTGTGTGAAATATATCAGGATCTATGGTAACTGACAGAGATCTTGCATTTTTAGGTGTTGATACAAGATGCTGAGAACCATCTTGATATGTGAACACGTCATCATCCCCAAAAGAATCTTCCCTGAAAATAAATGGCTGAGAAACGGGGCCCCTGGGTGTCAACTGTGCATCAGGGTAATCTCTGTAAATGAATGACTGAGAAATAGGTGACACCTTCAAAAATTCACTGTCCTCTAAATTGCTGCTGCGAGGCCTTGGACTCAGGCTACCAGGAGGAGCAGCTGAGATTGGTTGTTGTCTTGATGCTGATGGTGCATGAAGATATTGTAATGATAATGGGGACGGTGGCTGGTATAATGGTAAAGAACCTAATTGCTGCATGGACTGAGAACGTGGGAAGGTAGATGGTGAGAGAGGTGGTGGTGGCACTCTAGGTAATGGGCTGCTGCTTTGTAATGAATCTTGGGTTCCTAGATAGTCAGCTTCAGTTGGTACAGAAATCAATCCCTGACCCGATCTTGGTGCTACCTCTTGGTATGATGAGAAATATGGTGGTTGTCTGGTTGGTGAATAAATAATTGGTGAAGAAGGCATTGATGGATCAAAAGAATGCCTTCTTGATTGAAGATCATCAGGTGGAATACTTGCAAAGTCACCATGACTTGGAATATTGCTTATTCTGACCTCTCCCAGTGAGGGTCCACCAGTGGAAATCCAGCCTTGCAATGACGGCGAGCGTGAAACACGAGACAGAGGATATGATGTATCCCCTTTGGATATGTCCTGAATAGATAATGGTGCTAAATTTCCATATGATAAAAAAGGTGCTTGCTGTTGTAAAAATGAACGACCAGCTGATGGCAAAGTTGGAGATGAAACAGTTTGCCGTTGACGTAACTGTAGAGGGCATTGTGCTGCGTGTGTGGTACTTCTATAGCTCCTTTCACCTGAAGCATTAGCTGATGGAGGATAGTCACCTGAAGATATCGGCTGCCTTGAGGATGTATAAATCATTTCAGGTTCTTCATGAAGATTTGGCGAAGTTAAGGTTGAAAGCTGTTGATGTGATAAGGTGGGTGACTGGTATTGGGATTGTGACTGAAGCCATGTCTGGCCAGCAGGTTGTTGACTCATAGATTGTGGAAGTGGAGATAATGGGTGTACTAATGATTGGTCAGTGTCTGGGGGATAAAGTCTCATCTTACTTCCCTTTGGAATATAGTGTAACCTGGTATCCAAATCTCCCGATGAAATGCTACCATGGTATGTATACTGATCTGCATGAAAAGCTTCAGGAGGTGCCACTGGTATATTAACTGATTTTGATCTGGCTCTTTGCGTTGGAGGAAGAGGAGATAAGTATTTTGGTGATGGGTGAGCAAATGATAATGATATGGGTGCTGGTGGTAAGGAGGGTGTTACATGTCTAGCCTGGGGAGTAAATGGTGATAAAGGGGTTTCAGGAACAACATGCTGTAAACTTGTGATTGGTTTGGAGGTAGGTGATGTTGGGTCAGCATATGATTCAACACTTACGACATCGCCATCATCCGAAATATAGGCTGACCTGCTGCTCCTCTCTGGACTATCTAATTTCAGTGAATCCTGAGGTTTTTGATGCACATCGAGCTCAGGCATTATACTAATTGATCTTGTCCTCAAAATTGATAAAGGATAATGAGAATGATGATCATCTTGGAATGTTGTATCTTTTCTATCTGGATGGTATGGGGAGAGAGTGGTTGGAAGAAGGGGAGCTGATTGAGATAATAATTGTCCTGGCACTGCGTCTTGGTGAATACTGCTGACAAGACCTTTGTCAGAAACAGAGCCCAACCGTATGTCCCTCGGTGAAATGGGTGATGCTACATCATACGATGGTACAATTTTTGGGCTTGGTGGAAGATGTGAAGCTTGATAATCTGACAATGCTGTGTCTCTTTTCTCAGGTTTAGTAGTTGCTTTGTATGGAAATTGTTGGTGTGTTGAGGGAATGAGTGTTATGTGTTTGGGTGGTAGGTGAGGAGATCGTGAGCAAGGGCATAC
The DNA here is from genome assembly GCF_036365525.1 of Heterodontus francisci. Classification (NCBI taxonomy): domain Eukaryota; kingdom Metazoa; phylum Chordata; class Chondrichthyes; order Heterodontiformes; family Heterodontidae; genus Heterodontus; species Heterodontus francisci. Next base: position 6,604,850 of record NC_090385.1, read on the forward strand.
TGGACGAGGGGATAGTGGGCGAGGGGAAAGTGGGCGAGGGGAAAATGCATGGGAGACCCGTGACTGAAGGGGTCGTGTACAAGTAGATATTATCTTAGGTGGTGGGAGAGTAATTGTTTCAGTGGTTCTGTTGCTACTTTCACTTGAAATATTGGATGATATGGTTTGCTGAGGTGGCATCCTTTCATGTTTGTGCCGCATTTGATGTTGGCGTGATGGCTTGCATTTTTTAGTATGGGAAGCAGCTGCATTGAGCTTTCTTGAGGGACAAACAGTATATTTCCTCGCACCATCTGGAGATCCACTTTCTATAATGGTTATTGTAGGAGACCTGAAATAAATTTGGACTTTCAGTATGTGTTTGTTTACAAGCAAAACTATTTGTAAGACATCTACCAGGAAAATTATTCAACCATAAACAGATCGAGCTATAGTAATGCGAAAAATCACATATAGACTATACATGGGAAATACACTTCTCTGTCAGTATCTTACACAGCCAACAGGGTGGACCACACTTCTGGAGTCTACCTACCTTTCTCTACAACATTTCCAGGCTACAGGAGCCTTCTTCATCCTCTCATACTCCCCACATCTGCCACCACTATTGTGCAGTAAATATTCACACCTTCTTTAGACCCATCATTTATTTATTTTGTTATGAGATTTCTTCTGGGTTTTTTTTGTAAAATATGTCTGAAAGGAGTTACAGTTGAATTCTGGATATTGAGTCATCTGGAGATTGCTGAACTTTGCGTTTTTAAGAAAAGGGAAGGTCAACAGAAGGTTGGCTAGTAAACAAGTCTTACTGGAAAGCATCTGTTTGCAAATAACCCAGCAGGGGGTTGTGCTTGCGACTCTGAAAGGATATTTGCAAGGGAATGACAAGCCAAGATTTATGGTCGTCATAGGACTTGTTTCTGGAAAAAGTTAATTTCATTTGGAACTGTTAAAAAAGTCAGCTGGTTTGGCCTGAAAAACAGAAGGAAGGAGTTGCTGTGTACCTGACAGAAAAAGACAGCTGATATCTTTCTCTCTTTGAAGAACCCCTGCATCTATAAAGAATCCCTGCACCAAGTTGTAGTATTTCTCTCTGTATTTGAAGAAACCTTTACTGCTATATTGTTGCTATCAGAACTAAGAAAAATTCTTGTTGTTGCTTCCTGCTTTTAAGCCTGACTGGAGCTTTCTGTGCTGCATCTTTTTGAAGCCTGATCATCAACATCGCCTGGAAAGAACTATTCTAGGAAGATTCCATTGACAGTCACCTATTCGCCTTTCAGACACCTCGCCAAAACAAAGGACTTTCTTCCATACGTTCCTTTAAGCCTCAGTGTTTTTTATTTCCTTCTATTTCTTTGTAACAGCTGTAAAATAAAAAAGTCTTTTCTCCCCCCAGTTAACCGGTTGTGTGTGCATTTGAGGGCTAAGATAAATAAGGGGCTTTAATATTTCCATTTTTACTGTTTTACTGCATTATTGGTTAAGACGTGGTTTATAATAAATGGGTAATTTAGTTGTTCATTTAAGAAACTGGTTGTTGTGCTTTATTCTGGGTGAAAAATAGAGTATCTAACTGACGGTTTTGAAACGTGGGAAAATTTAAATATATGCTCTGACCTGTGAAGAAGTGGGACTGAATTAACAGTGCACTCCTCCCACCTTTGTCGTAACATAATAATTGAGGGCTCTTATCGGGATTTAAATTCAGTCCCCGCAATGATTAATTGTAAATGGGGTAATAATAATTGAGAAAGGAAGATGAAAGAACCAGGTTTCTTGTATAATAGAGTAAAGTCTACAACATCAGAAAGTCAGTCGCAGCTGCTGAAACTTTTCTGGGGAAGGAGAATGTATCCCTCAGTGACTTGCAAAACTTAACCAAGGTTAAACTAAAGCATTGGCAGCACAATTGGAGTTAGAATTAAAATCAGGAGCTAAAAAAGCAGAGATAATTGAAGTAAATATCCACAAATATCCCCATCCTCAATGATGGGGCAGCCCAGCACATCAGTGCGAAAGATAAGGCTGACGCATTTGCAACAATCTTCAGCCAGAAATGCCGAGTTGATGATCCATCTTGGCCTCCTCCTGAAGTCCCCAGCATCACAGATGCCAGACTTCAGCCAATTCGATTCCCTCCACGTGATATCAAGAAACGACTGAAGGCACTGGATACTGCAAAGGCTATGGGCCCTGAGAATATTCCGACAATAGTACTGAAGACCTGTGCTCCAGAACTTGCCGCAACACTAGCCAAGCTGTTCAGTACAGCTGCAACACTGGCATCTACCCTGCATTGTCGAAAATTGTCCAGGTATGTCCTGTACACAAAAAGCAGGACAAGTCCAACCCGGCAAATTATCGCCCATCAGCCTACTCTCAATCATCAGTAAAGTGATGGAAGGTGTCATCAACAGTGCCATCAAGCAGCACTTGCTTAGCAATAACTTGCTCAGTGACACTCAGTTTGGGTTCCGCTAGGGCCACTCAGCTCCTGACCTCATTACAGCCTGGGTTCAAACATGGACAAAAGAGCTGAACTCCATAGGTGAGTTGAGAGTGACTGCCCTTGACAACAAGGCAGCATTTGACTGAGTATGGCATCAAGGAGCCCTAGCAAAACTGAAGTCAATGGGAATCAGGGGGAAAACTCTCCGCTGATTGGCGTCATACCTAATGCAAAGGAAGATGGTTGTGGTTGTTGGAGGTCAATCATCTGAGCTCCAGGACATCACTGCAGGAGTTCCTCAGGGTAGTATCCTCGGCCCAAACATCTTCAGCTGCTTCATCAATGACTTCCTTTAATCATAAAGTCAGAAGTGCACAATGCTCAGCACCATTCGTGACTCCTCAGATACTGAAGCAGTCCGTGTAGAAATGCAGCAAGACCTGGACAATATCCAGGCTTGGGCTGGTAAGTGGCAAGTAACATTTGCACCACACAAGTGCCAGGCAAGACCATCTCCAACAAGAGAGAATCTAACCATCTCCCCTTGACATTCAATGGCATTACCATCGCTGAATCCTTCACTGTCAACATCCTAGGGGCTACCATTGACCAGAAACTGAACTGGAGTAGCCATATAAATACCGTGGCTACAAGAGCAGGTCAGAGGCTAGGAATCCTGAGGCGAGTAACTCACCTCCTGACTCCCCAAAGCCTGTCCACCATCTACAAGGCACAGGTCAGGAGTGTGATGGAATACTCTCCACTTACCTGGATGGGTGCAGCTCCAACAACACTCAAGAAGCTCGACACCATCCAGGATAAAGCAGACCGCTTGATTGGCACCCCATCCGCAAACATTGACTCCCTCCACCACCGACGCACAGTGGCAACAGCGTGTACCATCAACAAGATGCACTGTAGCAATGCTCCAAGGCTCCTTAGACAGCACCTTCCAAACGCGTGACCTCCACCAACTAGAAGGACAAGGGCATCAAATACATGGGAACACCACCACCTGCAAGTTCCCTTCCAAGCCACACACCATCCGGACTTGGAACTATATCGCCGTTCCTTCACTGTCGCTGGGTCAAAATCCTGGAACTCCCTCCCTAACAGCACCGTAGGTGTACCTACCCCACATGGACTGCAGCGGTTCAAGAAGGCAGCTCACCACCACCACCTTCTCAAGGGCAATTCCGGATGGGCAATAAATGCTGGCCTAGCCAGCGACACCCACGTCCCATGAATGAATTAAAAAAAAAATGGCCCAACATTTGAAATTGGAAGAAGAAGAAAGTAAATTGAGGATAGTGAAGTTGCATTTGCTAAAATTCATTTTCAAATGAAAAAACTTGAGCAGGATAGGAAATGGAAAAATTTAAGCTTCAACAGGAAAAAGAAAAAGAAATAGAAATGGAAAGATTTAAGCTTGAATTTCAAAGAGAAAGTGAAAGAGAAGGAAGGGAACTCAAATTTAAAAAGATGGAACTGAGACAAAGGAATGGTCTTGACTCCAGTGGAAGTTCTGGTGGGGAATGATCCGACTCCAGTCCAGGATACAGTGGAGAGCTGTCTAAATTTATTCAAGCCCTCCCTAAGTTTGAGGAATGGGACGTAGAGGCATTTTTCATTTCTTTTGAAAAGATAGCCAAACAAATGAAATGGCCAAAGGAAAGCTGGACACTGCTTATGCAAAGCAGGTTGATGGGCAGAGCTCATGAAGTTTATGCCATGCTTTCTGAGGAGGATTCTGCAGATCATGAGATGGCAAAAAATGCTATCCTCGCTGCGTACGAGTTAGTCCCTGAAGCTTACCGGCAGATGTTTCAGAACCTCCGGAGATTGGCTGGGCAGACTTATATAGAGTTTGAGAGGGTAAAACAAATTAATTTTGATCATTGGATATGGACACTAAAGATGGAAACCACGTATGAGAACCTTAGAGAACTGATTCTCCTGGAAGAATTAAAAAAATTCACTCCCTCCATTGGTAAGAATTCATGGAGAGAACCAGGTTTCAACGGCCAGACAGGCAGTGGAAATTGCTGATGATTATGAGCTTGTGTATAAGCCCAAACCCTTTGTCTGTCACCCCCACAAACCCGAGAAGGATAAAAGATGGGAGAATGAAAGGAAGGCAAGTAGCCGGGGACAAGAAGGGACAGCTGGGAATGCCCTAGGATCCCTTCCTCGGGCCAGGAAGGAAGATGCTGAGGGTTGAAATGAGATCCGTAAGACTAGGTTTTACCATTATCACAAGGTTGGACATCTTCGCGCAGAATGCTGGAAGTTACGGAGCAAAAAAAGTTATGGGCGGCACAGTGGTTAGCACCGCAGCCTCACAGCTCCAGCGACCCAGGTTCAATTCTGGGTACTGCCTGTGCGGAGTTTGCAAGTTCTCCCTGTGACTGCATGGGTTTCTGCCGGGTGCTCTGGTTTCCTCCCACAGCCAAAGACTTGCAGGTTGATAGGTAAATTGGCCATTGTAAATTGCCCCTAGTGGTGGTAGGGGGTGGTGGTAGGGGAATTGAGGGGATGTGGTAGGAATATGGGATTAATGTAGGATTAGTATAAATTGATGGTCGGCACAAACTCAGTGGGGCCTGTTTCAGTGCTGTATCTCTAAATAAATAAATATAAAATTACAGAAGTGGTACTGAACAAATTGTTGGAGCTGTGGGCTGACGGATGGATTTCATCCTTGGGTGTTAAAAGAAGTGGCTAGTGAGATAGTTGATGTTTTAGTTTTAATTTTCCAAAATTCCCTACATTCGGGGAAGGTTCCTTTAGATTGAAAAATAGCGAGTGTTACTCCTTTATTCAAAAATGGAGACAGAAAGCAGGAAACTACAGGCCAGTTAGCTTAACATCTGTCCTAGGGAAAATGTTGGAAGCTATCATTAAAGATGTTATAGCAGGGCATTTAGAAAAATTCAAGGTAATCAGGCAGAGTCAACATGGTTTTGTGAAAGGGAAATCATGTTTAATCAATTTATTGAGTTCTTTGAGGGAGTTACATGTGCTGTGGATAAAGGGAAACCGGTACTTAGATTGCCAGAAGGCATTTGATAAGGTGCCACATCAAAGGTTATTGCAGAAAATAAAAGCTCATGGTGTAGGGGGTAATATATTGGCATGGGTAGAAGATTGGCTATCGAACAGGAAACAAAGATTAGGCATAAATGGGTCATTTTCTGGTTGGCAAGATGTAACGAGTGGTGTGCCACAGGGATTTGTGCTTGGGCCTCAACTTTTTACAATTTATATAAATGACTTAGATGAAGGGACCGAAGGTATGGATGCTAAAGTAGGAAAGTAACTTGTGAAGAGGACATAAGGAGGCCACAAAGGGAGATTGATAGGTTGAGTGAGTGGGCAAAAACCTGGCAAATGGAGTATAATGTCAGAAAGTGTGAAATTGTCCACTATGTCAGGAAGAATAAAAAAGAAGCATATTATCTAAATGGTGAGAGACAGTGGAGCTCTGAGATGCAGAGGGATCTGGGTGTCGTAGTGCATGAATCACAAAAGGTTAGCATGCAGGTACGGCATGTAATTAGGAAAGCTAATAGAATGTTATTATCACGAGGGGAATTGAATACAAAAGTAGGGATGTTATGCTTCAGCTATACAGGGCATTAGTGAGACCTCATCTGGAGTACTGTGTACAGTACTGATCTCCTTACTTAAGGAAGGATGTAAATGCTTTGGAGGCAGTGCAGAGAAGGTTTACTAGACTAATACCTGGAATGGGCAGGTTATCTTATGAGGAAAGGTTGGACAGGCTATGCTTGTATCCGCTGGAATTTAGAAGAGTAAGAGGTGACTTGATTGAAACATATAAGATCCTGAGGAGTGTTGACAGGGTGGATGTGGAAAGGATGTTTCCCCTTTGTGGGAGAATCTTGAACTCGGGGTCACTGTTTAAAAATAAGGGGTCGCCCATTTAAGACAGAGATGAGAAGAAATTTTTCTCTTGGAGGGTCATGAGTCTTTGGAATTCTCTTCCTCAATAGGTGGTGGAAGCAGAGTCTTTGAATATTTTTAAGGCAGAGGTAGATAGGTTCTTGATAAGCAAGGGGGTGGAAGGTTATCAGGGGTAGGTGGAAATGTGGAGTCATCAGTTCAGCCATGAATTTATTGAATGGCGGAGCAGGCCCGAGGGGTCGAGTGACCGACTCCTGCTCCTAATTCGTATGTTCGCCGGTAGACAGAATTGACCTACTTCTGGGGAATGATGTGGCCGGAGCAAAAGTGGTAGCTTCTCCTGCAGTCACAGACAATCCAAGGGAAGTTAAAGAGACAGACAGTTACAGGAAAAGGTTCCAGGAATTTTTCCTTAGTGTGTAGTATCCTGAGCCATGGCTAAAGAAGTTCCATTGAGAGAGGTAAAATTGGCACCACAGACATATAGCTGAATATCTGAAACTTTCTTTGTGGATTTAGATAATCCAAAGGAAATGTTTAATAAATCTTCTCTGATTACAGCTCAGCAAGCTGATCCAGAGTTAAATAAAGTGGCACAATCAGCTCTGACAGAAGCTGAGGCAAAAGGAGTTCCAGAAGGTTATTATATTAAAGATAGGATTCTGATACGGTAATGGAGACTGCCTCAGAGAACGCGGATGGAGAATAGTGGTACTGCCTAAGTGTCGCCGGGAATTATTCAGGTTAGCGCATTAAATTCCTACAGCAGGACATGTGGGGATCCAGAAGACCAAATCATGTATAAGTTTACATTATTACTGGCCAGATCTTTCTAAGGACGTGGTGTAGTTTTGTAAACCGTGCCATATGTGCCAGATTGTGGGAAAACCACAAAATGCCATAAATCGGCAACTCCAATTGCGATACCAGTTTCTGGAGAACCATTTAGTAGGTTGTTGGTAGACTGCGTAGGACGCTTACCGAAAACAAAAGCAGGACACCTATATATAGTCACTATCATGGATATGGCTACTCGATTCCCACAGGTCATTCGCTTGAGAATAATTACTGCTAAGGTAGTGGTACAGACGTTAACCCAGTTCTTCACAAGATACGTATTACCGATTGAATTTCAATTAGATCAAGGTTCCAATTTTATGTCGAAAATATTTCAAGACATTATGGGTAATTTGGGTATAACACAGTTAAAGTCTTCAGCATACCAGCAGAGACACAAGGAGCTTTAGAAAGGTACCATCAAACCCTCAAAACAATGATCAGGGCATACTGTCATGAATATCCCCATGATTGGGATAAAGGGCTAGACTTTCTTTCATTTGTCACTAGAGATTCATCTAATGAGTCTACCAGTTTTAGTCCTTTTGAATTAGTTTACGGACATGAGATAAGAGGTCCTCTGAAACTAATTAGAGAAAGGTTTTGAGAACAGAGGAATGAATCTTCTGTACTAGATTATGTATCTGTGTTCCGGCAACAGCATGCGAGAGCTTGCAATGTGGCTCAGGAACACCTTTAAGCTTCCCAAACAACTATGAAAAAATGGGCAGACAAGCATGCTAAGACCCGAACATTTCAACCAGGGGATGAGGTGTTGGTATTACTACATTTACAGGGTGAACCATTAAAAGCAGGTTCAGTGGTCTGGATAAAGTGGTCAAGGGAATTGGTCAAGTAAATTATTTGATAGACACCCCAGATCGCCATAAAAAGAATCAATTTCTCATATCAGTATGTTAAAACAATATTTTTGCTAGAAGGAGGATAAGCAAGCACAGATATTCAGCTAGTAGGGACAGTGAAGAATGAAAGGGATAGGGAGGATGAGGCAGAAGGAGGCATAGACAATTCTCAAATTGAATCTCCTACTATCCGGTTAGCTAATACTGAATTGCTAGGACGATTGGACACTATGTTTTTGTATTTAGATGCAGAACGAGAAGAGCTTACAAGACTATCACAGTATTTGAAAGAGTCTGTCGGAATAAGCCCGGATGTACAACCTTAGCCACAGATGATGTGGATGTAGGGGAATCTGTTCCTATAAAACAGCATCCTCACTGCTTAAGTCCAAACCAACAGGCCCAGGTAAAAGCAGAAATCCAATACTTGCTGAAAAACCACCTAATTGAACCCAATCAAAGCAGTTGGTGTTCACCGATAGTATTAGTGCCTAAACCTGATGGTTCAACTAGACTTTGCATAGACTACATAAAAGTTAATGCAGTAACAAAGGCAGACTCCTACCCAATCCCTTTCTTTGAAGACTGTATTGACAGAGTGGGCAGTGCCATGTTTCTTACAAAGATAGATTTGTTCAAAAGCTACTGGCGAGTTCATTTAACAACCCGAGCTAAAGAAAAATCAGCTTTTGTCACCCTGGACGGGTTTTTCCAGTGCCAAGTGATACCATACAGGTTAGGGGGTACTCCAGAAACTTCTCAGAGATGAGTGAACCCAGTGGTAGCCAGTATTCCTAACTGTGTAGTTTACCTTGCTGATGTGCTGGTCGATGGTGACACTTGGAAGGAACACTTGGAACAACTGGGGGGCTCTGTTTGGAAGGTTAACATTGGCTCATTTGGCTAACCTTTGTGGAAAAATTTAAAACCCAGAATGCCAGAATATGCTGATGGAGTTTACTGTTGCAGCCCTACCACTTAAAGATGGTCCACATTTGGGGCAGAAATAATGTTATTGCAGATGCTTTATCGCGAATTTAACTTTGAATTATATGAGTGCAAAGCTGATACAAAGCAAAATTGTTTTAACTACAAGTGAAGAGTGAATGGGGGATGAGTATGAGAATGTGTTTTAAAATGTTTTCAACTTCGTTTTTTTTTAATACATTGTGATGAAACGTATTCAAAAATGGCATTTAATTTCTCTGTGGGTGGAGGTGTTATGTGATTTCTATTGGTTATTTTTTGTAAAATATGTCTTAAAGAACTTATAATTCATTTCTGGATATTGAGTCATCTGGAGATTGCTGAACTTTGTTTTTTTTTTTAAAAAGGAAGGTCTACAGAAGGTTGGCTAGTAAACAAGATTTACTGGAAAGCATCTGTTTGCAAATAACCCAGCAGGAGGTTGTGCTTGTGACTCTGAAAGGATGTTTGCAAGGGATTGACAAGCCAAGATTTATAGTTGCCATAGGACTTGTTTCTGGAAAAAAAAGTTTCATTTTGAACTGTTAAAAAAGCCAGTTGGTTTGGCCTGAAAAACAGAAGGAAGGAGTTGCTGTGTGCCGGACAGGAGAAGACAGCTGATATCTTTCTTTGAAGAATCCCTGCATCTTTAAAGAATCCCTGCATCAAGTTGTAGTATTTCTCTCTGTATTTGAAGAAACCTTTACTGCTATATTGTTGCTATCAGAACTAAGAAAAATTCTTGTTGTTACTTCCTGCTTTAAAGCCTGAGCTTTCTGTGCTGCATCTTTTTGAAGCCTGGTCAACAACATCGCCTGGAAAGAACTGTTCTAGAAAGATTCCACCAATAGTCGTCTATTCGCCTTTCAGACACCTCGCAAAAACAAAGGACTTTCTTCCATACATTCTTTCACACCTCAGTGTTTTGTTTTATTTCCTTCTATTTCTTTGTAGCGGCTGTAAACAAAAATCCTTTTTCTCCCCTGGTTAATCAGTTGTGTATGTGTGTGTGTGTCTGTGTGTGTGTGTGTGCGGGAGGGCTAGGGTAAATAAGGGGCTTTAATATTTCCATTTGTACGCTTTACTTCATTATTGGTTAAGACATGGTTTATAATAAATGGATAATTTAGTTGTTTTTTAAAGAAAGACATAACAGTTTGTCCATCTTTACCATCTCTTTTTGCATTGCACCATTACCTCTTTAGTCATTTCATTACTCCTGCCCTCCGCCCTATCCTTTGTTTTCTTCCTCCCCATCCTTTTCTCTGGCTCTGTAGTTCTGATGCCAAACCATTGAATTGCGACATTGGGAAGAGTTTTTACTGATATGACCTGCAGGGAGTGGGATCAGAAGGTTGGGGGAAGCCACAATTCGACATTTTCCCACACGCTGTAAAGTTTTAACTCCGCAACATGTCTCTGACGCCAGTGATTGTTTCGCCACCCAGAGGTCCAGCCTGATTGACAGCTGGGTTTTACTTAGGCAAGGAGCTGGTCACTGACTGTTGCAATAGCGGGTAAATCTGCTCAGGGAATTGGGGGCAGGGTGTTTAATTGGACTGATGGAGCCAATCGATTGGGGGGGATGTCAACTGGAGGGGTATCGAATGGAGGCAGGGTGATTGTGGTGGGGTGGTGTCGAATGGAGGAGGCATGAATTGGGGTGGGGGGGTCAAACATAGGGGAAGGCAATCGGGGGCATGGGCTCAGTGGGGGGTGGGTGGGAGAGTCAAACAGAGTGGGAGGCGATCCCTGGGAGGTCAAACGGAAGGGAGGGAAGGCAATCCTGAGGGGTGATGGGTGGGGCGCTGAGACCTTACTGTAGGGGTATTAGCCCCAGAATTCTCCGCTCCTCTAATTCTGGCCTCTTGTGCATCCCTGACTTTAATTGCTTCACCATGGTGGCCACGTTTTCATTTGCCTAGCCCCAAGCTGTGGATTATCTTCCCTGCACTTCTCTGCCTTTCCACCTCGCTTTCGTCCTTTAAGTCACTCCTTAAAATCTACCTCTTCGACCAAGCTTTTCGTCACTGACCTACTATCTTGTTTTGTGGTTCTGCGTCGTACCTGGTGTTATAATGCTTCTGGGAAGTGCCTCGGGATATTTTATTACATTAAAGGCACATTATAAATATAAGTTGTTGTTGCTGATCTTAGATTTCCAGTATCCACAGTATTTTACTTTCGTTTCTGTCAGTTTCTTCTTCAGCCATATCAACGTATTTACTGAGCTGGTAATAACCCTGGACTAGTGGATTCGTCCATCAAGAAATTCCAATTCATAATTCTATGACTCTCTGACTCTATGGCATGCTACAGCACAGATGGAGGCTATTCAACTCATCGTGATCTTTGGTAGAGCTATCCAATTATCCCATTCCCCAACTCTTTTTCCATAACCCTAAAATCTTTTTTGCTTTGAAGTATTTATCCAATTCTGCTTTGAGGTTGCTTTTGAATCTGCTTCTGCCACTCTTTCATGCAGTGCTTCAGATCACCCCGCCACCATCCCTGTCAATTATATGCTCTCCCCACTTCCAAACCCCCTGTGACACTGGATGAGGTGATGGAGGTGACACTGAGGGTTGAAGATAGTACACCCATTGAAGAGCACCTTCCGATCAGAAGCAAAGAAGATCTGGTACAAATGTATCCACAGTGTTTTGACGAGATGATGGATGCTGTGATGTCACTATTGACCCAGCGATGAAACCAGTGATTCATCCCCCATGTAAAGTACCAGTAGAACTCAAAGGAAAGCTTGAACGAGAGCTCTGAGAAATGGAAGAAAAGAAGGTGATCGCCAGAGTCACAGAGCCTACAGATTGGGTAAATTCCATTGTGGTGAGAAAGAAGCCAAATGGATTGTTAAGAATTTGCCTGGATCCCAAAGATCTTAACCAAGCAATAAAGAGGGATCACTACCCGATTCCAACACTGCAAGAGATCAAATTAGCACTGGCAGGGGCAAAGGTTTTCAGGCAAGCTTGATGCTAGAAATGGCTACTGGAACATGAAGCTTGTCGAGGAACCTTCGCTGTTGACAACATTCAACACACCCTTTGGACGGTACAAATTCCTATGTCTTTATTTTGATCTTAAAATGAGTCAGGATGTGTTCCAGCAGAAACCAGATGAGACATACTGAGGATGTAAAGGAGCAGTCGGGATAGCTGATGATATCCAGATATATGGGGCTGAAATTTATGTTGCCACCACCATGATCAGTGGCAGCCGTAATCAATGGCAGCCCGCATGTGTGGGCCGGGCGTCACGCAGCTGCTGCGATATTAAATGCGGTGGCTCATTTAAATGGCCGGGGCCGACCACCCCCCGATGCCGTGGAGTGGGTGAGCGGTTTGTCCCTGGCAACGGCGTCAGGCGCCGCTGCACAGGCACTGACGCTATTTTTAACGGCTTCGAGCCCTGCATTGCGATTTAAATTTCTTAAGTGCAATATATTGCAAAAAATAACATTTATTGATCGAGACCCTCTCCCACGCCCCCCAACAACCATATATTTAATTCCTTGCCCTCTCCCTTCTCAAAATACTTATCTTGTGCACCTGACCATCCCCCCTTCAAAGATCACAAACTTTACACTTTGCCCCTTCCCACCCTCCCCTGCACCAATCGGAAGAGTTTGACCTCGCGTCCCCTCTCCCGCACTGAAATACTTACCTGTTCCCCCTCCCCATCAGTGTTACGCCTCGGATCACTGGACGGAGATCCGAAAGTGCACGAGTGCCGGCCACCGGCAACAATATTGGAATGGAGCAGGTAAGTAATTAATTCCTTCATTTGCATTTTTAAAAATATGTAAATTTGGCTCCCGTTGCTGAGCAGCGGCACGGGGACGGGGCAGGTGGCCGCCTCAAGGCCTCGCTGCCGCATGCAATATGGATCTAGGCCTTCCCGGCATTGAGGAGTGTGGCGGGCCTCTCCCGGAAGCAGTTTACGAACCCCCACGGCATGACCCCTGGCGTCAGGCGGCGCTGTAAAATCCAGTCTATGGTGTAGATGGAAAAGATCATGACGACTATCTACATGAAGCCATGGAGTGAACCAGGAAAGCTGGGACCAAGCTAAACGCAGACAAATGCATTGTGAAGATGACAGAATGCCAGTTCTTTGGAAAGGTGTACGCACCTGACAGAGTCAAGACGAGTACTAAAAGAATCGCAGCTATCCCTGGAATGGAAGCCCCAAGAGATAAGAGAGAGTTGAGAAGTTTCTTTGGCTTGATCCAATACATGAGCTCCTTCATACCGCATGTTGGAACACAAAGCAAACCTGTGGGAGCTGATGAAAGAAGATGTAGAGTACCAGTGGTCAGAGTCACAAGACGGGAGTTTCAACAACTCAAAAAGGTAATATTTTTATTATTTTTTTTTATTCATTCACGGGATGTGGGCATCGCTGGCCAGGCCAGCATTTATTGCCCATCCTTAATTGCCCTTGAGAAGATGGTGGTGAGCTGCCTTCTTGAACCGCTGCAGTCCATGTGGGGTAGGTACACCCACAGTGCTGTTAGGAAGGGAGTTTCCTTTTTATAGACTTTGTAGCGGTTAGTAACAACTGAGTGGCTTGCTAGGCCATTTCAGAGGGCACGTAAGAGTTAACCACATTGCAAGGAGACCAGTCTGTCATACTATAACAAAGAAACCTGTCACCCTGCACGTAGATGCTTCTACAAAAGGACTTGGAGCAGCCCTGGTACAAGAGGGAAAGCCAATAGCATTTGCATCCAAAGCTGTAACCTCAGCTGAGACCAGATACGCGAACATAAAAGAGACCTTTTGGCAGTCGTGCATGGATGTGAGAAGTTCCACACATATCTCTATGGGAGCAAGTTCATAGTGGATAGTGATCATCATCCACTGGAGCAGATCTCCGAGAAAAATCTATGTAATGCACCAGCAAGACTGCAGAGGTTACTCTTGAGGCTTCAGAGTTACGATTTCACTCTGAAATCCAAGCCAGAAAGAGAAATGGTGCTGGCAGATACACTATCTTGGTTGTCGCCACAGGAGAAACACTTGATAGAAGATCTAGGTATAAAGATTCATCACTTGGTGAACATAAAACCACCAAAACTGAGTCAAATTTGAGATGAGACCAGCAAAGAGAAGTTACAGATGCTCTCTCAGCAAGTGATCCAGGGATGGCCCGATAGGATACAGTACACACAGCCAGTATTACGACAGTACTGGTCTATCAGAGATGACATCTCACTAGAAGATGGTGTTCTGCTGGCCGGATCCAGAATAATCAAACCCAAAACAATGCAGGAAGAACTTCTCCAAAAGATACATGAAGATCACATGGGAATGGAGAAGTGCAAACTCTCAGATCAGCTGTGTACTGGATAGGCATATACAAAGATATCGAAAATATGGTGTCTACATGCAATGTAGAAACACACAGCAGAAAGAGATTCTTCTTCTTTTGGGCCTCCTTATCTTGAGAGACAATGGATACGTGCCTGGAGGTGGTCATTGGTTTGTGAAGCAGCGCCTGGAGTGGCTATAAAGGCCAATTCTAGAGTGACAGGCTCTTCCACAGGTGCTGCAGAGAAATTTGTTTGTCGGGGCTGTTGCACAGTTGGCTCTCCCCTTGCGCCTCTGTCTTTTTTCCTGCCAACTACTAAGTCTCTTCGACTCGCCACATTTTAGCCCTGTCTTTATGGCTGCCCGCCAGCTTTGGCGAACGCTGGCAACTGACTCCCACGACTTGTGATCAATGTCACAGGATTTCATGTCGCGTTTGCAGACGTCTTTAAAGCGGAGACGTGGACGGCTGGTGGGTCTGATACCAGTGGCGAGCTCGCTGTACAATGTGTCTTTGGGGATCCTGCCATCTTCCATGCGGCTCACATGGCCAAGCCATCTCAAGCGCCGCTGACTCAGTAGTGTGTACAAGCTGGGGATGTTGGCCGCCTCGAGGACTTCTGTGTTGGAGATACGGTCCTGCCACCTGATGCCAAGTATTCTCCGGAGGCAGCGAAGATGGAATGAATTGAGACGTTGCTCTTGGCTGGCGTACGTTGTCCAGGCCTTGCTGCCATAGAGCAAGGTACTGAGGACACAGGCCTGATACACTCGGACTTTTGTGTTCCGTGTCAGTGCGCCATTTTCCCACACTCTCTTGGCCAGTCTGGACATAGCAGTGGAAGCCTTACCCATGCGCTTGTTGATTTCTGCATCTAGAGACAGGTTACTGGTGATAGTTGAGCCTAGGTAGGTGAACTCTTGAACCACTTCCAGAGCGTGGTCGCCAATATTGATGGATGGAGCATTACTGACGTCCTGCCCCATGATGTTCGTTTTCTTGAGGCCGATGGTTAGGCCAAATTCATTGCAGGCAGCCGCAAACCTGTCGATGAGACTCTGCAGGCACTCTTCAGTGTGAGATGTTAAAGCAGCATCGTCAGCAAAGAGGAGTTCCCTGATGAGGACTTTCCGTACTTTGGACTTCGCTCTTAGACGGGTAAGGTTGAACAACCTGCCCCCTGATCTTGTGTGGAGGAAAATTCCTTCTTCAGAGGACTTGAACGCATGTGAAAGCAACAGGGAGAAGAAAATCCCAAAAAGTGTGGGTGCGAGAACACAGCCCTGTTTCACGCCACTCAGGATAGGAAAGGGCTCTGATGAGGAGCCACCATGTTGAATTGTGCCTTTCATATTGTCATGGAATGAGGTGATGATACTTAGTAGCTTTGGTGGGCATCCGATCTTTTCTAGTAGTCTGAAGAGACCATGTCTGCTGACGAGGTCAAAGGCTTTGGTGAGATCAATGAAAGCAATGTAGAGGGGCATCTGTTGTTCACGGCATTTCTCCTGACGAAGGGAGAACAGCATGTCAACGGTCGATCTCTCTGCACGAAAGCCACACTGTACCTCAGGGTAGACGCGCTTGGCCAGCTTCTGGAGCCTGTTCAGAGCGACTCGAGCAAAGACTTTCCCCACTATGCTGAGCAGGGAGATTCCACAGTAGTTGTTGCAGTCACCGCGGTCACCTTTGTTTTTATAGAGGGTGATGATATTGGCATCGCGCATGTCCTGAGGTACTGCTCCCTCGTCCCAGCACAGGCATAGCAGGTCATGTAGTGCTGAGAGTATAGCAGGCTTGGCACTCTTGATTATTTCACACAGCAGAAACACACAGCAGAAAGAGATAATAGCTACTAAAGTATCACCCAGGCCATGACATACTGTAAGAGTTGATTCATTCACACACAATCAATAATGGTATCTCATCGTCGCAGACTACTACTCAAATTTCGCTGAAAGACTTGAGAGCCACAACGATCCTCTCAGCAGTATGAGTTCTGTTCACTGAACAAGGGATTCCTGAAAGATTAATATGTGACAATGGCATCCAGTTCACCTCCAGAGAATTTAAGGAATTTGTTGAACAGTATGGGTTCAACACCATCACCTCATCACCACACTACCCATGGGGACACGGGTTTACAGAAAGACATGTCCAGATGGCCAAAAGAACCTTTGCGAAATGCCGAGAGATGATGGCAGACCCAAATCTTGCCTTATTGTCACTACAATCTACCCCTCTCAAGGCTGGCATGAAATCACCGGAAAAGCTGTTGAATGGAGGAAAGTACAAGACAACTCTACTAAGCAAGATACATCCTCCAAGTGACTCGGAGGGAGTGAGACAACAATGCACTGAAGCACAAGTAGAAGGAGGTCAACACTTCAACAAGCATGATAAATCCCGATCTGACCTGTTGAAAGGAAAAACAGTGCATGTACAGGATTGTTATGATTGAAGCAAGAGGAGTCCCACTTCTCCATATATTTAAATTTTCCCACTTAGAGATACAATCATATACTCTATTTTTCCCAAAATACAACACACCAACCATGTTTCTTTCAGAAACAACAAAATTAACAGTTTATTATAAACCAAGTCAAAAACAACTCCTGCTGGGTTATTTGAAAACAGGTGCCTTACAGTAACTGTTTACAGTTCAAACGCAGTCCAAACCTTCTGGTAACCTCCTTTTTAAAAAAAAACACCCGAACTTCCAACACCTATGGAATCCTTTTCAGTTTTATAACACAAATTCTCAAAATTTAACAAAATAAATGGAAGCACTCTTAACAGGACTCAATCATGAAAACCTTGAGCCCAGCACAAGTTACTGGTGAAACTGAGACTCCAAGGTCATACATCATTGAGACCGAAACCAGTAAGCAAGTGAGAAGGAACAGAGTCCATATTTAACCTACACGTGAGCTTGAAAAACAGAAAAGCCTATCAACAACACCAGAAACATCAACAACATCATCAACAAGTGACACAACATTAGCAATAGCAAGCAAGATCCCTGCAGCACAATAGGCAACATGCACAACATTGCCTGCGTAGCGTGCCAACTCACCAATGACAGCAACAAATGGCAAGTCGACAAGACGGAGGCACAACATCTCTCCATCTAAGTGATACCGTGAATAAATTTTTTAGAAAAGAAAACAAGTGATAAAAGACTCTAAAAGGGCTGCAGATTATTTCTAAAAGTCAATTGGTAATCTTTAGATTTGAAAAAAGTTAATGATTGGAACAGTTATTAATGAGGGCTGTTTTAGATTATATATTATCTGTAATGAGCTAGGAACTAATTAGTTAGGTATAATTGTTCTGTGTAAGTGTTTCAGGGCCACATTCATGGCTGCAGTTGAGAGACATGTGACATATTATACGACATCGGTCTAAAACAGTCCTTACCAGGCAGCATGGTGGGCTGGATGAAATAAACAAAGAGCTCCAGCCTTTCCAAGTATAATGTGTGATCATTTAACTTATGGGAACCAGGAAACGTAACACTCTGATTTTGAACACCTCCATCAAATCTCCTCTTAACCTTCTCTGCTCTAAGACGAATAGACCCCAGCTTTTCCAGTCTCTCAACATAAATGAAGTTCATTATCCCTGATAAAATTCTGGTCAATCTCGTCTGCAGTCTCTCCAAGGCCTTGACATCCTTCCTAAAGTGTGGTGCCCAGAACTGAACACAATACTCCAGCTGAGACCTAACCAGTGTTTTATATAGATTTAGCATAACCTCTTTGCTTTTGTACTCTATTCCTCCATTAATAAAGCCAAGGACCACATTTTGTTTCAACAACCTTCTCAACTTGTCTTGCCAGCTTCAAAGATTTTTGTACGTACACCACCCCCACCCACCCCCTCGCCCCACCCAGGTCTTTGTTCCTACATCCCCTTTAAAATTGTACCAGTTAGTACCATTAACTAAAATATAGTTCTATTCTAATTCCTCTTTTCATTCCTCCTGCCAAAATGTATCGCTTCACCCTTCCCTCTGTTAAATATCATCTGCCTTGGGTCTGCCCATTTCACCAGTCTATGTCCTCCTGATGTCTGTTACTACCCTCCTCTTTGCCACTCCATTTCTGAGTTTTGTGTCATCTGCAAACTTTGAAATGATACCCAGTATACCCAAATCCAAGTGATTTTGATATATATATAAGAGCAGTGGCGCTAATTCCAATTTATGGTCCACCAGTGTGTACTTGCCTCGATTCTGAAAAGTAACTATTCACCACTCCGGTCTACTTTCTATCTCTAAGACAATTTTGTATCCATGCTGCCATTGTCCCTTTAATCCCATAGGCTTTAATTTTGTTTACATCGTTATTCGATGGTGCATTTTGAAAGTCCATGTACACAACACTAGCCCTCTCCCCATAACTCGATGGGCCGAAGGGCCTGTTTCTGTGCTATATAACTCTATGACTCTAACTCCAAGGAACTCGATCAGGAGAGTCAAACATGATTTGTCTTTGGCAAATCTGTGCTGACTTCCATTTATTATCCCATATTTTTACAAATGTCAACTAATTTCATCCTGGATTATTGTCTCAAAGTTTTCTCATCACTGTGGCTGGGACTTGCCAGGTTTATCCCTCTCTGCAATATTTGCAATCCTCCCTGCAGTCCTTTAGCCCCACACCCCACCTGATGAAGGAGGATTGGAGTCTTCACAATTTTCATCTTCATTTCCGGCAGGAACCTAGGGATGCATCCGGTCTCGACTGGTTGACTTTTCTATCTTTGAGGACTGCGATCTTTTAAGTACATCCTCTTTATCTATTTTTATTCTAACCAATATCACTACTGCCTCTTTCTATACTTCTACATGGGCAGCATTCTCTTCTCTCGTGAAAGAGGCAAGGACTTACTTAATACCTCAGTCATGCCCACTGCATCCAGAAGGATATTTTAATCCAGTTAGGGTAGTCAGGCTGGAGGCAGGCAATACAGTCTTCCCCAACATATAGTAGCACTGCAGACATAATCTCTCAGAGTAACAGCTTATAAACCTGACTGGAAGATTAAACTTCCTGGGAGGAAGTCATATCATCAGACAGTTTGACCTGGAAGTGGTGCCATCAGAGCCACCTACTTTCTTTTGGACTATACTGTATCCTGGGATCCAAAGATGTCATTATCTCCTGAGAAATGTTACTATGGTATGAAAGCTCCGGGCAGACCAAAGGGCGTCTTTCACCGAATTGATAGTCCTCCAGCAGCAGTTGATGTTTGTCTCGGTGTGCGTCCCTGGGAACAGCCCGTAGAGCACAGACTCCTGTGTTACAGAGCTGCTTGGGATGAACCTTGACAAAAACCACTGCATCTCTTTCCACACCTGCTTTGCAAAGGCACATTCCAGGAGGAGGTGGGCGACCGTCTCTTCCCCACCACAGCCAACGCGGGGGCACTGTGCGGAGGGGGCGAGACTTCGGGTGTGCATGAAGGATCTGACGGGGAGGGCCCTTCTCACCACCAGCCAAGCTACGTCTTGGTGCTTGTTTGAAAGTTCTGGTGATGAGGCATTCCGCCAAATGACTTTGACGGTCTGCTCGGGGAACCATCCGACAGGATCCACCGTTTCCTTTTCCCGTAGGGCCTTGAGGGTCTTCCAGCGCAAAGAGTTGTCCACCACCGAATGTTGCAGACTGGCACATTCCAAGGTCCAGGACTACGTGCTGAGGGACGCACTAAAGCTTGGGGCAGCCGCAGCAAAGGCTCAATGGGGAAAGACCACAGTGTAAGGTTCCCCCACCAAGCTGGACTGAGGGGCTGGAACCATGGGAAGCCCCTCGAACTGTATCGTTAATATTCTCAATTGCTGCAAATGTAAAACTGTAATTGACATGACAATTGTGAAACGGAAGGGTTGGGAAGAAACTCATGACATTATTGAAAGAAACTGATCTCTTTTGCAATGTTTGTATTTTTTCGTGCTGTTTGGAAACTGTTTGGCAATGTAATTTTTACAGATTTTTATGAATAAAGTATATTTTGGAAAAAAAAACAAAAATAAACTATGGTATGAAAGCATATCTGCAGGAAAGTATAATAGAGGTGCCACTGGTATATTAACTGACTTTGAACTGGATCATTGTGTTGGTGGATGAGGAGATAGGTATTTTGGTGATGTGCGAGCAAATGATACTGATGGTGCTGGCGGTAATGAGGATGTTATATGCCAAGACTGAAGGTGAATGGTGAGAAGGGGGTTTCTCGCTCAATATGTTGTGCACTCATGATTGGTTTGAAGATAGTGGGTGTTGAGTTAGCATATGATTCAACAATTATAATATCACTGTTGTCAGAAACATTGGCTGATCTGCTGCTCCTCTCTGGACTATCTACTTTCATTGAATCATGAGGTACTTGATATATATCTATCCCAGAAATGATTCAATTTGAGGACTTGGAAACTGGATGTGGCTGCACCTTGTCACTAAATAATCCCTTAACAAGCTGAATTATCAAACAAAGTGAATTCGAATCTTACAGCACAGAAGGAGGCCATTTGGCCTTTCATTCCTGCGCCGCTCTTTGAATTAAGTAACTTTGAATTGAGAATAGACTGTATTTTCTTTGTAGATGCCAAACAACCTTGTGTAAGAAATTACTTGTGTTTTCCTTTTCTGTTACAAATATACTTACTTTTCTTTTTCTTTGGCTCTGACAAAGGAGACGGTGTAGAACATTGCAATTAAAGCTAAAATGACAAAGACAGCAATCAGGCTGGCAGCAATTAGATCCTCTACCATGTCTCTCAGGGACTGTTTGGACTCACTCTGTTTAGATACTGGAACTTCTTCCTCGATGAATTCTATGAAAGCCAAGAAAGAGAAAATTGTCATTCCAAAGGCTGTAAAAACGAGGACACAATGTTTCAACAGAAAACCTGCTCCACCAGTCTCCTGAAAAATATATAATTTAATTTATTTGTGTGTTTGTCGAGTATAATATACCAAATCTAAAATTACTGGGTGGCAGGAGAGATCACTCCCCCTCGTAAGGCCGGGCCCACAAGGAACCTTTATGAATTGCAGAAAGTAACACTTACTAAGCCCCCTTTGGTCAGGATCCTGGATCAAGATTTGAGGGACTGCAGTCAGGCACGCCGTTAAAATGGCATTTGGCAGTGTCCCTCAGGAAAGTCCTTGGGGGAATCACAAGTCCTGTACAGTTGGGGGAGCCCTCCTACTCCTCCAGCTCGACAGGAATCTTTTCCTTAAATAAAACAAATTTCACAACCTGTTCTTTGGTCAGTGGCTGCCAGGGGCACAGAGGATTCCTGAGTGGGCCAGGTCCCTATACCTACTCCGCTCATCATCGTTAATTTCTAAATAGGGCATTAGGTTGGGAATTTACATATTTAAGGGACTTAATGCCGGATTCAGCCGTCTTCCCCAAAAAAAGGCCTCACACAGATTGGTTGGAAGCTGTCTCACTGCTAAATTGTTAGGAATTGCACCTGTTTTATGCCAGAAAAACAGGCTAAGCTGAGGAGTACAAACACTGATCATTACAAGATGGGAGCAGTGCAGTACCTGACTGGAGTCTCACGCACTATCAAGATTCTTACTTTAAACCTAACAGGTAAATCTTAAATATATGGAAGAAAATCCAAATCACAGAATTATTTATTTTTTATTAACTTTTAATTTATGACTTTTTGCCATGATAGCAACCTATCAAATTGAAGTATTCAAACACAGCAAAGCAGGAAGTTAAAAGCACTTTAAATCCTTTACTTTTAATATAAATTTTTAGACAGCAAAATAAATGACTATGACTGTATTAAGATAGAAGCTAAAATAAAGATAAAGACTTTTTAGAAGAAATACGTTTTTAAAAATTATGTGGAATCTTTTTTATCATTGTAGAGAAATTTAACATTCCACAAATATAAAATTAGCTTTGCTGGCCAAATAAGGGCGTTTAGCAGTAATTATGAAGTTAGTACGTTGTTAAAAATCCAGCTACACCTCATTCTACTGGTGTAACTTTTTCAAAGGATTTTACAGCGAAACTAACAATGTAGAAGTGGAGGTTTTCAGCAAATCATTATTGCAATGGAGACTGCGATGTGTGGGAACCTCTACAGCACGTCCTGTGGAGGAAGCTACACTCACTGGCAGCAACTTTTAAATTTCCACATTATTCTGCACATGTCCGGACTCCCGAACAGTGAACGCTGACAATTTTGCCATCATTACCACAGCAAAATCTGGGCCAAGATTTGCTCTTGTATTTGTTTAAAAATACTTTTTTTTTTCCCTTTCAATTTTTGTCCTTCCTGATCTTAAACCTTCCAACTAATATACCAGATCATTTATCTTGCCATGATTTATTTTTAATAAAGTATTTTGTTTCCTTAATATCTATATCAACATTTATGCTTACACAGATGTATAGTATTCTAACCTATTTCTGGCTCTGTTTCCTCGTCACCGTTCTCGTTAACCACCGCATTAATGTCTGGCGTGTTACGATTTGTCTTTTCACCTGTTTCTATCAGAAAACAGTGTTGAAATTTTGTTACAGATTAGCGTCTTTTTCTGAATAGATTTAGCTTTGTGTGGGAAGAAGTGATAGCATTATCTACTCTCAGTCAAATGACCATGGATTTGAACCTCGCTCCAGAGATTTAAGCTCATAATCCAGGCCAATGCTCCCAGTGCAGTACTAAGGGAGTGTTGCACTGTTGGAGGTGCCTTCTTTGGATGAAATGTTAAAGCAGGCCTCATCTGCCCTCTCAGGAGGGTGTAAACAATCCCATGGTGTTATCCAAAGAAGTGTAGGGGAGTTCTCTCTGGTATCGTGAACAGAATAACTGGCAATGCATCTTAATACTGTTCATGGGACCTTGCTGTGGGCAAATCGGCTGCATGCTTCCTACATTATAATGTGACTACACATCAAAAGTACTTTATTACCTGCAAAGTGCTTTGGAATATCCTGAGGCAATTGATGCTGGACCAATTGTAAATTTCAAATCTGAGATTAATTAATTTTTGTTATCCAAAGTTATTGAGGGATTTGGGGCAAAGGTGTGTATATAGAGTTAGGTCGCTGATCAACGATGATCTCATTGAATGGCAGAACAGGTTCGAAGGGCTAAATGGCCTCCTCCTGTTCCTGAGGTTGTGAAAGGTGCTATATGAATGCAATTTTTTAAAAATAAAATTCAATCTCAGTGTACATACAAAAATTTCTGGGCCAGTATTTCTTTCCTTCAATAAGCTTTTTCCCTTTGGTTGGCAGCTCACAGACATTGGGGCAGATTCTGCTCCTAGACTGTGTTTGCCGGGTAGCGTGGTTGCTCTGGTTCCACAGGCAGACCTTATTTGCACAGCATTGAATGGCTGGCCAGGCATTGAGAGAGACAGGTTGGGAGCAATGTTCCTTTTAAGCTGTGCAGTCACAACCTGAAAGTTCCTGCGCTGGTCGCACATAAGTCTGCCCCTTTAAGCTACTGTGCACGTATGGCTGCGCAAAACATTTTAAAGGGGCCTGGCACTCCAAAAAAAAAATTAGAGAGGACGTTGGTTGGGAGGTGGGATTTCCATCTAAGATCTGCAGTATTTAAAGGGAAAAAAAATTCTTATGAAGAGCTGTGCACCCTCAGAAAAGTGTTTTGCTGCGGAACTCAGTTGCTTTCTGAAAGATTGTTAATGAATCAGTGAACTTGTGAAGTGTTATTTCTGCTGTTTAATTCTGTGATTTCTCATCATTCGCTGTTTTCCGTGTGCTCCCCCCCCCGCTTCCCCCACCCCCGCCCGCCCATATCACCGAAGTGTTACTTCAGCTGTTGACATATTTGTTTGCAGCATCTGTAGAACGCCAAACGCATGAGCTGCACGTTTCAGTGACATCAGGGTGAGGTGTTGGTGGAGCAATTGTGGTGAGAGGAGGTAGAATCTCTTCCTGTGGGATGGCACAAAGGTGCCAAAAAGCACCCAGTTGCATTTACTGAAGTAACTTCAGCACAAAAAGAGGTTGAATGACCTCACTAGTTGAGATGCAGGTCTTCCTGTCTCCATTTATATGAGCCACACCTTTTCATGGCAGTTTTTGCCCAGCCCACCATCTGTGCAACTTGACTATTCTCTCTGCTGTAGACTAATCGATTAATCAACAACTCCATTATCATTGCATCATGCCATTAGGTGAACAAGATGGAGCTCAGTCTTTTTCATTTAGCAATCCCTAAGTTTCTTTTACCCATTGAACATGCTGCATATAAATTGTACGAGGAATTACAATTTCTATATCTACTTTGATGCAGGTGATTACTAGCACCTCTGGAGTCTTGATACAAGAGGGATGGCTTTTACTTATGCTAAATCAGGAGGTGCAATTTATAAAGCATTACAAAGACAGGATTTGTGACATTTTTGTAACTTATTACTAAACCATCACTGATGTGTGAAAAAATGATTTTCTGTTAGAAGACTAAGAGAGAAGGATGGATTCAATGTCCAGTTGCTGATACTTTAATCTTCAAAACTTCAAGTTTTTCTTTGTATGTCTATATTTAGTATATTGGAATTGCATTTCATGTACTGTGTAAGTAGACATGAAATCATGTGACATTGATCACAAGTCGTGGGAGTCAGTTGCCAGCATTCGCCAGAGCTGGCGGGCAGCCATAAAGACAGGGCTAAATTGTGGCGAGTCGAAGAGACTTAGTAGTTGGCAGGAAAAAAGACAGAGGCGCAATGGGAGAGCCAACTGTGCAACAGCCCCGACAAACAAATTTCTCTGCAGCACCTGTGGAAGAGCCTGTCACTCCAGAATTGGCCTTTATAGCCACTCCAGGCGCTGCTTCACAAACCACTGACCACCTCCAGGCGCGTAATCGTTGTCTCTCGAGAAAAGGAGGCCCAAAAGAAAGAAAAAGAAAGTAAGTAGAAAGGTTATAATTTACTACTTGGAAATATTTATTTGGGTTTATCGATTTTAATGATTTTTTTTCTCTCTTTGCTAAACTGAAGTTCAGCATTTTCATTGTTTGTTTTATTAATGAGGGTGATGTAGTGCTATTGTAACATATTAATAAATGTTAAAGGACACAAAGCATGTTAATGAAACAATACTTTGTTTAATTCAGATTGGCCTGGAATTTCCCTGTGTGTTCTCCTGATCTCCTGTTGTAACTTCAGGAAATCTGTTTGTGTCATTTCTCCACGGTTTCTGCTGATCTTCTGCGGAACTTGAAAATTGGCACTGCAGCTGTAAAAATAAGCTAAGACCAGCTTTTGCAGATTGTAAGAGCAACCTGGGCTATCAGCAGATGAATTGTTTGCCAGGCTGAGTTCACTATCAGGTTTATGTTGCAGAAGGCTCCTATTTGATTTTGTGCCACATCTATCCTGGCAGAAGCACTCAAAGGACAGAGCAGGGCATTCTAGAGAGGCAAAGAAGGGCTGCACGTTTTTACAGAGAGTGACCTACAATTCCTCCTGAATGAGATGCACCCAATAAGTGTGCATGGGAGGAAACAATTGGCTGGATTATGTGGAGGAGGCAAGGGTCCCAGCACTGGGCCAAAAAGACAGGGGGAAGCCTTTTCAAGCCCCCCAGAGTGATCCTCCTTTGTTTTGCTGCCTAGGTGTCCCACACCAGGATCCCCATCCCATTTAAAGATGGGGATTCCACCTACAAGAGCTGCCAGCAGCTCAGCAGTATCGGCTCATACTGCAGAGGCCTTGGATCCAGGTCCAGCACTGGAATCCTCAGGTAAGTGGGGCTCAGTCACCTGGGCCAGTCAGGAAACCCATGGGGAGTGGGGGGTGGGTGGGTGTGGGGAGGGAGGGGTGGTGGGTGAGATGGTGGGCATGAAGTCCTGGGGGAGGGTGGACCATGGAGTTGCAGGTTTTGCCGGCAGGATTCTCCATAGGTCACAGTTTGTCAATGGAGGAGGGACCAAACCCGCCCCCCCCACCCCACCCCGACCCCAAGCCCTTCAGGGAGGGTATCTCATTTCACAAGGTGCCTTTCCCACATGGCGGAGTCACCCCCTACCGCTGGTTGGATCCCAGCGGCAGAGGAAAGAGGCCCTTATGTGGTTGTTAATTTGCCACTTGAGGACTTCAATTGGCCTCTGGCAACATCATAGAGTCATAGAGAGATACAGCACTGAAACAGGCCCTTCGGCCCACCGAGTCTGTGCCGACCAACAACCACCCATTTATACTAATCCTACATTAATCCCATATTCCCTACCACATCCCCACCTTCCCTCAATTCTCCTACCACCTACCTACACTAGGGACAATTTACAATGGCCAATTTACCTATCAACCTGCAAGTCTTTGGCTGTGGGAGGAAACCGGAGCACCTGGCAGAAACCCACGCGGTCACCGGGAGAACTCCACACAGGCAGTACCCAGAACCGAACCCGGGTTGCTGGAGCTGTGAGGCTGTGGTGCTAACAACTGCGCCACTGTGCCGCCACTTGGCATTGGGGCAGCAACGAGCCCTCTGACCCCCATCATGATTCTATGGGCCCCCCTGCCCCATGAGGCCCATAATATCCAGCCCAGTGAGTCATGTACCTGAACAGCTATGTCCCTTTGCTCCATCACTACTCTTGGACTCTCACTATTCGAAAATATTATGATTTGTCCTTCTCAGATTCAAAGTAGATATCCTCACACCTCTCCACATTGAACTCCATCTGCCATAGCTTAGTCTATGTCCTTTTGTAGCTTACTCTTCCCATACTAATTCAGTACCATCTGAAAATTTGTATACACAACTCTTTATTGCTTCACACAAGTTATGGACAGATATGCTTCTAAGACAGCATTGATGTTGTTGTTCTAGGGTCTTAATATGACATCTATACGTTGTCAAAACTACAGCACTGTAGAGAAGCATGGCGAGAACAACTACACGATAGACTTTGAGTTTAGTGTCGGGTCTGATATCACAATTCTCGAAAATTTGAGTACGTAATTTACCAAGGCTGAGCTAGCACAGTGACGTAACACTTCATCGAGGTCAGCTTTTTTGAGATAGATGTCTTCCATCATATGGGAAGTGAGGGACATTTTCAACACTTCACTATGAATCTCAGCACATCTAGTGTGGGGTGGTAGAAGACTTTGGTCTTCTTGGTGTTCAGGGCAAAGCGTCGATGAATATGTCAACTATCATTTGTAGTTCTTATTCAGAGTGAGCACTAACTTATGCACTATCAGCATACTGGAGTTCTACTACCGAAGTGGTTGTTGTCTTGGTTTTGGCTTTCAGTCATTTGAAGTTGAAGAGTTTACCATTAGCATGAGAAGTTATCATACCTGGGGGAACCTGTCAGTAGTAGGTTGCAGTGTTGCGACAAGAAAGATTTAGAATAGTGTTGGTGCAATCACACATTCCTGTTTGATGCCTGTTTTGGCAGGAAAACAGTCTGTGATGGAGCCATTGCATAGTCCTGTTACTTGCATATTGTCATGGTTATGACATATTGCTGTAGCATCTTCCAAAGGGCAGTTCGATTCAGAGTCAAAGGCTTTTGTGAGAACAAAGAAAGCCACGTACAGAGGAATGATCTGCTCTCTGCACTTTTCCTGAAGTTGGCGTTCTGTGTAGATCATGTCGGTTGTTCCTCTGGTGGGTTGGAAGCCACACTGGGTCTCTGGAAGGACCTCCTCTCCAACTGGTGAAAGGCGAATAACAAGTAGCCTAGCTAGGACTTTGCCAACAGTTGAGAGCAATACTATGCCCCTGTAGTTGGATGGATCTTGTGAATCAAGTAGGAGGACAATAGAACAAACATTAGTGTCCTCCAAGACACAGATATGCCAAGTACAGAAGCCATGATAATCTCACATCAGCTAAGATGGCGACTCAAGACTGCCCAAACAGATACTATACTCAGAGCTAGGCCAAGGAGCCCGTTCACACGGGAGCCAAAGGAAAGGTTTTAAAGACAATCTCCATGAAGGTCTGCTCTATTAACATCAACACATGGGAAACAGATGTCCAATGGCAACCAAAATGGTGTCCATAATCAAAAATGTGTCAAATCCTTCTAACCAACAAGAGCAGCCACCCAGAGAGAACAGAGACGGAGAGTCGGAAAGAGTGGGCAGCTGCTCAAGCCAACAATCCCACCACCACCTCTATTGGACAACAATTTATGTTCTCACTGTGGGAGAGCCTGCAAGGCTAAGATAAGGCTCATCAGCCATCTGCGAACCCAGAGCTAACACTGACATCTCACTTCCACCCAGCCATCCCTGCAAGGAAGAATCATCCTTGATGTGAGGGATTGCCGACGATGATGATGATGATAATAGATATGGTGAAAAGCTAAGGCTCCAGGACAAATCCCTGGGAAACACCACTCATCACTCTTGCCAATAAGAGAACAACCCTTTATTCTTGCAATCTCTCTCCTACCTGCCAATCAATTTACAACTCATCAAAAGGTTACCTTCAATTCCATGTGCTCCCATTTTTGCTAATAATCTCCAGTGCAGAATTTTATGAAATATCTTTTCTGTTCATCTAAGAATCCCGATGCCAAAATGCATCTTAGCTCATTGCAATGGCTCCAATCCCAGGCTAAAGATCTTTACATGTGAATTTCCTGTAATTGCACTGTTTCAAAGCAGGTGTAAAATTATCCAGAGAATTTTAGGCCAGCCATAAACAAAAGTCATTTTTCTGATATTTTATTGTGATTTTGTTTCTTTTAGCTCTCCACACTGAAGCCTGCTCAGCATTTTCTTTTCCTTTAAGTGTATTTTTATGGTATCAGAGTTACATTAAAAATTGGAAAGCTTTCCCACTTGTTCTGAAACATGCTGTGTCTGATGTGAATGAATGATGGTTAAATGACTTGAAATGCTAATTTCATATCTAAAGAAAAATGTATGGTGTGAATTCCATGCTTTCCTCGGGCCCCACATGTTTGTACGGATATCTGATTGCTTTATGCTGATTTCTATGTATGCTTATGATATTGGTGGAAATTCAGGCATAAATTGACATCAGTAAAATGGGCCCATGAATGGGCATAATTTCAGGTAACTTCCTAATTACATGACCCATAGGAAATTCCCTTTCCCAGTCTATAAGGAGTAGAAAATGATTGTTGGCATACAAACCCTGAGCTTGTTCTGACTGTAATTTGTTGATGCTGTTCTGAACCATTTCTTCATCTGTAAGTTTGCGGGGTAAACTGTGCCTTCGAACTGCTTTTTCTTTTTGGATTAGAAGAAAAAAAAATTGTCATTTAATATTTGTATTCACATTTTTAAAAAAAAAAGTATTTCCATCTTCTTTTCATTTTCATTAAACAGGATACAGAACCTGAAAACATTTAATTCCTGGCAAAATTCTGGTCCTAGATCAAACACTAACTCAACACGAGTACAATTCAGAATTCAGTCATTGGGGTCAACTTGCCAAGTAATTTTAAAGGGCATGAAATTGGGAACAATGTAAGTTGGGGTCATGACGTCCACAACCAATTTTCTGACTTGCACTCCACCCAGTAAGACCCTGGGTTTGGAAGCACAGTCTCGCAATTCTGAAGCTATTGTCCTCAGCCACCTCAGTCAAGTGTTTCTGCTGCCAGTGGATCCTTTGTACTGTGAAACAAATAGCTTGGCTTTCTGTACAGATAGTTACATTACAAATGAACTCTTCAATTTTTCTCAAAATAACAGTGTAATTAAGAGAGGAGCATTATTAAATTGCTTTCAAGTTTCTTTTTCTCATTTTTACAAAATGTTTTGGATCATTAGAAAGAAACCAGCTTTTGATAACTGTCATATCTTCAGGTGAACAGAAGTGAAGGCACTGATCCACTTTGCTACTGGCTGATACAGGATTATACCTTCAGCAGTAACTGTGGTTTTAGCTTCTAACCTTTGCTTGACTGTGGCACTAATTTCTGGCGCTCAGATTGGTCGGGGGACAAATGCTGTACTCGTGCTGAAACTGTAGTAGGAGTTCATATTATCGTGATACATAAAGTTTCTACCTGGTAGGGAGAGTGCCAGATTGTGCCATGTTAATTGAGGCAATTTTCCTTAAATGATTTGAAAGAACATTGAAAAATCAGCTTTGAAAATACACAAAAGGGATGTTTATGCTTATCTTTTTTTAAAAGAAATGTTACAGTGAATACTTTGTGTCACTTCCAGAATTTTCAAAATCTGAATATATGGAATAAAAGTACAGAAAAACAGTGGTCAACAATTCCTAGGTCTGGAGAGAGTGGAAGTCTGATTTCCATGATGTAGGGGCTGAAGATGGTTCTACAGGGATTTCACCCGCTTTACACTAAGCCTCTTAAATTTGATTGGTGAGGAGAGACATAAGTGGATTTTACACTTGCCACCTTCGCAACAAGGAGGCGCATCAGGTGCCACTGGGGACTTCCTCTCTTATGGCCTTTGAAAGGCCTCATGAAGACTCATGCCAGTTGAGATCAGTCCTCTTCTTTTGTGGCTCAAAGGCTCTGTTAGCAGCCTCCTCCTCCCCAGGCCAAGATTCTTGTGGGTGCCCTTCAGCTTGGATGTCTAATTGTTGGATGGAAAGGAAATTGAGATTGGGCCTGTATCTTCTCCAGGTTCAGACCCAGGGTTGCCCATCTATAGATGCCCCCAGTAAACCCAGGCCATGGTTGGCGTGGGAACGAAGACCATATAAAATGGGCCTCCACCTCTTTTTTGTTTTGCCTTGGAATTGTGTTTCCCATTATGGCAAAAAGGCAAATTATAATGCAGTTGAAGGACAAGATTCTTAAAACAAATTGATAAAGAGGAATTGGGGCACTGTATGCAACTTAAAAACGCTTCTGTATGGGATGATATACTCCAACATACAAGTTAGAGGTCAATGTAGCCCTGTTATCAAGAAATCCATTTCTTAAATATTTGATATACAACCCTAAGTTGGAAATAAATGCACTCGAGATTTCTGTCAGATCTTTATATCAATTACTAAAGTTTGCATCATACTGACTTTTTAAAATTCATCATATAGTTTTACATGCTGTCATGTGTTTCATTATGTTGAGTCTCTTTACCTGCCCTTAAATATATTATATCTTGTACTAATGCTATATTAATATTCAAATACTTTAATTATCTATATTGTGTATGTACCCTATTTTTAAATGTATCTTATATTTAAAAATGGAGATAGAGCAAGTCCAGGGAACCATAGCTCAGTGAGCTGGATGTCAATGGTAGGAAAGATAATGGAATCTTTACAAAGAACAAACACCAGTACAACACAGGAACATGCCATTTGGCCCTCCACGCCTGCGCCGATCTTGATGCCTGCCTAAACTAACACCTTCTGCACTTCCGGGGCCCATATCCCTCTATTCCCTTCCTATTCATGTATTTGTCAAAGTGTCTCTTAAAGGTCGCTATCGTATCTGCTTCCACCACCTCCCCTGGCAGCAAGTTCCGGGCACTCACCACCCTCTGTGTAAAGAACTTGCCCCGCACATCCCCTCTAAACTTTGCCCTTCGCACCTTAAACCTATGTCCCCTAGTAACTGACTCTTCCACCCTGGAAAAAAGCTTCTGACTATCCACTCTGTCCATGCCGCTCATAACTTTGTAAACCTCTATCATGTCGCCCCTCCACCTCCGTCGTTGTAGTGAAAACAATCCGAGTTTTTCCAACCTCTCCTCATAACTAATGCCCTCCAGACCAGGCAACATCCTGGTAAACCTCCTCTGTACCCTCTCCAAAGCCTCCACGTCCTTCTGGTAGTGTGGCGACCAGATTTGCACGCAATATTCTAAGTGTGGCCGAACTAAGGTTCTCTACAGCTGCAACATGACTTGCCAATTTTTATACTCTATGCCCCGACCGATGAAGGCAAGCATGCCGTATACCTTCTTGACTACCTTATCTACCTGCGTTGCCACTTTCAGTGACCTGTGGACCTGTACGCCCAGATCTCTCTGCCTGTCAATACTCATAAGGGCTCTGCCATTTACTGTATACCTCCCACCTGCATTAGACCTTCCAAAATGCATTACCTCACATTTGTCCGGATTAAACTCCATCTGCCATTTCTCCGCCCAAGTCTCCGACCGATCTATATCCTGCTGTATCCTCTGACAATCCTCATCATTATCCGCAACTCCACCAACCTTTGTGTCGTCCACAAACTTACTAATCAGACCAGCTACATTTTCCTCCAAATCATTTATATATACTACAAACAGCAAAGGTCCCAGCACTGATCCCTGTGGAACACCACTAGTCACATCCCTCCATTCAGAAAAACACCCATCCACTGATACCCTCTGTCTTCTATGACCGAGCCAGTTCTGTATCCATCTTGCCAGCTCACCTCTGATCCCGTGTGACCTCACCTTTTGTACCAGTTTGCCATGCGGGACCCTGTCAAAGGCTTTACTAAAGTCCATACAGATAACATCCACTGCCCTTCCTTCATCAATCATCTTCGTCACTTTCTCAAAAAACTCAATCAAATTAGTAAGACACGACCTCCCCTTCACAAAACCATGCTGTCTCTCGCTAATAAGTTCTTTTGTTTCCAAATGGGAGTAAATCCTGTCCCGAATAATCCTCTTTAATAGTTTCCCTACCACTGACGTAAAGCTCACCGGCCTATAATTTCCTGGATTATCCTTGCCACCCTTCTAAACAAAGGAACAACATTGGCTATTCTCCAGTCCTCTGTAACCAATGAGGATGCAAAGATTTCTGTCAAGGCCCCAGCAATTTCTTCCCTTGCCTCCCTCAGTATTCTAGGGTAGATCCTATCAGGCCCTGGGGACTTATCTACCTTAATGCTTTGCAAGACACCCAGCACCTCCTCCTTTTTGATAATGAGATGACTGAGACTATCTGCACTCCCTTCCCTAGGCTCATCATCCACCAAGTCCTTCTCCTTGGTGAATACGGATGCAAAGTACTCATTTAGCACCTCACCTATTTCCTCTGGCTCCACGCATAGATTCCCGTCTCTGTCCTTGAGTGGGCCAACCCTTTCCCTGGTTACCCTCTTGCTCTTTATATATGTATAAAAAGCCTTGGGATTTTCCTTAATCCTGTTTGCCAATGACTTTTCATGACCCCTTTTAGCCCTCCTAACTTCTTGCTTAAGTTCCTTCCAACTTTCTTTATATTCCTCAAGTGCTTCATCTGTTCCTAGCCTTCCAGCCCTTACAAATGCTTCCTTTTTCTTTTTGACTAGGCTCACAATATCCCGTGTTATCCAAGCTTCCCGAAACTTGCCAAACTTGTCTTTCTTCCTCACAGGAACTTGCTGGTCCTGGATTCTAATCAGCTGACGTTTGAAAGACTCCCACATGTCAGATGTTGATTTACCCTCAAACAGCCGCCCCCAATCTAAATTCTTCCGTTCCTGCCTAATATTGTTATAATTAGCCTTCCCCCAATTTAGCACCTTCACCCGAGGACTACTCTTATCCTTATCCACAAGTACCTTAAAACTTATGGAATTATGGTCACTGCTCCCGAAATGCTCCCCCACTGAAACTTCGACCACCTGGCCGGGCTCATTCCCCAATACCAGGTCCAGAATGGCCCCATCCCTAGTTGGACTATCTACATACTGTTTCAAGAAGCCTTCCTGGATGCTCCTCACAAATTCTGCCCCATCCAAGCCCCTAGCACTAAGTGAGTCCCAGTCAATATAGGGGAAGTTAAAATCACCCACCATCACAACCCTGTTACCTTTACATCTTTCCAAAATCTGTCTACATATCTGCTCCTCTACCTCCCGCTGGCTGTTGGGAGGCCTGTAGTAAACCCCCAACATCGTGATTGCACCCTTCCTATTCCTGAGCTCCACCCATATTGCCTCGCTGCATGACCCCTCTGAGATGTCCTCCCGCAGTACAGCTGTGATATTCTCCTTAACCAGTAATGCAACTCCCCTACCCCTTTTACACCCCCCTCTATCCGGCCTGAAGCTTCTAAAGCCTGGAACATTTAGCTGCCAATCCTGCCCTTCCCTCAACCAAGTCTCTGTAATAGCAACAACATCATATTTCCAAGTACTAATCCAAGCTCTAAGTTCATCTGCCTAACCTGTTATACTTCTCGCATTGAAACAAATGCACTTCAGACCACCAGTCCCGCTGTGCTCAGCAACATCTCCCTGCCTGCTCTTTCTCTTAGTCCTACTGGCCTTATTTACGATGTCCTCCTCATTTATTTCACTAGCTGTCCTACTGCTCTGGTTCCCACCCCACTGCCACACTAGTTTAAACCCTCCCGAGTGACGCTAGCAAACCTTGCAGCCAGGATATTAGTGCCCCTCCAGTTTAGATGCAACCCGTCCTTCTTTTACAGGTCCCATCTGTCCCTGAAGAGAGCCCAATGGTCCAGATATCTGAAACCCTCCCTTCTACACCAGCTGCTCAGCCAATTGTTTGGCTGCACTATCTTCCTATTTCTAGCCTCACTGGCACGTGGCACAGGGAGTAATCCCGAGATTACAACCCTAGGGGTCCTGTTTTTTTAACTTACTACCTAACTCCCTAAACTCCCCCTGCAGGACCTCATCACTCTTCCTGCCTATGTCATTGGCACCGATGTGTACCACAACCTCTGGCTGTTCACCCTCCCCCTTACTCAAAGATGTAATAGAAAACATCTAGAAATCAAAAATATAATAAACAATAGTCAGCACGGTCTCCAAAAGGGAAACTCACGCTTAACCAATCTTATTAACTTCTTTGAAGAGGTAATGAAAGGGTGGATTAAAATAATGCAGTAGATGCAATGCTTGTTGATTTTCAAAAGGCCTATGATAAGCTCCTGCAAAGTACAGTCATGGCAAAGGTCAGAGCATTTAGAGTGAGGGGACAAGCAGCAGAATGGATAGTAAGTAGGCGACAAAAGACAAAACAAGAGTAGGGGTTAAAGATATTTACTCAGACTGGTAGAAACTGTGAAGTGGTGTTCCACAGAAATCAGAGTTGGGAGAATGATTCACTATTTACATAAATGATTTGGACTCAGGAATCAGAAATAGAATTTCAAAATTTGCCGATGGTGCCAAATGGGGGGCAGGGGGGAAGTTAACACTGAGGAGGACTGTAACAAAATATAAGACATTAATAAATTGCAGAATGGGTGTGTAAATGGCAAATGGTTTTTAATATCGATTTAAGGTGAGTTGGTGCATTTAGGTCGGAGCAATAGAGAGACTACATGCTCATTGAAAAAGGGAATCTAATGGGTACAGCAGCAGAGAGATTGGTTGGGGGGGGGGCAGGTGTACAGTTTCAAAAACTACTAAAAAAAAAGACTTCCAGAAGACTTGCATTTATATAGCATCTTTTATGACCTCGGGACATCCCAAAGCACTTTTGAAGCACTGTTCCTATATAGAAAACGTACAGAAAAATTCCCACAAACAGCAACGTGATAATGACCAGATAATATATTTTAGTGATACTGTTTGAAGGACAGATATTGGTCAGGACTCCAGGAAACTCCCCTGCTCTGCTTTGAAATAGTGTTGTGGGATCTTTTACATCTACCTGAGAGGGCAGATGCGGCCTCAGTCGAACATCTTAATTGAAAAAGTCACGATCCAGGTTAATAAGGCCATTAGCAAAGCAAACAAAGCACTGGGGTTGATTTCTAGAGGGATAGGATTGAAAAGCAGAGAAGTTAAACTTCTATAGAGCCTTGGTTAGATTACACTTGGAGTGCTGCACACAGTTCCGATTTCCATGTTATAAAAAGGATATAGAGGCACTAGAGAAGATTCAAAAAAGATTTATAAGGATGATATCAAAACTGAGAAGTTGTAACTATCAGGAAAGATTGAACAAGCTGGGGCTCATTTCTCTTGAAAAAGTTTTAGGGGTGAACTAATAGAGGTCTGTAAAATTATGAAGGCGTTTGATAGGGTTAATATAGGGAAGATGTTTCCCCTTATGGGGGAGTCCAAAACTAGCAACCACAAATTAAAGATAGTGACTAATAAATCTTATAAGAAATTAAGAAAAAACTTCTTTGATCAGAGACTATTTAGAATGTTGAACTTGCTACCACGTGAAATGGTTGAGGGGAATCGCATTGATAGGAGCAGCTATTGTTACGATCACCTAGTTCATGGTTTGTATTAATATTTCAGAGATCACTTTTAGTTTTGGGGAATTAAATGTATAGCTGTAAGAATTTCAAAAGGTTGCAGACCACCCAAGATTTAAAGTTTAACAGCTCTCTCTGAGTGCTTACACAGGCAGAGTTGGAGAGGTGAGAGCCATAAAACAGCAGGTGGACATGTTTATTTGGGAGTTGAAGCCAAAGGTCCTTTGTCAATGCTCTCCATTGTTAGCAACATCAATTATCCATGTGGGTATCAGACATCAGAGATGTTTTGGGAGTTGGAGGTAATCAGTTTAAATTGCTAACTGGGATATCCCATATGCACACATTGCTATGGCGATAGATAATGCAAGGAGATGCCTTTGGTCAAGTGTGTTTTTTTAATTGTCTGTGTCAGCACGCACAGAAATCAGTTGGCTTTTGGAAGGAGTTGGCTCTGAAAGCCACTGGACTCAGGAGCAAAGAGGCCATCGGGAACAAGGGGTGTTTCTGTTTTGAGTAAGGGCCGTGCTCAAGCTGGGAAGTCCAGATTCGAGCTGTGCTGGTAGAGAACTGGAGGGTTGCCTAGTGTCACGGTATTTTTTTCTCCTCCTCGGAAATATTGTGTGTGCCTCTAAGACTGTAAAAGATCAGTGCACCATGAAGACAGAAAGTTTCAGAGACTCAAGTTTTCCAGAGTGCATTCTGGTTGCCAAGCAAAAGCAGCAAGAGAGAGGTCACGTGATTCAATGCTGCAATTTGACTTTTGAAAACTAGCTGGCACAGACTGGTTTGAGCAGAGAGGTCTGATGCGATTTGAACTGAAGGAGCTGTATTATTTCTCTCTCAAAATTCTACCAAGCAAAGCTGTGTTTTCTTTTTCAAGAGTCTACCGAGCAACAAACCAACTTAATTCCCTAAGAAAATAAGAAAAGCTTTTCTTTCTCAATAAAGTATCAGTATTTCTGCGTTCATCACAGTTAATGCTACAACAGCCAAACTGCTAAATGCCTATCTTTGAAGGACCTTTTATTTTCCATCTATTTCAAGCAACCGTGGACTGTTTCTACATTGGAAGACTCCATTTGTCAGGAACGTAACTTGCAAAGACTTTATTTTTATTTTTTCGGTCAGCTAAATTAAAAACTGAATTACTGTTAATTTTAGTATATGAATGCCAATGTGGGAATTAGATGTTTAAATAAGAAGTTATAACGTCTTTAGACATAGGTTTATCTCAGCGTTTAAGATTTTAGTTTTTTTCATAACTAGTTAATTTGTTGTTATCTAAAGATAGCTGGTTTGGTCTGCTTCCTTCGGGGGTTACTAGTGTTCAATTTGGCTGCTTTCTTCTGATTTAGAAAGCTTAAAAAAAATTTATTTATTTAGAGATACAGCACTGAAACAAGCCCTTCGAGTCTGTGCCGACCAACAACCACCCATTTATACTAACCCGACAGTAATCCCATATTCTCTATCACCTCCCTACACTAGGGGCAATTTACAACAGCCAATTTACCTATCACCTGCAAGTCTGTTGGATGTGGGAGGAAACCGGAGCACCCGGAGAAAACTCACACAGACACAGGGAGAACTTGCAAACTCCGCACAGGCAGCACCCAGAATCTAACCCGGGTCCCTGGAGCTGTGAAGCTGCGGTGCTAACCACTGCGCCACTGTGTCGCGACCTGTGGAACGACGGGACTGAGTAACAGTGTGTTGCTTCCACTGCAATCAGAATCATATATTTTAATTGGGGGACTTTGTCCTGCACGGTCGTAACACTAGCCAAAGCTAGAAGGAGAATCCCCAGGAGATATCATACCTCGGAAGACAGTTGAGAAATGAAGGAAAATAGAAGTGAATTCCTAAGAATTGTGGTACACTTTAGATTGGTCCCAGGAGAAATGAACCAAACCACCATGATCCTGTAACATAAAGGGGAACTCTTGGGGTGGAAGTATATGTCTTCATGTTCTGTTATAGATTTTAAGTTGAAAGTATAAGTGTTTCCAAATTGTAATGTTATGTTAGTAGTGTTTTGCTTTGTTTAGCTCTTGTACAATGAAGTTTTTTTGTTTAAAACGTGAAATCTTGGGCGCAATTCTTTCAGTAATAACTGGGAATTCGACTTTCCCTTTTTAAAAATTAATGGTCCCTAACGGGTTCATAACACTATATAAGCATAAGAGGGAGACAAAATAGAAGGATACGCTGATAGGGTGAGATGAAGTGGAGTGGGAAGAGTCTCTTGTGGAGCGAAAACACCAGCATAGAGCAGCTGGGCCGAATGGCCTGTTTCTGTACTGAAAATTCTATGTAATCTTTTTCAAGATCCGTTCAATTCAAGCAGCTGTTTTCTTCATGAAAGTACCGGCATTGCCCACTCCTCCAATTAATGAATTAGCAATACTATCAAAGGAAGTAATCATGCACAATGTTTTCCTACTATTTAAAAAGTGGTGAACAGAACTCTAACCATCGACATATGGTGGTTCCAGTTCTTCCATGAGATCGTCAAAGGCATCTTCACTAGAAACTATATGATGTGTTTCATTAAAGTTGGTAATTTCGATTTCACTGGTATCTGTAAAATATGTTTGGTTTGACAACACATTAATTACAGATACTCATAAAAATATTTGTTTGCCTCATTCATTTAATACTTTCAGCGATGATTAAATTCGAGTTAACACTTCTCCAGAGACAACATTTCTTTAAGCATGTTCACGGAAGATTTCCTCTCTCACTGTGTTCGTGACTGTGTTAACACAGTGTGAAGATTTCCTCCAGTTACTTTTAGTGACTGTGCTAACACAGTGTGAAGACTTCCTCTGGTCGCTGTCTATTAGGATAGATGTAGAGAAGATGTTGCCACTTTTGGAGAGTCCAAAACTAGGGATCATAACTATAAAAATAGTCACTATTAAATCTTATAAGGAATTCAGGAGTAACTCCTTGATCCAAAGGTTAGTTAAGAATGTGGAATGTGCTACCAATGGAGTAGTTGAGGCGAATGGCATAAATGCACTTAAGGGGAAGCTACTTAAGCATAAGAGGGAGAAAGGAACAGAAGGATATTCTGTTGGGGTGAATTGAAACAGAGAGGGAGGAGGTTCGCGTGGAGCGAAAACACCAGCATAGAGTAGCTGGGCCGAATGGCCTGTTTCTGTGCTGTAAATTCTATATTATCTTTTTCATGATCCGTTCAATTCAAGAACCTGTTCTCTTCATGAATGTACAGGCATTGCACACTCCTCCAATTAATGAATTAGCAATACTATCAAAGGAAGTAATCGTGCACAATGTTTTCCTACTATTTAAAAAGAGATGAACAGAACTCTAACCATCGACATCTGGTGGTTCCAGTTCTTCCATGAGATCGTCAAAGGCATCTTCACTAGAAACTATATCATGTGTTTCATCAAAGCTGGTAATTTCGATTTCACTGGTATCTGTAAAATATGTTTGGTTTGACAACACATTAATTACAGATGGTCATAAAAATATTTGTTTGCTTCATGCATAATATTTTCGGTGTTGATTAAATTTGAGATAACACTTCTCTAGAGATGCAACCTATTGTTAAACATTTTCAGGGAAGATTTCCTCTGGTCGTTGTGTGTTAGTGAAGTGCTAACACAGTGTGAAGATTTCCACTGGTCTCTGTGGGTCAGTGACTTTGCTAAAACAATGTGAAGATTTCCTCTTCTCTCTGTGGGTTAGTGACTGTGCTAACACAATGTGAAGATTTCCTCTGGTTTCTGTGTGTTACTGACTGTGCTAACACAGTGTTAAGATTTCCTCTGGTCGCTGTGTGTTAGTGACTGTGCTAACACAGTGTGAAGATTTCCTCTGGTCCCTGTGTGTTAGTGACTGTGCTAACACAATGTGAAGATTTCCTCTGGTCCCTGTGTGTTAGTGATTGTGCTAACACAGTGTGAAGATTTCCTCTGGTCCCTGTGTGTTAGTGACTGTGCTAACACAGTATGAAGATTTCCTCTGGTCCCTGTGTGTTAGTGACTGTGCTAACAGTGTGAAGATTTCCTCTGGTCGCTGTGTGTTAGTGACTGTACTAACACAGTGTGAAGATTTCCTCTAGTTACTTTTAGTGACTGTGCTAACACAGTGTGAAGACTTCCTCTGGTCGCTGTCTATTAGGATAGATGTAGAGAAGATGTTGCCACTTTTGGAGAGTCCAAAACTAGGGATCATAACTATAAAAATAGTCACTATTAAATCTTATAAGGAATTCAGGAGTAACTCCTTGATCCAAAGGGTAGTTAAGAATGTGGAATGTGCTACCAATGGAGTAGTTGAGGCGAATGGCATAAATGCATTTAAGGGGAAGCTACTTAAGCATAAGAGGGAGAAAGGAACAGAAGGATATTCTGTTGGGGTGAATTGAAACAGAGAGGGAGGAGGTTTGCGTGGAGCGAAAACACCAGCATAGAGTAGCTGGGCCGAATGGCCTGTTTCTGTGCTGTAAATTCTATATTATCTTTTTCATGATCCGTTCAATTCAAGAACCTGTTCTCTTCATGAATGTACAGGCATTGCCCACTCCTCCAATTAATGAATTAGCAATACTATCAAAGGAAGTAATCGTGCACAATGTTTTCCTACTATTTAAAAAGAGATGAACAGAACTCTAACCATCGACATCTGGTGGTTCCAGTTCTTCCATGAGATCGTCAAAGGCATCTTCACTAGAAACTATATCATGTGTTTCATCAAAGCTGGTAATTTCGATTTCACTGGTATCTGTAAAATATGTTTGGTTTGACAACACATTAATTACAGATGGTCATAAAAATATTTGTTTGCTTCATGCATAATATTTTCGGCGTTGATTAAATTTGAGATAACACTTCTCTAGAGATGCAACTTATTGTTAAACATTTTCATGGAAGATTTCCTCTGGTCGTTGTGTGTTAGTGACTGTGCTAACACAGTGTGAAGATTTCCTCTGGTCTCTGTGGGTTAGTGACTGTGCTAACACAGTGTGAAGATTTCCTCTGGTCTCTGTGGGTTAGTGACTGTGCTAAAACAATGTGAAGATTTCCTCTGGTCTCTGTGTGTTACTGACTGTGCTAACACAATGTGAAGATTTCCTCTGGTCCCTGTGTGTTAGTGACTGTGCTAACACAATGTGAAGATTTCCTCTGGTCCCTGTGTGTTAGTGACTGTACTAACACAGTGTGAAGATTTCCTCTGGTCCCTGTGTGTTAGTGACTGTACTAACACAATGTGAAGATTTCCTCTGGTCTCTGTGTGTTAGTGACTGTGCTAACACAATGTGAAGATTTCCTCTGGTCCCTGTGTGTTAGTGACTGTGCTAACACAGTGTGAAGATTTCCTCTGGTCCCTGTGTGTTAGTGACTGTACTAACACAATGTGAAGATTTCCTCTGGTCTCTGTGTGTTAGTGACTGTGCTAACACAATGTGAAGATTTCCTCTGGTCCCTGTGTGTTAGTGACTGTACTAACACAATGTGAAGATTTCCTCTGGTCCCTGTGAGTTAGTGACTGTGCTAACAGTGTGAAGATTTCCTCTGGTCCCTGTGTGTTAGTGACTGTGCTAACAGTGTGAAGATTTCCTCTGGTCCCTGTGTGTTAGTGACTGTACTAACACAGTGTGAAGATTTCCTCTGGTCCCTGTGTGTTAGTGACTGTACTAACACAGTGTGAAGATTTCCTCTGGTCCCTGTGTGTTAGTGACTGTGCTAACAGTGTGAAGATTTCCTCTGGTCCCTGTGTATTAGTGACTGTGCTAACAGTGTGAAGATTTCCTCTGGTCCCTGTGTGTTAGTGATTGTGCTAACACAATGTGAAGATTTCCTCTGGTCCCTGTGTGTTAGTGACTGTGCTAACATAATGTGAAGATTTCCTCTGGTCCCTGTGTGTTAGTGACTGTGCTAACACAATGTGAAGATTTCCTCTGGTCCCTGTGTGTTAGTGACTGTACTAACACAGTGTGAAGATTTCCTCTGGTCCCTGTGTGTTAGTGACTGTGCTAACAGTGTGAAGATTTCCTCTGGTCCCTGTGTGTTAGTGATTGTGCTAACAGTGTGAAGATTTCCTCTGGTCCCTGTGTGTTAGTGACTGTACTAACACAGTGTGAAGATTTCCTCTGGTCCCTGTGTGTTAGTGATTGTGCTAACAGTGTGAAGATTTCCTCTGGTCCCTGTGTGTTAGTGACTGTACTAACACAGTGTGAAGATTTCCTCTGGTCCCTGTGTGTTAGTGACTGTACGAACACAGTGTGAAGATTTCCTCCTGGCTACTGTTAGTGACTGTTAACACAGTGTGAAGATTTCATCCAGTCACTTTTGGTGTAGGTGCGAACGGCTTGAAGATTTCCTCTGGTCGCTGCATGTTACAGTAGATGTAGTGAAGTTGTTTTCATTATGGGGGAGTCCAAAGCTATGGGGTCATGAGTATACAATAGTCTGTAATAAATGTTATAAGGGATTCAGGATTATCCAGAGGCTGGTTAGAATGTGCAACTTGCTACCACATGGGGTAGTTGAGGCAATTGCATAAATTAGTTTAAGGAGAAACTCAATAAGAACAGGAGGGAGAAAAGAATAGGAATTGTTGATGGGGTAAGATGAAGTAGAGTGGGAAGAGGCTCATATAGAGCATAAACACCAGCATAGAGTAGCTGGACTGAGTGGCTTGTTTCTGTGCTGGAATTATGTAATCTTTTTCATGATCTGTTCAATTCACGTATCTGTTCTCTTCATGAGCGTACCGGCATTTCCCACTCCTCCAATTAATCAATTAGTATTACTTTCAAAGGAAGTAATTTAGACAGAAATGAACAGAACTGATGGCTCCCGCTCCTGCATGAGCTCATGAAAGGCTTCTTCACTACAATCTGTATCGTGTTTCATTAAGGTAAGTACTGTTGATCTCACTGTTTTCACTGGTATCTGTAAAATATATTTGGTTTGACGAAACATCAATTACAGGTACCCAAAAAATATTTGTTTGCAACATTCAATGCTGATTAAATCTGAGTTAACACTTCGCCAGAGACATATTTTGTTAAGCATTTTCAGGGAAGAATTCCTCTGGTGTCTGTGTGTTAGTGACTGTGCCGACACAGTGTGAAGATTTCCTCTGGTCTCTGTGTGTTACTGACTGTGCTAACACAGTGTGAAGATTTCCTCTCTCGCTGTGTGTTACTGACTGTGCTAACACAGTGTGAAGATTTCCTCTCTCGCTGTGTGTTAGTGACTGTGCCGACACAGTGTGAAGATTTCCTCTGGTCTCTGTGTGTTACTGACTGTGCTAACACAGTGTGAAGATTTCCTCTCTCGCTGTGTGTTAGTGACTGTGCTAACACAGT
Organism: Heterodontus francisci; assembly: GCF_036365525.1. Lineage (NCBI taxonomy): Eukaryota > Metazoa > Chordata > Chondrichthyes > Heterodontiformes > Heterodontidae > Heterodontus > Heterodontus francisci. The sequence continues at coordinate 6,648,690 of NC_090385.1, forward strand.
GTGAAGATTTCCTCTCTCGCTGTGTGTTAGTGACTGTGCCGACACAGTGTGAAGATTTCCTCTCTCGCTGTGTGTTAGTGACTGCCAACACAGTGTGAAGATTTCCTCTGGTCTCTGTGTGTTACTGACTGTGCTAACACAGTGTGAAGATTTCCTCTCTCGCTGTGTGTTAGTGACTGTGCCAACACAGTGTGAAGATTTCCTCTCTCGCTGTGTGTTACTGACTGTGCTAACACAGTGTGAAGATTTCCTCTCTCGCTGTGCGTTAGTGACTGTGCCAACACAGTGTGAAGATTTCCTCTCTCGCTGTGTGTTACTGACTGTGCTAACACAGTGTGAAGATTTCCTCTCTTGCTGTGTGTTAGTGACTGTGTCGACACAGTGTGAAGATTTCCTCTCTCGCTGTATGTTAGTGACTGTGCCAACACAGTGTGAAGATTTCCTCTGGTCTCTGTGTGTTACTGACTGTGCTAACACAGTGTGAAGATTTCCTCTCTCGCTGTGTGTTAGTGACTGTGCCAACACAGTGTGAAGATTTCCTGCGGTCACTTTTATTAACACTGCTCGCAGAGTGAAGATTTCCTCAGGTTGCTCTATGTCACTGACAGTGCTAATAGGGTGAAGATTTCCTCGGGTTGCTCTATGTCACTGACAGTGCTAATAGGGTGAAGATCTCTTCCAATCACTATTTCTTGTGAAGCTGTAAATATGCTTGAAAACATTGAGTTTATGATTTTGTTACCACTTGTGAATTCAGGAAACTTCTCAGTATGTTTACCATGTGGATAACACACAAAGACCAGCGAAAATCCTCTCTCCATGCCCCATTAAGTTACCATCAATTTCTACAAGGCAAAGGTTAGGCTACTTTTAAAATATTGTGTACAATTTTGGGCAATCCAATATTTATGAAGAGCATTATAACCACAGAGAGCATGCAAATAGATTCATCAGAATGATGTCAGTGATGAACTATAGTTTGAAAGCTTTAGATATTGATACTATTTCCACAAGCAAGGTTCAATTAAGATTTTTAAAATCATTAACAGTTTTAAGAGGGGAAAGACTGCACAGCCAATGGTGAGGGATTATCATCTTAAAATTGTCATAAAGAGAATGGGGCGAGAGGTTTGAAAAAATTTATTTATTGAGACTTCTTAGACCTTAAAATGCTTTGCCACTGGGTACAGTTGAGGCAGAGAACATTGCACCTTTTAACTGACTCGCAGAGGAACACTTGAAGCAGAGGAAGATGCAGGTCAATGGGAAGAAAGCGGAACAGTGAAATTAATTTGCTGGCAGAGATCCAGCAGAGACATGATGGGCCAAACAGCCTCCCTTCTATCATTCATTATTTCTAAGAATATTAGAAAGGCAAAGAGCAGAAAACCCCAAATGGCCCATTGAACTTCCCCTCTGGGTATACCAGCTCACAAATCCAATTATCCAACCTTGTTTTGAAATCCCCAAAGTCTTTGACACTACTATCTTTCCTGATTGAGTATTCCAAATGTCTATTATCCTTCGAGTACTTCTTTCCTAAAATACTTTTTAAATTTACTTTTAAATAATGATTAACTGATGTCTGATCCTACTGGCCTTTACCTTGAAGTAAATATTCCACGTTCACCTTATCCAGACCACTTAATACTTCACTGGCTGACTTCCCGTGGTGTCGCTTGCTGACTAAAATAAAAATACTGAAAATGTATCTCCTCTCCTGCTTTCAAAAAAGTTAGTTGTTTCTCCCTCTCTGTCACCCTCTTCCACTCTTGTGTGCTCTGCCATTTCCTCCCATACACTCTCTACATAAGTTGTTCAATGTTACTTCTCCAGTCTATCCAATTTTTTTTTCACTTTTTCTCCCTCCTGACACCTCGCTCCATGGTATGGGTTTATTATGATTATTTTTTTTCTCTTTCTGCTTCTCTCTTTCCGAACATCTGAATTCTGTTCAGAAGTTCAAAATTCCACTCCAGGGCTTCAGCACAAAATTTAAGGTTGACAATCCAGTGCAGTATTGAGGGAGTGCTGCACTGTCGGAGGTGCCGCCTTTCATTTGAAATGTTACACCTAAGCCCCTACTGCCTGCTCGGGCGGATATAAAAAATCCCACGGCACTATAATGAAGAAGAGTGAGGGAGTTATCCGCAGTGTTCTGGCCAATATTTATCCCTCAATCGACATCACACAAACAGATTATCTGGTCATTATCACGTTGCTGTGGGAGTTTGCTGTATGCACCTTGGCTGCTGTGTTTCGTACATTACAACAGTGACTACATTTTAAAAGCATTTCTATGGTTGTAAAGCACTTTGAGACATCTAGTGCTCATGAGAAATGCAAGTCTTTCTTTTCTTATAGCAAATAGCCGAGGCCCAAGTACTGATCCTTGCGGTACCCTGCTATTTACAGCCTGCCAACCCGAAAATGTCTCATTCATTCCTACTCTCTTTTCTGTCCAATCCTCAATCCATACTAATATATTATCTCCAATGCCATGAGTCCTAATTTTGTGTAATAATCTCTTGCATGGCACCTTACTGAATACTTCTTGAAAATCTAAATGCATCATACCATTTCCCCCTTTTCCATCTTACTAGTTACATCCTCAAAAAACTCAACAGATTTTTCAAACATGATTTCCCTTTCATAAATCCATGATGACTCTGCTTAGTCATATTATTCTTTTCTAAGTGCTCTGATACTACATCCCTAAGAATAGATTCTAGCATTTTCCCTACTGCTGATGTTAGGCTAACTTGCCTGTAGTTCCCTGGTTTCTCTCTTCTTCCTTTCTTAAATAGCAGGGTATGTTTGCTACCTTCCAATCCTTGGGAGCTATTCTAGAATCTAGGGAATTTTGGAAGATCAAAACCAATGCACCCACTATCTCTGCAGCTACCTCTTTTAAAACTCTCGGATGCAGGTCATCAGGTTGAGGGATTTGTTGTCACTCGGTCCATTAATTTCTCCAATGCTATTTCTTTACTTATATTAATTTCTTTAATGTCCTCATTCTCACACTTGACTCCCCATTATTTCCAGAATGTTTTTTGTGCCCTCTACCATGAGGACAAAATTTTGATGTACTTTTATACATACAGCAGAGAAAGGGACCATTTGGTCCATTGTATCTATGCTGACTCTTTGAAAGAGCTATCAATTCCTCTGCCCTTTCCCCTTAGCATTTCAGTTTTTTTCTTCCCCTTCAAGTATTCATCCAATTTCCTTTTTAAAGTTACTATTGAATCTGCTACCATGACCCTTTCAGGCACTGCATCCCCAGATCATTACAACTCACTGAATAAACAAGCACTTTCTCATCTCCTTTGCCAATTACCTTAAATGTGTGTCCTGTGGTTACAGACCCTATGGCTAGTGGAAACAATTTCTCCCCATCTACTCTATCAAACCCCTTCATGATTTTGAACATTTCTATTAAATCTCCCTTTAACATATTCTGCTCTAAGAACAATTCCAGCTTCTCTGGTCTTTCCACAGAGCTGAAGTCTCACATCCCAGGTAGCATCCTCGTAAATGTCTCCTACATAAGGACATTAGTATGATGAAGACCAGGGTAAGAGATTGGAGAAAAGCCAATTGAGTGGCTGACAACAGAGCTTGGGACAATAAAATGGACAATGATATTGGCAAATAATGATGCAGTGCAGTAACAGTAAGCATTTAAGATGGTCTTAAACCGATCCTAGGAAGAATATTATTCCACGAAAGAACAAGATAAACATTAATGAGTAACCATGGATGAATAAGGACATAAGGAAAAAAAATGAGGGTAAGGAAAGAGGCATAAACTGAGTACATGGGCCATAGGGGAGAGCATGACAAGGCAGAATATGAAGAAATTAGAAGAGAAATAAAAAAAGCTATTAGGAAGGCAAAGAGGAACTACAAAATTATCAAGGACCATTAAAACAAAATAGTGAAATATTTTACAGATACCTAAGTGAAAAAACGGAAAGTCGCAATGGGAATGACAGGCGGAATAATAGCACAGGCAATGATAAAGAAATGGCACAAATATTAAATAATTAATTAGCTTCAGTATTTACCAGGGAAATGGAACAGGTAGACATGACATTGGATGATGAGATTTCAAATGAGATAACAGCGTTTAAAATAAGTGAAATATTAAATAAATTAATCAAACTTAAAGATGATAAAACTCCTGGTCTGGACATATTACATCCATGCATTTTAAAAGAATCTGGGGAAGAGATAGCAGAGGAATTACTACACATTTTTAATAATTAATTAGAGAAAGGTGTAGTGCCAGATGACTGGTGGGTGGCTAACATTATACCTTTATTTAAGACGGGGGGAAAGAACATGTCCAGGGAACTACAGACTAGTCAGCTTAAAATTGGTAGGTATACGTATCAGGAGGGGATGAACGGGCTGGGGTTACACCTATCAAGAGAGAATCAATAGGCTGGGACTCTTTTCTCTTGAAAAGAGAATGCAGAGGTCTTTAAAATTAAGGAAGGTTTTGATAGAGTGCATACAGAGAGAATGTTTCCACTTGTGGGGAAGAGCATATCTAGAAGTCATCAATATAAGATGGTCACCAAGAAATCAAATAGGGAATTCAGATGAAACATCTCTACCCAGAGAGTGGGGAGAATTTGGAACTTGCTACCACAGGGAGTGGTTGAGGTGAATAGTATAGATGCATTTAAGGGGGAAACTAGGCAAGCAAGAGGGAGAAGGGACTAGAGAGTTACATTGATAGAGTTGGATGAGGAGGATGGGAGGAAGTTCAAGTGGAACATAAACGCAGGCATGGACTGATTGGGCTGACTGGCCTGCTTCTGAGCTATGTATCGTATAATCCTATGTAAAACCCTCATTAAGGCCTTGACATTCTTCCTAAAGTGTGGTGCCCAGAATTAGAAATAGTACTGCAGCTGAGGCCTAATCAGCAAATTATAAAGGTTTAGCATAAATTCATTGCTTTTATACTCTAATCCTGTTTATAAAGCAAAAGCACAAAATCAAAAGATGCCCGCAGTGGAGATCGGGACGGTGTTTTTTGCAGTCATATCAAAAAAGTACCTCCACTTTCTGCAATTTGGTCTGCTCTTCTTTCAGGTGTACATACACTTCCAGGCCTCTCTGTTCCTGCAACCCTTTAAAATTGTACCATTTAGTTTGTATTGCCTCTGCTTATTCTTCCTACTCAGAAACATCATTTCACACTTCTCATTGTTAAATTGCATCTGCTGTCCATCTGCCAATTATATTAGTCTATGTCTTCCTGAAGTCTGATATTATTCTCCTCAGTATTAATTTCCGAACTTCATCTCATCCTATCCACAAGCTTTGAATTTATTCTAATTACAGCCAGGTCAAGGTCCTAATACCAATCCATGGGATAAACCCTGAATCTGTCAGAAGTTCAGAAGGTGCTGTTTCTGCTCTCAACACCTGTAAAGACAGCTCCGGGGTTTTCCAGCAGGTTCCGATATTTTTGTTAAAAGCCCGCCGAAAAATCATGAATCTGTCCAAAGTTTGGAAACCGCTGTTCCCTCTCTCAGTAATGGTCGGGTGGGGGCGGGGGGGGGGTCCGTGGTTGGGAGAGAGGGGCAGAAAGAGAGAGGAGGACAGAGAGAGTGAGAGAAAGTGAGCACAGAGAGGGGTGGGTCAGAGAGAGTGGGGGCAAAGAGAGGGGGGGGGGCAGAGAGAGAGAGAGGGCAGAGAGAAAGAGGGGGGTGAGAGAGAGGGACAGAGAGAGAGAGCGAGGGGGGGACAGAGAGAGAGAAAAGAAGGACAGAGAGACAGTGGGATAGAGAGAGACAGACTGGGGGGCAGAGAGAGGGGGGGGCAGAGAGAGAGGGGGACAGAGAGAGGGGGGAAACTGAGAGAGAGATTTGGGATCGGAGGAGAGAGAGAGAAAGGGGGGACGACACACAGAGGGTTACAACGACACAGTGGGGTGGGGACGACACATGAGAGGGGGGAATGACAGAGAGGGGAGGAAACAATACTGAGAAGTGGGGATGACATGGGGGGGGGGAGGCGGAATAACACAGAGGAGGGGAACATAGAGAAGGGGGACACAGAGAGGGAGGGGGAGAGAGACTGATAGAGAGAGAGGAGGGAGAGAGTGCGATCAAGATCACTCCTGACAGATGGATATCTATCTGGAATACTCCACCTTGCTACAAGAAATATGCGGGCAGACATTGACTACTTGTGCAAGCAAAAAACAAATGCCAGGTATCTCACTAAATCAGTGTCCATCATAGTGAAGAGAAAGTAAGTCAATAAATTAGTTTCTCATTTAAAGCTTCTTCACAAAAATTCACAATTGTTGTTGCTTCGAATAATAGTAAGATACATTTTTAATGCTTTTATCTTTCTGAAATTGTCTCACTGGCCCCCCCCGTAACACAAAAATTGTAATGTGGCCCCCACATGAAAAGGTTGGACACCCTTGAATTAGATCATGGCAAATCTGCATTTCAGCACTATTTACCAACCTTGGTTCCATAACCTTTAATACACTTACCTAACAAAACTTTGTCAATTTCAGTTTTGAAATTTTTAACTGACTCCCAGCCTCACAGCTTTTTGGAGGAAAAGAGTTCTAGGTTTCAACTACCCTTTGTGTGAAGAAGTGCTTCCTGACATCACCCCTGAATGGCCTACCTGTAATTTTAAGGTTATGCCTCCTTGTTCTAGACTCCCCACCACCAGAGGAAATAGTTTCTCTCTATTTATCCTTTCAAATCCTTTAATCATCTTAAACTCTTCAATTAGATCCCTCTTTAATGTTCTATATTCCAGGAATATAAGCCTAGTCTGTAAATTTCCTCATAATTTAATCCCTTTAGACCCTGCACTTACACCCCCTCCAAGGCCAATATGTCCTTCCTTTGGTGTGGTTCCCAAAATTGAACACAATACTCCAATTTTTGTCCAACCTGGGTGTACACGCATGCTCACAGGGGAGGAAAGATGTAGGCTGGGCAGAGAACAGAGGTCAAGTGAATTGGGATCCAGTTGTGCTTGGAGGGGAAGAGATTTGAATCAGACAGCATAAACAGGGCACAAGGGTAGACACCTGTCCATGTGGGAGGAAAAAATTGAAAAGCAAAGAATACTAAAAAATAATTTTGAAACTATGATAAAATGAAGGACTTGTGTAAAGATATGACTTATGAGCTGTAAGCACAAGAAAGGATGACAGCCCTGTGGAATTAATTATTGGGATGTTGTCTACTCCACGTCTTGCGCACTTAGTGTTGAACAAAGCAGTCTGTGCACAAGGCACAAAAAAGGGCCTGGTATTCCTCGAAATGAGACCTGGTCCCCATTAATGTGGCTGTACTGCCTGAGAGGTTCTCCAGCTAGACAAAGCCCATTACAAATGCACATTGCAAAGGACACTTGTTTGAACAACAGGACCCTCAACGTACATGCCGCTGAACTGCTGAGCCAGAAGTCCAACTTCTCTTGGGCGGCATCCTCCTTTTCCTCCACAACCCTCAGGATATTTCCTCCCTGAGGCTGCAGTAGCTTATAACTTTCCCACCCCCAAGGATCCAGCACTCTCCTAGCTCTGCGTGAGCGACACACTGGGTGTGGGTTTACTTCATCAAATAAGCTGAATTTGCATTAAGAGGAGAAGTCAACTCATTCAGGAACCGGTGTACATGTTCCTGGGCAGCAGCAGTCATGGCATCCTGTTAATTGACCCCTTGGACTCCACTTCATCTCCATCTTTCTACTTTCTCTATAGTTAATATGCTCTTTTCTTTGTTCTACCTCATCTGACCTGCACAATTCCTAGATTTCTCTTGAGGGAATCTATGTCATATCTTATTTTCTTATCAACATTTAAATAAACAAATAAGAGATCAATAGATCACTATTATTCTAACCGGGCATTAGGTTCGATTCCAACTCGGTCAGCTTTTCCTCAACAACCTCGTCATCATCCTCTGAAACGCTGTCTTCTGTGAGCTCTTCCTCATCACTGTCATACTCAGAAAGGCTTATCTTTGTAGACACCAAAATATCATCCCTTCGATCTGTAATTTATATTTGGGACATCAATAAAAACAGATTTATAATTTTCCTACAGTATAAAAGTGTGAGTAAACATGGAAGCAGCAAAATGCCCTTAGTCTTTCCAGCCTGTTAGGTTATAGTTTGCACAGTCGATGTCTCTTTGTGCCACAGCGGAAACTTCAAAGCTAACACCTTTGAAAAGGTCTCCTCCGCTCGATAATTTGTTTTCAGCAAAGCCTTTAGAAAATCACAACAACAATGGAATCTATACATAGGTGCCATCTGACATGTGCGGTGCATCCCACATAAACTCATACAGCAGAGGGTGAGGCCATTTGGTCCATCTTTGAAAGAGCTACACAGTTTGTCCCATTCCCTTGGTCTTTCCCCATACCCCTCCACATTTCTCCTTTACAGGTATTTATCCAAATGCCTTTTGAAATTTCCGAGCAAATCTGCTTTTGCCTCCTTTTCAGGCAGTGCATTCCAGATCACAACAATCCAATGGGTGAAAAAAAAAGTTGCTTCATTTCGCCTCTGGTTCTGTTACCAATTACCTTAAGTCTGTGCCCTGTGGCTACCAACCGTCCTACCAGTGGAAATGGTTTCTCCTTATTTATCCTCGGAAAATCGTTTATGATTTTGAATGCCTCTATTAAATCTCTCCTTTCTGTTGTAAAGATATTTAACTTTTTAAAATAACTACTTCTCATTTTAGGTAAATAATCAGCACAAGTTTCACAAAATAAAATGACAGAAAACTGGTATGTCTCCCATGGTGCAGGTCAGAGAATATATAGATTTCATGAGCAGAATTATACCATGTAGAACACAGTGCATTATTCTGCTGCTGAGATACAGGTGTACACTTAAGACCATAAAGGCTAATTGCCATTAGGAGGTTCAGAGATCAGTGAGATGAAATTCCTCTTACAGACAACCTCATCAAGTCAATTAGAAATAAAGGTGTTTTCTAGTTCTGATGAAAGTTCATCAACCCAAAATGTTAGCATTGTTTCCCTCTTCACAGACGCCACCTGAATGTTTCCAAGCATTCTTTTCTCTTTGTGCCTTCTCATAGATGATAGAGAGATACAGCACTGAAACAGGCCCTTCGGCCCACCGAGTCTGTGCTGACCAACAATCACCCATTGAGACTAATCCTACAATAATCCCATATTCCCTACCACATCCCCACCATTCTCCTACCACCTACACTAGGGGCAATTTATAATGGCCAATTTACCTATCAACCTGCACGTCTTTGGCTGTGGAAGGAAACCAGAGCACCCGGTGGAAACCCGCGCGGTCACAGGGAGAACTTGCAAACTCTGCACAGGCAGTACCCAGAACCGAACCCGGGTTGCTGGAGCTGTGAGGCTGTGGTGCTAACCACTGTGCCATTGTGCCGCCCCTGTTGGCCATGAATCTGTGGCTTCAAAACTTCTCCCTTCCCAACATCATAGAAACCATTAGGAAATATCACTTCTTAAAAAGAAAAGTGTTTGCATCTGTATAGAAGGGGAAAATGTTTTTTGGTTCAGGAGCAGAGCTTCATGCAATGGAGGTGGATATTGGAAATGTGGGCTTGGGCTCCGTGTGACAAATTCGGCTCGCACAATTTTTTTTTGTCCATTAACAAGAACATGGGAAAAATCCTGCCGCAGCCTCTGAATTGGCGAAGGTGACCTCACCTGCCTGATGCAATAGTGAGGCAAGTTTCATTTGAGGCAATCGTCATTTGATTTACAATGAACGGCAGTGATCAATTGCCAAAGGGACCATGGTCTGTTTTGGTGAAAACTCATAATCAAGGACTTTCCGGTGAACAAATCCTGCCCAATGGCTTTGGTGGGACATCATTCAGAGCAGGTTTAGATCCCAGCAGCTGAATTCAGCAACCAAGCACATCCCTATATTTAGAATCAAACTGGTTTGGCGTGGGGTTAACATCCTGCATGGTAGACTTCCAGTGGCATCTAAGAACGTGCAACATGACTAGCAAATATGCAACTTGAGGTATTGTACATGATTTTCTGAATTCTTGATGAATCCTACCCACTCCATCTGTTCTTTTGAAGCCAATCCTGATCATTTTTGTTTGTCAGCTTAGACACCAGTGACCAGGGGAGGTGATCATGACAAACTGAAGCTAATGGTTAAAATCTGCACAAGATCTGAAGAAAATTTCTTCTTAAGTGCTGTGGATCACCGAAGCAAGAACATTGAGGCCTCAAAACACCTGTCTGTTCAATGCCTTCATAAATCTGGTCATTTTGCCCAGCAAACAGACTTTGAGAACTTTATGGATCTAACTCCCCATTGATGGAATCCTGTTATCAATCACCTGGAGGAAACTTGCTGCCAAACACTGAACCTGTGCATCCACTGGCTGGGACGCTCTGGTCTGCCCTTCAGCAGGATGGAGGACGGCTCTCGCTGAATGCTAAAATCATTTGTTCTCTGGTTTAAAGGGAATCAACAACAACTTGCATTTATATAGCACCTTTCACAGAGAATATTGTCCCGAGGCACTTCATGGAGCAAACTGTGGCAAATGGATTTCATTGTAGGCAAATATGAGGCCATCCACTTTAGTCCTAAAAAGGATAGAACAGGGTACTTTCTAAATGATGAAAAGTTAGAAACTGTGTAGCTCCAAAGAGACTTGGGGGTCCAGGTACATGAATCATTAAAATGCTACAAACAGGCACAGAAAATAATGAAAAGGCTAACAGAATGCTGGCATTTATATCTAGAGGACTAGAATACAAGGGGGTAGAGTCCATGCTTCAACAAGCAGTCCTGGACACCATACCTTAGGAAGGGTATAAGGGTAGACACTGAGAGGTTGTTTCCATTGGCTGGTAATCTAGAACACGGGGAAACACAGTCTCAGGATAAGGTCTATCATTTAGGACTGAAATGAGAATTTCTTCACTCAAAGGGCTTTGAATCTTTGGAATTCTGTACCTCAGATGCCTAACGATGAGTATATTTAAGGCTGAGAGAGACAAATTTTTGGTCTCTCAGGAAATCAAGGGATAAGGGGAGAGAGCAGGAAAGTGGAGTTGAGGCAGAAGATCAGCTATGGTCACATTGAATGGTGGAGCAGGCTTGAGGGGCTGTATGGTCTACTCCTGCTCCTATATCTTATGTTCTATATTGGCCTTGGAGGGAGTGCAGCATAGGTTTACTAGAATGATACCTACACTCCAAGGCACAAATTACAGGGAAAGATTAAACCAACTGGGGTTGTATTTCGTAGAAAATAGAAGGTTAAGGGTGATTTCATTGAAGTTTTCAAGATATTAAGGGGAACAGACAGATTAGACAGAGAAAAACAATGCCCACTAGTTGGGGAGTTTAGGACTAAGGAGCTTGGTCTAAAAGTTTCCTCATGTAAAGGGCAGTCAAAGTTTGGGACTCCTTTCCGCAAACCGCAAATGATGCCAGATCAATTGTTAATTTTAAAACTGAAATTGATAGATTTTTGTTAGCCAAAGATATTAAGGGACATCGGACAAAGGCAGGTATATGGAAATAGGTCACAGATCGTCAATGATCTCACTGAATGACGGAACAGGCTCGAAGGGCTAAATGGCTTACTCCTGTTCCTATGTTCCCATTTTGTTAGCAAACAAAATTTGGCACCAAACCACATGAGGAGATACCAGATGTGAGGCTCTATACTTTGTCTAGTAAAGAGAAGGTTAAGAGGTGACCCTGATAGAGGTCTTCAAGATTGTGAAACTGTTTGACAGGGTAGATGTAGATAAGATGTTTCCACGTGTGAATGGTACCAAAACTAAGGGCCATGAAAATAAGATAGTCACTAATAAATCCAATAGGAAATTCAAGAGAAATTTCTTTACCCAAAGAGTGGTTAGAATGTGGAACTTGTTACCACATGGAGTAGTTGTGATGAATAGCAGAGATGTCTTCAAGGGGAAGCTCGATAAGCATAGGAGAGAGAAAGGAACAGAAGGATATGATGACAGGGTTTGATGAAGAATGTGGGAGGAGGCTTACATGTGGCATAAACACTGGCATGGGCCAGTTTAGCCAAATGGCCTGTTTCAGTGCTGTACATTCTAAGCAATTCTATGAATTTCCCACATCTTTTGTGCCACTCGCACCTCCTACAAGAGCCTCTTCAAATCCTCGCACTTATTCTGTTCTTCAGTTTGTTCCTTAACTTTTCTTTCCTCAGTGCTCTGTGTCTGTTTTTGCCTCTGTGAAGCACATTGGAACAATTTATTGGCTTAGATGTTCTGTGTTAATTCTTGCTGCTTTTGTTGAAGAAAAGCTTCTGCATCAAATGAGACCAGGTGCTGATGATTCACTCAATGCTGAGGCTGCAATCAAGACCAGCGTGACAGTCTGGCAATCTAGGACATTAAAACAAATTCCACCACTGCAAAATCTTCCATAGTCAAGGTGTTTATAGGCAAACTCAAACTTCCATGTGAATTCATCTCCGCATTACATCGGGGTTGGTATTAATGGGCACCACGCACACATTTGTCAAATGTAGAGCTGAGAGATTACACTGTGACCTCTGAACAACTATCTGATGTGTGCTGTCAGATGCAAGGCAACAGGTAAGATTCCATGGTGTATTCAGACTAAAAGCTTGGTTCAGACATTTGATGTCCCTAGTGATAAGTTGTGGTATTGGCAGACACCCATTCCACTAAGATACTTGATTCAGAGTTCCTTTGGAAGAAATTAGAGAAGACAGTTGGTCCTTGCCCAGAAGTATCTAAGCCAGCTTCTCCCAGGCCAGTAGGAGTTGGGACAGGCTTGGTGTAATAACAAAATAAGACCTTGCTTGTGCAGACAAGCTAACGGAAACAATTACTGCATTATCTGGAATTGAAAGCTAGTCTCAGTAATGGTGCCATGAAACTATCAACGATTGCCGTAAAAACCCATCTGGTTCACTAATGTCCTTTAGGGATGGAAATCTGCCGACCTTACCAGGTTTGGCCGACATGTGACTCCAGACCCACAGCAATGTGGTCGACTCTTAACTGCCCTGTGAATTGGCCTAGCAAGCCATTCAATTGTCAAGGGCAATTAGTGATGGGCAACAAATGCTGGCCTTGCCAGCGATGCCCCACATGCCATGAAAAAAAATTCTGTTTTTATGTTTTAGTTATTGGTTGAGGGATCAAAATTGACAAGGACACTGGGAAAACTTCCCTGCTCTTCTTCGAAATAACGCCATGGGATTTTTATATCCACCAGAGAGGGCACACAGAGTCTCAGTTTCATGTCATAGAACCATAGAATGGTTCCAGCACAGAAGGAAGGCATTTGGCCCATTGTGTCCATGTGGGTCTCTGATATGGCAACTCACCTAGTCTCACATCCTCAACTTTTCACCACAGCCGGGAAATTTTCTCTCTTCATATAATTATCCAATTTTCCTTTGTAAGCCTCAATGGAATCTGCTGACACCACACTCTCAGGCAGTGCATTTCCAGATCCTAACCACTCGCTGCGTAAAAATGTTTTTGCTCATGTCACTCTTGCTTCTTTTGCCAATCACCTTAAATCAGTGTCCTCTGGTTCTGGATCCTTCTGCCAACAGCAACAGTTTATACCTATCTACTCTGTCCCGACCACTCATGATTTTGAACACTTGTATCAAATCTCTTAAAGTCACTTTGAGTCATTTACAGCACAGAAGGCGGCCATTTGGCCAATTGAGTCCACAATCCTCTTAATCTTCTCTTCTCCAAGGAGAATAGCTCTAGCTTTTCCAATATATCCACCTGGAACCATTCTTGTGAATCTTTTCTGCGCCCTCTCGAAAGTCTTCACATCCTTCCTGAAGTGTAATGCCCAGAACTGGACACAATGGGTGGAATTTTATGCTGGCGGCGGGGGGTCTCGACATTAGGGGAAACCGATGCCGAAATCCCCACATCGTCTCTTCTATGAAAGGCCCGCTGAATTCAACTTGGGGATCCCTTGTTCAGTTCTAGCATTTAAATTGTTAGATTGTGCTAGGTGTCGCATATAGACAGACTCTTGATTCCAACTGGGCTTCGGTTCTTGGAAAAAAATTTGCTGCTCGATCAGACGTCGGCTCCGTTAAAGAAATTCTTGGGGAAACAGTCATTTCTTGCAGTCCTGGTAGAATAAACAGGGCATTCTGTGGTGACACAAAGAATGGAGGACTCAGTGTTTACCGGATTTTGAACTGGTCCAGATACTGAACACAAGCATAAGTACAATGGAAGGGTTAAAAACAGGAGGAATGAGGTATGGCTATTACAGTGGAAGACAGAATTGGAACAGTGATCATAGGTGAAAGAAGCCCAGGAACTCCCAAGTAACAGTGTCGCACAAGTTTGATTGAAATTTTCGAGGAGGTGACAAGGCGAGTAAATGAGGGTAAAGCAGTTGATGTAGTCTACAAGGACTTCAATAAGGCTTTTGAAAAGGTCCCGCATGGGAGATTGGTCAAGAAGGTAAGAGCCCATGGGATCCAGAGAAATTTGGCAAATTGGATCCAAAATTGGCTTAGTGGCAGGAGGCAGAGGGTGATGGTCGAGGATTGATTTTGCGAGGGGAAGCCTGTGACCAGTGGTGTACCGCAGGGATCGGTGCTGAGACCCTTGCTGTTTGTCGTGTACATTAATGATTTAGATGTGAATATAGGAGGTATGATCAGTAAGTTCGCAGATGAAACAAAAATTGGTGGTGTAAATAGTGAGGAGGAAATCCTTAGACTACAGGATGATATAGATGGGCTGGTAAGATGGGCAGAGAGCAGTGGCAAATGGAATTTAATCCTGAGAAGTGTGAGGTGATGCATTTTGGGAGGACTAACAAGGCAAAGGAATATACAATGGATGGTAGGACCCTAGGAAGTACAGAAGGTCAGAGGGACCTTGGTGTACTTGTCCATAGATCACTGAAGGCGGCAGCACAAGTAGATAAGGTGGTTAGGAAGGCATATGGGATACTTGCCTTTATTAGCCGAGGCGTAGAATATAAGAGCAGGGAGGTTATAATGGAGCTGTATAAAACACTAGTTAGGCCACAGCTGGACTACTGTGTACAGTTCTGGTCTCCACACTGTGATTGCACTGGAGAGAGTGCAGAGGAGATTCACCAGGATGTTGCCTCGGCTGGAGCATTTCAGCTATGAAGAGAGACTGGATCGGCTGGGGTTGTTTTCCTTAGAGCAGAGAAGGTTGAGGGGGGACCTGATTGAGGTATACAAAATTATGAGGGGCACAGATAGGTTAGATAGGAAGAAACTTTTTCCCTTAGCGGAGGTGTCAATAACCAGGGGGCATAGATTTCAGGTAAGGGGCAGGAGGTTTAGAGGGGATTAGAGGAAATAATTTTCACCCAGAGGGTGGTTGGAATCTGGAACATACTGCCTGAAGGGGTGTAGAGCAGGAACCCTCACAACATTTAAGAAGTATTTAGATGAGCACCTGAAACGCCATAGCATACAAGGCTACGGGCCATGCTGGAAAATAGGATTAGGTGCTCGATGGCCAGCATGGACCCGATGGGCCGAAGGGCCTGTTCCTGTGCTGTGTAATTCTATGTAATTCAGTTAATAGGTGTTTCAGGTGTGACTCAAAGTAGCATTAGGCAATGAACTGCCCAAAACCGAGGGGCAGAATCCTCAATAACACATGACAGAGAGAATTCTGAGGCATAAGAAGATACTGATGAATCTGAATGAATTGTTCTAGACACAAAGAGTTTTAGTCCTGTGATGAATATGCTAGTTGCGGATTCATTCAACTGTGCTGTATTAGATAGTGCTTGCACATCGACAGTATGTAGAACAGATTGGTTACGATGTTATCTGGATTCACTAAGCAGTGAGGATTGACACAAGGTTAAGGAGTATAAAAGTATGACCAACTTTAGGTTTGGAGATGACAACACATTGAAGTCACTGAAGAGAGTAGTAATTCCATGTAAGATACTTGGGGTAAGCCACTTAATCAGTACTGATGTAATCTCTAGTGTGATGCCTTTACTCTTGAGTAAGCCTTCAATGAAAAACGCAAAAATGAAACCTGATATGGAGCATGATAAGGCAATTGTTTTTGGAAAGTCAGTGATTTTAACAAAACCTGATATTTCTAGTCAGTGTTAAAGAAGTATTAATGACATCAGGTGATAAGTATCAGAGATTAAAAGCAAATTGTCTCAAAGTTACACAGACAATTTGATCACCCTTCTTGTCAAAGATTAAAAACGCTGCTAAAGGATGCAGGTGTGACTGATGAAGAGTGTACGAGGATAATAGAAGAGATTTGAGAAAAGTGTGAAATCTGTCAAAGTATCGGAGGATACCATCACGTTCTATTGTAAGCCTTTCATTGGCACCTGACTTGAACATAGTAGTTGCCACAGATTTAAAATTAAGGGACAAAGACAATAATATTTTCAAATTACATTTTATAGTCCTAGCAACTAGATTTAATCTTTCTACAGTAAGAAGTAGCAAGGACAAAAGGGTGATTATAGCTAAAATCATGGAGAAACGGATAGAAACTGGACTTGGGGCACCAGCTAAGTTTCTGACTGATAATGTCGGGTAATTTGCCATTCACGAGTTCAGACACATGTGTAAAAAAATGAACATTATGATTATGAATACTGCAGCTGAAAGTCCTTTCAGCAATGGGCTCTGTGAAAGGAATCACGCTGTGATTGATGAAATTCTGCATAAAATCTTGGCTGACCAGCCAAACTGCAAGTTGACAACTGCCCTGGCATGGGCGGTTTATGCAAAGATTTCACTTCAAATAGTTGGGGTAATATAGTCCTTATCAATTGGTCTATGGGTGGAATCCCAAATTGCCTTCTCTACTGTGTGACAGTCTTCCTGCTCTAGAAGGTACCACAGTTAGTTCCATTTTTGTCTGCACATTTGAATGCTTTGTATGCAGGGAGAAGGGGTTTCATCAAGGCTGACGTCTCTGAGCAAATTTGGAGAGCTCTGAGGCATTGTATAAGGTCATCTGAGGCGGAATTTAATTCAGGAGACTTGGTGTATTATAAAAGAGAGGATCATAGCGAATGGAAGGGCCCTGGTAAGGTTGTGATGGTAAGACAGTAGTTATCAAGCATGGAAATCAAGTTTCGTTCCTTGTGATTAATCAGGGTTGATAACAAAATCTCAGAATCTGAGCAGCTGATAGAGGGAAATGAGGCACCTTGTACCTCAAATTAACATGTGTTTTGTGATGAAGGTCCTGAGGAACAGAATGAGATCAAGGATTGGATAGTAACGTGAGTGATCATGACGCTTAAGAAAGAGTTATCGCATTTAAAGGACAATTGCCCCAAGTAGGTACTCAGGTAGCATATATTCCAGAAGTTCTGATGAAAGGTCACAGACCTGAAACGTTAACTCTGTTTCTCTCTCCACAGATGCTGCCAGACCTGCTGAGTATTTCCAGCACTTTTGTTTTTATATTCCAGAGGGGTCTAATAAATGGAAGGATGCAACAATTGTGGGACATGCAGCAAAATCTACCGGCAAGTTTAAATACTGGTTAGATGTTCAGATGATGGGCAAGAAGCAAAGTCCATGGACTGGCAGAATGGGGTGAAAGAGTTGAGAGTAAGAAAGCGCAGTGCAAGATCTCATAGTGGGTCTGGAGGTGGTTCTTGCGTCTGAAAATTATCCCGTACTGGAGAGTCTCCGATAGTGCGTGAGGGAGACATTATAGTAGTAGTCCTGAAAGATATCACAGTGCTAATAGAGGCCGTAGTTTGAACAGATTCCACAATGAAACAAAGGCTAGAGAGCAGTCTCGGAATAGAATTAGAAGCAGAAGTCCTCATGATAGTGAAGTTTTAGTGGCTGCCAATAAACATGAGGATAAACTAATAAGAGAAGCAAATCATAAGGAATTAGAGAGTTGGAGAGAGTTTGGAGTTTAATCTGAGGTACCAGATAGGGGACAGCTAGCCTTGTCACATTGATGGATTTGTACTGAAAAAATCATTCCCGATGGGACGTATAAAGCTAAAGTGAGGCTAGTTGCAAGGGACTTTGAAGAGTCACTGGGTGATACTGATGTTAGAATGGACTCTCCCACAGCTGGAAAAGTAATCTTGATTTTTTTTTAGCTCTTTTGGCTAGTGTAGATCCATTGACATTAAAGCCACATTTCTGCAGGGTGATACTTTTCAGAGAGAAGTGTTTCTGAAACCACCCAAAAAGGCAGCAGATACAGAATGAAAACTATGGAAACTGAACAAATGCCACTATGACCTTAATGATGCTTCCAGGGTGGGGTATTTCTCGGTGAGATCTGTTTTGTTGAAAATTGGTTTTGTTCAACTCAAAACAGATCCTGACGAGTTTTATTGGTATCATAAAGGGAAACTTACAGGCACCTTCACGATGCACATGGATGATTTCTTAGGTGGATTTTGAGAAATACGTTATTAATAAGATTAGGGCAGAATTTAAGATTGGGAGTCAGGCTTGTGGGGCCTTTAAATATATTGGTTTAGATATTAAGTAGACGATTAACTTTAACTCAACAATCCTATTTTGACAGTGTTACTTCTATCCCGATTAATCATGCTAGGTCATCGCAGAAAGATGATATATCTAAAGCAGAGATTGAGCAATTGTGAAGTTTGATTGGTCAATTAAATTGGTTTTGCACTCAGACTAGACCTGATGCTAGTTTAGACGTGCTGGAGCTAAGTATAATGACCCGAAAGTTGAGAATATTTTAAGGACGAATAAAACACTAAAAAAATTAAATCTGGCGAAATGTGTACTGACGTTTCCATCCTTAGGTGACCGAAAGTCAATGAAGCTAGTCACGTTTAGTGATGCTTCACATGCTAATCTTGTTGAGGGGTATTTGAGTGCAGCTGGTTTCATAATATTTCTGATGGGTGTAAATGGAAAATGTTGTCCTTTAGCTCAGGAGGCTAAGAAAATAAAAAGGGCCATTAAAAACACTTTAGCTGCGGAAACACTGGATCTTCTGGAAATAGGGTTCTAATTGTCAGATATTTTAGGTGAAATTCTGCACAAGAGACCTTTTGAAGATAGGATACCCACTGAATGTTGTGTGGATAATCGTTCTTTTTGGGACAATGCACACTTTACAAAAAGTGTGAGTGAGAAAAGACTATGTATTGCCCTTGCTGGATTGAAACAAATGCTGGAGAGAAAGGAAATCTCCAAACTTAAATGGGTAGATGCAAGTTATCAGCTATCCGATTGTACTAGCATTTTTATTGTGACACAAAGAAATTGCTAGGGGTGCGAGAGGATGGGTGTCTCACAATGTTATAATTTGTACATAACATGGAATTTATTTTGAAATGTTGTTTGAGCATATTAATCTAAGTTTTATTATAAAAGAAAGAAGTAAATCTGTTAATTGTGCATCAATTGTTTAATTATATGCAGGTGGAGGGTATTAACTGGGGTCTTACTTGAGCACTTGAGACTCTTATTGAGACTTGTGGAGAGTTTTGAGTGAGGAGTTACATGTTAGTAATCCTTTTATTCTGTACAATTAATTGGAAACTGAGTCAAGATAGGCTCTAGAATTATCCTTCCATAACAAGCTTTCAGGAGTTTAACACAAGGGTGTAGTGGAGGGAATAATCCTTTCAGAATGCAGAGAGGAGGGGCGGGAAAGATGTGCTTGGTGCTGGCATCATGCTGGACGTGGCAGCAGTGGCAGAGAATGATGTGTTGAATGTGGAGGCTGATGAGGTGGAAGGTGAAGACAGGAGAACCTTATTGTGGTCCTGGGAGGGAGGGGAAAGGGTGAGAGCAGAAGTGCTGGAAATGGAATGGACACGATCGAGGGCTCTGTCAACCACGGTGAAGGTTAATCCTTGCTTGTAGAAAAAGGAAGAGATATCAGAAGAGCTGGTATTGAAGATAGCATCATGAGCAGGGATGCAACAAAGGTGGAGAAACTGGGAGAATGGAATGAAGTCCTTACAGGATGTGGAGTGTGAGGAAGTGTAGTTGAGGGAGCTGTGGTGGTGAGTGGGCTTACAGTGGATCCAAAATCAAAATACTGTGGAGGCTGGAAATCTGAAATTAAAACAGAAATTGCTGGAAATACTCATCAGTGCTGGTAGCATCGGGTCGATGACCTATCATCATGAGTTCTGGGCTTCAATGTAGGTGGGAAGAGACTGGACAAGGGGAGAAGAAAATAGCATCCAGAAAGGAAAAGAGAAGAACTAAAACAGATGATCTGGGTTTTTACTCATTATTGACTGTGGAATGTGCTGTGTGCAAATTGGCTTCCACAATTCCTACATATTAGAACAGTGACTACACTTCAAAAGTACTTAGTTGGCTGTAAAGTGCTTTAGGACGTCATCAGGGCTTGAAAGATGCTATAGAAATGCAACGTTTTTCTCTCCTTCTGCTGATTGTCCGCTGTGACACACGGGACAAGCAACAGAAAGCCCAGATATGACGCCAACACTGTTGCTGACTTTTCCAAGACTTATCTACCAAAGTTACCACGGATGATCAGAACAATGCCCCCCAACCCCCACCGACCCAATCGATAATTCACTCCAATATGTTGTATCTTGGTAATTAAAGTATAAGAAAAATTGAATTGAATATCAGTCTCACCCCTTTGTATTTGTGGCCAAGCACCTTCTCTGAAACCATCAGAAGGTTCATTCCTCCTCAATATTCTTTTTCCTTTTCGCTTTTTCTTAGCATGTTTCAGCTGATCTATAATGTATAATTGGCAAGTTAAAAGACATATAACTTCATCACAAATGCCTAATTGTAGAAATATTTCTTTGTGTTTCATTGTGAATCACATAATACAGATGTAATGTGAGCCGCATGGAAGATGGCAGGATCCCCAAAGACACATTGTACAGCGAGCTCGCCACTGATATCAGACCCACCGGCCGTCCATGTCTCCGCTTTAAAGTCGTCTGCAAACGCAACATGAAGTCCTGTGACATTGATCACAAGTTGTGGGAGTCAGTTGCCAGCGTTCGCCAGAGCTGGCGGGCAGCCATAAAGGCGGGGCTAAAGTGTGGCGAGTCGAAGAGACTTGGCAGTTGGCAGGAAAAAAAGACAAAAGCGCAAGGGGAGAGCCAACTGTGTAACAGCCCCGAAAAACAAATTTTTCTGCAGCACCTGTGGAAGAGCCTGTCACTCTAGAATTGGCCTTTATAGCCACTCCAGGCGCTGCGACACACACCACTGACCACCTCCAAGCGCTTACCCATTGTCTCTCGAGATAAGGAGGCCAAAGAAGAAGAATACTGCATTTAAATGTTATTTTAAAGAAAATAGCAAACTGCGGGAATTGATAATGTTCCTGAAATTACACATAGGATACCAACATATGAAAGCTTAGCACGTTTTGTTGAAATTCCTCTCTCAGCTATTTTTGTGAAGTTGATTCCCAGCAAATAGGTTCAGACCCCTGCGAAAGTAGTGCTGAAAAGTACTGCAAGTGATTTTGGTGTCCAATGAAATCTGCTGCAGTTGGTAATCAGAACATAGAACATAGAACAGTACAGCATAGTACAGGCCCTTCGGCCCACGATGTTGTGCCGAACCTTTAACCTACTCTAAGATCAAACTACCTACATACCCTTCATTCTACTATCATCCATGTACCTATCCAAGAGTTGCGTAAATGTCCCTAATGTATCTGCTTCTACTACCACCGCTGGCAGTGCATTCCACGCACCCACCACTCTCTGTGTAAAGAACCTACCTCTGACATCTCCCCGAAACCTTCCTCCAATCACCTTAAAATTATGCCCCCTGGTGATAGCCCTTTCCGCCCTGGGAAAAAGTCTCTGGCTATCCACTCTATCTATGCCTCTCATCATCTTGTACCCCTCTATCAAGTCACCTCTCATCCTTCTTCGTTCCAATGAGAAAAGCTCGAGCACCCTCAACCTTTCTTCGTAAGACATGCTCTCCAGTCCAGGCAGCATCCTGGTAAATCTCCTCTGCACCCTCTCTAAAGCTTCCACATCCTTCCTATAATGAGGCGACCAGAACTGAACACAATATTCCAAGTGTGGTCTAACCAGGGCTTTATAGAGCTGCAGCATAACCTCGCGGCTCTTAAACTCAATCCCCCTGTTAATGAAAGCCAACACATCATACGCCTTCTTAATAACCCTATCAACTTGGGTGGCAACTTTGAGCGATCTATGGACATGGACCCCAAGATCCCTCTGCTCGTCCACACTACCAAGAATCCTGTCTTTAAGCCTGTATTCTGCATTCAAATTCGACCTTCCAAAATGAATCACTTCACATTTTTCCAGGTTGAACTCCATCTGCCACTTCTCAGCCCAGCTCTGCATCCTGTCAATGTCCCATTGCAACCTACAACAGCCTTCCACACTATCCACAACTCCAGCAACCTTCGTGTCATCGGCAAACTTGCTAACCCAGCCTTCCACTTCCTCATCCAAGACATTTATAAAAATCACAAAGAGCAGAGGTCCCAGAACAGATCCTTGTGGAACACCACTGGTCACCGAGCTCCAGGCTGAATACTTTCCATCTACTACCACCCTCTGTCTTCTATGGGCCAGCCAATTCTGTATCCAGAAAGCCAAATTTCCCTGTATCCCATGCCTCCTTACTTTCTGAATGAGCCTACCATGGGGAACCTTATCAAATGCCTTGCCAAAATCCATATACACCACGTCCACTGCTCTTCCTTCATCAATGTGTTTTGTCACCTCTTCAAAGAATTCAATAAGGCTTGTGAGGCATGACCTGCCCCTCACAAAGCCATGCTGACTGTCTCTAATCAAACTATGCTTTTCCAAATAATCATAAATCCTGTCTCTCAGAATCCTCTCCAATAATTTGCCCACTACCGACGTAAGACTGACTGGTCTATAATTCCCAGGGTTATCCCTATTCCCTTTCTTGAACAAGGGAAAAACATTTGCCACCCTCCAATCATCTGGTACTGCTCCAGTGGACAGTGAGGATGCAAAGATCATCGCCAAAGGCGTGGCAATCTCTTCCCTCGCTTCCCGTAATATCCTTGGGTATATCCCGTCTGGCCCCGGGGACTTATCTGTCCTCATGTCTTTCAAAATTTCCAGCACATCCTCCCTCTTAACATCAACCTGTTCGAGCATATCAGCCTGTTTCATGCTGTCCTCACAAACGACCAGGTCCCTCTCACTTGTGAATACTGAAGCAAAGTATTCATTTAGGACCTCCCCTACCTCTTCCGACTCCAGGCACAAGTTCCCTCCACTATCCCTGATCGGCCCTACCCTCACTCTGGCCATCCTCTTGTTCCTCACATAAGTGTAGAACGTTTTGGGATTTTCCTTAATCCTACCCGCCAAGACTTTTTCATGTCCCCTTCTAGCTCTCCTAAGTCCATTCTTCAGTTCTTTCCTGGCTACCTTGTAACCCTCTAGAGCCCTGTCTGATCCTTGCTTCCTCAACCTTAAGTAAGCTTCCTCCCTCCTCTTGACTAGCTGTTCCACATCTCTTGTCATCCAAGGTTCCTTCACCCTACCATCCCTTCTTTGCCTCATCGGGACAAACCTATCCAGCAGTCGCAGCAAGTGTTCCCTAAACAACCTCCACATTTCTGTCGTGACTTCTAGCAACATGGTACAGCAATTCTGAGGAACATTACAGAACCATGTCAGAGAGCAACATGTTACTGACACAGCTATTTGCAAGTAAAAATATGAGTGAATCCACAGTCTATTCCTTCCAGCGGGATGCAGTGCTCTCAGGCAGAGTATCTCAGGAAATCATTGGTGCATAACTTGTGATTTTTCTCTCCATTAAATGAGTTAACGAATAACACAAGCTGCCTCTCCCTGCGGCTTCCTGAAAATGCAACTCTTTGCTGGGATTATTGGATCCTAGAATTCATTCCTAAGATCCCCTCATGTCATGCTATTATCAAGCTTTTGCAAGTAGCAAGGAAAACGTATCATGAACATTGCAGGATTGAAATGATGCAATAATTTCCATCCCCTGTAACACAAATCATGATTAATATAATCTCGCACTAGTTTTCATTGCCTAAAAGAGCGGGAGAGAAATTTTGCAGATTCTTTTCCCTAATTGGCCTCGATTTCTATCTCTCACTAGAGATTCAATGTCTCTGGGTGGACTGGAGAGTGATTCACATCGTGACCCATAAGACATCACAATTATATGGAACAGGCTGGATGGATCTGCTGGTCTTTTACAGTCTGACATTTTAATATGCTCACAAAAGGGGTGTGATCCAATTTAATTGGTCAAATAGTAAACAAAAAATAATGCTGCAACAGTAGTAATTTCAAATCATGCGAAAAGATAGTGGCAAGTGTTTTCCAGTCATTTAATGGACATTTTAAATGGACATGAAAATCAGGGGCTGTTCACAGAATCACACAATTGTTACAGCATAGAAGGAAGCCATCCAACCAGTTGTATATGTGCTGGCTCTCCGAAAGAGCAAATTGCCTAGTGCCACGCCCCACCTTCTCCCTAAAGCCCTGCACATTCTTCCTTGTCAGATAAAAATCCAATTCCCTCTTGAATGCCTCTGTCATGCTAGGTCCCCACCTGCCAAGAATGAGGCATAATTTTGTCATGAACATTGATTTTTAACTGTTGTTGGAGCGAGGAAATAACTTGTTAAACAGATCAGCTGTGGCTGGAAGAAAACATTTACATAAGACAGACATCGAAGGTGAGGAAGCGCATTCCAGGACCTGCTAAGGAGGATACAATCCACAAGGGCCAGGACTGGTTAGATCAGCTAGTCACATGACTAACTGTCTGTTCCAGGGTTTTCTTTTGAACTAGCCACATAGAGTTTGAAGGCAGAGTGTCTGTTTACTCCTGGACTGAGATGATCTCTCCTGTCTGCTCCCATCTCTTTCTCACAAGCCTCTGAATCCACTGAAGACACATGAACCCCAGAGAGAAAAGTCTCCTACAGCGAACAAGGTTTAAGAAGAATACTGGGCCCCAATGAAAAGCCAGATCTACCTGCAATCAAGGACTCGACAGTGAGCTCGAAGAACCGTAACAAAAACTCTTCAGGTATTGCCTCAAGCTTTTCCACTTTATTTCTTCTGTTTTCTTTCTGTCTCTATCTGCATGTATCACGTGTACATGCTAGCATGGGTGCGTCATGTATCCATCGGCGTTAACCGAATTAGAGGTTAAGTTTAAGAAAATTTCACTTTTCTTCTTTAAACCTGAGTAAGCCTGTTTCTGCTGGTTTCTTTGCCTTACAATTCGAAAGCGGTGAACAAGGATTCACCAAGGGGAAGCTGAAAATACGGTGTGTTTAAAAATTAACCCTGTTATAGTAAGACCAAGTGAAGGCTGAAAGGGAACCCGAGACCTCTTTCTCACCTGATCATAACAGCCTCGATTGAATCTGCCTCCACCACACTCTCAGGCAGTGCATTCCAGATCCTAACTACTCGCTGCGTAAAATGTTTTTCCTCATATCACCATTGCTTCTTTTGCCAATTACCAAAATCTGTGCCCTCTTGTTCTCGATCCTTTCACGAATGGGAACAGTTTTTCCCTATCTACTCTGTCCAAACCCCTCATGATTTTGAACACCTCTATCAAATCTCTTCTCAACCTTCTCCTCTCCAAGGAAAACAGTCCCAACTTCTCCAATCTATCCACGTAACTGAAGTTCCTCATCCCTGAAACCATTCCCGTGAATCTCTTCTCTCTTGAATGCCTTCACATCTTTCCTAAAATGTGGTGCCCAGAACTGGATGCAATACTCCAGTTGAGGCCGAAACAGTGTTCGATACAAGTTTAACACAACTTCCTTACTTTTGTACTCTCTACCCCTATGAATGAAGCCTAGGATGCTGAATGCTCCATGAACTACTCTCTCAGCCTGTCCTGCCACCTTCAATAATTTATGCACATATACACCCAGGTCTCTCGGCTACTGCACCCCCTTTTGAATTGTACCCTTTATTTTATAGTGTCTCTCCACGTTCTTTCTACCAAAATGAATCACTTCACATTTCTCTGCATTAAATTTCATTGGCCACTTGTCCACCCATTCCAGCAACTTGACTACGTCCTTTTGAAGTTCTACACTAACCTCCTCACAGTTCACAATGTTTCCAAGTTTCAAATTATCTACAAATTTTGAAATTATGCCCTGCACACCAACATCTTGGTCATTATTATATATCAGCAAGGGTCCTTTTTTTATTCATTCATGGGATGTGGGCGACGCTGGCCAGGCCAGCATTTATTGCCCATCCCTAATTTCCCTTGAGAAGGTGGTGGTGAGCTGCCTTCTTGAACCTCTGCAGTCCATTTTGGGTAGGTATACCCACAGTGCTGTTAGGAAGGGAGTTCCAGGATTTCGACCCAGCGACAGTGAAGGAACGGCGATATAGTTCCAAGTCAGGATGGTGTGTGACTTGGAAGGGAACATTGTGGGTGGTAGTGTTCCCATGTATTTGCTGCCCTTGTCCTTTTAGTTGGTAGAGGTTGCAGGTTTGGAAGGTGCTGTCTAAGGAGCCTTGGTGCATTGCTGCAGTGCATCTTATAGATGGTACACACTGCTGCCACTGTGCGTCGGTGGTGCAGGGAGTGAATGTTTGCAGATGGGGTGCCAATCAAGCGGGCTGCTTTGTCCTGGATGGTGCAAGCTTCTTGAGTGTTGTTGGAGCTGCACCCATCCAGGCAAGTGGAGAGTATTCCATCACACTCCTGACTTGTGCCTTGTAGATGGTGGACTGGCTTTGGGGAGTCAGGAGGTGAGTTACTCGCCTCAGGATTCCTAGCCTCTGATCTGCTCTTGTAGACAAGGTATTTATATGGCTAATGCTGGAATCACTCAGCAGGTCTGGCAGCATCTGTGGAAAGAGAAGCAGAGTTAACGTTTCAGGTCAGTGACCCTTTTTCGGAACTGACAAATTGTCAGTTCCGAAGAAGGGTCACTGACCCGAAACGTTAACTCTGCTTCTCTTTCCACAGATGCTGCCAGACCTGCTGAGTGATTCCAGCATTTCTTGTTTTTGTTTCAGATTTCCAGCATCTGCAGTATTTTGCTTTTATTTATATGGCTAGTCCAGTTCAGTTTCTGGTCAATGGTAGCCCCTAGGATGTTGATTAGTGGGGGATTCAGCAATGGTCATGCTGTTGAATGTCAAGGGGAGATGGTTAGATTCTCTCTTGTTGGAGATGGTCATTGCCTGGCGCTTGTGTGGCACAATGTTACCTGCCACTTATCAGCGCAAGCCTGGATATTGTCCAGGTCTTGCTGCATTTCAATACGGACTGCTTCAGTATCTGAGGAGTTGTGAATGGTGCTGAACATTGTGCAATCATCAGCGAATATCCCCACTTCTGACCTTATGATTGAAGGAAGGTCATTGATGAAGCAGCTGAAGATGGTTGGGCCTAGGACACTACCCTGAGGAACTCCTGCAGTGATGTCCTGGAGCTCAGATGATTGACCTCCAACAACCACAACCATCTTCCTTTGTGCTAGGTATGACTCCAGCCAGCAGTGGGTTTTCCCCCTGATTCCCATTGACCTCAGTTTTGCTAGGGCTCCTTGATGCCATACTCGGTCAAATGCTGCCTTGATGTCAAGGGCAGTCACTCTCACCTCACCTCTTGAGTTCAGCTCTTTTGTCCATGTTTGAACCAAGGCTGTAATGAGGTCAGGAGCTGAGTAGCTCTGGCGGAACCCAAACTGACCATCACTGAGCAGGTTATTGCTAAGCCAGTGCCGCTTGATGGCACTGTTGATGACACCTTCCATCACTTTATTGATGATTGAGAGTAGGCTGATGGGGCGGTAATTGGCGAGTTGGACATGCCCTGCTTTTTGTGTACAGGACAAACCTGGGCAATTTTCCACATTGCAGGGTAGATGCCAGTGTTGTAGCGGTACTGGAACAGCTTGGCTAGGGGCGTGGCAAGTTCTGGAACACAGGTCTTCAGTACTATTGCCGGAATATTATCAGGGCCCATAGCCTTTGCAGTATCCAGTGACTTCAGTTGTTTCTTGATATCACGCTGAGTGAATCGAATTAGCTGAAGTCTGGTATCTGTGATGCTAGGGACTTCAGGAGTAGGCCGAGATGGATCTTCAACTCAGCACTTCTGGCTGAAGATTGCTGCAACCTTATCTTTCGCACTGGTATGCTGGGCTCCCTCATCATTGAGGATGGGGATATTTGTGAAGCCACCTCCTCCAGTTAGTTGTTTTTGTCCACCACCATTCACAGCTGGATGTGGCAGGACTGCAGAGCTTAGATCTGATCCGTTGGTTATAGGATCGCTTAGCTCTGTCTATCGCATGCTGCTTACGCAGTTTGGCACGCAGATAGTCCTGTGTTGTAGCTTCACCAGGTTGACACCTCATTTTGAGGTATGCCTGGTGGTGCTCCTGGCATGCCCTCCTGCACTCTTCATTGAACCAGGGTTGGTCTCCTGGCTTGATGGTAATGGTAGAGTGGGGGATATGCCGGGCTATGAGGTTATAGACTGTATAATTGACTGAGTACAATTCTGCTGCTGCTGATGGCCCACAGCGCCTCATGGCTGCCCAGTTTTGCATTGCTAGATCTGTTCGAAATCTATCCCATTTAGCACGGTGGTAGTGGCACACAACATGATGGAGGGTATCCTCAATGTGAAGGCAGGACTTCGTCTCCGCAAGGACTGTGCAGTGGTCACTCCTACCAATACTATCATGGACAGATGCATCTGCAGCAGGCAGATTGGTGAGGACGAGATCAAGTATGTTTTCCCCTCTTGTTGGTTCCCTCACCACCTGCCGCATACCCAGTCTAGCAGATATGTCCTTTAGGACTCGGCCAGCTCGGTCAGTAGTGCTGCTACCAAGCCACTCTTGGTGATGGACAGTCCCCCACCCAGAGTACATTTTGTGGCCTCGCCACCCTCAGTGCTTCCTCCAAGTGCTGTTCAACATGGAGGAGTTCTGACTCATCAGCTGAGGGAGGGCAGTAGGTGGTAATCAGCAGGAAGTTTCCTTGTCCGTGTTTGATCTGATGCCATGAGACTTCATGGGGTCCGGAGTCGATGTTGAGGACTCCCAGGGCAACTCCCTCCCTACTGTACACCACTGTGCCACCACCTCTGCTGGGTCTGTCCTGCCGGTGGGACAGGACATACCCGGGGATGGTGATGGCAGTGTCTGGGACATTGTCTGTAAGGTATGATTCCGTGAGTATGACTATTTCAGGCTGTTGCTTGACTAGTCTGTGGGACAGCTCTCCCAACTTTGGCACAAGCCCCTAGATGTTAGTAAGGAGGACTTTGCAGGGTCGACAGGGCTGGGTTTGCCGTTGTCGTTTCCGGTGCCTAGGTCGATGCCTGGTGGTCCGTCCGGTTTCATTCCTTTTTATTGACTTTGCAGCGGTTAGATACAACTGAGTGTCTTGCTAGGCCTTTTCAGAGGGCATGTAAGAGTCAACCACATTGCTGTGGGTCTGCAGTCACATGTAGGCCAGACCAGGTAAGGACAGCAGATTTGCTGCCCTGAAGGACATCAGTGAACCAGATGGGTTTTTACAAAAAAAAAAATTAGATTAGCTTTGAATTCCACATTTATTAATTGAATTCAAATTCCACTTTCTGCTATGGTGGGATTTGAACCCATGTCCCCAGAGCAATACCCTGGGTCCAGTGACAATACCACTATGCCACCGCCTCCCCTAACACAAAACCATGGAGAACTCCACTACAAACCTCCCTCCAGCCTGAAAAAGATCCATTGAACACTACTCTCTGTTTCCTATCACTCAGCCAATTTCGTATTCAAGCTGCTGCTGTTCCTTTTATTCCATGAGCTAATAGTCTGCTCACAAGTCTGTTGCATGGCACTTCACAAAATGCTTTTTGGAAGTCCATGTACACCACATCAACAGCATTACCCTGATCAACCTTCTCTGTTATCTCATCAAAATACTCCAGCAGGTTAGTTGAACATGATTTTCCCTTCACAAATCCATGCTTGCTTTCCCTAATTAATCTGGATTTGTCCAAGTGACTATTAATTTTGTCCCAAATTATTGTTGCTAGAAGCTTCGCCATCACAGAGGTTAAACTGACTGGCCTGTAGTTGCTGGGCTGATCTTTATACCCTTTTTTGAATAAGGCTGTAACATTTGCAATTCCCCAGTCCTCTGGCACCACCCCCGAATGTAAGGAAGACTGGAAAATTATGGCCGGTGCCTCTGCAATTTCCACTCTCACTTCCCTCAGTATCCTTGGATGCATCCCATTCGGTCCTGGTGCCTTATCAACTTTAAGTACAGATAGCCTATCCAATGCTTCCCCCTCATCAATTTTAAACCCTTCAAGTGTCTGAATTACCTTCTCTTTCACCATGACCCGTGCAGCATCTTCTTCCTTGGTAAAGACAGACGCAAAGTATTCATTTAATATCTCAGCCTGCCCCCTGCCTTCATGCATAAATGCCGTTTTTGGCCCTAATTGGCCCCACTCCTTCTTTAACACCCTTTTTATGATCAATATGCCTACAGAAGATGCTTGGATTCCCTTTTATATTAGCTTCCAGTCTCTTTTCATACACTCTCTTTGCTTCTCTTATTTACTTTTTTATTTTAGTTTAGTTTAGAGATACAGCACTGAAACAGGCCCTTCGGCCCACCGAGTCTGTGCCGACCATCAACCACCCATATATACTAATCCTACACTAATCCCATATTCCTACCACATCCCCACCTGTCTCTATATTTCCCTACCACCTACCTATACTAGGAGTAATTTATAATGGCCAATTTACCTACCAACCTGCAAGTCTTTTGGCTTGTGGGAGGAAACCGGAGCACCCGGAGAAAACCCATGCAGACACAGGGAGAACTTGCAAACTCCACACAGGCAGTACCCGGAATTGAACCCGGGTGGCTGGAGCTGTGAGGCTGCGGTGCTAACCACTGTGCCACTGTGCCGCCCTAAACCTTCTATTTTCAACCTGATTCTTGGTTGTATTCTGGCAAATGTCATAAGCACTTTTTTTCTTCTTCATCTTAATCTCTATCTCTTTCGTCATCCAGGGAGCTCTGGATTTGTTTGCCCTACCTTTCCCCTTCGTGGAAATATACCGTGACTGTGCCCGAACTGTCTCTTCTTTAAAGGCAGCCCATTGTTCAGTTACCCTTTTGCCTGCCGACCTTTGATTCCAATTAATCTGGACCAGATCCATTCTTACCCCATTGAAGTTGATTTTCCCCCAGTTCATTATTCTTACTCTGGATTCTTCCTTGTCGTTTACCATAGCCAACCTAAACCTTATGATACACCGATCACTGTCCCCTAAATGTTCCCCTACTGACACTTGATTCACATGGTCCACCTCATTCCCGAGAACTAGCAGTGCCTCATTTCTCATTGGATTGGAAACATCCTGCTGTAGAAAATTCCCCTGAACACACTCTAGGAACTCTTGTCCCTCTCTGCCCTTTACGATACTACTATGTCAGTCTATATTCGGATAGTTAAAGGCCCCCATTATAACTACTCTGTAACAGCACTCTTTAATTTCCTTGAAAATTTGTTCCTCTACATCTTTCCTCTGGTTGGTGGCCGACAGACAACACTGAGCAATGTAATTGTACCTTTTTGGTTCCGCAGCTCCAGCCAAATAAATTCTGTCCTTGACTCCTCTGGGACATCCTCTCTCTCCAGCAGTACAATGTTCTCCTTAATCAAAACTGCCACCTCTTCCCCTTTCCTTCCTTTCCTATTTTTCCTTGTATCCAGGAATATTTAGCACAAAATCCTGGCCTGAGTGCACATTGATTAAATCTAGCCATTAAATCTGTTGCAAAGTAGATTTTCAGGATCTCAATTGTCACGATCCTGTTTTTTTCTCCTCGCAAAATAAGCGGTGTGCCTTTAAGGCTATAAAAGATCAGTACTTCTTTAAGGCAGCAAGCTCCAGGGACTGTAAGTGAAAGTGAATTCTAATTGCCTAGCTACAACCATACAAATTGAGAAGAGATGAGATACAATGTTGGCGTTGGACTTTGAAACTGGCTGGCAGACACAGACAGTTAACAGACTGTTGTGGCCCATAAAGGAAATAGGAGAGCTCTCTCTCAGTCTATTTAAACCCTATTTATTACATTCTCTCAAAATTCTTAAGAAGCTTCAAGCCAGATTAATTTCTGAAAAAATAACAAATTATTGATCCATTGTGTTCATCGCTGAAAAAAACAAGTTTCATCGTAGAACTGCTGAATTCCCATCTGTGGAAAGATCTTCGGATTCATCGGACCTCTAAAGACTGCACGTGAACTTGGACTGTGTGGAATTTGAAGACCATTCATCGGAAACGTAATCTGTAAAGACTTTATTGTTATTTCTATATTTTCGGGCAGCTAATTAAAGATAAAACTATTGTTAGTTTGGCTATATGTATGTGAATGCGGGAGTTAGAATTTTTAAATAAGTTGTAAGGTCTTTAGATATTGGTTAATCTTAGTAGTGTTTAAGATTTTAGGTTTTTTTAATAGATCGTTAATTTATTGATATTTAAAGATACCTGGTTTGGTTCGCTTCATTCGGGGATTACTAGATTGTTTCAATTCAGCTGTTGCTTTCTTTGATGTGGAAAGCTTAAAGATATGTATGATGCGACCTGTGGAGCAGCGGGACTGAATTGACAGTGCATTGCTCCCACCGCAATCAGAATCATATATTTTGATTAAGGACTTTGTCCTGAGTGTTCGTATCATAACATTATATTACATCCTTGTTTCTCAACTATATGAGGGCACCTAGAGATTCCTGAAAATAAGGAACTGAAAGAAATTAGTATTAATAACGAGGTATTACTTGAAAAATGAACAGGATTGAAGGTTGATAAATCCCCTGGACCAGATGAGCTACATCCCAGAGTGTTGAAGGAGGTGGCTATAGAGATAGTGGGGATGCATTGGTGGTTATCTTTCGAAATTCTATAGATTCTGGGAAGGTTCCTGTAGACTGGAAAGTAGCAAATGCAACCCCACTATTTAAGAAAGGAGGCGGAGAAAAACGGGGCACCACAGACCTGTTAGTTTGGCGTCAGTAGTAGGGAAAATGCTAGAATCTATTATAAGGGATGTGATAACTAGACACTTAGAAAATAATATGATTGGGCAGAATCAACATGGATTTATGAAAGGGAAATCATGTTTGACAAACCTGTTGAAGTTTTATGGGGATGTTACTTTTAGCACAGATAAGGGAGAACTGGTGGATGTGGTGTATTTGGCTTTTCAGAAGGCTTTTGATAAATACCCACACAAAAGGTTAGTAAACAAAATTAGAGCACATGGGATTGGGGGTAATATACTGGTATGGATTGAGAATTGGTTAACAGATAGAAAACAGAACTTATTCTCAGGATGGCAGGCTGTTACTAGTGGGGTACCGCAAGGATCAGTGCTTGGGCCACAGCTGTTCACAATCTATATAAATGATTTGGATGTGGGGACCGAATATAATATTTCCAAATTTGATGACACAAAACTAGGTGGGAATGTAAATTGTGAGGAGGATGCAAGGAGGCGTCAAGGGGATCTGGAATGGATAAGTGAATGGGCAAGAAAATGGCTGATGGAATATAATGTGAATAAGTGTGAAGTGATCCACTTTGGTCAAAAAAAACAGAAAGGCAGATTATTTCTTGAAATGTGAGAGGTTGGGAGGTGTTCATGTCCAAAGGGACCTGGGTGTCCTTGTTCACTCAAAGCTCGCATGCAAGTGCAGCAAGCAATTAGGAAGGCAAATGGTATGTTGGCCTTCATTGCAAGGGGTTTTGAGTACAGTAGTAAAGAAGTCTTGCTGCAATTGTATAGAGCCTTGGTGATGTCGCACCTGGAGTATTATGTACAGTTTTGGTCTCCTCACCAAAGGAAGGATATACTTGCCATACTGGGAGTACAACAGAGGTTCGCCAGACTAATCTGTGGAATGGTGTGATTGTCTTATGAAGAGAGATTGGGGAAACTGGGCCTGTATTCTCTAGAGTTTCCAAGGGTGAGAGGTGATCTCATTGAAACTTACCAAATTCTTACAGGGCATGAGAAGGTGGTTGTGAACAGGATGTTTCCCCGGCTGGCGAGTCTAGAACTAGGGCCATAATCTCAGAATAAGATGTAGGCCATTTAAGACTGAGATGAGGAGGAATTTCATCAGAAGGTGGTGAATCTGTGGAATTCTCTAACCCACAGGGCTGTGGAAGCTCAATCATTAAGCATGTTCAAGACAGAAATCAGTAGATATCTGGATATTAATGACATCAAGGGATATGGGGAAAACACAGAAACGTGGCATTCAGGTAGACGATGAGCCATGATCTAACTGAATGGCGGAGTAGGCTCGACGGGCTGAATGGCCTACTCCTGCTCCTATATTCCTATGTAACGTAAACAGAGATGACTCCTGTCCTAACCTTCTCGTGTTGCCCGCTGGAAGTTTAGTAGGACCTCGTGTATCTTCTTCTCATCAGGGTCTTGAAAATGTATTTCATCATATTCTATTCGATGACAAAAGAAGTTTGTGAATTTGTTACAGAATGCTAAGGAGCAGATTCACTTCTAAATACTTTTGTTACATATCAACACTTTTAATTATGGATTTTGGATCAGATGTTAAAAGGAGGGCCCATTACCTGCTCAAACAGACATCAAAATCTAAGAGCACTATTTGTAGATTAGTCTTGGAGTTCTCCTGATGCCCTGGCCATCATTACTCCCTCGACTAGCAGCAATCATATAGATAACTAGTCATTTAATCCTATTTCCTTGTTCTTCCCCCATATGCTTTTATATTCTTCCTTTTCAAATACATATCCAGTTCCCTTCTAAATGGTATAATAGTCTGTCAGAATACACACTTAGATTGTACTTTTCAGTTGTTACTTCAGGATCTATCTCAGTTTTTGTATCTCAATTATCAAGAACCACCTGAATTTAATTCTCCTGAAAATGGTAGGCCAGTCACACATTGTCAGGTAGCATAACATCCAGTCACAACATGCTACTCTCACAGTGCCAACTTCTGATGCAGTTCTAAACTGCTTTTAATGCACAACAGGTTATCAGCATTTCAGTGACAATGCTCATGTTAAGGTTGTCCAGTTTTATAAGCAGAAGTAGATCATGGAACATACAATCTGCTACTTTGCCACAAAGATGTAGCTGTGTGCCACTTAGTGTCCCCCTTTAAGTCCACAAAATGCAATTGATGTGTCTTTCTCCAGTCAATTACAAGCTTTTCTAGTGGAAACATTTACATGTCCTCTGGGTCTTGGATGTATCTTTCATTTACGCATTCTCTTGGTCACAGATATAACTTTTAATTTGTGTAGTTTCTTCCATTGGCATCTTTTCATACACCATTATCACTCCATTACCTCCAGTTCTCCACCAGATCACAAAACTTTTTTTCTCCCCACCCCTTTCCCCTGACTATTCCTCCTTATCAGGTCACTCAATACAACCCCCACTAAGAGAATTTGATGGCCCCCTTTCCTCGATCTGCCTTTTCCCCTTTCCAAGAACACAAGAAATAGGAGCAGAAATGGGCCATACGGCCCATCGAGCCTGCTCCGCCATTCAGTACGATCATGGCTGATTTAAGGCCTCAACTCCACTTTCTCACCAACCCTTGATTCCCTGAGTGACCAAAAATCTGTCTATCCCAGGATTAAATGTATTCAATGATGGAGCATCCACAACACTCTGGGGTAGAGAATTCCAAAGATTCACAACCCTTTGACTTAAGTAATTTCGCCTCATCTCAGTCCTAAATGATTGGCCCCTTATCTTGAGACCGTGTCCCCATGTCTTAGATTCCTCGACCAGTGGAAACAATCTCTCAGCTTCTATCTTATCCAGCCCCTTCGGAATCTTGTATGTCTCAATTAGAATGCCTCTCATTCTTCTAAACTCCAGAGAATATAGGCCCAATTTACTCAGCCTCTCATCATAGGACAATCCCCTCATTCCAGGGACCAATTTAGTGAACCTTTGTTGTACTGCCTTCAATGCAAGTACATCCTTTCTTAAATGTGGAGACCAAAACTGCACACAGTATTCCAGATGTGGTCTCACCAATCCCCTGTATAATTATAGCAAGACTTTTTTTCCTATACTCCAATCCTCTTGCAATGAAGGCCAACATGGCATTTGCCTTCCTAATTGCTTGCTGTGCTTGCATGCTAACTTTCTTTATTCCTAGTACAAGCACATCCAAATCTCTTTGAACATCAACACTTACAAGTTTCACACCTTTTAAAAAATATTCTGCTTTTCTATTCTTACGACCAAAGTGAATAACTTCACACTTCCCTACATTATACAACATCTTGTTGTCCACTCACTTAACCTGCCTATATCTCTTTTCAGCCTCTCTGTGCCCTCCCCACAGCTAATCTTTCCACCTACCTTTGTATCATAAGCATTCCCCCCCTTTCATTCCCCCTTTTCCTCCCACACTCCCGTTCTCTGCACCTCTCCACAGTTTTCCAATCCCCATACCCAAACCCTGTATCCTGACTCCCAAAAACCTGTTCCACAAAGCACAAGCCAGGAGTGTGATGGAAAGCTTTCCGCTTACCTGGATGAGCGCCACTCCAACAACACTCAAGAAGCTCAATAAGATCCAGGACAAAGCAGCCCGTTTGATCAGCACCCCATGCACCATCTGAAACATTCACTCGCTCCTCCACCAGTACACAGTGGCAGCAGTGTGTACCATCTACAAGATGCACTGCAGCAACTCGTCAAGGGTCCTGCGACAGCACCTTCCAAACCTGTGACTTCTACCACCTAGAACAAGGGCAGTGATGTATAGGAACACCACCACCTGCAAGTTCCCCTCCAAGCCACACACCATCCTGACTTGGAACGATATCTCAATTCCTTCACTGTCGCTGGATCAAAATCTTGGAACTCCTGCTCCCACAGCACCTCAGTGGTTCAATAAGGCAGCTCACCACCACCTTCTCAAGGCAATTTGGGATGGGCAATAAATGCTGGCCTAGCCAACGATGCTCACATTCCATAAGTGAATAAAAAAAATCTCGATCGCCTTGTCCATCATCCATAAATCCCTTCCTCTCTCCTCTCCTCTTTCTCTGGCCTCTTCTTCCCTAAACCTCCTCCTCCCTTGGATCCAAATATCCTCTTTGCCTTCTCATCTTGCTTCACCTGAACACTGAACAGTCAGTGCAGGTCTGCATCTTACGATTAATTTTTTTCCTACCGCAGTTGTGTTTAGCATTAAAAATAGAGAATATCAAAAGACGCCAAAATGCATTTTCGTTTTGAATCAGCTGGATAAGAAAATCAACAATGATAAACTGGGTGTTTACCTTGTATGGGAATTACTGGAACTGTTGGCACTTTAATCATCTCCTTATCGATTATGCCTCCAATTATTATTTCTGCACGGTCATGACAAAAAAATCTTGGTTTACAAAACTATCAGCTGTTCAAATAAACCATTGCAAATTACAACTGTTTTGTGGGTTGAATTGAAACTCTCCTATGTCAGGCTCTGTCAATGGGAAAAGTCCTTTTAAAAGTCTCAAAATTTGCTTGCAGTACCTGTTATATCTGTAGATTGGGCTGTGATTGGTATTTACAGGTTAAGTGCCCGATACATAATGCTAGATGCAAAGCCCATCAATGGTACAGTGTAGAAATTCATTTCAGGTGGTGGCACCGAACAGGCAGTATAGGGTCGATTGCCCATTACATGAGCGTCTGATATTCAGTTCCATTTCAGTCAATGAAATGGAAGATCAAGTCCTGTGTAACTGAGCTGCCGATTTGTTATTGCCCGTTTTGTGCCAATGCCCAAAACGAATTTCTACCCCATTAAGTTTTAAAAAATGATGTGCTTTTTCAACCCGTTCTTTCAGGTAACTTTAATAAAAGCAGAAAAACAATCCAACTTTACCTTCAGGAAATAGAAACTCAGAGACATCAACTTCTAAAATACCATTCCTGCTACTCTAAAAGCTGTAATTCCCGGCAGAGACAGAAATTCCATCTCACTCCAGTCCAGTAAATTTCATCCCAAAAATAATCTGAGTTCTCACCACCCTCCACCCTAAACACAAAGTCTGGACTGAGAAGCCCTCCCCTCTTCCTCCAATCAGGTAACTGACCCCTAGGAATTAAACAGTTCCCACCGAGCAGCAATTCAGGGCTGTGGAGTAGGGCACATGTTCCTCACCGAAAAGAAAATACAAGCTTCACAAAGGGAAAGGTAACTCAACGTAACCCCCACTAAGAGTTTTCTGCCCGCGTCCCTCTATCTATCCCATGCTCTTCTATTTCCCCTTCACCAACCTTCCATGTTCTCTCTCCCCATTTACACTCTTTTATTCACACCTTCCATACTTCTACCCAAGTCACCTCTCCTTGTCCCTTTTTTTCCCTTCTCCCCCTTTCTCTCTCTTCTCTCGTGCCCTCTAATTTCCTGCCCCCTCACTCATCCCTCTCTTCATTTGGACCCAGTTATTCCCTTTGTCTTCCCATCCTGTTTCACCTGAATCGTGCTCAGTCGCAGCAGATCTGCAATTTACATTCAAATAGCAAACCCAATGATAAGCTGAACGTTTACCTGGTATTGGCTTCACCTCAATCACTTCTGTTTCAGGAGTTACAGGGTGTTTTTCTGCATGGTCATTACAAAAATACCTTGGTTAACCAAGTCAGCTGCTGTTGTAGTAATGTTATAAATTACACATGTAGGTCGGGATTTTATCTGAGTGAGGGGGGCTCTCGCACACTGGCTAAAGTCATAGAGTCATAGAGTTATACAGCACAGAAATAGGCCCTTCGGCCCATTGTGTCTGTGCCAGCCATCCAGCACTCAACTATTCTAATCCCATGTTCTTGCACTTGGCCCGTAGTCTTGTATGCTATGGTCTTTCAAGTGCTCATCTAAGTACTTCTTAAATGTTGTGAGGGTTCCTGCCTCTACCACCCCTTCAGGCAGTGCGTTCCACATTCCAACCACCCGCTGGGTGAAAATTTTTTTCCTCAAATCCCACCTAAACCTCCTACCCCTTACCTTAAATCTATGTCCCCTGGTTATTGACCCCTCCACCAAGGGAAAAAGTTTCTTCCTATCTACCCTATCAATACCCCTCATAATCTCAATCATGTCCCCCCTCAACCTACTCTGCTCTAAGGAAAAAAACCCTAGCTTTTTCAGTCTCTCTTCATAGCTGAAATGCTCCAGCCCAGGCAACATCCTGGTGAATCTCCTCTGCAGCCTCTCCAGTGCAATCACATCCTTCCTATAGTGTGGTGCCCAGAACTGTACTTTTGAGCAGTCTCAGCAAGCAACCCTACATTCATGTGAGGTACCCTGCACTATTTAAACCCTGCCTGCATTTCTTCAATGCAATGCGCATTCTGATTGCAGCAGGTACAGGAAAGCTGCTGAGAAGAGTGTCTGATCTACAGGGAGAGGGAAAATGGCATGACAAAGAATCATCGAATGATTAGAGCACAGAAAGAGGCCATTTGGCTTGTGTCTGTGCTGGCTCTCTCTAAGAGAAACTCACCTCGTCCCACTCCACTGCCTTTTCCCTGCAGCCCTGCAAGTCTTTTCTCTTCATATAATTATCCAGTTCTCTTTTGAAAGCCATGATTGAATCTGCCTCCACCACACTCTCAGGCAGTGCATTCCAGATCCTAACCACTCGCTGCGTAAAAAGTTTTTCCTCGTGTCGCCGTTGCTTCTTTTGCCCATTGCCTTAAATCTGTGCCCTCTGGTTCTGGATGCTTCAGCCAATGGGAACAGTTTCTCCCCATCTACTCTATCCAGACCTCTCATGCTTTTGAACACCTCTATCAAATCTCCTCTTAATCTTCTCTTCTCCAAGGAGAACAGACCCAGCTTCTCCAACCTGTCCACATTACTGAAGTTTCCCATCCCTGGAACCATTCACAAGAATCTTTTCTGCACTCTCTCTAATGCCTTAACATCTTTCCTAAAGTGCGGTGCCCAGAACTGCACACAATACTCCAGTTGAGGCTGAACCAGCGATTTATACAGGTTTATCATAACTTCTTTCTTTTGGTACTCTATGCCCCTATTTATAAATCCCAGGATTCTATATGCCTTATTAACCATTTCCCCAACCTGCCCTGCATTGATTTGGGCACATACACCCCCGTATCTCTCGGCTCCTGCATCCACTTTAGAATTATACCCTTTAATTTATATTGCCTCTACTTGTTTTTCCTTCCATAACGAATCACTTCACACTTTTCTGCATTAAATTTCATCTGCCTCTTGTCTGCCCATTCCACCAGCCTGTCTACATCCTCTTGTCTGCCCATTTCACCAGTCTGTCTACATCCTTTGTCTGTCCATTTCACCAGCCTGTCTACATCCTCTTGTCTGCCCATTCCACCAGTCTGTCGACATCCTTTGTCTGCCCATTTCACCAGTCTGTCTACATCCTTTGTCTGTCCATTTCACCAGCCTGTCTACATCCTCTTTTCTGCCCATTCTACCAGCCTGTCTACATCCTTTGTCTGCCCATTCCACCAGTCTGTCTACATCCTTTGTCTGCCCATTTCACCAGTCTGTCTACATCCTCTTTTCTGCCCATTCTACCAGTCTGTCTACATCCTTTGTCTGCCCATTTCACCAGCCTGTCTACATCCTCTTTTCTGCCCATTCTACCAGCCTGTCTACATCCTTTGTCTGCCCATTTCACCAGCCTGTCTACATCCTCTTTTCTGCCCATTCTACCAGCCTGTCTACATCCTTTGTCTGCCCATTCCACCAGCCTGTCTACATCCTCTTTTCTGCCCATTCTACCGGCCTGTCTACATCCTTTGTCTGCCCATTCCACCAGTCTGTCTACATCCTTTGTCTGCCCATTCCACCAGTCTGTCTACATCCTCTTGAAGGCCTGTCTATCCTCCTCACAGTTTACAATACTTACAAGTTTTGTGTCATCCGCAAATACTGAAATTGTGCCCTGAACATCCAAGTCTCAGTCATTAATAAATATCAAGAAAAGCGGGGGTTCCAAAACTGACTTCCGGGGAACCCTACCATATACGGGCGGCACAGTGGTGCAGTGGTTAGCACCACAGCCTCACAGCTCCAGCAACCCAGGTTCAATTCTGGGTACTGCCTGTGTGGAGTTTGCAAGTTCTCCCTGTGTCTGCGTGGGTTTTCGCCGGGTACTCCGGTTTCCTCCCACCATCAAAAGACTTGCAGATTGATAGGTAAATTGGCCATTATAAATTGCCCCTAGTATAGGTAGGTGGTAGGAGAATATAAGGACAGGTGGGGATGTGGTAGGAATATGGGATTAGTGTAGGATTTGTTTAAATGGGTGGTTGATGGTCGGCACAGACTCGGTGGGCTGAAGGGCCTGTTTCAGTGCTGTATCTCTAAATAAAAATAAATAAATACCTTCCTCCAGTCCGAAAAAACAACTGTTCATAACTACTCTTTTTCCTACTTTATAACTAGGGGCATAGAGTACAAAAACAAGGAAGTTATCATTAGCCTGTATAAAACATTGGTTCGGCCTCAACTGGAGCATTCTTTCTAGTTCTGGGTACCACACTTTCAGAAGGATGTTAAGGCATTAGAGAGGGTGCAGAAAAGAACAGTTCCAGGGATGAGGAACTTCAGTTATGTGGATTGGTTGGAGAAGATGGGCCTGTTTTCCTTGGAGAAAAGATTAAGAGGAGATTTGATAGAGGTGCTCAAAATGATGAGGGGCCTGGATAGAGTAGATAGGGAGGAAGTTCCCATTGGCTGAAGGATCAAGAAGCAGGCGACACTGATTTACGGTGATGGGAAAAAGAAGCTACATCAACATGAGGAAAAACTGTTTAAGTAGCGAGTGATTAGGATCTGGAATGCACTGCCTGACGGTGTGGAGTGATCGAGGCCTCCAAAAGAGAATTGGATAATTATCTGAAGAAAAAAGATTTGCAGAGCCACATTCAGCAGAGTTTTGGATGACCACAAGTATACGGAGATTAGAATGTGAGAGACCATTGTGCGTTGGAATAGTCAAGTCCAGTGGTAACAAAGGCATGAATGAGGGTTTCAGCGGCAGATGAACAGAGGCAGGGGCGAAGACATTTAAAATGAAAAGCAAATGCATCAAAAGAGATCTTTATACATTCTCAATCAGTGGATTTGCAAAATCAACATTACTGTGCTGGATGTTTACCTGATCTTGCTTCATATTTTGGCTTTTTATTCTCCTTTAATTCTGCATGGACATAAGAAAAATATCTTGGTTAACAAAATCATCTGCTCTTATAATACAACAAAAACACCTTATATTTATCTCGCACCTTTAACATAAAAAAGGTCCCAAGCCGCTTCACAGGAGCATTATAAAACAAAATATAACACTGAGCCACAGGTGGAGATATTAGGTCAGATGACCAAAATTTGGTCAAAGAGGTAGGTTTTAAGCAGTGTCTTGAAGGAGGAATGCCAGGTGGAGAGGTGTAGGGAGGGAATTTCAGAGCTTGGGCCTGGGAAACTGAAGGTGCAGCCACCAATTGTTGAGCGATTAAAATCAAGGATGCACAAGAGGTCAGAATTAGAGGAGCGCAGATATCTTGGAGGGTTGAGGAGATTACAAAGATAGGGAGGGGCGAGGCCATGGAGGGACTTGAAAACAAGGATGAGAATTTTAAAATCAAGATATTGCTTGATCAGGAGCCAATGTCAGTCAGCGAGCACAGGGGTGATAGGGGAACGGGACTGGATGCAAGTTAAGAAATGAGCAGCAGAGTTTTGGATGACCTCAAGTTTACAGAGAGTAGAATGTGGGAGGCCAGCCAGGAGTGAGTTGGAACAGTCAAGTCTAGAGGTAACAAAGGCATGAATGAGGGTTTCAGTGGCAGATGAAGAGACAATGGCAAAATCGGGCGGTTACGGAGGTGGAAATAGGTGATATTAGTGATGGCATGGATATGTGACTGGAAAATCATCTCAGGGTCAAAAGTGACGCTAAGGTTGCAAACAGACTGGCTTAATCTCAGACAGTTGCCAGTGATATGGATGACGTTGGTAGCTAGGGAACAGAGTTTGGAACGGGGACCAAAACAATGGCTTCAGTCTTCCCAATATTTAATTGGAGGAAATTTCTGCTCAGCCGGTACTAGATATTGGAGAAGCAGTCTGATAATTTAACAACAATAGAGGAATCGAGAGAAGTGGTGGTGCAATAATGTATTACGAATTACAAATGTTGTGTGGGTTGTAACTTTCCATCTCAAATTGCATTGAAACCCCCCCAAGACAGGCTGTGCCGATGGGAAAACCCACTTTGGAAGTCCCAACATCTACCTGTCGTACTTGTAAGTGGCAGTATGATTGGCATTTACAGGATTAAATACCTGTAACATGACATTAGGTGCAAAACTCATCAATGATACATTGTTATGGCAATTAAACTTGGCCTAAAGCTCCAGTGCAAAGACAGGGCCTCTATTTAACATCTCATCTGCAAGACAGCACCTTCAATACTGTAGCAATCCCTCAGCCTAGATTATGTGCTCGTGTCTCTGGAGTGGGACTTGAACCCATGACCTTGTGACATACTGGCCGAGATTTTATGCCAGTGACAGGGGTCTCAATGTCCGGAGAAAGCAAACCTGAGATCCCCGCATCGCCTCATCTCCGGAAGTCCGCCGAATCTACTGCCAATCAGACACTTAAGCGAACAGCAGCGGGCCTTCCACAGGATCAAGGACCGTGTTGTCGGAAGTCCCGCCCTCAGAGAGCTGAGAGCCAATCAGAAGCCAGCAGCTCCGCCATTGAACAGCG
This sequence comes from Heterodontus francisci, assembly GCF_036365525.1. Taxonomy (NCBI): domain Eukaryota; kingdom Metazoa; phylum Chordata; class Chondrichthyes; order Heterodontiformes; family Heterodontidae; genus Heterodontus; species Heterodontus francisci. The sequence goes on from NC_090385.1 coordinate 6,692,596, forward strand.
ACACCGCGGAAGCAGTGCTTGCTGCTGGTGAAGCACCACCCGGAGGCCCAGGAGCGGAGTTGGACCCAGGCCACAGGTAGGAGTGCAGGAGGGGTCTCACGGGGTCAGGGTAATGGGGAGTGATGTGTAGATGGGTTGCAAGCAAGGGCAAGGGGGTAGCACTCAGCGGGCTCCACCTTTCGCAGTGCTGTGTCACTCGTTCAGGCACTAAGTGTCTTTTAATGAAGGACCCCCACTCTGCAGCCGGGTAGCAGCCCACATGGTTTTTTGTGTTGTGCTTCCCATACGGCGACAGGGCTGCCTGCCACACGGCCAATTGCAGCGGCAGCAGGATGAGACCCTTAATGGGGGATTAATTGCCCAGTTAAGGGCCTCAATCGGTGGCAGGGCAGGAAGGCCGATCACAGTCCTTCCGGCTCCAGACTAAATTTTGTCGGAGGCAGGTTGATAGCGGGACCCGCCTCCCTCCCCCAGCCACCATCCCACCCAATTTTATGCTCTCCCTGCCTCCAAACCCGCCCTGAGGAATAGCATAAAATTCCCCCCTACAGTCACAACTGACAGTATGATAGCAACAGTGGATCTTCAATTTCCTTGGGGAAGCTGCAAAAAATGATGATGATACTGGAACTGAGAGGTTATAACTTATCAGGACAGACAACAGGCTGGGGCTCTTTTCGAAAAGTGAAAGGTCAGAACTGACCTGAAAGAGGTCTTTAAGATAATGACAGGGTTTGATCGGGTAGACATGGAGAAAATGTTTTAAGTTGTGGGAGAGTTCAAAACTAGAGGCCCGAAATAAAAGTTGGTCACGTTAAATCCAATAGAGAATTCAGGAAAATCTCTGACCCAAGGTGTGGTAAGAATGTGGAATGCGCTACCACAGGAGCAGTTGAGGCGAATAGCAGAGATGCATTTAAGGGGAAGCTAGATAAAAACATGAGGAATAATGATGTATTCCTATTGACAGAACCTGACTTGGATGGAACCCACACAATATTGGCAATTGATAAGGTGAGATGAGGAGAGGTGGGAGGAGGCGCATGTTAGGGGCCTGCTCAGGTCGGGAAAAAAGAACCTGACCTGAACCCAACCGAATCACAGCGGACCCGAGCCCGAATCGGCCCGAGTCCCTCCGATTTTTCCCCGAGCCCGACCCGAACCGAACCTGCCCCGACTCGAGCCCCACCATCCCTTTACTTACCTTCTGACTGGGAAGCTCCAGCGCATGCACGATGATGTCATTGTGACATCACTCGCTCACTGCGCTACTCAGTTTCGTCCCAAACTCCCAGCTCAGGAAAGTTTTTTTAAACTTCAATACTTACCAGCAGAGCACTTACTGTGTGTGTGTGGCCCGACCCGACTCGACCTGGACTCGGCCCGACCCGACCCGACCAGACCCGAGCCCGAAAGCCGTACTCTGGAGATGGGCCCAACCCGACACATGTTGTCGGGTCCTGTCGGGTTCGGGTCGGGTAGCAGGCCTCTCGCACATGTGGAGCATTAACTTTGGCATCGACCTGTTGGACTGAATCGGCTGTTTCTGTATTATAGATACATTTGATCTTTTTCTGAGCATATTTTGTGCTTAGCTTTGAAAATGAAAGAAAATGAATCAAAAGAAATGTTTTGTTTCCTGAACCATAAAGTTCACAAACCCCATGGCCTGGGTTTACCTGGCACTGGTGCAGTTGTTGTCCCTTTAATCTTTGACGCCGCCTCTTTTGTGACGAGATCCGGGTTTGCTAAAACAAAATATTCAGACGTATTACAAACTTAATTATAATTACATATTATTTATAATTATATTAATTTATAATTAATTATAAAATTATAACAAAAACATCTCAACAAAATCATCTGCTGTTGAAATAAAATTATAAAATTTTCAGGGACTGAAAACAATGGCTTCAGTCTTCCCAATATTTAATCGGAGGAAATTTCTGCTCAGCCGGTACTAGATATCGGAGAAGCAGTCTGATAATTTAACAACAACGGAGGAATCGAGAGAAGTGGTGGTGCGATAATGTATTACGAATTACAAATGTTGTGTGGGTTGTAACTTTCCATCTCAAATTGCATTGAAACCCCCCCAAGACAGGCTGTGCCGATGGGAAAACCCACTTTGGAAGTCCCAACATCTACCTGTCGTACTTGTAAGTGGCAGTATGATTGGCATTTACAGGATTAAACACCTGTAACATGACATTAGGTGCAAAACTCATCAATGATACATTGTTATGGCAATTAAACTTGGCCTAAAGCTCCAGTGCAAAGACAGGGCCTCTATTTAACATCTCATCGGAAAGACAGCACCTTCAATACTGTAGCAATCCCTCAGCCTAGATTATGTGCTCGTGTCTCTGGAGTGGGACTTGAACCCATAACCTTGTGACATACTGGCCGGCATTTTATGCAAGCGACGGGGGTCTCAATGTCCGGAGAAAGCGATACTGAGATCCCCGCATCGCCTCATCTCCAGAAGGTCCACCGAATCTACTGCCAATGAGGCACTTAAGTGAACAGCAGCGGGCCTTCCACAGGATCAAGGGCCCTGTTGTCGGAAGTCCCGCCCTCAGAAAGCTGAGAGCATATCAGAGGCCAGCAGCTCTTCCATTCAGCAATGCACTGTGGAGGCAGTGCTGCCGGTGGAGCACCCACTGGAGGCCCAGGAGCAGATTTGGATCCAGGCCACGGGTAGGTCAGGGCAGGAGGCGTCTCACGGACTGGGGACAGTGGGGAGTGATGTGTCGGGGGACCTCTGGCAAGGGCAGGGGTTAGCTCTCAGGGTCCCCCCCCCCCACTTTTCCAATGCTGTGTTGCTCGTACAGGCAATAAGTGCCTTTTAATGAGAGACCCCTACTCTGGAGATGGGAAGCAGCCCACACGGTTTCTCCTGCCGTGCTTCCCATACGGCGACAGGGCTGCCTGCCACACGGCCAATTGCAGTGGTGGCAGGATGAGACCCTTAATGGGGGATTAATTGCCCAGTTAAGGGCCTCAATCGGTGGCAGGGCAGGAAGGCCGATCACAGTCCTTCCGGCTCCAGACTAAATTTTGTCGGAGGCAGGTTGATAGCGGGATCCGCCTCCCTCCCCCAGCCACCATCCCACCCAATTTTATGCTCTCCCTGCCTCCAAACCCGCCCTGAGGAATAGCATAAAATTCCCCCCTACAGTCACAACTGACAGTATGATAGCAACAGTGGATCTTCAATTTCCTTGGGGAAGCTGCAAAAAATGATGATGATACTGGAACTGAGAGGTTATAACTTATCAGGACAGACAACAGGCTGGGGCTCTTTTCGAAAAGCGAAAGGTCAGAACTGACCTGAAAGAGGTCTTTAAGATAATGACAGGGTTTGATCGGGTAGACATGGAGAAAATGTTTTCAGTTGTGGGAGAGTTCAAAACTAGAGGCCCGAAATAAAAGTTGGGAACGATAAATCCAATAGAGAATTCAGGAAAATCTCTGACCCAAGGTGTGGTAAGAATGTGGAATGCGCTACCACAGGAGCAGTTGAGGCGAATAGCAGAGATGCATTTAAGGGGAAGCTAGATAAAAACATGAGGAATAATGATGTATTCCTATTGACTGAACCTGACTTGGATGGAACCCACACAATATTGGCAATTGATAAGGTGAGATGAGGAGAGGTGAGAGGAGGCGCATGTGGAGCATAAACCTTGGCATCGACCTGTTGGACTGAATCGGCTGTTTCTGTATTGTAGACACATTTGATCTTTTTCTCAGCATATTTTGTGCTTAGTTTTGAAAATGAAAAAAAATGAATCAAAAGAAGTCATTTTGTTTCCTGGTTTTACACCATAAAGTTAGCAACCCCAATGGTGTTGTTTACCTTTTATTGGTACACTTGTTGTCTCTTCAAACTGTATCTCCACCTCTTTTGTGACGAATTCTGGGATTACTAAAACTATATATTCAGAAATATAACACAAATATCAACAAAATCATCTGCTGTTGTAAATAAAATTATAAATTTTTCAGGGACTGAAAACAATGGCTTCAGTCTTCCCAATATTTAATTGGAGGAAATTTCTGCTCAGCCGGTACTAGATATCGGAGAAGCCGTCTGATAATTTAGCAACAGTGGAAGAATCGAGAGAAGTGGTGGTGCAATAATCTGTTACAAATTACAAATGTTGTGTGGGTTGTAACTTTCCATCTCAAATTGCATTGAAACCCCCCCAAGACAGGCTGTGTCGATGGGAAAACCCACTTTGGAAGTCCCAACATCTACCTGTCGTACTTGTGTGGCAGCATGATTGGCATTTACAGGATTAAACACCTGCAACATGACATTAGGTGCAAAACTCATCAATGATACATTGTTATGGCAATTAAACTTGGCCTAAAGCTCCAGTGCAAAGACATCTATTTAACATCTCATCGGAAAGACAGCACCTTCAATACTGTAGCAATCCCTCAGCCTAGATTATGTGCTCGTGTCTCTGGAGTGGGACTTGAACCCATAACCTTGTGACGTACTGGCCGGGATTTTATGCTAGCGACAGGGGGTCTCAATGTCCGGAGAAAGCGATACTGAGATTCCCGCATCGCCTCATCTCCGGAAGGCCCACCGAATCTACTGCCAATGAGGCACTTAAGTGAACAGCAGCGGGCCTTCCACAGGATCAAGGACCCTATTGTCGGAAGTACCGCCCTCAGAGAGCTGAGAGCCAATCAGAGGCCAGCAGCTCTTCCACTGAGCAGTGCCACTGTGGAGGCAGTGCTGCCGGTGGAGCACCCACTGGAGGCCCAGGAGCAGATTTGGATCCAGGCCACAGGTAGGTCAGGGCAGGAGGTGTCTCACGGGCTGGGGACAGTGGGGAGTGATGTGTCGGGGGACCTCTGGCAAGGGCAGGGGTTAGCTCTCAGAACCCCCGCCCTCTTCCAATGCTGTGTCGCTCGTATAGGCGCTAAATGCCTTTTAATGAGAGACCCCTACTCTGGAGATGGGAAGCAGCCCACACGGTTTCTCCTGCCGTGCTTCCCATACGGCGACAGGGCTGCCTGCTACACGGCCAATTGCAGCGGTGGCAGGATGAGACCCTTAATGGGGGATTAATTGCCCAGTTAAGGGCCTCAATCGGTGGCAGGGCAGGTAGGCCGATCACAGGCCTTCCACTCCAGACTAAATTTTGTCGGAGGCAGGTTGATAGCGGGACCCGCCTCCCTCCCCCAGCCACCATCCCACCCAATTTTATGCTCTCCCTGCCTCCAAACCTGCCCTGAGGAAGAGCATACAGTTCCCCCCTACAGTCACAACTGACAGTATGATAGCAACAGTGGATCTTCAATTTCCTTGGGGAAGCTGCAAAAAACATCCATGATGATGATACTGGAACTGAGAGGTTATAACTTATCAGGACAGACAACAGGCTGGGGCTCTTTTCGAAAAGTCAGAACTGACCTGAAAGAGGTCTTTAAGATAATGACAGGGTTTGATCGGGTAGACATGGAGAAAATGTTTTCAGTTGTGGGAGAGTTCAAAACTAGAGGCCCGAAATAAATGTTGGTCACAATAAATCCAATAGAGAATTCAGGAAAATCTCTTACCCAAGGTGTGGTAAGAATGTGGAATGCGCTACCACAGGAGCAGTTGAGGCGAATAGCAGAGATGCATTTAAGGGGAAGCTAGATAAAAACATGAGGAATAATGATGTATTCCTATTGACAGAACCTGACTAGGAAAGGAATAGAGGGATATGGGCCCCAGAAGTGCAGAAGGTGTTAGTTTAGGCAGGCATCAAGATCGGCGCAGGCTTGGAGGGCCGAATGGCCTGTTCCTGTGCTGTACTGTTCTTCATTCTGGATGGAACCCGCACAATATTGGCAATTGATAAGGTGAGATGGGGAGAGGTGAGAGGAGGCGCATGTGGAGCATAAACTTTGGCATTGACCTGTTGGACTGAATAGGCTGTTTCTGTATTGTAGACACATTTGATCTTTTTCTGAGCATATTTTGTGCTTAGTTTGAAAATGAAAGAAAATGAATCAATTAAGTCATTTTGTTTCCTGGTTTTACACCATAAAGTTAGCAACCCCAATGGTGTTGTTTACCTTGTATTGATGCACTTGTTGTCGCTTCAGTCTGTGACTTCACCTCTTTTGTGACGGTTTCCGTTTTTGCTAACACAAAATATGCAAAATTATTACAAAGTGAATTATAAACATATAATTATAATACTTTATAATTAATTATAAAATGATTACAAAAACATCTCCACAAAATCCGCTTTTGTAAATAAAATTATAAAATTTTCAGGAACCGAAAAGAATGGCTTCGGTCTTCTCAATATTTAATTGGAAGAAATTTCTGCTCAGCCGATACTAGATATCGGAGAAGAGTGGCACAGTGGTGCAGTGGTTAGCACTGCAGCCTCACAGCTCCAGCGACCCGGATTCGATTCTGGGTACTGCCTGTGCGGAATTTTCAAGTTCTCCCTGTGACTGCGTGGGTTTTCGCTGGGTGCTCCGGTTTCCTCCCACAGCCAAAGACTTGCAAGTTGATAGGTAAATTGGCCATTATAAATTGCCCCTATTATAGGTAGGTGGTAGGGGAATTGTGGGGATATGGTAGGAATATGGGATTAATGTAGGATTAGTATAAATGGGTGGTTGATGGTCGGCACAGACATGGTGGGCTGACGGGCCTATTTCAGTGCTGTATCTATAAATAAAAATAAAGCAGTCTGATAATTTAACAATGGAGGAATCGAGAGAAGTAGTGGTGCAATAATCTGTTACAAATTACAAATGTTGTGTGGGTTGTAACTTTCCATCTCAAATTGCATTGAAACCCCCCCAAGACAGGCTGTGTCGATGGGAAAACCCACTTTGGAAGTCCCAACATCTACCTGTCGTACTTGTAAGTGGCAGTATGATTGGCATTTACAGGATTAAATACCTGTAACATGACATTAGGTGCAAAACTCATCAATGATACATTGTTATGGCAATTAAACTTGGCCTAAAGCTCCAGTGCAAAGACAGGGCCTCTATTTAACATCTCATCGGAAAGACAGCACCTCCAATACTGTAGCAATCCCTCAGCCCAGATTATGTGCTCGAGTCTCTGGAGTGGGACTTGAACCCTTGACCTTGTGACATACTGGCCGGGATTTTATGCTAGCGACAGGGGGTCTCAATGTACGGAAAAGGCGATACTGAGATTCCCGCATCGCCTCATCTCCGGAAGGTCCACCAAATCTACTGCCAATCAGGCACTTAAGTGAACAGCAGCGGGCCTTCCACAGGATCAAGGGCCCTATTGTCGGAAGTCCCGCCCTCAGAGAGCTGAGAGCCAATCAGCTGCCAGCAGCTCTTCGATTGAGCAATGCCATCGCTGAAGCAGTAGTTGCTGCTGGTGGAGCACCTACTGGAGGCCCAGGAGTGGAGTTGGACCCAGGCCACAGATAGGTCAGGGCAGGAGGGGTCCCACAGGGTGTGGGTAGTGGGGAGGGATCTGTAGGCGGATCTCTTCCAAGGGCAAGGGGTGAGCTCTCAGCGTCCCCCACCCCTGCTTTTCCAATGCTGTGTCGCTCAATTAGGCACTAAGTGTTTTTTAGTGAGGGACCCCCACTCTGGAACTGGGATGCAGCCCACACGGTTTTTCGTTCTGTGCTTCCTGTGCGACAACAGGGCTGCCTGCCACACGGCCAATTGCAGCGGCAGCAGGATGATACCCTTAATGGGGGATTAATTGCCCAGTTAAGGGCCTCAATCAGTGGCAGGGCAGGAAGGCCGATCACAGGCCTTCCGGTTCCAGACTAAATTTTGTCGGAGGCAGGATGATAGCGGGACCCGCCTCCCTCCCCCAGCCACCTTCCCACCCAATTTTATGCTCTCTCTGCCTCCAAACCTGCCCTGAGGAATAGCATAAAGATCCCCCCTACAGTCACAACTGACAGTATGATAGATTTTAGATTTTTTTTTTAGAGATACAGCACTGAAACAGGCCGTTCGGCCCACTGAGTCTGTGCCGACCATTAACCACCCATTCATACTAATCCTACACTAATCCCATATTCTTACCACATCCTCACCTGTCCCTATATTCCCCTACCACCTACCTATACTAGTGACAATTTATAATGGCCAATTCACCTATCAACCTGCTAGTCTTTTGGCTGTGGGAGGAAACCGGTGCACCCGGAGGAAACCCACGCAGACACAGGGAGAACTTGCAAACTCCACGCAGGCAGTACCCAGAATTGAACCCGGGTCGCTGGAGCTGTGAGGCTGCGGTGCTAACCACTGCGCCACTGTGCAGCCCTGATAGCAACAGTGGATCTTCAATTTCCTTGGGGAAGCTGCAAAAAACATTGATGATGATGATACTGGAACTGAGAGGTTATAACTTATCAGGACAGACAACAGGCTGGGGCTCTTTTCGACAAGCGAAAGGTCAGAACTGACCTGAAAGAGGTCTTTAAGATAATGACAGGGTTTGATCGGGTAGACGTGGAGAAAATGTTTTCAGTTGTGGGAGAGTTCAAAACTAGAGTCCCGAAATAAAAGTTGGTCACGATAAATCCAATAGAGAATTCAGGAAAATCTCTGACCCAAGGTGTGGTAAGAATGTGGAATGCGCTACCACAGGAGCAGTTGAGGCAAATAGCAGAGATGCATTTAAGGGGAAGCTAGATAAAAACATGAGGAATAATGATGTATTCCTATTGACAGAACCTGACTTGGATGGAACCCACACAATATTGGCAATTGATAAGGTGAGATGAGGAGAGGTGAGAGGAGGCGCATGTGGAGCATAAACATTGGCATCGACCTGTTGGACTGAATCGGCTGTTTCTGTATTGTAGACACATTTGATCTTTTTCTGAGCATATTTTGTGCTTAGTTTGAAAATGAAAGAAAATGAATCAATTAAGTCATTTTGCTTCCTGGTTTTACACCATAAAGTTAGCAACCCCAATGGTGTTGTTTACCTTTTATTGGTGCACTTGTTGTCTTTTCAGTCTGTGATTTCACCTCTTTTGTGACGGTTTCCGGGTTGACTAAAACTAAATATGCAGAAAAATTACAAAAACATCTCAACAATATCATCTGCTGTTGTCAATTATAAAATTTTCAGGAACCGAAAAGAATGGCTTCAGTCTTCCCAATATTTAAATGGAGGAAATTTCTGCTCAGCTGATACTGGATATTGGAGAAGCCGTCTGATAATTTAACAACAGTGGAAGAGTTGAGAGAAGTGGTGGTGCAATAATCTGTTACAAATTACAAATGTTGTGTGGGTTGTAACTTTCCATCTCAAATTGCATTGAAACCCCCCCAAGACAGGCTGTGTCGATGGGAAAACCCACTTTGGAAGTCCCAACATCTACCTGTCGTACTTGTAAGTGGCAGCATGATTGGCATTTACAGGATTAAACACCTGTAACATGACATTAGGTGCAAAACTCATCAATGATACATTGTTATGGCAATTAAACTTGGCCTAAAGCTCCAGTGCAAAGACAGGGCCTCTATTTAACATCTCATCGGAAAGACAGCACCTTCAATACTATAGCAATCCCTCAGTCTGGATTTAGTGCTCGGGTCTCTGGAGTGGGACTTGAACCCATGACCTTGTGACACACTGGCCGGCATTTTATGCAAGCGACAGGGGGTCTCAATGTCCGGAGAAAGCAAACCTGAGATCCCCTCATCTCCAGAAGGTCTGCCGAATCTACTGCCAATCCGACACTTAAATGAACAGCAGCAGGCCTTCCACAGGATCAAGGGCCCTGTTGTCGGAAGTCCCGCCCTCAGATAGCTGAGAGCCAATCAGAGGCCAGCAGCTCTTCCACTGAGCAGTGACACCATGGAGGCAGTGGTAGCTGCCAGTGGAGCACCAACTGGGGCCCAGGAGCGGAGTTGGACCAAGGCCACAGGTAGGTCAGGGCAGGAGGGGTCTCACGGGGTGGCGGTAGTGTGGAGTGATGTAGTGTCGGGGGATCTCTAGCAAGGGCAGGGGTTAGCTCTCAGCACCGCCCCCCCCTTTCCAATGCCATGTCGCTCGTTCAGGCACTAAGTGCCTTTTACTGAGGGACCCCCACTCTGGAGTTGGGAAGCAGCCTACACGATTTTTCATGCCGTGCGGCGACAGGGCTGCCTGCCACACAGCTGATTGCGGCGGCGGCTGGATGAGGTCCTTAATTAGGGATTAATTGACCAGTTAAGGTCCTCAATTTGCGGCGGGGCAGGATGGCCATTCACCGGCTTTCACGCCCTGACTAAATTTTGGTGGAGGCGGGAGCCGCCTCCCCACCCCCCCTCCCCACCCCTCCTCCCCCAGAGTCATATCTGACAGCCTGACTGCAACAGTGCATCTTCAAATTCCTTGGAGAAGCTGCAGAAATCGTCCATGATGATGATACTGGAACCGCAAGGAACGGGCTGGGGCTCTTTTCGAAAAGGGAAAGCTGAGAACTGACCTGAAAGAGGTCTTTAAGATATTGATAGGGTTTGATCGGGTAGACATGGAGAAAATGTTTTCAGTTGTGGGAGAGTTCTAAATTCAAGGCCGTCAAAAAAAATTGGTCACCTATGAATCCAATTGAGAATTCAGGAAAAACCTCTGTACCCAAAGTGCGTTAAGAATGTGGAATGCACTCCACAGGATCAGTTGAGACAAATAGCACAGATGCATTTCAGGGGAAGGTAGATAAACACATGAGGAAGAAAGGTGTTTTCCTATTGACAGAACCTGACTCGAATGGAACCCACACAATTTTGGCAATTGATAGGGTGAGATGAGGATGGGTGAACATCCGAACATATGAATTAGGAGGAGGAGTAGGCCACTCAGCACCTTGACTCTGCTCCACCATTCAACAGATCATGGTATACTTCACTCCACATTTCCACCTACTCCCGATAAACTTTCACCCCCTTGCTTATCAAGAATCTATCTACCGCAGCCTTAAAAATATTCAGAGACTCTGCTTCCACCACCTTTTGAGGCACAGAGTTCCAAAGACTCACGACCCACTGAGAGAGAAAAATTCTCCTCATCTCCATGTCAAATGGACGACCCCTTATTTTTTAAACAGTGACCCCTAATTCTAGATTGTCCCATAAGTGGAAACATCCTATCCACATCCACCTTGTCAAGACCCCTCATGATCTTATATATTTCAATCAAGTCGCCTCTTAATCTTCTAAACTCCAGCATATACAGCCTAGCCTCTCCTACCTTTCCTCATAAAACAACACGCCCATTCCAGGTATTAATCTAGGAAACCCACTCTGAACTGCTCCAATGCATTTACAGCCTTCCTTCAATAAGGAGACCAATACTGTACACAGTACTCCAGATGCGGTCTCACCAATGCCCCGTATAACTGAAGCGTAATCTCCCTACTTTTGTATTCAATTGCTCTTGAAATAAACGACAACATTCATAGGAACAGGAATAGGCCATTCAGCCCATCGAGCCTGCTCCGCCATTCAATACGATCATGGCTGATCATCCACTTCAATGCCTTATTCCCACACTATCCCCATCTCCCTTTATGTCATTGGTATTTAGAAATTTGTCAATCTCTGCTTTAAACATACTCAATAACTGAGCTTCCACAGCCCTCTGGCGTAGACAATTCCAAAGATTCACAACCCTCTGATTAAGAAACGTCTTCTCATCTCTGTCCTAAGTGGCTTCCTCCTTATTTTGAAATTGTGTCCCCTCATTCTAGACTCCCCAACCAAGGGAAACACCTGCATCTACCCTATCACTTTAAGTATTTTGTCAGTTTCAATGAGATCACTTCTCATTCTTCAAAACTCTAGAGAATACAGGCCCAGTTTCCCCAATCTCTCTTCATAGAACAGTCCCGCCATCCCGGCTTTCCTAATTACTTGCTGTACCTGCATACTAATCTTTTGCGATTCATGCACTAGGACACCCAGATCTCTCTGCATTTCAGAGTTCTACAATCTCTAACCATTTAGATAATATGCTTCTTTTTTATTTCTCCTGCCCAAATGGACAATTTCACATTTTCCCACATTATACTCCATTTGCCAGATCTTTGCCCACTCAATTAACCTACCTATATCCCTTTGTAGCCTCCTATTGTCCTCTTCAACTTACTTCCTACCTATCTTTGTGTCATCAGCAAATTTAGCAACAATACCTTCAGTCACTTCATCCTTATCCTTATTACAAACTGTAAAAAGTTGAGGCCACAGCACTGGTCCCTGTGGCATGCCACTCATGCCAACTAGAAAATGACCCATTTATGCCTACTCCCTGTTTCCAGTTAACTAGCCAATGTTCTGTCCATGCCAATACACCATGAGATTTTTTTATTTTCCACAATAACCTTTGATGTGTCCCCTTATCAAATGCCTTCTGGAAATCTCCGTAAATCCACCAGTAACCCTTTATCCACAGCACATGTTACTTCTTGAAAGAATTCCAATAAATTGGTTAGACGTGAGTTCCCTTTTACAAAACCATGTTGACTTTGTCTGATTACCTTGAATTTTTCTAAGTGCCCTGCAATAACGTCTTTAATAATAGCTTCTAACATTTTCCCTTTGACAGATGTTAAGCTAACTGGTTTGTAGTTTCCTGCTTTCTGACTCCCTCCCTTTTTGAACAAAAGAGTTACATGGTTGGAGGAGGCGCATGTGGAGCATAAACTTTGGCATCGACCTGTTGGACTGAATAGGCTGTTTCTGTGTTGTAGACACAGTTGATTTTTTTCTGAGCATATTTTGTGCTTAGCTTTGAAAATGAAAGAAAGTGAATCAAAAAAAGTCATTTTGTTTCTTGGTTTTACGCCATAAAGTTAGCAAACCCAATGGTGTTGTTTACTCTGTATTAGTATACTTGTCTCTTCAATCTGGAACTCCACCTATTTTGTGACCATTAGTAAAACTAAATCTGCAGGAACGTGGCAAAATCATCTCAACAAAATCATCCTCTGTTGTACCAAACTCATCTTCCCCTCCCCTCCCCTGTTGGCATTCCGAAAGGATTATTCGTTCTGTGATACCCTGGTCCACTTCTCCATTAACCCAACACCTCGTCTCCTTCCCATTGCATCTTCCCCTGCAATCACAGGAGGTGTAATACCTGCCCATTTACCTCCTCTCTCCACACTATCCCAGGCCCCAAACACTCCTTTCAGGTGAAGCAGCCATTTACTTGTACTTCTTTCAATGTAGCACACTGTATTCGCTGCACACAATATGGGAAGACCAAATGCAGATTGGATGACCGCTTTGTGGAACACCTCCGCTCAATCTGCAAGCATGACCCCGAGCTTCCGGTTGCTGGCCATTTCAACACCCCCCACACTCTCATGCTCACGTCTCTGTCCTGGGATTGCTGCAGTGTTCCAGTGAACATCAACACAAGCTCGAGGAACAGCATCTCATTTACCAATTAAGCACGCTACAGCCTGCCAGACTGAACATTGAGTTCAATAATTTCAGAGCATGACGGGCCCCCCTTCATATTTTTATTTTGTTATTTTTTCTTTTTTATATTTTTTATTTTATTTTAGTTTTTTTAGTTTGTTTCTACTGTCCCTATCCACTGTTTTTTTCATGTTTGTGCTAGGGGCCAGGGCTGTTCATTTTTCTGTCCATTAACACCCTATCTGTACTAATGCTTTGTCTTTCACCACACCATTAACATATTGTTTGTCTTTGCTCCATGTGCTTCTGGTCAGTTATTCTCTGTGACCTTGTCCTATCAACACCTTCTCTTTTGTTATCTCTTGCCCCACCCCCGCTTTACTTGCTTATAACCTTTCACATTTCTAATATTTGCCAGTTCTGAAGAAGGGCCACTGACCTGAAATGTTAACTCTGCTTCTCTCTCCACTGATGCTGCCAGATCTGCTGAGTATTTTCAGCATTTCTTGTTTTTATTTCAGACTTCCAGCATCTGCAGTTTTTTGCTTTTATAGAAATTGCCAATGTTGGGCTGAATTTAATGACATTGCCACTGGTCCTGGTGGCGGGCCCCGAAATGGGCAGTGTTCTCGTCTGTCACGTGGGCGTCCGTCCCACCAAGATCATGTGACAGGCAACCATTTTGCATAGTGGAGGTGCTGGTTCCCCCAATCACGTGGCATTGCGAGGAGCGGGAGGCGAGTCGCTGATAATGGCATCAGATGACTCCGGAGCAGGTGATAGCGCCATATTTAAAGGCCTGTCAGCTCTACATTCACTTCTGCTTTCGAGTCACTGGCAGGTTTCATTTGACTGGAGGAAAAGTTGCTGAACTGATTCTTGGAACCCCCAGCACCCCCCCCTCCCCCCCCCCCAAGGAGGATACCACAGGATGGCCGAGGCGAGATATAGGGTGGCCCCATGGTTCAGTGATGCCTCCCTGCAGCTTCTTCTCCAGGCTGCAAGGGAAAGGCAGGAGGTTCTCTTTCCCTGTGTTGGCGAGAAGAGGTCCCCCTGCCTGACCAAGCCTGGGTGGAGATCGCAGAGCAGGTCAGCAGCCATGGGGTCACCCACTGGAACTGGGTCTAGTGCCAAAGGCGTGTGCTCCATACCACTCTCATTTTTGGGGAGTGGATGTGATTACGTAGGAGGGTGTGAGACTTGGGGAGGGTACCACTATGACAGCAATGGCAGAGGGGCGAGGGTATTACCTCATTCTGTCAGATACATGGCTGTATCTTGGACACAAGCCACCTTCCTTCAAAGCTAATCTCCTTAACTCCCCTGACAGCATGTGACAGCGTGAGGTTATCAGACCCCCCCCCCCAGTAGAGGTGAGGGGCTGACTCTAGCAGAACTGTCATGTTAATCTCTCTGCCACTCTCTACTTTCTCAGTCCTTCCTCTTGCAGGACAAGAGGGCCCACAATGGGAGGGAGATCGCCCGGACTGGCAGAAGAATTCCTATCTGTGTCCTCTCACCCCAGCCGAGGAAGAGGCCTGGGAGCTGGCGTGCAATTCCGGATGGTGAGACTGGAGTCCCTGCGCAAGAGAGTGAGGATTGGCCTCCATCAAAGAACAAAGAAAATTACAGCACAGGAACAGGCCCTTTGGCCCTCCAAGCCTGCGCCGATCCAGATCCTTTATCTAAACCTGTTGATTTTCTAAGGGTCTGTATCTCTTTGCTTCCTGCCCATTCATGTATCTGTCTAGATACATCTTAAAAGATGCTATCGTGCCCGCGTCTACCACCTCCGCTGGCAACGCGTTCCAGGCACCCACCACCCTCTGCGTAAAGAACTTTCCACGCATATCCCCCCTAAACTTTTCCCCTCTCACTTTGAACTCGTGACCCCCAGTAATTGAATCCCCCACTCTGGGAAAAAGCTTCTTGCTATCCACCCTGTCTATACCTCTCAATCAGGTCCCCCCTCAACCTCCGTCTTTCTAATGAAAATAATCCTAATCTACTCAACCTCTCTTCATAGCTAGCACCCTCCATACCAGGCAACATCCTAGTGAACCTCCTCCGCACCCTCTCCAAAGCATCTACAGCCTTTTGGTAATGTGGCGACCAGAACTGCACGCAGTATTCCAAATGTGGCCGAACCAAAGTCTTATACAACTGTAACATGACCTGCCAACTCTTGTACTCAATACCCTGTCCGATGAAGGAAAGCATGCCGTATGTCTTCTTGACCACTCTATTGACCTGCGTTGCCACCTTCAGGGAACAATGGACCTGAACACCCAAATCTCTCTGTACATCAATTTTCCCCAGGACTTCTCCATTTATTGTATAGTTCACTCTTGAATTGGATCTTCCAAAATGCATCACCTCGCATTTGCCCTGATTGAACTCATCTGCCATTTCTCTGCCCAACTCTCCAGTCTATCTATATTCTGCTGTATTCTCTGACAGTCCCCTTCAGTATCTGCTACTCCACCAATCTTAGTGTCGTCTGCAAACTTGCTAATCAGACCACCTACACTTTCCTCCAAATCAATTACGTATATCACAAACAACAGTGGTCCCAGCACGGATCCCTGTGGAACACCACTGGTCACACGTCTCCATTTTGAGAAACTCCCTTCCACTGCTACTCTCTGTCTCCTGTTGCCCAGCCAGTTCTTTATCCATCTAGCTAGTACACCTTGGACCCCATGCGACTTCACTTTCTCCATTAACCTACCATGGGGAACCTTATCAAACGCCTTACTGAAGTCCATGTATATGACATCTACAGCCCTTCCCTCATCAATCAACTTTGTCACTTCCTCAAATAATTCTATTGTTGGTAAGACATGACCTTCCCTGCACAAAACCATGTTGCCTGTCACTGATAAGCCCATTTTCTTCCAAATGGGAATAGATCCTATCCCTCAGTATCTTCTCCAGCAGCTTCCCTACCACTGACGTTAGGCTCACCATACTCATTAATGCTGGAGACTCACATCACGCATGGCTGGCATGAGATTTTCACAGCCTAGCCCACACATTTTGTTTTCTCTCCTGCAGGTCGGTGTGCACAGGAGACTGCAGCCACAGGGGGACAGCCGCCAACCTCTGAGGAGGAGGACCACTCACAGCTTGCACCGTCCCATGACTCTCCTGCACCCTCCACCAGCGCAGACGTGTTCACCTCAGTGGGTTTGTGCTCGGCATTAGAATCAGGGTCACAAGCTGGTGAGAGCACCACACACACGCTCGAGCAGCTGGGTGAGGCTGAGACAGCCGAGGTCTCTGACAGTCGGAGGACGGTGGGTGGCCAGGCCCACGTTGAGCCCCAGGATGTCGATGAGCCTCTGGTGCTGACAGCACTGGGCATGCTGGAGTTGCAGAGAGAGTTAAGGCAACATCTGTTGGAGATGCCGGAGGCCATGCACACTTGAGCTGGCAATGGAAGAGTCCATCCATGCCATGATGGATGCCATATTTCAGGCATCTGAGCGCATGGCTTCCTCCATTGAGTGTTGCCGACCCTCATGTAGAGCCAGAAACCACAGATGCAGATAGATGTGCACGCCATTGCCTTGGCAGCAGTGGCAAGGTGAGAGAAGGAACAGGTGCCTGGAGAATTCTCCCGCTCCTTGTCTTTCTCTGGTGAGCAGACAGGTTCAAGTGAGCCTTCAGAGGGAGGAGGGGAGGGTGCCATCTGTATTTAGGGGCTCGCATCAGGACGCTCCAAGTGTGGACACTGGCTCCTCAGCCCCTCCGCCAGTGAGCCCAGTTCCAGTAGCCGCAACACCTGAGGAGAGTCCAGCACCAGTGCAGGACAACCTCAGGCAGCCGGGGCCTTCCAGGCCTCAGGCAGTGAGAAGATGCCCATCGAAGTCATCACAGGCCAAGGAGCAGCCTGATCAGCAGCCTGCCTCCAGCCCAGCTGCTGTCACAAGGATCACCCTGTGTAGAAGCACTCGCAAACATGTTAAGAAGACCACCTCACCATACTTTGGTTATCATGGGTATAGCAAATATGCAATGTAGTGATTAATTAAAAGTTCTTTTGTTCAAACCATTAACACTCATTGTGTTAAAGTGGTTATTCTATCATGCCTTAATTGTAAGTTGCTGACTTCCCCCTTAGAACTATGCCAATGTGACCACAGCCCTCAGTAACATGCAAGTGTGATGAGATCCTTCATGAACATATGTTCTCCCCTGGTCACGAGTACACATTGCAGCTGGTTGCAAGACAGAAAACACAAATGGAAAGGAGGCGACAGAGTTCATGCATTAAGGTGAGCCTTTATTTGACTGTCTGTTGGTGGACATCAGGGTGGCTGGAAATGGGTAATGATGAGGTTGACTTTTGCCTCCTTTGTGTGTCGCTCAACATGTCTGGCTTCCTGCGCAGGGTCTTCACCACTCATTGCTGCTTGCCCCTCTCCCTCCTCTGTGTTGTCCTCATCGGTGGATGAGCATCACTCAGGCATCTCATTGTCCCCTTCTGCAGCACTAGATTGTGTAGAGCACAGCAGACCACCATACGTGAGACCCTTGCTGAGGCATACTGCAGAGCTCCACCGGATCGATCAAGAATCTCATCTTCAGGAGCCCAATGGCCTGCTCGATGGTTGTTGTGGCAATTGTTGTACCTCTCCTCCACTGCATTGCGAGGGTTCCTCACAGGTGTCAGTAGCCTTGTCTTCAATGGGTATCTCCCTTCTCCTTCAGAATCCATCCCTGAAGGCGAGCGGGCGGCCTGAAAAACTGTCACACCTGGGACTGAAGTGTGTCGGCGTCGTGGCTGCTTCCCGGGAAGTGGGCACACACCTGCAGGAAATGCTTTCGGTGGTCGCAGACCAGTTGAACGTTGATTGAATAGAAGCCCTTCCTGTTGATGAAGGCAGCTGGCTGGTCCATTGGAGCCTTGATGGTGATATGTGTATAATCTGTCACACCTTGCACTCAGGGCAATCTAGCGATGGCCCCAGACCCAATGGCCCTCTCCATGTGGCTGTCAGGGTCGGTCCTGTAGCACATATAGTTGCTGCCCCTCTTGAACAGGTTATTGGTCACCTCTTCTGCCTGGCAGACCCCACACATGTCCCCGTCAGAGGTGCCACTTCACGCCACAGGGATCCAGAAATACACGGTGTATGAGACCCATGCCACATGACCTGTGGGCCTGCAGAGCACTGTTGATGCAAAGATGACCCTGCCTTGACAACCCAGGTTTTCATAATTTTCTTGGTGGAGTCGCTGATGGACCATAGAGCCCAGCCTTACTGATGTCCATCCTCTGTTCCAGCAGTGTAAGTGACCAAACAAATCTTACAGCAGTTTGGTAACCCAATACAGCACCCCCGCAAACCTACACTGCTCCCTTGCAGAGCTCCTGACACCTGGACCCCTTGCAGAGCTCCTGAGACCCCGGACCCCTTGCAGAGCTCCTGAGACCCCGGATCCTTTGCAGAGCTCCTGAGTCCCTGGACCCTTTGCAGAGTTCTTGAGACCCCGGACACCTTGCAGAGCTCCTGAAACCCCAGATCCACTTGCAGAGCTCCTGAGACCCCGGACCCCTTGCACAGCTCCTGAGACCCCGGATCCCTTGCAGAGCTCCTGAGACCCCGAGTCCCTTACAGAGCTCCTGAGACCCGGATCCCTTGCAGAGCTCCTGAGACCCCGGACCCCTTGCAGAGCTCCTGAGACCCCAGATCCACTTGCAGAGCTCCTGAGACACCGGATCCCTTGCAGAGCTCCTGAGACCCCGGACTCCTTGCAGAGCTCCTGAGACCCTGGACCCCTTGCAGAACTCCTGAGACCCGGACTCCTTGCAGAGCTCCTGAGACCCCGGATCCACTTGCAGAGCTCCTGAGACTCTGGACCCCTTGCAGAGCTCCTGAGACTCCGGATCCCTTGCACAGCTCCTGAGACCCCGGATCCCTTGCTGAGCTCCTGAGACCCCGGACTCCTTGCAGAGCTCCCGAGAACCCGGACCCCTTGCAGAGCTGCTGAGACCCCGGACCCCTTGCAGAGCTCCTGAGACCCTAGACCCCTTGCAGAGCTCCTGAGACCCTGGACCCCTTGCAGAGCTCCTGAGACCCCGGATCCACTTGCAGACCTCCTGAGACCCCGGATCCAGTTGCAGAGCTCCTGAGACCCCTGACTCCTTGCAGAGCTCCTGAGACCCCGGACCCCTTGCAGAGCTCCTGAGACCCTGGACCCCTTGCAGAGCTCCTGAGACCCCGGACCCCTTGCAGAGCTCCTGAGACCCCGGACCCCTTGCAGAGCTGAGACCCTGGACCCCTTGCAGAGCTCCTGAGACCCGGATCCCTTGCAGTGCTCCTGAGACCCCAGACCCCTTGCAGAGCTCCTGAGACTCCAGACCCCTTGCAGAGCTCCTGAGACCCCGGACCCCTTGCAGAGCTCCTGAGACCCTGGACCCCTTGCAGAGCTCCTGAGACCCCGGACCCCTTGCAGAGCTGAGACCCCAGACCCCTTGCAGAGCCCCTGAGACCCCAGACCCCTTGCAGAGCTCCTGAGACCCCGGACCCCTTGCAGAGCTGAGACCCTGGACCCCTTGCAGAGTTCCTGAGACCCCAGACCCCTTGCAGAGCTCCTGAGACCCCAGACCCCTTGCAGAGCTCCTGAGACCCCGGACCCCTTGCAGAGCTCCTGAGACCCCGGACCCCTTGCAGAGCATACAGCAACACAGTCCCACAAAGGCCTTCGATCCCTCCTCTACCCCAATGTAGCAGCGCTCAAGGCTGCCTCCCTGTTGCAGCAATGTGGCCTCTCACCTCAGTGCCGCCAGAGTTTAACGGTTGTGAACCCGAAGGCACATGAGTGCCACTTGCCAGTCACAAAATTGAAGGCCAATCATTAAATCAGAATTAATTATATTTAAATGCATTTTAAAACAACGGTTCAGAAATTTAAAATAGCTGTCTGTTGCATCGGGGCAGCAATGCCACCATGGTGCTTTCCCGCCACTGAGAAAATCCGGAACCGAGGCATCACAGTGCCGGATTTCTGGGCAGACAGTTCCAATGAGGTTCTCCTTTCACCTACGCCACCATACCAGGCTTCAACGCTGCATTAAATTCACTCCGCTGTGTGGATTGCCATTACCAATTCAAGCCAGATTCTGTCAATGGGAAAACTGCTTTTACAGCTGTCAACATTTACCCACAGTACCAGAATCTTTGCTGCACTCCCTCGAATGCAAATATATCCTTCCTTAGGTAAGGAGACCAAAACTGGACACAGTACTCCAAGTTGTGGTCTCACCAATGCCCTATACAACAATAGCAAGATTTCTTTACTCTTATAGTCCAACCCTTTGTAATAAAGGCGAACATACTAATTGCCTTCCTAATTGTTTACTGTGTCTGCATGTTAACTTACTGCGATTCATGTACCAGGACACCCAGGTCCCTCTGAATTACCAACGTTTCCCAGTCTTTCACCAGTTAAAAAATAATCTTATATTCTATTTTTGCTCTGAAAGTGGATAACTCCACAATTCCCTACATTATATTCAATCTGCTACCTTCTTCCCCACTCACTCAACCTGTTGATGTACCCTTTCCAGTCTCTTCGTTTTCCTCCTCACAGTTTACTTTCCCATCTAACTTTGTATCATTAGCAAACTTGGATACATTATACTCAGTCTCCTCATTTAAGTCATTGATATAGATTGTAAATAGCTGAGGCCCAAGTACTGATCCTTGGGGTAGCCTGCTAGTTACAGACAGCACGTTAGGGTTAGGGTTAGCCAACCCAAAAATGTCACATTTATTTCCACTCTGTTTTTTGTCCATTAACCAATCCTCAATCCATACTAATATATTACCCTGAATCCCCTGAGTCCTAATTTTGTGTAATAACCTTTTGTGTGGCACCTTATTGAACGCTTTTTGAAAATCCAAATACACTATATTGTTATGGAGTCTTCATGTGCAAACTGAGTTCACACCGCTTGTGTTTGTGTTTAAGAGATAGTTCCTAATTTGGAGCTGGGGATTTCCAAGTTAAATCCAGGTTAGATAAACAGGCAGTCTTGTGACTGAGGATTCATGTGACTGGCAGTTTTTAGTTTCAGTTTGTCAAGAAGTTTCTACAAGGTGTTAAGCCAGCAGCAAAGGAAAAGCTGTGTGAGTTTTTCAAGAAAACACTGGAGTGTGTGTGAAACTAGAAAAAGACTGTGCGGTTTTCACAAGAAACCAGTGGCAGAGCTGGCTGTATTGGTTTTAAAAGAGTCTCCCAGGGCTACTGAACTGGAGATAGCTGGGAGCTGTTGATTTGTAAAGGGACAGGCTCTTTGAATTGGAACCTGTTTCCTGGTAGATGACCTTTGGAGAATAAGAGTTGCTATCGTTCTCTTCGACAACTGAAAAGTTATCAGTAGAGCCACGCCATCAGGATGGTAATGGGGAAGGCCGCATGGGTCGAATGGCGACAAGACCATACTGTTAAAGGAAAGATTACATCACTCACTATCGACAGGACATCATTCCTTCCATTTCTGCATCCTGGAGGCTACCTGAGGAAGATCCTGGTTTTGTTGTGCTGTGAGACTGTAAGGGCTTCCCTTGGTGCATCTGCTAATTTAACGTGTTACCTTTAAGATATATACATCAATTGTGATTTAACTGTTAGTTCATCACAGAATCACAGAATAATACAGTGCAGAAGAGGCCCTTCGGCCCATCATGTCTGCACTGATGCATTAAAGACACTTGACCTGTCTACCTAATCCCATTTGCCAGCACTTGGCCCATAGCCTTGAATGTTATGACATGTCAAATGCTCATCCAGGTACTTTTTAAAGGATGTGAGGCAACCCGCCTCTACCACCCTCCCAGGCAGGGCATTCCAGACCGTCACCACCCTCTGGGTAAAAAAGTTCTTCCTCAAATCCCCCTTAAACCTCCTGCCCCTCACCTTAAACTTGTGACCCCTCGTAACTGACCCTTCAACTAAGGGGAACAGCTGCTCCCTATCCACCCCGTCCATGCCCCTCATAATCTTGTACACCTCGATCAGGTTGCCCCTCAGTCTGCTCTGCTCCAGCGAAAACAACCCAAGCCTATCCAACCTCTCTTCATTGCTTAAATATTCCATCCCAGGCAACATCCTGGTGAATCGCCTCTGCACCCCCTCCAGTGCAATCACATCCTTCCTATAATGTGGCAACCAGAATTGTACACAGTACTCCAGCTGTGGCCTTACCAAAGTTCTATACAACTCCAACATGACCTCCCTGCTTTTGTAATCTATGCCTCGATTGATAAAGGCAAGTGTCCCATATGCCTTTTTCACCAGCCTATTAACCTGCCCTTCTGCATTCAGGGATGTATGGACGAACACGCCAAGGTCCCTTTCTTCCTCGGAACTTCCCAGTGTCAGGCCATTCATTGAATACTTCCACGTCACATTACTCCTTCCAAAGTATATCACCTCACACTTTTCAGGGTTAAATTCCATCTGCCACTTTTCTGCCCATTTGACCATCCCATCTATATCTTCCTGTAACCCAAGACACTCAACCTCACTGTAAACCACTCGGCCAATCTTTGTGCCATCCGCAAACTTACTGATCCAACCCCCCCACATAGTCATCTATGTCGTTTATATAAATGACGAACAATAGGGGACCCAGTACAGATCCCTGTGGTACGCCACTGGACACTGGCTTCCAGTCACTAAAACAGCCGTCTGTCATCACTCTCTGTCTCCTACAGCTAAGCCAATTTTGAATCCACCTTCTCAAGTTACCCTGTATCCCATGTGCATTTGTTTTCTTGATAAGTCTCCCATGTGGGACCTTGTCAAAGGCTTTGCTGAAATCCATGTAAACTACATCAACTGCACTACCCTCATCTACACACCTGGTCACATGCTCAAAAAATTCAATCAAATTTGTTAGGCATGACCTCCCTCTGACAAAGCCATGCTGACTATTCCTAATCAAATTTTGCCTCTCCAAGTGGAGATAGATTCTCTCCTTCAGAATTTTCTCCAATAGTTTCCCTACTACTAACGTGAGACTCACTGGTCTGTAGTTCCCTGGCTTATCTCTACAACCTTTCTTAAATAGTGGGACCACATTAGCTGTTCTCCAGTCCTCTGGCACCTCCCCCATGACCAGAGAGGAATTAAAGATTTGGGCCACCCTCGCCTCCCACAGCATCCTGGGACACAAATCGTCCGGACCTGGAGATTTGTCCACTTTTAAGCCTGCCAAAACCTCCAATACCTTGTCACTCCCTATGACAATTTGCTCAAGAACCTCACAGTCTCTCTCTCTGAGTTCCATATCTACATCCTCATTCTCTTGGGTGAAGACAGATGTGAAGTATTCGTTCAACACCCTACCAATGTCCTCTGGCTCCACCCACAGATTTTCCCCTTGGTCCCTAATGGGTCCTACTCTTTCATGTTTAATTTATGTTGGTTTTGGTTTGAGTGTTAAAGTAAAATTTTGAAATCTTGTCCATTTGGTTTTAGTTTCCTAAATTGGGGTCATTCAGTGGATTTGATTCTTTTCATTTGTTGGTGGTCCTTGGGAATCATAACAATATTCACTCGTTCTCCCTTATCTAACCTTCTAGTTACAACCTCAAAAAGCTCTAACAGATTTTATGAACATAATTTGACTTTCATAAATCCATGTTGACTTTGCTTAATCATATTATCATTTTCTAAGTGCCCTGTTACCACACCCCTAATAATACATTCCAGCATTTTCCCTACTGCAGCTGCCAGGCTAACTGACCTATTAGTTTCCTGTTTTCTCTCTCTCCTTTCTGAAATCGTGGGGTTATGTTTGCTACTATGAGGACTGTTCGAGAATCTAAGGAATTATGGAAGATCAAAATCAATGCACGCACTGTCTCTGTAGCCACTTCTTTTAAAACTCTAGGATGCAGACCATCACATCTGGGGATTTGTCACCTTTTAGTCCCATTATGTTCTCCAGTATTATTTCTTTACTAGAACTAATTTCTTTTAAGTTCCTCAAAAGAAGGCTGAGGAGTTTTCTGAAAGAGGTCTTTAAGATAATGAAAGAGTTTGATAGGGTAGATGTCGGGAAGTTTTTGTGGGAGACTTTAAAACTAGGAGTCATAAATATAAGATAGTCATTAATAAATCCAGGAGGAAATTCAGGAGAAACTTCTTTACTCGCAGTGTGGTAAGTTAACGCAAGGAATAGTTGGGGCAATTAGCACAGATGCATTTAAAAGGTTAGATAAACACGAGGGAGGAAGGAATGAATGGGCATGTTGCTCGGGAGAGGTGAAGAGGTGTGCAAAGAGGCTCACGTTGAGCATAAATGTTGGTTTAGATCAGTCGGATCAGACAGCCTGTTTCTGTGCTGTGGACTCTGTAACTTAACTTTTTCTCAATGTATTATGCATTTAACTTTGAAAATGAAAGAAGTGAATGAAAAGCCATCAGTTGTTTTCTGGTTTTGCATCAGTTACACAAAGCCATTGGTGACATTTACCTTCTACTATTGAAACTGTTGTCTCTTCTTTCTGGATTGCCACCTCCTTCGTGACCTTTTTCGGCTTTACAGTAGCTGTGAACATGAGAAAATCATCTGTTGTTAAAACAATCTGTTACAAATTACAAATGTTATGTGGGTTGCAATTTTCCATTTACAAATTGCATTTGGAGCTGCAAATAAGCAGTCTTAGTGATGGCACGAATATGTGGTCAGAAGCTCATTTTGGGGTCAAATATGACACCAAAGTTGCGTACAAGTCAGGCTCTGTCAATGTGCAGTACCTGTGCTTGGCATTTACAGGGTTACTCTGACTCCTCTGGCACATTCTCCTCCTTTGAGCACCTCACCTAGTTCCTCCTCTCTCACTTCTCATTCAAAATCATTATTCTCTAATGCTCTCCAAAGTATAATAAAAATGTTCTCACTGAGATATCTTTACTGCTTTTCTCCCTCAGCCTCTGCACCGACCAACTTCTCATCCTTTGTGATTTCAACCTCCATCTCAACTCATCATGCTCTCTCTCCTCTGAGTTTACTGCCTGCTTACCCTCACTAAATCTCTCCATCCATGTAAATGCCCCAACCCATATTCGTGGCCACCCCGTTGACCTTGCCATCTCATGTGGTCTTACTAGTTCCATTCTATCAATCACAGCTACGGCCATCTCTGATCACTTCCTTGTATCACTCTCCACCCACATCTCTCTTCCACACCCCAATCCTACATCCTTCTGTATCCATCCCCATAAAAAAAATCTCTCAATTCACTTACAACTGCACTGTCAAAATCCCAACTCTCTAGGTATTGGCCTTTCTGTAGCTACTGATAATGTTCAACCACACTCTCACCTTTGATGTCCTAGTTCCCAATAAAACCATTGCTCTCTCTCATACTGGCTGTTCCTCTGGTACGGCCCTCATTTCTACTCCCATCAGTCCAAGAGTTGCAGACGTGAAAGGATACAGCTGGACCACATTAACCAGTCTCAGGTCCTGCTCTTGTCTGCTAAAATTGCTCACTATTCTAGGATCATCCTGGAATGCACAGATACCCCCCAGCTTCTTTTCTCTATTGCAAACTTCTGTTAAACCCCTGTCCCTTGTCCTCTCCACAATCACCTCTAACAAGCGCGAGGAGTTTCTCGGACGTCTTCGTCACTAAGGTTGAGACCAGCCTCTGCCGTGTCCCTCCCTCCCTTCCACTAGCCCACTGGGCCAAACTTCCTCTGAAGCTCCCCCCTGCCCTAGCCCTGAACTCACATCTTTTTCTAGTTTCTCTCCCATCTTCCCTCATTCACTCTCTGAGCTCATCTTGCCCATGAGATCCACCTCCTGTTCCCTCAACCTTGTTCCCAGTAAACTGCTGACCACCTAACTTCCCCTCCTGGTCTCCATGTTAGCTGATATTGTTAACAGTTCCCTCTTCAGGTGTTGTCCCTCTCTCCATTAAATCTGACATCATCACCCCTCTCCTTAATTCTATTCCATCCTTATCTGTTTAATCTTGCAATGGCTTCTCTTGCTGCTCCCATATTGTTACCTCTGGTGTCCCCCAGGGATCTATCCTTGTCCCTCTCCTATTTCTCATGTATATCATCCCAAAGAATAGCATTACTTTTCGCATGTACACTGATGACATCCAGCAATACTGCACCACCAACTATCTCAACTCCTCCACTGTTGCTAAATTATCAGACTCCTTGTCTGACATCCAGTACTGGATGAGCAGAAATTTCCTCCAATTAAAATGGAAAAACTGAAACCATTGCTTTTTGGTTCCCACTCCAAACTCCATTCCATACTGATTCCATGCCTCTCCCTGGCAAATGTCTGAGACTAAATGAGTGTACGCAACCTTGGTTTCATATTTGACCCCAAGATGAGCTTCTGACCACATATTCGTGCCATCACTAAGACTGCTTATTTGCATCTCCAAAACATCACCCAACTTCACCACCCTGCCTCAGCTAATTTGCTGCTGAAACCTTTGTTACCTCTAGACTTGACTATTCCAACACACTGCTGGCTGGTCTCCCACATTCTAGCCTCTGTAAACTTGAAGCCATCCAAAACTCTGCCATGTCTTAACTCACATTGTTGTATTCACTCATCACCCCTGTGCTTGCTGACCTACATTGGCTCCAGGCCAAGCAATGTCTTGATTTTAAAATTCACATCCTTGTTTTCAAATCCCTCCATGGCCTCGCCCTTCCCTATCTCTGTAATCTCCTACAGCCCCACACCATGCCAGATATCTGTGCTCCTCTAATTCTGGCTCCGATTAATCCACGATTTTAATCGCTCCACCATTGGTGGCCGTGCCTTCAGCTGCCTAGGCCCTAAGCTCTGGAATTCCCTCCCTAAACCTCTCTGCCTCTCCACCTCACTTCCCTCCTTTAAGACACTCCTTAAAACCTACCTCTTTGACCAAGCTTTTGGTCATCTGACATTATGATGCTCGTACTTTGTTTTATAATGCTCCTGTGAAGCATTTTGGGGCATTTTATTACATTAAAGGCACTATATAAATATAATTTGTTGTTGTATGCCTGTTACATAACATTAGGTGCTAAACCCATCATTATTCATTGTTGGGGCAATGAGATTTGGCATTAAGATACAGTGGCCTCTATTTAACATCCCATTTGAAAGACAGTGCTTCCGCTAAAGCAGTACAGTATCGGAAACATCAGCCTAGATTTGTGCTTGGGTCTCTGGAGTGGGATTTGAACCCGTGACCTTCTGACATAGAGGAAGTCCTGCCTCCAAGAGCTGCTGGCCAATAAGAGGACCAGCAGCGCCACTGGGAGCAGTGGCCACTTCTGGGACTGCACCCAGCAACAAAAGGAAAGATCGACATCGCCCTTCAAACATGCAAGTGGAGGTCGGCCTCGCTGGAGACAATGGGCTGGGCCCTGGCGAGAAGTGGGTGGTGGGGGTGCGGCACGTGGGCGCAGAGCAGGGAAGGAGGTTAGTTTTAGCGAGGACGGCCCGTGCTGCTGGGTGGTTGGCGTCCATGGGCCACAGGATGCCCGTTCAGGATGGCCCCCCCACCACAGCCTGCAAGGAGGCCACCAGTTATTACTGAATGGCCTTCTCAGGTGGTGGTGGCTGTCCACGGCTGGTTAAATACCAGTGGTGGTGCGAAGAGTCTCTTAAGTGACCATTAATTTACCACTTAAGGGCCTCAATTGGCCTGGGATGGGTTGGCCACTTGCCACCTCTCCCATTGCGACTGAAATAGCAGCAGGATCATGTAGGCGTGGGCACCCAGCACCTCCTGCCTCCCACTCGATTTTACGGTCCCACCTGCCTCCTAGCCAGCTCCAGAGGTGCTGTAAAATCCCAGCCAATGTTTTCATTTGTGGGGGTGTTCAAAACTAGAGGCCATAAATATTAGATAGTTGCTAATAAATCCAATAGCGAATTCAGGAAAAATGTCTTTCCCCAAAATGGATAGGAAGGATGTGAGGGTCCTTGAGAGGCTGCAGCAGAGATTTACCAGAATGGTTCCAAGGATGAGGGATTTTAGCTACAAGGTTAGGTTGGAGAAGCTGGGGTTATTCTCATAGAAACAAAGAAAGTTTATGGCACAGAAAGAGTCCACTTGGCCCATTGGGTCTGTGCCAGCCAAAAACGAGCCACCTAGCCTAATCCCACTTTCAGTATTTAGTCCATAGCCCTGCAGGTTATGACACTTCAGGTGCACATCCGGACACCTTTTCAATGAGTTGAGGTTTTCTGCCTCTACCACCCTTTCAGGCAGTGAGTTCCAGACCCCCACCATCCTCTGGGTGAAAAAACCTCCTCATCTCCACTCTAATCCTTCTACCAATCACTTTAAATTCATGCCCCTCGTCACTGACTTCTCTGCTAAGGTAAATAGGCCCTTCCCATCCACTCTATCCAGGCCCCTCATAATTTTACACATCTCAATCAATTGACCCCCCAGCCTCCTCTGTTCCAAGGAGAACAACCCCAGTCTATCCAATCTTTCCACATAGCTGCAATTTTCCAGTCCTGGCAACATCCTCTGTACCCTCTCAAGTGCAATTACATCCTTTCTGTAATGAGGTGACCAGAACTGCACACAGGACTCAAGTTGTGGCCGAACCAATGAGTTATACAGTTCCAGCATAACCTCCCTGCTCTTATATTCTAACCTCGGCTAATAAAGGAAAGGATTCCATATGTCTTCTTAAGCATCTTATCAACCTGTCCTGCTACATTCAGGGATCTGTGGACATTCACTCCAAGGTCCCTCAACTCCTCTACACCTCAGCAATCTAGAATTAAAAGCTAGTCTAATGATGGCCATGAAACCATTGTTGATTGTTGTAAAAACCCATCTGGATCACTAATGTCGTTTAGGGAAGGAAATCTGCTGTCCTTACCTGGTCTGGCCTACATGTGACTGCAGACCCACAGCAATGTGGTTGACTCTTACATGCCCTCTGAAATGGCCTAGCAAGCCACTCAGTTGTATCTAACCGCTGCAAAGTCAATAAAAAGGAATGAAACCAGATGGACCACCCAGCATTGACCTCGGCCCCGGAAATGACAACGGCAAACCCAGCCCTGTCAACCCTGCAAAGTCCTCCTTACTAACATCTGGGGGCTTGTGCCAAAGTTGGGAGAGCTGTCCCACAGTCTAGTCAAGCAACAGCCTGACATAGTCATACTCACAGAATCATACCTTACAGACAATGTCCCAGACAATGCCATCACCATGCCTGGGTATGTCCTGTCCCACCGGCAGGACAGACCCAGCAGAGGTGACGGCACAGTGGTATACAGTCGGGAGGGAGTTGCCCTGGGAGTCCTCAACATCAACTCTGGATCACATGAAGTCTCATGGTATCAGGTCAAACATGGGCAAGGGAAACTCCTGCTGATTACCACCTACTGCCATCCCTCAGCTGATGACTCAGTACTCCACCATGTTGAACAGCACTTGGAGGAAGCACTGAGGGTGGCAAGGGCACAGAATGTACTCTGGGTGGGGGACTTCAATGTCCATCACCAAGAGTGGCTCAGTAGCACCACTACTGACCGAGCTGGCTGAGCCCTCGAGGACATATCTGCTAGACTGGGTATGCGGCAGGTGGGGAGGGAACCAACAAGAGGGGAAAACATACTTGACCTCATCCTCACCAATCTGCCTGCCGCAGATGCATCTGTCCATGACATTTTGGTAGGAGTGACCACCGCACAGTTGTTGTGGAGACGAAGTCCTGCCTTCACATTGAGGATACCCTCTTTCGTGTTGTGTGGCACGACCACTGTGCTAAATGGGATAGATTTTGAACAGATCTAGCAATGCAAAACTGGGCATCCATGAGGCGCTGTGGGCCATCAGCAGCAGCAGAATTGTACTCAACCACAATCTGTAACCTCATGGCCCAGCATATCCCCCACTCTACCATTACCATCAAGCCAGGAGACCAACCCTGGTTCAATGAAGAGTGCAAGAGGGCATGCCAGGACCAGCACCAGGCATACCTCAAAATGAGGTGTCAACCTGGTGAAGCTACAACACAGGACTATCTGTGTGCCAAACTGCGGAGGCAGCGTGCGATAGACAGAGCTAAGCGATCCCATAACCAACAGATCTTATCTAAGCTCTGCAGTCCTGCCACATCCAGCCATGAATGGTGGTGGACAATGAAACAACTAACTGGAGGAGGTGGCTTCACAACTATCCCCATTCTCAATGATGGGGGAGCCCAGCACATCAGTGCGAAAGATAAGGCTGAAGCATTTGCAACAATCTTCAGCCAGAAGTGCCGAGTTGATGATCTATCTCGGCCTCCTCCTGAAGTCCCCAGTATCACAGATGCCAGACTTCAGCCAATTCGATGCACTCTGCGTGATATCAAGAAACGACTGAAGGCACTGGATACTGCAAAGGCTATGGGCCCTGACAATATTCCGGCAATAGTACTGAAGACCTGTGCTCCAGAACTTGCCGCGCCCCTAGCCAAGATGTTCCAGTACAGCTACAACACTGGCGTCTACCCGGCAATGTGGAAAATTGCCCAGGTATGTCCTGTACACAAAAAAGCAGGACAAGTCCAACCCGGCCAATTACCGCCCCATCAGTCTACTCCCAATCATCAGTAAAGTGATAGAAGGTGTAATCAACAGTGCCATCAAGCGGCACTTGCTTAACAATAACCTATTCAGTGACGCTCAGTTTGGGTTCCGCCAGGGCCACTCAGCTCCTGACCTCATTACAGCCTTGGTTCAAACATGGACAAAAGAGCTGAACTCAAGAGGTGAGGTGACAGTAACTGCCCTTAAAATCAAGGCAGCATTTGACGGAGTATGGCATCAAGGAGCCCTAGCAAAACTAAGACCAATGGGAATCAGGGGGAAAACCCTCCGCTGGCTGCAGTCATATCTAGCGCAAAGGAAGATGGTTGTGGTTGTTGGAGGTCAATCATCTGAGCTCCAAGGACATCATTGCACGAGTTCCTCAGGGTTGTGTCCTAGGCCCAACCATCTTCAGCTGTTTCATCAATGACCTTTCTTCAGACACAAGGTCAGATGTGGGGATGTTCACTGATGATTGCACAATGTTCAGCACCATTCGTGACTCCTCAGATACTGAAGCAATCGGTGTAGAAATGCAGCAAGACTGGGACAATATCCAGGCTTGGGCTGATAAGTGGCAAGTAACATTCGCGCAACACAAGTGCCAGGCAATGACCATCTCCAACAAGAGAGAATCTAACCATCTCCCCTTGACATTCAATGGCATTACCATCGCTGAACCCCCACTATCAACATCCTAGGGGCTACCATTGACCAGAAACTGAACTGGATTAGCCATATAAATACCGTGCTACAAGAGCAGGTCAGAGGCTAGGATCCTGCGGCGAATAACTCACCTCCGGACTCCCTAAAGCCTATCCACCGTCTCCAAGGCACAAGTCAGGAGTGTGATGGAATACTCTCCACTTGCCTGGATGGATGCCGCTCCAACAACACTCAAGAAGCTTGACACCATCCAGGACAAAGCAGCCCACTTGATTAACACCCCATCTACAAACGTTCACTCCCTCCACCACCGACGCACAGTGGCATCTACAAGATGCACTGCAGCAATGCACCAAGGCTCCTTAAACAGCACCTTCCAAACCCACGACCTCTACCAACTTGAAGGACAAGGACAGCAAATGCATGGGAACACCACCACCTGTAAGTTCCCCTCCAAGTAACACACCATCCTGACTTGGAACTATATCGCTGTTCCTTCACTGTCGCTGGGTCAAAATCCTGGAACTCCCTTCCTAACAGCACTGTGGGTGTACCTATCCCAGATGGACCGCAGCGGTTCAAGAAGACAGCTCACCACCACCTTTTCAAGGGCAATTCGGGATGGGCAATAAATGCTGGCTTGGCCAGCAATGCCCACATCCCATGAATGAATAAAAAAAACCTCCCATTAATCGTGTATTCCTTTGCCTTGTTTGACCTCCCCAAATGCATCAGCTCACACTTCTCCAGGTTGAATTCCATTGACACTTTTCTGCCACCTGACCAGTCCATTGATGTCTTCCTGTAGTATACAGCTATCCTCCTCGCTATCTACCACACGACCAATCTTTGTGTCGTCTGTCAACTTCTTGATCATGCCCCCTACGTTTATGTCCAAACCGTTAATAACCAGCACTAAAAGCAGGGGACCCAGTTCTAAGCCCTACAGAACCCTAGTGGAAACAGTCTTCCTGTTGCAAAACACCAGTCAATAATTACTCATTGTTTTCTGCCACTGAGCCAATTTTTATCCAGCTTGCTACATTCCCCTGGATCCCATGAGCTTTTATTTTTTAACCAGTGTGCCATGTTGGACCTTGTCAAAAGCATTACTAAAATCCAAGTAGACCACATCAACTGCACTACCCTCATCAATCCTGCTTGTTAACTCCTCAAAAAATTAAGTCAAGCATGATCTTCCCTTAACAAATCCATGCTGACTATCCTTGTTTCATCTATGCCTTTCTCAGTAACAGTTTATCCTGTCTGTTATCATGGATTCCAATAATTTGCCCACTACCGAGATTAGACTGACTGCCTTGTAGTAATTTGGTTTATCCCTTGCTCCCTTTTTAAATAAAGGACAATGTTAACAGTCCTCCAATCCTCCGGCACCACGCCTGTCTCCAGTGAGGACTGAAAAATGCTGGTCAGATCTTTCGCTATTTCCTCCCTAGCTTCTTATAACAGCCTGGTGATATCTCTACTTTCAAGGATGCTAGTCCCATTAATACTTCCTCTCTCCCTATGTTTATCACATCCAATACTTCACATTCCTCCTCCTTAATGACAATATCTGCATTGTCCCCCTCTTTTGGGAAGACAGACGCAAAGTATTAATTAAGAACCATACCAATATCTTCCGCTCCTACACAACAGTTATCTTTTTGGTCTTTTATGGGCTCTACTCGCTCCTTAGTTACCCTCTTACTCTTAATGTATTAGTTTAGTTTTTTAGTTTAGAGATACAGCACTGAAACAGGCCCTTCAGCCCACCGAGTCTGTGCCGACCAGCAACCACTCATTCATACTAATCCTACACTAATTCCATATTCCTACCACATCCCCACCTGTCCCTATATTTCCCTGCCACCTACCTATACTGGGGGCAATTGCTAATGGCCAATTTACCTATCAACCTGCAAGTCTTTGGCATGTGGGAGGAAACCGGAGCACCTGGAGGAAACCCACGCAGACACAGGGAGAACTTGCAAACTCCACACAGGCAGTACCCAGAATTGAATCCGGGTCGCTGGAGCTGTGAGGCTGCGGTGCTAACCACTGCGCCACTGTGCCGCCCTGATAAAACATCTTTGGGTTCACCTTGATTTTGCTTGTCAATATTCTTTCAATCCTTCTCTTTGCTTTCCTAATTTCCTTTTTGATTTCACCCCTCCACTTTCTATACTCTTCGCTTTCTGCAGTATTGGGTTTTCGGTGTTGGACATAAGCTTGTGCTTTTCCATAATTATGTTAAAACTAATTGAAACTAACTAAATTATGATCTCCTTGGAGCAAAGGAGATTGAGAGGAGATTTGACAGAGGTATATAAAATTATGGTAAGGTTTAGATCAGGTAGACAAAGAAAAGTGTTCCCATTGGCTGATGTTACAAGGACTAGGGGACACAGACTTAAAGTTTTGGGAAAGAGATACAGTGGGGATGTGGTAATGACCTGGACTCGCTGCCTACGAGGGTGGTGGAAGCAGAGACGATGAATGATTTTGAAAGAAAATTGGATGGGCACTTGAGGGAAATAAACTTGCAGGGCTACGGGGATATAACAGGGTAATGGGACTGATTGGATTGCTCTATAGGGAGCTGGCATGGACTCAATGGGCCGAATAGCCTCCTTCTGTGCCATAATGATTCTGTGATTCTATAAAATGTGCTAAGAATGTGGAATGCACTACCATGAGTAGTAGTGACAATTAGCATACATGCATTTAAGGAGAGACTAGTTAAAGAATAGGAGTAAAAGAATAAAATAAATGTTGATCGGATAAGATGAGAAGGGGTGGAGCAGCCGCATATTGAGCATAAACACCAGCATAGATCTGTTAGGCCGCATTGCTTGTTTCTGTGCTGTAGACTTGATTTTTTTTTTTCTGAGCATATTTTGCATTTAGCTTTGCAAAAGAAAGAAATTGAATCAAAAGAATCCATTTTGATTCCTGATTTTGCATCGACAGGTTGGTAAACCTAATGGTGCTGTTTACCTTGTGTTGGTACACTTGTTGTCTCTCCTTTCTTGTACGCCTTCTGATTCAT
Organism: Heterodontus francisci; assembly: GCF_036365525.1. Classification (NCBI taxonomy): domain Eukaryota; kingdom Metazoa; phylum Chordata; class Chondrichthyes; order Heterodontiformes; family Heterodontidae; genus Heterodontus; species Heterodontus francisci. The sequence goes on from NC_090385.1 coordinate 6,727,308, forward strand.
AATCATGTCATGGCTCACAAAGCCCAAATCTGCATGGACATGACAAAAATATCTCAATAAAACTATCTGCTGTTGTAATAAGCCATTTTCAATTACAAATGTTGTGTGCATTGCAATCTTGCATCATTCAAATCACTTACCCACAACTCACATCACATACACAGTCAGATATTTCACCACCATGTCCACATTCTCTAAATACCTAACACGACTCTTACTACACACTTTACTCTTTCTTGCAGGAGATGGCCACACACAGGACCAGGCAACAAGCTGCCACTGCAGGAGGAAGAGTCCATCTGTGCAGCCCCTACCCTCTTGAAAAAACACCCTGACTATAGTGGGAAGGGGCAGAATAAAGGCCGTGGCCGCTGGTGTAACTGGAGGAGAACCTGTGCAGGGTTTCTTTCCCCCTAATCTTTGTGTCTTCTCACCTTCTTCCTCACCCCACCCACTCTGCAATACAAGCTGCAGATGCTTTCAAAACCCACTTCTTTGTTTTTACTCTCCTCACACAAGTTCACCCTTGTCCCTTTCTGGCATTTCAGCTGCTGAGAATGTTGAATCACCTCAGCCACTGGAGGAACAGCAGCGCAGAGTTGCTAAAGATGCACTCTCACTCGTTCCAATCCTTGCAAACACCAGCTCAGATACTGGCCCCACGGAGACTTTGGGGATTTGTTCGAGGGGGAATCTGCATGTGGTCTTTCATCAGGCACAAGCGTGCAGGAGCCAGTGCAGGAGATAGGACACCACAAGTGCCAGTATACAAGAGGACTAGGTTGCATATTAACTGCAGAGGACTCAGATTCAATGATGTAAGTTGCCGAAGAAAGTTCATGGACATGACCACCTAGAAGAACAAGGATAGTAAGTGTTTTGGAACACCACCACCTGAAAGTTCTCTTCCAAGTCACTCACCATGACTTGGATATATATCACCATTCCTTCATCGCGATTCGATCAACATTCTGAAGCTGTTGTCCAAATGTTGTCCAAACACGGAATCACATCTAATGTTGGACACTGTGTTTTGAGTTTTGCAAACACGGGCTGGTTGGGTACGGCCCGTACCTTGCCTGTTGCGAACAGTGGAAGGGACATGTTGTTTGATATGGTCCGCCAGTCTTTGGGACGTACGGCCTATATACCTAGAATCACACTGGCATTGAAATTCATATATCACATTACTCATTTGTGTGATAGACAGGACGTCTTTTTGGCTTGACGGCATCTTCCTGTTAGTGGTGAACACCACACGTGCTGCTACTAGGAAATGTTTGATGCACTGGCTTTCATTGTAGGTAGCTCTCCAGCTGTGTACAGGTTCTTGACTGGAATCATGAGCCATGAACACAGGGGCCATCCTTATTTCCCAACAACCATTGGTAAGGATGCCAGGTTGATTATGGGGAGCATGCAGAGCAATATGGGTGCAGTCTGGCTCCTTGCACCCTGGGAAAGCCTGCCAAGTGAGCCATGCCGAGTGCTCTCTCATCCTGCTTCATTCTGTCCAGAGGGAATAAGATGTACGTGTTTTTCCTGGTACAGACAGCCTCAGTGACCTCTCTGAGACATTAATGTACTGCTAACTGTGAGATGTCACTGATGTCACCTGTGGAAGTCAGAAAGAAGCCCGATACATAAAGGTTGAGGGTAATTCTGAGCTCAATAGCCACTGGCAGTGTTGTCCATGCCTTGGTTGAAGATTGTAAATCTGGCTGCAGCAGGTGGCATAGCTCAGGGGCAGCCTGCTTGGTAAGGTGGGCACCTCATACATTACTCCTCAGTCAAGCTGAGGGAGGAGAGGTGCTTCTGGAGGACCCTATGTAGATATGGCCTCCAGTTGTGGCCCTCCTCCTCCCTCTTCTGGCAGCTTCCTTGCTGCTCCCCACTCGTCCTCTATTCACAAAGGCAGCCGTACCAAACCACTCACGGACTATTTGTGAGGCAAACAGCAACAATAGTGGAAAAAGCAGCAAAACCTCTCACTGTGCAGACAAAGTCAACTTTCAAAGCATTGCAGCAAAGCAAAAGCTGCCCAGAAATCAAACAGTGGACAGAAATACAAGTCCAGCAACTAACTTATGAGTACTCTGTGATCTCTGTAAATAGCATTGCCACATAACATCATGTTGGACTGAGTGAGGGCAGCACCTAGCTGGTGAAGCGTGGGGTGTTCCAAAATAAAAATCTTTGAATTTAGCGGGCGTGTGCTCCTGACACTAGTGCTACATCCTCTACCAATAGGCTAGGTGGCAAACTTCTAGCCAGAGGTTTGTGTGAGTATCCTGCCTGTTTTACCTGTACCTGTTCATTTTGAGGATTTAGTAGGTGGCTTAGTGCCTGAAAAGTGGGCGCTCACTGGCTCAATTTCAACCCATTGAATTTAGATGTGTTTTTGCAATCATTTTTGCAAGTAACTCCAAAAATAATGAAGGAAAATGTAATTTTAACCTCACTGAACAAGAACCATTATATCAACTATCACATGATCATTCCCAATACACGGAAAGCTGTAACTCCTGGCATTGATGGAAACTCAGGATCCCTCCAGCCCAGTGAATCACATCCCTAAAAATACCACTGCTCTCCACCCTAAGGAGACAAATCCACTCGCTGACCCTTGGAATACAGCAATCCATGCCCTTCCCAAAAAAACATAAATTTAAGGCTGCAAAACATGGGTGTAGCACTTGTTTTCCCCATCACCCACTCCTCCATTGAAGAAGTCAGACCCTCAGAATAAGAACTACTATTTCACCTTCAGTAAAAAAAAATCCAGGTTTGGTGGAGGCAAAGCTCGTGCGACACAACACCTTAGAGAGTTTGCTGCTCCCTTTTTTTGGAGATTAATGGAATCAAGGGATATGGGCAGGAAAGTGGAACTAAGGGAGAAGAATAGCCATGACAACAATAAGAACAACTTGTGCTTATAATATAGTAAAACATCCCAAGGCACTTTACAGAAAGATTATCAAACAAAATTTGACACTGAACCACATGAAGTAGTCGGGTAGATGACAGAAAGCTTGGTCATAGAGGTAGGTTTTAAGGAGCAGAGAGAAGGAGGTGGAGAGGTTTAGAAAGGGAACTCTATAGCTCGGGGCCTCAGCAGCTGAAAGCATGGCCACCAGTGGTGAAGCAATTTGTTATGATCACCTGGTTCATGGTTTGTATTAATTTACTAGCGGTAACTTTTAATTTGGAAATTGCATTTTTGTTTTAATGCAAGACACATGAAAACAGAAGCTGACAAATAAACCTGGGGTGGTTACAAATCGAAGGGTAGCCTATGTATATTTATTAGTAAGGTCATAATGCGAAGTATGGAGATGGTGTGCCTGCAGCTGCCTCATCAAAGGTTTAAGCTCTTCATGTAATTTCCCAGAACAAAGAGAATATTGAATGTTGTGGTAATTAGCTTAAATTACTATGTGGGCATCCCACGAGTACCACATTGCTATGGAAATAGATGTTACTCAGGAACGAAAGCAAAATACTGCAGATGCTGGAAATCTGAAAGAAAAACAGAAAGTGCTGGAAATACTCAGCAGGTCTGGCAGCATCTGTGGAGAGAGAAGCGGAGTTAATGTTTCAGGTCAGTGACCTTTCATCAGAACTGGCAAAGGTTAGAAATGTAATAGGCTGCGGGCAAGTGAAAGGGGAGATGGGTCAGAGGTGCACTTTGATACATGTGTTTGCTGACACAGTCAGTCAGTCAGTTGGCTTTGGGACAAGCAGTGTCTTTTGGAAAGCTGTTGGCTTTCAGACAAGCAGTCAGTTGACTTTTGGAAAAACACATTGGCTTTTGGAAAGGCTCCAGATTTGCGACGTGTTGATGGCGAACTGGAGGATTTGCCGATAACTGAAGCAAAAGGGAGAATTCCCAGGAAATCTCAAACCTTAGAAGACAGCTGAGAAATTACAGAAATCGAAGTGAATTCCTAAGAGCTGTGATACACTTTGGATTGGTCCCAGGAGAAGTGAACAAACCACCAAGATCCTGTAAAGTATAGGGGACTCAGGGTGGAAGTAACAGTCAAATGAGGGTGTTCTGTTGAGATTTAGAGTTTAAAGTATTCATCTTCATGTTCTGTTAAGATTTTAAGTTTAAAATATGTATTTCCAAATTGTAGTGTTAAGTTAGTCATGTTTTGCTTTGTTTAACTCTTGAAGTGTAAAGTTTTTGTTTAAAACATGAAAACTTGTGGGGTAATTCTTTCAGTAATAACTGGGAAATCGACTTTCTCTTTTTAAAGGTTAATGGTCCTTAACAGGATCGTAACAAATTAAAATCAGGGATGTGCAAGAGGCCAGAATTGGTGGACCACAGAGATTTCAGATAGCTGCAGGGATGGAGGAAAATACAGAGATAGGGAGGGTGAGGCTCTGGAGGGATTTCAAAACAAGAATGAGAACATTAAAGTTAAGCTGTTGTTTCCATGGGAGTCAATGTAGGTCAGCAAACACAGGGGTGATAAGTGAACGGGACCTGGTGTGAGTTAAGACACATGCAGCAGAGTTAAGGATGACCTCAAGTTTATGGTGGGTAGAATGTGTAGAATGCCAGGAGTGCATTTGAATAATGAAGTCGAGAGGTGACAAAGGCATAGGTGAGGGCTTCATCAGCAGATGAGCTGAGACAGGATGGAGTCGGGGGATGTTACGGGGGTGGAAATAGGTAAATAGGTGGTCTTAGTGATGACGTGGATATGTACTCAGAAACTTGTCTCGGGGTCAAATATGACAGAAAGGTTGCAAGCAGTCTGCTTCAGCCTCAGACAGTTGCCAGGGAAAAAGATGGAATCAGTGGCTAGGGAATGGAGATTGTGGCAGGAACCAAAGTCAATGGCTTTAGTCTTCCCAAGATTTAATTGGAGGAAATTTCTGCTCATCCAGTACTGGATGTCAGAAAGCAGTGTCACAATTTAGAAACAATGGAATGGTCCAGAGAGGTGCTGGTAAGGTAGAGCTTAATACTGTTAGCATCCTCACCCTCCCCTTCCTCACCTGGCTCCAATCACACCCTTTGCACTTTCATCCTGCTTCAACAGAGCAATGCACAGCAGGGGCTAGACTTAGTCACACCAACAGGGCTCCTGGCTTCGGGCTGAAAAGGTGAGGGGAATCCTGCCTTGGCCTTTTGGAGCCCCCCGCCGGTGTGATTCAATGTCGCTTAGGCACTTAGTTGCCTGGCGCCGGATTCCCGTCCCTTTTAGAATGGGGATCCCATCTCCAGGAGCAGCAGGCCAATTAGAGGGCCAGCAGCTCAGTAGTATTGGCAGTGCCACCGGGAGCCGTGGCCACTGGAGGTCTGGAAGCAGGCCCCGCTGAACACTCAGAGAGGAGATAAATGAGGCAGGCCACGGTGATGGGGGGGAGGGGGAGAGGGTGGGCAATAAGCGTAGGGAGGGTGGGGGGTTAACAGACGGGCAGCCTTTTCCGCCAGGGCCCCTCCGTGGGCCACAGAGTGCCTACAGAGGAGGGCCACCCACCACCAAGCCTGCAGGGAGGTCGCCTCATTTCCCCGGGTGACCTCCCCGCATAGGGGAGACCCCCCCCCAACTGGCTTAATTCCAGTGACGGTGGGAAGAGCCCCTTAAGTGGCTAATATTTGGCCACTTAAGCGCCTCAATTACCCCACAAGTTTTCATGTTTTAAACAAAAACTTAACACTTCAAATTAATGAGAATGTGATGGGAAGGCGATGGGCCCTCCAACCACCACCACACCCCCCCTTCCCCCCCCCGCCCATTGCAATTCTATGGGCACCTCTCAGCCTGTCTCCAGGGTTCCATTAAATCCAGCCCCAGCTCTGCACATTACTCTTCATTCTTTTCAAGTTGCCTTTAGTGTTAACAGTGAAAGAAAATGAATCAAAAGCAGCTGTTTTGTATCTTGGTTTTACATCAGCAGGTCAGCAAACCCAAAGATGATGATGAGCTGGATGTTTACCTGGTATTGGGGCAATCGTGGAGCCTTCTGACTTAATATTAGTTAATTCCATTTCAGGGCTTACAAAGCCCATATCTGCATGGACATAAAAGTATCTGTTAACAAAACCATCTTCATTGTAACTCATTGGCTATAAATCACTTTGGTCATGAAAGGTGCTATATAAATGCAAATCTTTCTTCTTTTTTCTGCTGTTGTAATAATCCATTAAAAATTACAAATCCTGGGCCAGATCTTATGCTCATCCGGAAAGCGGGTTTTGTGGTGGGAGGTGGAACCGGAGAATCAGAGCAGAACGAGGATGTAACTAGTAGGATAAGGGAGAACCAGTGGATGTGATGTATTTGGACTTTCAGAAAGCTTTTGATAAGGTCCCACGTAAGAGGTTAGTGTGCAAAATTAAAGCACATGGGATTGGGGGTAATATACTGGCATGGATTGAGAACTGGTTGACAGACAGGAAACAAAGAGTAGGAATAAACAGGTCTTTTTCTGCGCGGCAGGCAGTGACTAGTGGGGTACCGCAGGGATCAGTGCTTGGGCCCCAGCTATTCACAATATATATTAATGACTTAGGTGAGTGAACTAAATGTAACATTTCCAAGTTTGCAGATGACACAAAGCTCAGGGGGAATGTGAGCTGTGAGGAGGATGCAAAGAGGCTCCAATGTAATTTGGACAGGTTGGGTGAGTGGGCAAATGCATGGCAGATGCAGTATAATGTGGATAAATGTGAGGTTATCCACTTTGGTTGTAGAAACAGAAAGGAAGATTATTATCTGAATGGTGATAGATTGGGACAAGGGGAGGTGGAACGAGACGTGGGTGTCCTTGTACACCAGTCGCTGAAAGCAAGCATTCAGGTGCAGCAAGCAGTTAGGAAGGCGAATGGTATGTTGGCCTTAATTGCAAGAGGATTTGAGTACAGGAGCAAGGATGTCTTACTGCAGTTATACAGGGCCTTGGTGAGACCACATCTGGAGTATTGTGTGCAGTTTTGTTCTCCTTGGCTGAGGAAAGATGTTCTTGCCATGGAAGTTGCAAAGAAGGTTTACTAGGCTGATTCCTGGGATGGTAGGATTGACGTATGAGGAGCAATTGGGTCGACTAGGCTTATATTCACTAGAGTTTAGAAGAATGAGAGGAGGTCTCATAGAAACCTATAAAATTCTCACAGCACTAGACAGGCTAGATGCAGGCAGGATGTTCCCTATGGCTGGGGAGTCCAGAACCAGGGGTCATGCCATTTAGAACCAAGATGAGGAGAAATTTCTTCACTCAGAGGGTGGTGAACCTGTGGAATTCTCTACCGCAGAGGGCAGTGGCCAAGTCATTAAATATATTCAAGAAGAAGATAGATATATTTCTGAATGCCAAAGGGATCAAGGGATATTGGGAGAAAGCGGGAACAGGGTACTGAATTAGACAATCAGCCATGATCTTCTTTTGAATGGTGGAGCAGGCCCGAAGGGCCGAATGGCCTCTTCCTGCTCCTATTTTCTATGTTTCTAACCACCTGCCATGGAACTCGCGCTGGGGTTCCGGGTTCTGATCTTTCCGGGGCAGGATAGGCCGAAGACGACCTTCCCACCCAGAGGCCAAATGAGGCCCTTAAGTGGCCTATTAATGGCCAATTAAGGTCCTCTTCCCGCTACCGCTATGATCTTACAGCGCCTTGTAAAACGAGCTGCCCTCCCTGTGGGCTTGGTGGTGTCCCTCCTTCGAAGGCAATTTGTGGTCCACGGAGGACACCCCCCGGGTACGAATGTACCCCCCGGGCACCCCTCCCCGTGGAATGAACAAACACCCCCCAACCCCTCGTCGCCAGGGCCTTCCAGACTCACCAACCTGTGTTCAGGGTTCCACCGCTGGGCCTGGGTCCAAGGCCTCTGCAGTACCGGCAGTAGCCACCGTTCCTAGTGCCGCTGCCGAAACTGCTGGGCTGCTGGCCCTATGATTGGCCAGTGGCAGCTCTTGGAGGCAGGATCCACATCCCTATAAAGTCTTTGAAGGGAAGGGGATCCCGCCTCCTAAAACGTTGACCCCAAAACCCCAAAAGACTGGAGGATCGCTCTGGGGCGGGGGCGGCGAAAAAATGCAGAGGCAGGGATCTCCCCGCTTTTTCGGCCCGCACCAGGAGCCTTGCCGCCTGCACAAAATGCAGCCAGCTGTGTAGGTTGCAACTTTCCATCTCAAACTGCATTGAAACTCCCCTATGTCAGGCTCTGCCAATCAGAAAACTCCTTTTAAAAGTGTCAATATTTACCTGCACTATCTGTTGGTGGCACTGTGCTTGGTATTTATAGGGTTAAGTGTCTGATGCATTACATTAGGTGTAAAACTGGTACAGTGTTGTGGAAGGGAGACTCAGCATTAAGCTCCAGGGTAAAGACATGGATGTATTTTTTCAAATAACTTCAATAGAAGAACAACTTTCCAAAGCAGAAACTCAAACATCAACTTCCAAATTAAGTGGATAAATCCCCAGGCCCAGATGAGATGTATCCCAGGCTGTTATGTGAGGCAAGGGAGGAGATAGCAGGGGCTCAGACACAAATTTTCAAATCCTCTCTGGCCACAGGAGAGGTACCAGAGGACTGGAGGACAGCGAATGTGGTACCATTATTCAAGAAGGGTCGCAGGAATAAACCAGGTAATTACAGGCCAGTGAGTCTAACATCAGTGGTAGGGAAACTATTGGAAAAACCTCTGAGGGACAGGATTTATCTCCATTTGGAGAGGCAGGGATTAATCAGGGATAGTCAGCATGGCTTTGTCGGGGGAGATCGTGTCTAACAAACTTGATTGAATTTTTGGGTGACTAGATGTGTAGATGAGGGTAAAGCAGTTGATGCAGTCTACATGGACTTCAGTAAGGCTTTTGATAAGGTCCCGCATGGGAGATTGGTCAAGAAGGTAAAAGCCCATGGGATCCGGGGCAATTTGGCAAATTGGATCCAAAATTGGCTTAGTGACAGGAGGCAGACGGTGATGGTCGAGAGATGTTTTTACGAGTGGAAGCCTGTGACCAGTGGTGTACTGCAGGGATCGGTGCTGGGACCCTTGCTGTTTGTAGTGTACATTAATGATTTAAACGTGAATATAGGAAGTATGATCTGTAAGTTTGCAGATGACACAAAAATTGGTGATGTCGTAAATGGAGAGCAGGAAAGCCTTAGATTACAGGGCGATATAGATGGGCTGTTAAGATGGGCGGAGCAGTGGCAAATGGAATTTAATCCTGAGAAGTGTGAGGTGATGCTTTTTGGGAGGACTAACAAGGCAAGGGAATATACAATGGATGGTAGGACCCTAGGAAGTACAGAGAGTCAGAGGGACCTTGGTGTACTTGTCCATAGATCACTGAAGGCAGCAGCACAGGCAGATAAGGTGGTTAGGAAGGCATATGGGACACTTGCCTTTATTAGTCGAGGCATAGAATATATGAGCAGGGAGGTTATGATGGAGCTGTATAAAACGCTAGTTAGGCCACAGCTGGAGTACTGTGTACAGTTCTGGGCACCACACTATAGGAAGGATGTGATTGCACTGGAGAGGGTGCAGAGGAGATTCACCAGGATGTTGCCTGGGCTGGAGCATTTCAGCTATGAAGAGAGACTGGAAAGGCTAGGGTTGTTTTCCTTCGAGCAGAGAAGGCTGAGAGGGATCTGATTGAGGTATACAAAATTATGAGGGGCTATGATAGGGTAGATAGGAAGAAACATTTTCCTTTAGTGGAGGGATCAATAACCAGGGGGCATAGATTTCAGGTAAGGAGCAGGAGGTTTAGAGGGATTTGAGGAATAATCTTTTCACTCAGAGGGTAGTTGAAATCTGGAACACTGCCTGAAGAGGTGGTAGAGTCAGGAACCCTCACAACATTTAAGAAGTATTTAGATGAGCACTTGAAATGCCATAGCATACAAGGCTATGGGCCAAGTACAGGAAAATGGGTTTCGAATCAGTAGGGGTTTGATGGCTGGCACAGACACAATGGGCTGAAGGGCCTGTTTCTGTGCTGTATAACTCTATAACTATTCATGATACACTGAAAGCTGTAATTCTCAGAATAGACAGAAATTCCATCTCACTTCAGCCCAGTAAGTCTCATCCTAAAAATAATTCCAGTACAGTTCCCGCCACTCGCCACCCTTAGCACAAAGTGTGGGATGAGAAACACCACCAACCCATCTCCCCTCACCAATCCCGAAGCAGATAACTCCTAGGTATAAAACAATCCCTTTCAAGGAGAAATTCCAGGCTGCAGAGTAAGGCACATGTTCCTCATCCTCACCTCCCCTGTGCTCTGGGAGTATGAAAAATTATTCCTCAATGAAAAGACAAGGCAAGCTTCAGGAAGGGAAAGGTAACTCAACACAATCCCCACCCCCAAGAGATTTTCCAGACACTTCCATGTTCCATTCACCTTTCACCATCTTCCCTGTTCCACCTTTTCCATCTACCATCCACCCTTCCATGCTCCCAATCACACCTTCCATACCTGTTCCTCAAATCCTGACTCCCTGTTGATCTTCCTTTTCCTTTTCCCCCTTTTGTCTTTTCTCTCCTGTCCTCCCATTGCCTCTCCCTTCACCCTTCCCTTTCTTCGCTTGGCTCCAATATCCCCAATATCAACCATGTTGAGCTGGATGTTTACCTGGTATTGACTCACGTGTTGGCTTCTTCTTAACTCGTTTTTTTTTTGTGGTTGCAGGGTGTTTTGCTGCATGGACATAAAAATACCTCGGTTAACAAATTCATCTGTTGTTAAAAGACTATTAGAAATTTGCGGGTGGCAACTTTGCATCTCAAATTGCATTGATAGTCCCCAAGTCAGGCTCTGCCAGTGGGAAATTTCATGTTAAAAGTGTCATCATTTACCTGCAGTATCTGTTGATCAACTGTTTGGGGCATTTACAGGGTTACATGTCTGATACATAACACTTAATGTAAAACCCATCAATGGTATTGTGTTGTGCCAGTGCGACGTGGAATTAAGCTCCAGTGTAAATTTCAGATATCAATGTGCTTTTTCAATCCATTCTTTCTGGTAACTCAAAAATTGGATGAGAAAAATGTCATTTTAACCTCCCAAAACAGGAACTCAGACATCAATTTTATAAATACCATTCCTGAAATTGTGAAAGCTGTAATTTCTGGCAAAGACAGAAATTCCATCTTATTCCAACCCAGTAAATCTCATCCAAAAAATAATACCATCATATCTCCCACCACTCTCCACCTGAAGCACAAGATTAGGGCTGACAACCACCCACCCTCATTCCCACCCCACCCCTGCTAATAAAATATTTGGCCCCAAGGGAAAAAACCCTGAGCAGAAATCAGGGCGATGGAGTAGGGTACATATTCACAAGAAATGCTGGAAATACTCAGCAGGTCTGGCAGCATCTGTGGTGAGAGGAGCAGAGTTAACGTTTCTAGTCAGTGACCCTTCATCAGAACTGAAGAAGGGTTCTGATGAAGGGTCACTGACCTGAGACGTTAACTCTGCTTCTCTCTCCACAGATGCTGCCACACCTGCTGAGTATTTCCAGAATTTCTTATTTTTATTTCAGATTTCCAGCATCGGCAGTATTTTGCTTTTATTTCAGGGTGCATATTCAGATCACTACCTCCTCCCATTTAACAGGAAGTCCGGCCCTGGAAATACAAATACAAGAAACAACTTTTCTTTTATTCGTTTGTGGGATGTAGGCATCAGTGACGAGGCAAGCATTTATTGCCCATCCCTATTTGCCCTTGAGAAGGTGGTGGTGAGTTGCCTTCTTGAACCACTGCAGTCCTTGGGGTGTAGGTACACCAACATTGCTGTTAGGAAGGGAGTTCCAGGATTTTGACCCAGCGACAGTGAAGGAACGGTGATATAGTACCAAGTCAGGACAGTGTGTGGCTTGGAGGGGAACTTGCAGGTGATGGTGTTACCATGCATCTGCTGCCCCTGTCCTTCTAAGTGGTAGAGGTCGTGGGTTTGGAAGGTGCTGTCGAAGGAGCCTTGGGAGTTGCATCTTGTATATGGTATATACTGCTGCCACTGTGCGTCGGTGGTGCAGGGAGTGAATGTTTGTAGATGGGGTGCCAATCTAGCAGGCTGCTTTGTCCTGGATGGTGTCAAGCTTCTTGAGCGTCGTTGGAACTGCACCCATCCAGGCAAGTGGAGAGTATTCCATCACACTTTCGACTTGTGCCTTGTAGATGGTGGACAGGCTTTGGGGAGACAGGAGGTGAGTTACTCGCCACAGAATTCCCTGCCTCTGACCTGCTCTTGTAGCTACAGCATTTATGTGGCTGGTCCAGTTCAGTTTCTGGTTAATGGTGACCCCCCCAGGATGTTGATAGTGGGGGATTCAGCGATGGTAATGCCATTGAACAGCAAGGGGAGATTGTTAGATTTTCTCTTGTTTGAGATGGTCATTGCCTGACACATTTGTGGCGTGAATGTTACTTACCACTTATCAGTCCAAGCCTGGATATTGTACAGGTCTTTCTGCATATGGACATGAGCTGCTTCAGTATCTGAGGAGTTGCAAATGGTGCTGAACATTGCGCAATCATCAGCGAACATCCCCACTTCTGACCTTATGATGTAGGGAAGGTCATTGATGAAGCAGCTGAAGATGGTTGGGCCTAGGACACTAGCCTACGGAACTCCTGCAGTGATGTCCTGGGACTGAGATGATTGACCTCCAACAACCACAATCATCTTCCTTTCTGCTAAGGTATGGCTCCAACCAGAGGAGAGTTTTCCCCCCCGATTCCCATTGATTTCAGTTTCGCTCGGGCTCCTTGATGCCATACTCGGTCAAATACTGCCTTGATGTCAAGGGCAGTCACTCTCACCTCACTTCTAGAGTTCAGCTTTTTTGTCCATGTTTGGACCAAGGCTGTAATGAGGTCAGGAGCTGAATGGCCCTGGCGTCAATGAGCAGGTTATTCCTGAGCAAGTGCCACTTGATAGCACTATCGACGGCACCATCCATCACTTTGATGAAGATCAGGAGTAGACTGATAGAGCGGTAATTGGCCGGGTTGGATTTGTCCTGGTTTTTGTGCACAGGACAGACCTGGGCATTTTTCCACAATGCCGAGTAGATGCCAGTGTTGTACCTGTACTGGAACAGCTTGGGGTGCGGCTAGTTCTGGAGCACAAGTCTTCGGTATGTTACGATTTCTTCCATTGTTTTTTGTTAAATTATGAGGATTTGTATTTTAAAATTGAAAAAAGATTCCACAGATGCTGGAACTATGTTTTTTAGTTTAAATGAAGCCATCAGAAGATCTTTTGGATGGAGCTTGTAAACAACAGTTACTTGAAGGCATAAATTCTCCCAGTTTCTCCGTCTCCGAAGCATCTGCTGTGATGATGCTACCTTCCATGACAGCGCTTCTGATACGTCTTCCTTTTTCCTCAACCGAGGAATCCCCCCCACTGTGGTTGACAGGGCCCTCAACCATGTCTGGCCCATTTCCCGCACCTCTACCCTCACCCTTTCCCCTCCCTCCCAAAACCGCGACAGGGTTCCCCTTGTCCTCACTTTCCACCCCATCAGCCTCCATATCCAAAGGATCATCCTCCGCCATTTCCGCCACCTCCAGCGTGATGCCACTACCAAACGCATCTTCCCCTCCCTTCCCCTGTCAGCATTCCGAAGGGATCGTTCCCTCTGTGACACCCTGGTCCACTCCTCCATTACCCCCACCACCTCGTCCCCTTCCCATGGCACCCTCCCCTGCAATCGCAGGAGGTGTAATACCTGCCCATTTACCTCCTCTCTCCTCACTATCCCAGGCCCCAAATACTCCTTTCAGGTGAAGCAGTGATTTACTTGTACTTCTTTCAATGTAGTATACTGTATTCGCTGCTCACAATGTGTTCTCCTCTACACTGGGGAGACCAAATGCAGACTGGGTGACTGCTTTGCGGAACACCTCCGTTCAGTCCACAAGCAGGACCCTGAGCTTCCAGTTGCTTGCCATTTCAACACTCCCCCCTGCTCTCATGCTCACATCTCTGTCCTGTGATTGCTGCAGTGTTCGAGTGAACATGAACGCAAACTCAAGGAACAGCATCTCATTTACCGATTAGGCACACTACAGCCTGCCGGACTGAACATTGAGTTCAATAATTTCAGAGCATGACAGGCCCCCCATTTTACTTTTATTTTTAGTTATTTTTTCTTTTTCCTTTTTTTATATTTTTTTGTGTTTATTTTATTTTATTTCATCTTAGTTTGTTCAGTTTGCTTACCCACTTTTTTCATGTTTGTGCTTGTGGCTGATCAGTTTTCAGTTCATTAACACCCTATCTGTACTAATGCTTTGTCTAACAACACACCATTAACATATTATTTGCCTTTGCTCCACCACCTTCTGGTCAGTTATTCTGTGACCTTGTCCTATCTATACCTTCTCCTTTGTTATCTCTTGCCCTACCCCCGCTTTACTTGCTTATAACCTTTTACATTTCTAATATTTATCAGTTCTGAAGAAGGGTCACTGACCTGAAACATTAACTCTGCTTCTCACTCCACAGATGCTGCCAGACCTGCTGAGTATTTCCAGCGTTTCTTGTTTTTATTTCAGATTTCCAGCATCCACAGTAATTTGCTTTTATTTAAGTTACTTGAAGGCACCTGTTTTCAGATAAATACCCAGCAGGGGGCTTTTATGACTTGGGGAAAGATGGCTACAAAGAAGTGACAAGTCACGATTTATAGGGGTCAGGAGGCCTGACTCCTGAGATGTATTTGGTTTCATTCTGGACAGTGAGTTGGGATACGGACAGTGTTAAATAGACAGTTGGAGAAAACTTGCCGAGGGAGCAAACCCCAATTGAGTCTTTTCCAGCTCTTTGAAAAGCCTGTCAGTTTTCCATCTCTTTGAAAGGCTCTGAGAAGCAAGTGCAAGGAACTGTCTGAAACCCCTGTTACTGCACTTTTTCTGGAAAGCCTACCCAAACTGATCTTCAACGTTGCCAGACATGAACTAGGAAGATCCAACTGACTACGCATACTTGGGACACCAAACCAAAACAAAAGACATCTGCTATCTTTCCATGCCTTCTCTTTTTTCTTCAAAAATTAGCAAGTATCTGGCCTAAATATTCTTTTTGTCTGTTTTTTTTGTAATAGAGCCCTTAAGAGTAAGTCTCTTTATTTTTTTGGTGATCTGTGTGTTTGTGTGTGTGTGTGGCTAAGGTAAAAAGGGAACATTTGTATTTCAATCAGTGTGTTCATGCTTTGCATCATTACTGGTTAAGACTTGTTTTATAATAAACTGATAATTTTGTTGTTTATTGAAGAAAGCTGGCTGGTGTATTTTATTTTATGAAGAATGAAAGGGCCTAGCAAGCCACTCAGTTGTATCTAACCGCTATGAAGTCAATGAAAAAGAATGAAACCGGACGGACCACCCAGCATCTACCTAGGCACCGGAAACGACAATGGCAAACCCAGCCCTGTCCACCCTGCAAAGTCCTCCTTACTAACATCTGGGGGCTTGTGCCAAAGTTGGGAGAGCTGTCCCACAGACTAGTCAAGCAACAGCCTGACATAGTCATACTCAAGGAATCATACCTGACAATGTCCCAGACACTGCCATCACCATCCCTGGGTATATCCTGTCCCACCGGCAGGACAGACCCTGCAGAGGTGGCGGCACAGTGGTATACAGTCGGGAGGGAGTTGCCCTGGGAGTCCTCAACATCGACTCTGGACCCCATGAAGTCTCATGGCATCATGGACAAGGAAACCTCCTGCTGATTACCACCTCCCTCAGCTAATAGGTCAGTACTCCTCCATGTTGAACACCATTTGGAGGAAGAACTGAGGGTGGCAAGGGCACAGAATGTACTCTGGGTGGGGGACTTCAATGTCCATCACCAAGAGTGGCTCGGTAGCACCACTACTGACCGAACTGACTGAGTCCTAAAGGACATAGCTGCTAGGCGGGTATGCAGCAGGTGGTGAGGGAACCAACAAGAGGGAAAAACATACTTGACCTCATCCTCACCAATCTGCCTGCCACAGATGCATCTGTCCATGACAGTATTGGTAGGAGTGACCACAGTTGTTGTGGAGACGAAGTCCCGCCTACACATTAAGGAAACCCTCCATTGTGTTGTGTGGCACTATCACCATGCTAAATGGGATAGATTTCTAGCAATGCAAAACTAGGCATCCATGAGGCGCTGTGGGCCATCAGCAGCAGCAGAATTGTACTCAACCACAATCTGTAACCTCATGGCCCGGCATATCCCCCACTCTACCATACTATCAAGCCAAGAGACCAACCCTGGAGTGTAGGAGGGAATGCCAGGAGCAGCACCAGGCATACCTCAAAATGAAGTGTCAACCTGGTGAAGCTACAACACAGGACTATCTGGATGCCAAACTGAGCTCAATGGGAATCAGGGGGAATATTCTCCGCTGGTTGGAGTCATACCTAGCACAAAGGAGGATGGTTGTGGTTGTTGGAGGTCAATCATCTGAGCTCCAGGACATCACTGCAGGAGTTCCTCAGGGTAGTGTCCTGAGCCCAACCATCTTTAGCTGCTTCATCAATGACCTTCCTTCAATCATAAGGTCAGAAGTGGGGATGATCGCTGATGATTGCAGTGTTCAGCACCATTCGTGACTCCTCAAATACTGAAGCAGTCTGTGCAGAAATGCAGCAAGACCTGGATAATATCCAGGCTTGGGCTGATAAGTGGCAAGTAACATTCGCGCTACACAAGTGCCAGGCAATGACCAACTCCAACAAGAGAGAATCTAACCATCTCCCTTTGACAGTCAATGGATTTACCATTGCTGAATCCCACACTATCAACATCCTGGAGGCTACCATTGACCAGAAACTGAACTGGAGTCGCCATATAAATACCGTGGCTACAAGAGCAGGTCAGAGGCTAGGAATCCTGTGACGAGTAACTCATCTCCTGACTCCCCAAAGCCTGTCCACCATCTACAAGGCACAAGTCAGGAGTGTGATGGAATACTCTCCACTTGCCTGGATGGATGCAGCTCCAACAACACTCAAGAAGCTTCACACCATCCAGGACAAAGCAGCCCACTTGATTGGCACACCATCTACAAACATTCACTCCCTCCACCACCAACACACAGTGGCAGCAGTGTGGACCATCTACAAGATGCACTGCAGCAATGCACCAAGGCTCCTTCGACAGCACCTTCCAAACCCAAAACCTCTACCAACTAGAAGGACAAGGGCAGCAATTGCATGGGGACACCATCACCTGCAAGTTCCCCTCCAAGTCACACATCATCCTGACTTGGAACTATATCGCCGTTCCTTCACTGTCGCTGGGTCAAAATCCTGGAACTTCCTAACAGCACTGTAGGTGTACCCACCTCCCATGGACTGCAGTGGTTCAAGAAGGCCACCACCTTCTCAAGGGCAATTAGGGATGGGCAATAAATGCTGGCCTAGCCAGCGACGCCCACATCCAATGAATGAAGATAAAAAAAAAAATTCTGGGATAAAAATAGAGTCTATGATTGACCATAATCAGTAACTGGGAAAAAATGTAAATATATGTTGTGACCTGCGGAGAAGTGGATTAGAAAAACAGTGCACTGAGCCCGCCTCGGTTGTAACAAGTACTATTGTCAGAATATTGTCAGGCGGCACAGTGGCGCAGTGGTGAGCACCGCAGCCTCACAGCTCCAGCGACCCGGGTTCAATTCTGGGTACTGCCTGTGTGGAGTTTGCAAGTTCTCCCTGTGTCTGCGTGGGTTTTCTCCGGGTGCTCCGGTTTCCTCCCACAAGCCAAAAGACTTGCAGGTTGGTAGGTAAATTGGCCATTATAAATTATCCCTAGTATAGGTAAGTGGTAGGGAAATATAGGGACAGGTGGGGATGTGGTAGAGAATATGGGATTAGTGTAGGATTAGTATAAATGGGTGGTTGATGGTCGGCACAGACTCGGTGGGCCGAAGGGCCTGTTTCAGTGCTGTATCTCTAAAGTAAATGTTGTCAGGGCCTTTGCAGTATCCAGTTCCTTCAGATGTTTCTTGATATCACATGGAGTGAATTGGATTGGCTGAAGACTAGCATCTGCGATGCTGAGGAGGCCGAGATGGATGCAAATACTTCAGCCTTGTCTTTTGCACTGGTATGCTGGGCTCCCCATTCATTGAAGATGGGGATATTTGTGGAGCCTCCTCCTCGTGTCAGTTGTTTAATTGTCCACCATCATTCACAACTGGATGTGGTAGGACTGCAGAGCTTAGATCTGATCCGGATCACTTAGCCCAATCTATTACATGCTGCTTCCGCTGTTTGGCATGCAAGTAGTCCTGTGTTGTAGCTTCATCAGGCTGACACTTCATTTTTGAGGTATGCCTGGTGCTGCTTCTGACCTGCCCTCCTACACTCTTTATTGAACCAGGCTTGGTCAACCCAGCTTGATGGTAATGAGTGGAAGATATGTTGGGCCATGAGTTTACAGATTGTGGTTGGATACAATTCTGCTGCTGCTGATGGATGCCCAGTTTTGAGTTGCTAGATCTGTTTGAAATCTATCCCATTTAGCACGGTGGTAGTGCCACACAACACGATGGTGGCTATCCTCAATGTTAAAACAGGGCTTGGTCTCCACAAGGACTGTGCGGTGGTCACTCCTACCAATATTGGTATGGACAGATGCATTTTGACAGGTAGATTGGTGAGGATGAGGTCAAGTAGGTTTTTCTCTCTTGTTTGTTCCCTCACCACCTGCTGCAGACCCAGCGTAGCAGCTATGTCCTTTTGGACTCAGCCAGCTCTGTCAGCACTGGTGCTACCGAGCCACTCTTGATGATGGACATTGAAGTCCCTCACCCAGAGTATATACTGTGCACTTGCTACCCTCAGTGCTTCTTCAAATTGGTGTTCAACATGGAGTAGCACTGATTCACCAGCCAACGGAGGTGTGGCAGCTCATAATCAGCAGGTGGTTTCCTTGCCCGTGTTTGAGCTCATGCCATGAGATTTCATGGAGTCCAGAGTCAATGATAAGGACACCAAGTGCAAATCCCTCCCGACTCTATACCACTGTGCCACCACCTCTGGGGGGTTTGTCCTGCCGGTGGGACAGGATGTATCCAGAGATGGTGATGGTGGTGTCTGGAACATTGTCTGCAAGGTATAAGTCTGTGACTATGACTATGTCAGGGTGTTGCTTGACTAGTCTGTGGGACAACTCTCTCAATTTTGGCACAAGCCCCTAAATTTTAGTTAGGAGGCTTTGCAGGGTCGACAGGGCTGGGTTTGCTGTTGTCGTTTCCGGTGCCTAGGTCGATGCTGGGTGGTCCGTCCGGTTTAATTCTGTTTCTTAGACTTTGTAGCAGTTTGATACAACTGAATGGCTTGCTTGACCACTTCAGAGGGCATTTAAGAGTCAACCACATTGCTGTAGGTCTGGAGTCACATGTAGGCCAGACCAGGTAAGGACGGCAGAT
This sequence comes from Heterodontus francisci, assembly GCF_036365525.1. NCBI lineage: Eukaryota > Metazoa > Chordata > Chondrichthyes > Heterodontiformes > Heterodontidae > Heterodontus > Heterodontus francisci. Next base: position 6,746,744 of record NC_090385.1, read on the forward strand.
TTCTTTCCCCAAAGGACATTAGTGAACCAGATGCATTTTTACAACAATCAACAATGGTTTCATGGTCACCACTAGATGAGCCTTTTAATTCCAGATTTCTTAACTGAATTCAAATTCCACCATCTGCCCTGGTGGAATTTGAACCCATGTCCCCAGAGCATTAGCCTGGGACTCTAGGTTACTAGTCTCGTGACATTACCACTATGCCACCCGCTTCCCCTCACTGAAATAAAACGCCAGGTTTGAAAGACTGAAAATAAACTCAAGACAACTCCCCACTATGTCCTTTCATTCCCCCTTCAACTACATTCCCTGCTTGACCAGTCACAACTTCCATACCCCTCATCAATTTCCCTCTGCCTGTCCATCTTCCTTTTCTCTCTCCGTCTTCCTCCCCATCTTCACTGCCGTCCCACTCCTTGCCACTTTACTCTTCTCCCCACACACACAGACGCTCAGTTTGGGTTCCACCAGGGTCACTCAGCTCCTGAGGTGAGAGTGACTGCCCTTGACATCAAGACAGCATATGACTGAGCGTGGCATAAAGGTCACTGACCTGAAAAGATAACTCTCCTTCTCTCTCCACAAATGCTGCCAGACCTGCTAAGTATTTCCAACATTTTTTGTTTTTATTTCAGATTTCCATCATCTGCAGTATTTTGCTTTTATTATTATGGCATAAAGGTAGCCTAGCAAAACTGGACTCAATGGGAATCGGGGGGAAAATTCTCCCCTGGTTGGAGTCATACACAGCACAAAGGATGTGGTTTGCATGTGGATGCAAAAGGCTGTGGTTATTGGAGGTCTACCATCTCAGTCCCAGGGCATCACTGCAGGAGTTCCTCAGGGTAGTGTCCTAGGCCCAACCATCTTCAGCTGCTTCATCAATGACCTTCCCTCCATCAGAAGGTCAGAAGTGGGGATATTCACTTCTGTTGGCAAAATGTTCAGCACCATTCGTGACTCCTCAGATACTGAAGCAGCCCTGTCCAGACGCAGCAAGAGCTGGACAACATCCAGGCTTGGACTGATAAGTGGCAAGTAACATTCGCGCCATCCAAGTGCCAGGAAATGACCATCTCAAACGAGAGAGAATCTAACCATCTCCCCTCAGTGTTCAAAGGCATTACCATCGCTGAATCCCCCACTGTCAGCATCCTGGTGGTCACTATTGACCAGAAATTGAACTGGATCAGCTACATAAGTACCGTGGCTACAAGAGCAGGTGAGAGACTGGGAATTCTGCAGCAAGTAACTCACCTCATGTCTGCCCGATGCCTGTCCACCATCTACAAGGCACAAGTCAGGAGTGTGATGGAATACTCTCCACTTGCCTGAATGAGTGAAACTCCAACTACACTCAAAAAGCTCGACACCATCCAGGGCAAAGCTGCCCACTTGATTGGCACCCCATCCACCACCTTCAACATTCATTCCTCCACCACCGAAACACAGTGCCAGCAGTGTGTACCATCTACAAGATACCTTGCAGCAACTCACCGAGGTTCTTTCGACAGCACCTTCAAACCCGCGACCTCTACCACCTAGAAGAACGAGGGCAGAAAATGCATATGAACACCACCACCTGCAAGTTCCCCTCAAAGCCACACATCACCTTGACTTGGAACTGTATCACTGTTCCTTCACTGTCGCTGGGTCAAAATCCTGGAACTCCCTTCTGAACAGCACTGTTGGTGTACCTGCACCCCAAGGACTGCAGCAGTTCAAGAAGGCAGCTCACCACCACCTTGTCAAGAGCAATAAATGCTAACCTAGCCAGCGACATTCACATTCCCTGAATGATTTAAACCACACCCCGCACTCCCCCCTTCCCCCTCCCCCACCCCCGACACTTGGGCCAATTATTCCATTTGCCTTCTCACCCTGCTTCCCCTAAATCATGCTCAGTCATGGAAGATCTATAACTCACGTGTAATTAGCAAACCCAAACGTGTTGAGCTGTTTACCTTTTGTCGCACGTGTTGGCTTCTTCTCAGTCAGTTCTGTTTTACGGGTTTCTGCATAGACAGTACAAAATACTTCCGTTAACAAAATCACCTGCTGTTGTAAAAATGTTATAAATTACAAATTTAAAAGCTGCAACTTGTCACCTAAATTGCACTGAAACGCCTCTAAGTGCTCTTTCGGAATTGTGCTCAGGAGAATTTTCTAGATCAGTATGCTTCCAGCCCAATATGTTCTGGGGAATAAGGTGGGTCAAGTGTCTGTAGGGGAACATTTTGGGGGCACTGATCATAGTATCATAAGTTTTAAGTTAGCTATGGAAAAGGAGAAGGGCAATCCAGAGTAAATTTAATTCATTGAGCGAGGTGGCGGGTGTGGGTGGGGTGAAATTTCGGTGGGGACCGAATGGATCTGGCCCAAATAAATTGGAATAAAAGACTAACAGGTAAAACTGTAAGAGAAACATTCCGATGAGGGGAAAGGTAAGAGAAACAATACCAGACATCTGTGGAAGGCAAAAGAGATAGAAAATAAGATGAAGCAGAAAAAGGGTGCATAAGATAGATGTAAGTTTTTTTTTATTCGTTCATTGGATGTGGGCGTCGCTGGCTAGGCCAGCATTTATTGCCCATCCCTTATTGCCCTTGAGAAGGTGGTGGGGAGCTGCCTTCTTGAACCGCTGCAGTCCATGTGGGGTAGGTACATGCTGTTAGAAAGGACATTCCAGGATTTTGACCCAGCGGCAGTGAGGGAACAGCGATATAGTTCCAAGTCAGGATGGTATGTGGCTTGGAGGGGAACTTGCAGGTGGTGCTGTTCCCATGAATCTGCTGCCCTTGTCCTTCGAGTTAGTAGAGATCGTGGGTTTGGAAGGTGCTGTCAAAGGAGCCTTGGTGCATTGCTGCTGTGCATCTTGTAGATGGTACACACTGCTTCCACTGTGCGTCGGTCGTGGAGGGAGTGAATGTTTGTGGATGGGGTGCTAATCAAGCGGGCTGCACCCATCCAAGCAAGTGGAGAGTATTCCATCACACTCCTGACTTGGTCTTGTAGATGGTGGACAGGCAATGGGGAGACAGGAGGCGAGTTACACGCCGCAGACCTCCGTGCCTCTGATCTGTTCTTGCAGCCACAGCATTTATGTAGCTGGTCCAGTTCAGTTTCTGGTCAATGGTGACCCCAGGATGTTGATAGTGGGGGATTCAGCGATGGTAATACCATTGAACGTCAAGGGGAGATGGTTAGATTCTCTCTTGTTTGAGATGGTCATTGCCTGGCGCTTGTGTGGCGCGAATGTTACTTGCCATTGATCAGCCCAAGCCTGGATATTGTCCAGGTCTTGCTGCATTTTCACTTGGACTGCTTCAGTATCTGCGGAGTCATGAGTGGTGCTGAACATTGTGCAATCATCAGCGAACATTCCCACTTCTGATCTTATGATGGAGGGAAAGTCATTGATGAAGCAGTTGAAGATGTTCTGGCCTAGGAAACTACCCTGAGGAACTCCTGCAGTGATGCCCTGGGACTGAGATGAAAAACTTCCAACCCCAACCATCTTCCTTTGTGCTAGGTATGACTCTAACTAGCAGACAGTTTTCCCCCTGATTCCCATTGACTCCAGTTTTGCAAGGGCTCTTTGATGCCATATTGGGTCAAATGCTGCCTTGATGTCAAGGGCAGTCACTCTCACCTCACCTCTGGAGTTCAGCTCGTGTCCATGTTTGGACCAAGGCTGTAATGAGGTCAGGAGCTGAGTGGCCCTGGCCGAACCCAAACTGAGCATCAGTTCACAGCTTATTGCTAAACAAGTGCTGCTTGATAACATTGTCGATGACACCTTCCATCACTTTACTGACGATCGAGAATTTCTGGCCAAAGTATACTTTTTGTCTGTTTTCTCATAATAGAGCTCTTAAGAGTCTCGTTATTTTCTCGGTTAGCCGGTATATGTGTGTATTTGTGTGTGTGAGGGGCTAAGGTACATACAAAGATATGAACATGCGAATTAGGAGGCAGAGTAGGCCGCTCAGTCCTTCGAGCCTGCTCCACCATTCATTCAGTTCATGGCTGAACTGATTACTCCACATTTCCACCTACCCCCGATAACCTTTCACCCGCTTGCTTATCAAGAATCTATCTATCTCTGTCTTAAAAATATTCAAAGACTCTGCTTCTGCCACCTTTCGAGGAAGAGAATTCCAAAGACTCACGATCCTCTGAGATAAAACTTTCTCCTCATCTCTGTCTTAAATGGGCGACCTCTTATTTTTAAACAGTGAACCCCAGTTCGAGATTCTCCCACAAGGGGAAACAACCTTTCCACATCCACCCTGTCAAAACCCCTCAGGATCTTATATGTTTCAATCAGGACCCCTCTTACTCTTCTAAATTCCAGCAGAAACAAGCCTAGCCTGTCCAATCTTTCCTCGTAAGACAGCTCACCCATTCCAGGTATTAGTCTAGTAAACCTGCTCTGTACTGCCGCCAATCCATTTACATCCTTCCTTAAATCTTCTTTGGCCTCCTTGTCTCGAAAGACAATGGATACGCGCCTGGAGGTGGTCAGTGGTTTGTGAAGCAGCGCCTGGAGTGGCTATAAAGGCCAATTCTAGAGTGACAGACTCTTCCACAGGTGCTGCAGATAAAATTGATAAAATTCCTTCCTTAAATAAGGAGACCAATACTGTACACAGTACTCCAGATGTGGTCTCACCAATGGCCCGGTATAGCTGAAGCATAACCTCCCTACTTTTATATTCAATTCCCCTCGCGATAAACGATAACATGCTATTAGTTTTCCTAATTACATGCTGTACCTGCATACTAACCTTTTCCGATTCATACACCAGGACACCCAGATCCCTCTGCATCTCAGAGCTCTGCAATCTCTCACCATTTAGATAATATGCTTCTTTTTTATTCTTCCTGCCAAAATGGACAATTTCCCACTTTCCCACATAATACTCCATTTGCCAGGTCTTTACTCACTTATCTATATCTCTTAAGAACATAAGAACTAGGAGCAGGAGTCGGCAATTCAGCCCCTCGAGCCTGCTCCGCCATTCAATATGATCACGGCTGATCTCATCCCTTTGTAGTCCCCTTATGTCCTCTTCACGTTACTTTCCTACCTATTTTTGTGTCATCAGCAAATTTAGCAACCATACCTTCGGTCCCTTCATCTAAGTTATTTATATAAATTGTAAAACGTTGAGGCCCCAGAACAGATCCCTGTGGCACACCACTCATTACATCTTGCCAACCAGAAAATGACCCATTTATGCCTACTCTCTGTTTCCGTTATCTAGCCAATCCTCTATCCATGCCAATATGTTACCCCCTACACCATGAGCTTTTATTTTCTGCAATAACCTTTGATATGGCACCTTATCAAATGCCTTCTGGAAATCTAAGTACAATACATCCATCATACACTCTTCATTGAACCAGGGTGGGTCCCCCGGCTTGATGGTAATGGTAGAGTGGGGGATATGAGTTTGCAGATTATGGTTGAATACGCTTCTGCTGCTGCTGATGAACCACAGCGCCTAATGGATGCCCAGTTTTGTATTGCTCGATCTGTTTGAAATCTATCCCATTTAGCACAGTGGTAGTGCCATATAACACGATGGTGGGTACCCTCAATGTTAAGACAGGACATTGTCTCCACATGGACTGTGGGACAGGTAGACTGGTGAAGACGAGGTCAAGTAAGTTTTTCCCTCTTGTTGGTTCCCTCACCACCTGCTGCAAACCAGTGTAGCAACTATGTCCTTTAGGACTTGGCCAGCTTGGTCAGTAGTGGTGCTACCGAGCCACTCTTGATGATGGACATTGAAGTATCCCACCCAGAGTATATATTGTGCACTTGCTACTCTCAGTGCATCTTCCAATTGGTGTTCAAAATGGAGACACACAGATTCAGCAGCCGACGGGGGGGGGACGGTATGTGGTAATCTGATCTGATGCCATGAGACTTCATGGGGTCCAGAGTCAATGCTGAGGACACCCAGCGCAACTCCCTCCCGATTGTATACCACTGTGCCGCCACCTCTTGTAGGTCCGTCCTGCCGCTGGGGAAGGACCTTCCCAGGGATGGGTGATGGTGGTGTCAGGGGAATTGTTTGCAAGGTATTATTTGATGAGTATGACTATGTTAGGCTGTTGCTTGACTAGCCTGTTAGATAGCTTTCCCAATTTTGCAACAAGCCCCCAGATGTTGGTAAGGAGGACCTTGCAGGGTCGACGGGCTGGGTTTGCCGGTTTTCTGGTGCCTCGGTTGATGCTGGGTGGTCCAGTTCCATTCTCTTTCTTAGGCTTTGTAGTGGTTTGATAAAACTGAGTGGCTTGCTAGGCCATTTCAGAGGGCATTTAAGAGTCAACCACAGTGCTGTGGGTCTGGAGTCACATGTAGGCCAGACCGGGTCAGGACAGCAGATTTCCTTCCCTAAAAGGACATTAGTGAACCAGGTGCGTTTTTACAACAATTGGCAATGGTTTCATTGTCACCACTAGACTTGCTTTTAATTCCAGATTTATTAATTGAATTCAAATTCCACCATCTGCCATGGTGGGATTCGCACCCATGTCCCCAGAGCATTAGCCTAGGGCTCTGGATAACTAGACAAATGACATTAACACGACGCCACTGCCTCCCCTCTCTGAAATAAAAAGCCTGGCTTGAAAGACAGAAAACAAACTCAAGACAACCCCCCACTAAGAGAGTTAGCTGTGTGCTTCCCTGTCCCACCCCATGCTCTTCCATTCCCTCTTCAACTACATTCCCTATTGCACCATTCACAACTTCCTTACCCCTTCCTCAATTTTGCTCTGCCTGCCCATCTTCCTTTTCCCTCTCCATCCTCATCTCCACTGCCCTTCCATTTCCTGCCACTTTAATCTTCCCCCACATGCACTGACACGCAGTTTGGGTTCTGCCAGGGCCACTCAGCTCCTGACCTCACTACAGCCTTGGTCCAAACATGGACAAAAGAGGTGAGGTGAGAGTGACTGCCCTTGCTATCAAGGCAGCATTTGACCGAGTATGGCATCAAGGAGGCCTAGCAAAACTCGAGTCAGTGGGAATCAGGGGGAAAACTTGAGTCATATGCAGGCACTAAGGAAGATGGTTGTAGTTGGAGGTTTTTCATCTCACTCCCAGCGCATCACTGCAGGAGTTCCTCAGGGTAGTGTCCTAGGCCAAAACATCTTCAACTGCTTCATCAATGACCTTCCCTCCATCAGAAGGTCAGAAGTGGGGATGTTCACTTATGATTGCAAAATGTTCAGCACCATTCACGACTCCTTAGATACTGAAGCAGCCCTGTCCAGATGCAGCAAGAGCTGGACAATATCCAGGTTTGGGCTAATATGTGGCAAGTAACATTCGCGCCACACAAGTGCTCAGCCATGACCATCTCAACCAAGAGAGAATCTAACCATCTCCCTTTGACATTCAATGGCGTTACCATCACTGAATCCCCCACTATCAACATCCTGGTGGTCACCATTGACCAGAAACTGAACTGGACCAGCTACATAAAAGCTGTGGCTGCAAAAGCAGGTGAGAGACTGGGATTTCTGTGGCGAGTAACTCACCTCCTGTCTCCCCTATGCCTGTCCATCATCTGCAAGGCACAAGTCAAGAATGTGATGGCATACTCTCCACATGACTGGATGAGTGCAGCTCCAACTAAACTCAAGAAGCTCAATATCATCCAGGACAAAGCAGTGAGCTAGGTTGGCAGCCCATTCACCATTTTCAACCAATGCACGGTGGCAGCAGTATGTACAGTATAGAAGTTGCATTGCAGCATTGCACTAAGTCAAGACAGCACCTTCCAAACTCGCGACCTCTACCACCTAGAAGGACAAGGGCAGCAGATGCATGGGAACACCACCACCTGCAAGTTCCCCTCGAAGCCACACACCATCCTGACTTGGAACTATATCGCCGTTCCTTCACTGTCGCTGGGTCAAAATCCTGGGGTGTACCTACCCCACATGGACTGCAGCAGTTCAAGAAGGCAGCTCACCACCGCCTTCTCCTGGGCAATTAGGGATGGGCAATAAATGCTGGCCTAGCCAGCAACTCTCACATCCCATGAAACGAATAAAAAAAAAAATTTGCAGAGTTAAGTGTCTGACTTGTAATGCAAGATGCAAATCACAACAATGGTAACAGATGTGGTATGAAACTCCAGTGTAAAGGCACTGAGTTTTAGACAATGTACTTTTTCAATCTGTTCTTTCAGGTAACTCCAAGATTGTAAAGGTCACTTAAACGTCTCTAAGTAAGATACAGTAGCATAATGATATGTTACTGCAGTAGTAATCAAGAAGCCTGGACTAACGCAGGGATCAGTGCTTGGACCCCAGCTGTTCACAATATATATCAATGGTTTGGATGTGGGGACCAAATGTAATATTTCCAAGTTCATGGATGACACAAAACTAGGTGGGAATGTGTGTTGTGAGGAAGATGCAAAGCTGCTTCAAGGGGATTTGGACAGACTTAGTGAGTGGGCAAGAATGTGGCAGATGGAATATAATGTGGAAAAATGTGAGGTTATCCACTTTGTTAGGAGGAACAGATGTGCAGAGTATTTCTTAAATGGTAAGAGATTAGAAAGTGTAGATGTACAAAGGGATCTGGGTGTCTTTGTCAATAAGTCACTGAAAGCTAACACGCTGGTGCAGCAAGCAATTAAGAAGGCTAATGGTATGTTAGCCTTTATCACAAGAGGATTTGAGCACAGGAGTAGTGAAGTCTTGCTTCAATTGTATAGAACCTTGGTTAGACCGCACTTGGAGTACTGTGTGCAGTTTTGGTCCCCTTACCTTAGGAAGGATATTATTGCCATTGAGGGAGTGCAAAGAAGGTTCACCAGACTTGTTCCTGGGGTGCGGGACTGTCCTATGAAGAGAGATTGGGGAAACTGGGCCTGTATTTTCTACAGTTTCGAATAATGAGACGTGATCTCATTGAAACCTACAAAATACTTAAAGGGATAGACAGGGTAGATGCAGGTAAGGTGTTTCCCCTGGTTGGAGAGTCTAGAACCAGGGGGCACAGTTTCAAAATAAGGGGGAAGCCACTTAGGACACAGATGAGGAGAAATTTCCTTACTCAGAGGGTTGTGAATCTTTGCAATTCTCTACCCTAGAGGGCTGTGGAAGCTCAGTCAGAGTATGTTTAAAGCAGAGATTGACAGATTTCTAAATACAAATGACATAAGGGGATATGAGAATAGTGTGGGAAAAAGACATTGAAGTGGATAATCAGCCATGATCATATTGAATGGTGGAGCAGGCGTGATGGGCTGATTGGCCTACTCCTGCTCCTATGTTCCTACGATCTAGAGACACGAGTTCGAATCTGACCACGGCAGCGGGGAAATTTAAATTCAGTTAATTAAAAAAAGACTAATATCACTACTGGGGAACCAAGAAAATTGCCATAAAATGCCATCTGGTTCACTAATGGCCTTTAGGAAGTAAAGCTGCCATCTTTACCTGGTCTGTTCCATATGTGACTCCCATTCCAATGTAGTTGACTCTTATCTGCTCTCTGAAATGGCCGAGCAAGCCATTCAGTTGTAGCAAACTGCTATGAAAAAGTCGAGTAAGAATAAAACTGGACAGACCAACCAATATGAACCTAGGCACTGGAAATGGCAAAGGCAGTTGCCCTCCAAGTCACACACCATGCTGAATTGGAACTATAGAACTGGAGAACAATTACAGCACAGAAGGAGGCCACTTAGCCCATCGAGTCTGTGCTGGCTGAAAAAACTAGCCGCCCAATCTATTCCCACCTTACAGCACCTGGTCCATAACCTTGCCGGTTACAGTTCTTCAGGTACATGTCCAGGTACCTTTTAAAAGAATTGAGGGTTTCTGCCTCCACCACCATTCCTGGCAGTGAACTCCAGACATCCACCACCCTCTGAGTGAAAAGGTTTCCCCTCTAATCCTTCTACCAATCACCTTAAATCTGCGTCCCCTGGTAACTGACCTCCCCACCAGGGGAAACAGGTCCTTTCTGTCTACTCTACTTAGGCCCCTCATAATTTTGTACATTTCAATTAAGTCTCCCCTCAGCCTCCTCAGTTCCAGGGAAAACAACCCTAGCCAATCCAATCTTTCCTCATAGCTGCAACCTTCAAGCCCTGGTAACATTCTTGTAAATCTCCTCTGTACTCTCTCCAAAGCAATAATGTCCTTTCTGCAATGTGGTGACGATATCACTGTTCCTTCAGCATCGCTGGGTCAAAATCCTGCAACTCTTTCCTAACAGCACTGTGTGTGAACCTGCACTATAGCAGTTCAAGAAGGCTGCTCACCACTAGCTTTTCAGGGTACATTACAGAGGAGCAATAATCGCTGGGTTTGTCAATGGTGCAAACGCCCAATCAATGAATGCAAAAAAGACATCACTTTTCAAAATACCATTCCCAAAACCCTGAAGGCTGCATTTCCTGCATAGAAATTCTATCGTCCTCCAGCCCAGTAAATCCCAGCTCCAAAAAGAGTTCCACATTTCCCATCACTCTTCACCCTTAGCACAAAGTCTGGATTGAGAAGACCCCCTAATTCCCCTCTCTCCAACTTATCAGATCACTGACCTGAGCAGAAATGAGGAGCACATATTCCTCATCACTACCTCACGCTCTAAACAGGAATTCTGGCCGTGGGAATATGAGAAATTTATCCTCAATGAAAAGGAAACCCAGGCTTCACACTGGCAAAGGTAACTCAACACAATCCCTCCAATAAAGATTGTCACGTGGTGCCCACTACCCATTCCCCCTTCACCAACCTCATCCATTTACACCCCAACTTTCACACTCCTAGTCACAAATTCCTCCCACATCCCCAAGTCCCATCTCCTTATTGATCTTTTCCCCTCTCCCTCTTCCTCTCACACCCTCTCATGCCCTACCCACTAAAACTTCCCCCTCTTCAATGTGGTCCAATTATTCCCTTTGACGTCGCACCCTGCTTTACCTAAATCGTGCTCAGTCACAGCAGATCTGCGACTTAAATTTAATCAGCAAACCAAACCATGTTGAGCTGGATGTTTACCTGATACTGGCTTCTCCTCAATCACATCTATTTCAGGGATTCTACAGGGAATTTCTGCATGGACATTAAAAAAGTACTGCAGTTAACAAAATGATCTGCCATTGTAATAATCTATTATAAATGACAAATGCTTTGTGTGTAGCATCTTTCTAACTTAAATGTATTGAAACTCCCTCATTCAGGCTCTGACAATGGGAAAACTCAGACAAAAAGTATTGATATTGACCTGTAGTATATTTGGTACCTGTAGGTGGCACTGCGTTTGCTATTAAGGAGGTTGAGTGCCTGATACAAAACATTTGGACTTTGGTTAAGAAGGTAAGAGCCCATGGGTTCCAGGGCATTTTGGCAAATTGGATCCAAAATTGGCTTAGTGGCAGGAGGCAGAGGGTCATGATCGAGGGTTGTTTTTGCGAGTGGAAGCCTGTGACCAGTGGTGTACCGCAGGGATCGGTGCTGGGACCCTTGCTGTTTGTAGTGCACATTAATGATTTCGACGTGAATATAGGAGGTATGATCAGCAGTAAGTTCGCAGATGAAATGAAAATTGATGGTGTCATAAATAGTGAGGAGACTTAGATTGCAGGACGATATAGATGGGCTGGTAAAATGGGCAGAACAGTGGCAAATGGAATTTAATCCTGAGAAGTGTGAGGTGATGCATTTTGGGAGGACTAACAAGGCAAGGGAATGTACAATGGATGGTAGGATCCTAGGAAGTATAGAAGGTCAGAGGGACCTTGGTGTACTTGTCCATAGATCACTGAAGGCACAGCACAGGTAGATAAGGTGGTTAAGAAGGCATATGGGATACTTGCCTTCATCAGCCGAGGCATAGAATATAAGAGCAAGGAGCTAATGATGGAGCTGTATAAAATGCTAGTGAGGCCACAGCTGGAGTACTGTGTACAGTTCTGGTCACCCCACTATAGGAAGGGTGTGATTGCACTGGAGAGGGTGCAGAGGAGATTCACCAGGATGTTGCCTGGGCTGGAGCATTTCAGCTATGAAGAGAGACTGGATAGGCTAGGATTGTTTTCCTTCGAGCAGCGAAAGGCTGAGGGGGGACATGATTGAGGTATATAAAATGATGAGGGGCATTGATAGGTTAGGTAGGATGAAACTTTTTCCCTTAGCGGAGGGGTCAATGACCGGGGGCATAGATTTAAGGTAAAGGGCAGGAGGTTTAGAGGGGATTTGAGGAAAGATTTTTTCACCTAGAGGGTGGTTGGAATCTGGAACGCACTGCCTGAAGAAGTGGTAGAGGCAGGAACCCTCACAACATTTAAGAAGTATTTAGATGAGCACTTGAAACGCCATAGCATACAAGGCTACGGACCAAGTGCTGGAAAATGGGATTAGAATAGTTAGGTGCTTGATGGCCAGCATGGACACGATGGGCCGAAGGGCCTGTTTCTGTGCTGTATAACTCTATGACCCTATTTGATGTAAAGTCCATCAATGGTGCAATGTTGTGGCAATAGATTTGGCTCCAATATAAAGGCATTAAATTTAACATAATGATGTGCTTTCTCATTCCATTCTTTCAGCTAACTCCAATATTGGAAAAGTCATTTTAACTTCCCAAAACAGGATATGGTAGCATAATGGTTTCATTACTTGTTACAACCGACTGCTCCACTCAAAGCCCCCAATCAAAATGTACGATTCTGATTGTGGTGGGACCAACGCACTGTTAATTCAATCCTGTCGCTCCACAGATTGGCTAACATATCATTTAATACTTTCCAAATTAAAGACCCAGCCAAATTGTACTATCTATTATCCCCCAAATGAGGCTAACCAAACCAGGTGTCTTTAAATCAACATGTTAACTCTTTAATTAGAAGAACTAAATTCTTAATCACTATGAAGATATAAACAACATTTAAAATAGAAAAAATTAGAGTCCTTGCAAATTTACAGTCCAATGTTGCTTGAAGTCCTCACAGAATGTTGCTCGAGATCCTCACAGAATGTTGCTTTCCCTCTCCAGCGAATTTCAACAATTACGACTTGCAAGTACTTTCAATGGAATCAAGCTGACTTTAGAGTTTTTGAGGGAAAGAAGATTGTCACAATCTAACCTCCCTTTCTTCAATATATATTACCAGAGATCTCTGTTTTGGCTTGACGTTTTCTTAGAATTTTGAGAGATAATAAACAAAGTGATTCCTGACAACGCTGCCGGCCCCTGACGTCATCAGGCTGCGCCAAGGTGTGCACATGCGCAGACGGGCTCCTGCTCTCTGCGGGTGCGCTGTGTTCCGACTTGCCAGGAGTGGTTAGCGCATGCGCCAATGACATCATCGTGTGACGTGTGCATCTTCGGGCAACGCGCCTGGTCAGCCTCTGCGCTTGCACTTTACGCGTACAGCAATGCAACGCTAACGTATTCACCCATGCGTCAACCTCCGCTCTCCCCGCCACTGCTCTCGCCGGCCACTCCGCTTCCCCCCCCCGCCCTCACTGCTCTCGTCAGCCGCTCCGCTTCCCCCCCCCGCTGTTCTCTCCGGCTGCTCCGCTCCCCCCCGCACTCACTGCTCTCGCCGGCTGCTCCGCTCCTCCGCCCCCCCCACCCGCTGCTCTCTCCAGCCGCTCCCCCCCTCGCTGCTCCGCTCTTTCGGCCACTCCACTCCCCGCCGTCCCCGGCCCACTCGCTCGCCCTCTCCCCGGCCCGCTCTGCTCGCCCCCTCTGCTCCCCCCCTCTTTCACCGGCCCGCTCCGCTCCTCCCCCCCACTCCGTTCACGTCTTGCTCCCCCACCCACCCCCCTGCCCCCGGCCCTGTCCGCTCTGCTCACCCCCGTCCTCGGGCCCGGCCCGCTCCGCTGCCCCCACATCCCCGTCCCAGGCCCGCTCGTTCGCTTTCTCCCTCCCGCCATTGTATGCTGCCATGTGTTTAGGTCAGGTTGCCTTTGTGTGATTATTTGAGCAGCGCCATCTTTAGTCCTGGCAGCTGCCTGAAGTCGCAGACTGTGACTTATTAGTGGCACATGCTGCATTTGCGCATGTGTCACTGCAGCACCACCTAGTGGTAGCGCTGTCAGCAAACGCAGCCAATAATAAAACAGACTAAAATCTTATTCCTTCAGTTTAAATGGTTGAGAGCTCTTTTTCAAGTGTGCTAAACACAGCTGTGTCCTCTGTGTCTGTCTGTATCTGTTAGAACAAACTGTCTTCAACTCAAAGCCAGTTCAAAACTGAATTGTAACAAATGTATCGCATGAGAACCACTCCCAGTGGCTGTTTCTATGGTAACGAGAATGCACGCTTTGAATCGCAGTCTCCAAATGGCTGTTTCTAACAGTGACTGAAAATGCACCTTTCTATAACTCCTGAGGCTTGCCGGTTCTTAAAGCAATACTGATCCTTTGCAAACCTGAAAGGCAAACCGCATCTTCCTGGAAAAAAAAACTACAGGACCATGACATACTAGACGAGTAATCCAGAGATATGAGTTCAAAACTCACCACACCAGCTGGAGCATTTAAATCCAATTAATTAATTAGAAAGCTACTGTCACTATTGGTGATTACTAAACTACTAGATTGTCATAATGAACCATCTAGTTCAATAATGTCCTTTAGGAAAGAAATATGGCATTCCTACCCAGTCTGGCCTACATATGACTTTATTCCCACAGCAAAATTGTTGACTCTTAATTGCCCTCTGAAATGGCCCAGCAAGCCACTCAGTTGCATCAAACTGCTATGAATAATTCTAATATGTATAAATCTGGTCAGGCCACCCAACATCAACCTGGGCACCAGAAATAGCAAAGGCAATCCCCCCTCCATGGCACACACCAAACTGAGTTGGAAATAGATTGCTGTTCCTCCATTGTCATTGGGTCAAAATCCTGGAATACCCTCCCTAACCACACTGTGGGTGTAACTACACCAGGTCGATCACACAGATTCAAGAAAGCAGCTGAACACCACCTTCTCAAGGGCAATCAGAGATGAGCAATAAATGCCAGCCTTGTCAACGATGCCCATATCCCATGAACAAATGAAAAAAGGCATCAATTTTCAAAATACTATTGCCGTAGAGTAATAGACATAGAGTTATACAGCAGAGAAACAGGCCCTTCGGCCCATCATGTCTGTGCCAGCCATCAAGCACCTAACTATTCTAATCCCATTTTCCAGCACTTGGCCCGTAGCCTTGTATGCTATGGCATTTCAAGTGCTCATCTAAATACTTCTTAAATGTTGTGCGGGTTCCTGCCTCTACCACCCCTTCAGGCAGTGCGTTCCAGATTCCAACCACCCTCTGGGTGAAAAGATTTTTCCTCAAATCCCCACTAAACCTCCTGCCCCTTACCTTAAATCTATGTCCCCTGGCTATTGTCACCTCCGCTAAGGGAAAAGGTTTCTTCCTATCTACCCTATCTATGCCCCTTATAACTTTGTATACCTCAATCAGGTCCCCCCTCAGCCTTCTCTACTTGGAGGAAAACAACCCTAGCCTATCCAGTCTCCCTTCAAAGCTGAAATGCTCCAGCCCAGGCAACATCCTGGTGAATCTCCTCTGCACCCTCTCCAGTGCAATCACATCCTTCCTATAGTATGGCAACCAGAACTGTACACAGTACTCCAGCTGTGGCCTTACCAGCATTTTATACAGCTCCATCATAATCTCCCTACTCTTATATTCTATGCCTCGACTAATAAATCTAAGTATCCCATATGCCTTCCTAACCACCTTATCTACCTGTGCTGCTGCCTTCAGTGATCTATGGACAAGAACACCAAGGTCCCTCTGACCCTCTGTGCTTCCTAGGGTCCTACCATCCATTGTATATTCCCTTGCCTTGTTCGTCCTCCCCAAATGCATCACCTCACACTCCTCAGGAGTAAATTCTATTTGCCACTGTTCCGCCCATCTTACCAGCCCATCTATATCATCCTGTAATCTAAGGCTTTCCTCCTCACTATTTACGACACCACCAATTTTCCTGTCATCTGCGAACTTACTGTTCAGACCTCCAAATTCATATCTAAATCATTAAGGTACACTACAAACAGCAAGGGTTCCAACCACCGAACCACTGGTCACAGGCTTCCATTCGCAAAAACAGCCCTCGACCATCACCCTCTGCCTCCTGCCACTAAGCCAATTTTGGATCAAATTTGCCAAATTGCCCTGGATCCCATGGGCTCTTACCTTCTTGACCAATCTCCCAAGCGGGACCTTATCAAAAGCCTTACTGAAGTCCATGTAGACTACATCAACTGCTTTACCCTCATCTACACACCTAGTCACCTCCTCGAAAAATGCAATCAAATTTGTTAGACATGATCTTCCCCTGACAAAGCCGTGCTGACTATCCTTGATTAATCACTGCCTCTCCAAGTGGAGATTAATCCTCTCCCTCAGAATTTTTTCCAATGGTTTCCCTACCACTGATGTTAGACTCACTGGCCTGTAATTTCCTGGTTTATCCCTACTACCCTTCTTGAATAATGATAGCACATTTGCTGTCCTCCAGTCCTCTGGTACCTCTCCTGTGACCAGAGAGGATTTAAAAATTTGTGTCAGAGCCCCTGCTATCTCCTCCCTTGCCTCACAAAGCAGCCTGGGATACATCTCATCCGGGCCTGAGGATTTATCCATTTTTAAGGCCTCTAAAACCACTAATCCCTCCTCCCTTTCAATGCTAATTTGTTCAAGTATATCACAATCCCCCTCCCTGATCTCTACACCTACATGGTCCTTCTCCATAGTAAACACAGATGAAAAGTAATCATTTAAAACCTCACCAATGTCCTCCGGCTCCACACACAGATTGCCATTTTGGTCCCTAATGGGCCCTACTCTTTCCCTCGTTATCCTCTTGCCCTTAATATACTTATAAAACCCCTTGGGATTTTCCTTTATCTTGCCCGCCAGTGTTTTATCACGCCCCCTCTTCGCTCTCCTAATTACTTTTTTAAGTACCCCCCCACTCCCCACACACACTTTCTATACTCCTCTAGGGTCTCAGCTGTTTTCAGCCCTCTGAATCTGCCATATGCCTCCTTTTTTTCCTTATCCGATCCTCTATATCCCTTGACAACCAGGGTATCCTGGACTTGTTAGTCCTACCCTTCACCTTTACAGGAACACGTTGGCCCTGAACTCCCACTATTTCCTTTTAGAATAACTCCCAATGGTCTGATGTAGACTTTCCTACAAGTAACTGCTCCCAGTCCACTTTGGCCAGATCCTGTTTTCTTGTATTGAAATCGGCCTTCCCCCAATTCACTAACTTTATTTCTGGTCCATCTTTGTCCTTTTCCATAACTACCTTAAATCTTACAGAGTTATGGTCACTATTCGCGAAATGCTCCCCCACTGACACTTCTACCACTTGTCCGGCTTCATTCCCAAGGATTAGGTCCAGTACTGCCCCTTCTCTTGTAGGACTTTCTACGCACTGGTTCAAAAAGCTCTCCTGGGCTGCACTTTAAGAATTTCGCCCCCTTTAAGCCTTTTGCACTAAGACTATCCCAGTTAATATTGGGTAAGTTGAAATCCTGTATTATTCTTATTGCCGATAGCCTGAAGCCAGCATTTTTCAGCAGCAAAATTCCATCTTCCTCCAGCCCAGTAAATCCTATCTCTAAAGGAAATTCCACATTTTCCAGCACTCTCCACCCTAAACACAAAGTTTGAAAAGCACCACCGCCAACACCCTTCCACCCCCTCCCCTCCCCGCCACAATCCTGAAGCAAATAACTGAACCCTCGGTATAAAACAATCCCCATTAAGGAGACATTCCAGGCTGCAGAGTAAGGCACGTGTTCTTCATCCCCACCTCCCCATTTAGCAGGAGGCTCACCCTGGGAGTATGGGAGATTATTCCTCACTGAAAAGAAAAGGCAAGCTTCAGGAAGGGAAAGGTAACTCAACGCAATCCCCACCCCGACTCCCAACCCCAAGAGATTTTCCACACATTTCCATGTTGTTGCCATTCCCCTTTCAACAATCTTCCCTGTTTGCCCTTTTCCAAATACCCTCCATCCTCCCATGCTCCTTGTCACAACTTCCATACCCGTTCCTCAAATCCTGACTCCCTGTCCATCTTCATTTTCCTTTTCCCCCTTTCCCCTTTTCTCTCCTGCTCTTCCATTCCCTCTCGCCTCACCTGTCCCTTTCTTCACTTGGGTCTATTCTTCCCATTTGCTTTCTCACTCTGCTTCACCTAAATTATGTCCAGTTGTAGCAGATCCTTCTCCTTAATTAGCAAACCCAACCATATTGAGCTGGATGTTTACCTGGTATTGATTCACGTGTTGGCTTCTTCTTAACCGGATTTTTTTTAGAGGTGACAAAGCGTATTGCTGCATGGACAAAACAAAAATACCTCGGTTAACAAATTCATCTGTTGATGTAATAACCTATTATAAATTACAAATGTGTGCGAGTGGCAACTTCACATCTCAAATTGTATCGTTACTCCCCAAGTCAGGCTCTGCCAATGGAAAAATTCATATGAAAAGGGTCAACCTGCAGTATCTGTTGATCGCACTGTTCTGGGCATTTACTGGGTTAAGTGTCTGATACATAATATTTACTGCAAAGCCCATCAGTGGTATTGTGTTGTGCCAGTGAGACTTCGCATTAAGCTCCAGTGTAACTTTTAGATAACAATGCGCTTTGTCAATTCATCTTTTCAGGTTACTCCAATATTGGACGAGAACAATGTCATTTAACCTCCCAAAACAGAAACTCAGACATCAATTTCATGAATACCATTCCTGATATTCCGAAAGCTGTAATTCTCAGCATACACAGAAATTCTATCTTACTCCAAATACTCAAATACTGAGCAGAAATTCAGGGCTGGGGATTAGGGTACATATTCCGATCACCACCTCCAATTTAGCAGGACGTCCAGCCCTGCAAATGCAAGATACAATTCCTCACTGAAATGAAAACCCTGGTTTGATAGATGGAAAGCAAACTCAAGACAACTCCCCAATGAGAGTTTGCTGTGTGTTTCCCTGTCCCACCCCCATGCCCTTCCATTCCCCCTTCAACAACCATCCCTACTCCACCAGTCACAACTTCCATACCCCTTCCTCAGCTTCCCTCTGCCTGTCCCTGCCCTCCCATTCCCTGACACTTTACTCTTTCCGCCCCACCGCCACTTCACTTGGTTCCAATTATTCCAATTGCTTTCTCACCCTGTTGCACCTGAATTGTGCTCAGTCACAGCAAACCCAACGATGTTGAGCTCGTTGTTTACCTTTTGTTGTATGTGTTGTCTTCTCCTCCATCAGTTCTGTTTTAGCGGATTCTGCATGGACATTACAAAATACCTCAGTTTAACAAAACCGCCTGCTGTTGTAAAAATCTATTCTAAATTACAAATTTGAGAGTTGCAACTTTTCATCTCAAATTGCATTGAAACTCCTCTAAGTGCTCGAAGTCCACACTTCTTTTTGAAGTTGGCAAGATGTAACTATTGGGGTGCCACAGGGTTCGGTCCTTGGGCCCCAACTATTTACAATCTATAGTAATGACTTGGATGCAGGGATAGAAGGTACTACAGCCAAATTTGCAGATGACACTAAAATAGGTGGGAAAGTAAGTCGCAATAAAGAAATAAGAAATCTACAAATGGATATGGATAGATTAGATAAATGGGCCAAAATTTGGCAGATGGATTTTAATGTGGATAAGTGTGAGGTTATCCATTTTGGTCGGAAGAATAGAAAGGCAAATTATCTAAATGGAGAGAAACTTCAGAGTGCTTCGGTACAGAGGGATCTGGGTGTCCTCGTGCATGAATCGCAGAAAACTAGTTTGCAGGTACAGCAGATGATAAGGAAGGCAAATGGAATTTTGGCATTTATTGCTAAAGGAATAGAGTATAAAAGTAGGGAAGTGTTGCTACAACTGTACAAGGCATTAGGGAGACCACCCCTGGAGTATTGCGTACAGTTTTGGTCCCCTTACTCGAGAAAGGATGTAGTTGCATTGGAGGCAGTTCAGAGGAGGTTCACTAGATTGATTCCAGAGATGGGGGGGCTTGTCTTATGAAGAGAGACTGAGCAGTTTAGGCCTTTACTCTCTAGAGTTTAGAAGAATGAGAGGAGATCTAATTGAGGTATATAAGATGATTAAGGGGATTGACAAAGTAGACATAGAGAGGATGTTTCCTCTTCTGGAGAGGGTCATAGTTTTAGGATAACCGGTAGCAGATTTAAAACAGAGATGAGGAGAAATTACTTCTCTCAAAGGGTCGTGAATCTGTGGAATTCACTCCCCCAGAGAGCGGTGGATGCCGGGACATTGGGTAAATCTAAGGAGGAGATAGACAGATTTTTAATTAGAAATGGGTTGAAGGGTTATGGAGAACAGGCAGGAAAGTAGAGTTGAGGCCAAGATGAGATTAGCCATGCTGGTATTGAATGGCGGAGCAGGCTCGAGGGGCTGAATTGCCTACTCCTGCTCCTAGTTCTTATGTTCTTATGTAAGTGCGTTCAAGAACATTTTCTAGATCAGTATGCTTCCAGCCCAACATGTTCTGGGGAATAAGGTGGGTCAAAGTGTCAGTAGGGGAACATTTTGGGGGCACTGATCATAGTATCATATGGTTTAAGTTAGCTGTGGAAAGGAGAAGGAACAATCCAGAGAAAAATAATTCACTGGGGTGGGGGTAGGCAGGCAATTTCAGTAGGGTGAGAACGTCCCAAATAACATAGAATCAAAGATCGGCAGGCAAAACTGTAACAGAATAATAGGCTGCCTTTAAAGAGGATATGGTTGGGTGCAGTTGAGGTACATTCCAAAGAGGGGAAAAGGTAGGACAAATAACGCCAGAGATCTGTGGATGGGGGAAGAGATCGAGAATAAGATGAAGCAGAAAAGGGTGAATATGACACATGTCAGGTTGATAATACAAGAGAGAACCAGGCTGAACATAGAAAATTCAGAGCAGAAGTGAAAAAGAAATAAGAGCAGCAAAGAGAGAGTATGAGAAGAGACTGGCAGCTAACATAAAAGGGAATCCAAACGTCTTTTATAGGCACATGAACAGTAAACAGGTAGTGAAAGGAGAAGTGGGGCTGATTATGGACCAAAAAGGAGACTTCTGTATTGAGGCAGAGGGCATGGCTGAGGACCTATATGCATACTTTGCATTCGTCTTTACCAAGGAAGAAGATGCTGCCAAAGTCATAGTGAAAGAGGAGGTATTTGAGATACTGGATGGGCTAAAATTTGATAAAGAGGGCGTATTAGAAAGATTGGCTGTACTTAAAATAGATAAGTTTCCAGGACTGGATCAGATGCAACCGAGGATACTGAGGGAGTAAGTGTGGAAATTGCGGAGGCACTGGCCATCATCTAGATACAGGGATGGAGAATTGCAAAAGCTCAAAAACAGAGTGTAAGGGTAAGCCTCGCAACAACAGGCCAGTCAGTTTAACCTCAGTGGTGGGAAAACTTTTCAAAACGATAATCCAGGACAAATGCAGATCAATTAAGGAAAGCCAACACAAATCTGTTAAGGGCAAATCATGCTGAATTAACTAGATTGAGTTTATTGATGAGGTAACAGAGAGGGTTGAGGAGGGTAACACAGTTGATGTGGTGTACATGGACCTCCATAAAGCATTTGAGAAAGTGCCACATAACAGGCTTGTCAGCCAAGTTAAAGCCCATGGAATTAAAGGGCGGCACCGATACAAAGATTGCTGAGTGCCACGAAACAGAGAATAGTGGTGAACAGTTATTTCTCAGACTGCAGGAGAGTACACAGTGGGGTTCCCAGGGATCAATAATAAGACCACTATTTTTCTTCATTTATATTAATGACCTTTTCTTGGGTATGTAGGGCATAATTTCAAATTTGTGAAATACTCAAAACTTCGAAGCATTGTGAACTGTAAGGAGGATTGTGATAGACCTCAACAGGACATATTCAGGCTGGTGGAATGGACAGACACGTGGCAGAAGAAAGTCAATGCAGAGAAGCGTGAAGTGATACATTTTGGCAGGCAAAAAGAGAAAATGCAAAAAAAGATACAATTCTTCAGTGGGTGCGGGAGCAGAGGCACCTGGGGGTATTTATGCACAAATTGATGAAGGTGGCAGGACAGGTTGAAAACGTGGTTAATAAGGCATAGGGGATCCTGGGCTTTATAAGCAGAGGCGTAGAGGATAAGAAAGGAGAGGGAGTGGCAATTTTGGTCAAGGAAACTATTACAGCAGCGAGGAGGGATGATATGTTGGAAGGTTCATCAAATGAGGCCATATGGATTGAGCTAAGGTGCAAAAAAGGGGCAGTTACACTGCTGGGAGTGTACTATGGACCCCCAAACAGAGGGAGATAGAAGAGCAGATATGTAGGCAAATCAGGGTAGTAATAGTAGGGGATTTTAACAACCCAACTATTAACTTGGATTGTTTTAGTGTGAAAGTATTTGAGGGAGCAAAATTCTTCAAGTGCATTCAAGAGAACTTTTTTGCCCAGTATGCAGCAAGTCCACAGGAGAGGGTGCAGTTTTAGACTTAGTTTTGGGAAATGAAGGTGGAAGGAGTGGCAGTGGGCGAGACTTTTGGTGGTAGTGATCATAATTCAGTCAGTTTTAACATAATTATGGAAAAGGACAGAGATAGAACAGGAGTTAGAATTCTCAATTGGGGCAAGGTCAATTTTACTAAACTGAGGAGTGATTTAGCCAAAGTGGACTGGAAACAGCTACTTGAAGAAAAATCAGTGTCAAAACAGTGGGAGGCATTCAAAGGGGAGATTCGAGAGGCTCATGTTCCCACAAAGAAAAAAGGTGAGACGGCCAAATCTAGAGCCCCATGGATGCCAAGGGAGCATACAGGGTACGGAGGACATTGGTAGGGTGTTGAACGAATACTTCACATCTGTCTTCATCCAAGAGAATGAGGATGTAGATATGGAACTCAGAGAGAGAGACTGTGATGTTCTTGAGCAAATTGTCAGAGGGAGTGACAAGGTATTGGAGGTTTTGGCAGGCTTAAAAGTAGACAAATCTCCAGGTCCGGACGATTTGTGTCCTAGGATGCTGTGGGAGGCGAGGATGGAGATTGCAGGGGCTCTGACCCTAATTTTTAATTCCTCTCTGGTCATGGGGGAGGTGCCAGAGGACTGGAGAACAGCTAATGTGGTCCCACTATTTAAGAAAGGTTGTAGAGATAAGCCAGGGAACTACAGACCAGTGAGTCTCACGTCAGTGGTAAGGAAACTATTGGAGAAAATTCTGAAGGAGAGAATCTATCTCCACTTGGAGAGGCAACATTTGATTAGGAATAGTCAGTATGGCTTTGTCAGAGGGAGGTCATGCCTAACAAATTTGATTGAATTTTTTGAGCATGTGACCTGTAATTGAGGGTAGTGCAGTTGATGTAGTTTACATGGTTTTCAGCAAAGCCTTTGGCAAGGTCTCACATGGGAGACTTATCAAGAAAGCAAATGCACATGGGATACAAGGTAACTTGATAAGGTGGATTCAAAATTGGCTTAGTTGTAAGAGACAGAAAGTGATGACAGACGGCTGTTTTAGTGACTGGAAGCCAGTGTCCAGTGGCGTACCACAGGGATCTGTGCTGGGTCCCCGATTGTTTGTGATTTATATAAACGACATAGATGACGATGTGGGGGGTAGGATCAGTAAGTTCGCGGATGACACAAAGATTGGCTGAGTGGTTAACAGTGAGGTTGAGTGTCTTGGGTTACAGGAAGATATAGACGGGATGGTCAAATGGGCAGAAAAGTGGCAGATGGAATTTAATCCTGAAAAGTGTGAGGTGATACACTTTGGAAGGAGTAATGTGACACGGAAGTATTTAATGAATGGCCTGACACTGGGAAGTCCCGAGGAACAAAGGGACCTTGGCGTGTTTGTCCATAGATCTCTGAAGGCAGAAGGGCAGGTTAATAGGGTGGTGAAAAAGGCATATGGGACACTTGCCTTTATCAATGAAGGCATAGATTACAAAAGCAGGGAGGTCATGTTGGAGTTGTACAGAACTTTGATGAGGCCACAGCTGGAGTACCGTGTGCAATTCTGGTCGCCATATTATAGGAAGGATGTGATTGCATTGGAGAGGGTGCAGAGGCGATTCACCAGGATGTTGCCTGGGATGGAATATTTAAGCTATGAATGGATGTTGCAGGTTCCGGGATTTAGATGTTTCAGTAAGAACAGAGAAGATGGTAAAAGAGGGGGGGGGTGTGGCATTGTTAATCAAGGAGAGTATTACAGCGACAGAAAGGACGTTTGAGGACTCATCTACTGAGGTAGTATGGGCCGAGGTTAGAAACAGGAGAGGTGAGGTCACCCTGTTGGGAGTCTTTTATAGACCTCCAAATAGTTCCAGAGATGTAGAGGAAAGGATAGCGAAGATGATTCTCGACAGGGGCGAGAGTAACAGGGTAGTTGTTATGGGGGACTTTAACTTTCCAAATATCGACTGGAAATACTATAGTTCGAGTACTTTAGATGGGTCAGTTTTTGTCCAGTGTGTGCAGGAGGGTTTTCTGACACAGTATGTAGACAGGCCAACCAGGGGCGATGCCACATTGGATTTGGTACTGGGTAATGAACCCGGCCAGGTGTTAGATTTAGATGAAGGTGAGCACTTTGGTGATAGTGATCACAATTCGGTTAGGTTTACCTTAGCGATGGGCAGGGACAGGTATATACCGCAGGGCAAAAATTATAGCTGGGGGAAAGGAAATTATGATGCGATTAGGCAAGATTTAGGATGCGTAGGATGGGGAAGGAAACTGCAGGGGATGGGAACAATCGAAATGTGGAGCTTATTCAAGGAGCAGCTACTGCGTGTCCTTGATAAGTATGTACCTGTGAGGCAGGGAGGAAGTTGTCGAGCGAGGGAGCCGTGGTTTACAAAAGAAGTTGAAGCGCTTGTCAAGAGGAAGAAGAAGGCTTATGTTCGGATGAGACGTGAAGGCTCAGTTAGGGCGCTTGAGAGTTACAAGCTAGCCAGGAAGGATCAAAAGGGAGAGCTAAGAAGAGCAAGGAGAGGACACGAGAAGTCATTGGCGGATAGGATCAAGGAAAACCCAAAGGCTTTCTATAGGTATATCAGGAATAAAAGAATGACTAGAGTTAGATTAGGGCCAATCAAGGATAGTAGTGGGAAGTTGTGTGTGGAATCAAAGGAGATAGGGGAAGTGTTAAATGAATATTTTGCGTCAGTATTTACAGTAGAGAAAGAAAATGTTGTCGAGGAGAATACTGAGATTCAGACTACTAGGCTAGATGGGATTGAGGTTCACAAGGAGGAGGTGTTAGCAATTTTGGAAAGTGTGAAAATAGATAAGTCCCCTGGGCCAGATGGGATTTATCCTAGGATTCTCTGGGAAGCCAGGGAGGAGATTGCAGAGCCTTTGTCCTTGATCTTTATGTCGTCATTGTCGACAGGAATAGTGCCGGAAGACTGGAAGATAGCAAATGTTGTCCCCTTGTTCAAGAAGGGGAGTAGAGACAGCCCTGGTAATTATAGACCTGTGAGCCTTACTTCGGTTGTGGGTAAAATGTTGGAAAAGGTTATAAGAGACAGGATTTATAATCATCTTGAAAAGAATAAGTTCATTAGCGATAGTCAGCACGGTTTTGTGAAGGGTAGCTCGTGCCTCACAAACCTTATTGAGTTTTTCAAGAAGGTGACCAAACAGGTGGATGAGGGTAAAGCAGTGGATGTGGTGTATATGGATTTCAGTAAGGCGTTTGATAAGGTTCCCCACGGTAGGCTATTGCAGAAAATACAGAAGTATGGGGTTGAAGGTGATTTAGAGCTTTGGATCAGAAATTGGCTAGCTGAAAGAAGACAGAGGGTGGTGGTTGATGGCAAATGTTCATCCTGGAGTTTAGTTACTAGTGGTGTACCGCAAGGATCTGTTTTGGGGCCACTGCTGTTTGTCATTTTTATAAATGATCTGGAAGAGGGTGTAGAAGGGTGGGTTAGTAAATTTGCGGATGACACTAAGGTCGGTGGAGTTGTGGATAGTGCCGAAGGATGTTGTAGGGTACAGAGGGACATAGATAGGCTGCAGAGCTGGGCTGAGAGATGGCAAATGGAGTTTAATGCGGAAAAGTGCGAGGTGATTCACTTTGGAAGGAGTAACAGGACTGCAGAGTACTGGGCTAATGGGAACATTCTTGGTAGTGTAGATGAACAGAGAGATCTTGGTGTCCAGGTACATAAATCCCTGAAAGTTGCTACCCAGGTTAATAGGGCTGTTAAGAAGGCATATGGTGTGTTAGCTTTTATTAGTAGGGGGATCGAGTTTCGGAGCCACGAGGTCATGCTGCAGCTGTACAAAACTCTGGTGAGGCCACACCTGGAGTATTGCGTGCAGTTCTGGTCACCGCATTATAGGAAGGATGTGGAAGCTATGGAAAGGGTGCAGAGGAGATTTACTGGGATGTTGCCTGGTATGGAGGGAAGGTCTTACGAGGAAAGGCTGAGGGACTTGAGGTTGTTTTCGTTGGAGAGAAGGAGGAGGAGAGGTGACTTAATAGAGACATATAAGATAATCAGAGGGTTAGATAGGGTGGATAGTGAGCGTCTTTTTCCTCGGATGGTGATGGCAAACACGAGGGGACATAGCTTTAAGTTGAGGGGTGATAGATATAGGACAGATGTCAGAGGTAGTTTCTTTACTCAGAGAGTAGTAGGGGTGTGGAACGCCCTGCCTGCAGCAGTAGCAGACTCGCCAACTTTAAGGGCATTTAAGTGGTCATTGGATAGACATATGGATGAAAATGGAATAGTGTAGGTCAGATGGTTTCACAGGTCGGCGCAACATCAAGGGCCGAAGGGCCTGTACTGCGCTGTAATGTTCTAAAGAGAGGTTGGATAGGCTTGGGTTGTTTTCGCTGGAGCAGAGAAGACTGAGGGGTGACTTGATCGAGGTGTACAAGATTATGAGGGGCATGGACAGGGCGGATAGGGAGCAGCTGTCCCCTTAGTTGAAGGGTCAGTTACAAGGGGACACAAGTTTAAGGTGAGGGGCAGGAGGTTTAAGGGAGATTTGAGGAAGAACATTTCTACCCAGAGGGTGGTGACGGTCTGGAATGCCCTGCCTGGGAGGGTGGTAGAGGCGGGTTGCCTCACATCCTTTAAAAAGTACCTGGATGAGCATTTGACATGTCATAACATTCAAGGCTATGGGCTAAGTGCTGGCAAATGGGATTAGGTAGACAGGTCAGGTGTCTTTAATGCATCAGTGCAGACTCGATGGGCCGAAGGGCCCCTTCTGAACTGTATTATTCTGTGATTCTGTGAAAATAAGGCAGAAAAGGAAAGCTTATATTTGACACCGAGAACTCGATACTACAGAAAGCAAAGAGGAATACAGAAAGTGGAGGGGTGAAATCAAAAAGAAAATTGAGAAAGCAAAGCGAGGGATTTAAAGAATATTGGCAAGCAAAATCAAGGTGAACCCAAAGATGTTTTATCAATACATTAAGAGGAAAGCTAAGGAGAGAACAGGGCTCATAAAAGACCAAAGAGGTACCCTATGTGTAGGAGGGGAAGATATTAGTATAGCTCTCAATGAATACTTTGCTTCTGTCTTCACAAAAGAGGGGGACGATGCAGATATTGTAGTTAATGAGGTAGAGTGTGAAGTATTGGATGTGATAAACAGAGGGATAGAGGAAGTATTAATGGGACAAGCATCCTTGAAAGTTGATAAATCACCAGGGCCAGATGAAATGTATCCTAGGCTGTTAAAAGAAGCAAGAAAGGAAATAGCAGCGGGTCTGACCATCATTTTCCAGTCCTCATTGGATACAGGTGTGGTGCCGGAGGATGGAGAATTGCTAACATTGTACCTTTGTTTAAAAAGGGAACCAAGGATAGACCGAATAATTACAGGCCAGCCAGTCTAACCTCAGTAGTGGGAAAATTATTGGAATCTATTCTGAGAGACAGGATAAATTGTCACTTAGAAAGGCACAGGTTAATCAAGGATAGTCTGCATGGATTTGTTAAGGGAAGATCTTGTTTGACGAATTTGATCGAATTTTTTGATGAAGTAACAAGCAAGATAGATGAGGGCAGATGTGGTCTACATGGATTTTAGCAAGGCTTTTGACAAGGTCCCACATGGCAGACGGTTAAAAAAATAAAATCCCATGGGATCCAGGGAAATGTAGCAAGGTGGATACAAAATTGGCTCAGTGGCAGGAAACAAAGGGTAATTGTTGATGGGTGTTTTAGCAACTGGAGGGCTGTTCCCAGTGGCGTTCCGCAGGGCTCAGTACTGGGTCCCCTGCTTTTTGTGGTATATATTAACGATTTGGACGTAAATGTAGGGGGCATGATCAAGAAGATTGCGGACAACACAAAGATTGGCCATGTGATAGATCGCGAGGAGTCGGCTGTCGGCTGCAAGAAGATATTGATGGTCTGGTCAGATGGGCAAAAAAGTGGCAAATGGAAGTCAACCCAGAGAAGTATGAGGTGATGCATTTGGGGAGATCAAACAAGGCAAAGGAATACATGATTAATGGGAAAATATTGAGAAGTGTAGAGGAAGTGAGGGACCTTGGAGTGAATGTCCACAGATCCCTGAAGGTAGCAGGACAGGTCGATAAGGTGGTTAAAAAGCCATATTTAATCCTTTCCTTTATTAGTCAAGGTCTGGAATACAAGAGCAGGGAGGTAATGCTGGAACTGTGTAACTCATTGGTTCGGCCACAACTTGAGTCCTGTGTGCAGTTCTGGTCACCTCATTACAGAAAGGATGTGATTACACTAGAGATGATACAGAGGAGATTTACAAGGATGTTGCCAGGACTGGAAAAATGCAGCTATGAAGAAAGATTGGATAGGCTGGGTTTGTTTTCCTTGGAACAGAGAAGGCTGAGGGGCAATCCGATTGAAATGTACAAAATTTTGAGGGGCCTAGATAGAGTGGAGGTGAAGGGTCTAATCACCTGAGCAGAGAGGTCAGTGACGAGGGGGCACAGATTTAAAGTGATTGGTAGAAAGGTTAGAGGGGAGATGAGAAAAAACATTTTCACCCAGAGGGTGGTGTGTGTCTGGAACTCACTGCCTGAAAGGGTATTTGAGGCAGAGACCCCCAACTCATTCAAAAGGAGTCTGGATATGTACCTCAAGTCCTGTAATCTCCAGGGCTATGGACCAAATGCTGGAAGGTGGTATTAGAATAGGTGGATCATTTTCGGCCGGCACAGACACGATGGGCCAAGTGACCTCTTTCTGTGGTTTAAACTTTCTATGATTCTATAATTCTAAAAGCAAGGACGTTTAGGTAGACATCGGTGCAGACTCGATGGGCCGAAGGGCCTCTTCTGCACTGTATTATTCTGTGATTCTGTGAAGTTATAGCAAACCTTTATGAAACACTGGTTCGGCTTCAACTGGAGAACTGGGTCCAATTCCGGGCACCACACTTTAGGAAACATGTGATGGCATTAGAGAGGGTGCAGAAAAGAGTTATAAAAATGATTCCAGGGATCTTCAGTTACGAGGATAGATTGGAGAAGCTGTGGCTGTTGTCCTTGGAGAATAGAAGGCTGAGAGGAGATTTGATAGAAGTGTTCAAAATCATGAGGGGTCTGAACAGAGTAGATAGGAGGAAGTTGTTGCAACTTGCAGAAGGGCTGAGAACCACAGCACACTGATTTGTGGTGAATGGCAAAAGATTCAAAGGCGACACGAGGAAAAACTTTTTTTTACAAAGCAAGTGGTTGGGATCTGGAATGCACTGCTCGAGAGTGTGGTAGAGGCAGATTTAATCATGTCTTTCAAAAGGGTATTGGATAATTATTTGAGCAGAAAAAAAGTTGCAGGGCTACAGGGAAAAGACGGGGTATTGGGGCTGGCTGAGTTTCCCCTTCAGAGAGCTGACACAGACACGATGGGCTGAATGGTCTCCTTCTATGCTCTAACCATTCTATGATTCTATGGTCAGGCTCTGTCAATGGGATAACTCAATTTAAAAGTATCCATTTTTACCCACAGTACCTGTTGTAGTTGTAGGTGGCACTCGGCTTGGCAGTAGATTTGATATGAAATTCCAAAGTAAAGTCACTGAGTTTTAGATAAAGTGACTGAAATATTGCAAAAGTCATTTAAACTTCCCAAAATAAGGTACAGTAGCATAATGATTATGTTACTGAACTAGTAATCCAGAGACCTACACTAATGCTCTAAAGACATGAGTTCAAAACCCACCATGGCAGCTGGGGAATTTATATTCAGTTAATTAAGTAAAAGGCTGGTATCCCTATTGGAGATGAAGAAACTACTGCATTGCCATAAAAATGGCTAATGACCTTTAGGAAGGCAATTTGCCATCCATACCTAGTCTGGTCGATATGTGACTCCAGTCCCACAGCAATGTGGTTGACTCTTACCTGCCCTCTGAAATGGCCGAGCAAGCTATAAAGAAAAGTGTGCTAAGAATAAAACGGGTCAGACCAACCAGCACCACACTAGGCACTGGAAATGGCAAAGGCTGTTGCCCTCCAAGTCACACACCATCCTGAGCTGGATCTATATCACCATTCCATCATCATCGCTGGGACAAAATCTTAGAACTCCTTCCTAACAGCATTGTTGATGGGTCTACCCCACATTGATGTCAGAGATTCGAGAGGGCAGCTCACCATCACCTTCCCAAGAACTATTAAAGATGAGCAATAAATGTCAGCCTTGTCAACGATGCCCATAACCCATGAACAAATGAAAAAATACATCAATTTTCAAAATACCATTTCTGATGCCCCAAAGGGGGCATTTCACAGCAGAGAAATTCCATCTTCCTCCAGCCCAGTAAATTCGATCCCTCAAAGAAAAGCTAGAATTCCCACCACTCTCCACCCTATGTCAAAGTCTGGATTGAGAAGACCCACTAATTTCCCCCCTTTCTAACTGAATAATTGACCCAAGGAGTAAAACAATTGCCACTGAGCAGAGGTTCAGGGCACATATTCCTCATCATCACCTCATTAATCTGGAATTCTGGCCCTGGGAATACAAGAAATTATGCCTCACTAAAACCCAGCCTTCACAATATCCAATATCTGTGTTGATTTAACTATTTATGCACCACTGTTCCAGGGTGTTTCTCTGTGAGGTAACTTAACACAACCACACCACCCACCCCCCTCCACTAAAGAGAGATTCTCATGTGCTTCCCTCTATCCTTTCCCCCTTCACCAACCTTCTGCCTCTTCCATCTGCACTCCACCTTCTATTCTCCTACTTACACCTACCTCCCCTATCTCCGAGTCCCGTCTCCATATTAATTTTCCTTTTCCCTCTCCCCCTTGGTCTCACCTCTCTCTGAACCCCTTCTCCACCTCTGTATGATTTCCCCTCTTCACTGTGGTCCAATTATCCTCCTTGCATTCTCACCCTGCTTCACCTCAATTGTGCTTAGTCACAGCAGATCTGTGATTTACATTTAATTAAATGACAATACAATTAAACCCAATAATATTGAGCTGGAGGTTTACCTGGTATTAGCTCCTCCTCAATCACTTCTACTTTAGGGTTTTTAAAGGATTTTTCTGCATGGACATTACAAATATACTGCAGTTAGCAATATGATCTGCTGTAGTAATAATCTATCACAAATTACAAATGCTTTGTGTGTAGCATTTTTCCATCTTAAATGCATTGAAACCCTCTAAATCAGGCTTTGAATGAGAAAACTCAGATTAAAAGTATTGATATTTACCTGTAGTAAGTGTGGTACCTGTAGGTGGCACTGTGTTTGCTATTAACAAGGTTGAGTGCCTGATACATAACATTTGATGTAAAGTCCATCGATGGTGCAGTGTTGTGGCAATAGATTTGGCTCCAATATAAAGGCATTAAATTTTAGATAATGATGTGATTTGCATTCCATTCTTTCAGCAAATTCCAATATTGGAAAAGTCATTTTAATTTCCCAAAACAGTGTATGGTAGCATAATTGTTGTGTTACTGGACGAGTAATCCAGATATAATATGAGTTCAAATCTCACCACACCAGCTGGAGAATTTAAATTCAGTTAATTTAATAAAAAGATACTATCACTATTGACAACCAAGAAATGTACCATGTTGCTCAATAATGTCCTTTAGGAAGGAAATCTGCCACTCTTACCCAGTCTGGCCTACATGTGACTCCAGTCCCACAGCAAAATTGTTGACACTTAACTGCCCTCGGAATGGCCCAACAAGCCATTCAGTTGCAACCAACTGCTATGAATAACTCGAATAAGAATAAAACTGGACAAACCACCCGGCATTGACTTAGCCACCAGAAACAGCAAAGGCATTCCCCCTCCAAGGCACACACCAAACTGAGTTGGAAATATATTGATATTGCTCTTTTGTGGTCGGATCAAAATCCTGAAACAGCCTCCCCAACAGCACTGTGGGTGTAACAACACCACATGGATCAGAGAGATTCAAGGAGGCAGCTCACCACCACTTTCTCACGGACAATCAGAGATTCGCAATAAATACCAGCTTTGCCAACGATGCCCATACCCATAAACAAATGGAAAAAGTCCAATTTTCAAAATACCATTCCATTGGCAGCATTTCACGGCAGAGAAATTCCATCTTCCTCCAGCCCAGTAAATTCTATCTCTAAAAGAAATGCCAGAGATCCCACCACTCTCCACTCTAAATCAAAGTCTGGATTGAGAAAACTCGCTAATTACCCTCCTTTCTAACTTAATAGATAATTGACCCAAGGAATAAAACAATTGCCACTGAGCAGATGTTCAGGGCACATATTCCTCATCATCACCTAATTAATCTGGAATTCTGGCGCTGGGAATACAAGAAATTATGCCTCACTATGAAGAAAACCCAGCCTTCACAATATCCATTATGTGTGTTGAGTTATCTATTGGTACACCACTGTTCCAGGGTGTTTCTCTGTGAGGTAACTCAACACAACCACTCCAGCACCCCTCCACTATAGAGATTCTCACATGCTTCCCTCTATCCTTTTCCCCCTTCACCAACCTTCTGCCTCTTCCATCTGCACTCCACCTTCCATTCTCCTACTTACACCTACCTCCCCTATCCCTGAGTCCCGTCTCCATATTAGTTTTCCTTTTCCCTCTCCCCCTTGGCCTCACCTCTCTCTGACCCCCTTCACCACCTCTGTATGGTTTCCCCTCTTCACTGTGGTCCAATTATCCTCCTTGCATTCTCACCCTGCTTCACCTCAATCGTGCTTAGTCACAGCAGATCTGTGACTTACATTTAATTAAATGACAATACAATTAAACCCAATAATATTGAGCTGGAGGTTTACCTGGTATTAGCTCCTCCTCAATCACTTCTACTTTAGGTTTTTTAAAGGATTTTTCTGCATGGACATTACAAAAATACTGCAGTTAGCAATATGATCTGCTGTAGTAATAATCTATCACAAATTACAAATGCTTTGTATGTAGCATTTTTCCATCTTAAATGCATTGAAACCCTCTAAATCAGGCTTTGAATGAGAAAACTCAGATTAAAAGTATTGATATTTACCTGTAGTAAGTGTGGTACCTGTAGGTGGCACTGTGTTTGCTATTAACAAGGTTGAGTGCCTGATACATAACATTTGATGTAAAGTCCATCGATGGTGCAGTGTTGTGGCAATAGATTTGGCTCCAATATAAAGGCATTAAATTTTAGACAATGATGTGATTTTTCAGTCCGTTCTTTCAGCTAACTCCAATATTGGAAAAGTCATTTTAAATTCCCAAAACAGTGTATGGTAGCATAATTGTTGTGTTACTGGACGAGTAATCCAGATATAATATGAGTTCAAATCTCACCACACCAGCTGGAGAATTTAAATTCAGTTAGTTTAATAAAAAGCTAATATCACTATTGGTGACCATGAAACAACTGGATTGTCATAACGAACCATGTTGCTCAATAATGTCCTTTAGGAAGGAAATCTGCCATTCTTACCCAGTCTGGCCTACATGTGACTCCAGTCCCACAGCAAAATTGTTGACACTTAACTACCCTTTGAAATGGCCCAACAAGCCACTCAGTTGCAACCAACCGCTATGAATGACTCTAATAAAACTGGACAAACCACCCAGCATTGACGTAGCCACCAGAAACAGCAAAGCTTCCAAGGCACACACCAAACTGAGTTGGAAATGCATTTCTGTTCCTCCATTGTCCTAGGATCAAAATCCTGAAACAGCCTCCCTAACAACACTGTGGGTGTAACAACACCACATGGATTAGAGAGATTCAAAGAGGAAGCTCACCACCACCTTTCAAGGACAATTAGAGATGAGCAATAAATGCCAGCCTTGCCAACGATGCCCATAACCCATAAACAGATGAAAAAAGACCAATTTTCAAAATACCATTCCCGATACTCCGAAGGCAGCATTTCACGGCAGAGAATTTCCATCTTGCTCCAGCCCAGTAAATTCTATCTCTCAAAGAAATGCCAGAGTTCCCACCACTCTCCACTCTAAGTCAAAGTCTGGATTGAGAAGACTCGTTAATTTCCCCCCCCCTAACTTAAT
The DNA here is from genome assembly GCF_036365525.1 of Heterodontus francisci. Taxonomy (NCBI): domain Eukaryota; kingdom Metazoa; phylum Chordata; class Chondrichthyes; order Heterodontiformes; family Heterodontidae; genus Heterodontus; species Heterodontus francisci. The sequence continues at coordinate 6,781,325 of NC_090385.1, forward strand.
AGATAATTGGCCCAAGGAATAAAGGAATTGCCACTGAGCAGACGTTCAGGACTCATATTCCTCATCATCACCTAATTAATCTGGAATTCCGGCCCTGGGAATACAAGAAATTATGCCTCACTATAAAGAAAACCCAGCCTTCACAATATCCATTATCTGTGTTGAGTTATCTATTTATACACCATTGTTCCAGGGTGTTTCTCTGTGAGGTAATTCAACGCAACCACACCAGCTCCCCTCCACTATAGAGAGATTCTCATGTGCTTCCCTCTATCCTTTCCCCCTTCACCAACCTTCTGCCTCTTCCATCTGCACTCCACCTTCCATTCTCCTACTTACACCTACCTCCCCTATCTCCGAGTCCTGTCTCCATATTAATTTTCCTTTTCCCTCTCCCCCTTGGCCTCACCTCTCTCTGACCCCCTTCACCACGTCTGTATGATTTCCTCTCTTCACTGTGGTCCAATTATCCTCCTTGCATTCTCACCCTGCTTCACCTCAATTGTGCTTAGTCACAGCAGATCTGTGACTTACATTTAATTAAATGACAATACAATTAAACCCAATGATATTGAGCTGGAGGTTTACCTGGTATTAGCTCCTCCTCAATCACTTCTACTTTAGGGGTTACACAGGGTTTTTCTGCATGGACATTACAAAAATACTGCAGTTAACAATATGATCTGCTGTAGTAATAATCTATCACAAATTACAAATGCTTTGTGTGTAGCATTTTTCCATCTTAATGCACTGAAACCCTCTAAATCAGGCTTTGAATGAGAAAACTCAGATTAAAAGTATTGATATTTACCTGCAGTAAGTGTGGTACCTGTAGGTGGCACTGTGTTTGCTATTAACAAGGTTGAGTGCCTGATACATAACATTTGATGTAAAGTCCATCGATGGTGCAGTGTTGTGGCAATAGATTTGGCTCCAATATAAAGGCATTAAATTTTAGACAATGATGTGATTTGCATTCCATTCTTTCAGCAAATTCCAATATTGGAAAAGTCATTTTAATTTCCCAAAACAGTGTATGGTAGCATAATTGTTGTGTTACTGGACGAGTAATCCAGATATAATATGAGTTCAAATCTCACCACACCAGCTGGAGAATTTAAATTCAGTTAATTTAATAAAAAGCTAATATCACTATTGGTGACCATGAAACTACTGGATTGTCATAATGAACCATGTTGCTCAACAATGTGCTTTAGGAAGGAAATCTGCCACTCTTACCCAGTCTGGCCTACATGTGACTCCAGTCCCACAGCAAAATTGTTGACACTTAACTGCCCTCGAAATGGCCCAACAACTCCATTGTCGTTGGATCAAAATTCTGAAACACCCTCCCTAACAGCACTGTGGGCTAACAACACCACATAGATTAGAGAAATTCAAGGAGACAGCTGACCACCACCTTCTCAAGAACAACTAGAGATGAGCAATAAATGTCAGCCTTGCCAACGATGCCCATAACCCATAAACAAATGAAAAAAGAATCCATTTTCAAAATGCCACTTCTGATACCCCGAGGGCAGCATATCACGGCAGAGAAATTTCATCGTCCTCCAACCCAGTAAAAAGAAATGCCACAGTTCCCGCCACTCTCCACCCTATGTCAAAGTCTGGACTGAGAAAACCCCATAATTTCCCCCTCCCTAACTTAATAGATAATTGACCCAAGGAATAAAACAATTGCCACCGAGATGTTCAGGGCATATGTTCATCAACATCACCTCATTAATCTGGAATTCTGGCCCTGGGAATGCAAGAAATTATGCCTCACTATAAAGAAAACCCAGCCTTCATAATATCCATTATCTGTGCTGAGTTGTCTATTTGTGCATCATTATTCCAGGGTGTACTCTGTGAGGTAACTCAACACAACCACCGTCCACTAAAGAGAGATTCACACGTGCTTCCCTCTATCCTTTCCCCCTTCACCACCCTTCCATCTCTACTCCACCTTCTATTCTCCTAGTTACACCTACCTCTCCTATCCCCAAGTCCGTCTGCATATTAATTTTCCTTTTCCCTTGCCCCACTGGTCCCTCCTTTCTCTGACCCCCTTCTCCACCTCTGTATGATTTCCCCTCTTCACTGTGGTCCAGTTATCCTCCTTGCCTTCTCACTCTGCTTCACCTGAATCGTGCTTAGTCACAGCAGATCTGTGATTTACATTTAATTAAATGACAATACAATTAAACCCAATAATATTGAGCTGGAGGTTTACCTGGTATTAGCTCCTCCTCAATCACTTCTATTTCAGGGGTTGTAAAGGATTTTTCTGCATGGAAATTACAAATATACTGCAGTTAACAATATGATCTGCTGTAGTAATAATCTATCACAAATTACAAATGCTTTGTGTGTAGCATTTTTCCATCTTAAATGCATTGAAACCCTCTAAATCAGGCTTTGAATGAGAAAACTCAGATTAAAAGTATTGATATTTACCTGTAGTAAGTGTGGTACCTGTAGGTGACACTGTGTTTGCTATTAACAAAGTTGAGTGCCTGATACATAACATTTGATGTAAAGTCCATCGATGGTGCAGTGTTGTGGCAATAGATTTGGCTCCAATATAAAGGCATTAAATTTTAGACAATGATGTGATTTGCATTCCATTCTTTCAGCTAACTCCAATATTGGAAAAGTCATTTTAATTTCCCAAAAACAGTGTATGGTAGCATAATTGTTGTGTTACTGGACGAGTAATCCAGATATAATATGAGTTCAAATCTCACCACACCAGCTGGAGAATTTAAATTCAGTTAATTTAATAAAAAGATACTATCACTATTGGTGACCATGAAACAACTGGATTGTCATAACGAACCATGTTGCTCAACAATGTCCTTTAGGAAGGAAATCTGCCATTCTTACCCAGTCTGGCCTACATGTGACTCCAGTCCCACAGCAAAATTGTTGACACTTAACTGCCCTTGAAATGGCCCAACAAGCCACTCAGTTGCATCAAACTGCTATGAATGACTCTAATAAAACTGGACAAACCACCCAGCATTGACCTAGCCACCAGAAACAGCAAAGACATTCAGCTTCCAAGGCACACACCAAACTGAGTTGGAAATATATTGCTGTTCCTCCATTGTCCTAGGATCAAAATTCTGAAACACCCTCACTAATAACACTGTGGGTGTAACAACACCACATGGATTAGAGAGATTCAAGGAGGCAGCTCACCACCACCTTCTCAAAGGAAGTTACATATAAGCAATAAATGCTGACCATGCCAACAATGCCCATATGCCAATGAAAAAAAGAGATCAATTTTCAAAATACTATTCTTGATACCCTGAAGGAAGCATTTCGCAGCAGAGAAACACCATCTTCCTCCAGCCCTCTAAATCCTATCCCTAAAAAAAAATTCCAGTTACAACCACTCTCCATCACAATCCACTCTCACAACACAATCCATGCACCCACCCCCACAAGAGATTTTCTACACACTTAGACATTCCATTCACCTTTCACCAAACTTTGCTGTTTCCCCTTTTCCACCTACTGTCCACCCTGCCCGCTCCCTGTCATACCTTCCACACTCGTTCCTCAAATCCGGACTCCCTGTCCATCTTCTTTTTCCCCTCTTCTCTCCTGCTCTTCCATATGCTCTCCCCTTACCCTTCCCTCTCTTTACTTGGGTCCATTCTTCCCATTTGCTTTCTCACTCTGCTTCACCATAACTGTGCCCAGTCGTAGCAGATCCGTACCTTATCCTTAATTAGCAAACACAACGATATTGAGCTGGATGTTTACCTGTAGTTGATGCACGTGTTGGCTTCTTCTTAAATGGACTGTTTTTAAAGCTTACAAAATGTATTGCTGCATGGACAAAACAAAAATACCTCAGTTAACAATTCATCTGTTGTTGTAATAACCTATTATAAATTACAAATGTTGTGCGAGTGGCAACTTCACATCTCAAATTGTATCGTTACTCCCCAAGTCAGGCTCTGCCAATGGAAAAATTCATATGAAAAGGGTCAACCTGCAGTATCTGTTGATCACACTGTTCTGGGCATTTACAGGGTTAAATGTCTGATACATAATATTTAGTGTAAAGCCCATCAGTGGTATTGTGTTGTGCCAGTGAGACAGCTACAGTGTAACATTTAGATGACAATGTGCTTTTTCAATCCATTCTTTCAGGTTACTCCAATATTGGATGAGAGCAATGTCATTTTAATCTCCCAAAACTGGAACTCAGACATCAATTTCATTCCTGATATTTCGAAAGCTGCTATTCCCGGCACAGGCAGAAATTCCATTTTATTCCAGCGCATCAAATCTCATCCATAAAATAAACCCATCATATCTCCCAACAGTCTCCACCCTAAGCAAAAAATCAGGACTGAAAACACCACAACCCCCCATCCCCATTCCCTCCACTCGCTAATAAGATATTTGACCCCAAGCAGTAAAACACTGTGCAGAAATTCAGGGCCATGGAGTAGGGTACAGTTTCCAGTCAGCATGCCCTCCCACTTAACAGAAAGTCCAACCCTGGAAATACAAGAAACAATTCCTCACTGAAATGAAAACCCCGGTTTGATCGGTGGAAAGCAAACTCAAGACAACCCCCCATGAAGAGAGTTAGCTGTGTGCTTCCCTGTCCCACCCCATGCCCTTACATTCCTCCTTCAACTTCATTCCCTGTTCCACCAGTCACAACTTCCATAACTCTTCCTCAAATTCCCTCTGCCTGTTGATCTTTCTTTTCCCTCTCCACCTTCCTCCTACTCCCATTCCCTGCCACTTTACTTTTTCAGCCCCCAACCTCACTTCACTTGGTTCCAATTATTCCAATTACTTTCTCACCCTGGTTCACCTGATTTGTGCTCCGTCACAGCAAACCCAACAATGTTGAGCTGGTTGTTTACCTTTTGTTGTATATGTTGTCTTCTTCATCAATTTTTTTGTTGTTGTTGTTGTTTCTGCATGGACATTACAAAATACCTCAGTTAACAAAATCATCTGCTGTTGTTAAAATTTATTATAAATTACAAATTTGAGGGTTATAACTTTTCATCTCAAATTGCATTAAAACTCCTCGAAGTGCTCGAAGTCCACCCTTCTTTCTGAAGTGTGTTCAGGACAATTTTCTAGATCAGTCTGCTTCCAGTCCAATATGTTCTGGGGAATAAGGTGGGTTAAGTGTCTGTAGGGGAACATTTCAGGGGCGCTAATCATAGCATCATAAGGTTTAGGTTAGCTATGGAAAAGGACAAGGAGCAATCCAGAGTTAAAAATAATTCATTAGGGGAGGCCCAATTTCAGTGGGGTGAGAACAGATCTGGCCCAAATAACTTAGAATCAAAAGATTGTCAGGCAAACTGTAACAAAATAATGGGCTGCTTTTGAAAAAGAGATGGTTCGGGTATGGTTGAGGGGGAAAGGTAGGACAAACTACGCCAGAGCTCCCCAGGTGATGAAAGAGATAGAAAATAAGATGAAACAGAAAAAGGGCGGCACAGTGGCGCAGTGGTTAGCACCGCAGCCTCACAGCTCCAGCGACCTGGGTTCAATTCTGGGTACTGCCTGTGTGGAGTTTGCAAGTTCTCCCTGTGTCTGCGTGGGTTTCCTCCGGGTGCTCCGGTTTCCTCCCACAGCCAAAAGACTTGCAAGTTGATAGGTGAATTGGCCATTATAAATTGCCACTAGTATAGGTAGGTGATAGGGGAATATAGGGACAGGTGAGGATGTGGTAGGAATATGGGATTAGTGTAGGATTAGCATAATATGGGTGGTTAATGGTCGGCACAGAGCCGGTGGGCCGAAGGGCCTGTTTCAGTGCTGTATCTCTAAATCTAAAAAAAAAAAATCTAATGATACATGTCAGGTTGATGATACAAGTGAGAACCAGGCTGAATATAGAAAATTCAAAGAGGAAGTAAAAAAGAAATGAGAGCAACGAAGAGAGAGTATGAAAAGAGACTGGCAGCTAACATAAAAGGGAATCCAAAAGTCTTCTATAGACACATGAATAGTAAACAGGTAATGAAAGAAGAATTGGGGCTGTTTAGGAACCAAAAAGGGAGTCTAAGCATGGAGGCAGAGGGCATGACTGAGGTACTAAATGAGTACTTTGCATCTGTCCTAACCAAGGAAGAAGATGCTGCCAAAGTCATAGTGAAAGAGGAGGTAGTTGAGATGCTGGATGGGCCAAAATTTGATAAAGAGGACGTATTAGAAAGGCTGGCCATACTTAAAATTGATAAGTTACCAGGACTGGATCAGAGACATCTGAGGATACTGAGGGAAGTAAGTGTGGACATTGTGGAGGCACTGGCCAAAATCTAGATACAGGGATGGTGCCAGAGGACTGGAGAATTGCAAATGTCCAAAAAAAAAGTGTAAGGATCAGCCTAGTAAATACAGGCCAGTCAGTTTAACCTCAGTGGTGGGAAACATTTTTGAAACAATAATCCAGGACAAAATTAACAGTCACTTGGACAAATGCGGATTAATTAAGGAAAACCAGCATGAATTTGTTAAGGGCAAATCATGTTTAACTAACTAGCTTGAGTTTTTTGATGAGGTAACAGAAAGGTTTAAGGAGGGTAATGCAGTTGATGTGGTGTACATGGAATTCCAAAAGGCATTTGTTAAAGTGCCACATAACAGGCTTGTCAGCAAAGTTAAAGCCCATGGAATGAAAGAGACAGTGACGGCACCGATACAAAGATTGCTGAATGATAGGAAACACAGTAATGGTGAACAGTTGTTTTTCAGACTGGAGGAGAGTATATAGTGGGGTTCCCCAGGAGTCCGCCGTAAGACCACTACTTTTCTTCATCTATATTAATGACCTTGGCTTGGGTATGCAGGGCACAATTTCAAATTTGTGAATGACACAAAACTTGTAAATATTGTGAACTGTGAGGAGGATAGTGAAAGACCTCAGGAGGACACAGGTCGGCTGGAGGAATGGAAGGACATGTGGCAGATGAAATTTGATGCAGATAAGTCTGAAATGATGTAGTTTGGTAGGAAGAAAGGGGAAATGCAAAAAGAGATACAATTCTATCGGGGGTGCGGGAGCAGAGGCAACTGAGGATATTTGTGCACCAATCGTTGAAGGTGGCAGAACAGGTTCAAAACGCATAGGGAATCCTGGGCTTTATAAATAGAGGCATAGAGTACAAAAGCAAGGAAGTTATACCGAACCTTTATAAAACACTGGTTTGGCCTGAACTAGAGAACTGAGTCCAATTTTGGGCAACAAATTTTACAAAAATGTGATGGCATTTGAGGGGGTGCAGAAAAGAATTAGGACTTTGGTGCGAGGGATTAGGGACTTCAGTTATGCAGATAGATTGGAGAAGCTGGGGCTGTTGTAATCTATGCCTCTATTTACAAAGCTGGGGGAGCGGGAGGATGCAAAGAGGCTCCAATGTGATTTGGACGTTGGGTGAGTGGGAAAATACATGGCAGATGCAGTATAACGTGGATAAATGTGAGGTTGTCCACTTTGGTTGTAAAAACAAAAAGGTAGATTATCTGAATGGTGATAGATTGGGAAAAGGGGAGGTGCAACGAGACCTGGGTGTCCTTGTACACCAGTTGCTGAATGCAAGCATTCAGGTGCAGCAAGCAGTTAGGAAGGCGAATGATATGTTGGCCTTCATTGCAAAAGGATTTGAGTACAGGAGCCAGGATGCCTTACTGCAGTTATACAGGGCCTTGGAGAGACCACATCTGGAGTATTGCGTGCAGTTTTGGCCTCCTTATCTGAGGAAGGATGTTCTTGCCATGGAAGGACTGCAAAGAAGATTTACTAGGCTAATTCCTGGGATGGCAGGATTGACTAGGCCTATATTCACTAGAGTTTAGAAGAATGAGAGGGGATCTCACGGAAACCTATAAAATTCTAACTGGACTAGACAGGCCAGATGCAGGGAGGATGTTCCCAATGGTTGGGGAGTCCAGAACCAGGGGTCACAGTCTCAGGATATGGGGTATGCCATTTAGAACTAAGATGAGGAGAAATTTCTTCACTCAGAGGGTGGTGAACCTGTGGAATTCTCTACTGCAGAACGCAGTGGAGGCCAAGTCAGTAAATATATTCAAGAAGGAGATAGATATGTTTCTTAATGCCAAAGGGATCAAGGGATATGGGAGAAAGCGAGAACAGGGTACTGAATTAGACGATCAGCCATGATCTTTTTTGAATGGCGAAGCAGGCCTGAAGGGCTGAATAGCCTACTCCTGCTCCTATTTTCTATGTTTTTCTTGGAGAATAGAAGGCTGAAAGGAGATTTGATAGAAGTGTTCAAAATCATGAGGGGTCTGAACAGCATAGATAGGGAGAAGCTCTTCCAATTGGCAGAAGGGCCACGAAGCAGAGTACACTGAGTTATGGTAAATGGCAAATGAATCAAAGGCAACGTGAGGAAAAACTTATTTTATGCAGTGAGTGGTTAGGATCTGGAATGCACTGCTCGAGAGTATGGTGGAGGCAGATTTAATTGTACCTTTCAAAAGGGAATTGGTTAATTATTTGAACAGAACAAAGTTGCAGGGCTATAGGGAAAAGACGGGGTATTGGGGCTAGCTGAGTTGCCCCTGCAGAGAGCTGGCACAGACACAATGGGCTGAATAGCCTCCTTCTGTGTTCGAACCACGCTATGATGATATGAAATCAGACGACCGAGGACCCAGAAAAGCCGCCTGGAAGTACTAGGCGGCTGCCGATTGCCCTGGGGGGTGGGCCCTGATAATTGAGCACACCCTTGCCTCGCTGGGGCCTGATCGATTACCCTCGGTGAGGCAAACCAAAACTTACCTGGACTCCTGCCTCCTTGTCTTCAGCTGGACTGCAGTCCCAGCAGTGCCACCGTTAGCAGAGCTAACCCTTTGTAGTCTGGCTTTAACGTTGAAAGCATAAGCTTTAATTGTTCCGAGTAGGAACTTCCACCTGCTTGAAGGAGGAAGTCCCGCCTCATTGAGCTGCTGGCCAATCAGCGGGTCGGCAGCTCTTAGTCCCAGCAGTGCCACCGTGAGCTGGTACCCGTCCGCCCAACTTGACATCCCGGCCTGTGTCATTGTTCGAGTCTGTGTGAATGTTGGAAGCTTCCATGAATGAAATGAATGTCCTTGGGATGTGCAGCTTGTGTTCTGCAGAGCTAACTGTCATTAACCCTTTGTAGTCTGGCTTTAACGTTGAAAGCATAAGTCTGTTACTTGTTCTTTTTTTTATACGTGGATATTTCTATGGGAACCTTGAGTCATGTTTTGGGTGTGAACTAGTTGAACCTGTGTGTGTTCCTTGGGATTGGGACAGGAAGTTTCAGACAGATTTTGTTCTGGTACTTTGAATTCATAACCCACTACAGGAATCAATGTTTCTAAGTTGTTTGGAATTGAGTAAGTGTGAAAGTGATGAGTATGTTCATTTCAATTTAAGATTGTGCACCCAGAAATGGGATATAAAATTGAATTATATTTTCAATTAAAGTTTTTATTTTAAAAGTTGGTTTTGCAACTGTGAAAAGGCAATGAATAATTCTGTAAGAGATAAACTTCAGCCTTGAACGTCTGAAGATGTCTGGCAGAATCCAATTTGAAGTATAATACACTGCTTTAATTGGAGTTCCAGTTTAAAATCTGTTCTTGTTTTTTTTTGCAGTTTAAATTGAAGTCTTACTGTTTTTAAGTAGCAAATGTCAGGAATTGGATATTGGTTTAAGGGAGAGAAGGATGAACAAAGGAGATATGGGAAAGATTCGAATGTTTCAAATTTGTTCAAGAAGCTGGTGTTAAAACTTTTGTTTTAGGAATGTTAAAATTTTTTTTTTCAGTTTTTAGTTTTATTACAGTCATTTGAAAAGGTGCCTGAAGAAAGAACAAGAAAAAAATAACATAATGTACCTTTTCTTTAAAAAAAAGCACATGCTATTCTGTTCTGTGTGTAGTTCATACGAATTATTAGTTGATAAGTCTAAATTAAGTTTGTACTATTAAGGTTAACTAACCTGTGAAGTTGAGAAAAACTGGAATTTCGTTGGTAGCCACAATGAACTTTCAAGTTCATTATGTCAAGCTTTGAAGGAGTCTTTAATTCCGGACATAAGTCTCGCTGATATAATATTGGCAGTTTTGAATTTTAAATGTTTATTGCCATGAATTGGAATTTGGAATCATCTTTGTTGTATCAAAAAAAAATCCTTGAGTTAGAAACCTCTTACAAAAGATGCTAAAAGTTTGGAAACAATTGGAGTTTAATCTAAAATGCTGTCTTTGCTAATGGAGATGCTTTCCTTCGAAGTTGATAATGTTACTAATGATTTTGTTGTTTTAAACCCCTAAGGATACCAAAAGAATTGGGGAAAAAAATTTAAAATGGAGTTTCGTTCTTTTTCAATTGGGAAAATTTTTTCTAAAAAGTTACGTAAAGTGACGCATCTGAGAACGTTTGGCTCCGCCCCCTTGGAGACAAGCAAAGAAATTAACCCTGCTGCAGCTGTTGTTTTTTCCATTTAATTCACCACACAATTTTTGATTTGCTGAGAGTAAAAAAGAATATATATTGGACATTATCAAATTTTAAACTTCTAAATTGACAGATATAATGGGACAAATTAACCCATTGCACTCAGAGGCAGAGCCACAATGGATTCTTTGTGTTTTTTTTTAAGCAGGTGACAATAGTTTCCAAGGCCACACTCGGAGTGAGATAAGGCATCCTCGGAAAAGTACAAGCATTGAGATAAGATGAGACTCTTTCGATGTATTAACTGCGTACATGCAGAAGGTTAGCAACCATCACAAAACGATCCTGGTTGGTTAAGAAAGACATCCTTTAGTACAACACTGATCACTGGTTGGTATGAGGGGAGGGTTAACTGTGAAGGATAAATTGAATCCTGACTTTGCCACTATGTGGCAGAGAATTTGAACAACAAGAAGAAGCTACGAGAGAGAGAGCCAAAAGCTTGAAGACCACAAGCTGCAAGAAAGAGTTGTGCGGTCCGTTGTCCAGTCTTTAATATGGATGAGACTGTTAATTACAGAGTTTGTGACTATGGTTTATCTGTGAATTTAACAAACTTGTCCTTACCTGTATCTCAATAAAGTCAATGCACAACAAGCTGTTTGCTGCCAAGTCTGTTCCCACTTTAGAAGGGAGTTTAAAACACCCTTATCTTATCAAAAATCTTTGAGATTATATAAAGCAAGATGCAAAGCCCAACAAAGGTACTGTGTTGTGGCAACAGATTTGATATTAATTTCCAATGCAAAGACAGATTTTTAGATAATGTACTTTTTCAATCCACTCTTGAGGTAACTCCAATATTGTAAAGGTCATTTAAACTTCCCAAAATAAGGTACAGCAGCATAATGATTATGTTACTTGTTACAACCAGGTGAGCAATGTCTAGGAGCCTTTGGCTGTCTTTACCTGGCCTTACTGTAACAGGGTTTTATTTTTAAATACACTGCCTTTTGAGCTCCCCTTTTTGTGAATCCTTGTTCACAGTTTCCAATTATCAGGCAAATAACTGAGCACAAACAGGCTTTCTTTGGTTTAAAGCAGAAAGAGGAAATTTATTAAAACAAAACTTAAACTCTAATACGGTTCACGCCTACGGATATACGACACACACATGCTAGTATGCACCAGCGATATAAACATGCAAAATAGGGATAGAAAAGATCAGAAGAAAAGATAAGTAGAACAGTTTGAGGCAATATCTTGTTCCTCTTTCTCGAGCTCGCTGTAGTCCTTGATTGGAGTTATATTCTTGCATTTCATTGGGGCCCAGTAATCTTCTTAAATTTTTGTTCACATGGCAAACCTTTCTCTCTTTGAGTTTCACGTGTCTTCAATGGTTTCAGTTCCCTGAGAGATGAGCAGGCAGACAGGCAGGAGAGGAGATGTTCTTGCTTCAGTTCCAGGAGCACACAGCATTCTCTCAGACAATTCCTTTGTTTGGGAGTTCAAATTCAAAAAACCTCCCAGGTTGCCCTGCAGGTTAGTCATGTGACTAGTTCCTTGTATGGAACAGTCTCCTCAACTTCCTTGATTAGAAGTTAAAATTCAAAAACTCCAGTCAGCCAGTCATGTGTCCAAAACCGGTCTGACCACTTCTGTGTATTGTAGAAGCATAGAAACACAGAAAATAGGAAGAGCAGGACATTCAGCCCTTCGAGCCTGCTCCACCATTCATTATGATCATGGCTGATCATCCAACTCAGTAACCTGTTCCCGTTTACCCTCATATCCTTTGATCCCTTTCGCCCCAACAGCTATATCTAACTATAATAAAAACAAGAAATGCTGGAACCACTCAGCAGGTCTGGCAGCATCTGTGAAAAGAGAAGCAGAGTTAACGTTTCGGGTCAGTGACCCTTCCTCGGAACTCCCCACCATTGGGAACATCTACCCTGTCAAGTCCTGTTAGATTTTTATAAGTTTCTATGAGATCCCGCCTCACTCTTCTGAACTCCAGCGAAAATAATCCTAACTGACTCAATCTCTCCTCTTACGTCAGTCCCGCCATCCCAGGAATCAGTGTGGTAAACCTTCGCTGCACTCCCTCTATAGCAAGAACATCCTTCCTCAGATCTTCTTCTTTGGCCTCCTTGTCTCGAGAGACAATGGGTAAGCGCCTGGAGGTGGTCAGTGGTTTGTGAAGCAGCGCCTGGAGTGGCTATAAAGGCCAATTCTAGAGTGACAGACTCTTCCACAGGTGCTGCAGAAAAATTGGTTGTCGGGGCTGTTACACAGTTGGCTCTCTCCTTGCGCTTCTGTCTTTTTTCCTGCCAACTGCTAAGTCTCTTCGACTCGCCACGCTTTAGCCCCACCTTTATGGTTGCCCGCCAGCTCTGGCGATCGCTGGCAACTGACTCCCATGATTTGTGATCAATATCACAGGACTTTATGTCGCGTTTGCAGATGTCTTTAAAGCGGAGTCGTGGACGGCCGGTGGGTCTGGTACCAGTGATGAGCTCGATGTACAATGTGTCCTTGGGGATCCTGCCATCTTCCATGCGGCTCACATGGCCAAGCCATCTCAGGCACCGCTGGCTTAGTAGGGTGTACATGCTGGGGATGTTGGCCGCCTCGAGGACTTCTGTGTTGGAGATATGGTCCTGCCACCTGATGCCAAGGATTCTCTGGAGGCAGCGAAGATGGAATGAATTGAGACGTTGCTCTTGGCTGACGTACGTTGTCCAGACCTCGCTGCCGTAGAGCCAGGTACTGAGGACACAGGCTTGATACACTTGGACTTTTGTGATAAAGAGGCCAAAACTGCACACAATATTCCAGGTGTGGCCTCACCAAGGCCCTGTATAATTGCAGCAAGACATCCCTGCTCCTGTACTCAAATCCTCTCGCTATGAAGACCAACATACCATTTGCCTTTTTTACCGCCTGTTGCACCTGCATGCTTACCTTCAGCGACTGGTGTACGAGAACACCCAGGTCTCGTTGCATATTCCCCTCTCTCAGTTTATAGCCATTCAGATAATAATCTGCCTTCCTGTTTTTGCTACCAAAGTGGATAACTTCACATTTATCCACATTATATTGCATCTGCCATGCATTTGCCCACTCACTTAACTTGTCCAAATCACCCTGAAGCCTCTCTGCATCCTCCTCACAACTCACCCTCCCATCCAGTTTTGTGTCATCTGCAAATCTGGAGATATTACATTTAGTTCCCTCAAATAAATCATTAATATATGTTGAACCCCACTAGTCACTGCCTGCCATTCGGAAAAAGACCCCTTTATTCCAACTCTTTGTTTGCTGTCTGCCACCCAATTTTCTATCCTTCGTAATACACTATCCCCAATCCCATGTGCTTTAATTTTACACGCTAATCTCTTATGTGGGACTTTGTCGAAAGCCTTCTGAAAGTCCAAATAAACCACATCCACTGGCTCCCCCTCATCAATTCTACTAGTTACATCCTCGAAGAAATCCAGTAGATTTGTCAAGCATGATTTCCCTTACGTAAACCCATGCTGACTCTGTCTGATTCTACCACTGTTCTCTAATTGCTCTGCTATAAAATCTTTGATAATGGACTCTAGACTTTTCCCCACTACTGACGTCAGGCTGACTGGTCTATAATTCCCTGTTTTCTCTCTACCTCCCTTTTTAAATAGTGTGGTTACAATAGCTACCCTCCAATCCATAGGAACTTTTACAGACTATAGAATCTTGGAAGATGACCACCAATGCATCCACGATTTCTAGGGCCACTTCCTTAAGTACTCTGGGATGTAGATTATCAGGCCCTGGGTATTTATCGGCCTTCAATCCTATCAATTTCCCCAACACCATTTTTCTACTAATATTGATTTCTTTCAGTTCCTCTCTCTCACTAAACCCTGTGTTCCCAACATTTCTGGTATGATATTTGTGTCCTCCTTTGTGAAGACAGAACCAAAGTATGCATTTAGTTGGTCAGCCGTTTCTTTGTTCCCCATAATAAATTCCCCTGTTTCTGACTGTAAGGGACCTACATTTGTCTTCACCAATCTTTTTCTCTTCGCATACCAATAGAAACTTTTACAGTCAGTTTTTATGTTCCCCACAAGCTTACTTCCATACCCTATTTTCCCCTTCTTAATCAATCCCTTGGTCCTCCTTTGCTGAATTCTAAACTGCTCCCAATCCTCAGGTCTGTTGTTTTTCCTTGCAAATTTGTATGCCTCTTCCTTGGATCTAATGCTATCTCTAATTTCCCTTGTAAGCCATGTAAACCTTTCCTGTTTTACTTTTGCACCAGTCAGGAATAAACAATTGTTGCAGTTCATCCATGCACTCTTTGAATGCTTGCCATTGCCTATCCATCGTCATCCCTTTAAGTAACGTTCCCCAATCCATCATAGCCAACTCGTGCCTCATACCTTCGTAGTTTCCTTTATTAAGATTCAGGTCCCTAGTCTCAGAATCAACAATGTCACTCTCCATCTTGATGAAGAATTCGATCATATTATGGTCACTCATCCCCAAGGGGTTTCGCATAACTAGATTGTCAATTATTCCTCTTTCATTACACAATACCCAGTCTAGGATGACCTGTTCTCTGGTTGGTTCCTCAGCGTATTGTCCAGAAAACCATCCCGTATACACTCCATGAATTCCTCCTCTACAGTATTGTGACTAATTTGATTTGCCCAATCTATATGCAGATTAAATTCACCCATAATTACAGATGTTCCTTTATCGCATGCATCTCTAATTTCCTGTTTAATGGCATTCCCAACATCACCAGTGCAGTTTGGGGGTCTATATACAACCCCCACCAACGTTTTTTGCCCCTTAGTGTTTCTCAGCTCTACCCACACAGATTCCACATCGTCAGAGCTAATATCCTTCCTCACTATTGCGTTAATTTCCTCTTTAACCAGCAATGCAACTCCACCGCCTTTTACATTTTGTCTGTCCTTCCTAAATACTGATTACCCCTGGATGTTCATTCCCCATCCCTAGTCACCTTGCAGCCATGTCTCCCTAATCCCGACTATATCATTCCCGTTTACATCTATTTGCGCGATTAATTCATCCACTTTATTGCGAATGCTCTGCGCGTTAAGGCACAAAGCCTTAAGGCTTGTCTTTTTAGCATTACTTGTCCCCTTCCCACTATTTTTCATTGTGGCCCTGTTTGATTCTGGCCCTTGATTTCTCTGCCTATCACTTTTCTTATTCCCCTTACTGTCTTTTGTTCTTGTCTTTGATCCCCCCTCCTCTGACTCCTTGCAAATGTTCCCGTCCGCCTGTCATTTTAGTTTAAACCCTCCCCAACCACTATAGCAAATACTCCCCCTCGGACATCAGTCCCGGTCCTGCCTAAGTGTAACCCATCCAGTTTGTACTGGTCCCACCTCCCCAGAACCGGTCCCAATGTCCCAGGAATCTAAATCCCTCCCCCTCACACCATCTCTTAAGCCATATGTTCATCCGATATATCCTGCTATTTCTACTCTGACTAGCACGTGGCACTGGTGGTAATCCTGAGATCCTTTGAGGTCCTACTTTTCAATTTACTTCCTAACTCCCTATATTCTGCTTTTAGGACCTCATCCTTCTTTTTACCTATGTCGTTTGTACCAATGTGTACCACGACCACTGGCTGTTCACCCACCCCCTTCAGAATGTCCTGTAACCACTCTGAGACATCCTAGACCCTAGCACCAGGGAGACAACATACCATCCTGGAGTCTAGTTTGCAGCCACAGAAACGCCTATCTATTCCCTTTACTATTGAATCCCCAAGAACTATTGCATTCTTACAGAAGCAGTTGCTGGATCCCCATTGTTTCAACATTGGAAATGTCTTTCCGGTCAGGGCTTGCAATTTTAAGTTTTAATGTTCATGTGGCGAAATAATGTGTGCCTCAGTCTTGGCAGGTGGGGTTTGCCTGACATAATGAACTAGTAATCTAGAGACCTGCACTAATGATCTAGAGACATGAGCTCAAAACCCACCATGGCAGCTGGGGAATTTAAATTCAGTTAATTAAATAAAATACTAATATCCCTACTGGAGACAAAGAAAGTATTGCATTGCCATAAAAACCCATCTAGTTCACTCATGGCTGACTTTAGGAAGGAAATTTTCCGTCCTTACCTGGTTTGGTCTATATGTGACTCCAGTCCCACAGCAGTGTGGTTGACATTTAACTGCCCTCTGAAATGGCCGGGCAAGCCAGTCAGTTGTTGCAAACTGCTATGAAAAAGTCAAGTCAGAATAAAACGGGTCAGACCAACCAGCACCAACCGAGGCACTGTAAATGGTAAAGGCTGTTGCCCTCCAAGTCACACACCATCCTGAGTTGGATCTATATCACCATTCCATCATCATCGCTGTATCAAAATCTTAGAACTCCTTCCTAACAGCATTGATGATGGGTCTACACCACATGGATGTCAGAGATTCAAGGAGGCAGCTCACCACCACCACCTCAAGAATAATTAAAGATGAGCAACAAATGCCAGCCTTGCTCACGATGCCCACAACCCATAAACAAATGAAAAAAAGACATCAATTTTCAAAATATCCTTCCCGATACCCTGAAGGCAGCATTTCATGGCAGAGAAATTCCATTGTCCTCCAGCCCAGCAAATCCTATCTCTCAACGAAATGCCAGAGTTCCCACCACTCTCCACCCTATGTCAAAGTCTGGATTGAGAAGAACCCCTAATTTTGCCCCCTCCCTAATTTGTCAGATAATTGACCTGAGGAATAAAACAATTGACACTGAGCAGAAATGAAGGGCAGATATTCCTCATCATCACCTCATTAATCTGGAATTCGAGCCCTGGGAACAGGAGAAATTATTCCTCACTCTCACAATATCCCATTACATAAGTTGAGTTATCTATTTGTGCACCATTGTTCCAGGGCGTTTCTCTGTGAGGTAACTCAAAACAACGAACCACCCCTCCCCAACCCCCCAAAGAGAGACTTCCACATGCTTCCCTCTATCCTTGACCCCTTCACCAACATCCCACCTCTTTCATCTACACTCCACCTAGTTACACCTACGTCCCGTATCCCCAAGTCCTGTCTCCTGAACAAGTTTCCATTCGCATCACCCCCTTGGTTTCTCAACCTCCGAACCCATTCTCTGCCTCTGTACGGGTTCCCCCTCTTCACTTTGGTCTAATTATCCTCTTTGCCTTCTCACCCTGAAGGCACTGGATACTGCAAAGGCGATGGGCCCTGACAACATTCTGACATTGAAGACTAGTGCTCCAGAACTAACTGTGCCCCTAACCAAGCTGTTCCAGTACAGCTATAACACTGGCATCTACCCGGCAATGTGGCAAATTGCCCAGGTATGTCCTGTCCACAAGAAGCAGGACAAATCCAACCTGGCCAATTATCACCCTATCAGTCTACTCTCAATCATCAGCTAAGTTATGGAAGATGTCGTCAATAGTGCTATCAAGCTGCACTTGCTCAGCAACAACCTGCTCACTGATGCTCAGTTTGGGTTCCACCAGGGCCACTCAGCCCCAGACCTCATTACAGCCTCGGTCCAAATTGGACAAAAGATCTGAACTCCAGAGGTGAGGTGAGAGTGACTGCCCTTGATATCAAGGCAGCATTTGACCATGTATGGCATCAAGGAGCCCTAGAGTCAGTGGGAATCAGGGGGAAAAGTCTCTACTGTTTGCAGTCATACCTAGCACAAAAGAAGATGGTTGTAGTTGTTTGGGGGTCTATCACCTCAGTACTATGATATCACTGCAGGAGTTCCTCAGGGTAGTGTCCTAGGCCCAACCACCTTCAGCTGCTTCATCAATGTACTTCCCTCCATCATAAGGTCAGAAGTGCAGATGTTCGCTGTACAATGTTCAGCACCATTCATGACTCCTCAGATACTGAAGTTGTTTGTGTCTAGATGCAGCAAGACCTGGACAACGTCCCGGCTTGGGCTGATAAGTGACAAGTAATATTCGCATATGTAGCATTATCATTGCTGAATCCCCCACCATTAACATCCTGGGGGTTACCATTGACCAGAAATTGAACTGGACCAGCCACATAAATGCTGTGGCTACAAGAGCAGATCAGAGGCTCGAAATTCTGCGGCAAGTAACTCACTTCCTGTCGCTCCAAAGCCTGTCCACCATCTGCAGGGCACAAGTCAGGAGTCTGATGGAATATTATCCACTTGTCAGGATGGGTGCAGCTCCAACAATGCTCAAGAAGCTCGACATCATCAAGGACAAAGCAGCCAGCTTGATTGGCACCCCATCCATCACATTCAACATTCACTCCTTTCACCACCAACGCACAGTGGCAGTATCTACAAGATGCACTGCAGCAACTCACCAAGGCTCCTTAGACAGCATCTTACAAACCCGCGACCTCTACCACTGAGAAGGACAAGGGCAGCAGATGCATGGGAACCCCACCACCTGCAAGTTCCCCTCCAAGCCACATACTATTCTGACTTGGAACTATATCACCATTCCTTCACTGTCGCTGGATCAAAATCCTGAAACTCCCTTCCTAACAGCACTGTTGGTGTATCTGCACACCAAGGACTGCAGTGGTTCAAGAAGGTAGCTCACCACCACCTTCTCCAGGACAATTAGGCTTAGGAAATAAATGCTGGCCTCACCAGCGATGCCCACATCCCATGAATCAATAAATAAACCCTACTTCACCTTAACCATGTTTAGTCACAGCAGAACTGCGAACTTCCATTTAATTAGCAAACCCAATAATATTGAGCTGGAGATTTTTTGCCTAGTATTAGCTTCTCCTCAATCAATTCTACTTTAGGGGTTGTAAAGGGTTTTACTGCATGGACATTACAAATATATTGCAGTTAACAAAATGATCTGCCACAGTAATAATCTATTACAAATTACAAATGCTTTATGTGTAGCATCTTTCCATCTTAAATCCTAAATCAGACTCGGTGACAATGGGAAACTCATTTTAAAAGTATTGATATTTACCTGTAGCACCTCTGGTACCTGTAAGTGACACTGTGTTTGGTATTTACAAAGTTGAGTGCCTGATACATAACATTTGATATCAAATCCATCAATGGTGCAGTGTTGTGGCAATAGATTTGGCTCCAAAATAAAGACATTAAATTTTAGTTTATGACATACATTTTCATTCCATTCTTCCAACTAACTCCAATTTTGGAAAAGTAATTTTAAATTCCCGAGTATGGTAGCATAATTGTTTTGTTACTGGACTAGTAACTAGTTACTGGACTAGGAATAAATGGGTCTTTTTCCGGGTGGCAGGCAGTGACTAGTGGGGTACTGCAGGGATCAGTGCTTGGGCCCCAGCTATTCACAATATATATTAATGACTTGGGTGAGGGAACTAACTGTAACATTTCCAAGTTTGCAGACGACACAAAGCTGGGGGGTAATGTGAACTGTGAGGAGGATGCAAAGAGACTCCAATGTGATTTGGACAAGTTGGGTGAGTGGGCAAATGCATGGCAGATGCAGTATAACGTGGATAAATGTGAAGTTATCCATTTTGGTTGTAAAAACAGAAAGGCAGATTATTATCTGAATGGCGATAGATTGGGAAAGGGGGAGGTGGAACGAGACCTGGGTGTCCTTGTACACCGGTCGCTGAAAGCAAGCATTCAGGTGCAGCAAGCAGTTAGGAAGGCGAATGGTATGTTGGCCTTCATTGCAAAAGGATTTGAGTACAGGAGGAAGGATGTCTTACTGCAGTTATACAGGGCCTTGGTGAGACCACATCTGGAGTATTGTGTGAAGTTTTGGTCTCCTTATGTGAGGAAGGATGTTCTTGCCATGGAGGGAGTGCAAAGAAGATTTATTAGGCTGATTCCTGGGATGGCAGGATTGACGTATGAGGAGAGATTGGGTCGACTAGGCCTTTATTCACTAGAGTTTAGAAGAATGAGAGGGGATCTCCTAGAAAACTATAAAATTCTAACTGGACTAGACAGGCCAGATGCAGGGAGGATGTTCCCGATGGCTGGGGAGTCCAGAACCAGGGGTCACAGTCTCAGGATATGGGGTATGCCATTTAGAACTAAGATGAGGAGAAATTTCTTCATTCAGAGGGTGGTGAACCTGTGAAATTCTCTACTGCAGAAGGCAGTGGAGGCCAAGTCAGTAAATATATTCAAGAAGGAGATAGATATGTTTCTTAATGCCAAAGGGATCAAGGGATATGGGAGAAAGTGGGAACAGGGTACTGAATTAGACGATCAGCCACGATTCTTTTTTGAATGGCGAAGCAGGCCTGAAGGGCTGAATGGCCTACTCCTGCTCCTATTTCCCATGTTTCTATGTTAATCCAGATATACGAATTCAAATCTCAACACACCAACCGGAGAATTTAAATTCAGTCAATTTAATAAAAAACTACTATCACTATTGGTGACCATGAAACTACTGGATTGTCATAACGAACCATGTTGCTCAATAATGTCCTTTAGGAAGGAAATCTGCCACTCTTACCCAGACTAGCCTACATGTGACTCCAGTCCCACAGCAAAGTTGTTGACACTTAACTGCCCTCGAAATGGCCCAGTAAGCAACTCAGTTGCATCAAATTGCTATGAATAACTCTAATAAGAATAAAACAGGACAGACCACCCAGTGTCAATGTAGCCACCAGAAACATTCCCCTATCCAAGACACACACCATACTGAGTTGGAAATATATTGCTTTTCCTCCATTGTCGTTGGGTCGAAATTCTGAAACACGCTCCCTAACAGCACTGTGGGTGTAACAACACCACATCGAATACAGATTTCAAGGAGGCAGCTCACCACCACATTCTCAACGGAAAATACAGATGAGCAAGAAATGCCAACTTTGCCAATAATGCCCATATACCAAGAACGAATGAAAAAAGACATCAATTTTCAAGATACTGTTCCCGATACCCCGAAGCCAGCATTTCACAGCAGAAAAACTCCATCTTCCTCCAGCCCAGTAAATCCTATCCCTAAAAGAAATTCCACAGTTCCCACCACTGAGCCCAAAGTCTGAACTGCGAAGCACGACGGCACCCCAACCCCATCCTCAATCAGATAACTGGCCCCTAGGAATAAAACAATCCCTATTAAGGAGAAATTCCAGGCGGCAGACTACGTCACATGTTCCTCAACGCACCTCCCCATTAAGCAGGAGGCTGGTCCCTGGATTATGAGAAATTATTCCTCACTGAGAAGAAAAGGCAAGCTTCAGGAAGGGAAACGTAACTCAGCACAATCGCCACCCCCAAGAGATTTTCTACACACTTCCACGTTCCATTCACCTTTCACCTATCTTCCCTGTTTCCCTTTTTCCACCTATCCTCCACTCTTCTACGCATCTTGTCACATCTTCCATGCCCGTTCTTCAAGTCCTGACTCCATCTATCTTCCTTTTACTTTTCCCCTTTTCACCACTTCTCGCCTGCTCTCACATTCCCTCTCCCCTCACCCTTTCCTCTCTTCACTTGGATCCATTATTCCCATTTGCTTTCTCACTCTGCTTCACCTAAATTGTGTCCAGTCGTAGCAGATCTGTACCTTATCCTTAATGAGTAAACCCAACGATGTTGAGTTGGATGTTTACCTGGAATTGATGCACGTGTTGGCTTCTTTTTTTTAGAGGTGACAAAGCGTATTGCTGCATGGACAACACAAACATACCTTGGTTAACAAATTCATCTGTTGATGTAATAACCTATTATAAATTACAAATGTTGTGCGAGTGGCAACTTCACATCTCAAATTGTATCGTTACTCCCCAAGTCAGGCTCTGCCAATGGAAAAATTCATATGAAAAGGGTCAACCTGCAGTATCAGTTGTATCTGTTGATCGCACTGTTCTGGGCATTTACAGGGTTAAATGCCTGATACATAATATTAAATGTAAAGCCCATGAGTGGTATTGTGTTGTGCCAGCGAGACTTGGCATTAAGCTCCAGTGTAACTTTTAGATAACAATGCACTTTGTCAATTCATTTTTTCAGGTTACTCCAATATTGGATGAGAACAACAAACATTTAACCCCCCAAAACAGAAACTCAGACATCAATTTCATAAATACCATTCCTGATATTCGCAAAACTGTAATTCCAGGCATAGACAGAAATTCCATCTTACTCCAGCGCAGTAAATCTCATCCGAAAAATTATCTCAGCATATCTTCCCCCACTCTCCAATCCAAGCACAAAATTAGGACTGACAACTCCTGCCCCAATTCCCCTCTCACCCTCCCTTATGAATAGGATATTTGACCACTCGGAATAAAACACTGAGCAGAAATTCAAGGCTGTGGAGGACGGTACATATTCCAATCACCATGCCCTCCTATATAGCAGGAAGTCCGGCCCTGGAACGACAAGAAACAATTCCTCACTGAAATGACAACCCTGGTTTGATCGATGGAAAGCAAACTTAACACAAGCTGCCACAAAGAGAGTTTGCTGTCTGTTTCCCTGTCCCAGCCCATGCCCTTCCCATTCCCCCTTAAACAACTTTCCCTGTTCCACCAGTCACAACATCCAGACGACCATGCCAACATCAGAATTAGGAGCAGGAGTAGGCCATTCGGCCCATTAGTGCCTGCTCCGCCATTTAATAAGATCATGACTGATCTGATTGCGGCCTCAACTCCACTTTCCTGCCTACACCCACACCCCCCACCCCACCACCCCCCCTCCCCGATACCCTTTGACTCCCTTGTTAGTCAAGAACTTATCTACCTCTGCCTTAAAAATATTCAACGACCCTGCCTCCACTGCTCTCTGGCGAAGAGAGTTCCAAAGACTCACAACCCTATGAGAGAAAAATATTTCTCCTCATCTCTATCTTAAATGGCAACCCTTATTTTTAAACAGTGTCCCTAGTTCTAGTCTCTCCCCCAAGGGGAAACATCCTTTCAGCATCCACCCTGTCAAGTCCCCCACGATCTTAGATGTTTTAATAAGATCACCTCTCATTCTTCTAAACTCCGATGGATTCAGATCCCCCTGTCCAACCTTTCCTCATAAGATAACTTCTGCACCCACCCCCATCCCAGTTATTAGTTGACTGAAACTTGAAATGTATTTATATCTTTTCCTAAATAAGGTGATGAAAACTGTACACAGTACTCCAGATGTGGTCTCACCAATACCCTATACAATCGCAGCAAAACATCCCTACTTTTATATTCCATTCCCTTTGCAATAAACGACAACATCCATTTCCATTCCATTTACTCCTTCCTCAAGTTCCCTCTCCCTGTCCATCTTCCTTTTCCCTCTCCACCTCCCTCCCAGTCACTGCCATTTTACTCTTTCCGTCTCCCACCACTCCCCCCCACCCCCAACACCTTCACTTGGTTCCAATTATAACATTTGTCTTCTCACCCTGTTTCATCTGAATTGTGCTCAGCCACAACAAACCCAACAATATTGAGCTGGTTGTTTACCTGGTGTTGCATTTGTTGACTTCTCCTCCATCAATTCTGTTTTAGGGGTTTCTGCATAGACATTACAAAATACCTCAGTTAACAATATCATCTGCTGTTTTAAAAAGCTATTATAAATTGCAAATTTGAGAGTTACAACTTTTCATCTCAAATTGTATTAAAACTCCTCTA
This sequence comes from Heterodontus francisci, assembly GCF_036365525.1. Lineage (NCBI taxonomy): Eukaryota > Metazoa > Chordata > Chondrichthyes > Heterodontiformes > Heterodontidae > Heterodontus > Heterodontus francisci. The sequence goes on from NC_090385.1 coordinate 6,805,417, forward strand.
AGTCCACATTCCATACTTCTTTCTGGTGTGTTCAGGAGAATTTTCTAGATCAGAATGCTTCCAATGCAACACGTTCTGGGGAATAAGGTGGATCAATTGTCAGTCGGGGAACATTTCAGAGGCACTGATCATAGCATCATAAGGTTTAGGTTAGCTATGGAAAAGGACAAGGAGCAACCCAGAGTAAAAATAATTCACTGGGGGAGGGCCAATTTCAGTGGGGTGAGAACAGATCTGGCCCAAATAACTTAGAATCAAAAGATTGTCAGGCAAACTATAACAAAATAATGGGCTGCTTTTGAAAGAGGGATGGTTCGGGTGTGGTTGAGGAGGAAAGGTAGGACAAACTACGCCAGAGCTCCCCAGATGATGAAAGAGACAGAGAATAAGATGAAGCAGGAAAACGGTGCATATAACACGTCAGGTTGATAAGACAAGTGAGAAGCAGGCTGAATATAGAAAATTCAGAGAGGAAGTGAAAAAGAAATGAGCAGCAAAGAGAGAGTATGAGAAGAGACTGGCAGCGAACATGAAAGGGAATCCAAAAGTCTTCTATATACACATGAATAGTAAACGGGTAGTGAACGGCAGTGGGGCTGATTAGGGACCATAAAGGGGATCTATGCATGAAGGTAGAGGGCATGGCTGAGGTACTAAATGAGTACTTTGCATCCGTCTTTACCAAGGAAGAAGATGCTGCCAAAGTCATAGTGAAAGAGGAGGTAGTTGAGATGCTGGATGAGCTAAAATTTGATAAAGAGGGCGTATTAGAAAGGCTGGCCATACTTAAAATTGATAAGTTACCAGGACTAGATCAGATACATCTAAGGATTCTGAGGGAAGTAAGTGTGGACATTGTGGAGGCACTGGCCAAAATCTAGATAAAGGGATGGTGCCAGAGGACTGGAGAATTGCAAATGTCCAAAAAAAAAGTGTAAGGATCAGCCTAGTAAATACAGGCCAGTCAGTTTAACCTCAGTGGTGGGAAACATTTTTGACACAATAATCCAGGACAAAATTAACAGTCACTTGGACAAATGCAGATTAATTAAGGAAAACCAGTATAAATTTGTTAAGGGCGAATCATGTTTAACTAACTAGCTTGAATTTTTTGATGAGGTAACAGAAAGGGTTGAGGAGGGTAATGCAGTTGATGTGGTGTACATGGAATTCCAAAAGGCATTTGTTAAAGTGCCACATAACAGGCTTGTCAGCAAAGTTAAAGCCCATGGAATGAAAGAGACAGAGATGGCACCGATACAAAGATTGCTGAATGATAGGAAACACAGTAATGGTGAACAGTTGTTTTTCAGACTAGAGGAGAGTATATAGTGGGGTTTCCCAGGAGTCCGCCGTAAGACCACTACTTTTCTTCATCTATATTAATGACCTTGGCTTGGGTATTCAGGACACAATGTCAAATTTGTGAATGACACAAAACTTGTAAATATTGTGAACTGTAAGGAGGATAGTGATAAACCTCAGGAGGACACAGGTCGGCTGCTGGAATGGAAGGACACGTGGTAGGTGAAATTCGATGCAGAGAAGCGTGAAGTGATACATTTTGGTAGGAAGAAAGAGAAAGTACAAAAAAAGATACAATTCTACAGGGAGTGCAGGAGCAGAGGCACCTGGGGTATTATTGCACAAATCATTGAAGAGGTGGCAGGACAGGTTGAGAAAGTGGTTAATAAGTGTTACAACCGAGGTGAAAAGTGTGCACTCTTTTCTCTAGTTCTACCTCTCCACACCGGACCCACCAGCCATCCATGTCTCCGCTTTAAAGACGTCTGCAAACGCGACATGAAGTCCTGTGATATTGATCACAAGTCATGGGAGTCAGTTGCCAGTGATCGCCAGAGCTGGCGGGCAACCATAAAGGCAGGGCTAAAGTGTGGCGAGTCGAAGAGACTTAGCAGTTGGCAGGAAAAAAGACAGAAGCGCAAGGGGAGAGCCAACTGTGTAACAGCCCCGACAACCAATTTTCTTTGCAGCACCTGTGGAAGAGTCTGTCACTCTAGAATTGGCCTTTATAGCCACTCCAGGTGCTGCTTCACAAACCACTGACCACCTCCAGGCACTTACCCATTGTCTCTTGAGACAAGGAGGCCAAAGAAAGAAGAACAACTTCTCCACAGGTCACAACATATATTTAAATGTTTACCTAGTTACCAAAGCATAAGGGCCGCCCGCGCATCAACACTAGCAGAATTTCTTATCCACAGTTGTGACATAAGTTTCTAAATTCACTTGAAAAAGCACTGCAAAACACTCCCACAGGGGATGCAGAGACCAAGTGGGCCCACATCAGAGACGCCATCTATGACTCAGCAATGACCACCTATGGCAAACATGTGAAGCGAAATGCAGACTGGTTTCAATCTCACTTTGAAGAACTGGAACCTGTCAAAGCCGCTAAGCGCATTGCACTGCTGAACTACAAGAAAGCCCCCAGTGAGTTAACATCCAAAGGACTTAAAGCAGCCAGAAGCGCTGCACAAAGAACAGCCAGGCGCTGCGCAAATGACTACTGGCAACACCTATGCAGTCATATTCAGCTGGCCTCTGACACCGGAAACATCAGAGGAATGTATGATGGCATTAAGAGAGATTTTGGGCCAACCAGCAAGAAGATCGCCCCCCTCAAATCTAAATCAGGGGACACAATCACTGACCAACGCAAGAAAATGGACTGCTGGGTGGAGCACTACCTAGAACTGTACTCCAGGGAAAATGTTGTCACTGAGACCGCCCTCAATGCAGCCCAGTCTCTGCCAGTCATGGATGAGCTAGACGTACAGCCAACAAAATCGGAACTCAGTGATGCCATTGATTCTCTAGCCAGCGGAAAAGCCCCTGGGAAGGACAGCATTACCCCTGAAATAATCAAGAATGCCAAGCCTGCTATACTCTCAGCACTCTACGAACTGCTTTGCCTGTGCTGGGACGAGGGAGCAGTACAACAGGACATGCGCGATGCCAATATCATCACCCTCTGTAAGAACAAGGGTGACCGCGGTGACTGCAACAACTACCGTGGAATCTCCCTGCTCAGCATAGTGGGGAAAGTCTTTGCTCGAGTCGCTTTAAACAGGCTCCAGAAGCTGGCTGAGCGTTTCTACCCTGAGGCACAATGTGGCTTTCGAACAGAGAGATCCACCATTGACATGCTGTTCTCCCTTCGTCAGCTACAGGAGAAATGCCGCGAACAACAGATGCCCCTCTACGTTGCTTTCGTTCATCTCATCAAAGCCTTTGACCTTGTCAGCTGACGTGGTCTCTTCAGACTACTAGCAAAGATTGGATGTCGACCAAAGCTACTAAGTATCATCACCTCATGCCATGACAATACGAAAGGCACAATTCAGCATAGCGGTGCCTCATCAGACCCGTTTCCTATCCTAAGTGGCATGAAACAGGGCTGTGTTCCCGCACCTACACTGTTTGGGATCTTCTTCTCCCTGCTGCTCTCACGTAAGTTCAAGTCTTCAGAAGAAGGAATTTTCCTCCACACAAGATCAGGTGGCAGGTTGTTCAACAAAGAACAAAGAACAAAGAACAGTATGGCACAGGAACAGGCCATTCGGCCCTCCATGCCTGCGCCGATCTTGATGCCTGCCTAAACTAAAACCTTCTGCACTTCCGGGGTCCATATCCCTCTATTCTCATCCTATTCATGTATTTGTCAAGATGCCTCTTAAACGTCTCGATGGTACCTGCTTCCACCACCTCCCCCGGCAACAAGTTCCAGGCACTCACCACCCTATGTGTAAAGAACTTGCCTCGCACATCCCCTCTAAACTTTGCCCCTCTCACCTTAAACCTATGTCCCCTAGTAACTGACTCTTCCACCCTGGGAAAAAGCTTCTGACTATCCACTGTCCACGCCGCTCATAACTTTGTAAACCTCTATCATGTCGCCCCTCCACCTCCGTCGTTCCAGTGAAAACAATCCGAGTTTATCCAACCTCTCCTCATAGCTAATGCCCTCCAGACCAGGCAACATCCTGGTAAACCTCCTCTGTACCCTCTCCAAAGCCTCCACGTCCTTCTGGTAGTGTGGCGACCAGAATTGCACGCAATATTCTAAGTGTGGCCTAACTAAAGTTTTGTACAGCTGCAGCATGACTTGCCAATTTTTATACTCCATGCCCCGACCGATGAAGGCAAGCATGCCGTATGCCTTCTTGACTACCTTATCCACCTGCGTTGCCACTTTCAGTGACCTGTGGACCTGTACGCCCAGATCTCTCTGCCTGTCAATACTCCTAAGGGTTCTGCCATTTACTGTATACCTCCCAACTGCGTTAGACCTTTCAAAATGCATTACCTCACATTTTTCTGGATTAAACTCCATCTGCCATTTCTCCGCCCAATCTATATCCTGCTGTATCCTCTGACAATCCTCATCACTACCCGCAACTCCACCAACCTTTGTGTCGTCCGCAAACTTACTAATCAGACCAGCTACATTTTCTTCCAAATCATTTATATATAATACAAACAGCAAAGGTCCCAGCACTGATCCCTGCGGAACACCACGAGTCACATCCCTCCATTCAGAAAAGCACCCTTCCACTGCTACCCTCTGTCTTCTATGACCGAGCCAGTTCTGTATCCATCTTGCCAGCTCACCTCTGATCCCCTGTGACTTCACCTTTTGTATCAGTCTGCCATGAGGGACCTTGTCAAAGGCTTTACTGAAGTCCATATAGACAACATCCACCGCCCCTCCCTCATCAATCATCTTCGTCACTTCCTCAAAAAACTCAATCAAATTAGTGAGACATGACCTCCCCTTCACAAAACCATGCTGCCTCTCGCTAATAAGTCCATTTGTTTCCAAATGGGAGTAAATCCTGTCCTGCAGAATCCTCTCTAACAATTTCCCTACCACTGACGTAAGGCTCACCAGCCTATAATTTTCTGGATTATCCTTGCTACCCTTCTTAAACAAAGGAACAACACTGGCTATTCTCCAGTCTTCTGGGACCTCACCTGTAGCCAATGAGGATGCAAAGATTTCTGTCAAGGTCCCAGCAATTTCTTCCCTTGCCTCCCTCAGTATTCTGGGGTAGATCCCATCAGGCCCTGGGGACTTATCTACCTTAATGCTTTGCAAGACACCCAACACCTCCTCCTTTTTGATAATGAGATGACTATCGACACTCCCTTCCCTAGGCTCATCATCCACCAAGTCCTTCTCCTTGGTGAATACTGATGCAAAGTACTCATTTAGTACCTCGCCCATTTCCTCTGGCTCCACGCATAGATTCCCTCCTCTGTCCTTGAGTGGGCCAACCATTTCCCTGGTTACCCTCTTGCTCTTTATATATGTATAAAAAGCCTTGGGATTCTCCTTAATCCTGTTTGCCAATGACTTTTCATGACCCCTTTTGGCCCTCCTGACTCCTTGCTTAAGTTCCTTCCTACTGTCTTTATATTCCTCAAGGGATTCGTCTGGTTCCTAGCCTTCCAGCCCTGACAAATGCTTCCTTTTTCTTTTTGACGAGGCTCACAATATCCCGCTTTAACCAAGGTTCCCGAAACTTGCCAAACTTATCCTTCTTCCTCACAGGAACATGCTGGTCCTGGATTCTAATTAACTGACGTTTGAAAGACTCCCACATGTCAGATGTTGATTGACCCTCAAACAGCCGCCCCCAATCTAAATTCTTCAGTTCCTGCCTAATATTGTTATAATTAGACCCCCCAATTTAGCACCTTCACCCGAGGACTACTCTTATCCTTATCCACAAGTACCTTAAAACTTATGGAATTATGGTCACTGTTCCCGAAATGCTGAAACTTCGACCACCTGGCCGGGCTCATTTCCCAATACCAGGTCCAGTACGGCCCCATTCCGAGTTGGACTATCTACGTATTGTTTCAAGAAGCCCTCCTGGATGCTCCTTACAAATTTTGCCCCATCCAAGCCCCTAGCACTAAGTGAGTCCCAGTCAATATAGGGGAAGTTAAAATCCCCCACCACTACAACCCTGTTACCGTTACATCTTTCCAAAATCTGTCTACATATCTGCTCCTCTACCTCCCGCTGGCTGTGGGAGGCCTGTAGTAAACCCCCAACATCGTAACTGCACCCTTCCTATTCCTGAGCTCCACCCATATTACCTCGCTGCATGACCCCTCCGAGGTGTGCTCCCGCAGTACAGCTGTGATATTCCCCTTAACCAGTAATGCAACTCCCCCACCCCTTTTACATCCCTCTCTATCCCGCCTGAAGCTTCTAAATCCTGGAACATTTAGCTGCCAATCCTGTCCTTCCCTCAACCAAGTGTCTGCAATAGCAACAACATCATAGTTCCAAGTACTAATCCAAGCTCTCAGTTTATCTGCCTTACCTGTTATACGTCTCGCATTGAAACAAATGCACTTCAGACCACCAGTCCCCGCTGTTCTCCGCAACATCTCCCTGCCTGCTCGTCCTCTTAGTCTTACTGGCCTTATTTACTATGTCCTCCTCATTTACTTCACTAGCTGTCGTACTGCTCTGGTTCCCACCCTCCTGCCACACTAGTTTAAACCCTCCCGAGTGACGCTAGCAAACCTTGCAGCCAGGATATTTGTGCCCCTCCAGTTTAGATGCAACCTGTCCTTCTTGTACAGGTCCCATCTGTCCCTGAAGAGAGCCCAATGGTCCAGCTATCTGAAACCCTCCCTCCTACACCAGCTGTTTAGCCACGTGTTTAGCTGCACTATCTTCCTATTTCTAGCCTCACTGGCACGTGGCACAGGGAGTAATGCCGAGATTACAACCCTAGAGGTCCTGTCTTTTAACTTTCTACCTAACTCTCTAAACTCTCCTGCAGGACCTCGTCACTCCTCCTGCCTATGTCGTTGGTACCGATGTGTACCACAACCTCTGGCTGTTCACCCTCCCCCTTCAGAATGCCCCCTGTCCATTCAGAGACATCCTTGACCCTGGCACCAGGGAGGCAACATACCATCCTGGAGTCTCTTTCACGTCCACAGAAGCGCCTATCTGTGCCCCTGACTATAGAGTCCCCTGTAACTTCTGCGCTTTGTCCCTCCCAGCTGAACAACAGTGCCAGACGTGGTGCCACTGCTCTGACTGCTCCTGTTTTCCCCTGATAGGCCCATCCCCCCCCAACAGTATCCAAAACGGTATACTTGTTAGAGAGGGGGATAGCCACAGGGGATTCCTGCACTGACTGCCTGCCCCTTCTAGCGGTCACCCATCTATCTGCCTGCACCTTGGGTGTAACCATTTCTCTAAAACTCCTGTCTATGACACTTTCTGCCATCTGCATGCTCCTAAGTGCATCCAGTTGTTGCTCCAACCGATCCATGTGGTCTGTGAGGAGCTGCAACTGGGTACACTTCCTGCAGATGTAGTTGTCCGGAACGCTGGAAGCGTCACGGACTTCCCACATCTCACAGGTGAAGCACTTCACCCCTCTAACTGTCATTTCTAGCACTATTTAATAAATAAAAATAAATACTTATTAAATCCTGACTAAATTGTTATAATTAACGATATGGTCCCTAGTGCTAGATTCCTACTATAAATATTAAATGCTGACTAAATACAGTAATCTCCTCCATCACCAAGACTGACGCGGGAGCATCACTGTTGGTCGAGTCCCAAAAGACATATCTGCTAGACTCGGCCTGCGGCAGGTTGTGAGGGAACCATCAAGAGGGAAGAACCTACTTTACCTCATCCTCACCAATCTGCCTGTCGCAGATGCACTATGCATGGTAGGAGTGACCACCGCACGGTCCTTGTGGAGACCAAATCCTCTCTTCACATTGAGGAGACCCACCATTGTGTTGTGTGGCACTACCACTGTGCTAAATGGGACAGACTTCAAACAGATCTAGCAAATGAAAACTGGGCATCCATGACGTGTCAGCCTGGTGAAGCTACAACACAGGACTGCTTGCATGCCAAACAGCGGAAGCAACATGTGATAGACAGGGCTAAGCGATCCCACAACCAGCAGATCAGATCCAAACTCTGCAGTCCTGCCACATCCAGTCGTGAATGGTGGTGGACAATTAAACAACTGACAGGAGGAGGAGGCTCCACAAATATCCCCATCCTCACTGATGGGGGAGCCCAGCACATCACAGCAAGAGATAAGGCTGAATCACTTGCAATAATGTTCATCCAGAAGTGCCGAGTGGATGATCCATCTCGGCCTCCTCCTTAGTTCCCCCGCATCACAGATGCCAGTCTTCAGCCAATTGGATTCACTCCGTATGATAGCAAGAAATGGCTGAAGGCACTGGATACTGCAAAGGCTATGGGGCCTGACAACATTCCGACAATAGTGCTGAAGACCTGTGCTCCAGAACTAGCCGCGCCCCTAGCCAAGCTGTTCCAGTACAGCTACAACACTGGCATCTATCCGGCAATGTGGAAAATTGCCCAGTTATGCACTGTATGCAAAAAGCAGGACAAATCCAACTCGGCCAATTACTGCCCTATCAGTCTACTCTCAATCATCAGCAAAGTGGTGGAAGGTATCGTCAACAGTGCTATCAACCGGCACTTGCTCAGCAATAACCTGCTCACTGATGCTCAGTTTGGGTTCCACCAGGGCCACACAGCCCGAGACCTCATTACAGCCTTGGTCCAAATTGGATAAAAGAGCTGAACCCCAGAGGTGAGAGTGACTGCTCTTGACATTAAGGCTGCATTTGACCGAGTATGGCATCAAGGAGCTCTCGCAAAACTGGAGTCAATGGGAATCAGGGGAAAAGTTTCCATTGGTTGGAGTCATATCTAGCACAAAGGAAGATGGTTGTGGTTGTTGGAGATCAATCATCTGAGCTCCAGGACATCATTGCAGAAGTTCCTCAGGGTAGAGTCCTCGTCCCAACCATCTTCAACTTCTTCATCAATGACCTTCCCTTCATCATAAGGTCAGAAGTGAGGATGTTTGCCCATAATTTCACAATGTTCAGCAACACTCGTGACTCCTCAGATACTGAAGCAGTCTGTGTCTAGATGCAGCAAGACCTGGACAACATACAGGCTTGGGCTGGTAAGTGGCAAGTTACATTTGTGCCACACGAGTGCCAGGCAATGACCATCTCCAACAAGAGAGAATCTAACCATCTCCCCTTGATGTACAATGGCATTACCATCGCTGAATCCCCCACTATCAACATCCTGGGAGTTACCGTTGACCAGAAACTGAACTGGACCAGCCACATAAATGCTTCTGCTACAAGAGCAGATCAGGGCTAGGAATTCTGCAGCAAGTAACTCAAATCCTGTCTCCCAATGTCTGTCCACCATTTACAAGGCACAAGTCAGGAATGTAATGGAATACTCTCCACTTGCCTGGATGAGTGCAGCTCCGACAACAATCAAGAACTTTGACACCATCCAGGACAAAGCAGCCTGCTTGACTGGCATCCCATCCACCACCTTCAACAATCACTTCCTTCATCACCGATGCACATTGGCAGCAGTGTGTACCATCTACAAGATGCACTGCAGCAACTTACCAAGGCTCCTTCGAAAGCACCTTCCAAACCCATGACCTCTACCACCTAGATGGACAAGGGCAACAGATGTGTGGGAACACCACCTCCAAGTTCTCCTCCAAGTCACACACCATCCTGATCTGGAACTACATCGCTGTAACTTCACTGTCGCTGGGTCAAAATCCTGGAACTCCCTAATAGCACTGTGGGTGTACCTACACCCCAAGGACTGCAGCGGTTCAAGAAGACAGCTCACCACCACCTTCTTAAGGGCAATTTGAAATAGGCAATAATTGTTGGCCTAGCCAGCGACACCCACATCCAACGAATTAATAAAAAAACCCTGCTTCACCTCAATCAAGCTCAGTCACAGCAGATCTGCGACTTATGTTTAATTACCAAAGCCAATGATATTGAGCTGGAGGTTTACCTAGTATTAACTTCTCCTCAATCACTTCTACATTATAGGTTGTAAAGATTTTTCTGCATGGACATTACAAATATACTGCGGTTAACAATATGATCTACCGCAGTAATAACCTATTGCAAATTACAAATGCTTTGGCTGTAGCATCTTTCCATCTTAAATCCACTCAAACACTCTCAATCAGACTCGGTGACAATGGGAAAACTCTTATGAAAAGTATTGATATTTACCTGTAGTAAGTGTGGTACCTGTAGGTGACACTGTGTTTGCTATTAACAAGGTTGAGTGCCTGATACATAACATTTGATGTAAAGTCCATCGATGGTGCAGTGTTGTGGCAATAGATTTGGCTCCAATATAAAGGCATTAAATTTTAGATAATGATGTGATTTGCATTCCATTCTTTCAGCTAACTCCAATATTGGAAAAGTCATTTTAAATTCCAAAAACAGTGTATGGTAGCATAATTGTTGTGTTACTGTACACGGAATCCAGATATAATATGAGTTCAAATCTCACCACACCAGCTGGAGAATTTAAATTCAGTTAATTTAATAAAAAGCTAATATCACTATTGGTGACCATGAAACAACTGGATTGTCATAATGAACCATGTTGCTCAACAATGTGCTTTAGGAAGGAAATCTGCCATTCTTACCCAGTCTGGCCTACATGTGACTTCCATAGCAAAATTGTTGATTCTTAACTGCCCTCTGAAATGGCCCAACAAGCTATTCAGTTGCATCAAACTGCTATGAATAAGTTTAATAGAATCAAAGTGGACAGACCACCCAGCATCGAACTAGGCACCGTGAACAAAAGAGACACTTCCCCTCCAAGGTACACACCATCCTGAGTTGCTGCTCCTTCATTGTCATTGGGTCAAAATCCTGGAACACCCTCCCTAACAGCACTGTGGGTGTAACAACACCACATGGACTAGAGAGATTCAAGGAGACAGCTCACCACCACCTACTCACTCAAAGGAAATTAGATCAGCAATAAATGCTGACTTTCCCAGCATTGCCAATACACCTTAAACAAATGAAAAACAACATCAATTTTCAAATTACTGTTCCTGATACCCCGAAGGCAGCATTTCGCAGCAGAGAAACACCATCTTCCTCCAGCCCAGTAAATCCTATCCCTAAAAATATTCCACAATTCCCATCACACTCCATCCTAAATCAAAATCTGGAATGAAAAACACCAGCTGCACCATCGCCCCCCACCTACCCCCCGAAATCAGATAATTGACCACTAGAGTATAACAATCCCCCATCATGGAGAAATTCCAGGCTGCACAGTAAGGCACATGTTCCTCACCCTCACCTCCCCATTAAGCAGGAGGCTGAGCCCTGCTAGTATGAGAAATTATTCCTCACTGAAAAGAACAGGCAAGCTTCAGGAAGGGAAAGGTAACTCAACACAATCCCCACCCCCAAGAGATTTTCCACACCCTCCAATGTTCTTGCCATTCACCTTTCCCCCATCTTTCCTGTTCCCCCTTTTCCACCTACCCTCCATCCTCCCATGCTCCTTGTCACACCTTCCATACCTCAAATCCTCACTCCCTGTCCATCTTCATTTTTCTTTTCCCCCTTTTCGCTCTTCACTCCTGCTCTTCCATTCCCTCTCCCCTCACCCTTCCCTCTCTTTACTTGGGTGTGTTATCCCCATTTGCTTTCTCACTCTGCTTCACCTAAATTGTGCTCAGTCACAGCAGATCTGTACCTTCTCCTCAATTAGCAAACCCAACGATGTTGAGCTGGATGTTTACCTGGTGTTGATTTACGTGTTGGCTTCTTCTTAACAGGTTTTTTTTTCGATTTTACAAAGTTCATTGCTGCATGGACAAAACAAAAATACCTCAGTGAACAAATTCATCTTTTGTTGAAATAACCTATTATAAATTGCAAATTTTTTGCAGTTGGCAACTTTACATCTCAAATTGTATTGATACTCCCCAAGTCAGGCTCTGTCAATGGGAAAATGCTTATTATAAGTGCGGTGTATGTTGTATCTGTTGATTGCATTGATCTGGCATTTACAGGGTTAAGTGCCTGATACATAATAGTTAGTGTAAAGTGAAATCTTGTTGTGCCAGTGAAATGTGGCATTCAGCTTCAGTGTAAATTTTAGATAACAAAGTGCTTTTTCAATCCATTCTTTCAGGTTTCTCCAATCTTGGACAAAAACAATGTCATTTTTACTGACCAAAACAGGAACTCAGACATCAACTTCATAAATTCCTTCCCTGATATTCTGAAAGCTGTAATTTCTGGCATGGACAGAAATTCAATCTTACTCAGCCCAGTAAATCTCATCCCAAAAACAATCCCACCATATTTCTCACCACCTCCTCGGAAAATGTTGTGGTGCGCTTTTAAGGCTGAAAAAGATCAGTACCTCTTTAATGCAGCCAGCTCCAGGGACTATAAGCAAAAGTGCATTCTGGTTGCTTAGCTACAACCATACAGAGAGGGAGAACAGGACATGCAATGTATCCATTTTGATTCTGAAAACTGACTAACTGGTTTTGTTCCGAGTTAGACAGACACACTGTGCCAGCATGTACTGAAGGGAGAAAGGAGAGCTGTCTAAGACAATTTGTGTAGCTTCTCTCTCAAAGTTCTAAAAACTTCAAGGCAAATTAATTCCTTGAAGAAAATAACCAATTATTGATCTGCTGTGTTCATTGCTGAAAGACAGGAGAGTTTAACACTTCACTGCTGAATTGAACTGCCGAATTTCTATCGTAGGATTTACCGGACCTTGGAAGACTGCAAGTGGACTTTGACTGTGTTGTATCAGACGACCATTCATCAGGAAGCGTAATCTGCAAAGACTTTATTGTTATTTCTATTTTTTCGGGCAGCTAATTAAACACTAAAATACTGTTAATTTGAGTATATATATATATGCAAATGCGGGAGTTAGATTCTTTAAATGAATTATAAGGTCTTTAGATATTGGTTTATCTGAGTAGTGTTTAAGATTTTAGTTTTTAAAAAATAAATAGTTAATTTGTTGATATCTAAAGATATCTGGTTTGGTTCACTTCATTCGGGGGTTACTAGATTGTTTCATTTCGGCTGCTGCTTTCTTTGATGTGGAAAGCTTAAAGAAATATGATGCGACCTGTGGAGCAGCGGGACTGAATTGACAGTGCATTGCTCCCATCACAATCAGAATCATATATTTTGACTGGGGGCTTTGTCCTGAGCGGTCATAACATAGCACAAAATTAGGACTGACAGGCCAACCCACCCCTATTTCCCGCCACACCTTCCACCACCACTCCCTGCCAATACGATATTTGACCACTAGGAATAAAACACTGAACAGAAATTCAGGGCTGTGGAGTAGGGTACAGATTCCGATCACCATGTCCTCCCACTTAGCGGGAAGTCCAACCCTGGAAATACAAGAAACAATTCCTCACTGAAATGAAAACCCTGGGTTGAAAGACAGAAAGCAAACTCAAGACAACCCCCCAAAAAGAGAGTTTGCTGTGTTCTTCCCTGTACCACCCCGATGCCCTTCCATTCCCCCTTCAACAACCATCCCTATTCCACCAGTCACAACTTCCATAACCCTTCCTCAAGTTCCCCCTCCCTGCCCTCCCATTCCCTGCCACTTTACTCTTTCCGCCCCTTTACTTGATTCCAATTATTCGAGTTGCTTTTTCACCCTGCTTCACCTGAATTGTGCTCAGTCACAGCAAACAGAACGACGTTGAGCTGGTTGTGTACCTTGTGTTGTAGCTGTTGGCTTCTCCTCAATCAATTCTATTGCAAAACGTTCTGCATGGACATTACAAAATACCTCAGTTAACAAAATCATCTACTGTTGTAAAAATATATTCTAAATTACAAATTAGAATAGCAACTTTTCATCTCAAATTGCATTGAAACTCATCTAAGTGCTCTAAGTCCACACTTCTTTCTGAAGTGCGTTCAGGAGAATTTTCTAGATCAGCATGCTTCCAGTCCAACACATTCTGGGGAATAAGGTGGACCAAATGTCAGTCGGGGAACCTTTTGGGGGCACTGATCATTGTATCATAAGGCTTCATTTAGATATGGAAAAGGACAAGGAGCAATGAAGAATAAAAATAATTCATTGTAGGAGGGCCAATTTCAGAGGGGTGACAACGGATTTTGTTCAAATAAATTGGAATCAAAGATAGGCAGGCAAAACTGTAACAAAATAATGGGCTGCCTTTGAAAAGGACATACGAACATATGAATTAGGAGCAGCAGTAGGCCACTCAAGCCTGCTCCACCATTCAACAAGACAATGACCGATTTGGTAGTAACCTCAACTCCACATTCCCGTCTACCCCCAATTACTTTTCACCCCTTTGCTTATCAAGAATCTATCTATGTCTGCCTTAAAAATATTGATTCTACCACCTTTTGAAGAAGAGAGTTCCAAAGCCTCACAAATCTTTAAGAGAAAAAAATTCTCCTCGTCTCTGTCTTAAGTGGAGAACCCTTTATTTTTAAATAGTGACCGCTAATTGTAGATTCTCCCACAAGAGGAAACATCCTTTCCACATCCACCCTCTCAAGACCCCTCAGGATCTTATGTGTTTCAATTAAGTCGCCTGTAGCTCTTCTAAACTACAGCAGATACAAGCCTAGCCTGTCCAACCTTTCCTCATTAGACGACCCGCAATTTCCGGATATTAGTCGAGTAAACCTTCTCTGAACTACTTCCAACGCATTTACATCCTTCCTTAAATAAGGAGACCAGTACTGTACACAGTACTCCAGATGTGGTCTCACCAATGCCCTGTATAACTGTAGCATAACCCCCTACTTTTGTATTCAATTCCACTCACAATAAATGATAACATTCTATTAGCTTTCCTAATTATGTGCTGCACCTACAAACTAACCTTTTGCGATTCATGCACTAGGACACTCAGATCCCTCTGCATCTCAGAGCTCTGCAATCTCTCACCATTTAGATAATACGCTTCTTTTTTATTCTTCCTGCCAAAATGGGCAATTTCACATTTTCCCACATTATACTCCATTTGCCAGATCTTTGCCCACTCACTCAACCTATCTATATCCCTTTGTAGCCTCCTTATGTCCTCTTCACAATTTACTTTCCTACCTATCTTTGTGTCATCAGTAAATTTAGCAACAATACCTTCGGTCCCTTCATCCAAGTCATTTAAATAAATCGTAAAAAGTTGAGGCCCCAGCACTGATCCCTACGGCACACCACTCATTCATTACATCTTGCCAACCAGAAAATGACCCATTTATGCCTATTCTCTTTTTCCTTCTATCCATGCTGTCATGAAGACCCCCACCTGCCAAAAATGAGGCATAGTAATTTCATCATATGAACATTAATTTTAAACTGTTGCTGGAGTGAAGAGATGACTTGTTTAAAGAGATCAGCAGACATTTGGCTGCACGGAATTTGGATACTAAGAGACAGTGATTGGAGTGACAAAAGAATTGCTCACTGATTCAATTAACAGAGATTGGGCTGGGCAATGGTGATCCACATCTTGTCAGCAGGGTAGGAGACAGCACCCCACCCCCCACCCCCACTGTCCCATTGAGGGCTTTGGAATCCACAAATGCAGGAGTGATTAAGCCAGCTGGTCACATGACTAACCGGCTGGTCCAGGCTTTTTGAACTTGACACAAGACAGTTTGAGTTCAGACTGCAGACTGTAACTGAGCCTGGAACATGAGAGCTTCTCTCATGGTTGGCTCTCTCTCCCTTTCTCACAAACCTCCAGACCCACTGAAGTCACTTAAACCTCAAGAGAGAAAAGACTCCTACATTGAAACAAGTTAAAGCCCGCACTGGACCCCAACAAACAGCAAGATTTACTGGCAACCAAAGACTCCACACTGAACTCAAAGGACCGTAAATAATTACCAGATATTACCTCAAACTTTTCCCCTTTATTCTTTCTACTTTTTCTGTCTCTATCTGCGTATGTGTTTATCGTGTAGGCATGCTAGCGTGGTCGCATCGCGTATTCGTAGTCGTTAACCGAATTAGAGTTTAAGATTAATAAACTTCCACCTTTCTTATTTAAATCTAAGCAAACCTGTCTAATTTCTTTGCCTTACAATTGGAAATCAGTGAACAAAGATTCACTGAGGGGGAGCTAAAAACACAGTGTTTTTAAAATTAAACCCTGTTACGGTTAGACCAGGCAATGGCTGAGAGGGAACCCCGAGACCCCTACCTCACCTGGTTGTAACAATGCCAATATGTTACCCCCTACATCATGAGCTTGTATTTTCCACAGTAACCTTTGATGTGGCACCTTATCAAATGCCTTCTGCAAATCTACGTACAGTACATCCACCAGTTCTCCTTCATCCATAGCATGTTACTTCTTCAAAAAACTCCAATAAATTGGTTAAACATGATTTCCTTTTCACAAAATCAAGTTGACTCTGCCTGATTACCTTGAATTTTTCTAAGTGCCTTGCTATAACGTCTTTAATAGCTTTTAACATTTTCCCTATGACAGATGTTAAGCTAACTGGCCTGCAGTTTCCTGATCTCTGTCTCCTTCCCTTTTTGAATAAAAGAGTTACATTTACTATTTTCTAATCTAATGGAACCTTCCCTGAATCTAGGGCATTTTGGAAAATTAAAACAATGCATCAACTATCTCACTAGCCACTTCTTTTAAGACCCTAGGATGAAGTCCATCAGGACCCGGGGATCTGTCAGCCCACAGCTCCAACAATTTGCTCAGCACCACTTCCCTGTGACTGTAATTTTCTGGAGTTCCTCCCTCCCTTCCATTTCCTGAATTACAGCTATTTCTAGGATGTTACTTGTATCCTCTATAGTGAAGACCGATGCAAAATACATGTTCAATTCATCTGCCATCTCCTTATTTTCCATTATTAACTCACCACACTCACTTTGTATAGGATCAACTCTCACTTTGTTAACTCATTCCTTTTGTAACTATCTATATTTATATATTTTTTATACATATATATATATATATATATATATTCGGGCGGCACAGTGGTTAACACCGCAGCCTCACAGCTCCAGCGACCCGCGTTCAGTTCTGGGTACTGCCTGTGTGGAGTTTGCAAGTTCTCCCTGTGACTGCGTGGGTTTCCGCCGGGTGCTCCAGTTTCCTCCCACAGCCAAAGACTTGCAGGTTGATAGGTAAATTGGCCATTGTAAATTGCCCCTAGTGCAGGTAGGTGGTAGGAGAATGGTGAGGATGTGGTAGGGAATATGGGATTAATGCAGGATTTGTATAAATGAGTGATTGTTGGGCAGCACAGACTCGGTGGGCCAAAGGGCCTGTTTCAGTGCTGTATCTCTAAACACAAAACAATATATATATATATATATATATATAAAACGAATGAGAGGTGATTTCATTGAAACCTACAAAATACCAAAAAGGGATAGACAGGGCAGATGCAGGTAAGATGCTTTTCTCTGGTTGGGGAGTCTAGAACCAGGGGACACCATTTTAAAATAAGGGGGAAGCCACTTAGGACAGAGATGAGGAGAAATTTCTTTCCTCAGAGGGTTGTGAATCTTTGGAATTCTCTACCCCAGAGGGCTGTGGAAGCTCCGTCATTGAGTATGTTTGAAGCAGAGATTGACAGATTTCTAAATACCAATAACATAAACAGATATGGGGATAGGGCTTTGAAGTGGATGATCAGCCATGATCGTATTGAATGGCAGAGCAGGCCCGATGGGCTGAATGGCCTAATCCTGCTTCTATGTTCCTTCTTCTTACCACCTGTTTTAATATTTCTACCTAGCTTTCTCTCATACTCTTATTTTTCCCTCCTTATTAATCATTTAGCTTTTTTTCATATTATAGAGTCATAGAGCACTGAAACAGGCCCTTTGGCCCACCAAGTCTGTACCAACCATCAACCACCCATTGAGACTAACCCTACATTAATCCCATTTCCCTCTCACATCCCCACCTTCCCTTAATTCTCCTACCACCTACCGACACTAGGGGCAATTTACCTGTCAACCCACAAGTCTTTGGCTACGGGAGGAAACTGGAGCACCCGGAGGAAACCTACACAATCACAGGCAGAACTTGCAAACTTCGCACAGACAGGACCCAGAACTGAACCTGGGTCGCTGGAGCTGTGAGGCTGCGGTGCTAACCACTGCGCCACTATGCTGCCCATATTCTATTTAATCTTCTGACCTGCCACCCATCTTTGAATAATTATATGTTTTTTCCTTAAGTTTGATACTATCGTTAACTTTTTTAGTTAACCATGGATGGTGGGTCCGCCTCTTGGAATTTTTCATGGTTCAGGCGCAGTTGAAGTACATTCCCATGAGGGGGGATAAGTAGGACAAACAATGCCAGAGCACCCTGGAAGATGAAAGAGATAGAGAGTAAGATGAAGCAGAAAAAGGGTGTCTGTGACAGATGCCAGGTTGATAATACAAGTGAGAACCAGGCTGAATATAGAAAATTCAGAGGGGAAGTGAAACTTAAGAGCAGCAAAAAGAGAGTTGAGGAGAGACTGACAGCCAACATAAAAGGGAATCCAAAAGTCTTCTGCAGACACATCAATAGTAAACGGGTAGTGAAAGTAAAAATGGGGCTGATTAAGGACCAAAAAGGGGATTTCCACATGGAGGTAGAGGGCATGGCTGAGGTACTAAATGAGTACTTTGCATCTGTCTTTACCAAGGAAGAAGATGCTGCCAAAGTCATAGTGAAAGAGGAGGTAGTTGAGATACTGGATGGGCTAAAAATTTGACAAAGAGGATGTATTAGAAAGGCTGGCTGTATTTAAAATTGATGCCACCAGGACTGGATCAGATGCATCCAAGGATACCGAGGGAAGTACGTGTGGAAATTGCGGAGGCACTGGCCATAATCTAGATACAGGGATGGTGACAGAGGACTGAAGAATTGCAAATGTTCAAAAAAATAAGAGTGTAAGGATAAGGCTAACAACTACAGGTCAGTCAGTTTATCCTTGACAGTGGAAAAACTTTTTGAAATGATAATCCAGGACAAAATTAACAGTCACTTGGACAAATGCAGATTAATTAAGGAAAGCCAGCATGAATTTGTTAAGGGAAAATCATGTTTAACTAACTTGATTGAGTTTTTTTTATGAGATAACAAAGACAGTTGAGGAGGGTCATGCAGTTGATGTTGTGTACATGGACTTCAAAAGACATTTGACAAAGCGCCACATAACAGGCTTGTCAGTAAAGTTAAAGCCCATGGAATGAAAGGGGCAGTGGTGGCATTGATACAAAGTTGGCTGAGTGACAGGAAGCAGAGAATAGCGGTGAAAGGTTGTTTCTCAGACTGAAGTAGAGTATATAGTGGGGTTCTCCAGCAGTCAGTAGTAGGACCACTACGTTTCTTGATCTATATTAATGAGCTCGACTTGGGTATACAGGGCACAATTTCAAAATTTGTGAATGACACAAAACCTGTAAGTATTGTGAACTGTGAGGAGGATAGTGATAGACATCAAGTGGACTTAAGCTGGGACTATTCTCCTTGGGGAATAGAAGACTGAGAGGCGATTTGATAGACATGCTGAACATCATGAGTATCTGGACAAAACAGATTGGGAGAAATTGTCCCAATTTGCCAAAGGGCCAGAAGCCAAAGGACACTTAATTAAGGAAATGGCAAAAGAACCAAAGGAAAAACTTTTTTTACATAGTGAGTAGTTAGGATCTGGAATGCACTGCTTGAGAGTGTGGTGGAAGCAAATTCAACCATGCCTTTCAGAAAGAGATTGGATAATTATCTGAATAGAAAAAAGTTACAGGGCTACAGGGGAGAGCTGGAGTACTGAGGCTAGCTGAGTTGCTGTTGCAGAGAGCTGGCATGGCCACGACAGGCTGAATGGCCTCTTTTTGTGCTCTAACCATTTCTATGATTCGGTGAAGTCAGGATCTGTCAGTGGGACAACTTATTTTAAAATTATCCATGTTTACCTGCAGTACCTGTTGTAGATGTAGGTGGCACTGTGCTTGGAATTTGCAGAGTTAAGTGTCTGATATGTAATGCGAGATTCATAGCCCAACAATGGTACTGGCAACAGATTTGGTATTCAACTCCAATGTAAAGACAGTGAGTTCTAGTTAATGTACTTTTTCGATCCATTCTTTCAGGTAACTTGAATATTGTATTATGCTCAGAAGGAGCAGTGATGAAATAAACAATGAAATGGAAGAATTGTGAATTTAAAAAGTTAACTGTTAAACAAAACTACAAGAACATGGACACTTGTACCAGAGCCAACATGCTAAAGCGGTCACCTGACCCCTTCTGTACTGGAAACCAACAAACCTGTCTGAAAAGATAGAATTCGTTCACCTTGTCTGAATTAGCTCTGCAGAGAACCCCTTTGAAATTGAAAAGATAACTATTGCATACTGATGACTCCGACCAATAGGATTGAACTAACAAAGGGATCTAGAGACAGACTGCCTCAAGCCCCAAACCAAAATGCATAAGGGTGGAGTAGCAAGATTATAGCAGAACGGTCCCCATTCAGACATCAATAGATAGCCATGGTTTCCATATGGTTTCCTGGTGTGGTCACACCAGGGGAGAGGACCATGTGTCACCTAGCGGAAACTCTAATATGATGGATTTTTATCTTAAAAAGATATCCCAGAGGGAGATCAAGCCAAAACCACAAAAGGCCAGTCCAACTAGAGCCTGTGCAAGTGATCCGGCCAAGCAAGAAGAATCCTGCTGAACAATAACTGGAACAGCCACTACAGCAGAGACATCACAAAGTGACTTTGAGACTCTCCATCTGTAAGTGTCACAAAATCCACACCACCAGCTTTGTGCAGGGTTGTAATCACCAGAATTCCACAACACCACAACAAGTTGAAGACTACAAACATCCAGGCCTGCACCTTTTAAACTACTTTCCTCCTGAGAAGATTCATCAGGTTTACTATAAACCACAAACACTTACCTCACTTTGGGCTTTAAACTGTATCCTATCCTTTCCTTTCTATCTATCTAGACTTGTGTGTGTATGTGTGTGTGTATGTGTGTGTGTGGATGAATTTGTGTGGGGGTGAGGTTGCGACCATTTCCGGAATAGGATAAAAATAGTTATCCGTGGTTTAACATCCGAGAAAATCTGTCATTTGTCTGTTTATTTGACCGTAAATACACTCAGACGTTAACACACCACTTTTTAACAAAAAACGATTGCAATCAGCTGGGAGATGAACAGTGGAAATCACAAAGGTCCCAGCAGATTGGAAAACTGCAAATCTAACAACTCTTCAAGAAAGTGGGGTGGTGGGAGGGTAAGGGGTGGTGACAGAAAACAGGAAACTATAGGCCGGAGAGGCCAGTTAGTATAATATCTGTCACTGGGAAAATGCTACAATCCATTATTAGGAATGTAGTAAAAAGGCATGGATTAATCAGGGACAGTCAACATGGATTTATTAAGGGAAGGTCACGTTTTATTAACTTAATTGAGTTTTTTGAGGAAGTAACAAGGAGGATTGATGAGGGCAGTGCAGTGGATGTGGTCTACATGGATTTTAGTAAGGCATTTGACAAGGTCCCACATGGCAGACTGGTCAGTAAAATGAAAGCCCATGGGATACAGGGGAATGTGGCAGGTTGGATCCAGAATTGGCTCAGTGACAGGAAACAAAGGGTAATAGTCGACGGATGTTTTTGCGAATGAAAATCTGTTTCCAGTGGCGTTTCACAGAGCTCAGTGTTGGGTCCCTTGCTGTTTGTGGTATACATTAATGATTTGGGCTTAAATGTGGGAGGCATGATTGGGAAGTTTGCTGATGACACAAAAATTGGCCGTGTAGTAGTTAGTGAAGAGGATAGTTGTAAGCTCCTGAAAGATATCAATGGTTTGGTTGAGTGGGCGGAAAAGTGGCAAATGGAATTCAATCCAGAGAAATGTGAGGTAATGCATTTTGGGGAGGGCAAATAAAGCGAGGGAATACACAATAAACAGGAGGATATTGAGATGGGTAGAAGTAGATGGTAGAAGTGAGAGACCTTGGAGTGCTTGTCCACAGGTTCCTGAAGGTGGCAGGACAGGTAGGTAGAGTGGTGAAGAAGGCATATGGAATACTTTCCTTTATTGGCCGAGGTATAGAATACAAAAGCAGGGATGTGATGCTGGAACTGTATAAAACGCTGTTTAGGCCACAGCTGGAGTATTGCGTACAGTTCTGGTCACCACATTACAGGAAGGACATAATTGCTCTGGAGAGAGTACAGAGGAGATTTACAAGAATGTTGTCAGGGCTCGAAGGTTGCAGCTATGAGGGAAGATTGGATCGGCTAGGGTTGTTTTGCTTAGAACAGAGGAGGTGAGGGGTGACTTCATTGAGGTGTACAAAATTATGAGGGGCCTAGATAGAGTAGACAGGAAGGACCTGTTTCCCTAGTGGAGAGGTCAATTACCAGACACAGATTTAAGGTGACTGGTAGAAGTTTTAGAGGGAACATGAGGAAAAACTTTTTCACCCAGAGGGTGGTGAGTGTCTGGAATTCACTGCCAGGAATGGTGGTGGAGGCAGAAACCCTCAATTCTTTTAAAAGGTACCTGGACATGCACCTGAAGTGCTGTAACCTGCAAGGCTTTGGACCAGGTGCTGGAAGGTGGGATTAGATTGGGCAGCTAGTTTTTTTTCAGCTGGCATAGACACAATGCGCTGAATGGTCTCCTTCTGTGCCTTAGTTTTTCTATGGCTCTATAGTAGCAGGGCATCTAAAAAATCATAATACAATCAGGCAGAGTCAACATGGTTTTCTGAAAGGGAAATTATGTTTGACAAATTTATTCGAGTTCTTTCAGGAAGCAACAAACAGGGCGGATAAAGTGGAACCAGTACATGTAGTGTATTTGGATTTCCAAAAGGCATTCGATAAGGTGCCACATAAAAGGTTACTACACAAGATAGGAGCTCATGGCCTTGGGGGTGATATATTAGCATGGATAGAGGATTGGCTAACTAACAGGAAACAGAGGGTCAGGATAAATGAGTCATTTTCAGGTTGGCAAACTGAAACTAGTGGAGTACCAAAAGGATCAGTGCTGGGACCTCAACTATTTACGATCTACATTAATGACTTGGATGAAGGGACCGAGTGTATTGCAGTCAAATTCATGGACGATACAAAGATAGGAAGAAAAGCAAGTTGTGAGGAGGACACAAAGTGTCTGCAAAGAGATATAGATAGGTTAAATGAATGGGCAAAAATTTGGCAGATGCCATATAATGTGGGAAAATATGAGGTTGTCCACTTTGGCAGGAAGAATAGAAAAGCAGAATATTATTTAGATAGAGAGAGACTGCAGAAAGCTGCACTTGTACATGAATCAGAAAACAGTTAGCAGCAGGTACAGCAAATAATTAGGAAGACAAATGGAACGGTTGCATGTATTGCAAGGGGGAATGGAGTATAAAAGTAGGGATGCCTTCCTACACTGTATAGGGCACTGCTGTGACCACACCCAGAGTACTGTGTAAAGGTTTGGTCTCCCTGCTTAAGGAGGGATATCCTTGGACTGCAGACAGTTCAGAAAAGGTTCATGAGGCAGATTACTGGGAAGAAGGGGGTGTCTTATGAGGAAAGGCTGAGCAGGTTGAACCTATTCTCATTGGAGCTTAGAAGAATGAGAGGTGATCGTTTTGAAACTTACAAGTTTCTGAGGGGGCTTGAAAGGGTGGATGCTGAGAGGATGTTTCCCCTCGTGGGGGAATCTAGAACTAGGGGGCACAGTTTCAAAATAAGCAGTGGCCATTTTAAGATGGAGATGAGGAGGAATTTCTTCTCTCCGAATGTCTTATTCTTTGGAATACTCTTCCCCAGAGAGCAGTGGAGGCTGAGTCTTCGAATATATTAAGGGCTGAGTTAGACAGATTTTTAATTTATAAGGGAGTCAAGGGTTATAGGGGGCAGGCAGGAAATTGGAATTATGGCTACAATCAGATCATCCATGATAATTTTAAATGGTGGAGCAGGCACGAGGGACTGAATGGCCTACTCCTGCTCCTATTTCTTATGTTGTGTTCCCGAAATAGAGTACAGTAACATAATGATTAGCGCCGTATTTTTACTCCCCCCAAACAAGCAGGCTTGTGGCGGTTGGGGGAGTGGGGGAGGGGTTGGGGAGAGCATAAAATTGAGTGGGAAGCGGGGGGTGCTGTTTCTGACTCCCTCCCACCCCCATTGCAAGTTTACATGGGGTGGGGGTGAGGAATGGCCTGCCTGCACCAGGCCAATCTAGGCCCTTAAGAGGCCAATTAACTGGCACTTAAGGGACTCCGCCTGCCGCCACAGGTATTTTACCATTGGCTGGCGGGCAGCTGAGACCTCAAAACGCCTGTGTGGTGAAACCAGGTGGCCTTCTTGTGGGCTGGTGGGGGGCCCTCCTGATCGTGCACCCTGTGCCCAATGGAGGGCCGCCACCAAAGCCCCAACAACTTCCAATGTACAACATTCACCCCCATCCCCCCTAACCGAACCCCCTTGCCTCGCTGGGGCCCAGCCCATTGTTCCCGGCGAGGACCTAAAAACTGGGGCCGTCCTTCATCTTCCTTGCGGTGGCTGGGCGTAGATTGGCTGGCAGCTCTATTAGGTGGGAAGGAAGTGAAAGTCCCACCCAAGACCAATTAAGGGCCTATGGAGCGTAAATGCCGGTCTGGCTCCCCAGGTCATGCAGAGGCGGGCTCGCCACTGACTTTGCGGCTGGTGGACGGGTCCTCCCGCCCAGCGAAAAATTCCGGCCTATGTTACTAGAATAGTGATCCAGAGGCCTGGAGTAATGATTCAGAGACATGAGTTCAAATCCCACAATGGCAGTTGGGGAATTTAAATTCAGTTTTTTTTTTATTTGTTTGTGGTATGTGGGCATCGCTGGCCAGGCCAGCATTTATTGCCCATCCCTAATTGCCCTTCAGAAGGTGGTGGTGAGCTGCCTTTTTGAACTGCGGCAGCCCATGTGGGGTAGGTACACCAACAGTGCTGTTAGGGAGGGAGTTCCAGGATTTGACCCAGTGACAGTGAAGGAACGACAGTATGATGTGCGGCTTGGACACGAACCTGAAGGTGGTGATGTTCCCATGCATCTGCTTCTCGGTGAGAGAGGTCGCAGGTTTGGAAGGTGCTGTTAAGGGAGCCTTGGTGACTTGCTGCAGTGCATCTTATAGATGGTACACACTGCTGCCACTGTGCGTCAGTGTGAAAGGAGTGAATGTTGAAGGTGGTGGGTGGGGTGCCAATCAAAAAGGCTGCTTTGTCCTGGATGGTGTCGAGCTCCTTGAATGTTGTTGGCGTTCCACCCAACCAGGCAAGTGGCGTGTATTCCATCACACTCCTGACTTGTGCCTCGTAGATGGTGGACAGGCATTGGGGAAACAGTCGGTGAGTTACTCGCTGCAGAATTTGTAGCCTCTGACCTGCTCTTCCAGCACAGCATTTATGTGGCTGGTCCAATCCAGCTCAGTTTCTGGTCAATGGTGACCGCCAGGATGTTGATTCAGTCATCTTAATGCCATTGAATGTCAAGGGGAGATGATTGGATTCTCTCTTCCTTGAGATGGTCATTGCCTGGCACTTGTGTGGCACGAATGTTACTTGCCACTTCGCTTCCCAAGCCTGAGTGTTGTCCATAAAAATCGTAGAACGTTTAAGGCACAAAAAGAGGCCACTTGGCCCATCATGTCTGCGCCATCCAAAAAAAGAGGCACCCAGCCTAATTCCACCTTCCAGCATTTGGTCCATAGCCCTGCAGATTACAGCACTTGAGGTACATATCCAGACACCTTTTCAATGAGTTGAGGGTCTCTGCCTCTACTGCCCTTTCAGGCAGTGAGTTCCAGACCCCCACCACCCTCTGGGTGAAAAATCTTTTCCTCATCTCCCCTCTAGTCTTTCTACCAATCACTTTCATTTATGCCCCCTAGTCACTGACCTCTCTGCTAAGGTAAATAGGCCCTTCGCATCCACTCTATCCAGGCTTCTCACAATTTTGTACATTTCAATAAAATCTCCTCTCAGTTTTCCCAGTTCCAAGGAGAACAATTCCAGCCTATTCAATCTTTCCTCATAGCTGCATTTTTCCAGTCCTGGCAAAGTCCTCGTAAATCTCTTCTGTACCCTCTCGACTACAATTTCATCCTTTCTGCAATGAGGTGTCCAGAACAGCACATATTATTCAAGTTGTAGCCCGACCAATGATTTATACCAGGGTTCTCCAACATATGGTCCACAGGCCAGGATCCAGCCCGCCAAAGGTTTCCATCTGGCCGCGGGCATAAACTGTACCCGGGGCTGTTCCTCATCCTCGCCAGGGCTCTGTGACTGGAGATGAGAAATTTTCCCTCTTGCAGAGGGTCTTTTTAAAAACATCTCACGTCAGTTTCATAGCTGACAGCTGCTGATATCGGGATCAGCGGTTTCCCAACTTCGGACAGATTCAGGATTTTTTAAAAGCCTGCCGGAAAATGCAGAACCTGCGTGAAGTTGGGAAGCAGCCGTTCCGGATGTCAGCAGCTGTTAGCTGTGAAAGTCACTTGAGATTTAAAAAATACTGCTCAACTATCTGCTGAGCATTCCTGCTCTCTGCAACAATCAGTGAGAGAGAAAAAGGGAGGGGGGGGAACAGAGAGAGAGAGAGAGAGAAATAGGGACACAGAGAGAAAAAGAGAAAAAGGGAGACAGAGAGAGAGGGCAGAGAGAGAGGGACAGAGAGAGAGAGAGGGGCAGACAGAGAGGGAGATGCAGTGATCAAGATCACCCTTGATAGAATAATATCTATCTGAATACTGTGTATCACTACAAGTGTGTGTGCAAACATTGACAACTTGTGCAAGCAAAAAAATGCCAGGCTTCTCACGAATTCAGCGTGCAACATAGTGAAGAGAAAGTAAGTCAATAAATTAGTCGTCTCATTTAAAGCTGCTTCACAAAAATATACATTTGTTGTTGTTTTGATGAATAGTAAGATAAATTTTAATGCCTTTATCTTTCCAAAATTATCTTACCGGCCCCCTATGTAAGACAAAAGTTGTAATGTGGCCCACCACACGAAAAGGTTGGAAAACCCGGATTTATACAGTTCCGGCATAACCGCCCTGCTCTTGCATTCTACACCTCGGCTGATAAAGGAAAGGATTCCATATCCACCTTATCGACCTGTCCTGTTACCTTCAGGGATCTGTGGACGTTCACTCCAAGGTTTCTCACTTCCTCTATACCTCTCTGTTTTCTCCCATTAATCGTGCATTCCTTTGCCTTGTTTGACCTCCCTGGGGAGATCGTGTCTAACTAACTTGATAGAATTTTTCGAGGAGGTGACTAGATATGTCGATGAGGGTAAAACAGTAGATGTCGTATACACGGATTTCAGTAGGGCTTTTGATAAGGTCCTGCATTGAAGCTTGGTTAAGAAGGTAAGAGCCCATGGGATCCTGGGAAATTTGGAAAACTGGATCCAAAATTGGCTTAGTGACAGGAGGCAGAGGGTAATGGTCGAGGGCTGTTTTTGCAATTGGAAGCCTGTGACCAGCGGTGTTCCACAGAGATCGGTGCTGGGACCCTTGTTGTTTGTAGTGTACATTAATGATTTAGACATGAATATAGGAGGTATGATCAGTAAGTTCGCAGATGACACGAAAATTGGTGGTGTTGTAAATAGTGAGGAGGAACTCCTTAGATTACAGAGAGATATAGATGAGCTGGTAAGATGGACGGAGCAGTGGCAAATGGAATTTAATCCTGAAAAGTGTGAGGTAATGCATTTTGGGAGGACGAACAAGGCAAGGGAATATACAATGGATGGTAGGACCCTAGGAAGTACAAAAGGTCAGAGGGACCTTGGTTTACTTGCCCACAGATCACTGAAGGCAGCAGCACAGGTAGATAAGGTGGTTAGGAAGGCATATGGGATACTTGCCTTTATTAGCCGAGGCATAGAATATAACAGCAAGGAGGTTATGATGGAGCTGTATAAAACGCTAGTTAGGCCACAGCTGGAGTACTGTGTACAGTTCTGGTCACCACATTATAGGAAAGATGTGATTGCACTGGAGAGGGTGCAGAGGAGATTCACCAGGATGTTGCCTGAGCTGGAGCATTTCAGATATGAAGAGAAACTGAAAAGGCTAGGGTTGTTTTCCTTGGAGCAGAGAAGGCTGAGGGGGGACATGATTGAGGTCTACAAGATTATGAGGGGCATTAATAGGTTAGATAGGAAGAAACTTTTTCCATTAGCGGAGGGGTCAAGAACCAGGGGGCATAGATTTAAGGTGAGGGGAAGGAGATTTAGGGGGATTTGAGGGAAATTTTTTTCACCCAGCGGGTGGTTGGAATCTGGAACGCACACCCTGAAGTGGTAGAGGCAGGAACCCTCACAACATTTAAGAAGTATTTAGATGAGCACTTGAAACGCCACAGTATACAAGGCTATGGGCCAAGTGCAGGAATATGGGATTAGAATAGTTGGGTGCTGGATGGCCAGCACAGACACGATGGGCCGAAGGGCCTGTTTCTGTGCTGTATAACTCAATGACTCCCCAAATGTATCACATCACACTTCTCTTGGTTGAATTCCATTTGCAACTTTTCTGCCCACATGGCCAGTCCATCAATATTTTCCTGCAGCCTATAGCTATCCTCCTCGTTATCTACCACATGGTCAATTTTTGTGTCGTCGGCAAACCTCTTGATCATGCCCCCTACATTTACATCCAAATCGTTAATATATACCACAAAAAGCAGGGGACCTAGTACTGAGCCCAGTGGATGGCATAGACATGATGGGCTGAATGGCCTTCTGTGCCGTAATTTTTTTACGGTACTATGGAACGTCACTGGAAGCAGCCTTCCAGTTACAAAAGCACCCATCAACAATTACCCTTTGTTTCTTGCCACTGTGCCAATTTTGTATCCACCTTGCTACATTTCTCTGGATCCCATGGGCTTTTTTTTTTAACCAGTCTGCCATGTGGGACTTTGCCAAAAGCTTTGCAAAAATCCTTGTAGACAACATCAATGCACTACCTTCATCAATTTTCCTTGTTACTTCTTCAAAAAATTCGATCAGGTTGGTCAGACAAGATCTTCCTGAACAAATCCATGCTGAATATCCTTGATTAAGCCGTGCCCTTCTAGGTGACAGCTCATTCTGTCTCTCAAAATTGATTCCAATATTTTGCCCACTACTGTGGTTAGACTGACTGGCCTGTATTGATTCAGTCTATCCTTATCTCCCTTTTTAAACAGAGGTACAACATTAACAGGCCTCCAATCCCCCGGCACCACACCTGTATCCAAAGAGGACTGGAAAATGATGGTCAGACCTTCCACTATTTCCTCTCTGGTTTCTTTAACAGCCTGGGGTACATTTTATCCGGCCTTGGTGATTTATCAACTTTCAAGGATGCTAATCCAATACTTCCCCCCTCCCTATGTTTATCACTTCCAATATTTCATACCCCTTTTCCTTAACTACAATATCTGCATCGTCTCCCTCTTTTGTGAAGACAGAGGCAAAGTATTCATTAAGAACAATAACAATATCTTCTGCCTCTACACATAGATTACCTTTTTGGTCTTTCCTTAGTTATCCTCTTACCTCTAATGTATTGATAAAACATCTTTGGGTACACTTTGATTGTGGTTGCCAGTATTATTTCCTGCCCTCGCTTAGCTCTCCTCATTTCTTTTTTGATTTCACCCCTCCACTTTCTATACTCTTCTCGGCTTTCTGTAGTATTGAATTCTCGGTGTTGGACATAAGCTTCCCTTTTCTGCCTTATCTTACCCTGTAAGCTCTTTGACATCCATGGGGCTCTAGATTTGGCCATCCCATCCTTTTCCTTTGTGGGAACACGTTTACTCTGAACCCCCTGAATCTCCCCTTTGAATGCCTCCCACTGTCCTGACACTGATTTACCTTCAAGTAGCTGTTTCCAGTCCACTTTCGCTAAATCATTCCTCAGTTTGGTAAAATTGGCCTTGCCCCAGTTGAGAACTCTAACTCCTGTTCTATCCTTGTCCTTTTCCATAATTATGTTAAAACTGACTGAATGATGATCACGACCGCCAAAATGCTCTCACACTGTCACTCTTTCCATCTGCCCAGGTTCCCAGCTTCCCAGGTCTTGCTGCATCTGGACACGGGCGGCTTCAGTATCTGAGGAGTCGCTGAATGCTGTGCAATCATCAGTGAACATCCCCACTTCCGACCTTATGATGGAGGGAAGGTCATTGATGAAGCAGCTGAAGATGTTTAGGCCTAGGCTACTACCCTGAGGAACTCCTACAATGATGTCTTGGGATTGAGATGATTGACCTCCAACAACCACTACCAGCTTCCTTTGTGCTGGGTATGACTCTAACCAGTGGACAGTTTTCCCTCTGATTTCCATTGACTCATGTTTTGCTAGGGCTCCTTGATCCTATGCTCAGTCAAATGGTGCCTTGATGTCAAGGGCAGTCACTCTCACCTCACCTCTCCTCTGGAGTTCAATTCTTTTGTCCATGTTTGAACCAAGGCTGTAATGAGGTCAGGAGCTGAGTGGTCCTGGCGGAACTCAAACTGAGCGTCACTGTGCAGGTTATTGCTAAGCAAGTGCTGCTTGAGAGCACTGTTGGCAACTCCTTCTATCACTTCGCTGATGGTCGAGAGTAAACTGATAGGGCAGTAATTGGCCAGGTTGGATTTTTGTGGACAGGACATACTTGGGAAATTTTCCACATTGTCAGGTAGATGCAGCAGCTCAAGAAGGCTGCTCACTACCAGCTTCTCAAGGACTATTACAGATGGGCAATAAACAGTGGGCTTGGCAACAATGTGTACAACCCATCAACAAATGTAAAAACATCACTTTTCAAAATACCGCTCCTAACATCCTGAAGGCTGCATTTCCTGCACAGAAATTCCATCTTCCATCGACCAGTAAATCCCAGCTCTAAAAACATTTCCACAGTTCCCACCACTCTTCACCCCTGGATTGAGAAAACCCCCTAATTCCTCCCTCCCCAATTTATCAGGTAACTGACCAGAGTATAATTTCAGGGCATATATTCCTCATCACCATCTCACAAACTAAGCAGGAATTCAGGCCCTGGGAATATGAGAAATTATTTGTTAACGAAAAGGAAACCCAGACTTCACACTTGCAAAGGTAACTCAACACAATCCTTCTAATAAAGATTGTCACATGGTTCCCACTACCCATTCCCCCTTTACCAACCTCCCATGTCCTGTCTCATCCATTTACACTTCCACTTTCACACTCCTAGTGACACGTTCCTCCCCTATCCCCAACTCCCATCTCCCTATTGATCTTTTTCCCTCACCCTCCTGCCCTCACATTTCCTACCCCCAACACTTCCCCCTCTTCAATTTGGTCCAATTATTCTCTTTGCCTTCTCACCTTGCTTCACCCGAATTGTGCTTAGTAACAGCTGATCTGCGACTTACGCTTCTTTAGCAAAACAAACCATGTTTACCTGATATTGGCTCCTCCTCAATCACTTCTACTTCAGAGATTGTACAGGGTTTTTCTGCATGGACATTACAAATATACTGCGGTTAACAATATGATCTGCTATTGCAATAATCTATTACAAATTACAAATGCTTTGTGTGTAACATCTTTCCAACAGAAATGCATTGAAACTCCCTAAATCAGGGTCTAACAATAGGAAAACTCAGATTAAAAGTATTGATATTTACCTGTAGTAAGTGTGGTACCTGTAAGTGGCACTGTGTTTGCTATTAACAAGGTTGAGTGCCTGATACATAACATTTGATGTAAAGTCCATCGATGGTGCAGTGTTGTGGCAATAGATTTGGCTCCAATATAAAGGCATTAAATTTTAGACAATGATGTGATTTGCATTCCATTCTTTCAGCTAACTCCAATATTGGAAAAGTCATTTTAAATTCCAAAAACAGTGTATGGTAGCATAATTGTTGTGTTACTGGACGAGTAATCCAGATATAATATGAGTTCAAATCTCACCACACCAGCTGGAGAATTTAAATTCAGTTAATTTAATAAAAAGATACTATCACGATTGGCGACCATGAAACTACTGGATTGTCATAATGAACCATGATGCTCAACAATGTCCTTTAGGAAGGAAATCTGCCATTCTTACCCAGTCTGGCCTACATGTGACTCCAGTCCCACAGCAAAATTGTTGACTCTTAACTGCTCTCTGAAATGGCCCAAAAAGCCACTCAGTTGCATCAAACTGCTTTGACTTGGTCGATTAAGAATAAAACTGGACAGACCACTCAGCACGACCTAGGCACAGGAAACCGCAAAGGAAGACCCCGTCCGAGGCACACACCATCCTGAGTTGGAAATATATTGCTGTTTTTCCATTGTCATTGGGTCAAAATCCAGCAACACCATCCCTAACGGCATTGTGAGTGTAACTACATCACATCAACTGCAGCGGTTCATGGAGGCAGCTCACCACCACCTTCTCAAAGGCAATTAGAGATGGGCAATAAATGCCAGTCATGCCAACGATTTCCATAACCCATGAACAAATGAAAAAGACATTGATTTTCAAAGTGCCATTTCCATACCCAGAAGGCAGCATTTCACGGCAGAGAAATTCTATCTTCCTCCAGCCAAGTAACTACTATCTCTAAAAGAAATTCCACAGTTCCCACGACTCTCCACCCTAAGCACAAAGTCTGGATTGAGAAGACCCACTAATTTCCACTCTCGATAACCTATTAGATAATTGACCCAAGGAATAAAACAATTGCCATCGAGCAAAAAAATAAATAGGCACACATATTCCTCATCACCACCTCATTAAGCTGAAATTCAGGCTCTGGGAATACGAGAAATTATTCCTCACTATAAAGAAAACACAAGTTCACAATATCCTATTAAAAAGCTAGTCTAGACCATGAAACCATTGCCAATTGTTGTAAAAACCCATCTGGTTCACTAATGTCCTTTAGGGAAGGAAATCTGTCGTCCTTATCTTTTCTGGCCTACATGTGACTCCAGACCCACAGCAATGTGGTTGACCACATTGAAATGGCCTAGCAAGCCACTCAGTTGTATCAAACCGCTATGAGGTCTAAGAAGAGGAATGAAACTCGACAGACCACCAGGCATCGATCAAGGCACCAGAAATGACAATGGCAAACCCAGCCCAATGGACCCTGCAAAGTCCTCCTTATTAACATCCGGGGATTTGTGCCAAAATTGGGAGAGAAGTCCCACAGACTAGTCAAGCAACAGCCTGACATAGTCATACTCATGGAATCATACCTTGCAGACACTGTCCCAGACACCACCATCACCATCCCTGGGTGTGCCCTGTCCCACCGGCAAGACAGACCCACCAGCAGTAGTGGCACAGCGGTATACAGTTGGGAAAGAGTTGCCCTGGGAGTCCTCAACATTGACACCAAAAGTCTCATGGCATCAGGTCAAACATGGGCAAGGAAACCTCCTGCTGATTACCACCTACGCACCCCACCCCCCCCCCCCCCCCTCAGTTGATGAATCAGTACTCCTCCATGTTAAACACCAATTGGAAGAAGCACTGAGGGTGGCAAGGGCACAAAATGTACTCTGGGTGAGGCACTTAAATGTTCATCGCCAAGAGTGGCTCAGTAGCACCACTACTGACCGAGCTGGCCTAGTCCTAAAGGACATAGCTGTGAGACTGGGTCTGCGGAATGTGGTGAGGGAACCAACAAGAGGGAAAAACCTACTTGACCTCGTTTTCACCAATCTACCTGTCGCAGATGCATCTGTCCATGACAGTATTGGTAGGAGTGATCACCGCATAGTCCTTGTGGAGACCAAGTCCCATCTTCACATTGAGGATACCCACCATCGTGTTGTGTGGTATTACCACCGTGCTAAGTGGGATAGATTTCCAGGGCCACCAGCAGCAGCACAACTGACAAGCTGTAACCTCATAGCCTGGCATATTCCCCATTATATCATTACCATAAAGCCGGGGGACCAACCCTGGTTCAATGAAGTGTGCAGGAGGGCACGTCAAGAGCAGCACCGGGCATACCTAAAAATTAGGTGCCAGCCTGGTGAACCTACAACACAGGTTGACTTGCTTGGTATACAGTGGAAGCAGCATGCGATAGACAGAGCTAAGCGATCCCACAACCAATGGATCAGATCTAAGCTCTGCAGCCCTGCCACATCCAGTCATGAATGGCGGTGGACAATTAAACAACTGGCAGGAGGAGGAGACTTCACGAATATCCCCATCCTCAATGATGGGGGAGCCCAGCACATCAGCGCAAAAGACAAGGCTACAGCATTAGCATCCATCTTCAGCCATAAGTGCCGAGTGGATGATCCATCTCGGCCTCCTCTTGAGGTCCCCAGCATCAAAGCTGCCAGTCTTCAGCCAATTCGATTCACTCCAAGTGATACCAAGAAATGGCTGAAGGCACTGGATACTGCAAAGGCTATAAGCCCTGATAACATTCCGACAATAGTACGGAAAACTTGTGTTCCAGAACTAGCTGCGCCCCGAGCCAAGCTGTTCCAGTATAGCTACGACACTGGCATCTACCCGGCAATGTGAAATATTGCCCAGGAATGCCCTGTACACAAAGAGCAATCCAACCCAGCCAAATACCGCCCTATCAGTCTACTCCCGATCATCAGCAAAGTGATGGAAGGTGTCGTCGACAGTGCTATCAAGTGGCACTTGCTCAGCAATAACCTGCTCACTGATGCTCAGTTTGGGTTCTGCCCGGGCCACTCAGCTCTTGACCTCATAACAGTCTTGGTCCAAACATGGGCAAAAGAGCTGAACTCCAGAGGCGAGGTGAGAGTGACTGCACTTGACACCAAGGCAGCATTAGACTGAGTGTGGCATTAAGGAGCCCTAGGAAAACTGGAGTCAATGGGAATCAGGGGGAAAATTGTCCATTGCTTGGAGTCCTGCCAAGCACAAAGGAAGATGGTTGTGGTTGTTGGAGGTCAATCATCTCAGTCCCTGGACATCACTGCAGGAGTTCCTCAGGGTAGTGTCTTAGGCCCAAACATCTTCAGCTGCTTCATCAATGACCTTCCCTCCATCATAAGGTCAGAAGTGAAAATGTTCGCTGATGATTGCACAATGTTCAGCACCACTCACAACTCCTCAGATACTGAAGAAGCCCAAATCCAGATGCAGCAAGACCTGGACAATATCCAGGCTTGGTCTGATAAGTGGCAAGTAACATTTGCGTCACACAAGTGCCAGGCAATGACCATCTCCAACAAAAGAGAATCTAACCATCTCCCTTTGATGTTCAATGGCATTACCATCGCTGAATCCCTACTACCAACATCCTGGGGGTTACCATTGACCAGAAACTGAACTGCAGTAGCCATATAAATACCGTGGCTACAAGAGCAGGTCAAAGGCTGGGAATTCTGCGGCGAGTCACTCACCTCCTGACTCCCCAAAGCCTGTCCACCATCTACAAGGCACAAGTCAGGAGTGTGACGGAATACTCTCCACTTGCCTGGATGGGTGCAGCTCCAACAACACTCAAAAAGCTCGACACCATCCAAGACAAAGCATTCCGTTCGATTGGCACCCCATCCACCACCTTCAACATCCACTCCTTCCAACACCGACGCACAATGGCAGCAGTGTGTACCATATACAAGATGCACTCTCCAACGCTCCAAGGGTCCTTTGACAGCACCTTCCAAACCCGCAACCTCTACCACCTAGAAGGACAAGGGCAGCGGATGCATGGGAACACCACCACCTGCAAGCTCCCCTCCAAGCCACACACCATCCTGACTTTGAACTATATTGCCATCCCTTCACTATCATTGGCTCGAAAGCCCTTCCTAATAGTACTGTTGATGTACCTACACCCAAAGGGTGTAGCGGATTGCAGCGGTTCAAGAAGATGGCTCACCACCACTTGCTCAAGGACAATTTGGGATGGATAAGAAATGCTGGCCTAGCCAGCAGTGTCCCCATCCTCCGAATGAATAAAAGACAATCTGTGCTGATCTATCTACTTTTGTGCCATTGATCCAGGTTGTTTCTCTGAGGTAACTCAATACAACCACAACCACCCAAAAGAGAGATTTCCACGTGCTTCCCTCTATCCTTTCTCCCTTCACTAAGCTTCTTCTTCACCGACACTCCACCTTCTATTCTCATAGTTATATCCACCTCCTGTATCCCCAGGTCCTATCACACTGTCAATTTTCCTTTTCCCTGGCCCCCTTGGTCTCTCCTCTCGCTGACCCCATTCTCCGCCTCTTCACTGTGGTCCAATTAGCCTCCTTGCCTTCTCACCCTGCTTCACCTCAATCGTGCTTATTCACAGCAGATCTGCTACTTACATTTAATGAAATGACAATACAATTAAACCCAATGATATTGAGCTGGAGGTTTACCTGGTATTGGCTGCTCCGTAATCTCTTCTGGTTCAGGCGTTGTAAAGGGTTTTTCTGCATGGACATTACAAAAATACTGCAGTTAACAAAATGATCTGCCTTTGTAAGAATCTATTACAAATTACAAATGCTTTGTGTGCAGAATCCGTCCATCTTAAATGCATTGAAACTCCCTAAATCAGGCTCTGAAATAGGGCACAAAACTAAAAAGTGCTGGAAATACTCAGCAGGTCAGGCAGCATCTGTGGAGAGAGAAACAGAGTTAACGTTTCAGGTCTGTGACCTTTCATCAGAATTGGCAAAGGTTAGAAAAGAATTAGGTTTTAAGCAAGTGAAGGGGAGGGAGTGGGGGAAGAGAACAAAGGGGAAGGTGGTTGATAGGGCAGAGGGTGATTAAATAACAAAGCTGCCCTGGGACAAAGGCAAAGCATGCGTTAATACTTGTGGTGAAAGAAAACATTAATCCAGAAATAGACTGTTAATAACGGAATAATGAGCAGCTCTGACTACATGAAAAGCAGGCACATGGTTAAAAAATAAAATATTAAAAAAAGGTCAGTCTTGCTCTGACGTTATTGAACTCAATGTTCAGTCCGCAAGGCTGTAGAGTGCCTAATAGAAAGATCAGGTGGTGCTCCTCGAGCTTGCTTTGATGTTCATTGGAACATTGCAGCAGGCCAAAGACAGAAATGTTGGCATGACAGGTGGGGGCAGTGTTGAAATGGCCAGCAAGCAGAAGCTCGGGGTCATGTTTTCGGACTGAGCGAAGGTGTTCAAAGCGGTCACCCAAACTGCGTTTGGTCTCCCCTGTGTAGAGGAGACCGTATTGTGAGCAGTGAATACAGTATACCAAATTGAAGGAAGTACAAGTAAATCACTGCTTCACCTGGAAGGAGTGTTTGGGCCCTTGGATAGTGAGGAGAGAGGAGGTAAAAGGGCAGGTATTACACCTCCTGCGGTTGCATGGGAAGGTGCAATGGGAAGGGAATGAGGTGTCAGGGGTAATGGAGAGTGGACCAGGGTGTCGCGGAGGGAATGATCCCTTCGGAATGCTGACAGGGGTGGGGAAGATGCGCTTGATAATGGCATCACGGTGGAGGTGGCGGAAATGGCAGAGGATGATCCTCTGGATGTGGAGGCTGGTGGGGTGGAAGGTGAGGACAAGGAGAACCCTGTCACAAGCTCGAGGAGCAGCACCTGATCTTTCTATCAGGCACTCTCCAGCCTTGTGGACTGAACAATGAGTTCAATAACTTCAGAGCAAGACTGACCTTTTTTTAATATTTTATTTTTTAACCATGTGCCTGCTTTTCATGTAGTCAGAGCTGCTCATTATTCTCTCTGGACTAATGCTTTGTCTTTCATCACAAGTATTAACACATGCTTTGCCTTTGCCCCAGGACAGCTTTGTTATTTAATCAGCCGCTGCCCTATCAAACACCTTCCCCTTTGTTCGCTTCCTCACCACCCCTCCTCCCCTTCACTTGCATAAAACCTCATTCTTTTCTAACCTTTGCCTGTTCTGATGAAATGTCACAGATCTGAAACGTTAACTTTGCTTCTCTCTCTACAAATGCTGCCTGACCTGCTGAGTTTTTCCAGCACTTCTTGTTTTTGTTTCAGATTTCCAACATCTGCAGTATTTTGCTATTATGAAATAGGGCACTCATGCTAGAAAGTATTGATATTTTACCCGTAGTCTCTGTGGTACCTGTAGGTGGCACTGTGTTTGGTAATTGCAAGTTTTACACTCATGTGAAGGGCAGCAATTGAAAATACAAGAACCCAAACTGAAGAGTTGTAAAAATTGTTTTAAAGGAAAGGTCAATGTGCTGCAACATGGCCACTGGAGGTCAAACCTGTAAATTCAAACTGTCTTACTATCTGGTAAGGACAAAAGGATACATTACAAGCTAATTTCACCCATCATGAACTCATCAAGAGACATTTTTGAATTGAATGGGCTCTTCTGAAACAAAGAAGTGTGATGTAGCTGCATCCAGGGTCATTGTTGGTCACTACAGGGTGAGAGATCTACATCTCCCAACAGAGGCAAGATGTGAAAGATTTTGACCTTAAAAAGTAGCTCCCTAGAGAGAGAGAGAGAAACAGGACAAACATCTTGAAAGCCTGACTAGCTGAGAGCTGCAAGAAATCCTGTAAAAACCAAAAAAGGTGCCCTACACTTCAACTTGTGCAGCAGAGAACTGAAGGTCATCCCCCATCTCTCGATTGAAGGCAGAGCTAACAGAGAAATCTACAAAGCACAGGCCTGCAATTTTAAAAGAGAAATTGACCTCTGAAAAGATTCAACAGGTTCACCGTAAACCCCGAAAACCTACCTCACTTCAAACCACTTACCCCTTTTCCTCTCTGCCTATCTCTTCTTGTGTGTGTGTGTGTGGGTAGATGTGTGTGTGTGCGGATGCAATTGTGACCATTTCAGAAATGAATATTGATCAATAAAAAGATAACCTTCTGTTTCAAACCTACAAGAAAACCTGTCGTAGTCTATTTATTTGACAAATAAAACACAAGGGGTTAAAACCCTAGTAACAAAAACATTCTCTGCGGTCATTTAGGAGTTTAACAGTGGGAACCACCCACACCATTTAACACCTGGCCATAACACAAAATTGAGTGCTTGATACATAACATTCGATGTAAAGTCCATCAATAGTGCAGTAGATTTGGCTCCAGCGTAAAGACATTAAATTTTAGATAATGATGTGATTTTCATCCCATTCTTTCAGCTAACTCCAATATCGGAAAAGTAATTTTAACTTCCCGAAACTGTGCATGGTAGCAAAATTATTGTGTTACTGGACGAGTAATTCAGAGACATGAGTTCAAATCTCACCACACCAGCTGGAGAATTTAAATTCAGTTAATTAAATAAAAAGCTGCTATCACTATTGACAACCATGAAACTACTGGATTGTCATAACGAACCATGTTGCTCAATAATGTCCTTTAGGAAGGAAATCTGCTACTCTTACCCAGTCTGGCCTACATGTGACTCCAGTCCCACAGCAAAATTGTTGACACTTAACTGCCCTCAAAATGGCCCAACAAAGCCACTCAGTTGCATCAAACTGCTATGAATAGGTCTAATAAGAATAATGTCCGGCATATTTCCCGCACCTCGACCCTCACCCCTTCCCCTCCCTCCCAGAACCGTGACAGGGTTCCCCTTTTCCTCACTTTCCACCCCATCAGTCTCCATATCCAAAGGATCGTCCTCTGCCATTTCCGCCACCTCCAGCGTGATGACACTACCAAACGCATCTTCCCCTCCCTTCCCCAGTCAGCATTCCGAAGGGATCGTTCCCTCCATGACACCCTGGTCCACTCCTCCATTACCCCCACCACCTCGTCCCCCATGGCACCTTCCCCTGCAATCGCAGGAGGTGTAATACCTGCCCATTTACCTCCTCTCTCCTCACTATCCCAGGCCCCAAACACTCCTTTCAGGTGAAGCAGTGATTTACTTGTACTTCTTTCCATGTAGTATACTGTATTCGCTGCTCACAATGTGGTCTCCTCTACACTGGGGAGACCAAACGCAGACTGGGTGACCGCTTTGCGGAACACCTCAGCTCAGTCCGCAAGCAGGAGCCCCAACTTCTGGTTGCTTACCATTTCAACACTCCCCCCTGCTCTCATGCCCACATCTCTATTCTGGGCTTGCTGTAGGGTTCCAGTGAACATCAACGCAAGCTCGAGGAACAGCATCTCATTTACCGATTAGGCA
This sequence comes from Heterodontus francisci, assembly GCF_036365525.1. Classification (NCBI taxonomy): domain Eukaryota; kingdom Metazoa; phylum Chordata; class Chondrichthyes; order Heterodontiformes; family Heterodontidae; genus Heterodontus; species Heterodontus francisci. The sequence goes on from NC_090385.1 coordinate 6,845,520, forward strand.
CACTACAGCCTGCCCCGGACTGAACAGAGTTCAATAATTTCAGAGCATGACGCGCTCCCTATTTTATGTTTATTTTTTAGTTATTTTTTCTTTTTTTTTGTGTTTATTTTATTTCATCTTAGTTTGTTCAGTTTGCTTACCCACTGTTTTTTTTCATGTTTGCACTTGCTGCTGTTCAATTTTCAGTCCTTTAACATCCTAATTGTACCAATGCTTTGTCTTTCAACACACCATTAGCATATTGTTTGCCTTTGCTCCATGACCTTCTGGTCAGCTATTCTGTGACCTTGTCCTATCAACACCTTCTCTTTTGTTATCTCTTGCCCCACCCCCGCTTTACTTGCTTATAACCTTTAACATTTCTAATATTTGCCAGTTCTGAAGAAGGCCACTGACCTGAAACGTTAACTCTGCTTCTCTCTCCACAGATGCTGCCAGATCTGCTGAGTATTTCCAGCATTTCTTGTTTTTATTTATTATGAATAAGAATAAAACTGGACACACCACCCAGCATCAACCTAGCCATCAGAAACAGCAAAGACATTCCTCCTTCATGGCACACACCAAACTGAGTTGAAAATATACTGCTGTTCCTCCATTGTCATGAGTCAAAAGCCTGGTACACCCTCCCTAACAGCACCGTGGGTGTAACAGCACTACATCAACTAGAAAGATTCAAGGAACAAAACAAAGAACAGTACAGCACAGGAACAGGCCATTCGGCCCTCCAAGCCTGCGCCGATCTTGATGCCTGCCGAAACTAAAACCTTCTGCACTTCCGGGGACCGTATCCCTCTATTCCCTTTCTTTTCATATATTTGTCAAGATGCCTCTTAAACGTCGCTATCGTATCTGCTTCCACCACCTCCCCTGGCAGCAAGTTCCAGGCACTTACCACCCTCTGTGCAAAAAACTTGCCTCACTCATTCCCTCTAAACTTTGCCCCTCGCACCTTAAACCTATGTCCCCTAGTAACTGACTCTTCCACCCTCGGAAAAAGCTTCTGACTATCCACTCTGTCCATGCCGCTCATAACTTTGTAAACCTCTATCATGTCGCCCCTCCACCTCCGTCGTTCCAGTGAAAACAATCCGAGTTTATCCAACCTCTCCTCAAAGCTAATGCCCTCCAGACCAGGCAACATCCTGGTAAACCTCGTCTGTATCCTCTCCAAAGCCTCCACGTCCTTCTGGTAGTGTGGCGACCAGAATTGCACGCAATATTCTAAGTGTGGCCTAACTAAAGTTCTGTACAGCTGCAACATGACTTGCCAATTTTTATACTCTAAGCCCCGACCGATGAAGGCAAGCATGCCGTTTGATTCTTGACTACCTTATCCACCTACGTTGCCACTTTCAGTGACCTGTGGACCTGTACGCCCAGATCTCTCTGCCTGTCAATACTCATAAGGGTTCTGCCATTTACTGTATACCTCCCACCTGCATTAGACCTTCCAAAATGCATTACCTCGCATTTTCCCGGATTAAACTCCATCTGCCATTTCTCCGCCCAAGTCTCCAACCGATCTATATCCTGCTGTATCCTCTGACAATCCTCATCATTATCCGCAACTCCACCAACCTTTGTGTCGTCCGCAAACTTACTAATCAGACCAGCTACATTTTCCACCAAGTCATTTATATATACTACAAACAGCAAAGATCCCAGCACTGATCCCTGCGGAATATCACTAGTCACATCCCTCCATTCAGAAAAACACCCATCCACTGTTACCCTCTGTCTTCTGTGACTGAGCCAGTTCTGTATCCATCTTGCCAGCTCACCTCTGATCCCGTGTGACTTCACCTTTTGCACCAGTCTGCCATGCGGGACCTTGTCAAAGGCTTTACTAAAGTCCATATAGACAACATCCACCGCCCTTCCCTCATCAATCATCTTCGTCACTTCCTCAAAAAACTCAATCAAATTCGTAAGACACGACCTCCCCTTCACAAAACCATGCTGTCTCTTGCTAATAAGTTCGTTTGTTTCCAAATGGGAGTAAATCCTGTCCCGAAGAATCCTCTTTAATAGTTTCCCTACCACTGACATAAGGCTCACCAGCCTATAATTTCCTGGATTATCCTTGCCACCCTTCTTAAACAAAGGAACAACATTGGCTATTCTCCAGTCCTCTGGGACCTTACCTGTAGCCAATGAGGATGCAAAGATTTCTGTCAAGGCCCCAGCAATTTCTTCCCTTGCCTCCCTCAGTATTCTGGGGTAGATCCCATCAGGCCCTGGGGACTTATCTACCTTAATGCTTTGCAAGACACCCAACATCTCCTCCTTTTTGATAATGAGATGACTGAGACTATCTGCACTCCCTTCCCTAGGCTCATCATCCACCAAGTCCTCCTCCTTGGTGAATACTGATGCAAAGTACTCATTTAGCACCTCGCCCATTTCCTCTGGCTCCACACATAGATTCCCTTCTCTGTCCTTCAGTGGGCCAACCCTTTCCCTGGTTACCCTGTTGCTCTTTATATATGTATAAAAAGCCTTGGGATTTTCCTTAATCCTGTTTGCCAATGACTTTTCATGACCCCTTTTAGCCCTCCTAACTCCTTGCTTAAGTTCCTTCCTACTGTCTTTATATTCTTCAAGTGCTTCATCTGTTCCTCGCCTTCCAGCCCTGACAAATGTTTCCTTTTTCTTTTTGACTAGGCTCACAATATCCCGTGTTATCCAAGCTTCCTGAAACTTGCCAAACTTGTCTTTCTTCCTCACAGGAACATGCTGGTCCTGGATTCTAATCAGCTGACGTTTGAAAGACTCCCACATGTCAGATGTTGATTTACCCTCAAACAGCCGCCCCCAATCTAAATTCTTCAGTTCCTGCCTAATATTGTTATAATTAGCCTTCCCCCAATTTAGCACCTTCACCCGAGGACTACTCTTATCCTTATCCACAAGTACCTTAAAACTTATGGAATTATGGTCACTGCTCCCGAAATGCTCCCCCACTGAAACTTCGACCACCTGGCCGGGCTCATTTCCCAATACCAGGTCCAGAATGGCCCCATCCCTAGTTGGACTATCTACATACTGTTTCAAGAAGCCCTACTGGATGCTGCTCACAAATTCTGCCCCATCCAAGCCCCTAGCACTAAGTGAGTCCCAGTCAATATAGGGGAAGTTAAAATCACCCACCACCACAACCCTGTTACCTTTACATCTTTCCAAAATCTGCCTACATATCTGCTCCTCTACCTCCCGCTGGCTGTTGGGAGGCCTGTAGTAAACCCCCAACATCGTGACTGCACCCTTCCTATTCCTGAGCTCCACCCATATTGCCTCGCTGCATGACCCCTCTGAGATGTCCTCCCACAGTACAGCTGCTCACCACCACCTTCTCAAAGGCAATCAGAGATAAGCAATAAATGCCATCCTTGCCCATATCCCATGAGCAAATGAAAAAACATTAATTTTCAAAATACTATTCCTGATACCCTGAAGGTAACATTTTTCGGCAGAGAAATACCATCTTCCTCCAGTCCAGTAAATCCTATTTCAAAAAGAAATTGCACAGCTCCCACCACTCTCCACCCTAAGCACAAAGTCTGGATTGGGAAGACCCCCTAATTTCCCTATCCCAACTTATCAGATAATTGACCCAAGAAATAAAACAATCTCCACTGAGTCGAAATTCGGGGCAATTAACACCTCACACATTATGCAGAAATCAGGCCCTGGGAATATGAGAAATTATGCCTCACTGCGAAAGAAAGCCCAGGCTATACAATATCCCAATATCTGTGCAGTTATCTTTTTTTTTCATTCATTCATGGGATGTGGGCGACGCTGGCCAGGCCAGCATTTATTGCCCATCCCTCATTGCCCATGAGAAGGTGGTGGTGAGCTGCCTTCTTGAACCACTGCAGTCCATGTGGGGTAGGTACACCCACAGTGCTGTTAGGAAGGGAGTTCCAGGAATTTGACCCAGCGACAGTGAAGGAACGGCGATATAGTTCCAAGTCAGGATGGTGTGTGACTTGGAGGGGAACTTGTAGGTGGTGGTGTTACCGTGTATTTGCTGCCCTTGTCCTTCTAGTTGGTGGAGGTCGCGGGTTTGGAAGGTGCTGTCTGGGGAGCCTTGGTGCATTGCTGCAGTGCATCTTGTCGATGGTACACACTGCTGCCACTGTGCGTCGGTGGTGGAGGGAGTGAATGTTTGAGGATGGGGTGCTAATCAAGTGGGCTGCTTTGTCCTGGATGGTGTCGAGCTTCTTGAGTGCTGTTGGAGCTGCACCCATCCAGGCAAGTGGAGAGTATTCCATCACACTCCTGACTTGTGCTTTGTCGATGGTGGACAGGCTTTGGGGACTCAGGTGGTGAGTTACTCACCACAGAATTCCTAGCCTCTGACCTGCTCTTGCAGCCACAACATGTATGTGACTGGTCCAGCTCATTTTCTGGTCAATGGTAACACCCAGAATGTTGATAGTAGAGGATTCCGTGATGGCAATGCCATTGAACATCAAGGGGAGATGGTTAGATTCTCTCTTGTTGGAGATGGTCATTGCCTGCTCACTGTATGGCACGAATGTAACTTGCCACTTTTCAGCCCAAGTCTGGATGTTATCCAGGATTTGCTGCATCTGGACATGGGCTGCTTCAGTAGCTAAGGGGTCGCAAATGGTGCTGAACATTGTGCAATCATCATGGAACCTCCCCACTTCTGGCCTTATGATCGAAGGAAGGTCATTGATGAAACAGTTAAGATAGTTGGGCCTAGGACACTACCCTGAGGAACTCCTGCAATGGTGTCCAGGGACTGAGATGATTGACCTCCAGCAACCACAACAATCTTCCTTTGCGCTAGGTATGACTCCAACCAGCGGTGAGTTTCCCCCCCGATTCCCATTGACTTCAGTTTTGCTCAGGCTCCTTGATGCCATACTCACTCAAATGCTGCCTTGATTTCAAGGGCAGTCACTCTCACCTCACCTTTGGAATTCAGCTCTTTTGTCCATGCTTGGACCAAGGCTGTAATGAGGTCAGGAGCTGAGTGGCCCTGGCAGAACCCACACTGAACATCAGTGAGCAGGTTATTGCTGAGCAAGTGCCACTTGATAGCACTGCTCATGATCCCTTCCCTCACTTTGCTGATGATCGGGAGTAGACTGATAGTTCGGTAATTGGCCGGGTTGGACTTCTCCTGCTTTTTCTACACAGGACATACCTGGGCAGTTTTCCACATTGCCGGGTATATGCCAGTGTTGTTGCAGTACTGAAACAGCTCGGCTAGTGACGCGGCTAAGTCTGGAGCACAGGACTTCACTACTATTGTCAGAATGTTGTCAGGGCCCGGAGCCTTCGCCTTCGGCCATTTCTTGATAGGGTGCACTGCGTTTGGTATTTATCAGTGTTACGACCAGGTGAGATAGGTGTCTAGGGGACCCTCTCAGTCTTCATCTGGTCTTACCATAACAGGGTTTAATTTTAAACACACTGTGTTTTTAACTCCCTCTTGATGAATCCTTGTTCACTGCTTTCCAATTATAAGGCAGAGAAACCAACACAAACTCGGTTGCTTACTTTTAAAGTATAAAAGTTGAAATTTATTAAACTTAAACTCTAATTCGCTTAATGCCTACAGATACACGACGCACCCATGCTAGCATGTATACACGATACACACATGCAAACAGAGATAGAAAAGAGCAGAAGAAAAAAATAAAACGAACAAGTTTGAGGTAATATTTGGAGAGTTTTTGTTATGGTTCTTCGAGCTCACTGTAGAGTCCTTGATTGTAGGTAGATTTTGCTTTTCATTGGGGCCCAGTATTCTTCTTAAACCTTGTTTGCGGTAGGAGACTTTTCTCTCTTGTGGGTTCATGTGTCTTCAGTGGATTCAGAGGCTTGTGAGAAAGAGATGGGAGCAGACAGGAGAGAGATCTTCTCAGTCCAGGAGAAAACAGACTTTCTGCTCAAACTCTCTGTGGCTAGTTCCAGAAACCCTGGAACTGCCAGTTAATCATGTGACCAGCTGGTCCAACCAGTCCTGACTCCTGTGGATTGCATCACCCAGCAAGCCCTGGAATGCGCTTCCCCAGCCCCTCACTGTCCAGTGATCAACATACATTGTAGGTTGAATGTCTCAGGGAATGGTCCTTTGTCTACACAAGCAATGTCTGTTAGTATGCAAATGTTTTTTCCATCCACGGCTGATCTGTTCAACAAGTCATTTCCTCACTCCAACAACAATTAAAAATCAATGATAATATGACAAAACCAATGCGCCTCATTCTTGGCAGGTGGGGGCTTGCATGACACCTCCACACCCAGCGGAATGAAATGCGATTTGAGAAAAATGCATTTCATTAAAAAGGTTGAGAGAAAATATAAGATACAGGAAAAAAAACATGCATTTCTCTCATTCATTCCCTTTCATTCCTAAATCCTAAAACTTATTACAAGCCTGTCTTTTTCTTGGTGCCACTGCTGCTTTAATTGCCCCCTTTTTGGCATCCCAATAAACATGTGGTTCTTTCGGGACGTTTTTCTTCAGGTTGTCCATTTCCATGGCTGCCTCGGGTCTTGGAGATGGTTAGGTTTAATTAGCCCCGAGTTTGAATTTTTTTTTCAGGAGAGTCAGTAGTGGGCAGTTCCACTGTGAAACGACTCTCAGTGCTTTGCTGAGTCATGCAAAGGCTTTTGACTTCAAAAGGATGGGTGTTTCGCTTTTTTTCTGACTGTCGGGGAGGATTTGTTGCTAATCTCCCCTTTGTCCTCGGGGACACTCCTGCCTGCAGGTATTTGTACAGACTCTACTGCACTCCCCTGCAGCATGTCAACTCTGTGAGGAATCATCCTCAGTTTCTCTGCCCCCTAGATGTCTTTCTTTGTCCCTGCAGGTTCCTGTAACTGCTATTAGCAACTCTGGTAGGGTGTTTCTTGTGTCTGCATTTACATAGGAGGAAGTGGGGTCTAACGCTTCACATTTCTCGGGGTTAGCTAACCGGACAGTAAGAGTTTTCATCCGGGCTTCCTCCTGGACCTCCTTTAACCCTGCCCTCTTGGTCACTTTTTGCCCTTTGTAAACATTTGCCAGCCGTGTGCCTGCCTGTCCCCTTTTGCTCTCGGCGGGGGTCCCTTCCAGTTCACAAGCCCTCTGCTGGAGGGTTCTCCTAACATCGGTACAGGACTTAGGGCTGCAGGTTTCATTGTAGGTTGGGGTTTCCCCTCAACCTGGCATATGTGGCAACTCCTGTGGTACTCCACCACATCTTTGTGGAGTTTTGGCCAGTCCAACCGCTGTCTTATGCGGACTTTGGTCTTTCATATACCGGCATGTACAGCCACTGTAGTCTCATGAGCCCTTCTTAATATTTCTCCCCGGTACCTCTGTGGCACCACTAACTGGTGAACTACTGTCCACTCCTTGCTCTCAGGTCTGTGAGGAGAACTCCATTTCCTCATCAGTACCTCATTCTTTAAATAGTAGAAATCAGGGACTCCCTCTGCTTCACTTTCAGACTGGGCAGCCTGTGCTAACTCTCGCAATACTGGATTGGCTCGCTGAGCCTCACCTAGGGAAAATCCATTTAATTCATTCCTTGGGTCTCCGAACTTTCCAAAGAAAGTCTCAGACAGACAGTCCTGGTCATCTGCCTGCAGTGCTAATTCAGTCTACTCTGGGGGGAGCTGGATTGATCATGGCCTGATCCATTACACATTTAAGGAAACAGCAGGGGACCGTCTCCTGCCACTGTCCTGTCTCTCTGACCTCCTGCGGTCTTTCTTTCACCACTGGGGGGGGGGGCTACCACCTTCACCCCCGCCAGATCATTACCGAGGAGCAGGTCAACCCCGTTCACAGGCAAACTACGGACAATCCCTACGGTCATCGGTCCTGAAACAAGGTCGCACTCCAGGTACAGGCATACACTGCCCTCCATTACCATTCACCACCATTCTGGTATTCACTGCACTCTCTGGGGGAAAAGGTCAGGTCTTTTCCCAGTAAAAAGGATCTGGTTGCCCTTGTGTCCCTGAGAATTATTATGGGCTTGCTTGTCCCACTCGAGGGGTTAACATTCCCTCAGACACAAAACCCTGATAACTTTCGGGAATCTTATTAAATTTTCCCGCACTTGCAGCTGTAATTTTCCTGGGTCTCACTCTTACTGCAGTTAAAGCCACAGCTTGTTCTTCCGTTGTTTCCATCAGGTTCCCTTCTTCACTGATTAACCCGCTGGTTTACCCTTTAGTTTCCAGCAGTCAGCTTTTAAATGCCCTGCTTTATTACAATGGAAGCACACAGGTCTCCGAGTCTCACTCTTGCTCACCACACCTTCCTTTTTGGCTAGAGGAGGGCCCCCTGTATCTCCTGCTTTTCTTTTTCTCCCAGGACTGCTTGGGCTCCTATCACCTTCCCACCCTTTGTCCTTTTTTATTTGTGGGGGTGATTAGGAAATGTACTCCCCGGGGAAACCGACTTATAAATTAAAGCAAACTCATCGGCAAGAACCGTTGCTTGCCAGGCTCTCTGAACCCATTGCTCCTCTTTATGAAGGCTGGGAGAGAGTGTTTAAATTCCTCTAACAGAATTACTTCTCTGAGATTCTCATAGCTGAGCTGTACTTTAAGAGCCCTCAGCCACTGGTCAAAAGCCAGCTGCTTACTTCCTTCAAGCTCCAGATACGTTTGATTAGCTTGCTTCTTGAGGGTCCTAAACTTTTGGCGACAGGCTTCGGATACTAATTCATATGCCTCGAGGATAGCATTTTTGGTCAGTTCATAATTTGATGAACTCTCATCTGGCAACAGGGAATAAACCTCATGGACCTTTCTGGTTATCTTGCTTTGCAATAAAAGAGACCAGGTATCAGCTGGCCATTTGAGCTGCCTTGCCAGTTTCTCAAAGGACACAAAAAATTCTTCTATATCTTCCTCACTGAATTTTGGGATGAGCTGAGCTAGTTTTACCCATTTTGTACCCAGCCCTGAATTACGCTCCTCCATATTGGTCATGCTTTCACTGGGATTACTCTGTTGCCCCCCCCCAGTTAATACAAGCTATTTCAGATCTCTTTCTTCGCATTCCTTCTGGAACGTTCTTTCTCTCTCTCGTTTCTTCTGCTGACTCTCTCTCTTTCTTTCTCTTCATGTTCCTTCTGGAAGATTCTCTCTTTCTTCCTCTTCTGTCTCTCTCTTTCTCTTTCCCTGTCTGCTAATTCAAGTTTCCTTTGTTCCAATTGTATCTTTGCTCACAGTACCCTGTCTGGGTCTGCTTCTAACACTGCTTCTGATTCTTCAGATTCAAGGGAAAAATGGTTGACCACTAGTCTTAGGAATTCCGACTTCCTAGCCTTGCCACGTACAGTGATCCCACACTGCTCAGCCATTTTTCTCAACTCCTCCACAGACAGTGCTTTTAACTTATCCCAAGTTACTTCACCCTGGCTTGGGGAGCTACTAGCTTCAGTTGCAGACATGTTAGTATTCAAGCACACACAACCACAAGAAAACCTGTAATGAAATCTTGCTCTTTTCTGCTTGGGAACAATTTGGCTTCCCACTTCCAATTTCTCCCATTTGTCTGTGGGTAATATCCCAGATAAGCCCCAAATTTCTGTTACGACCAGGTAAGAAAAGTGTCTAGGGTTCCCTGTCAGTCTTCACCTGGTCTTACCATAACAGGGCTTACTTTTAAACACACTGTGTTTTTAACTCCCCCTTCATGAATCCTTGTTCACCGCTTTCCAGTTATAAGGCAAAGAAACCAGGACAAACAGGATTTCTTAGGTTTGAGGAAGAAAAGTTGAATTTTATTAAACTTAAACTCTAATTCGCTTAATGCCTACGGATACACGACGTGCCCATGCTAGCATGCATACACGATACACACATGCAAATTGAGACAGAAAAGAGCAGAAGAAAAAAATAAAGTGGAAACGTTTGAGGCAATATCTGAAGAGTTTTTGTTGCGGTCCTTCGAGCTCACTGTAGAGTCCTTGATTGTACGTAGATCTTGCTTTTTTTTGGGGCCTAGTATTCTTCTTAAACCTTGTTCGCTGTTGGATTCTTTTCTCTCTTAGGGTTCTTGTGACATCAGTGGATTCAGAGGCTTGTGAGAAAGATATGGGAGCAGACAAGAGAGATCCTCTTAGTCCAGGAGCAAACAGTCTTTCTGTTCAAACTCTCTGCGGCTAGTTCCAAAAACCACGGATCAGCCAGTTAGTCATGTGACCAGCTGGTCCAACCTGTCCTGACCCCTGTGGATTGCATCACCCCAGCAGGTCCTGGAATGCACTTCCCCACCCCCTCACTGTGCAGTGATAAACATCCATTGTGGGTTGAATGCATCAGGGAATGGTCGGTCCTTTGTCTACACAAGCACCATCTGTTAGTATGCAAATACTTATTCCAGCCACAGCTGATCTGTTCAACAAGTCATTTCCCTGCTCCAGCAACAGTTAAAAATCAATGTTCATATGACAAAACCAATGTGCCCCATTCTTGGCAGGTGGAGGCTTGCATGACATAAGGTTGAGAGCATGATACAGAACTTTTGATGTAAAGTCCATCAATGGTACAGTGTTGTGGGAATAGATTTGGCTCCAGTGTAATAACATTAAATTTTAGATAATGACGTGCTTTTCCCTTCCATTCTTTCAGCTAACTCCAATATTTTGGAAAGAGAAGCGGCACTTTAACTACCCGTTACTGGAACTCAGACATCCACTACCGATGTACCATTCCTGATAATATGAAAGCTGTAATTCCGTAAATGTCATCTCTTTCCAGCCCTGTAAAATCCCATCCCCCCCAGAAATTCTGGAATTCCCACCGCTCTCCGCTCTAAGCACAAAGACTGAACTCTGTCACGACCGAGGCAGGAGGAGTGCACTGTTTATTTCAGTTCCACTTCTCCACAGGTCACAACATATGTTTAAATTTTTTCCCCACTTTTTGAAATGATCTATCATGTACTCTATTTTTATCCCAGAATAAAACGCACCAACCAGGTTTCTTTAATAAACAGCAAAATGATCTGTTTATTATAAAACAAGTCTTAACCAGTAATGAAGTAAAGCATAAACACACAGATTGAAATATTGAAGTTCCCTTTTTACCTTACACACACACACACACACACACACAAGGGATTTACTCTTTAGAGCTCTAGTACAACGAAAAGAAAAAAAAATACGTTGGCCAAAATACTTGCTAATTATTGAAGAAAAAAGGTATGAAAAATTGTCAGAGGTCTTTTTATGGTTTGGCATCCCAAATATGTACAGACGACTGTCACTGGGATCTTCCTAAATCATTTCTGGTCAGGCGGCGTTAAAGATCAGTCTGGGCAGGTTTTCCAGGGAAAATGCAGTAACGGGGTTTCAGGCAGTTTCTGACACTTGCTTCTCAGCTTCTCAAGAGATGGAAAACTGGCAGGCTTTTTCAAAGAGCTGGAACAGACTGAGCTGGGTGTTGCTCCCTTGGAAAGTTTTCTCCACCTGCCTTTTCAAACCATTGTCCATATCCCAATTCACTGCCCAAAGCAAAACCAAAACCAATGTCACAAGAGTCAAGCCTCCTGACCCCTATAAATCTTGACCTGTCACTTCTTCGTAAACATCTTTCCCCAAGTCAAAAACAACCCGTACTCGGTAATTATTTGAAGACAGGTTCCTTCCAGTAACTGTTTACAATCCAGACTTCTCAGTGACCCCTGTAAAAAAAAATCCATGGACACTTTTTCAAATCTTCAAAATTTAACAAAAAATGGAAGCACTTGTAACAACTCAGAAGCCCCACGTCCCTTTTCCCCTTCCCATATTTTACAGATATTTGTCCGCTAGGCATAAAGTAAACCCCACTTCCCACTGAGCAGAAATTCAGGGTGCCAAGTAGGGCACATATTCCGATCAGCACTTCCACCAATTCAGCATGAAGTCAGACCCTGGGAATACGAGAAACGGTGCCTCACTGAATAGAAAATCCAGTCTCATGGTGGGAAAAGGGAGCAACACAAACCCCAAAGAGAGTTTGCTGCCTCCTTCCCTCTAACCACCCATGCCCTTTACATTCCCCCTTCGCCAGCCTTCCATGTTCCCCTTTCTTCACTTACGTTCCTCCTTCCAAGCTCCGAGTCACACCTTCCATATCCCTTCCCAAGTCATCTCTTCCTGTCCAGCTTCCCTCCCTCGCCCTCTCACCTGTCCTGCCCACTCATTCCCTGCCCCCTTACTCATCCCCTCTTCAATTGGGTCCAAGTATTCTCTTTGCCTTGTCACCCTGCTTCACATGAATCGTGTTCAGTCACAGCAGATCTGCAACTTAGCAAACTCAACGTTGAGCCTGATGTTTACCTGGTATTGGCGTCTCCTCAATCACTTCTCCTTCTGGAGTTGTAAAGGGTATTTCTGCATGGATATTACAAAAATACATTGGTTAACAAAGTCATTTGCTGTTGAAATATATTACAAATTACAAATGTATTGTTGGTTGCAACATTCGATCTATACTTGCATTGAACTTCCTTCACTTGGTTCTTTGCCTTCTCACCTTGCTCCAACTGAATTGTTCACAGTCACAGGAGATCAGCAACTTATGTTTAATTAGCAAACCCAATGATTTTGAGCTGGATGTTTACCTGCTATTACAGTTGCTGGCTCCTCCTCAATAAATTCTATTTCAGGTGCTTCAACTTCAATTTCTGTATGGACACAAGAAGAATACCTTGGTTAACAAAATCATCTACTGTTGTAATATATTATAAATTACAAATGTAGGGCTGAATTTTATCAGCCTGCCGCCATTATCAAAAAAATGGTGCCCTACGCACGCCAAAGTGCCACCGCGATTCCAAGCATGGCGGCTCATTTAAATAGCTGGGGTGGGCTGCCCCCCACCGATCACGTGGAGGGGGCAGGCTGTCTGTCCCCGGAAATGGGGTCAACTACCTGAGCGTAGGCGCTGACGTCATTTTTAAAGGGCTGTCAGCTCTACTGGGACTTTTAAATATTTCAAGTGACGTTGAATTAAAATAAATAAATACATTTCTTTTGCCCCTTCTCCCACCATCCCCAATATCAATTAAATCAATTATTTGCCCTTTTCTCCCAAAATGCTTACCTTTACAATATGACCTTCCCCCCCCCCCTCCACAAACTGCACAAACCTTAAACTATAACCTTTGCCACCATCCACTACACCCATGACATTCATTTGACTCTGTTCCCCACCCCCACCCCCCACACTGAGAAACTTACCTCCTCCCCACTCCTCACCAGCGTTGCCCCTCGTTTCCCCGGACCGGCATCCTCAGGCACGGCAGTGTTGGCCGCTGGGGTGAAGATCGCAGCAGAACTTCAGCAGGCAACGGGAGACTCATTTATTCAGTTAAGTTATTTAAATATTTAAATGGCGGATCTGTCACCAAGCAGTGGGGTGGCTGCCACAAGGCCTTGCCGCCGCCAGCAACACTTTTTTTTAATTCATTCACGGGATGTGGGCGTCACTGGCTATGCCAGCATTTATTGCCCATCCCTAATTGCCCTTGAGAAGCTGGTGGTGAGCTGCCTTCTTGAACCACTGCAGTCCATGTGGGGTAGGTACACCCACAGTGCTGTTAAGAAGGGAGTTCCAGGATTTTGACCCAGCAACAGTGAAGGAACGGCGATATAGTTCCAAGTCAGGATGGTGTGTGACTTGGACTGTGCCAAGGTCCGTGGCGGGCCTCATCCGGGGCAACCTTCTTGACGCCACCCCCCCCCTCCCCGTCACTGATCCCAACGTCGAGGGGCTCGAAAAAATCCAGCCCATAGTGTGGTTTGCAGCTTTGCACCTTAAATTGCATTAAACCTCCTTCACTTGGGTCTAATTATCCTCTTTGCTTTCTCACCCTGCTGCACCTGAATTGTTCTCAGTTACAGCAAATCAGCAACTTATGTTTAATTAGCAAACCCGACGACTTTGAGCTGAATATTTACCTGATAGTACAGTTGCTGGCTCCTCCTCAATCAATTCTATTTCAGGTGCTTCAACTTCTATTTCTGTATGGACATAAGAAAAGTACCTTGGTTTACAAAATCATCTACTGTTGTTTTAATCTATTATAAATTACAAATGTTGTGTGGGTTTCAATTTTCCATCTTAAATTGCATTAAACGCCCTTCACTTGGGTCTCATTATCTTCTTTGCTTTCTCACCCTGCTTCACCTGAATTGTTCTCAGTCACAGTAAATCTGCAACTTATGTTTAATTAGCAAACCCAACGATTTTGAGCTGGATGTTTACCTGATAGTACAGTTGCTGGCTCCTCCTCAATCAATTCTATTTCAGCTGCTTCAATTGGTATTTCTGTATGGACATAAGAAAAATACCTCGGTTTACAAAATCATCTAATGTTGTTTTAATATATTGCAAATTGCAAATGTTGTGTGGGTTTCAATTTTCCATTCTTAAATTGCATTTCATCTCTTTGGGCCGGATTTTCAAAAGGCTACATGTTCAGGATCCGGTAGGGGGTGATGACAATAGTGTAGTCCCAGAGGTCGTCTTTGGATCCCAATGACTCCGGGACAGTTTGAAATTTTCAAAGGGCTACTGGGGTGGGAGAGGGAAGAGGAAACCGCTCGCTGCCAAATAACAGCTCTTTAAGGAGCTTGTTAAGGGGCCTGCCTGGTGCAGAATGGAATTTTTAATTTTTATTTCGGTGAACCTTGTCATGAAGACCCCACCTGCCATGAATGAGGCATATTAATTCCATCATATGAAGCATTAATTTTAAACTGCTGCTGGACTGAAGAGATTAATTGTTTGAAGCGATCAGCAGTGGCTGGAAAAATTTGCATTCTAAGAGACAGTTGCCTGGAGAGACAATAGAACGGCTCCCTGATCTCATTAACCCAAACGGATTTTGATCACCAGATACTGAATGTGCAACAAGCCAGCATTCCATTTCCCCCCCACCCCTCCCGCTGCAGGTGTCTACTCAGATGAAAAGAATCCAAAAAATGCAGGGGAGTTTGTAAAAAAAAAACTAGTCAGATGACTAACCTACTGGCCCAGGTTTGGTTTTGAACTGCTCACAGAACAGTTTGAGTCAGACTGCAACTGAACTCCTGCCTGGCTCCCTCTCTCTCTCTCTCATGAATTTCCAGATCCACTGAAGACACTGAAACCTTAAGTGAGAAGACTCCTACAGCCAAACAAGTTTGAAAGCGTCCACTGGGCCCCAATGAAATGGCAAGATTTAACTGCAATCAAAGACTCTACATCGGACTCAAAGGACAGTAAATAAACCCCAGCTATTGCTTCAAACTTCTCCCCTTTATTCTTTCTACTTTTCTGTCTCTATCTGCATGTATGTTTATCACGTATGCATGCTAGGGTGGTCATATCACGTATTCATAGTTGTTTTAACCGAACTAGAGTTTTAAGGTTAATAAACTTCCAACTTTCTTGTTTAAATCTAAGAAAACCTGTTTGGTTGATTTCTTTGCCTTACAACTGGAGAGCAGTGAACAAGGATTCACCGAGGGGGAGCTAAAAACACGGTGTTATTAAAATTAAACCCTGTTACGGTCAGACCAGGAAGAGGCTGAGAGGGAACCCCTAGACCCCTTTCTCACCTGGTCGTAACAACCTGAACAGTCTGGTCCACACAAGCGCAAAGCTGTCGGGTTTGCCGCAGGGCCAAATAAAGTTTATCTGTCTTTGTCTTCACACCTTTTTTTAAATGGTCCTTCTTGCACTCGTGGTTCATTTTTCCTGCATGGCCCCTTTCATCCTCGTCAACACTGCTGGCCCTGTAAGGAGCTGCCTGCTCTCTTCGACAAGGTAGCGACAGCCCCCAATATGGCTGCCGCCTGCCTTTGCCGCTGGTGCCAGGCAGGCAGCTCCTGCATCCTGGCAACGCTCGGTGCCACTGATTGGGCACCAAGCTCTCCTACTGACCAATTAAGGCATTTTCATTTGAAAACAGCATCATAGGGCGACACAGCTGAGGCGCTGACCCCGATTTAAAAATCTGGCTCCTTTGGTCCGGTACTTTCAATGGAAACAGTAGCATTGTAGTAATGTTACTGGACAAGTAATCCAGCAGCCTGGAGACAAGTGTTCAAATTCAACCAGGGCAGCTGGGGAAATTTAAATTCAATTGATTAAATAAGTCTGGAATAAAAAGTTGGTCCCAGTAATGATGACCATGAAACTACCAGATGGTCATAAAAACCCATCTGGTTCATGAATCCCCATTAAGAAGGAAATCTGCCGGCCTCACCTGGTCTGGCCTACATGTGTCTCCAGACCCACAGCAATGAGGTTGACTCTTAACTGCCCTCTGAAATGGCCTAGCAAGTCACTCAGTTGTATCAAACTGCTATGGAAAAATCGATTAAGCATGAAACTGGATAAACCACCCAGATATGACAAATGCATACCTTGCAAACTCCTCACTAACATCTGGGCACATGCCAAAACTGGGACAGCTATCCCACAGACCGTCAAGCCTAACACAGTCATACTCACAGGATAATACCTTACAGCCGATGTCTGAGACTCCTCCATCACTATTTCTGGATATGTTCTGTCCCACTGGCAGGAGAGACCCACAGGAGGACATAAGATATAGGAGCAGGAGTAGGCCATTCGGCCCCTTGAGCCTGCTCTGCCATTCAATAAGATCATGGCTGATCTGATCTTCGCCTTTACTCCACTTTCCTGCTTGCCCTCCCATAACCCTTGACTCCCCTAAGTACAAAAATCTGTCTAATTCAGCCTTGAGTATACTTAATGACCCAGCCTCCACTGCTTTCTCAGGTAGGGAATTCCAAAGATTCACGACCCTCTAAGAGAAGAAATTCTTCCTCATCTCTGTCTTAAATGGATGATCCTGTATGCTGAAACTATGCTCCCTCAGCATCTTCCCTGGCGAATCCCGTCAGAATCTGATATGTTTCAATAAGATCACCTCTCAGTCTTCTAAATTCCAATTAGTGTAGGCCCAACCTGCTCAACCTTTTTTTCATAAGACACCCCATTCATCCCAGGAATCAGCCTAGTGAACCTTCTTTGAACTGCTTCCAATGCAAGTATATCCTTCCTTAAATAAGAGAACAAAACAGAACACAGTACTCTAGGTGCGGTCTCACCAAAGCCCTGCACAGCTGTAGCAAGACTTCCCTACTTTTATACTCCATCCCTCTTACAATAAAGGCCAACATTCCATTTCCCTTACTAATTACTCGCTGTACTTTCATGTGATTCATGTACAAGGATGCCCAGATCCCTCTGTACCGCAGCATTCTGTAGTTTCTCTCCAATTAAATAATATTTTTCCCCTTCTATTCTTCCTAGCAAGTAGATAACCTCACATTTTACCACATTATATGCCATCTGTCTATTTTTTCCCACTCACCTAACCTATCTATATCCCTTTGCAGACTCTTTGTGTTCTTCTCAAAACTTGTTTTCTCACCTATCTTTGTATTGTCAGCAAATTTGGCTACAATATACTCGGCTCCTTCAGCCAAGACCTTAATAATAGATTATAACTAGTTGAGGCTCCAACACGATCCCTGTGGTACTCCACTAGCTAGTCTGCCAACCTGAAAATGACTCATTTACCCCAACTCTCTGTTTCCTGTTTGTTAGCCAATGCTCTATTCATGCTAATATATTACCCCTAACAAGATGGGCTCTTATCTTGTGCAATAAACTTTTAGGTGGCATCTTATCAAATGCAGAGGTGTCAGCACAGTGGTATACAGGCAGCAGGGAGTGGCCCTGGGAGTCCTCAATATTGGCTCTGGACCTCATGAAGTTCCATGGCATCAGGTCAAACATGGGCAAGGAAACCTCCTGCTGATCACCACCTACCGCCTCCTCTCAGCTGATGAATCAGTACTCCTCCAAGTAGAACACCAGTTGGAAGAGGGTAGCAAGGGCACAAAATGTACTCTGAACTTCAAGAGTGGCTAGGTAACACCACTACTGACGGAGCTGGCCAAGTCCTGAAGGACATAGCTCCAGACTGGGCCTGTAGCATGTGGTAAGGGAACTGACACGAGGGATAAACCTACTTAACCTTGTCCTCATCTATCTACCTGTTGCAGATGTATCTGTCTATGACTGTATTGATAGGAGGTACCATCGCACAGTCCTTGTGGCAAGAAAGTCCTGTCTTCGCACTGAGGGCACCTTCCATCACGTTGTGTAATATGATCACCGTGCTAAATGGGATATACACACAACAGCTCTAGCAACTCAAAACTAGGCACCTATGAGGTGCTGTGGGCGATCAGCAGCAGAATTGTATTCAACCACAATTCGTAACCTCACGGCCTGTCATATCCCACACTTGACAATTACCAACAAGCCAGGGGGCCAACCCCTGGTTCAATGAGGAGTGTAGGAGGACATGTACCAGGAGCAGCACCACACATACCTAAAAAGGTGCCAATCTGGTGAAGCTACAACACAGGACCACATGCATGCTAAACAGTGGAAGCAGCATGCTACATACACAGCAAAGTGGTCCCATAACCAACGGATCTGATCAAAGCTCTGCAGTCCTGCCATATCCAGTCGTAAATGGTGATGGACAATTAAACAACTAACCAGAGGAATTGGCTTCACAAACATCCCCATCCTCAATGATTGCACAGCCCAGCATGTAAGTGTAAAAGACAAAGCTGAAAGCATTTGCAACCATCTTCAGCCAGAACAAGGGCAGCAGTGGAACATCACCACCATCCTTACTTGGAAATATATCGCTGTTCCTTCATTGTTGCTGGGTCAAAATGCTGGCACTACTTTCCTAAAAGCACCATCGGAGCACCAACACAACATGGACTGCAGCAGTTCAAGGTGGCAGCTCACAACCACCTGCTTAAGGACAATCAGGGATGGACAATAAATGCTGGCTTTGCCAGCGATGCCCACAACCCAGGAATGAATTAAAAAAACCTCATTAAAAGTGATTACCTGCAGTGGCTGTTTGTTCCTGTAGGTGGGACTCTGCTTGGTATTTACAGGGTTAAGCACCTGTTACATAAAGTTACATGTAAAGCTAGGAATAAAACAACCCCCACTTCCCACTGAGCAGATAGATTTTCAGGGCTGTGTAGTAGGGTATATGTTCTGATCACCATCTTCCCACATTAATCAGGAAGTCAGACCCTCGGAATACAAGAAACTATTCTTCATTGAAAAGAAATCAGGTTTCACAGAGGGAAAGATAACTCAACACAACACCACCACCACACCAACGAGAGTTTGCTGCCCATTTCCCTTTACCCATCCCGTTCCCCATCACCAACCTTCCATGTCTCCTTTCCACTCTCCTCATCACAACTTCCAGAACGATCCCCCAAGTCCTCTCTTCCTGTCCATCTTCCGTTTCCCTCTCTTCTTTCCTCCTTTTCTCTCCTATTCCCTGCCCCCTTACCTGTCTCTCTCGTTACTTTGGTCCAGTTATTCCCTTTCCCTTCTCACCCTGATTCACTTGAATCGTGTTCAGTCACAGCAGATCTGCAACTTATGTTGAATTAGCAAACCCAACGATGTTGAGCTGGATGTTTACCTGGTTGTTGAGGTGTTGACTTCTCCTCAATCAATTCAGTTTCAGATTGTATTTCTGCATGAACAAATGAAAAATATCTTAGCTAAGAAAACCATCTGCTTCTATAATGATTTATTATAAATTACTAATGTTTTGTGGGTTGCAAATTGCAATAAAATTCCTCTAAGTCTGGCTCTGTCAATTGGAAACTCATTTTAAAAGACATAGAATAGTTACAGCACAGAAGGAGGCGTTTCAGCCCATTATATCTATAGTGGCACTCTCTGTAAGAGCAACTCACCTACTTCTACTCCCCCACCTTTCCTCCGTAGCCCTGCAATGTTTGTCTTTTTGGCTAATTGTCCGATTCTGGTTTTTTTTAACTCATTCATGGGATGTGGGCATCGCTGGCGAGGACAGCATTTATTGCCCATCCCTCATTGCCCTTGAGAAGGTGGTGGTGAACCACCTTTTGAACTGCTGCAGTCCATGTGAAGTAGGTATACCCACAGTGCTGTTAGGAAGGGAGTTCCAGGACTTTGACTCAGTGACAGTGAAGGAACGGCGATATAGTTCCAAGTCAGGATGGTGTGTGACTTGGAGGGGAACTTGCAGGTGGTGGTGTTCCCATGTATTTGCTGCCCTTGTCCTTCTAGGTGGAAGAGGTCACGGGCTTGGAAGGTGCTATCTAAGGAGCCTTGGTGCTTGCTGCAGTGCATCTTGTGTAGATGGTACACACTGCTGCCACTGTGCGTCGGTGGTGGAGGGAGCGAATGTTGTAGATGGGATGCCAATCAAGCGGGCTGCTTTGTCCTGGATGGTGTCGAGCTTCTTGTGTGTTGTTGGAGCTGCACCCATCCAGGCAAGTGGAGGGTATTCCATCACACTCCTGACTTGTAGATGGTGGACAGGCTTTGGGGAGTCAGGAGGTGAGTTACTCGCTGCAGGATTCTTAGCCTCTGACCTGCTCTTGTAGCCATGGCATTTATATGGCTACTCCAGTTCAGTTTCTGGTCAATGGTGACCCCCAGAATGTTGAGATAGTGGGGGATTCAGCGATGGTAATGCTATTGAATGTCAAAGGGAGATGGGATAGTCATTGCCTGGCACTTGTGTGGCGCGAATGTAACTTGCCACTTATCAGCCTAAGACTGGATATTGTCTAGGTCTTGCTGCATTTTTACACGGACTGCTTCAGTATCTGAGGAGTCGCGAATGGTGTTTTGAAAGCCACAATTGAATCTGCCTCTACCAGACTCTCAGGCAGTACATTCCAGATCCTAAATACTCGCTGCATAGAAAGGTTTTCCTCAGACGTCCGGTGGTCATGAAAGGCACTATATAAATACAAGTCTTTCTTTCTTTCTTGTTGCTGTTACTTCTTTTGCCATTGACCTTAATTTGTGCCCTCTAGTTCTCAACTTCTGCCAATGGGAACAGTTTCCCTATCTACTCTGCTGTTACGACCAGGTGAGAAAGGGGTCTAGGGATTCCCTCTCAGCCTTTGCCTGGTTTAACCGTAACAGGATTTCATTTTTAAAATGTCATGTTTTAGCTCCCCTTCATTGAATCCTGGTTCATTGCTTTCCAATTGTCAGGCAAAGAAATCAGACGGGTTTCCTTAGATTTAAACAAGAAAGGTGGAAGTTTATTAATCTTAAACTCTAATCCGGTTAACGAATACGGATGTGTGGCGCGCCCACGCTAGCATGCATATGTGATAAACACACATGCAGATAGAGACAGAAAAAGTAGAAGGAATAAAGGGGAAAAGTTTGAGGCAATATATGGAAGTTATTTACGGTCTTTTGAGTTTGATGTTGAGTCTTTGGTTGCCGGCAAGTCTTGCTGTTTGTTGGGGCATGTTTTAACTTGTTTCTATGTAGGAATCTTCTCTCTCTTGAGGTTTACGTGTCTTTAGTAGGTCCATAGGCTTGTGAGAAAGCGAGAAAGAGACAGCCAGGAGAGAGGCTCTCTTGTTCCAGGTTCAGTTACAATCTGCAGTCTGAATTCAAACTGTCCTGTGTATAATTCAAAAAGCCTGGACCAGCCGGTTAGCTTAATCACTCCTGTGTTTGTGGATTCCAAAGCTCTCGATGGGGGAGGGGGGGGGGTGTCTTGCTGTTGCTTACCCCTACAAGATGTGGATCACCATTGCCCAGCCCAGTCTCTGTTAATTGAATCAGTGAGCAATTCATTTGTCTCACCAAGCACAGTTTCTTAGTATGTAAATATCCTCCAGCCAAATGTCTGGTGATCTCTTTAAACAAGTCATCTCTTCATTCCAGCAAGAGTTTAAAATTAATGTTCAGTTGACAAAATTAATATTTTGGCAGGTGGGGGTCTTCATGACACCTCCACGCCCAGTTTGAAATGCGATTTTTTTTTTAAAAGAGCATTTCATTAAAAGGGACTAGAGAGAAGATAAGTACAGGAAAACACACATGCATCTCTCTCATTCATTCAGAAAACGTAACAGTTGTTACTGCCTGTCTTTTCTTGGTAGCAATGCTGCTTTAAACTTCCCTTTTTGGCATCCCGATAAACATGTGGTTTTTGGGGAAGTTTTTCAGTTTTCACATTTCCATGACTGCCTAGTGTGTCTTGTTCTTGTTGAGGTCTGCAGGGGGAGGGTTAGATTTAATTAGCCCTCCGTGGGAGTTCTGCTCATGGGCGTCGGCAGTGGACGGTTCTACTCTGATCCCTCTCTACTTCACCTTAGGGGATGGTTGGTTCCCTTTTCTCCTGACAGTGGGAGATTCCTTGCTAATCTTTCCTTTGTGCTCTGGGACACTCCTGCTTGCAGGTATTTGTCCAGATTCTGCTGCACTCCCCCGTGGCACTTCGACTAGGTGAGGCCTCACCCTCATGGTTTCTCTGCCCTCTTGAGGACTTTCTTTGTCTCTGCAGATTCCTGTAAATGCTGTTAGCAACTCTGGTGGGGTGCTTCTAGTGTCTGCATTTACTTAGAAGGTTGGGGGTCTAACATGTTGGGGTTGGCAGACCGGACTGTAGCGGTTTCAATTTGGGACTCCCGGACTTCCTTTAACCTGACCTCTTGGTCACTTTTCCCCTTTCCTTTCTAACCTTTTGCATGCCTTGTGCCTACCTGTCCCTCTCGGCAGGGGTCCCTTACAGTTCACCAGCCCTCTGCTAGAGGGTCCTCCTAACACTGGTACAGGACTTTGGGGTGCAGTCTTCACTGTACATTGGGTTTCTCCTCAACCTGGCACCTGTGGTAACTCCTACAGTACTCCACCACATCCTTGTGGCGTTTTGGCCAGTCAAATTGCTGTCTTATACGGGCTTTGTTTTTTCGTGTACCAACATGTACAGCCACTGTAATCTCATGGGCCAATTTTAATATTTCTCTCCGGTACATCTGAGGCACCACTAACTGGTGAAACACTGTCCACTCCTTGCTCACAGGTCTGTGAGGAGAACTCCATTTCGTCATCAGTACCTCATTCTTTAAGTAGTAACAATCAGGGACTCCCTCTGCTTCAATTTCAGACTGGGCAGCTTGTGCCAACTCTCTCAATACTGGGTCAGCTCGCTGAGCCACAGCTAGGGAAGATCTATTTAACACATACCCTGGGTCTTCTAACTTTCCAAAGAAAGTCTCGGACAGACAGTCCTCATGGTCATCTGCCTGCAGTGCCAATTCAGTTTCCTCTGGGGAGCTGGTTTGATCATGGCCTGATCCACCACACATTCAGGGAAACTGCAGGGGTCCGTCTCCTGCCACTGTCGTCTCTCTGATCTCCTGTGGTCTCTCTTTCACTACTGGGGAAACTACCACCTTCGTCCCCGCCAGATCGTTACCTAGGAGCAGGTCAACCCCATCCACAGGCAAACTATGGACAATCCCTACGGTCATTGGTCCCAACACAAGGTCGCACTCCAGGTGCACCCGGTGTATGGGTACAGGCATACACTGCCCTCCAATACCATTCACCACCATTCTGGTGTTCACTGCACTCTCTGGGGGAAAGGTCAGGCCTTTTTCCAGTAAAAGGGATCTCGTGGCCCCTGTGTTCCTTAGAATTACTATGGGTTTGCTTGCCCCACTCAAGGGGTATGGGGTTACTCTCCCTTCAGACACAAAACCCTGATAACCTTCAGGAATCCTATTAAAATTTCCTGCACTTCCAGTGGTAGGCTTCCTGGATCTGACTCTTACTGCAGTTAAAGCCACAGCTTGTTCTGTTGTGCTTTCCATCCGGGTCCCTTCTCCTTCTGAGCGGGTGTGCCCTGATTAACCCTGCAGGTTTTCCCTTTAGTTTCCAGGCCCTTAAATGCCCTGCTTTATTACAATGGAAGCACACAGGTCTCCAGGTCTCATTTCTACTTACAGCACCTTCGTTTTTGGCTGGAGGAGGGCCCTCCTGCTTTTCTTTCCCTCCCAGGACTGCTTGGGCTTCCATCACCTTCCCACCTTTTGTCCTTTTCAGATCTGTGCGGGTGATTTCCCCTGGAGAACCGACTTATAAATGAGAGCAAATTCATCAGCCAGCACTGCGGCTTGCCAGGCTCTATGAACCTTCTGTTCCTCTAGATGTGTCTTTATGGAGAGTGGGAGAGAGTTTTTAAATTCCTCTAACAAAATTACTCCTCTGAGATTTTCATAGCTGAGTTGTACTTTAAGAGCCCTTAGCCACTGGTCAAAAGCCAGCTGCTTATTTCTCTCAAACTCCAGGTAAGTTTGATTAGCTTGCTTCTTGTGGGTCCTAAACTTTTGGTGATAGCCTTCTGGTACTAAATCATATGCCCCAAGAATAGCATTTTTTTTTCAGTTCATAATCTGATGAACTTTCATCTGGCAACAGGGAATAAACCTCCTGGGCTTTTCCTACTAACTTGCTTTGTATCAGCAGAGTCCAAGCCTAACCTTAACTACCTTGTCAGTTTTTCAAAAGATACAAAAAACGCTTCCACGTTTCCCTCATTGAATTTTGGGATCAGTTGGGAAAGTTTTAACAACTCTGTGCCCAGCCCTGAATTACGCTCCTCCTTATTGGCCATGCTTTCACTGGGGTTACTCTGTTGCCCCCTAGTTAACTCAAGTTGCCTCAGCTCTCTCTCTTCGCATTCTTCCTGGAAGGCTCTTTCTCTTTCCTTTCTCTCTCTTTTTTTCACGTTCCTTCTGGAAGGCTCTTTCTTTCTCTCCCTCCTGTTTCTCTCTTTCTCTTTCCCTGTCTTCTAATTCAAGTTTCCTCTGTTCCAATTGTATCTTTGCTTGCAGTACCCTGTCTGGGTCTGCTTCTAACCCTGCTTCTGCTTCTTCAGATTCAAGGGAAAAATGGCTGGCCACTAGTCTTAGAAATTCCGACTTCCTAGCCTTGCCATGTACAGTGATCCCACACTGCTCAGCCATTTTCCTCAACTTCTCCATAGTTAGTGCTTTTAACTTATCCCAAGTTACTTCACCCTGGCTTGGGGAGCTACTTGCTTCAGTCACAGATATGTTAGTATTCTAGCACACACAACCACAAGAAAACCTGTATTGAAATCTTTTCTCGTTTTCATTGGGATCAATTTGACTTCCCACTTCCAATTTCTCGTTTGTCTGTGGGTGAATTCCAGGACGTTAGCCCCCAAATTTCTGTTACGACCAAGTGAAACAGGGGTCTAGGGGTTCCCTCTCAGCCTTTGCCTGGTTTAGCCGTAACAGGACTTAATTTTAAAACACCGTGTTTTCGCTCCCCCTCAGTGAAGTGTGGTTCACTGCTTTCCAATTGTAAGGCAAAGAAATCAGACAGGTTTCCTTAGATTTAAACAAGAAAGGTGGAAGTTTATTAACCTTAAACTCTAATCCGGTTAACGACCACGAAAAGCGACGCGACCACGCTAGCATGCATACACAATAAACACATATGCAGATAGAGACAGAAAAGGTAAAAGGAATAAAGGAGAAAAATTTGAGGCAAAGATTCACGAGAATCTTTTATGGTCCTTTGAGTTTGATGTTGAGTCTTTGGTTGCTGGTAAGTCTTGCTGTTCATTGGAGCCCAGTGCATGCTTTAACTTGTTTCAGTTTAGGAGTCTTTCCTCTCTTGAGGTTTCCGTGTCTTCAGTGGGTCCGGAGGCTTGTCAGAAAGTGAGAGAGAGTCAGCCAGGTGAGAGGCTGTCTTGTTCCAAATCAATTGCAATACTGCAGTCCAACTTCAAACTGTCCTGTGTCTAGTTCAAAAAGCCTGGACCAGCCAGTTAGTCATGTGACCAGCTGGCTTAATCACTCCTGCGTTTGTCGATTCCAAAGCTCTCGGTGGGGTGGGGGGGGAGGGGTGTCTTGCTATCTCTTACCCTGACAAGATGTGGATCACCATTGCCCAGCCCAGTCTCTGTTAATTGAATCAGTGAGAAATTCTTTTGTCTCACCAAGCACTGTCTCTTAGTATGCAAATATCCTCCAGCCAAATGTCTGGTGATCTCTTTAAACAAGTCATCTCTTCACTCCAGCAACAATTTAAAATTAATGTTCATATGACGAAATTAATATGCCTCATTCTTGGCAGGTGGGGGTCTTCATGACACTGTCCAGAACCCTCATGATTTTGAACACCTCTATCAAATCTCTCTTATTCTCTTCTTTAAGGAGAACAGCTTCAGCTTCTCCAACCTATCCACATAATCGAAATTCCTCATCCCTGGAATCATTCTCGGGAATCTTTTCGGCATCAACTCTAATGTCTTTACATCCTTCCTAAAGTGTGGTGCCCAGAACTGGCTCAATACTCCACTTGAGGCTGAACCAGTGCTTTATATAGTTTTATCGTAACTTCCTTGATTTTGAATTTTATGCCCCTATTTATAAAGCACAGGATCCCGTGCTTTCTCAATCTGCCCTGCAACTTTCAATGATTTGTGCACTTAGATCCTCAGGTTCCTCTGCTGCTGAAGCCAGTTTAGAATTGTTCTCTTTATGCTATATTGCCTCTCCTCATTCCTCCTACCAAAATGAATCACTTCACATTTCTCTGCATTAAATTTCATCTGCCATTTGTCTGCCCATTTCACCAGCCTGTCTATGTCCTGTTGTAGTTTATCACATAATATATCTCAGGAAAAGCAGGGGTCCTAACACCATTCCCTGGGAAACCCCACTGTATACCTTCCTCCAGTCTGAATAACAACTGTTCACCACCACTCTCTGTTTCCTGTCACTCAGCCAATTTCATCCCTTTCATTCCATGAGCTCTAACTTTGCCGACAAGCCTATTATATGACACTTTATCAAATGGCTTTTGGAAGTCCACATCAACCACATTACCCTCATCAACCCTCTCTGTTATCTCATCAAAAAACTCAGTCAAGTTAGTTAAACATGATTTTCCCTTAACAAATCTGTGTTGGCTTTCCTTAATTAATCTACATTTGTCCAAGTTAATAATGTCATGAATTATTGTTTCTTAAAGTGCTTCCACCACTGCGTTAAACTGACTGATCTGGAGTTGGTGGGCTCATGCTTATACCCTTTTTTGAGCAAGGGTGTAACATTTGCTATTCTCCAGTCCTCTGGTATGACCCCTGAATCTAAGGAGGTTTGTAAAATTATGGCCAGTGCCTCCACAATTTCCACCCTTGCTTCCCTCAGAATTTTTGGTTGCATTTCATCCGGTCCTGGTGACTTATCAACTTTTAAGTACAGCCAGCCTATCTTAATACCTCCTCTTTATCAATTTTACCATCCAGTGTTTCAACTACCTTCTCTTTCACTATGACTTGGGCAACATCTTCTTCCTTGGTAAAGAAAGATGCAAAGTACTCATTTAGTACCTTAGCTGTTCCCTCACCTCTATGAGTAAATCTCGTTTGCAGTCCCTAATCAGCCCCACTCTTCCTTTAACTACCCTTCTATTATTTATATGCCTGTTGAAGAATCTTGGAATCCCTTAGCTGCTAGTCTCTTTTCATACTCTCTTTATGCTTCTCTTATTTGTTTTTTGACTTCCCCTCTGAACTATGTATATTCAGCCTGGTTCTTCCTTGTATTATCCACCTGCCATCTATCATATACACCCTTTTTCTGTTTCATCTTACTCTCTATCTCTTTCATCATCCAGGAAGCTCTGTATTTGTTTGTCCTACCTTTCCCTCTCATGGGAATGTACCTTGACTGTACCTGAATTCTTGTTTCTTTAAAGGCAGCCCATCATTCTGTTACAGTTTTGCCTGCCAATCTTTGATTCCAATTTATCTGCGCCTCCGTTCTCATCCCACTGGAGTTGGCCCTCCCTCAATTAATTATTTTTGCTTTGGATTGCTCCTTGTCTTTTTCCAGAGTGAACCGAAACCTCATAATACTATGATCACTGTCCGCTAAATGTTTCCATACTGACACTTGATCCACTTGACCCACCTCATTCCCCAAAACCAGATCCAGCAATGCCTCCTTCCTCATTGAATGGAAGCACACTGATGTAGAAGATGTTCCTGAACACACTCTAGAAACCCTTGCCCCTCTCTGCTCTTTACAGTGTTACTATCTCAGTCTATATTAGAATAATTAAAGTCCACTGTTACGGACAGGTGGGAGTAGTGTGGGTAATTTGCACTTTTCACTTCTCAACTGACTGCAGATAGTGTTTTTAAAAACACTGTTTTAGTCCCTGAGTGTATTCAGGTCAATTAAATAGACAAATAACAAGTTTTATCGTCGGTTAAAAAAGAAAGATAAATATTTATTTTACACAATAACCAAAAAATGTTCAGAAACTCACCGACTCATGCATACAGACACACACGCACAAGAAAAGATAGAGAGAAGAGTGGCAACATGCAGTTAGAGTCCAATTGTTGGAGAAGAGTTCGTTGTTTTAAGAAAATCTTTCAAAGCTTTTCGGGAGGAAATCTGTCAATGGTGTAGGCATGAATGTTCTTTGTTTTGAAAAGGATGAAGTATTGCAAGCTCCACTGGTTAAGTCTCAATCCAAAATTCATGGTGGAAATTCTCGTTCACTTTCGCAGATGGTGAGTTCCAAAGTCACCTTGCAATTTCTCTACTGCAGCAGTTAAAAGATGTTATCAGCAGGGCTCCTTCTTAGCTGAAACTGTCTCACAGCTGTTCTGCCTGGAAAAGACCTTCTCTGGTTGTTATTCCCCTCCCTCTCTAGAGAGGTACTTTTTAAGGTAGAAACTTGTCAGGTTAGGGTGTCGGTCAGGTGACTAAGGGCTCTCTCCCCTGGGGTGATTCATACAATGTTCCAGGATATGGGACATTGGCATCTAAATGTGGTCCATTCTGATAGGTGTTACTTCACACCTATTATTTTGCTGAAAATAGAGACATGTTGTCAAAGTTTTTCATCTTAAACTCATCAGGACAATGTCAATGTAAAGGAAAGCAACAAATTTATACTGTATGAGAAGAGAGTACTGATTGGTTGGCAAGTGAACTCTGATTGGTAGAGGCATTGCCATGGAGAATGCACCAGTTTATGGTGACTGACTGTTAACTGCCAAGCTTTGTTTGAAATTTAAACCAGGCAGCTTGACTCTGATTGGTCAAGGCACTGCCCCGAAGAATGAACCAGTGAATGGCTGTCTCTTATTCTGTTTAGCTGGAACAGTCACAATGTGCATTCACCTGTTAGTGGTGTTCGCCACTAACAGGATGCTGCCGACAAGCAACTCACCAAGGCTCCTTTGACAGCACCTTCCAAATCCGCAATCTCGAACACCTAGAAGGACAACTGCAGCAGATGCATGGGAACACCACCACCTGCAAGTTCCCCTCCAAGCCACACAACATCCTGACTTGGAACGATATCACTGTTCCTTCACTGTCAAAATCCTGGAACTCCCTTCCTCACAGCACTGTGGGTGTACCTAGCCAACATGGACTGCAATGGTTCAAGAAGGCAGCTCACCACCACCTTCTCAAGGTCAACTGTGGATGGGCAATAAATGCTGGCCTGGCCAGCGACGCCCACATCCCACGAATGAATAAAAAAAATATTTTCCGATCAGCAATATTGAAGTACAAATCCTTACCACTCTCATTGCATTCTTTTATGTATTATTTTCATCCCAAAATAACAAAAATAACATGCACAGGAATATAACACAAGCATGCTAAGTGTTTGTAACTGAACTCCACTGATCAAGAAATATACCTGAATAAGAAAGCAATAACTTGCATTTATACAGTGCCTTTCAGACCCTCAGGACGTCCAAAAGCTCTTTACAGCCAATGAAGTGCTTTTGAAGTGTAGTCACTGTTTTAATACGAGGGGAAGCAGCAACCACAAGTTCCCACAAACAGCAATGAAATAAATGACCAGATCATCTATTTGACTGATGTTGGTTGAGGGATAAATAATGGCTAGGAAACTGGGAGAACTCCTCTGCTCTTCTTTGAGTAGTTCCGTGGTATCTTTTATGTCAACCTGAGAGCACAACAGGGCCTTATTTTAACATCTCACCCCCTGACAGTGCAGTACTGCACTGAAATGTCATTCTGGATTATGTGTTCAAGTCCCTAAAATAGACTTTCCCATGACCGTTCTGAATCAGTGGCGACACAGCCACTGACTGAGCCACAGCTGACATAGAAGACAAAATAGATCTGGTGATACTGAGAGACAAAGAATTCAGGAAGCAATCTGGAATTAGGCTTTACACACAGTGGAGTATAGTTTGCACAGTTCTCTAAGATAAAATCCTCAAAATTACACTGTGCAAATATTAGTTTAATGTGCCTGTAGGAAATCCCACTGTTCGGTATTTAACTGAAGTAATAACCTGGATATCCATTCCTTGCCCAAACATTCCTTAATGTCGATGCTCATTTCACAGCTGTTGATCCAGCTTGCATCTCCTCAAAAACAAGGATGAACTGTTGATGTTTGATGACATTGTGAAAGCAATATGTCTTGTTTTACACCAGAAATAAAACAGAGAAAAGCAAAAGAACCACATATGACCAATTCTGCTGATACTGAAGGCTTAATGCATTTGGATTAAATGCATCTGTATGTTATTTCATTTAGCACAGATGCTAAACCAATTTGGCCTGTGAGGAATTTAGTACAAACACATTAAGTGTTCATGCGGGAACAGTACTTATCAGAAATCAGCCAAGAGCGACGTCTCAATTCATTCCATCTTCGCTGCCTTCGGAGAATACTTGGCATCAGGTGGCAGGACTATATCTCCAACACAGAAGTCCTTGAAGCGGCCAACATCCCCAGCTTATACACACTACTGAGTCAGCGGCGCTTGAGATGGCTTGGCCATGTGAGCCGCATGGAAGATGGCAGGATCCCCAAAGACACATTGTACAGAGAGCTCGCCACTGGTATCAGACCCACCGGCCGTCCATGTCTCCGTTATAAAGACGTCTGCAAACGCGACATGAAATCGTGTGACATTGATCACAAGTCGTGGGAGTCAGTTGCCAGCATTCGCCAGAGCTGGCGGGCAGCCATAAAGACAGGGCTAAATTGTGGCGAGTCGAAGAGACTTAGTAGTTGGCAGGAAAAAAGACAGAGGCGCAAGGGGAGAGCCAACTGTGCAACAGCCCCAACAAACAAATTTCTCTGCAGCACCTGTGGAAGAGCCTGTCACTCCAGAATTGGCCTTTATAGCCACTCCAGGCGCTGCTTCACAAACCACTGACCACCTCCAGGCGCGTATCCATTGTCTCTCGAGATAAGGAGGCCCAAAAGAAAGAAAAAAGAAGAAAGAAGAACTTATCAGAAAGGTTAATTTTAATGACTCAAGAAATCAGTCCTGCTAACTTCTGCACCCAATTCCCGAAACCAGGAGCCTTAGCTTGCATCATTCATCCAAATGTGCAAACTTGTGCATTCCTGAGATTATGCTATAAAGGGGAGAAGAAAGGGGAACTAATTTAATACAAAGTGAGCTAGCAGCAAGTTCAACCCCCAAAGGTTGTAACATATTGGATGAAGGCAAAAGCAAAATCACAATTTTACATTATATTTTCTGCTCTTACTTAAATTTAATAGTGTCATAATATTATTGAAGCTGCCGGTCAGGTTTATTATTATAAAATGTGAAATACGTAGATAAATCCATATACAAAATTGTTAATTAATTGACCAAAACATACAAGTTTTGCTTCTCTGCAGAATATAGATATAGACTGTGCTTTTCTCATAATAAGTCCCTGGCAAATAAAAGCACAAGAAGGGCTAAGCCACAAATCACACTATGTTACAACACACACCCCACAATGATTTAAATCAAATGCATTCATTCCACCATTGTGCTGAGTATGCATCTGTCATTGACTAACTGAAAGTATCTGCATCCATATGGTGCCTTAATATGTCCTCTAAAACTCCCAAAAACACTTCACAACCAATGAATTACTGTGGAAGTGCACTCAGTTATTATGTCGGCAATTACAGCAGCTGGTTTGTGCACAGCAAAGTCCAACAAACTGAAAATTAGCAAATGGAATTTCAATACAGATAAGTGTGAGGTGATGCATTTTAGTAGAAGGAATAAGGAAACCACACACTGTATAGTAAGTCAAGATAGTAAGGGCGGCACAGTGGCGCAGTGGTTAGCACTGCAGCCTCACAGCTCCAGCGACCCGGGTTCGATTCTGGGTACTGCCTGTGCGGAGTTTGCAAGTTCTCCCTGTGAACCGCGTGGGTTTCCTCCGGGTGCTCCGGTTTCCTCCCACAGCCAAAGACTTGCAGGTTGATAGGTAAATTGGCCATTATAAATTGCCCCTAGTATAGGTAGGTGGTAGGGGAATATAGGAAAGGTGGGGATGTGGTAGGAATGTGGGATCAGTGTAGGGTTAGTATAAATGGGTGGTTGATGGTCGGCACAGACTCAGTGGGCCGAAGGGCCTGTTTCAGTGCTGTATCTCTAAATAAATAAAATAGAGTAGTGGAGCAAAAGGATCTGCAGACACAAATCACTAAAGGTAGTGACACAGGTTAATAAGGCCATTAAAAAAGGGGTTCACTTCTCGAGGGATAGAAATAAAAAGAGAAAATGCTGGCCAGGTGGAGTCTGTGGAGAGAGAAACAGAGCCAATGTTTCATGTCAATGGCCTTTTGTTGGAACTGGAAAAAGTTACAGATGCAACAGGTATTAAGCAAGTACAGAAGCAGGGAAAAGGGGGAGAAGCAAGAACAAAAGGGAAGATCCGTGATAGGGTGGAAGACAGGAGGTATTAAGTTGCAAAAAGGGATGTTGGTGCAAGGCAACAGGGGGTGGTAATGGGACAAGTAAAAGAAACAAAAGACGGGTCTAGAGGAGTTGTAAATGGGAATAGTAGAATCATCACAACAGCTACTGTACAAAAAATATAGCGGCAGAGGTTATAACCTGAAACTGTTGAATTCAATGTTGAGTCCAGTGAGCTGTAAAGTACCTAATTGAAAGATGAGGTGCCATTCCTCGAACTTGCATTCAGCTTCATTGGAACAATGTAGGAGGCCAATGACAGAGGTTAGAGAGAGAGTGGGGCAAAGAATTAAAATGACAGGTGGTTCTAGAAAAATAGAATTGAAAAACAGAGAAAACAGAAATTTGGTTAGCTCACGTTTGGACGACAGTGAAATCCCCATATACTAGAACTGACAGGTTATACCTATCAGGAAAGACTGAACAGGCTGGGGCTCTTTTCTCTAAAAAAAAACAGAAGGCTGAGGGGTGACCTGATAAAGATCTTTACAATTCTGAAAGAGTTTGATAGAGTAGACATAGAGAAAGTGTTTTCACTTCTGGGGGAGTTCAAAACTAGGGACCATAAGTATAAGATTGCCACTAATAAATCCATTAGGGAATTCAGAGAGTGGTGACAATGTAGAACCCGCTACTACATGGTGTGGTTGAAGTGAATAGCAAAGATACATTGAGATGAAGTTAGATAAGCAAATGAGGCATGAGTGAGAAAGGAATAGAGGTATATGTTGATAGGCTGAGATAAAGTGGGGTGGGAGGAGGCTTGTATGGAGTATAAACACCAGCACAGACCAGTTGTGCTGAACGGCCTGTTTCTGTGCTGTAAATTCTATGTAAGATTCAATGAATTGACGCAGATCTATGTGGAAAATATTCTCTGCACTTCTATTTAGCAACAACGTCATCAGCTGACAAGAAGCAAGCTAATGAATGAATGAGTGGAATCCTTTGTACTTATAAGGTTTTTGGATGCAGGGACCACTTCCTGGTCCCGACTCTGCTCGGGTCAGTGGTCCACCAGCAGGGAAGATCATCCGGGAAGCGGCCAATTAGCAGGCTGCTTCCGCATTTGCTATCCAATAACAGAAAGCAGGCAGGTTCCTGAGGCAGGAGCGCAAGACATCGCAGACCACTGCAATGGAGGCCGACAATCCCACTGTGAAACAGCGAGAGCGTTGCTGAGGGCCGGGCTGGTGAAGCAGCAGGGAGGTACTACATCCGCCATTTACGTCCATGCAGCGGCTAAAACGTTACATACATATGGCCACCAGAAGCATCCGTCTTCACCATTTTATCACTCAATGGTAGAGCTGCAATATAGACAGAGGGCAGCCTCACCAGTTGCTGCCGGAAAGCTCCTTTAGAAATTACAAGGCTCTGATCTCCTGCTGTGAAGCTGCCACCTCTCATCTTCCAGGGAGCAATCACAGTGAGTGACCTGTGCACTGCTCGCAGAACTTCAAGTCTGTCCAAAAATAGGGCTTAACTGCCCTTTTGAGTGCCTTAAATTGGCTACCCACTGCCACTGGGAGCTCATGTCCGGGAAAAGTGCTCAGAGACCAGAAGATGTCATGGAGGCGACTCGAAGTAGAGTTCCAATTTTCCAGTTTCCCCACCTTCAAAGCCTCCTTGGATGGGAAAGATTGTGGCTATGCTTTCACTAATTGTTCTAAACCAGTGTAATATGTTGTATATTAAATAGACTTTGACAACACAAAATTCCACAAATCACCTTCAATGTTAACTTAGCAACAATATTAGAAACACATATACAAACACGTTAATTTCTTCAATTTTAATAATCTCTCTCTCCATATATTTCCCGACAGACCAAGCTTTTTTTTTATTCATTCATGGGATGTGGGCGTCGCTGGCCAGGCCAGCATTTATTGCCCATCCCTAATTGCCCTTGAGAAGGTGGCGGTGAGCTGCCTTCTTGAACCGCTGCAGTCCATGTGGGGTAGGTACACCCACAGTGCTGTTAGGAAGGGAGTTCCAGGATTTTGACCATTAAGGGTTCCAGATGGCACAAGATTCTTTACACTGCTGGTAGAACAGAACAGTCCGACAGCAAAGAGGAATTTGCAACAGTACATGAATAGTTCACAGCATCGATACAAAAAAATGAACGCTGCAGTGTAGCAGCTGCTGGCATTAGCAGTGAAGCAGACACATGCAAGCCCTACAAATAAATGAGGACAAAATGCAACATGATTTCAGCGTTCCTAAAACAAGTACCTCTATTGCACTTGCTTGAGTTTCCCATTCTCTTCACCAGCTCTCTTTGTGGTCTCAAGACTGACAGTTTAAAGTCATGGGGGTCATTTATATTAGGCATAGAAGGAGGCCATTCGGCCCATCAAGTCCATGATGGCTCTCTGCAGAGCAATCCAGTCAGTCCCACTCCCTCGCTCAATCCCCGTGCCCATCCAATTTCCTTTTGAACTCATTGATTGTTCCTCATGGGCAATGAGTTCCAGGTCATTACCATTCGTTGCATAAAAAAAGTTCTTCCTCACATTCCCCCTGCATCTCTTTCCCAAAACCTACAATCTATGTTTCCTAGTCCATGTACCATCTACTTGGCTAACTTATTTAAGCCTGTCATAATCTTGTACACCTCTATCAAATCTCCCCTCAATTTCCTTTGCTCCAGAGAGAGAAAATCATCTTTCCCAACCTAACCTTTTAATTAAAGTCCCCCATTCCTGGAACCATTCTAATAAATCTCCTCTGCCCGCTCTCAAGGACCCTTACATCCTTCCTAAAGCGTGGTGACCAGACTGGATGCAATACTCTAGCTGGGGTCTAGCCAGAGTTTTATACAGGTTCAGCATAACTTCCCTGCTTTTGAACTCTATGTCTCTAGTTATGAAGCCGAAGATCCCAAATGCTTTGCTAACTACTCTCTCAATATGTCCTCCCACCTATCAATACACACATGTACACCAGGTCACTCTGTTTCTGCACACTCTTTAGAAATGTGCCATTAAGTCTGTATTACTTCACCATATCCCTTCTGCCAAAACACATCACCTCACACCTGTCTGTATTAAATTCCATCTGCCACCTGTTTGCCCATTCTGCTAGCCTATGTCCTGTTGCAGGTGGTTCGTATCATCACTGTTTACCACTCCTCCAATTTTGGTATAATTGGCAAATTTAGAAAGTCTCCTCTGTATTGCAAGATCCATGTCATTTATACACAGCAAAAAAAAAAGCAGTGGTCCTAGTGAAATTAGTGAGAACTAATTAAGGTGTAGCCTCATACTAACTAGGAACTGGGCTGAACCTGACCCAACTTTTTTCATTTAGAACCGAAGGGGGAAAAATGATGGAAGTGTTTAAAATTGTGAAAGGAGGGGGCAGGGTAGCCTGTTCCCAGTTTTGCAGAGTCACGAATGAGTGGCCATCGGTACAAGATTAAATGTAAGAACCTTAGAAGAGAGGACAGGAGATACTTCACACAAAGAGTTGTCACGCTGTGGAATTAATTCCTGGGGTTAGTTGTTGAGACAAAATTCTGTCATTACTCAAGATTAGATTAGATCGGTGGAGGAGGATAAGGGATGAAACTATATGGGAATTGGACAAGTGAATGTGATTAAGACCATCTGCTCATGTGGACACCAACACAGACTGGTTGGTCTGAATGGCCTGTTTCCATGTTGTAACTTATATTTCCATACAAGTGATGAGATTAGGGATTTCTGTGCTATTAAATAGAGGCATGGCAGGCCACCTCAGTCCCGTGGCATGCACATCCTGTTCTCTTCTTGTCCTGGACAGCCACAGGAAATGTCATCAGCTGGAGGAGCTCGAGTCTGGTTTTCAGAATTTAGCAACAGCTAGCATCACTGCTGTGCATCCGTGAGGCTGAGAGCTACATGGACAGCATATTTCTGGAGGTGATCACCCCGCAGCTTAAGGGTGTGCAGGCAGAGAGGGACTGGGTGACTGCCAGACACTTAAGGAAGACTAGGCAGGTAGTACAGGAGTCTACTGAACCCATCTCACTCTCTAGGCAGTATTCAGTTCTGAATCCTAGTGAGGGTGATGGTTCTGTTGAGAAAACTGCCAGAACCAAATCCACAGCACCATGAGTAGCTCAGCTGTACAGGACAGGAGAAGGTAGATCAGGAAAGCAATAATGATAGGGGGGATTCAATTGTTAAGGGAACAGACAGGAGCTCTGCGACCGCAGACATGATCCTAGGATGGTCTGTTGCCTCGCTGGTGCCAAGGTCAAGGATGTCACTGAGTGCTCCCAGGGCACTCTGAGGGGGCAGGGTAAACAACGACATAGGTAGAAAAAGGCAGAGTTTAATGAGGTAGGAAAGTGATGGATAAGCAGGACCTCAAAGGTTGTAATCTCCAGAATACTCCCAGTGCCACGTGTTAGCGAGTATAGAAATAGGAGGATAGAGCAGATGAATGCATGGATGGAGAGATGGTGCTGGGGAGGGCTTTAGTTTCCTGATACACTGGGACCAGTTCTGGGGGAAGTGGGACCTGTATGGGCCAAACAGGACATCCAGGTCACAGATAAACCAGAGCCAGGACCAATGTCCCAACTGAGCAGTTTTCTAATGCTGTTGGAGTGGGTTTAAACTAATTTTCCAGGGGGGGGGGGGGGTGGGAGCCAGGATGTAGCATTAGAAAGGAGCAATAAGGTGTACAAAGGATTGGGAAAAAGATGGCACCAGACTCAGAAATAGTAAGGTTATTAGGTGGGGTTAGAGTAAAAGGCAATACAAGGATGAATGAAAGGTCATCAACCTGAAACATTAACTCTGCTTTTCTCTCCACAGATGCTACAGACCTGCTGAGTATTTCCAGCACTTACTGTTTTTATTATACAAGCACTAAATTAGGTTTAAAGTGCACACAAAGCATGGGAATAATTAAAGTTGGTGAGCTGCAGGCACAAATAGCCACATGGGAATATGATGTTGTGGCGATAATGGAGACCTGGCTCAAAAAGGGGCAGGACTAGGCACTAAATATTCTTGGATTCGAGATGTTGGGGAAAGATAGGGAAGGAAGGAAAGGGGTGGCTGTATTAATTAAGGGGAATATTAGAATGCTGGAGAGAGAGGATGTCCTGGAGGGGTTAAAGGACAGAAGCTATTCGTCAGAGTTAAGAAACAGAAGTGCCATTACACTACTGGGTATATCCTATAGGCCACCAACTAATGGAAAAGATATAGAGGAGCATATTTGCAATTAAATTACAGACAAGTGCAACAACTATCAAGTAGTGATTATGGGGAACTTCAACTATCTTAATGTTGACTGGGACATTAATAGCTATACGACCACCTGATGTGATGTGGTTGGTTCCCACTGTTCAAATCCCCACCTGACTGCAGCAAGTGTTTTGTTATTAAGGTTTAACCCCTCGGTGTTTTATTTTTCAAATAAACAGACAGCAACAGGTTTTCTTGTAGTTTTAAAAAAAAGAAAATAAATTATTTATTGATCAATACACCTTACCCCGAAATTGTCACAAATGCATCCGCTCACAGCACTTGCGCGCGCACACACGCGCACACAAGAGACAGACAGAGAGGGAAGAGAAGAAAGTGTTTTTTTAGTGGCGGGAGTGGAGGGAGGGGAGGTCACGATAAACTTGTTGAATTCTCTTGGGAATCAAGTTCTCAATGGCTGCAGGCCTGAGCAGATTGTATATTTCTCTCTTGATTGAAAGTTCAGTTGAAGACGGTGGGTCATTTCTGGTTCACTGCTGTCTAATGCAGATGTAGGATTCTACAGCAGGGTACTTGCTGGAAAACAAGCAGCTGGATGTTGCTTCTCTCGCTTTGTCTCTGGGTTTCTCTCTTTAGGCTGTCTTTTTTTTTATGGTAAAGCTATTCTCTCCTCCTGGTAGGAGATGTTCTGATCATGATGATCATACAGTGGCCCAGGATGTGGCTACTTCACACCTTCTTTGATTCACAAGAAGATATTCAATTCTGGAATGTTTTAGGGTGGGGTGCAATTGACACCAGCTGGCTTTTAAGATTTGCATGTTCTTCATCTCTCCTCATCCTCCATGTCTGAAGGCGTGGGGCTCAAGGTCGAGAACTTGTTGGGGGAGGAGTACTTGGTCTCATGGAGATACCTGTCCATTCTGGCTTGCTGTGGTGCGGGCGGTTCTCTAGAGAGCAGAAGTGAAGGCACAGCATAGTTGTGCTGTTGCTGGATTTCCAGACTGCATCGTTTAATGCTGTGAGCGGGTTCTGGTCCTTGAAGATTTCCCCGTGGCAATGCTTCCAACGGCCAGCATTTGCTTCTCAGTGGTTACGACGTCAGTCGCTTCTTCTGAGTCACTGGAGCACAAAGAAACACTGCCTGTTGACAGAAACTTTCACCATCTGAATTTGGATCTTCATTCTCTTGGTGTGGCATCTCTGAGAAGAGGCTGATACTCTCCGAACCAGAACCACTGAGATCCTGGAGCGACTGTGACTCAACGTGGGCACGCTTGTCACTTCTGCTGTAATTGGTACTTCGGTGACCTCGAGGATAGTTATGATGTTGAGGTCCTTACATGCTGGTAGTCCTGCCACTGCTGGTCCGCTCATGTCTACCAGGCAAAATATTTGTAGTTTCCATGCCGACTGGCCATAGCTGCATTGCATGTTTAGTGTCCCAGTGCAAGGGATGGTGACCATGGTGATGGTATGCAGATAACTTGGCAGTTGTCGGTTGTCTCATTGATTTCCAATGACTCTGGTACATATCCTTCAGGATTCAGATTGGTCAGATATTTGCACTAGCTCCCGTGTCAATCTTAGTCCTGAGTGTGTATTTGCCAACTTTCTTGGGCACATGATATTAATAGTAGTAAAAGCTTCCTGTTGTGCCTTGGTAACCTCACTGGATATTCAATGGCACAGCAGGAGAACCTGTAGAGAAATTCAGTAATGCTTGAGCCAGTATAAATAATTAGAAAATGTAACATTAAAATTTGTGTGCATGTGACTATATTGAATCATCTCAAGATCCAAATTTGAAGGCAGATTGCGAGTTGTGTAGTCTGGCTGTCACTTGTCATTTATTTTAAACATGTAGTTTTTTTTTTATGTGTTGGTGAAAATGCTTCCTTTGTGGAGCACTGTCCTCAGTTAATCATTGTGAAAGCACTTTTGTGTGCTAGAAGTCAATTTTGTCTTAAAATTGTACTTACAACATTTGTTCTTTAAGTTGTTTATGATTTTATTGTAGATTTGCTATTGAATCGTTCCTTCTTTTTGGAAATAATCCCAGCTTTTCTAGTCTTTCCATGTAACTGAAGTGCCTCATTCCCATTCAGTATATCTTCTCTGCTCCCTCTCCAAGATGAGAAAAGGAACTAATAAAATCGCTCATAATGTTCTTTGAAAATTATTCAGACAGCTGATTAGTTTTCCTGACTATCTTAAAGATCCAGTCATGGAGATAAGGCTCACAAAGTAATAAATACATGAAAAATATACAATTCACAGCAAACTTAGTGTCACATCTGACCCCGAGATGAACTTCCGACCTCAAATTCTTGCCAACATTAAGACCGTCTATTTCCACCTCCGTAACATTGCCTGACTTCACCCCTGTCTCCACTCATCTGCTGCTGAAAGACTCATTCATAACTTTGTTACCTCTATACTTGACTATTCCAACAGACTCCTGGACAGGGAAACTGGAAAATGAGGAGGGGTAGACTTATTGAATTAAGAAACTGTTATAACATTAGCAAGAAACATAGAAAATAGGAGCAGGAGTAGGTCATTCGGCCCTTCGAGCCTGCTCCGCCATTCATTATGATCATGGCTGATCATCCAACTCAGTAACCTGTTCCCACTTTCCCCCCATATCCTTTGATCCCTTTAATCCCAACAGCTATATCTAACTCCTTCGTGAAAACATACAATGTTTTGGCCTCAACTGCTTTCTGTGGTAGCGAATTCCACAGGTCCACCACTCGCTGGGTGAAGAAATTTCTCCTCATCTCAGTCCTGAAAGGTTTACCCCCGTATCCTTAGACTATGACCCCTGGTTCTGGACTCCCACACCATCGGGAACATCCTTCCTGCATCCACCCTGTCAAGTCCTGTTAGAATCTTATAGGTTTCTATGAGATCCTCGCTCACTCTTCTGAACTCCAGCGAATATAATCCTAACCGACTCAATCTCTCCTCATACGTCAGTCCCGCCATCCCAGGAATCAGTCTGGTAAACCTTTGCTGTACTCCCTCTATAGCAAGAACATCCTTCCTCAGATAAGGAAGAGAGGATATAGGTAAGGGAAAGCAATCATCGGAGATTCTGGGTGAGCTTTTAAATCATTCAAAATTCACCCACTGTGTGGGGGATTTTACGTTGGCGATGGGGGTCTCAGCCACCGGTTGATGTGTGGCGAGAGTTCAGTGTCAGCTCCTCTGGGGAAGGCCCACCGCATTATATACCAATTAGGTACACTTAAGTGGACAGCAGCAGGCCTTCCCCGGGATTAAGGACTTTGGCGATGGAAGTCCCGCCTGCTGAGACCTGCCAGCCAATCAGAGGCCGACTGCTCTTTTACTGAGCAGCAGCACCACCGGTATAGCACCCACCGGAGTCGAGAGATCCAGGCCACAGATAAATCAGAGCGGGAGGGGTTTTGCAGGGTAGGGGACGCCGGGGAGGGGTTGTAGGGGGGTCTGCAGCAAGGGCAGTGGGGTGGCTCTCAGCGGCCTCCTGGTTCCCGATGCCAGGTCCCTCGATCAAGCACTGTGCCTTTTAACGAGGGACCTCCCCCCCTCCCCCACCCCTGGAGCAAGCAACCCACACGGGTTCATTTGGCGTGCTCCCCTTGTGGTGACAGGCTAGTCCGCCGCTGGGTTAATTCTGGTGGCAGTTGGATGAGGCACTTGATTGGGCATTAATTGCCCACTTAAGGGCCTCAATTGGCAGCAGGGCGGGAAGGTTGTCCATGGGCCTTACCGCCAAGGACTTAACTGGGGTGGAGACAGGAAGGTGGTTGGGTCCCCCATGCCACCATCCCACCTGATTAAATGCTCTCCCCACAAAGCATAAAATTCCCCCCTTAGAGTTAAAATGGGACCCTCTATGGTTAGAATTGAGGATTGAAACTGTATTGGGAGTTGTCTACATGCTTCCTGATAGCAGTAATGAAATGGCAGAATAGATTGATTAGAGAGGCTTGGGACAAAAGCAGTGCTGTATAATGGGAGAATTTAATTTTCATATAGATCGGGAAGAGCAGAGTAGCTCAAATCAGATAGTGAATTTCGAGTGCATTTAAGATAGTTTTCTGGAAAAATATGTTTTAGAATGCAGGCCATTCTAGATTTAGTAATGATTAATGAGTCAGACTTAGCTAATAATCTAACAGCAAGGGAACATTTATCTAACAGTGATCATAATATGATTGAATTCAGTGTCAGGTCGGAAAAGGAGAAACTTAACACAGTTATTAAGATTCTAGATTTTGGTGAAGCTGACTTTAATGGGATGAGACAGAGACTGGCAACAGCAAACTGGTCAAACTGTTATCAAGTAAAACTACAAAGGAACAGTGGGAGGTGATTAAAAAGAAAGGACCAGTATGTTCCCCTAAGCAGAAGGAGTGCTACTTACTATATAAAACAGCCATGGTCGACAAAGGAGCTGACAGATAATATACAACTGAAGGAAAGAGCATATTAAAAGTGTGAAGAATAGTGTAAATCTAGCGGACTGAGCAAAACATAAAGAAGACATAAAGAATGGGAAGACAAATGTCCTCAAAGGGGAGGTCATCTAGTACTGTGGGGGAGGGGTTAAACTAATCTGGCAGAGGGATGAAACCTTGATGAAACATTTGGGAGGAGAAACAAGGTGTACAGAGGACAAGGATATGCAAATAGAACTAGAGTAAAGAATAGTTCAGAAATAGGAGGGATCAGACAATGGGCAAATGCAAGGCAGTCTATTATAGGTTTGGGGTACCTGTGCGTAAATGCACCTAGTGTAAGGCCGGTGAGCTGCAGGCTTAAGTCACCGCATGCGATATGAGATGACAGAGACTTGGCTCAAAGAAGGGGTGGGTTGGAATCTTAATATCCCTGGCTACCAGGTATTCAGGAAAGATAATCAGAGACTATTTATTGCACTGGAGAGAGATGATATTGGAGAGGGGTCAAGACAGAATCTACTCAGTCAGAATTGAGGAATAACAGAGAAGTTATTATGCTACTGGGTGTATTCTACAGGCCACCAAATAGTGTGAAGGCAATAGAGGGCCAGAAATGCAGATAATTGCAAAGAGATGCAAGATTTATTGTGATCATGGGGGACTTCAATTATCCTAATATAGATTGGGATAGTAATAGTGTAAAGGGGAAATTTGGGGAGGAATTCTTGAAATGTGTACAAGACAACTTTCTAGATATGTGCCCCTAAAACAAATGGAAATAGTGCTGGATCTAGTTTGGGGGAATTAAATGGGGCATGTGGAGTTTGTTTCATTGGGGAACATTTGGGAACAGTGATCATAATATCATCAGGTTTAGAATAGTTATGTAAAAGGACAAGGAACAATCAAGCATAAAAACACTTAATTGCAGGAGGGCTAATCTAATTGAGTTAAAAAGGGATCTAAGCCCAGATGGATTGGAATCAAAAACTAGTCGGAAAAACATGAATAATGGGAAACTTTCAAAGAGGAGATGGTTCAGCTAGAGTAGGCACATTCCCACGAATGGGGAAAGGAAGCGCACCCATAGCTAGAGCTCTTTAAAGATATATGAGAAAAGTTTGTTCACAGACCACCATTTCAAGTGGTGTTAAGCTGGCTATGTTAATTCCCCGGGGGCAGACAGCACTGCGGACTCCTATATGTGCGGTGTTCCTCAATTGTATCAATGAGCAATGGCGCATGGGCCAGGCAGGTAGTAGCCCAGGGTGCTGCCTGCCCCTAGGGAATTAATACAAGGCTGCTTAGTGAACAAATTTTCCCCCATAGATATAAAAATGAAACAGAAAAAGGAGGCTTATGATAATTGTAAGATTGATAATACAGTAGAGAACCAAAATAAATGCAGAAATT
Source organism: Heterodontus francisci (assembly GCF_036365525.1). Lineage (NCBI taxonomy): Eukaryota > Metazoa > Chordata > Chondrichthyes > Heterodontiformes > Heterodontidae > Heterodontus > Heterodontus francisci. Next base: position 6,889,289 of record NC_090385.1, read on the forward strand.
ACAGAGGAGATCTAAAAAAGGAAATGACAGATACAAAGAGAAAGGGTGAGAATAGATTAGTGGCGAATATAAAGTATTTCATAAACATATAAATAGTAAAAGAGTAGTCAAAGGAAGGGTGGGGCTAATTGGGGACCAAAAAGGAGATCTTCCTGTCGAGGCAGAGGGTAAGGCTGAGGTATTATATGGGTGGTTTGTGTCTGTCCCTTGACTAGAGAGGAGGATGCTGCCAATGTAGCAGCAAAGCAGAGTTTAGAAGTAATATTGTATAGGATAAAAATAGAAGAAGGAGAAGATTTATATAGTGCCTTTAATGTAATAAAACATCCCAAGGTGCTTCACAGGAGCATTATAAAACAAAGTATGGAACCGAGTCACAGAAGGAGATATTAGGACAGATGACCAAAAGCTTTGTCAAAAAGGTAGGTTTTAAGCAGTGTCTTAAAGGAGGAAAGAGAGGCAGAGAGGTTTAGGGAGAGAATTCCAGAGTCTTAGGGCCTAGGCAGCTGAAGGCACAGCCTCCAATGGTGGAGCAATTAAAATCGGGGATCCTCAAGAGGCCAGAATTGGAGGAACTTATCTCAGAGGGCTATGGGGCTGGAGGAGATTACAAAGGTGGGGAGGGGCGAGGTCATGGAGGAATTTGAAGGACAAGAATTTTACAATCAAGGTGTTGCTCACACAGGAGCCAAATGTAGGTCAGCGAGCACAGGGAAAATGAATGAACAGGAATTGCTGCGAGTTAGGACATGAGCAACAGAATTTTGGATGACCTCATGTTTACAGAGGGTGGATTGTGGGAGGTCGACCATGGAGGGAAGTCAGGTTGGAAATTGCAGCAGTTCTGGCCACAATCTTCCAATCCTCCTTAGATATGGGGGTGGTGTCAGAGGACTGGATGACTGAAAAAGTTACACCCCAGTACAAAAAAAAAAGGGAGAGGAGTAAACCCAGAAACCAATAGGCCAGTTAGCCTGAAGCTGATGATGGGAAATACAGCAGTATTATACATCACTGTTGTCAACAAGAACGCTAGAGCGTTTTCCATAAGAATGCATCAAATTATGCATTAAAAATGCATTCGGTGTTATCCACAGAATTGCATCAAATCACCCATTAGAAATGCTCCCGTTTTAGCCTCAGAATGCATCAACATTTGGCACAAGAATCCATCACTGTTATCTTCAGAATTCTTGTTCCTCCATTGGACAATTTTTATTATATATCTAACACTAAAATTGTACACCCTACAGCCGGATTAATGAACTTTGGCAATTTTATAAAAAGGGAAAAAATTGCAAATTGATTATTCTTCACTGCATCTATAAGACTTAATTCTTCACTGCAGTCATTTTTAATTCTTTTCCTCCATCTTTCAACATCGGGCACAGAACAAATGGTGAAAAATGAGGATTGCACAAAGGAAGTACAAATTATTGTACTTCCATGATTGTTATTTCGCAGAGGGGCAGCTCACACTTTTCAAAGCTATTATCTGATTTTTTTTATGGCATTAACCTTCCTTTGAAAAGGCATCTTTAACAGACATAAATCCAGAATTCTGTGAAACTATGTGGAGATTTGTCAAAGCAAGTACGATTCCATAATTTCAGCATCTTATTTCAGTTCGAAGTATCAGCGACTGCTAGAGACCGACAAACTTAAACTCAAGAGCCAGATGAGAACTTCAAAATCTTTTTGTCATCCTCAAAATGGATTCAAACCACACAACGGGCTGGATTTTACCGAGCCTACAACGCGGGCTCCATGGTGGGGGGGGGCCTGAAGATGGGTCCGGTAGCGGCCCGCCACGGAGGCTGATGTCGGGAGGGCCCAGCCCGATACTCCCGGCGACAGAGAGGCTCCATGGCAGCCCGCCCGCTGCTGGGCGACAGGACCTGCATCTACATATTCAAATCGATAAAATGAATACATTAGCATAAACTTACCTTTAATCTTCCATGGCCCGCCGTGATCCTCAGTGTGACGGCCGGCACACCCACGCCTTCAATTCCCTGTCTGGGGAAAGCTGGTGTGACACTGGTGGTGGGGGGGGCGGAGTTAAGATTTTCAGTGCGGAGAGTGGGAAACGGGGTCAAATAAATGTAATGGGTGTAGGGGATGGTGGGAAAGAGTGAACTTTAAACTTTGTGCAGTCTGGGGGTGTGGGGAAGGTCAGATTTAAAAGGTAAGTGTTTTTTGGGGGGAAAGGGTAAATACTTAATGTAATTGTTATTGTGGGGGGGGTGGGAAAGGGAAGTTAGAAATTTATTTGATAAATTTTGGGGAGGTGTATCCTTAAAAATTTAAATATGTCAGCAGAGCTGGCTGCCCTTTCAAAATGGCATCAGCGCCTGTACATAGGAAGCTGACGCCATTGCCAGTGACGGACAGCTCACCCCTTCCATGTAACTGGGGGGGGCGGCCCCCCCGGCTATTTAAATGAGCCGCCGCGTGGGAGATCGCAGCAGCTCTTTGGCATGTGGCCCGTCCCTGCGGGCCGCCACTTTTGAACTTGCCACCGGGCTCTTAAAACCCAGCCCATCGCCAAAGCAAAATGGGACTTAGTCCAGTTCCTCGAACAACTGGAAGGCTGCGAGGGAAGGAGGAGCGGGTAGAAGTCGTATCCATGTTGGAACCATTGACATTGGTAGGTAAAAGGTTGATTTCCTTCAGCAAGAGTTTCAAAAGGTAGGAAAAATGATTGTGGAACAGCACCTCCAAAGTAGCAAACTTAGAATTACTTCCGGTGCCACGTATCAATGAGTACAGAAACAGAAGGTAAATGCAGGTGAATGAATGGCTGGAAGAGTGATGCAGGTGGGAGGGCTTCAGACTCCTGGGACATTGGAAGCAGTTCTGGGGCAGGAGCAACGTACACAAACCAGACAGATTAACTAGTGCTATGGTGGAGGGGGAGGGTATCAGGATGAAGCAGCAGATTGAGGGAGACATGGTGCATAGAAAAGTAGGGTGGATAAATAACAATAGAATGAAGAAATGTGTAGTAAGAGCAAAAATTAGATGGAGGCAAAAACCAAAGCAGACTAGCATGGATTTGGACTGTATCTGTGCTAATATAAGGTATGTTACAAATAAGGTTGACGAGCTTCAAACAAGTGTTGCCACATGTTATAGTGACTAATATGAAGACTTAGGTAGAAATGGGAATAAACATATATTCAGGTGGAATAGGAAAGGAAAATGGAAAAGGGGATGGAGGTGCCAGTATTGATCAAGTGTAATATTCTAGTTCTATAGAGGGATGATATACTAAAGTGTTCAAAGACTGAATCTATTGGTTAGTGTTAAGGAACAGAAAAGGAGCTGTTCTCTTGCTGGGCGTTTACTATAGATCCCAAATAGTGAGAAGTAGATAAAGGAGCAAATTTGCAGGCAAATTTCAGCAAGATGTAAAAATAACAGAAAGAAAAGGGCCTTTCATGACTACTGGGCATCTCAAAGCACTCTACAGTCAATGAAATACTACTTGAAATGCAGTTATTGTTGTAATGGAGGAAATACAGGAGCTAATTTGTACACAGCAAGCTCCAACAAAACAGCAATGTGGTAATGGCCAGATAATCTGTTTTTGTGGTGTTGATTGAGGGATAAATATTGGCCAGGACACCGAGGAGATATTCCCTGCTAAACAGAGCATTAATAGTAGGAGGGTTCGATTACCCTAATATAGACTGGGAACAAAACAGTGTCAAGGGCAAGGAGGGTGAAAAATTCTTAAAATGTGTGAAAAACTCAGTTAATCAATATATTTTTAGCCCAATGAGCAAAAAGACCGTGCTGGATCTATTTCTGGGAAATGAAGCTAGGCATCATAATATAATTGGGTTTACAGAAAAGGACAAAGGAATACAACTGCAGGATAGCCAGTTCCAGTGATTTGAGGTGGGATCGAACACAGGTGAACTGGAAACAAAGATTGGCCAAGAAAGCAGTAAATGAGATGGAAATAGCACAGGGAGAAACCAAGCATCTTCCCAGAAGGAGGAAAGATGGGACATTCAAAGCTAGAGAACTCTGGGTAAGGGCAACAAAAGAAATAAGGTTAAAATAAAACAGAAAAATGGTACTGAAGTAGAAGATCAGCCATGATCTCAGTGAATGGTAGAGTGGGCTCGAAGGGCTGAGTGGTCTACTCCTGCTCCTATTTCTTATGTATCACGAAGGCCCACTGTGAACTATCCTCATGGCCAACCATTGTTTAGAAATTTGAGTGTCTAGGTTTTATATCCGAAACAACACTGTCAGGGCCTTGCATATCATCTTGTTGCAACTTCTCAGGTGATTTAGCTCAAGTTCCATGACTTGCACATTCATCGGGGAAAACTGTAAGTGAGTAATAAGATCCAAGTCTTGGGCAAGGGAAGGGAATGTTAGGACAGACTAAACGGTAAAACACCTGACTCACATAAAGAGCTCAGGTAATCATTCATCAGATGACTGTCCCAGACAAGACAGACAACACAGAAGCTAAAAGTACATGAGTGCTATGACAAAACTTTCAAAAAGGGTTCTTGGGCAAGGATGGGGTATTTGATACAGTGCCACTCAACAGACTTGTGAGCAAACCTGTAGCTCATGGAATAAAAGGGACGGTAGCAACATGGATACAGAATTGGCTGAGTGACAGGAAACAAAGAGTAGTGGTTAATGGATGTTTTACAGGCTCTAGGAAGGTTTGTAGTGGGGCTCCCCAGGGATCAGTGTTGGTACCCTTGCTTTTCCTGATATATATATTAATGACCTAGACCTTGGTGTACGGGGCACAATTTCAAAGTTTGCAGATGATACGAAACTTGGAAACATTGTGAACTGTGAGAAGGATAGTGTAGAACTTCAAAAAGACATAGACAAGTTGGTGGAATGGGCAAACAGGTGGTAGATGACATTCAATTAAGAGAAATGTGAAATGATTCATTTTGCCAGGAAGAACATGGAGAGACAATATAGAATGAAAGGTACAATTCTAAAGGGGTGCAGGAGCAGAGGGACCTGGGTGTATATGTGCATAAGTCATTGAAGGTGGCAGGACAGGTTGAGAGAGCAGTCAATAAAGCATACAGTATCCTGGGTTTTATTCATAAGGGCATAGAGTACAAGAGCAAAGAAATTACGTTGAACTTGCATAAGACAATATCAGACACTTGTATAAGAATCTATGCGTGGAGTCAGAGGAAATGGGCGAGGTACCAAATGAGTACTTTGCATCAGTATTCACCAAAGAGAAGGACTTGGTGGATGATGAGTCTAGGGAAGGGTGTGTAGATAGTCTGGGTCATGTCGATATCAAAAAGAAGGAGGTGTTGGGCAACTAAGGTAGATCAGTCCCCAGGGCCTGATGGGATGTACCCCAGATTACTGAGGGAGGCAAGGGAGGAAATTGCTGGGGCCTTGACAGAAATCTTTGTATCCCCATTGGCTAATGGTGAGGTCCCAGAGGACTGGAGAATAGCCAATGTTGTTCCTTTGTTTAAGAAGGGTAGCAAGGATGATCCAGGAAATTATAGGCCAGTGAGTCTTACGTCAGTGGTAGGTAAATTATTAGAGAGGATTCTTCAGGACAGGATTTACTTCCATTTGGAAACAAATGAACTTATTAGCAAGAGGCAGCATGGTTTTGTGAAGGGGAGGTCGTGTTTCACTAACTTGATTGAGATTTTTGAGGAAGTGACGAAGATGATTGATGAAGGAAGGGCAGTGGATGTTGTCTACATGGACTTCAGTAAAGCCTTTGACAAGGTCCCGCATGACAGACTGGTACAAAAGGTGAAGTCACACGGGATCAGAGGTGAGCTGGCAAGATGGATACAGAACTGGCTCGGTCATAGAAGACAGAGCGTAGCAGTGGATGGGTGCTTTTCTGAATGGAAGGCTGTGCCTAGTGGTGTTCCGCAGGGATCAGTGCTGGGACTTTTGCTGTTTGTAGTAGATATAAATGATTTGGAGGAAAATGTAGCTGGACTGATTAGTAAGTTTGCGGACGACACAAAGGTTGGTGGAGTTGCGGATAGTGATGAGGATTGTCAGAGGATACAGCAGGATATAGATCGGTTGGAGACTTGAGCGGAGAAATGGCAGATGGAGTTTAATCCGGACAAATGTGAGGTAATGCGTTTTGGAAGGTCTAATACAGATGGGAAGTATACAGTAAACGGCAGAACCCTTCGGAGTATTGACAGGCAGAGAGGTCTGGGCGTACAGGTCCACAGATCACTGAAAGTGGCAATGCAGGTGGATAAGGTAGTCAAGAAGGCATACGGCAAGCTTGCCTTCATCGGTCGGGGCATTGAGTATAAAAATTGGCAAGTCATGCTGCAGCTGTACAGAACCTTAGTTAGGCCACACTTGGAATATTGCGTATAATTCTGGTCGCCACACTACCAGAAGGATGTGGAGGCTTTGGAGAGGGTATAGAAGAGGTTTACCAGGATGTTGCCTGGTGTGGAGGGTATTAGCTATGAGGAGAGGTTGGATAAACTCGGATTGTTTTCACTGGAACGACGGAGGTGGAGGGGCGACATGATAGAGGTTTACAAAGTTATGAGTGGACAGAGTGGATAGTCAGAAGCTTTTTCCCAGGGTGGAAGAGTCAGTTACTAGGGGACATAGGTTTAACGTGAGAGGGGCAAAGTTTAGAGGGGATGTGCGAGGCACGTTTCTTACACAGAGGGTGGTGAGTGCTTGGAACTTGTTGCCGGGGGAGGTGGTGGAAGCAGGTACGATAGCGACGTTTAAGAGGCATCTTGACAAATACATGAATAGGATGGGAATAGAGGGATACGGTCGCCGGAAGTGCAGAGGGTTTTAGTTTAGGCAGGCATCAAGATTGGCACAGGCTTGGAGGGCCGAATGGCCTGTTCCTGTGCTGTACTGTTCTTTGTTCTTTATTCTTTGACACTAGTTCGGCCTTAGCTGGAGTATTGCGTCCAGTTCTTGGTGCTACACTTTGGGGCATTGGAGAGAGTACAGAAAAGATTCACGAGAATGGGTCCAGGGATGAGGAATTTCAGTTATGACGATAGATTGGAGAAGTTAGGATTGTTTTCCTTGGAGAAGAGAAGGTTGAGAGGTGATTTGATAGAGGTATTCAAAATCATGAGGGGTCTGGATAGAGTAGATAGAGAGCAACTGTTCCCACTCGTGAAAGGATCGAGAATGAGAGGGCACAGATTTAAAGTATTTGGTAAGAGAAGCAAAAGTGACATGAGGAAAAACTTTTCATGCAGCGAGTGGTTAAGGTCTGGAATGCTCTGCCTGAGAACGTGGTGAAGGCGCAATTGAAGCATTCAAAAGGGAATTAGACAGTTATATGAAAAGGAAGAATGTACAGGGTATGGGGAGAAGGCAGGGGAATGGAACTGAGGGAATTGTTCTTTCGGACAGCCAGTGCAGACACGATGGGCCAAATGGCCTCCTTTTGCACTGTAACAATTCTGTGAAGTTCCATATGTTTGTACAGAAATAGGCAGAGGTTTTTTAATAAGGAGACCTCAAAAACAATCCCCCCAAAAGAGGCAAAGCAAATGGTAGGCCTGGTCTATATGAAAAACTCTGCTTAAGGTGGCATTTTTGAATGATATTGAGGCATTAAACCCAGGGAATATTCTGGGTAGATTGTCTGACGACAAAGAGGCAAAGAATTGGACTGCTTAGAGGCAAAGTTGCAATTAGTAGCACAAGAGATCATTGGATCACTAACATCATTGGATAAATTGACTAAACCATCAACACAAATCAATTCCCTACATGGACTTCTCTACAATGAATTATAAAACCTTTTGTTAATGAGATTTTATTGATGGGCATTAGCAGGAAAACTTACAAGAAAAATCCAGGAAGAAAATCCCAAGCACATGGACAGCGTTACAGAAGTAACAGTCCGAAAAAAGGGTGGTTACTTCAAAGTGCCACTAAACTTTGAGAGGTTCTGTGATCTCGCCATTACGGCCACTGGAAAGTGTGACCTAACTGAGGCCAAGAGTAAAGACATGCATTTCTTTTGCACCTGACCTCGGGACATCCCAAAGCACTTTACAGCCAATTAAAGACATTTGAAGTGTAGTCACTATTGTAATGTAGGAAACATGGCAGGCAATTTGTGCACAGGAAGACCCTACAAACAGCAATGTAATAATGACCAGATAGTCTGTTTTTGGTTCTGGTTGAGGGATATATATGAGCCAGGACACCAGGAAGAACTCTCTACTCTTCTTCGAATAAAGCCTTGGGATCTTTAATATACATCTCTTCCTCCCTACAATAACAGTTTGCACTTATCTAGTACCTTTAAAATAGAAAAGCATCCCAAATCGCTTCACAGATATGTTTAGACAAATTATTTATTTTTTATTTAGAGACACAGCACTGAAACCGGCCCTTCGGCCCACCGAGTTTGTGCTGACCAAGAACCACCCATTTATACTAACCCTACAGTAATCCCATATTCCCTACCACCTACCTACACTAGCAGTAATTTATAATGGCCAATTTACCCATCACCTGCAAGTCTTTGGCTATGGGAGAAAACCGGAGCACCCGGAGGAAACCCACGCAGACACAGGGAGAACTTGCAAACTCCACACAGGCAGTACCCAGAATTGAACCCGGGTCCCTGGAGCTGTGAGGCTGCGGTGTTAACCACTGCGCCACTGTGCCGCCCTAAATTAACCAAAGAAGATTTCAAGATAGATAATCAAAAAGGGACCTCGACTTAACGTCTCACCCAAAAGAAAGCATCTACATCAGTGCAATACTCCCACAGCATTGCACTGCATGTCAGCCTAGATTTTGTGCCCTATGGGGAGAAGCTTGAACTCACAACCTTCTGCCTCAGAGGCAGGAATGTAACCCACTGAGACACAGCTGACAGCTGAGCAGTGTTACCTTGAAGCACGTTCCTTTAACAGCTTTTCACCTGAAGTACAAATCTATAGTCTGAAACAAGAATTTAGCATACATTCCTGAAAATTACAGTGCTAGTTTTTTTTGTTAAAACCCGCGAGCTAAAATCAGTGAGAGTGAAAACACACATCCTTTTTGGCAGACTGTAGGATAACTTGTGGTATGTCGTTATATATCATACTTAAACCCACAAGCTGTTAAATGTGTGTGTGGCAGCACATAGTTGTGCATTGATGCTTCGGGGCTTCCTGCATTTTATTGCACCTTGCTTTACAAAGGATTTGATTGTGTTATTTTGTAATGTGGTTTGTAACAAAAAGAGTAAACACACCCTAATTTTCATGATCTTCTGAGTCAGAGGTGAGAGTTGCTAATACTAGACCACAGTTGATACCTACCTGCGAACTGAAGGAGGCAAGCGATCATTATCGGCCATTGAGATTGCTCCACCAAGTCATTCACCAATTATTGAGTCCTGCAAAGTTCCCTGATATTGCTCACATACAAAAATTAGTGTCTGTCTTTCTGTAACTCTGTGTTTGATTGTCTCACACTCTCTAGCCCTTTCTCTCTCTCTCTCTCTACAATACAACTTGCATATATAACACCTTTAACATAGAAAGATGTCCCACAGAGGTGTTACAGAAAAAGGACTTTGAGCCAACGGAGGAAATTTTAGTATGGGTGATCAACAGCTTGGCCAAAGACTCATCTTTTAGGAGGGTCCTAAAGAAAGGATGGAAAAGGATAGGACTGGTCCTCAAGTTGAAGTCCTAAATTGGGGGAAGGCTAATTTCGATGGCATCAGACAGGAACTCTCAAAAGTTGAATGGGAGAGGCTGTTTACAGGTAAAGGGACATTTGGCAAGTGGGAGGCTTTTAAAAGTGAGATAGGAAGAGCTCAGGGCTGGCATGTTCCTGGTAGATGGAAGGGCAAGGCTGGCAAGTTTAGGGAACCTTGGTTGATGAGAGATATTGAGGGTCTGGTCAGGACAAAGAAGGTGGCATATGTCAGGTATAGGCAGCTGGGATCGAGCGAGTCCTTCAAGGAGTATAGGAGATGTAGGAGTACACTTAAGAAGGAAATTAGGAGGACGAAAAGAGGCCATGAGATTTCCCTGGCAGATAAGATAAAGAAGAATCCTAAAAGATTCTATAAGTATATTAAGAGTAAAAGGCTAGCTAGGGAGAGAGTAGGTCCCCTTAAAGATCAGTGTGGCAATCTATGTGTGGAGCCACGGGAAATGGGCGAGGTCTTAAATGAATATTTCTTGTCCGTATTTACCGTGGAGAAGGTCATGGAAGCTAGTGAGTTCAAGAGAAGGAACACCGATATCCTGGAGCATATCAACATTACAAAGCAGGAGGTGTTGGAGGTTTTGAAGCGCATTAAGGTGGATAAATCCCCAGGGCCTGACCAGGTGTATCCTAGGATGCTATGGGAAGCAAGGGAGGAGATTGCTGGGGCCCTGGCAGTGACTTTTGTATCATCGTTAGCCACGGGTGAGGTACCGGAAGACTGGAGGATAGCTAATGTTGTGCCTTTATTTAAGAAGGGCGGCAGGGATAAACCAGGGAACTACAAGCTGGTGAGCCTTACATCAGTGGTGGGAAAGTTATTGGAAGGGATTCTGAGAGACAGGATTTATATGCATCTGAAAGGCATGGTCAGATTAGGGATAGTCAGCATGGCTTTGTGCGTGGAAAATCATGTCTCACAAATTTGATTGAGTTTTTCGAGGAGAAGACCAAGAGGATTGACGAGGGCAGGGCGATGGACATTGTCTACATGGACTTTAGCAAGGCCTTTGACAAGGTCCCACATGGTAGGCTGGTCCAGAAGGTTTGAACACATGGGATCCAGGGTGAGCTAGCAAATTAGATACAAAATTGGCTTGGTGATAGGAGGCAGAGGGTGGTAGTGGAGGGTTGTTTTTCAGATTGGAGGCCGGTGACCAGTGGTGTGCCGCAGGAATCGGTGCTGGGCCCTCTGTCGTTTGTCATATATATTAATGACTTGGATGTGAATGTAAGAGGCATGATTAGTAAGTTTGCAGATGACACCAAAATTGGTGGTATAGTGGACAGTGAAGAAGGTTGTCTAAGGTTATAACAGGATATAGATCAACTGGGAAAGTGGGCAAGGGAGTGGCAAATGGAATTTAACGCAGACAAGTTTGGGTGGCGCAGTGGCTAGCACCACAGCCTCACAGCTCCAGCAACCCGGGTTCGATTCTGGGTACTGCCTGTGTGGAGTTTGTAAGTTCTCCCTGTGACCGTGTGGGCTTCCGCTAGGTGCTCTGGTTTCCTCCCACAGCCAAAGACTTGCAGGTTGATAGGTAAATTGGCCATTGTAAATTGCCCCTAGTGTAGGTAGGTGGTAGGAGAATTGTGGGGATGTGGTAGGGAATATGGGATTAATGTAGGATTAGCATAAAAAATGGTTGATGGTCGGCACAGACTCAGTGGGCCGAAGGGCCTGTTTCAGTGCTGTATCTCTGAATAAATGAAGTGTGAAGTGATGTATTTTGGGAAGTTAAACCAGGGCAGGACATATACAGTGAATGGCAGGACCCTGGGGAGTGTTGTTGAGCAGAGAGACCTTGGGGTGAAAGTACATAGTTCCCTGAAAGTGGCAACACAGGTAGACAAGGTGGTGAAGAAGGCATATCGCATGCTTGCCTTCATCGGCCGAGGCACTGAATGCAAGAGTTGGGACGTCATGTTACAGTTGTACATAACGTTGGTTAGGCCGCATTTGGAGTACTGTGTGCAGTTCTGGTCGCCGCACTACAGGATAGTTGTGATTAAGCTAGAGAGGGTGCAGAAAAGATTCACAAGGATGTTGCCTGGTTTGGAGGGCTTGAGTTATAAAGAAAGATTGGATAGGCTGGGTCTGTTTTCCCTGGAGTGAAGGAGGCTGAGAGGGGACATGATAGAGGTATATAAAATTATGAGAGGCATAGATAGGGTAGATAGCCAGAGTCTGTTTCCCATGGTAGGGGTGACTAAAACTAGAGGGTATAGAATTAAGGTGAGGGAGAGGAGGTTTAAAGGGGAACAAAGGGGTAAATTTTTCACACAAAGAATAGTGGGTATCTGGAATGAGCTGCCTGAGGAGGTGGTGGAGACAGGAACAGTAGCAACATTTAAGAGGCATCTGGACAGGTACTTGAATGAGCAAGGCATAGAGGGATATGGAATAAATGTAGGCAGGTGGGATTACTACAGATAGGCATTATGGTCGGCATGGACGCGGTGGGCCGAAGGGCCTGTTTCAAAGTTGTACGACTCTATGACTCTATAACTCTATTCACTTTGAACGAGACTGGAACATAACAACATTTTGCAATGCGTAAAACTGAGTTTTAAATTTAGCAATGGGAACGACTTGCAACTTTATAGGTGCCTTCTAAGAACTGTAAATTGCAAAAAAAGGTCTGCAATGAGTGTGAAGAAGGGAGTTTGGTAAGTGAGTGAATTATAAGGATTAATCTCTCAAGACTAGTTTTTGTTTTGTTTACATCTAGCAATTAATTCAAATTCCCTGTTAAGAGATAAGTTAGTTTACTAGCAGTTTTAAACAGGGTATACTAACACTCAGAACAGCTGTCGCTAGTTACTTAGGTAGCTAGCTCAAACTGGTTCCTGAGCTCTAGCAGAGCTGATACAGCATTGTTTTCAGAATATAAATTCAGGGGACTCTCAGTGCTGCTTCTCTGCATTGAGTGCTGCTGGAGGGCACAAAGTGTGAAGAAGGGAGTTTGGTAATTGAGGGAGTTCGGTCAGGAGGGGAACTGTAAATTAAGAAGAAAATAAATTTGACTGCACAGAGTGTAAAGTGGGAGTTTGCTGGTGGGGGGGTTCCTTTCTTGCTTTAACCTTTTTTCAGCCTCCAGTAGCTGCCTCTCTCTTCGGTACAGGGGAAGAGGTTGATTGGTGAGTAACTGATAAGTTATTTTACTTCTAATAAAAAAATTTAAAGTTACATTACGGCAGGTCAGCTCGGCCAAGTGGAATGTACATCCTGCAGTATGTGGGAAGTCATGGACACACCACATGCCCTAGATGAACACATCTGCAGGAAGTGTCACCAGCTGCAGAAGCTTGAGCTCTGTGTTCCGGAATTCGAGCGGCAGCTGGAGTCACTGTTGTGCATCCGCGAGGCAGAGGACTACGTGGATCGCATGTTTAGGGAGATGGTCACACCGCAGGTTAGGAGCATACAGGCAGAGAGGGAATGGGTGACTGCCAGGCAGTCTAGGAGAACCAGGCAGACAGTGCAGGAGTCCCCTGAGTCTATCTTGCTTGCTAATCGGTTTTTGATTTTGGATACTGGTGAGAACGATGGTTCCTTGGGGGAGTGCAGCCAGAGCAAAGTCTGTGGCACCACAGGTGGCTCAGCTGCACAGGAGGGGAGGAAGAAGAGAGGAAGAGCAATAGTGATAGGGGATTCAGTAGTCAGGGGATCAGACAGGCGTTTCTGCGGCAGTAAACATGACTCCAGGATGGTGTGTTGCCTCCCTGGTGCCAGGGTCAAGAATGTCACAGAGTGGCTGCAAGACATCCTGCTGGGGGAGGGTGAACAGCCAGAGGTCTACATTGGCACCAACGACATAGATAGGAAGAGGGATGAGGTCCTGAAAGCAGATTTTAGAGAGTTAGGAAGAAAATTAAAAAGCAGGACCTCCAAAGCAGTAATCTCAGGATTACTCCCAGTGCCAAGTGCCAGTGAGCATAGGAATAGGAGGATTGATCGATTGAACACGTGGCTGGGAGAATTGGTGTAGGAAGGAGAGCCTCAGATCTCTGAGGCATTGGGACCAGTTCTGGGGCAGGTGGAACCTGTACAAGATGGACGGGCTACACCTTAACAGGACCGGAACTAACATCCTCGCAGGGAGCTTTGCTAGTGCAGTTGGGGAGGGTTTAAACTAGCTTGTGAGGGGAATGGGAACCTGAGGCGTAGCCCAAATTGGAAGGAAGTAAAGCTGGTAACAGGAGGCAGAAAAGTAGCAAGTGACATTATAAGGCAGGCAAATCAAAGGTGAGCATCAACTAGGCTTAGAATGCAGAATGTCAAGAAGACAAGGTTAAGGGCGCTCTACCTGCATGCACGCAGCATTCACAACAAGGTAGATGATTTAAAGGCCCAAATAGAGGTAAATGGGTATGATCTAATTGCCATAGCAGAAATGTGGCTACAGGGTGACCAAGACTGGGAACTGAATATTCAAGGATATTCGATATTTAGGAAGGACAGGCAAAAAGGAAAAGAAGGTGGTGTTGTGCTGATAATAAGGGGTGGGATCAGTACATTAGTAAGGGAGGATCTCAGATCAGAAGAACAAAATGTGGAATCTGCTTGGGTGGAGCTAAGAAATAGCAAGGGACAGCAAACATTGGTAGGAGTTGTTTATAGGCTACCAAACAGTACTGGTAGTGTGGAGCATGGCAATAATCAGGAGATTAGAGAAGCATGTAGTGTGGATAATAGAGTAATCATGGGTGACTTCAATCTACATTTTGACTGGGTAAACCTGATGAGCACTAATGCTGTGGAGGAAGAGTTTCTGGAGTGTTTTAGGGATGGTTTTCTAGAGCAGTATGTTGAGGAACCGACTAGAGAACAGGCTATTTTAGATCTAATATTATTTAATAAGAAAGGGCTAATTAATAATCTTGTTGTAAAAGAACCATTCGGGATGAGTGACCATAATATGATAAAATTTTACATTATGTTTGAAAGTGAGGTAGTTCAATCTGAAGCCAGGGTGTTAAATTTGAACAAAGGAAATTATGAAGGTATGAGGGGCAAATTGGCTGAGGTGAATTGGGAAAATACATTAAAAGGTATGACAGTACATAAGTAATGGATAGTCTTTAAAGAAATATTACATAGTTTACAGCAGCTATACATTCCTTCAAGGCACAAAATTCCCAAAAGTAAAGGCAGTTAACTGTGGACAACAAAGGAGGTTAAGGATTGTATAAGATAAAAAGAAAAGGCCTTTCAAGTTGCCAGAAATAGTAGTAAACCTGAGGATTGGGAGGATTTTTGAATACAGCAAAGGAGGATAAAGAAACTGATAAAGAAAGGGAGAATAGAATATGAATGTAAGCTAGCAAAAAAAAATAAAGGCAGACTGTAAAAGCTTTACAGGTATATAAAAAGGCAATGTTTGCCTAAGACAAATGTGAGTCCATTACAGGCAGAGTCAGGAGAATTTATAATGGGGAATAGAGAAATAACAGAGAAGCTAATGATTACTTTGTGTCTGTCTTCACTGAGGAAGATACAGGAAATCTACCAGAATTAGAGATCCAAGGGATTTGGGGGAATGAGGAATTAAAGGAAATTAGTATTAGTAAGAAGATTGTATTGGAGAAATTAATGGGGCTGAAGGTTGACAAGTCCCCAGGAGTTGATATTCTACATTCCAGAGTGTTGAAGGAGGTAGCTATGGAGATAGTGGATGCATTGGTGATCAACTTCCAAAATTCTTTAGATTCTGGAGCAGTTCCTGCAGATTGGAAGGTCGCAAATGTCACCCCACTATTTAAGAAGGGAGGGAGAGAGAAAACAAGGAATTATAGACCTGTTAGCCTTACATCAGTTGCTGGGAAAATGCTAGAATCTATTCTAAAGGATGTGATAAGTGGACACTTGGATAATAATGGGATTGGGCATGGTCAACATGGATTTATGAATGGGAACTCATATTTGATGAACCTGTTGGTTTTGAGGATGCTACTAACAGAATTAATAAAGGGGAGTTGGTGAACGTGGTATACTTGGATTTTCAGAGGGCCTTTGATAAAGTCCCCCACAGGATGTTGGTTAGCAAAATTAAAGCACATGGGATAGGAGGTAATACTCTGGCATGGATTAAGAATTGGTTAAGAGGCAAAAAACAGGGAGTAGAAATAAACTGGCCATTCTCACATTGGCAGGCTGTGACTAGTGGGGTATTGCAGGGATCAGTACTTGGGCCCCAGCTGTTCACAATATATATTTGGATTTGGATCTAGATTTGGATGTGGGGACCAAATGTAGTATTTCCAAGTTCATGAATGACACAAAAGTAGGTGGGAACGTGTGTTGTGAGGAAGATGCAATGCGGCTTCAAGAGGATTTGGAAAGACTTAGCAAGTGGGCAAGAACGTGACAGATGGAATATAATGAGGAAAAATGTGAGGTTATCCACTTTGGTAGGAGGAACAGGTGTGCAGAGTATTTCTTAAAAGGTAAGAGATTGGAAAGTGTCGATGTACAAAGGGACCTGGGTGTCCTTGTCAATAAGTCATTGAAAGTTAACATGCAGGTGCAGCAAGCGATTAAGAAGACTAATGGTATGTTAGCCTTTATTGTAAGAGGATTTGAGTACAGGAGTAGTGAAGTCTTGCTTCAATTGTATAGAACCTTGGTTAGACCGCACCTGGAGTACTGTGTGCAGTTTTGGTCACCCTACCTTAGGAAGGATATTATTGCCATAGAGGGAGTGCAACGAAGGTTCACCAGACTTGTTCCCGGGATGGCAGGACTGTCAATGAAGAGAGATTAGGGAAACTGGGCCTGTATTCTCTAGAGTTTCGAAGAATGAGAGCTGATCTCATTGAAACCTACAAAACTTAAAGGGATAGACAGGGCAGGTGCAGGTAAAATGTTTCCCTTGGTTGGGGAGTCTAGAACCAGGGGACACCATTTCAAAATAAGGGGGAAGCCACTTAGGACAGAGATGAAGAGAAATTTCTTTATTCAGAGGGTTGTGAATCTTTGGAATTCTCCACCCCAGAGGGCTGTGGAAGCTCAGTCATTGAGTATGTTTAAAGCAGAGATTGATAGATTTCTAAATTCAAATGATATAAGGGGATATGAGGATAGTGTGGGGAAAAGGCATTGAAGTGGATAATCAGCCATGATCATATTGAATGGCGGGGCAGGCTCGATGGGCTGAATGGCCTACTCCTGCTCCTATGTTCACCCAATAAAGTGTTCGAAGGCACTTTGCAGGGGAATCAAGGATATGAGCCAGAGAAGGTAAGGGAAAGCTGAAAGCATCCAAAGGCTTGGAGAAGGCTTTACAAGACTGTGAAAGCAAGGAGGAGTGACATCACTAGAGAATTCCAGAGTGGAAGGACATGAGTGTGCAAAGCCCTGCCACCACTGGCAGAGCACAGAGGAGGGAGGATAATGCACAACAAATAATAGTAATTTGAGCAGAGTTGGTACCGAGTTGGAGAATAGTATGGATAAAAGGAGTGTCATGCAGACCCCCCACCTGCCAAGAATGACGCATATGTATTTTGTCATATGAACATTGATTTTAAACTGTTGCTGGAGCAAGGAAATAACTTGTTAAGCAGATCAGCTGTGGCTGGAAAAAAACATTTGCATACTAACAGACAGTGATAAGAGGGATAAAGGGGCTATTCTCTGCTCCAATTTAACCCACAATGGACTTTGAACACCAGGTATTATGTGTAAGAAGAGACATTCTAGGGTCAGCTAAGACAAAAGGATCCACAAACAGATGTGGTCAGACCAGCGAGTCACATGACTAACCTGCTTGGCAACCTGAATTGTACAAAGAGTTTGAACTGTGAAAGACTGTTTGCTCCTGGAGTGAGAAGACCTCTCCTGTCTGCTCCCATCTCTTTCTCACAAGCCTCTGGACCCACTGAGGACACATGAACCACAAGAGAGAAAAGTCTCCTACATCGAACAAGGTTTAAGAAGAATACTGGGGTGCAATGAAAAGCAAGACCTACCTACAATCAAGGACTACAGCGAGCTCGAAGAACAGTAAACAAAACCATCTTCAGATATTGCCTCAAACTTTTCCCCTTTATTTCTTCTGTTCTTTTCTGTCTCTACCTGCATGTGTGTACCATGTATGCATGCTTGCATGGGCGCGTCGCGTATCCGTAAGCGTTAACCGAATTAGAGTTTAAGTTTAATAAAGTTCAACATTTTTTCTATCAACCTAAGAAAACCGGTTTGGCTCATTTCTTTGCCTTATAATTGGAAGCTAGTGAACAAGGATTCACTAAGGGGGAGCTAAAAAGAACGGTTTGGTTAAAATTAAACCCTGTTACAGTGAGACTCGGCGAAGGCTGCGAGGGAACCCTAGAGCCCTTTCTCACCTGGTCGTAACAGGAACAATGCCATGAAGCTATGAAGACAAAGGAAAGAAAGGAACAAATTTCACAACCTCAGGACTGTATGTGTTTTAAAGCCAATTAAATACTTCTGATGTGTAATCACTGTTGTAATGTAGGAAATGCAGCAGCCAATTTACACACAGCAAGTTCCCACAAACAGCAATGAGATCAACACTCAGGATAATCTTTTTTTTTAAGTATTGGTTGTGGAATAAATGTTGGTCAGGACATGGCAGAGAACTTGAATATGCCATGAAACCCTTTGAGACGGTAAATAGGGCTTTGGTTCAACGTCTCATCCGAAAGACCTCCAACAGCGTTAGAGCTCCCTCAAAACTGCACTGGAATGTCGGCCTATATTATTTGCTCAAATCACTGGACTGAATTTGCTTAAGGTAAGAATGCTAGCCGCAACTGACAATGGAGTGCAATAAGCTAATTGAGAACAGCGATGACAGATGTGTAGGAGTTACTATGGTATAGGTTAGCACTAGCAGAGTTAGGCAAGTTGAAATTTGGGTTTGGTTAGAGCTTGGGAGGCCAGTGTTGGAGAAATTAAGCTGGGGGTGGGGGGGGGGGGGGGGGGATGTGATTGTATAAGTGTCACAAGACAGACGGATGGAAACAACAGAATTAGATGTAGGGTTCAAAACTCAGCTCAGCATCAGGCAGGTGCTTGCATACCTTCAGGGCTTAGCTCAAGTGTTCAGCCAGGAATGGGAATAGCTCTGGCACCTGATGTACATATTTTCTTGTGGGAGCTGAGAAGGATGGCCTTCTGTTTTAAAATATGGAGTAAAATCATGATGTTGTACAACCTGCACAGTGGTGAGATCCTAATAAACTAAGAGGTTCATTTGACAGCCCTTAAATTGAGGCAGAACCAGAAGGTTAAGGAGAGACATTCACTACAACGGAATATGTGAGTGATGCAATTTGTTACCATCTTGTTGAATTTGTCAACAAAAAACGTTTGCCAAGAACAATTTAAATCTGACAAGAAACTGGATGTTACTACTGCAGATATTAGCAGACGAATATTCAAACACCAGTCCCCTTTGTCCGCTATCTCAATACAGGCATTAACCATTTATTTTAAATTAGTCGACAGAGCATAGAAACAAAGAAACAGAGAAAATAGGAGCAGTAGTAGGCCATTCGGCCCTTCGGACCTGCTCCACCATTCAAAAAAGATCATGGCTGATTGTCTAATTCAGTACCCTTTTCCCGCTTTCTCCCCATCTCCCTCGATCCCTTTGGCATTAAGCAATGTTACAGGATGGTGTTAAGCTTCCACTCGCTAGCTAAATTGGCCACCCGCATTTTCAAGCCAAGAGACTTTCGATAAAGTCGTTTTCTTGGCGACGTCACAGAAGATTAATAGCTACCATCATAGTATGGGCCATCACTGAAAAGCCAGAGAGCCTTAGCTTTTTTAAGAAAAGGGGCACAGGGAGGTGTGCCTGGCTGGGGGAGGGGGAATCAGTGGGGAAATCTGAATTGGTGAGAGATGGAAACCAGGCACCTACTGCCCTCATACACCCCATCTGATATTTAGTCCTATTGACATCAATACTTCAATATTCCAAAGATGCAATGTCGCTTGTTTTGCATTTGTGTCCAAGTTATGTTTCCACCCCCAATGTTCATGTCAAGAGAGATGTGCAGATTTCAGGGAAATCTGGAATCAGTCCTTAAGTCTGTTTGTTGTTGGTACTGGGTTTCATTTCTTAGCTTGCACTTCACTGCTCCAATGCCTTACCACTTAATGCTGGGTAATCTTCAATGACCACGACGGGCGGATCCTCCTCATTATAGACAGGCGAAGATTTGGATCCTGCAGGGAACAATGAAAACACTACTGTTAGTTTGCAGTGGTGATTTTTTGATTTGGTTTTACATTGGAACTGGCGCTGATTTGTTGTTTTCAGTCGGGATTGCGGGAGGAAGGGGGGAAGTATCACTTACTGCTTCGGGCGGAGCCTTGACCTGCTTCTGCATTTGGTCTCTGCTGGATAGATGCGGTGACTAGCAGGAAGGAGGTGAGGAGAAGAGCCCTGATAAGCATGGGGAGTCGCTGTACAGGGACATGTGCTGCCGGCTGGGCGCCTTTCGTTCTGCTGAATGTTGCCATCTGCGGACACGGACACAGTCTCCAGGCAACCCCATTGTGACGTCAGGGCGCTGGATACAACGGAGTCCCGCCCTGTGCTCGATTGACCTCACCTGGGCCAGGACCCTCAGGTAGCAGCACCTCCTGTAGAGGCTGTTCCTTTATCAGCTCAGTGCACTAGCTGGGCAAGGTGGCAGCATTGCTCTTATAGATTGTTCTTTAAAGGCAGCAGCGTACACGGGTACATACTGAGCTCAGTGTTCCAGTTCACCCCTGACCTGCACAGGTGGCCATTACTTCCCTTCTGGGCTATTCATTCAAGGGAGGGGATGTGGGTACTGAAGCTTTTGTCTGTTAAGTATGCCAATGTGCAAGTTAATGTGCCAACGGCAATAATCTTGTAAACTTCTGTAAAGTTAAGTAAAACCACACCAATGTTGTGGTGTGGAGATGGAGAGCATGATGGGGTAAGAATACCTCTGGGGGACTGCTCACATCTGAGCAGGCGGAATCATATCAGCTGTCTGATTTATGTCCTGCCTGATTTGCAATTCCATTTCACTGCAATAGATCTGAATCTTAGGCAGAGCCTATAACAGATGACCAAGGCAATATATCCTGTTTTGTATTGACTGCCCAAGACAAATTTTTACCCCAGTGTCTGACTGGGTAATTTCAACTTAAACAGTAAAGACTTACACTTTAAAAGCACCGTTCCTGATCTCAGGACATCCCAAAGCACTTCACAGCTCAATAACGACTTTTGAAGTATAGCCACTGTTGTAGTGATGGAAACGAGCAGCCAATTTGCACACAGCAAACTCCCACAAACGGCCATGTGATAATGACCAGAGACAAAAACAGAAAATGCTGGAAATACTCAGCAGGTCAGGCAGCATCTGTGGAGAGAGAAGCATTTCAGGTCAATGACCTTTCTTCGAAACTGGCAAAGGTTAGAAATGTAATAGATTTTGAGCAAATGAAAGGAGGTGGGGTGAAAGAATAGCAAAAGGGAAGGTCTGTGATAGGCTTTTAAAGATGTTGGTTGAGGGGTAAATATTGAGCAGGACCATAATTCTTTGGAATAATGCAATGGCAGCTTTTACATTCACCTGAGAGGCCAAAATGGGTGTCTGTTTAACGTTTTGTTCCAAGGACAGGTACTACTAACATAAAAGCAAAATACTGCGGATGCTGGAAATCTGAAACAAAAACAAGAAATGCTGGAATCACTCAGCAGGTCTGGCAGCATCTGTGGAAAGAGAAGCAGAGTTAACGTTTCGGGTCAGTGACCCTTCTTCGGAACTACTTCAGGTACTACTAACACGTGGACTCTGAACAGAAAATCGGGGTTCTACCCTGTGAATATAAACTGGGGGAGGGGAGACCAGCTATAATTTGCATCAATTCTGTGTGATGATGGTGACGTTTCACCTGTAATGTCCTATAAAGTATTACATATTCCGTGCAACAACTACAATCAGGGCTTTTTTCTTTTAGAAACTGGTTACTGAATATTCCACCAGAGGGAGCCCTTGATCTGAAATGATGACTCAACAGCTTCCTTTCTGGAGGAGAGCAGTTGCCCAATTTAAAGTTTTCTACCAATGTTACTTTTTTTTCCCTCAGCACATTGTACACAAGGTGCAAATCTTCAAATGCAGTGCTACAAAATCTAAAGTGGTTCCAATCATATTGATTTCACCCAGGCTCACCTAAGGAGGTGCTGTATTTACTCCAGTCAAACATGTGAAGGGAAAACAACACTCCATAATACAAAGTGCTGGAATATCATGGCACTATGTTACACATTAGGGAAACTGGGATGGTGCAGGACTCTTTTACCTTTAAGATGCTGAATTTGAATCCAGTGCAGACAGATGGAGTGAAAGTACTCCCGCTGTGCCACAAGTCCCACATTAAATGAGTTTCGAAGCATAATTTGGTTCTCCATGGATCTGGACCAACAGTATGAAACTACCCATAATTCAGCCCAATTTGTTAGTAAATCAGCAATCTCATTCTCAGAAACCAAACAGATGCTGCAATGGGAAGTGAAACGTGGGGACAGGAGGAGGCCATTCAGCCCCTTGCACCTATTCCACCATTCAGCTCAATCATGGCTGATCTGTGCCTTTGTTCCATATCTCTTGATAACCTTTACACAACAAAAGTCTCAAGTCCTTAAAATTTCAATTGATACCATCCTTCCAATGAAGCCTTTCGGGGATGAAGTTCCAGTTTTCCACAACCCTTTATTTAAGAAGTGCTTCCTGATTTCACTCCTAAATGTCCTCGCTCTAATTTTAAGTTTCTGCCCTTTTAACACCTGTCCTGAATTTTATTTTCATTAAGAATTACTCCAAGGACGTATTGATGGAAATAAGTGAATCCAGTCATAACTCTTGTTGTGTCTATTCATCTGATGGGCAAATGAAGCAGCTTAGCCTCTCATATTGAGTCTTGTCTCACTGAGTGTCTGCTGGATCTGCCTTTGGAAGGGTTGAAGAACTACACATGCCAAAGGCACAGATATCTGGTTCAGGTCACAAGAGGGTTCCATTGTTATACCTCAGGCTACATTATTGCAGTAGGGGATAAAGGGCAATGTGAGTCAACTCCCATTAAACTAACATGCTTCAGAGAACAACTGATGCCATTGAAACCAAGAAAGTATCTTGTAGTTGGACTTTTAGTTTGCAACTAACTTATGCTATCTCTGATCCAGAAACGTTTGAATCTAAGTGATTAAAGTGGAAAAGTGTTTGTTTCTGCTGCTGTGACACCTCTCATCTCAATGAGCTCAACTGTTAACAAAGAAAGTTTTAGCTGAAAGAATGGAAAGATTTTGCATTTATATTGCACCCAACCATGTTCTTAGGACATGCCAAAGCACATCCAACACATTAACCATTCATTCCCTCCACCACCAGTGCACAGTGGCAGCAGTGTATACTGTCATGTGTTTCTTTGTGTGATCTTAAGCAACACAATGAGGTACGTGGGTTCGAGTTTCTTGAAGATCTCTAGAAGGTTTATTAGCAGCTAAAACTAATACACACAATACAGAGCAAACTATATACAGCACCTTTGTCCAGGGTGTTGCTGTGCAGAATGACCATGACTTCTAGTCACATGACTACATGCTGGTACTTAGCTCATTAGCATACTGAGTTCTTAAAGGGATATCACTCTTAAAGTGATCATACAACATCCCCTTTTTTTTTCCAAAGATAAGTCTCGTATGCTACAAGTAAAAAAAGAAACATGAAATTGGATAGTATTAAAATTGTACAGGGATAGAGATTATAAAATTTAGAAGTATAAAGATAGAGATTTGAAATTTACTCGTGCAGAAGCTTAAGAGTCCATATATCATTTCGGTGGTTTGTCAACACTTCCAGATCTTGTTATGGTATAAACTTCTGGGGATGTAGATTTCATCCTTGGCTGTTCTTGGTTTGCAGATGTGTTGTCAATGTGTTGGTTGTTTTCCTGTTGTTCCATCACACCCTCATCGTCGGAGTGTGTTCTTTTGAGTCAGCTGTCAGCAGTTGGAGTATTGCACACTTCTCTTTATTGGCTTTGGTTCCTCCTCAACGCTGCTCCATTTGATGTTGTAACCTTGTAAGACCTAGGCTCACTGCATACATTGGATACCTTTGCAGGTAACCATGTTCTCATTGTGGGGTTTATGACCCTGACCTTTTGTCCTACGTGTAGTTGAGGAGGTTCCGCCCCTACATGTCGGTCATGCACCATCTTCATTCTCCCTTGTCTTTCAAGCAGTGTCTTCTGCATCTCGGAGAAATTGGACAGATAGTGGCTTGGCAGAATTCTTCTCACTTGCATTCCAAACATAATCTCTACTGGTGATGGTAAGCCCATATCCGTAGCTCTGAGGTGTAACATGGCAACACAAAAGGATGTTTTGTTGTTCTACACTTCAGGATAAGTGATTTTAACTGTGTGAGCCATTCGCTCACCAAGACCGTTAGATCTAGGGTAATGTGGTGAGGACATCACATGGTTTACGCCCCATTTGGCGCACATATCCCTGAAAGGTCTGCCCATACACTGTAGCCCATTTTCAGAAATAATTTCGTCAGGTGCACCGACCAGATTGAATATGGTACTCAATGTGTCTGCGACAACAGCACTTGACGAGTCTTTTACCTGTCTGACAATTGGAAATTTGGAGAAATGGTCAGTGACTAAGATAAAGCCATCTCCATTAACGAAAATAGATCAGTGGCGATTTTGGACCAAGGGATTGACAGAATCTCATGCGGTTGTAGAGGATTTTTTACGTTGTTGTGGCTGGTGGCTCTGGCATGCCTCACACACCCTCACTAACCTTTCGATGTCCCACCATTGATCCCTGCTCAATAAACAGTGTCTTGTGCCAGTCGTCTCATTCATTCTATAACCATATGGCCTTGGTGAAATTGCGACAAGATGTCCTGTCGGAGAGCTTTGGGCACAGTCACTTGTTTTCCTTTGAAGGTTGTACCTCTCGATATCGAGTTCATCTCTATAAGGCCAGAAGCATCTGAGGGTTTCTGTCACCTCTTTTATCATATCAGGTCATCCTTCTAAGATGACTGTCCACAGTGTTAAATTCCAGAGAGCTTGTTATGGAAGGCTGGAGCCTATATTTACTCAGTTTCACATTTATTGTGCAGAATAAAAGGCTTACAAACATGTAGCTCCTCACTCAAAACCCTCCCCCAGTCTGAATGAGTGTCTGCTTATAAATGCTCAACTAAGACCCCAGTTTTCACCCTTCACCTGCATATAATCAAATTGACACACAATTAACAGATTAACACACAATGCCTTCAGTTGTGGGTCATTGACTGTTTCTGATTGCAGTTGGCCACATTTGTGCTGACCAAAATGCAATAAATTGATTTTGAGCACATCTTCCACCTCGATGTCCATGCTGTTTACTTGTAGATCCAGTGGAACTTCTTCATTCTGGTTCGGGTTTGGCATCTGCTCAGCATATCCGAGGCGACCATTTTGGTACCCGATTTGTAGCAGAGGTCGAAGTCGTACCCCTGTACTAACACTAAAAGTTGCTGTAGTCGAGGTGGTGAGTTTGTCAATGGTTTGCACCAGATCATCTCCAGTGCTTTGTGGTCCGTTTCCACAGTGAACTGCTTACCGAACAGGTAGGTGTGGAACCTTGTGATCCCAAGCACCAGAGCAAGTGTTTCACGCTCTATGTTTGCGTAATTGGAATGTGCTGAGGATAAAATTTTGGATCAAATGCAATTGGTTTGCCATCCTGCAGGATGCACACTCCTAGCCCTTTCTGTAAGGAGTCAACTTCCAGGATTGTCTTCTTCCTTGGATTGTAGCACTGCAGGGTATAGGTTTCTGCTGACAATGCTTGTTTGAGAGACTCAAACATATGCTGATGGTCCTCCTGCCACACAAATAGTACATCTTTCTTTAAGAGTTGTTTCAATGATGATGCTTATGTCAGAAAAATTTGGAATATATGGTTGCCAAGAAGTTGAAACATCCAAGACATCTCTGTAGATCTGAAATAAAAACAAGAAATGCTGGAACCAGTCAGCAGGTCTGGCAGCATCTGTGGAAAGAGAAGCAGAGTTAACGTTTCGGGTCAGTGACCCTTCATCGGAAGGGTCTCTGTATCTCTGTAGATCTTCCTTGTCTTGTGGGGTAGACTTACGTCTTACATGTTCGACTTTGCCTGGGTCAGGACAGATTCTGCAATCTGAGTAGATGGAACCAAAGAAATTGATCTAACCTACATTCACCTGGCACTTCTTGCTGTTAAAAATGAGCCTTTTGCGACGAGCTACTGCCATCAGTGAGTGAAGATTTCAATCATGTTGTTCTTTGGTTTTGCCCATTACCACAAAATCATTGGCAATGCATATACATCCAGGCACATTTTGTATAATTCCGTCCATATGTTGCTGAAATAGATCTTGACTGACAGATCAGCTGAGGGGTAGTCTCTGGAAGCAGAATCTTCCAAATGGTTTTCTGAAGGTGGTGACTTCCTGAGATTCCTTAGCTAGGTGTACCAACCAGTATCCATGTTTAGCATTCAACTTGGAGAAGAATTTGCTTCCTGTGAACTTGGGATTCAGTTCCTCTAGTGTTGGAATCTTGTTGAATCTCTTTAGGGAGATGTTTGGATGTCTCAGATCTAGACATACGCTGATTTCTCCATCCTTCTTTAGTGCGCACTTAATTGAGCTGCACCAGTCTGTGTGATGATGCACATGACAGATGATGCCATTGTGTTCCATGTCATTTAACTCAGGCTTAAGCTTTTCTTGTATGTGCACGCTGCACTTTCTGGGAGGGTCGATTGACGGAATTGCATCCTCTCTGAGGTGCAGTATGGCATCACCTTTGAAATCTTCTATGATGTCGAACCTGTCTGGGTGCATTTGTTGTAGGTCCTGGACTGACTCAATGCAGGTACCCTTGGTCAATTCTGCTGTAATGGATACCTTGGCCATCTCGAGGATAGTCACAATGTTGAGGTCCTTACTCGCTGGTAGTCCTGCCACTGCTGGTCCGCTCGTGTCTATCAGGTAAAATATTTGTGGTTTCCATGCTGACCTGCCATAGCTGAATTGCATTGTTAGTGTACCACTGCAAGGGATGGGTGACCCATTTTATGCAGTTAACTTTGCAGTTGTTGGTTGTATCATTAATTTCCAATGACCCCGGTACATATCGTTCAGGATTCGGATTGGTCGGATATTTTCACAAGCTCCTGTGTCAATCTTAGTCCTGAGTGTGAGTTTGCCAACTTTCTTTGGGCACACGCTATTAATAGTAGCAAAAAGCTTCCAGCTGTTTGACTTCATCAACATAATGGGCTGAATTTTATAGGCCCCTCCGACGTCGGAGGGTTGTGGCAGAGGGCCCAGAAAGTACTTCCGGGAGAGGCCTGCCACGAGCCTCGACGGAGGAAAGGCCCGGTCGCATTTTACCTGCGGCTGAGAGGCCTCAGGGCAGCTCCCCCTCCACTCGGCAGCAGAGCCTTCATCTAAATATTTAAATACATGAAAAAGCACCGACCTTCTCCCGACGGACGTCCCACGCCGATATTCTGGCCGGTGGCTGGAACTCCCGCTGCACTAGTGGGGAAGGGGGTGGTGTAAATTTTTCAGGGTGGGGGGGGGTTGGTTGTGGGGATGGTGGGAAAGGGTTGAGGGTCAAAGGGAATAATGCCTGGGGGGGAAAGGTTGTGAGTGAATACTTACTTTTCTTGGGGTGGTAGGACAAAGAATAAATGGTTTATTCAATGGGGGGTTGGGAGAGGGAATTGGAAGTGTACATAAAATTTCACTTCATTTTGATGCAAAACCTGTACCATTAAACATTAAAATTGTCAGTAAGGACTTGAAGCCCTTTAAAAATGGCACCAGCGCCTGCACAGTGGTGCTGGACACCATAGCCGGGGACAAAGTGCCTGCCCCCTCTACGTCATTGCGGGCAGGCACTCCACCCCCTCCATGTTAATGAGCCGCCACACGAAATATCACGGTGACTCCACAGTACATGTCTCATGCGCCGTGCACTTTTTGAAGCTCTCCACCGAGAATGGCGGAGATCTAATAAAATGCTGTCCAATGTGTCAGGTTCACGATGTGAAACACCTGCTCGTCTTCTGGCTGAGAACGCTTCACTCTGAGTCTTGTCTCACGTCTATTTTTCTGTGGACTTCATGCATCGGCTTGCGCTTATGCAGGTCTCTGGTGCTTTCCTTTCTGCTGTTGCCATGCTGCTGTGCTTGTCTTCCTTTTGTTTCTGTCCTATTGTGACATCTGGCTGCGCCTTTTGAACCAGATTTCTTGCATAGGCGAGCCTTGTGTCCTTGCACAGATTTTAAAATGCAGGACAGCTCTCTGGTGAGTTGGACAAGCCACACTTACCACACAGCTTGCTTGCTTTTTGTGATCTGATTACAATGCCGATACTGTCGGCTGCACCTGGTGCTTGCAGATGCTGTTGTCCACCTACAATGGCTTCATATTTTCTGCCATCTTCTAGCCGTGCATCAATGCTGTGACCTTTCTTTTTTCCAAGAGGTCATTTTGAAATGCTTCAGTAGGTGTTGAGACAATCACCAGCTCCACTATTCTCTCCGACAGCTCAGTTTCTGAAAAATCACATTCGTTGACCTTACTGTGGCATCTACTAATGAACTGATTTGTTGATTCCTGTGGCTGTTGCGTGTCGGACATCAATTTCAGACAATGAATTCTCAAATTCAGTCTTACCTGATCTTCTAGCACTTTCCATATCTTTGTGGGATCTTTCTGGTTCCCTTCAGATAGGCCAGAGTTATTAATTCTGTACAACCCTTCATTTCCAATCAGTATTTTCACAGCCTGCTTCTCCAGTTCTGCAACAGCTTGGTCTATGAAGGGGCGGCACGGTGGCGCAGTGGTTAGCACCGCAGCCTCACAGCTCCAGCGACCCGGGTTCGATTCTGGGTACTGCCTGTGTGGAGTTTGCAAGTTCTCCCTGTGTCTGCGTGGGTTTCCTCCGGGTGCTCCGGTTTCCTTTCACATGCCAAAGACTTGCAGGTTGATAGGTTAATTGGCCATTATAAATTGCCCCTAGTATAGGTAGGTGGTAGGGGAATATATGGGGACAGGTGGGGATGTGATAGGAATGTGGGATTAGTGTAGGATTAGTATAAATGGGTGGTTGATGGTTGGCACAGACTCGGTGGGCCGAAGGGCTTGTTTCAGTGCTGTACCTCTAAACTAAACTAAACATAACTGCATTCTTTGTTTAAAAAGTTTCAACTCGAATAGGATAATAATGGCCTTCCAGTTCATGCTGGGAAATTTGATATCCATCCTTCTGCTGTTCTTTTGCCTTTTCGAACACTATTGTTACAAAAGGTTTTATTTTTGTACTAAAAATCTTAGACTTCTGTGTGTTTTAAAAAACTGAAAAAGAGGATTTTTTTTTAGTAAACTTGGACACCGGCAAATAGCTGGAAATTTTGGATGTTGACTTTGTTTGCAAAAATAGGGGAAGCAAGCAGTTTCAAGGAAACAGCAAGGGGTTTTGACCTCCTTTGAGAGACAGTCTGTCTGTGTCTGGTCATGTGATGGGATCAGGAAGTTTTTTTCACTTTGGACACTTTTTAGAAACCAGTGAGTTGGACAAAGAACAGGCATTTTGATATTTTGCTTTGACCTGCCTGGAGCAAGAGAGGGAGACCCAGAAAAGTGTTACCTCTCTCTATAAAGGAACCCTCATCTCTTGAGAAGAAACCCTGCATTTGAAATGTGGCACATTCCTATTGCCTCCAGTCTCTGAAGATTTCTTGCATCCAGAGTGGTTCCTGTTGCCTCCTGTGTTTTGGGAGATCCTGAAATCTGCTAGTCTGCTGCTTTAAAAAACACAGGCAGACCTGCTGCTACACCCTTTACTGAAAGATCTGTGTGATGCCTGCTGCAGACAAATTGCCTTGAACGCCTACCCATCAAAGATTGTTCATTAACGTCGCCTGAAGAGACTTCTAGTGGCATCTGACTATTCAACTCTGGGACACCGAACCGAGCTGAAAGCATCCTACCAGAACGTGATAAACTCAATCATTTTTTTATTATTCCCTCTGTTCCTAAGAAACAGCTGTAAACCAAAATCAATTTTCCCCGGTTAACCAGTTTTTTTCAATGTGTGTGTGCATGAGGGCTAAGGAACTAAGGAGCTTTTCATGTCTATAGATTTATCTCATTAGTAGTTAAGACTTATTATTTCTTTTCTAATAAATAGTCAATGTTGTTGTTGTTTAAAGAAACCTGCTTTGATGTGCTTTATTCTGGGGAACAAATAAAGTGTTTAATTTGGCTATTCTTTGGTAGGTGAGAAACTTTTTTGATATGCTGTGACCTGTGGAGTAGTGGGACTGAATTAACAGTGCATTACTCCCACCTTGGTTGTGACACTATGGATATGCAAAGATGTTCCAGTAATCCTGTTACTATAACGACACTCCGTATGTGCCTCCAGCAGTGTATCTGCTGTGTTTCCTGCTTTATATTTCACTTTGTTCAGCTCTGTGTGTGCCTTCAGTACTGTACCTACTATGACTTTTCTATTTGTGACTTAAAACTTGGTTTTAAACTTGTTCTACTGGCGTGACGCTGCTCCCAATTACAGCTCACACTTTTTTTCTTTGTTTGAATGTTGGCGCACTTTTTCTTTGTTCAGCACGGGCTCCCGACTCAGCTGGCTGCTTGCCCGAACGTGCCCAACTCAAATATACTCACAATTTGTGGAGGAAGTAAGTCTTATTTTCTTCTGTTTTCTGTATTATGGGAACTTCTAACTTCTGGTACTGTTTTTAAATCTTGTTTGCCGTTTCACCTGTGGTCAAGCAATCACCGCTGTATCCCACCGCTGCCACCATGTCATGCATTTCTTTGTGTTATTTTAAGCAACACAATAAGGTAGGTGGATTCCAGTTTCTTGAAGATCTCTAGAATGTTTATTAACAGCTAAAACTAATACACACAATACAGAGCCAACTATATACAGAACCTTTGTCCAGGGTGTTGCAGTGCCGAGCGACTATGGCTTCTAGTCACATGACTACGTCCTGGTACATATTTCATTTGAGTTCTTACAGCAATCATACAACATGTACCATCTAGATGCACTGCAGCAACTCACCAAGTCTCCTTCAACAGCACCTTCCAAACCCGTAACCACAACCACCTAAAAGGACAAGGGCAGCAGATGCATGGGAACACCACCACCTGCAAGTTCCTCTTCAAGTCACGCACCATTCTGACTTGTAACCCTATCACCATTCCTTCACTGTCACTGGATCAAAAACCTGGAACCCTCCCTAACATCACTGTAGGTGAACCTACACCACATGGACTGCAGCAGTTCAAGAAGACGGCTCACCACCAGCTTCTCAAGGGCAATTAGGGATAGACAATAAATGCTGGCCTTGCTCACATCCAGTGAAAGAATAAAAAACCCATAAGGATTACCTGCTGATGTGTGGGTAAACATGGCAGCCAATTTGCAGGCAGCAAGGTCCCACGAACAAATCAATGAATCTAACTTTGATGGTGTTGCTTAAGGGAGAATGTTGGTCAGGGCACCAGGAGAGCTCTCTGTTCTTCCAACAGTACCATGGGGTCCACTGTGTGTCCAGCTGATAAGAAAAGCATTAAAAAACAGATATGCATTGGGTCTATTGTTCATACAGTTATGATAATCTAATTCATGATTTGTATTAATTTTCTAGAGTTAAATTTTAATATGGGACTTTTTTTCATGCAAGACAAATGAAAACACCTGGTTTGAGAATCTGGCAAACAAACCAGTAACGGGTGGTTACAAATCTAAGGGTGGTCAATGTTTGTTTCGTAAGGTCATCATGGGAAGTGTGGAGACCCTAAACAATGGAAACCACTCTGAACTTCTTGACGGAGACAGTGGGATGACTTTTGATAGCTCACTGCGATGTAGAGGGGGCGGACCACCCACCCCCAATGATGTAGAGGGGGCGGGCAAGCCGTCCCTGGCAACGGCGGCCAGCGCCCTGCCATTTTTAAAGGGCTTCAAGCCCTTCAGTTACATTTAAATTTTTAAAGGTCCCCCAATCTCTGGGAAATAAAAATAAAATTTTAATGCAACTTTAAATCCTCTCTCTCACCGCCACCCCCCCCCCCACCCCCACTGAGTAATCTATATATAAATTGCCCTCTCTGTCCAAAATAATGTTTATTCAGATCCCGAATGTCACCCCCCCCCCCCCCCCGATCTTTATATCCTTTGACCCTCAGCCCCTTCCCACCATCCCCGCAACCAATAGGAAGAGATTTCCCCGCTCCCCCTACCCTGAAAACTTCACTCCAGAGCCCCTGCTATCTCCTCCCTTGCCTCACATAACAGCCTGGAATACATCTCATCTGGGCCTGAGGATTTATCCACTTTTAAGCCCACTAAAACAGATAATATTTCCTCCCTTTCAATGTTAATATGTTCAAGTATATCACAATCCCCCTCCCTCATCTCTACACTTACATCGTCCTTCTCCATAGTGAACACCAATGAAAAGTAATTATTTAAAACCTCACCTATGTCTTCCGGCTCCACACAAAGATTGCCACTTTGGTCCCTAATGGGCCCTACTCTTTCCTGGTTATCCTCTTACCCTTAATATACTTATAAAACGCCTTGGGATTTTCCTTTATCTTGCCTGCCAGTGTTTTTGCATGCCCCCTCTTCGCTCTCCTAATTACTTTTTTAAGTGCCACCCTACACTTTCTATACTCCTCTAGTGCCTCTGCTGTTTTCAGCCCTCTGAATCCACCATAAGCCTCCTTTTTTTTCCTGATCCAATCCTCTATATCCCTTGATATCCAGTGTTCCCTGGACTTGTTGGTCCTACCCTTCACCTTAATGGGTACATGTTGGCTCTGAACTCTCACTATTTCCTCTTTGAATGACTCCCACTGGTCTGATGTAGACTTTCCTACAAGTAGCTGCTCCCAGTCCACTTTGGCCAGGTGCTGTTTTATCATATTGAAATCGGCCTTCCCCCAATTTAATACCTTTATTTCTGGTCCATCTTTGTCCTTTTCCATAACTACCTTAAATCTTACAGAGTTATGGTCACTATCCCTGAAATGCTCCCCCACTGACACTTCTACCACTTGACCGGCTTCATTCCCTAGGATTAGGTCCAGTACTGCCCCTTCTCTTGCAGGACTTTCTACATACTGGCTCAAAAAGCTCTCCTGTATGCATTTTAAGAATTCCGCCCCTTTTAAGCCTTTTGCACTAAGACTATCCCAGTTAATATTGGGGAAGTTGAAATCCCCTACTATTATTACCCTATTATTTTCACACCTCTCAGAGATTTGCCTACATATCTGCTCCTCTAACTCTTCCTGACTGTTTGGAGGCCTGTAGTACACTCCCAGCCAAGCGATTGTCCCCTTTTTGTTTTTAAGTTCTATCTAAATGGCCTCATTTGAGGAACCTTCTAAGATGTCATCCCTCCTTACTGCAGCAATTGATTCCTTGATCAACAATGCAATGCCACCTCCCCTTTTATCCCCTCCCCTATCACGCCTGAAGATTCTATACCCTGGAATATTGAGCTGCCAATCCTGCCCCACCCTCAACCATGTCTCTGTCATAGCAATAATATCATAATCCCATGTACTAATCAAAGCCCTCAATTCATCTGCCTTACTGGTAAGACTCCTTGCATTGAAATAGATGCAATCCAGCCTTGCATTTTTCCCTTGTGCCTTACCAGGTCTATATTTGCTCTGCCTTCCAGACAGATTTACTTTCTGTTATATATTACCCCCTACTGTACCTCCACTCTGTATCCCATCCCCCTGCCAAATTAGTTTAAACCACCCCCCAACAGAACTAGCAAATCTCCCAGCAAGCATGTTGGTCCCATTCCAGTTCAGGTGCAACCTGTCCAACTTGTACAGGTCCCACCTTTGCCAGAAACAGACCCAGTGATCCAGGAAACTAAAGCCCTCCCTCCTGCACCATCTCCTCAGCCATGCATTCATCTGCTCTATCCTCGTATTTCTAAACTCACTAGCACGTGGCACCGGGAGTAATCCAGAGATTACAACCTTTGAGGTCCTGCTTTTTAATCTGCTACCTAGCTCCCGAAATTCTTGTTGCAGGACCTCATCCCTTTTTCTACCTATGTCGTTGGTACCAATGTGTACAACGACCTCTGGCTGCTCACCCTCCCCCTTCAGAATGCCCTGCAGCCGCTCCGAGACATCCTTGACCCTAGCACCAGGGAGGCAACATACCATCCTGCAGTCACGTTTGCGGCCACAGAAACGTCTATCTGTACTCCTTACAATAGAATGCCCTATCACTATAGCTCTTCCACTCCTTTTTCTCCCCTGCTGTGCAGCAGTGACATCCTTGGTGCCATGGACCTGGCTGTTGCTGCTTTCCCCTGGGAGGTCATCCCCCCCAACAGTATCCAAAGCAGTATATCTGTTTGAGAGGGGGATGGCCACAAGGGACTCCTGCACTTACCTGCCTGCACCTACTACTCCGCCTGGTGGTCACCCATCCCTTTTCTGCCTGTGCAGCCATTACCTGCGGTGTGACCACCTCGCTAAACATGCCCTCCATCATATATTTTAATGGATGAAAAATCATGGGAATTGCATCTGAATGTTACCAATATGCCCCGAGCTGGGCTCTTCCTTAAGGAGAAGTACGAGTTGCCACCCTCAACGTCAAGTTAATATTCGATTGTGTATGGCACCAAGGACCCCTGGAAAAACTAAACTTAATGTAGTGGGAGCCCAGTTCCTTTCCAAGTCACACACTATCCAACTTGGACATATATCACCATTCCTTCATTGGCAGTACCCTGGAGCTCTCAGCCTAGTACAATTGTAATACCACCTTCACCACAGGGACTCAAGCAGTTCTAGGGCAGGATTCACCACTACCATTTCAGGGCAAGTAGGGATGGGCAATAAACACTGGCCTTGCCAGCAATGCCCACATCCCAAGAGAAAATTAAAAAATCAAACATAGAAGCTGTATTATCATAAATGACGTTAGTTTTTCTACAAAAAAACAGATACCCATGTAAACAGTTTTTTCTTGCTTTAGAGCAGTTTTTGTTAAGTTGCAAATACCTGAGACATGAGCCCATGATGTTAGCATTTAAAGAATTGGATACATATCACAGAATCACAGAATTGTTACAGTGCAGAAGGAGGCCATTTGGCCCATCGTGTCTGGACTGGCTGTCTGAATGAACAAGTCAGCTAATGCCATTCCCCCACCTTCTCCCCATAGCCCTGCCCATTCTTCCTTTTCAGATAACAGTCTAATTCCCTTTTGAATGCCTTACTTGTACCTGCCTCCACCACAATCTCAGGCAGCGCATTCCAGATCCTAACCACTCTCTGCATGAAGAAGCTTTTCCTCGTGTGCCAATCACTTTAAATCTGTGCCCTCTCATTCTTGATCCTTTCATGAGTGGGAACAGTCTCTCCCTATCCACTCTGATTTTGAACACCTCTATCAAATCTCCTCTCAGCCTTCTCTTCAAGGAAAACGGTCCTAACTTCTCCAATCTATCTTCATAACTGAAGTTCCTCATCCCTGGAAGCATTCTCATGAATCTTTTCTGTACTCTCTTCAATGACTTCACATCTTTCCTAAAGTGCAGCGCACAGAACTGGGCGCAATATTCCAATGAAGCCGAACTAGTGTCTTATACAAGTTCAACATAACTTCCTTGCACTTATACTCTATGCCCCTATTAATAAAGCCTAGGATACTGTATGCTTTGTTAACCTCTCTCTCAACCCGACCTGCTACCTTCAATGATTTATGCACATATACCCCCAGGTCCCTCTGCTCTTGCACCCCCTTTAGAGTTGTATCCTTTAAGTTATATTGTCTCTCCATGTTCTTCCTACCAACATGAATCACTTCACATTTTTCCACACTGAACTTCATCTGCCACCTGTTCACCCATTCCACCAACTTGTCTATATCCTTTTGAAGTTCTATACTATCCTCCTTACAGCCCTGGTGCTTTATTAACTTTAAGTGTAGACAGCCTATCTAATACCTCCTCCTTATCAATTTTAAATCCTTCTAGTGTATTAATGGTCCTTGTTATAGATCAGGTCTCGGTTATAGACACAACATTATATTTCAACATGCCAATCTGCACCGTAACTCAGCAATCTTATTAACAACACTCCACGCATTCAAGTACATGCACAGTAAGCCTGATTTAGACTTTATTAGACTTCTCCCTTACTCTGACCCCACCTAATAACTTACTATTCCCTACTCTAGTGCTAGCTATCTCTCGCAGTTTTCTATGCACCTTTATATCCCTCTCTGATATTTCCTCCTGGTTCCTGCAACCCTGCCAAGCTAGTTTAAACCCTCCCCAATAGCACTAGCAAATCACCCCACAAGGAAATTTGTCCCAGCTCTGTTCAGGTGCAAACTGTCTGAACTGTATAGGTCCCACCTTCTCCAGAACTGGTCCCAATGTCCCAGGAATCTGAAGCCCTCTCTCCTCTTTCACTGTGGTGTGGGTGGCATCTTCTTCCTTGGTAAAGACAGATGCAAAGTATTCATTTAATACCTCAGCTATTCTCCCTGCTCCATGCTCCCCCTTTTGGTCCCTAATTGGCCCTGCACCACCTTTTCCCAACCTTTTACTATATATGCTTATAGAAGACTTTGGGATTGATTCCCTTTTATGTTAGCTGCCAGTCTCTTTTCATACTCTCTCTTTGCTTCTCTTATTTGCTTTTTCACTTTGCCTTTGAATCTTCTATATTCAGCCTGGTTCTCTATTGTATTATCTACTTGACATCTGTCATAAGCACACTTTTTCTTCTTCATCTTCATCTCTATATCTTTTGCCCTAACTTTGCCCTTCAATGGAATATACTTTGACTGTGCCCAAACTATGTCTTTTTTGAAGGTAGCCCATTGTTTATCTACTGTTTTTCCTGCCAACATTTGATTTCAATTTATTTGGCCCAGATCCATTCTTACTCCACTGAAGTTGGCTTTCCTCCAGTTAATTATTCTTACTCTAGATTGTTCGTTGTCCTTTCCCATAACCAACCTAAACCTGATGATACAATGATCACTGTACCCTAATTGTTGCCCTACTGATACTTGATCCACGTGGCCCACCACATTCCCATGAACCAGGTCTAGCAGTGCCTCATTTCTCGTTGGATTGGAAACATACTGCTGTTGAAAACTTTCTTGAACAGACTCTAGGAACTCCTGCCCCTTTCTGCCCTTTAAACTACTACTATCCCAGTCTATATTTGGATAATTAAAGACCCCCATTATAACCACTCTATAATTCTTGTGTCTCTATAATTTCCTTGAAAATGTGTTCCTCTTCATCCGTTGCAGTTGTTGGTGGCCTATAGACTACACTTTGCAGTGTAATTGCACCTTTTTTGTTTCTTAGCTCTAGCCAGATAGATTCCGTCCTTGACCCTTCAGGGATATCCTCTCTCTCCAGCACTGAAATGTTCTCCTTAATCAATGCCACCCCTCCTCCCTTTTCTTCCTTTTTTATCTTTCCTGAACACCTTGTATCCAGGAATATTTAATACCCAGTCCTGCCCTTCTTTGAGCCAGGTCTCTGTTATAGACACAACATTATATTTCAACATGTCAATCTGCGCCTGTAACTCACCAATCTTATTAACAACACTCCATGCATTCACATACATGCACATTATGCCTGATTTAGGCTTTTTTAGACTTCTCCCTTACTCTGACCCCACCTATTAACTTACTATTCCCTACTCTAGTGCTATCTGTCTCTCCCAGTATTCTGTGCACCTTGATATTTCTCTCTGACATTTCCTCCTGCTTCCCACACTGCTGCCAAGTTAATTTAAACCCTTCCCAATAGCACGAGAAAATCGCACAACAAGGAAATTTGTCCCAGCTCTGTTCAGGTGCAAACCATCTGGCCTGTACAGATCCCAGCTTCTCCAGAACTGGTCCCAGTGTCCCAGGAATCTAATGCCCTCCCTCCTGCACCATCTTTCCAGCCACGTATTCATCTGCACTATCCTCCTATTTCTATACTCACTTGCGCTTGCTGCTGGGAGTAATCCAGAGATTACTACTTTTGAGGTTCTGCTTGCTAATTTCTTACCTAGCTCACTAAACTGTTCCTGCAGGACTACATCCCTCTTTCTACCTATGTCGTTGGTACCAATGTGGACCACGACTGCTGGCTGTTCACCCTCCCCCTGCAGGGTGCTCTGCAATCCTTCATGACATCCTTGACCCTGGCACCAGGGAGGCAACACACCATCTTGGATAAATGTCTGCAGCCGCAGAAACACCTGTCTGTTCCCCTAACTATTGAATCTCCTATCACTACTGCTCTTCCACTATTCTTTGCGCCCCCTGTGCAGCTGTGCCAGCTGTGGTAACATGGCCTTGGCACTGGCTGCACTCCCTAGATGAACCATCACTTTCCTCAGTATTCAGAACTGAATACTGGTTGGAGAGTGAGATACACTCAGGGGTCTCCTGCACTACCTGCCTGTTTCTTCTTGATTGTCTGACGGTCACACATTCCCTCTCTTCCAGTATACTCTTAAGCTGCGGGGTAACCACATCTATAAAT
Source organism: Heterodontus francisci (assembly GCF_036365525.1). Classification (NCBI taxonomy): domain Eukaryota; kingdom Metazoa; phylum Chordata; class Chondrichthyes; order Heterodontiformes; family Heterodontidae; genus Heterodontus; species Heterodontus francisci. Next base: position 6,927,691 of record NC_090385.1, read on the forward strand.
GTGCTATCAACAAAGCTCTCAACCTCATTGATCTACCATAGTGATGCCAACTGTTGCTCAAGTTCTGAAACCCAAGCTCAAGCTGCTGCAACTGATGACACTTCATGCACATATGGTTATCCAGGACACGAGAAGTGTCTTGGGGTTCCCACATAGCACAGGATGTGCACTCCAGAGGTTGGAGCAGCTCTGTCATTTCTCTACCTGTTGGGTAATAAACATTGCTACTGCTAATAAACCTTGTTACTATTAATAAACCTTACTACTGCTAATAAACCTTACTAATGCTAATGAACATTAATACTGATAAACCCTACTGATACTTAATACACCTTACTGGTAATAATAAACCTTACTTTTCAAAAAAACATTAAACACACAAGTTAATTCCCTAGTTTAGATAAGAATAGTAGGAAATACGCACCAGCCAATCACCTACCTGCTTCCCTGTGATGTCATACCTCAATTTTTCTTTCCGAACGTGAGCTCTGAACCTGTAGACTGGTGGCAGCAGCTGCAGCTAGTGCTGCTGTGCTCTCGCGCCTTCCCGCAGCTCTCAGTGCTCACTCTCTCCTGGGCTCTTTATGACCTGCTCTGCTCTCACTATTTCCTGCTGCTCTCGCAGTGAACTCTTGCTCTCTCCTGGGCTCTTTATGTCCTTCTCCACTCTGACCTTCTCGCCACTCTCACAGTGAAGTCTTGCCCTCTCCTAGGCTCTTTAAGCCCCAACCCGCTCTTGCTCCTTCCCACTGCACTCTCATACAGCAAAGAGAAATTTTTCAGGGCATTGGGGAAAGATCAGTGGGAGTGGGACTAATTGGATAGATCTTGCAAAGTACCAGCACAGGCATGATGGGCTGAATGGCCTCATTCTGTGCTGTAAAATTCTGTAATGTAGAATTTGGCACCTTAATTTTTCTTAAGCTATCAGGCTACATTGATTTTCAAAGCCTCTATAGGACATGAAGAAAGGACAGGAGAGAATCTTTGTCACACAGCGGGCCATTAAAATGCTTCCCTACAAGCCTGCAGGGAAGCAGAGTTAAAAGCACATTGGTGTGACACTAGTCTTCCTGTAAAGGTGATTAGACAACGAATCATCGTAGTAACATGGGGCTTTTTGCCCAATTGCATGCACAAAGTACATCTGCGCATAAGACTGCTGGAGGTAGCACAGACATTAGCAACAACTCTGGAGAATCCATCGGATCACAACGATCAATCCACCTAATGACAAACACAAACTGGCTATATTTATTTTGTGCAATGAAAACAGCTGTCAGAAATGGAAGCTTTGATTCATAGAAACAGGTCATTCTGTTCTGAATATGCAGAGATGTCTGAGAGTGACAACCCAACCAGCCATCAATGAATCATATTCGACCGGCATTATTAGATTAACAGCAATAAAGACTTCTAGCGTATTCTCAAAATAGCTTGTTGCTTTTTGATTTTACAGATTTATTGGGCGGCACAATGGTGCATTGGTTAGCACTGCAGCCTCACAGCTCCAGCGACCCGGGTTCAGTTCTAGGTGCTGCCTGTGAGGAGTTTGCAAGTTCTTCCTGTGACCGCATGGGTTTCTGCCTGGTGCTCCAGTTTCCTCCCACAGCCAAAGACTTGCGGGTTGATAGATAAATTAGTCATTGTAAATTGCCCCTAGTGAATAATTTTATTTTTGTACAGTAAGAAATTGACAACAATTAGTCTGTATAATGTCAGTTTTTTGTATACACAAGTGCTTTTTCCAACATTGTTTTATATTTTTCTGTATTTATAATTTTATTTTGTAATTTATGTACAAAAATGCAAGTGTCAATTCATTTCAATGTAAATGCATCAAAACCAGATGTCTTGAGTTGATGCTGAGAAGCTTGTATGATGGGGACGTGGTTGGGAATATGGAATTAATGTAGGATTAGTATAAATGGGTGGTTGTTGGTCAGCACAGACTCGGTGGGCTGAAGGACCTGTTTCAGTGCTGTATCACTATAAGATTTAACATTATATCTACTTATAAAAATATTTGCTTAGAGTTCCATTCACCCTGTGCTCATTTACCTATATTGGTTTGCGGACTGGTTGGTTTGCTTGGCATCCTTCCAAGTACAAAAGATGATGGACGCGCAGAAAGCAATCCATTTAACTGGGGTGTTTTTCCTTGGTGCACCTTTGTTGATGGCTGTGAAGGCCAATCCTTGAGAGGCAGGTTCTGCCACAAGTGCCGCACGTGAAGCGACCAAGTGACGCTGTGAGTTGTTGTTTTTGACATTGGCGCCTGTTGCCAAGCTGCTGTAGCAACTGGTCGTCGTGGTAATGCACACCAGTCCACAGGATGTGTCGCCATTTTCCTCTTTCGCCAGTGCGATAGTCGACATTTAGGACCTTCATGTCACGCTTGCAAGCATCCTTGAAGTGGAGCTTTGGGTGCCCCATGGTTGTCTGGTCTCAGCTACCTCACCATACAGAAGGTCCTTGGGTACGTGACCATCTTCCATCCTGCGGACGTGTCAGATCCACCGAAGCCGCCTCTGTTTGATTAGTGCCAACACACTGGGGAGCTCTCTCTTTGAGAGGACTGCCGCATTTGTGATTTTGTCCTACCAGGATATACCCTGTTATTTCCGAGGCAGGAGGAGCGCACTGTTAATTCAGTCTCAATTCTCCACAGGTCATAACATATATTTAAATTTTCCCACTTACCGAAACAGTCAATCATATATTCTATTTTTCCCTAGAATAAAGCACACCAACCAGGTTTCTTTAATAACCAGCAAAATTATCCATTTATTATAAACCAAGTCTGAACCAATTAGAAAGTAAAACATACACACAAATTGAAATATTAAAACCCCAAAATTTATCCTCGCCGACACAGACACGCACGTACATACACAACCACTTAACCTGGAAAAAAAGAAAAGGGATTTTTGTTTACAGCTGTTACAAAAAATAGAAGGAATAAAAAAACTCGTAGGCTGAAAAGAAGGTATGGAAAGATGTCCTTTGTGTCCGGAAGGTGTCCCACAGGCGAATATGCAGCTGTCAATGGGATCTTCCTGGACCAATTCTTTCCAGGTGATGTTGATGATCAATTTTTGGTAGGCTTCCCAAGAGATGCAGCTACAGAAGTCTTCAGTCAGGTCTTAAAGCAGAAATGCAGCAACAAAGGTTTCAGTTCCACACATTTGTCATGCAAGTTCTTGAATCATGCAGGCTTTCTTCAAATACAGGAGGAAATAGGAACACTCTTGATGCAGGATTCCTTTTCAAGAGAAAGATGTGCTGGTAGTCTCCTGGCAGGTCAAAAGCAAACTTCCTCTGTCTTAGGCCAAAACCAACTGGCCTTTTTTTAACAGTTCAAATTGAAACTGAAACGTTTTCAGAGGTCCATTCTCATGATCTCTATAAATCTTGGCCTGTCACTCCTCTTCAAACATCTCTCCAAACCAAAACAACCCTGCTGGGTTTTTATTTGAAAGCGAATGTCTTCCAGCAGCTGTTTATAGTTCTACTCTCAGTCCAAACCTTCTGGTGACCTTCCTTCAAAAAAAAACACAAAGTTCAGCTTCTATGAAATTCTTTTCAGTTTTAAAATATAAATTCGCAAGTTTTAACAAAAAAAATTAAACCCTCATAACAACCTATAATTCGCTGCACACAGCGGAGATGGAAATTATTGAGCTTCTTTTCCTGGTAGCTGTAAGTCGCCCATGTTTCACAGCTAATTTACGCAGGGCAGCAGCAACAAGAAATGGCCCGCCCTCCTCAGGCCAATCAAGGCCTTTAAGTGGCCAATTAACTGGCACTTAAGGGCCTCCACCCGCCGCCACGGGTATTTTACCTTTGGCTGGTGTGCGGCTGAGGCCTCAAAAAGCTAGCCGATGAAACCAGGTGGCCTGCTTGCAGGCTGGGGTGGAGGCCTCCTGATCAGGCACCTTGTGCCCCACTGAGTGCAGCCGCTGAAGCCCTAACCAACCCAACACACAACACTCCCCCCATCCTGCAAACCGACCCCCCCTTGCCTCGCCGGGGCCTGACCGGTTGTCCCCATAGAGGCCCTAAAAACCTACCTTTTCTCCAGGGCAGTCCTTCATCTTCTTCCAATGGCTGCGTGCAGTCCCAGCAGTGGCCACTACTCCCGGTGGTGCTGCTGGGACTAAGAGATGCTTGCCCGCTGATTGGCTGGCAGTTCCATTAGGCAGGACTTCCTGCCTCAAGGAGGTGTAAGTCATGCCCAAGACCAATTAAAGGTCTGGGGAGTGAAAAATCCTGGTCTGGCTCCCCGGGCCCAGCGGAGGCGGGCTCGCCACTGACTTTTCGGCTGGTGGACGGGGCCTCCCACCCAATGAAGAATTCCAGCCAATAACAGAAAGTGCTGGAAATACTCAGCAGGTCAGGCAGCATCTGTGGAGAAAGAAGCAGAGTTAACATTTCAGGTCTGTGACCTTTCATCAGAGTTAGCAAAGGTTAGAAAAGAATTAGGTTTTAAGCAAGTGAGGGGGGGGGGTTGGGATGGTGTTGGTGGGGAAGAGAACAAAAGGAGTGTGTGATAGGGGAGAGGGCAGGAGAGATTAAATCACAAAGCGGTCATGGGACAAAGGCAAAGAATGTGTTAATGTTTATGGTGAAAGACAAAGCATTAGTTCAGAGAGAATGTTAATGGCAGAATAATGGGCTGTAGAGTTCCTAATTGAAATATCAGGTGCTGCTCCTCGAGCTGGCGTTGATGTTCACTGGAACACTGCAGCAGGCCAAGGACAGAAATGTGGGCATGAGAGCAGGGGGTGGGGGGTGTTGAAATGGCAAGCCAGTGGAAGCTCGGGGTCATGTTTTCAGACTGAGCAGAGGTGTTCCGCAAAGTGGTCACCAAATCTGCGTTTGGTCTCCCCAGTGTACAGAAGACCACATTATGAGCAGCAAATACAGTATACTACATTGAAAGAAGTACAAGTAAATCGCTGCTTTACCTGGAAGGAGTGTTTGGGGCCTTGGATGTTGAGGAGAGAGGACGTAAAAGGGCAGGTATTACACCTCCTGCGATTGCATGGGAAGGTGCCGTGGAAAGGGGACAAGGTGTCGGGGTGATGGAGGAGTGGACCAGGGTGTCGCAGAGGGAACGATCCCTTCGGAATGCTGACAGGAGAGGGGAAGGGAAGATGTGTTTGGTGGTGGCTTCACCCTGGAGGTGGCGGAAATGGCTGAAGATGTGGAGGCTGGTGAGGTGGAAAGTGAGGACATGGGGAACCCTGTCACGGTTCTGGGAAGGAGGGGAAGGGGTGAGGGCAGAAGTGTGGGAAATGGGTTGGACACGGTTGAGCGCCCTGTCAACTACAGTGAGGGGGCATCCTCGGTTGAGGAAAAAGGAAGACATATCAGAAGAGCTGTTGTGGAAGGTTGCATCATCAGAACTGATGCGTCGGAGACGGAGAAACTGGGAGAATGGGATAAAATCCTTGTAGGAAACAGGGTGTGAGGAACTGTAGTCGACACGTAAATATTTAGTTTAATTTAATTTAATCAACTTTTAAAGTAAATTAGATCAATTAATTAGTATAAAATCTAAAAGTAAGCCAATTTAATGAAATACATAAAGTCTAACATATTCTATACCTTGTATATTGTATGATTTATCATAATTACAATCAGTGTTTAATTAATCAGATCTGGAGGATAAATTTAAAATTAAATAAAAGGGGATAGTAACATTAAAAGGGTTCCTAATTTTTCATTAAGCTCACATCTGAGATATATAGATAAAAAGATAACAGGTAAAACTATTTTTTTGTTCGTTCATCGGATTTTAGCATATTTAGTTAGGCCAGCAGTATTGTCCATCCCTAATTGCCCTTAAGAAGGTAGTAGTGAACTGCAGTCCTTGGAGTGCAGTTACACCCACAGTGCCATTGGGAAGGGAGTTCGAGGATTATGGCCCAGTGAGAGTGAAGGAATGGCGATACAGTTCCAAGTCAGGAATGTGTGTGACTTGGAGGGGAACTTGCAGCAGCTGGTGTTCCCATGCTCTGCTGTCCTTGTCCTTCTAAGTGGTAGAGGTCACGGGTCATGGATAGATACATCTGCAATGGATAGATTGGTGAGGGCGAGGTCGAGTAGGTTTTTCCCTCTTGTTGGTTCTCTCACTGGCAGCTATTTCCTTCAGGACTCAGCCAGTAGTGATGCTACCGAGCCACTCTTGGTGATGGACACTGAAATCACCCACCCGGAATACATTCTGTTCTCTTGCTACCCTCAGTGCTTCTTCCAAGCGGTGTTCAACATGGAAGAGTGCTGATTCATCCGCTGAAGGAGGGTGGTAGGCGGTAATCAGCAAAAGGTTTCCTTGCCCATATTTGACCGGACGCCATGAGACTTCATGAGGTCTGGAATCAATGTTGAGGACTCCTAGAGCTACTCCCTCCTGACTGTATACCACTGTGCCGCCACCTCGGGTGGGTCTGGCCTGCCGGTGGGAGAGGACCCAGGGATGGTGAGGGAGGAGTCTGGGACATTGGCTATTAGGTATGATTTGGTGAGCATGACCATGTCAGGCTGTTGCTTGACAAGTCGGTGAGACAGCTCTCCCAATTTTGGCACAAGTCCCCAGGTGTTAGTGAGGAGGACTTTGTAGGGTCAACTGAGCAGGGTGTGCCATTGTTATTTCCAGTGCCAAGGTCGATGCCAGGTGGTCTGTCATTTTTTTTTCTTATTTGACATTTCTGTAGAGATTTGATACAACTGAGTGGCTTGCTAGGCCATTACAGAGGGCAGTTAAGAGTCAACCACATTGCTGTGGATCTGGAGACACATATAGGCCAGACCAGTTAGGATGGCAGATTTCCTTCCCTAAAGGACATTAGTGAACCAGAAGGGTTTTTACGACGATCCAATAGTTTCATGCTTTCTATTCCAAATTTATTAATTGATTGAATTAACTTAAGTTAACCTACCTATAAAATAAAATTGAGTATTGCTGAAAATAGATACATTTTGTCGAAGCTTTTCGTCTTGCACTCATCAGGACAATTCACAATGTAAGGGAAGCAACAAATTTATACTGTTTGAGAAGAGAGTACTAATTAGTTGGCAAGTGGACTCTGGTAGAGGTGTTGTCATGGAGAATGTGCCAGTTTATGGTGACTGACAGTTAACTGCCAAGCCTTGTTTGAAATTTAAACCAGGCAGCTTGACTCTGATCAGTCAAGGCATTGCCCTGAGGAATGAACCAGCAAATGGTTGTCATTTATCATCTAAATCATTAATATATATTGTGAATAACTGGGGTCCTAGAACCAATCCCTGCGGTACCCCACTTGTCACTGCCTGCCATTCGGAAAAAGACCCATTTATTCCTACTCTGTGTTTCCTGTCCGCCAACTAATTTTCTATCCATCGCAATACACTACCCCCGATCCCATGCACTTTAATTTTACATGCTAATCTCTTATGTGGGACTTTGTCGAAAGCCTTCTGAAAGTCCAATTAAACCACATCCACTGGATCCCCCTCATCAACTCTACTAGTTACATCCTCGAAGAATTCCAGTAGATTTCTCAAGCATGATTTCCCTTTCGTAAATCCATGCTGACTCTATCCGATTCTACCCCTGTTCTCTAAGTGCTCTGCTATAAAATCTTTGATAATGGACTGAAGAATTTTCCCCACTACCGACGTCAGGCTGACTGGTCTATAATTCCCTGTTTTCTCTCTACCTCCCTTTTTAAATAGTGGGGTTACATTAGCTACCCTCCAATCTGTAGGAACTGTTCCAGAGTCTATAGAATCTTGGAAGATGACCACCAATGCATCCACTATTTCTAGGACCACTTCCTTAAGTACTCTGGGATGCAGACCATCAGGCCCTGGGGATCTATCGGCCTTCAATCCCATCAATTTCCCCAACACCATTTCTCTACTAATATTGATTTCTTTCAATTCCTCTTTCTCACTAAGCCCTGTGTTCCCAACATTTCTGGTGTGATATTTGTGTCCTCCTTTGTGAAGACAGAACCAAAGTATGCATTTAGTTGGTCAGCCATTTCTTTATTCCCCATAATAAATGCCCCTGTTTCTGGCTGTAAGGGACCTACATTTGTCTTCACTAATCTTCTTCTCTTCACATACCTATAAAAACGTTTACAGTCAGTTTTTATGTTCCCCGCAAGCTTGCTCTCGTACTCTATTTTCCCCTTCTTAATCAATCCCTTGGTCCTCCTTTGCTGAATTCTAAATTGCTACCAATTCTCAGGTCCGTTGTTTTTCCTGGCAAATTTATATGCTTCTTCCTTGGATCAAATGCTATCTCTAATTTCCCTTGTAAGCCATGGCTTGGCTACCGTTCCTGTTTTACTTTTGCACCAGACAGGGATAAACAATTGTTGCAGTTCATCCATGCGCTGTTTAAATGTTTCCCATTGCCTTTCCACCGTCATCCCTTTAAGTAACGTTTCCCAATCCGTCATAGCCAACTCGCGCCTCATACCTTCATAGATTCCTTTACTAAGATTCAGGACCCTAGTCTCAGAATCAACTACGTCACTCTCCATCTTGATGAAGAATTCTATCATATTATGGTCGCTCATCCCCAAGGGATCTCGCACCACTAGATTGTCAATTATTCCTCTCTCATTACACAATACCCAGTCTAGGATGGCCTGTTCTCTAGTTGGTTCATCAACGTATTGGTCCAGAAAACCATCCTGTATACACTCCAAGAATTCCTCCTCTATGGTATTGTGACTAATTTGATTTGCCCAATCTATATGCAGATTAAATTCACCCATAATTACAGATGTTCCTTTATCGCATGCATCTCTAATTTCCTGTTTAATGCCATTCCCAACATCACCACTACAGTTTGGGGGTCTATATACAACCCCCTCTAACATTTTTCGCCCCTTCGTGTTTCTCAGCTCTACCCATACAGATTCCACATCGTCAGAGCTAATATCTTTCCTCACTATTGCGTTGATTTCCTCTTTAACCAGCAATGCAACTCCACCGCCTTTTGCTTTTTGTCTGTCCTCCTAAATACTGAATATCCCTGGATGTTCATTTCCCGTCCCTGTTCGCCTTGCAGCCATGTCTCCCTAATCCCGACTATATCATACCTGTTTACATCTATTTGCACGATTAATTCATCCACTTTATTGCAAATGCTCCGCGTGTTAAGGCACAAAGCCTTAAGACTTGGCTTTTTAACATTACTTGTCCTCTTCCCACTATTTTTCACTGTGGCCCTGTTTGATTCTGGTCCTTGATTTCTCTGCCTATCACTTTTCTTATTCCCCTTACTGTCTTTTGTTCTTGTCTTTGATCCCCCCTCCTCTGACTCCTTGCAAAGGTTCCCGTCCGCCTGCCATTTTAGTTTAAATCCTCCCCAACCATTCTAGCAAATAGTCCCCCTAGGACATCAGTCCCGGTCCTGCCCAGGTGTAACCCGTCCAGTTTGGACTGGTCCCACCTCCCCCAGAACCTGTCCCAATGCCCAGGAATCTAAAACCCTCCCCCTCACACCATCTCTTCAGCCACATATTCATCGATATATCCTGCTATTTCTACTCTGACTAGCACGTGGCACTGGTAGTAATCCTGAGATCACTACCTTTGAGATCCTACTTTTCAACTTACTTCTTAACTCCCTATATTCTGCTTTTAGGACTTCATCCTTTTTTTTACCTATGCTGTTTGTACCAATGTGTACCACGACCACTGGCTGTTCACCCTCCCCCTTCAGAATGTCCTGTAACCGCTCTGAGACATCCTTGACCCTAGCACCAGGAAGGCAACATACCATCCTTGAGTCTCTTTTGCGGCCACAGAAACGCCTATCTATTCCCCTTACTATTGAATCTCCTAGAACTATTGCATTCCCACACTTTTTACTCCTTCCCTGTGCAGCAGAGCCAACCGTGGTGCAACGAATTGAACAATGGGCTGCTTTTAAAGATGAAATAGTTCGGGTATAGTCAAGGTACATTCCCATGAGGGGGAAAGACAGGGCAACCAAAGCCAGATCACCCTAGATGATTAAAGAGATAGACAGAGCAAGATGAAGAAAAAGAAGTGTGTGTTTGACAGATGTCAGGTTGATGATACAATTGAGAACCAGGCTGAATATAAAAAGTCTTCTGTAGGCATATAAATAGTAAAAGGGTGGTAAAAGGAGGAGTGGGACCAATTAGGGACCAAAAAAGGATTTATGCACAGGGGGCATGGCTGAGATACTAAATGAGTACTTTGCATCTGTCTTTACCAAGGGTTGAAGATGCTACCTAAGTCGTAGTGAAAGAGGAGGTAGTTGAGATACTGGATAGATTAAAAATTGATAAAGAGGAGGTATTAGAAAGGTTGGCTGTATTTAATGGCATGGACTCGATGGATCGAATTACCTCCTTCTGTGCCGTAAATGACTTCATGACTCTATAAGTCACCAGGACTGGACCAGATGCCTCCAAGGATACTGAGGGAAGTAAGTGTGAAAATTGCAGAGGCATTGGCCATAATCTTCCAATTCTCCTTAGATACATGGGTGGTGCCAAAACACTGGGGAAATGCAAAAGTTGCACCCTGTTCAAAAAAGGTGTAAGGATAATCCCAGCAATGACCAGTCAGTTAAATCTCGCGGTGAGAAAGCTTTTAGAAATGATGATCTGGAACAAGATTAACGATCACTGGATAAATGTGGATTATTTAAGGAAAGCCAGCTCGGATTTGTAAAAGGCAAATCATAATGCATATTTATATGTATAATTCAGTTTTTTGATGATGTAACAGAGAGGGTTGTTGAAGGTAATGCGGTTGATGTGGTATACATGGACTTCCAAAAGGCTTTTGATAAAGTGCCACAAAACAGGCTTCCCAACAAAGTTGAAGCCCATGGAATAAAAGGGATAGTGGCAGCATGGATACGGAATTGGCTGAGTGACAGGAAACAGAGAGTAATGGTAAATAGTTGTTTCTCACACTGGAGGAAGGTATATAGTGGGCTTCCCCAGGGGTCAGTGTTAGGACCCCTTCTTTTCTTGATATATATTAATGACTTTGATTTGGGTATACAGGGCACAATTTCAAAATTTGATGATGACACAAAGCTTGGAAGTATTGTGAACTGTGAGGAGGATAGTGATAGATTCAAGAGGACATAGACAGGCTGGTGGAATGGGTGGACATGTAGCAGATTAAATTTAATGCAGAGAAGTGTGAAGTGTTACGTTTTGGCAGAAAAACAAGGGGAGGCAATATAAACTAAAGGATACAATTCTGAAGGGTGTGCAGAAACAGAGACCTGGGGGTATATGTGCACAAAATCATTGAAGGTGACAGAGCAGATTGAGAAACTGGTTAAAAGACATACAGGATCCTTTATAAAAACACTGGTTTGGCCTCAACTGGAATATTATATTCAATTCTAGACACCACACTTAAGGAAGGGTGTGCGGGCACTAGAGAGGGTCCAGAAAAGATTTATGGGAATGGTTCCAGGGATGAGGGACTTCAGTTACATGGATAGATTGGAGAAGCTGAGGTTGTTCTTGTTAAACAAGAGAAGGTTGAGAGGAGCTTTGATAGAGGTGTTCAAAATCATGAGGGGTTTGGACAGAGTAGATAGAGATAAACTGTCTCCATTCCATTGGCTGTAGGATCCAGAACCAAAGGATACTGATTTAAGGTGAATGGCAAAAGAACCAGAGGTGACATGAGGAAAAGCTTTTTTACGCAGCTAGTGGTTAGGATCTGGAATGCACTGCCTAAGAGTTTGGTGGAGGCAGATTCAATCATGGCTTCCAAAGAGAATTGGATAAGCACCTGAAGAGAAAAGGTTTGTAGGGCTATGGGGAAAAAGCGGCAGAGTGGGACTAGCTGAGTGGCTCTTGCCGAGAGCTGACATGGACACGACGGGCCGAATGGTCTCCTTCCGTGCTATAACCATTCTACGATTCTATATCTCATTATGTGGCTCAGTGTCCAATCCTGTTTGAAAACATTCCTATGAAGTTTCTTGGAACATCATACTACTTTACAGGTGTCATTGCTGTTGTAGAATAGGAACAAGTGACTCAAGTAACAGAAACTAACCAGAAATTTCAAAGTTGTTCAATTAATTGAAGAGTAACAAAACATCGTAGATGATGTTGAAATCCCTCCAGGTTCAACAGAATTTGATGGGATTGTACTCTTAAAATCATGTGCACTGTTTACAAACTTGAAAATTACCTTATATATTGGATAGGATTACACAGAATGCACAGTGTTTTGAACAGGTGAGAAAGAGGTCTAGGGTTCCCTTTCAGCCTTCACCTGGTCTTACTGTAACAGGGTTTTATTTTTAAACACACTGTGTTTTTAGCTCCCCCTTTGTGAATCCTTATTGACCACTTTCCAATTATAAGGTAAAGAAACGAGCACGAACAGGCTTTCTTAGGTTTAAAGAAGAAAGGTGAAATTTTATTAAACTTAAGCTTAAACTCTAATTCGGTTGATGCCTATGGATACACAACGCGCCCATGCTAGCATGCATATGTGATACATACATGCAAATAGACAGAAAAGAGCAGAAGAAAATTAAAGTGGAAAGGGTTGAGGCAATATCTGAAGTGTTGTTGTTACGGTTCTTCGAGCTCACTGTAGGGTCCTATTGTCGGTAGATCTTGCTTTTTGTTGGGGCCCAGTATTCTTCTTAAACCTTGTTCACTGTAGGAGACTTTTCTCTCTTGGGGTTCATGTGGCTTCAGTGGGTTTCAGTTCTATGAGAAAGAGATGGGAGCAGACAGGGGAGGCCACGGCGAGCCAGCCAGGAGAGATCTTTTCAATCCAGGAGCAAAGAGCTTTTTGCCAGTTGAAACACTGTCTGTACAATTTAAAACTCCCCAAGCTGGCCAGCAGGGTAATCATGTGACTAGTATAACCACTTCTGCCTTTGTATATTGGGTGGGTCAGGGAATGGTCCTTTGTCTACAAACACTGTCTGTTAATATACAAAAATGTCTTTCCAGCCAGGAACCTGGCAACCCCTTGTAACAGGCCTTCTCTTCTTCCCAGCAACAAAAAATTTAATGTTCATGTGGCGATAATAATGTGCCTCATTCTTGGCAGGTGGGGGCCTGCATGACACCAGCAATACACATTCAGCCAGACCAGTCCATGCCAGTGTTTACACTCCACTTGAGCCTCCTTCCATCTTTCCTCATTTAACTCTATCAGTATAATCCACTATTCCCTTCTCCCTCATATGCTTATCTAGCTTTCGCTTAAATGCATCTACTCTATTCACCTCAACCACTCCCTGTGGTAGTGAGTTCCACATTCTCGTCACTGTTTGGGTGAAGAAATTTCTTCTGAATTCCCTATTTGATTTCTTGGTGACGATTGTATATTAATGATCTCTAGATTTGCTATTTCCTGGAATGGAGGGATTATTCTTTGGGGAAAGATTAAATTTTATTCTCTGGAGTTGAAAAGAATGAGAGATGATTTCATTCAAACACATAAAATTCTTATAGGGTACAGGTTTGATGCAGGAAAGATGTTTCCCTGACTGGGGAGTTCAGAACCAGGGAACGCAGTCTCAGAATAAGGGTCATTTAGGACTGAGATGAGGAAGAATTTCTTCATTCAGAGGGTGGTGACTCTTTGGAATTCTCTGTCCTAGAGGGCTGTGGAGGCTCAGTCGTTGAGTACGTTCAAGACAGAGATGGATAGATTTCTACATATTAATAACATCAAGGGTTACAGGGATAGTGCAGGAAAATGGTGTTGAAGTAGAAGATCAGCCATGATGTCTTTGAATGGCGGAGCGGGTTCGAAGGGCTGAATGGCCTACTCCTGCTCCTATTTATTGTTCTCTTCCCCACAAGTGGGAAACATTCTCTCTGTGTCAACTCAATCAAAACCTTTCAGAAACCTTCCCAGCTCGTTCATCCTCTCTTGATTAGTGTAACCCTGTGTTACTGGCATCATCCTTGTAAATCTTACTTGCACCCTCTCCAACGCCTCTATAGCTTTATTATATTGTGGCAACCGGAATTGTACGCAGTACTCCAGGTGTGGTCTGACCAAGGTTTAATTCAAGTTTAGCATAACTTTTATACTTTGCAATTCTAAATCTATAGAAAAAAACCTTGGTTCTTGGTTTGCTTTTTTACGGTTTTGTTACCATGTGTTGCTGCTTTTAGTGATTTGCATATTTGTACTCCCAGATCCCTTTGCTCCTCTACCCTATTTAGATTCTTATTGTCCAAGTTATGCAACTTTCTTATTTTTCTTGCCAAAATTTATTTTTGTTGCAATTCATTTGACAATTGTATGTCCATTCTGCAAGTTTGTGAATATCTTCTGGTAATTTGTTGCCGTCCTCCTCAGTGTTAACAATTCACCCACCACCCCCGTCACACCCCCGCGCCCCCCCCCCCCACCACACCCCACCCCCCACCCCCCCCAACCCCCGTCACACACCCCCGCCGCCCCCAACCCCTGCAATTTGGTATCATCTGCAAATTTAGAAATCATGTGTTTGATCCTTGTGGAACACCACTTCCCAGGTATACAATACGGATTATATAGAGTCCTCTGTCCACTGTATTAACTGGGAATCATCCCCTTTATTTGATATGAGTGCAAGAAGGTTTTGGGGGGTGGTGGAGGGGGTTAGGACCTCATTGAAATAAAACATCCGAGCTACCAGCATTAATCATGCTGCGTGTAGGCAGCTTGCTGTGGGAGAGGGCGGGAGGTCTGGCCGTCCTGTGTCATTTAAACACAGTTGACAGCTCTTAAAGGGGAGGTTCAGTTTTCAAAGATTGTTAGTGGATAATGTGTTCCTGGGTAGAAGGCAGACTGATGTCAGCCACATGACACCGATTCTCCAATGCAATTGAGGAGATCAGCAGCGTAGCAGTTGTGTAATATTTACAGGATGCACTGCAGCTACTCCGCAAGACTCCTCCTTCAGCAGCATCTCCCAAACCTGCAATCTCTACCAACTAGAAGGACAAGAGCTGCAGGTACTTGGGAACAACATCACCTTCAAGTTCCCCTCCAAACCACACACCATCCTGACTTGGAACTATATCACTGTTCCTTCACTGTCATTGGGTCAAAATCCTGCAACTCCCTCCCTAACAGTACTGTGGGTGTACCTACACCACATGGACTGCAGCGGTTCAAGAAGACAGTTCACCACCACCTTCTCAAGGGGGATTCAGGATGGGCAATAAATGCTGGCCTTGCTAATGCTACCCATATCTCCAGAATGAAAAAAATAAAAGATCAGATGTTTCAAATCACTTGGAAACGTAACTATAAATATGATGTTGTGTTCCCCTTTTGGACACAACATTCTTTGGCCTCCTTGTCTCGAGAGACAATGGGTAAGCACCTAGAGGTGGTCAGTGGTTTGTGAAGCAGCGCCTGGAGTGGCTATAAAGGCCAATTCTAGAGTGACAGATTCTTCTACAGGCACTGCAGATAAAATTGGTTGTCGGGGCTGTTACACAGTTGGCTCTCTCCTTGTGCTTCTGTCTTTTTTCCTGCCAACTGCTAAGTCTCTTCGACTTGCCATGCCTTTATTGCTGCCCGCCAGCTCTGGCGATCACTGGCAACTGACTCCCATGACTTGTGGTCAATGTCACAGGACTTCATGTCACGTTTGCAGACGTCTTTAAAGCGGAGAGATGGACGGCCGGTGGGTCTGATACCAGTGACGAGCTCGCTGTACAATGCGTCTTTGGGGATCCTGCAATCTTCCATGTGGCTTACATGGCCAAGCCATCTCAATTGCCATTGGCTCAGTAGGGATATGCTGGGGATATTGGCCGCCTCGAGGACTTCTGCGTTGGAGATACGGTCCTGCCACCTGATGCCAAGGATTCTCCGGAGGCAGCAAAGATGGAATGAGTTGAGATGACGCTCTTGGTTGACATATGTTGTCCAGGCCTTGCTGCCATACAGCAAGGTACTGAGGACACAGGCTTGATACACTTGGACTTTTGTGTTCCGTGTCAGTGCGCCATTTTCCCACACTCTCTTGGCCAGTCTGGACATAGCAGTGGAAGCCTTTCCCATGCGCTTGTTGATTTCTGCATCGAGAGACAGGCTACTGGTGATAGTTGAGCCTAGGTAGGTGAACTCTTGAACCACTTCCAGAGCGTGGTCGCCAATATTGATGGATGGAGCATTTCTGACGTCCTGTCCCATGATGTTCGTTTTCCTGAGGCTGATGGTTAGGCCAAATTCATTGCAGGCAGCCGCAAACCTGTCGATGAGACTCTGCAGACACTCTTCTGTGTGGGTTGGCTATGATTCAAATGGTACACAGTTGCTAAGTACACTGTCAGGCAAACCCCACCTGCCAAGATTGAGGCACACATTATTTCGCCACATGAACATTAAAACTTAAAAATTGCAATCTCTGACTGAAAGGACATTTGCATAGTATCAGACAATGTTGAAATAAAGGGGACTCTGCAGTTTCTCCAATACACAGAAATGGTCAAACTAGTTCTATTCACATGTCTAGCTGGCTGGAGCTTTTGGATTTGAACTTCCAACAAAGGTTGTTGAAGAGACTGTTCCATATAAGGAGCTAGTCACATGATTAACCTGCTGAGCACCCTGGGAGCTTTTTGAATTTGAAACTCCCAACAAAGAGAACGCCGTGTGCTCATAGACTGAGAACATCTCCTTTCCTGCCTATCTTCATCTCTTCGCACGGAACTGAATCTTGTGAAAACACATGAAACTAAAAGAGAGAAAGATTTCCCACGTGAACAAGGCTTCAAGAAGACTACTGGGCCCCAATGAAATGCAAGACCATGTCTTCAATCAAGGACTACAATGAGCTTCAGAAACAGTAACAAGATATTACCTCAAATTGTTCTACTTATCTTTTCTTCTGCTCTTTTCTGTTCCTATTTTGCATGTTTATTTTGCATGTCATGCTAGCATGAGCACGTCATATATCTGTAGGCATGAACTGTATTAGGGTTTAAGTTTAAGGTTTAATAAATTTCATCTTTCTTCTTTAAACCAAAGAAAGCCCATTTCTTTGCTTTATAATTGGAAAATTGTGAACAAGGATTCACAAAGGGGGAGCTCAATACACAGTGTGTTTAAAATTAAACCCTATTACAATAAGACCAGGTGAAGACAGCAAGAGACCCCGAGACACATTGCTCACCTGGTGGTAACAGCACTATTACTATACAGCAAATGTGCTCACTTCTTTGTGTAGGTTTCAGATTGTCTGGAGATCAGAATAACTAAAATCAGTTCATTTAATCAAGCCTGATCCATGTCCTCATTAATTTCCTGCCCCACTGTACAATATAACACATGGATGAACTGGGATTTGGTACCTCTTGAAGTACGTAGTCCTCAAAGGGAAAAGTGCCATGTAAATACTGAGGAAGATCTCATTCAGATTAAGCCAGCAAATCCAAATCAATTTGATCTGCACAAATGGATAACTTGAACTATTCACTGCTCTCGAGTTTTTAAGTAGGACCGTGAAATTGGGCATATTTGATAAAGACAGATCAGCTAGAAGAAACTGATTGGCTATCTTAATGTACGGAAGAGGACCTATCACAACCTCAGAATGTCCCAAAGTGATTTACAGCCAATCAAGTACTTTTTGTAGCCACTGTTGTAATGTAGGAACACAACAGCTAATTTGCACACAGCAAGATCCCACAAACAGCAATGTGATAATGACCAAATAATCTGGTTTAGTGACATTGGTTGAGGGCTAAATAGTTAGAAGGACATGGTGGAGAATTTCTCCCAATTTTCCTCCAACTGGTACGATAAGATCTCTTACATCCACTTGAGAGGACAGACAAAGCCTCATTTTAACATTGCATCTGAAAGACAGTACTTCTGACACTGTAGCACTTCCTCTGTACCACATCAGAATATCAGCCTAGATTTTATACTCAATTCCCAGGGGTGGGACTTAAACCCACAGCCTTCTGAGTAAAAGGCTAGAGTGCTACCACTGAGCCACAGCTGAACACTAATAATGGAAAGGCCTCCTTCTACACTGTAAACCTAGTGCAGTGTATCCCAAGAAGATGGAATAGCATTTCAGTGTTTATGTATATTGAGGGCAAATAAGCGAGGCATTCGAGTCTGCAATTGTACTTCTCCCTATGAGATGTTATTTGTGTGGAGTAATTCAATAATGTGAGCAAAGCTCATCAACTTTTACACATTTTTGCATTCATGGCCTCTTTCTTAGCCTAGCATGAGTGGCATCAGTTGAACATACTGCCTGTGCTCTTCTCAGACCCCTCATGGCAGGCTTGTGCTTGCCTGGAGATAATCTGAGTTGGCCATTTATGGGACAGCAAAGTTAATTGCAACCATGGAGTTTCGACCATTCATTTATTCCACATCTTGAAGTCTACACTTTACTTCACATTGGAAACACATCTGCTGTGCAAAATGAGCTCCATTTGTTACAGGAAAAAAATAATTTTAACAAAGTACCTATAGGTGATGCTATCACATAACATTTTGTGATTAATTGAATGCAATAGTGCAGCTTGGAATCTTACACAATAGTCCCCTACGGAATCTTCAATAATCCACTTGTGCTCCTTGTTTTAATTTAAAACGATCACATCCACTGCCCACTAGAAACTGGAAAAACAATCAGATAGAACTGGTACAAAGTTTATTAGAAATGAAGTTTAGCACCTGGGTATCTTTTAAATGTAGGATTAAATTGGCATTTGATCATATTGACCATGATTTAAGCGATGGCCCGTTTCTACAGAAGGTTCAGAGGGGAAATGAAGAAGCAAATAAAAGAGAGAGTATGAAAAGAGACTGGCAGCTAACATTAAAGGGAATTCAAAAGTCTTCTATAGGCATATAAATTCTAAAAGGGTGGCAAAAGGAAGAGTGGGGCTGATTAGAGACCAAAAAAAGGATTTACACATGAAGGCAGGGCGCATGGCTGAGGTATTAAATGGATACTTTGCATCTGTCTTTACCAAGGAAGAAGATGTTGCACAGGTCATGGTGAAAGAGAAGGTAATTCAGGCACTAGAAAAATTTAAAATTGATGAGGAGGAGGTATTGGATAAGATTGTCTGTACTTAAAGTTGATAAGGCACAGGACCAGATGAGATGCATCCAAGGATACTGAGGAAAGTGAGAGTGGAAATTGCAGAGGCACTGGCCATAATTTTCCAGTCTTCCTTAAATTCAGGGGTGGTTCCAGAGGACTGGAGAATTGTAAATGTAACACCCTTGTTCAAAAAAGTGTGTGAAGATAAACCCAGCAACTACAAACCAGTCACTCAACCTCAGTGCTGGGGAAGCTTCTAGAAATGATAATTTGAGACAAAATTAATCGTCACTTGGGCAATTGCAGGTTAATTAGGAAAAGCCAGCACGGATTTGTGAAGGGAAAATCACTAACTTGCTGAAGTTTTTTGAAGAGGTAACAGAGAAGGTTGATGAGGCTAATGCTGTTGATGTGGTGTACATGGACTTCCAAAAAGCATTTGATAAAGTGTCGCACAACAGACTTGTGAGCAAAGTTATAACTCATGGAATAAAAAGGACAGTAGCAACTTGGATACGAAATTGGCTGAGGAAACAGAGAGTAGTGGTTACTGGATATTTTTCAGGCTGGAGGAAGATTTGGAGTGGAGTTCTCCAAGGGTCGGTGTTCGGACTCTTGCTTGTCCTAATTTATAATAATGACCTTGGCGTGCAGGGCACAATTTCAAAATTTGTGGATGATATGAAACTTGGAAACATTATGAACTGTGAGGAGGATAGTGTAGAACTTCAAAAGGACATAGACAGTTGGTGGAATGGGCGGACAAGTGGCCAATGAAATTTAATGCAGAGAAATGTGAAGTGATTCATTTTGGTAGGAAGAACGCGGAGAGATAATATAGAATAAAGGGTACAATTCTAAAGGGGGTGCAGGCGTGGAAGGACCTGGGTATATATATGCATAAACCATTGAAGGTGGCAGGACAGGTTGAGAGAGCAGTTACTAGAACATACAGTATCCTCGGCTTCATTAATAGAGGCATAGAGTACAAGAGCAAGGAAGTTTTGTCAAACTTGTATAAAACACTGGTTAAGCCTCAGCTGGAGGTTTATGTCCAGTTCTGGGTGCCACACATTAGGAAAGATTAGACAGATTGCAGAAATGATTCATGGGGTGGCACAGTGGTTAGCACTGCAGCCTCACAGCTCCAGCGACCCGGGTTCGATTCTGGGTACTGCCTGTGTGGAGTTTGCAAGTTTTCCCTGTGACCGTGTGGGTTTTCACCGGGTGCTCCGGTTTCCTCCCACAGCCAAAGACTTGCAGGTTGATAGGTAAATTGGCCATTATAAATTGCCCCTGGTATAGGTATGTGGTAGGGGAAGGTGGGGATGAGAGAGTAATGGGATTAATGTAGGATTAGTATAAATGGGTGGTTGATGGTTGGCACAGACTTGGTGGGCTGAAGGGCCTGTTTTAGTGTTGTATCTCTAAATAAATAAATAAGAATGGTTTCAGGGATGAGGAACTTCAGTTGCAAGGATAGATTGCAGAAGTTGGGACTGTTTTCCTTAGAGAAGATTGAGATGAGATCTGATAGAGGTGTTCAAAATCATGAGGGGTCTGGACAGAGGAGATAGGAAAAAACTGTTTCCAGTGGTGGAAGGATCGAGAACAAGAGGGCACGGATTTAAGGTAATTGGCAAATGAAGCAATGGTGACACGAGGAAAAACTTTTTCACACTGCGTACGGTTAGGATCTGGAATGCACTGCCTGAGAGTGTGTTGGAGGCAGATTTAATCAAGGCATTCAAGAGGGAATTGGATTGTTATCTGAAGAGAAAAAAATTGCAGGGCTACAGAGAAAAGGCAGGGGAGTGGGACTAGGTGAGCTGCTCTTGCAATGAGCTGGCACAGACATCTCGAGGCGAATGGCTTCCTTCTGTGCTGTAACCATTCTATGATTCTATTTAATCACCGATTGGTTTTTGGTATGGAGCTCAACCTAACGGTTTGGGATGGCCTGAGGTTGTGAAAGTTGTGATAGAAATGCAATGCTTTCTTATTTTCGTTTGTTAAGAAAATGTTGCTCTACACTTTGGAGAAAAGAAAAATAATGGCCATTGACAAGTGAGGAACTGACTCAGGATGTAAATCGTTTTTTTCTTACAAGCTGAACATTTTCGTAGAAATTTATGGCATTAGCAAAGATTTAAAAGACCTTGTAATGGCTTCACTTTCTGGACAACATTCTTTAAGCAATATAACAAAGTCTGCTTTGCACTGCAAAGGCACCACATCACAATTGAGGCCAAGCACCTGGAACATCAATGTTGGTAATGTTGGTACAAGGTCAATAAAAATATGTGCTATAGATTTTTCCGCAGTGACTGACAATCCTGGTGGAATTTAATTAATTGGAAACGAAAGAATTTTCTTTGAGCAAGGTCAGAATTCTATGCTGCTGCAATCTTTAAAATGTCTGTCTGCACAAACACAATGCCTGGCAGTTGCATCAATGGGCAAGTTAGGAAAGTAAGTTTTATCGTTTCCTCAAATGCCTCGGCTCAGAAGCAACATTTAGGGCAGGGTTTTATCCAGCCCTTGGAGACGGGAATGGAGGCAGAGGGGCAAAAGAAAAATGGTAAGGGGTGCTGTGCGAGACCTTGCCCAGGCCCCCTGCCATTTTGTCTGTACTGGGGAAGGCCGAGGGTGGTCTTCCCACCCCAGGCCACTTGAGGCCCTTAAGTGGCTAATTATTGGCCAGGTAAGGGTCTCCTTCTGCCCACTTCAATTTTATGGAAGATGGAGGCGTATGTTGCTGTGTGGAGATGCCCCCCACCGAGCTCGGGGGGGGGGGGGAGTCCCTCCTTTGGGGGCAATTCATGGCCCCTGAAGGCCACACCCCCACCCCCAGCAGCGATGGCTGCACCTCCAGCAAGACCCCTACACCCTCCAACTACCCCCCACCCCGTTGGCAGGCTCCAATGACCCCACTTACCTCTGTCTAGGGTCTCCTCCATCTTTGGTAGCACAGGCCTCCTGCAATACCCGCAGTGGCCTTTGATGGACCGGCAGCTCTAGAGGCAGGAACTTGTCTGGTGGTCCCAACAATGAGCCGTTAATTGGCTGCCTCCTGTGAAATTGCAATTGGGGTTCAACGGAGGGCCGAGGCGGGGTCTTCCCCCACCTTCTGTCCAGCTGCCAAGACCCCCATTGCTGGAATAAAATCTGAAACTTAGAGTCAGAAGGTTCTGGGTTCAAGTCCCAAACTAGGCTGATGCTCCCACTACAATACTGAAGGAGTGCTGCACTGTCAGAGGTGCTGTCTTTCAGACGGCTGATAAACTGAGGCCCCATCTGCCCTCTTTTTACAACAAAGGCTTCACTTCAAAAGCAATTTTTGGCTGTAAAGCATTTTGGGACATTGTGAAAGATGCTATATAAATGCAAGTCTTTCTCTCAAGGGGATATAAAAGATCCCAGGTCACTATTTGAATAGGGGACTGTTCTTAGCATCCCGGCCGTCATTTATCCCTCGACCACCAAAACCATTACCCGATCATTTATCTCATTATAGTTTGTGTGAGTTTGCTGTGTACAAATTTGCTGCAACCTTTCTTAAATTACGACAGTGACTGCACTTCAAAAATAATTCATTGGCTGTGAACCTCTTTGGGACATCCTGATTTTCACATAACTGCTTTTGAGACGTATAAAAGTAGATTTTTTTCCACTTAAGGGCCTCCACACGATGCCATGGGGATTTTACCCTTGGCCAGTCGGGCGGCCCAGTCTTGGAAAAGCCACCTGACAAAAGCAGGCAGCTTTCTGATGGCCTGGTGGGGGGTGGGGGGGTGAGGGGGTGCTGTCATGATCAGGTGCCCTGTGCCTGACGGAGGGCCGCCCCTGATGCCCCAACCACCCCCAATGCCCAATATGCCCCCCCATTCCCACAATCGACCACTCTTGCCTCGCTGGGGCCCAACTGATCACCTCCGGCGAGGCCACAAAAACTTACCTTTTCCCAGGTTGTCCTTCCTCTTCTTGTTGAAGCTGGGTTGCAGTCCCAGCAGTGGCCACCGCTCCCGGTGACGCTGCTGGGACTAAGAGCTGCCAGCCCGCTGATTGTCCAGCAGCTCCATTAGGCGAGACTTCCTGCCTCAATGAGGTAGAAGTCCCGCCTCTGACCAATTAAGGGCCTGAGGACCGTAAAATGCCCCAGGCAAGGCAGAGGCGGGATCGCCACCGACTTTTCAGTCAGTGGATGGCTCCTATCCGATGAAAATAAAATTACAGCCAAGGTGCGATAAAATGCAGGAAGACTCTGAGCATCAATGAACAACTATGTACTGACACACACGCATTTAACAGCTTGTGGGTTTAAGAATGACGTATAACCACAGACCACAAATTATCCTACACTCTCACAAAAAGGATGTATGTTTTCACTCTCACTGATATTAGCTCAAGGGTTTAACAAAAGAAATATCATTGTAATTTTCAGGAATCAATGCTAAATTCTTGTTTTAGGCCATATAAATGTACTTCAGGTCATGAGTTGTTAAGGGCATGTGCTTCAGGAGCTCACTGGTCAGCTGTGGTTTGGTGGGTAGCACTCCTGCCTCTCGGTCACAAGGCTGTGAGTTTAGGTCTCACTCCGTAGACCTCGGAACAAAATCTCAGCCAGCAGTGCAATGCTGAGGGAGCGTTGTGTTGGTGGATCTGCTCCCTTTTGGATGAGATGTTAAACCAAGGCCCATCTATCTTTTCATGTGGACTTAAAAGATCTCATGGCCACTGTTTTGCAGACAAGTTGTCCTGAATAATAATTAACCCTCAAGTAGCTTCACTAAAAAAATAGATGATCTGGAACTTTTTTGCGTATAAATTTGCTGCTGTGTTTCCTAAATAGCAACAGTGACGAGACCTCAAAATTACTTAATTGAATGTAAAGTGCTTTGAGGCATCTTGCGGTTGTAGAAGGTGCTATATCAATGCAAGTCTTTCTTTGCAACTTTCTGCCTCAGAAGGTGGTGGAAGCGGGGTCATTGACTATTTTTAAGGCGGAGGTAGGTAGATTCTGGTTAGGCAAGGGAATAAAGGGTTATCGGGGGTAGATGGGAGTGTGGAATTCAAAACACAAACAGATCAGCCATGATCTTATTGAATGGCAGAGCAGGCTCAAGGGGCCGAATGGCCTATTTCTGCTCCTAATTCGTATGTTTGTATGTTTGACACCAATACTTAAAATTGGAGGCTTTCTGCATCTTTGTTGCTGTTGTCTAGTAAGGAGCGTTACAAGTGCAGTATCCAACAGCTGATGAAAGGGTTATTGACACTCTTATGCAAAACATAAATAAAATATTGTTTAGTTTCACTTATAAAGACGCAAAGCTTAATGTATATAATAACAAAGATGCTTTCTGTGTTGTGCACTGAAAGATGTGGATTCTTTGCACACTTGAAAAGCAAAGCTTTTGGCTCGTTCTGTTATTTCAGTTGTTGCGTTTCCTGAGCAGAATCCAATGTTTAAGAGGTTAATTATTGCCGAGAAATGCTGCACTCTCAATGGAAGCCTTTCAAAATCGCCTCTGCCTCCTCATACCCTTTCCCCAGCTGCTTTTCATTCCCTCAGCACCCACCACCATCTACCCACAGTGCTCTATTGTCAGCAGATCCTGCTTCCCTATGGTTAAGTTTGCAGGAAGCTGCCACGGGTACCAGGACAGGCACCTGCATCCTTCACAAAGGGTTAGGGGTGGGGGTGGGGGGTTGGCGGGGGGGGATCTGCTGGTAGGAGAGACAGATTGATGTATTGTACTCAGAGGGAGGGGGGTTGCCATTGTCATCCCTGTGAACCAAGGGTTTCGGGGCAGTGGAGATTGACAATCTTTGTCAGCTCGCTTTCTTCCAATGCTCCGGCTTTTAATAGGCAGCAAGTCAGGGGCCCAGGGGTTTCACTGCTGCACTCCTTATGAGGCAATCATGGGCATTCAGCTCCAATCTCATTACGGATTTGAGTGGTGCTTTGAATAACTCTGAGTAGAGGAATGCAGGGTGTTAATGAGAATTTGTTGTCTAAAAGTGAGAGTGTAAGTTCTTGAAGGACAACAAAGTTCCACTATAGGAAGTGTCACACACACAAAGCCTTTGTTACTGTCTTCCCTTGATTGCATTATCTGTGCAATATGTGACAAGTTGATTCTTTTGATTTAGATTAACTGAAAAACACTAATTCCTACTTTATTCATGAGAAAGGAATGAGAACGCGAGTGGCACAGATTGTTCATCACAGCCTTCGTCACGCAATTAATTTTACTCCAACAGTCAAGGTTTGATCAGTTTATATAATTTTCTCTGTTTAAACAAAACCAAATAACACCACCTCACCTGAAAAATCAAGTCTTTCACTTGGAAACTTGCACTGTGTTTATGATAACTGTTCAATTTATTTGTGTAACTTTAAAGTTAATTCCAGCGTCGTCTCAATGGTCTAACAACAACAACAACTGGAATTTATACAGCACCTTTAATGTGGTAAAATGTCCCAAGGGAGCGATTATCAAGCAAGTTTCGACACTGAGCTACATAAGGAGCTATTAGGGCAGATGTCCAAAAGCTTGGACAAAGGTTTTAAGAAGGGTTTTAAAGGAGGAGAGAGACGTAGAGAGGTGGTGAGCTTTGGGGATGAATTCCAGAGCGTAGGGCCTAGGCATCGGGGATGTGCAA
This sequence comes from Heterodontus francisci, assembly GCF_036365525.1. Taxonomy (NCBI): domain Eukaryota; kingdom Metazoa; phylum Chordata; class Chondrichthyes; order Heterodontiformes; family Heterodontidae; genus Heterodontus; species Heterodontus francisci. Next base: position 6,953,432 of record NC_090385.1, read on the forward strand.
AAGGCCAGAATTGGAGATTTGCTGATACTTCAGAGGGTTGTAGGGCTGGAGTAAGTTACAGAGATAGGGAGGGGTGAGGCCATGGAGGGATCTGAAAACAAGGATGAGAATTTTAAGGTTGGGGTGTTGCTTAAAAGTAACATTTTTTTGAAAAAAACACGATTCTGGTTACTATTTTCTTTGTGACTTCATAATCTAGGCACGAAAATGTTCCCTCATAAAAATGTACATGGTTGTACACCAAAATTCACAATGACTCCATGAAGTCTCATGGCATCAAGTGGCAAGGGTGCAGAATGTACTCTGGGTGGGGGACTTCAATGTCCATCATCAAGAGTGGTTCAGTAGCCCCACTACTGACCGAGCTGGCCAAGTCCTAAGGGACATAGACATAGCTGCTAGACTGAAACTGTGGCAGGTGGTGAGGGAACCAATAAGAGAGAAAAATATACTTGACCTCATCCTCACCGGGAGGGCAAGAAATGGAACGCCCCCCCCAGGCCAATCAAGGCCCTTAAGTGGCCACTTAACTGCCACTTAAGGGCCTACGCCCACCTCCACGGGAATTTTACCCATGGCAAGTGAGCGTCCGGGAGACATGAAAAGCCTCCTCCGATTGAGGGCCGCCCTCGCTTCCCCATCCACCCCAAGAACCTGAGACGCCCCCTCCCCCCTTTCCCCCCAAATGATCATCATTGCCTTGCCGGGGCATGACCGATTAGCCTGGTGAGGTAACCCTAACATACCTGTCGTCCTGGCTCCATGTCCTCAGCTGGGCTGCAGTCCCAGCAGTAGCCACCTCTCCCGGTGGCGCTGCAGGGAATAAGAGTTGCTGGCCCAATGATTGGCCGGCAGCTCAATTAGGCAGGACTTGCTCCCTCAAGTGGGTGGAAGGTCCACCTCAGAACAATTAAAGCACAGGGACCCGTAAAATACGGGATGGATCCCCCGGCCGGGCAGAAGCAGGTTCGCCACCGACTTTTACGTCGGTGGCCAGCTCCCATCCCCCCGATGTAAATTCCAGCCCCATCAGTCCACTCTCGATCATCAGTAAAGTGATGGAAGGTGTCGTTGACAGTGCCATCAAGCGGCACTTGCTTAGTAATAAACTACTCAGTGATGCTCTGCTTGGGTTCCGCCAGGACCACTCAGCTTCAGACCTCATTACAGCCTTGGTTCAAACATGCACAAAAGAGTTGAACTCAAGAGGTGAGGTAAGAGTGACTGCCCTTGACATCAAAGCAGTATTTGACCAAGTATAGCATCAAGGGGCCCTAAAAAACTTGAGTCAATGGGAATCAGGGGGAAAACTCTCTGCTGGTTGGAGTCATACCTAGCGCAAAGGAAGTTGGCTGTGGTTGTTGGAGGTCAGTCATCTGAGCTCCAGGACATCACTGCAGGAGTTCCTTAGGGTAGTGTTCTGGGCCCAACCATCTTCAGCTGCTTTATCAATGACCTTCCTTCAATCATAAGGTCAGAAGTGGGGATGTTCGCTGATGATTGCACAATGTTCAGCACCATTCGCGACTCCTCAGATACTGAAGCAGTCCGTGTAGAAATGCAGCAAGACCTGGACAATATCCAGGCTTGGGCTGATAAGTGGCAAGTAACATTCGCGCCACACAAGTGCCAGGCAATGACCACCTCCAACAAGAGAGAATCTAACCATCTCCCCTTGACATTCAGTGGGATAACGATCGCTGAATCCCCCACTATAAACATCCTGGGGCCTACCATTGACCAGAAACTGAACTGGAGTAGCCATATAAATACCGTGGCTACAAGAGCAGGTCAGAGGCTAGGAATCCTGCGGCAAGTAACACACCTCCTGACTCCCCAAATCCTGTCCACCATCTACAAGGCACAAGTCAGGAGTATGATGGAATACTCTCCACTTGCCTGGATGGGTGCAGCTCCGACAACACTCAGAAAACTCGACCCGGGACAAAGCAGCCCACTTGATTGGCACCCCGTCCACAAACATTCACTCTCTCCGCCACCGACGCACAGTAGCAGCAGTGTGTACCATCTACAAAATGCACTGCAGCAATGCACCAACGCTCCTTAGACAGCACCTTCCAAACCCACGACCTCTACCACCTAGAAGGATAAGGACAGCAGATGCATGGGAACACCACCACCTGCAAGCTCCCCTCCAAGTCACACACTATCCTGTCTTGGAACTATATCGCCGTTCCTTCACTGTCGCTGGGTCAAAATCCTGGAACTCCCTCCCTAACAGCACTGTGGGTGTACCTACCCCACATGGACTGCAGTGGTTCAAGAAGGCAGCTCACCACCACCTTCTCAAGGGCAATTAGGTATGGGCAATATATGCTGGCCTGGTCCACATACCAGGAACGAATAAAAAAAATTAATTTACCTATTATGAAAAGGATTTAGACGTACTCGAGAAGTTGCAAAAAAGATCACAAGGATGATACTAGATCTGAGAGGTTATATCTATCAGGAAAGATTGGACATGCTGGGGCTCTTTTGTCTGAAAAGGAGAAGACTGAGGAGTGACCTAATAGAGGTCTGCCAGAGTATGAAAGTGTTTGACAGGGTAGATGTAGAGAAGATGTTTCCACTTTTGGGGGAGACCAAAGGTAGAAGCCATAAATACCTCCTTCTGGAATGTGCCTTTGCAAAGCAGGTCTGGAAAGATTTGCAGTGTTTTTTGTCGAGATTCATCCTGAGCAACTCTGTAGCGTGGGTGTATGTGCTTTACAGGCTGTTCCTGGGGTGCACACCGAGATAAACATCAACTGCTGCTGGAGGACCATCAACTCGGCGAAGGATGCACTTTGGTCTGCCTGAAATTTGCTGGTCTTCCAGCGCAAAGAGTTGTCCACGACTGAGTGTTGCAGACTGGCACATTCCAAGGTACAGGACTTCGTGCTGAGGGACGCACTAAAGCTTGGGGCAGCCGCTGCAAAGGCTCAATGGGGAAGGACCACTGTGTAAGGTCCTCCTACCACAGTATACCAAGGGGCTGGAACCCATGTAAAACCCTTTGGGTGTATGCACCATTTATAATGCAAATGTACATTGCAAGTAAAGTGGAATGGCAAGAGTTGTGAGGCAACTCACTTTCTGTATTGAAGGAAACTGATTTCTTTTGCACTTTCTGGAATGTCAAACTGGAACTGGCTTGTAGTGTTTGTTTTACGTATTTTTTGAACAAAGTATATTTTTGTGAAAAAAACTAATAAATCCAATAAAGGATTCAGGGGAAACCCATTCACCCAGAGAGTGGTGAGAATGTGAAGCTCGCTACCACGAGTGATTGAGGTGAATATCATGGATACATTTCAAGGGAAGCTGGATAAACACATCAGGGAGAAAGGAATAGAAGGATGTGTTGAAGGGGGTTAGATGAAAAGGGGTGGGAGGAGGTTTACGTGGAGCATAAACACTGGTAAGGACAGACTGGGCTGAATGGCCGTTTCTGTGCAGTTCTATGTACTGTTAACTGTACAAAGGCTTCATGCAATATATATTGCTGTTCACCACTATGAATAACAACTTCATAAAATGTGATTAAAGATGCTTCAAGAAAAGCTATTTTCTAAAAAACAAAGTGCAATGAAAGAAAATGCTGTAATTTTCCTTTTCTCTCCACAGATGCTGCCTGACCTACTGGGTATTTCCAGCATTTTCTGCTATTATTTCAGATTTTCAGCATCTGCACTTTGCTGTTTTTGTTTTATCCTCTTAAAGATTCACGTGTTATATCTCTCCTGATTGAAGTAATTGGAAATAAGAATGGGCAGAGATGATAAACAGGCGGTGGACTCACTATCACCCATTTTTCATCATTGCACAGAGTCAAGATCAACCCCCAAGTGGTTTACTGACACTTTGAGCATTGAATCAACAATTCTCCCCAATATTCCCCATGAAAATTAAATCAGTCATCATGGGTGGACAATTTCAGGATTAATATTAATAATACTTTTCACTGACAGATTGGTATCGCAGCATAGTAACAGTGTGGCAGGATGGTCAGGAACCCAGGGTAGAGTGGGGGAGTTGTGATGGTGCAGGAGCTGGAATCTAGAACACAGATGTTGAGTTTGACTTTGGGTTATCAATTTGCGGGATGCACCAACTAGTCACCCCCAGTGGAAGTGGTCATGGGGTCATTGTCCAATATTGGGTCTCCTTGTCTCTCAGGGGTCTTGATTGCAGTGGGGGAGGCAGGGGGTGGGAGGCGGGGAGCATCCCAGTGCCACAGTGCCCCATGTTATGTTGGCGAGGTCGGGAAGAGCTTCTTCAACTCTAGTGCCCGTTCTGTTTGCAGCCTCCACCCAACTCCAACTGAAGAGGGAAATGGGAGTCCTATTTCTGCCCTAAGACCCCAATTTGCACATTAAAAGGGGGCCTATTGCCTGAAACAGGGTGGGTGCTTTGGACACCCTGAAGTCGGATCCTTTCAAAACGGAGCTGATCGCATTGCCAATGTTAACAGGATGGTGTGACTGTTGACCACATTCTGGGTCATTAATGCCAAGCAAAGGGAGAAAAAAAAAACGACCTCACAAAGTTAAAATCCACCCATTGTCAGTTGTGGCAATTGGAGACGCAGGTAGGTTGTGGGTTTGCACTATGGTGGCCTACCCTCCAGGATTGTCCTGAAGTCTCCAGGAATTGAAGCTTAATCTCCAGGTCTTTGCTTAATGCAATCCTGAAGAAAAATAATTGGGGCAATAAGTAAAATGTGTGTTTTTTTCTTATTTTCTTTGAACACTTTTCTTCATTAGTTCTAAAAATATTGGGGTTGGAGACAAAGGCTGTTTGACTGACAGTTAAGAATCATCCAATCAGGATGATAAAGTGTTTTCTCTTTTCAATTGGCTATGGGAAGGTGGGGCACGTGAAGATGGACATGTTGGGCGACCAATGGCAGGAGTATGGGGGTGGGACTATTGGAATTGGGCAGTCATGTGATGAAACCTTCTGGAATACATCCAATCAAAGTTGGTGCCACCAGTCAGCACCCAGTTGTTGTGAGAGTTCAACTCATGGACGTTCAATGGTTAAGCAAGCCATTCAAAGCAGGAAGAGATGGGTGATAAATGTTGCCTTGGCAGTTCGAGCCACCTGCCGAGAGCAAATTATTAAAAAAACGTGAATGACAGCAACGTGCAATTTCACAGCACGGACATTCCACACAATATTTTCCTTGGTATTCACTCTGCTTTAGAAATTACGAAATCAGCAATAACTCACCCATAATCGTTCAGTATAATAGTCCTGCCATGCATGAGAATGGTCCATAGATCATGAGCATGAGTGAAAGAATGCTTTATTCAGCAGTAGCAGGAGACACTGTTTATTCAGTGGGATTCCATATAGTGAGTCATGCAACGGCCCACTCTGCATGTTAGGATGTGCGCACAGAATACTCACAATAAATTAACTGAAGTTACGTGACTGTTGCCTCACTAAACATTCAGCTTTTGCTATGAAGTTGCCACAAACCAGCTTTTTTCACCAGTTAGCATGGAAAGGTATTAGTGGGCCTCTTTCTTGAGCGGCTGTGCTTCGATACATTGAGCGGCTTGCTGAGCACATTGGAGTGTTAAGAGGACTGAACATGTTTGTTTGATCAGAATCCTGCCCTGATTGCCAACACAAGCAAGGGTATGGTAGTGTAGCAGTTAAATTACTGAACCAATAATTCAGAGAGAGTGCGTGTTCAAATACCACAGGGCTAGTTTGAGAATCTGAACCTGGAAATAAAATGTTGGTATCAACAAAAGTGACCAGGAACCTGTTGCATCGTTGTAAACATTTCCACCGGTTCACTATTGTCCTTTTCCTACATTACAACAATGAGTACACTACACAAATACTTAATTGGCTGTGAAGCCCTTGTGGACATTCTGTGGCTATGAGAAGCTGTATATAAATGTAAGTGTGCCATCAATTCTTTTATGCATACCTTTAGGATCTGTTAGATTCAATATTTTTATTAATAAAGATCTCAAAAAGACTATTCTTTATATATATATAAAACAATTTAAAGATACAATAATTTGTCCTTTGAAGATTTAATTTGGCATTGTTACCTTTATAGACAGAAACTTGACATCAAATTATCTCACTTGCTGGTGATTTCCTGTTGGCCTGACTATTCGATTCATTCAATTTTTGTTGTTGACAAGTTTTCTGCTAGTTTGCTCGTGTGGCATGTCTGAAATAATGCTGGGGGCCATCAGGGGCGAGGGTGGGCTAGGCGCAGTCTTGCAGGAAGTCTGAGTGTTGCGGCAGTGTCAGTGGAGGTTGCAGTGACTCCCAGTCTGGCAACAATGCAATTTTAAAATTTTCATCCTAGTGTTCAAATCCCTCCACGGCCTCCTTCCTCCCTATCTTTGTAATCTCCTGCAGCCCCGCAACCCTCTGAGTTATCTGAGCTCCTCTAATTCTGGCCTCTTTACATAATCCGGATTTTAATCGCTCCACCATTGGCGGCCGTGCCTTCAGCCGCCTGGGCCCTAAGCTCTGGAATTCCCTCAGTAAACCTCCCTCCTCCTTTAAGTTGCTCCTTCAGACCTACCTCTTTGACCAAGAATATGGTCACCTGCCCAAATATGGCTCAGTGACAAATTTTGTTTGATAATGCTCCTGTGAAGCGACTTGGTGCATTTTACTACATTAAAGGCACTACATAAATGCAAGTTGTAGTTGTTGCAACATGGGTTGGTACACCATAGGTAATAACCAGAAGTGTTGAAATTTCACTTGCTGCTATGGTGTAGGCAGCCATTTTGAGATATGTGTCAGCCATTTTATTGAGTGTACTGAGCACGTCTCCATTGGTAGCCTCAGTGTCATAGCTGCTATTTTAAAAGCGAGAACATCAAACAGGCGCATAATTCAAAAACACCGTAATGGCAATTTCATTTTTCTCCTGAAAATTGGGAGTATGAAATCCCATGAATCTAATGGAAATAATCAAATTAAAGGTCACTGCCTAAAAATCCATGGCCACATTTTCGACTGGCCCAGACATATCACTGTAATCCTCCTGTCAATTTGAATTTACACAAAGATGCCAAGAAACATTGTCTGTGCGCGAGCTGCTAAACTCTAAATGACAGTGCTGTGCTGGTGACTTTGGAGATCTTACATTTAGCAGATACAGTACTCATGGAGGATGTGATAAAAAGCCTTCTGTTGAAAGACATTAGGCATTTTTATTGCACACAGTAGCTCTTCTGACGAATGCGACTCTGGTGGCCTTGACTTTGCCTCGCCTGAAAGGTTTGCGACGTGAGATTCAACCCCAAGGTCCCTGTTTCACGGTACTTCGTCTGAATAGCTCTGTCTGGGGAGGCTGTTCTGTAAGAAAAGTTCACATGATTGATTTTGAATGATCCATTTCTTTGGCTGCTTGGTGGGGAACATCAGTTTGCAGCAGATCATTCACAGGTTTATGTTTGGATGAAAGCTGTCACAGCAGACAAGTCCTTGGTAAACAGCGTGAACAAGTTCTTAAACGAGAAAACCAACAGAGTGAACAACACTGCAATAGACATTCTGTTTCCTCACAATATATTAAATAATAGCTCAGGGCAAAGTTGACTTAAGTAGTCTTGAACAATGTTTCAGGGAAATATAATCGTAATTGTTTTTTTCTTCTTTGTATCGCAAATAAAGTGTTAAGCATCCAATATGTGCAAGCATCTTCCAGTGTATTTGCTTGTATTTGCTCTCTCTCTCCCCTTCACTCCCATTTAAGTTGTAAAGATTCCATTATAAAGTGAATTTTCCAATTCTTTTTCAATGTGACAGTTGCGCAGCAAGTCCATTGATTTGTTTGTCTACCGTTTCATTGGTCTGCTCAATAATGCAGTCAAGCCCCACTCAACTTTGCTATTGGGAATTCCTTCAAGTAAAAGGGAAGTGATGATATCCCAAACAAACTGCCTTGAAATAACAGGCGAGGACATGGGCAGATACCACCAAGTGATGGTTCTTTTGACATGTATACATTTAACCAAAGTCGTCATTGACACTAAAATGACCAAACATCGTTTTAGGCACTGAGTTCGGTAATAAAGAGCTATCAGAGAACCTTACACTGAAAACACAGAAGGCGGCCATTCAGGCCATTGTACCTGTGCCAGCTCTTTGAAAGAGCTATCCAGTTAATCCCACTCTTTGCTCTTTCCCTATAGCCCTACAATTTTCTTTTTTTTTCAAGTATATATCTAATTTCCTTTGCAAGTTATTTTAGAATCTGCTTCCACAGCCCTTTCTAGCAATGCATTCTAGATCTCAACAATTTGCTACTTTAAAAAAAAAACTCCTCAACTCCCCTTTGATCTTTCTAACAATCATTTGAAGTCTGTTTCCTCTGGTTACCGACCTTCCCACCAGTGAAAACAGTTTCTCCTTATTTATTCTATCAAAATCCTTCACGATTTTGAACACGTCTATCAAATCTCCTCTTAATCTTCTCTGTTCTCAGGAGAACAACCCGAGTTTCTCCAGTCCTTCCACGTAACTGAAGTCCCTCATCCCTGGTATCATTCTAGAAAGTGTCTTCTACTCTCTCTCTAAGGCCTTGTTCCTTCCTAAAATGCGCTGCCCAGAATTAGACCCAAACATCTCTCTCTGAAGCCAAACCAGTGTTTTATAAAGATTTAGCAAAACCTCTTTGCATCCATGGGAGCAATTTTACCCACTCTCTGGGCAAGAAACACATGGGATCAGGTGGAATGCTGATTTTACAATCCACCCAATAGGGGCAATTTTAATTTATCACATCATTATGTCATTTTTATAAATGACCTGGAAGAGGGTGTAGAAGGGTGGGTTAATAAATTTGCGGATGACACTAAGGTCGGTGGAGTTGTGGATAGTGCCGAAGGATGTTGCAGGGTTCAGAGGGACATAGATAGGCTGCAGAGCTGGGCTGAGAGATGGCAAATGGAGTTTAATGCGGAAAAGTGCGAGGTGATTCACTTTGGAAGGAGTAACAGGAATGCAGAGTACTGGGCTAATGGGAAGATTCTTGGTGGTGTAGATGAACAGAGAGATCTTGGTGTCCAGGTGCATAAATCCCTGAAGGTTGCTACCCAGGTTAATAGGGCTGTTAAGAAGGCATATGGTGTGTTAGCTTTTATTAGTAGGGGGATCGAGTTTCGGAGCCACGAGGTCATGCTGCAGCTGTACAAAACTCTGGTGAGACCGCACCTGGAGTATTGCGTGCAGTTCTGGTCACCGCATTATAGGAAGGATGTGGAAGCTATGGAAAGGGTGCAGAGGAGATTTACTAGGATGTTGCCTGGTATGGAGGGAAGGTCTTACGAGGAAAGGCTGAGGGACTTGAGGTTGTTTTCGTTAGAGAGAAGGAGGAGGAGAGGTGACTTAATAGAGACATATAAGATAATCAGAGGGTTAGATAGGGTGGATAGTGAGAGTCTTTTTCCTCGGATGGTGATGGCAAACACGAGGGGACATAGCTTTAAGTGGAGGGGTGATAAGTATAGGACAGATGTCAGAGGTAGTTTCTTTACTCAGAGAGTAGTAGGGGCGTGGAACGCCCTGCCTGCAACAGTAGTAGACTCGCCAACTTTAAGGGCATTTAAGTGGTCATTGGATAGACATATGGATGAAAATGGAATAGTGTAGGTCAGATGGTTTCACAGGTCGGCGCAACATCGAGGGCCGAAGGGCCTGTACTGCGCTGTAATGTTCTAATTCTAATTCATCAGGATTGGGCACAATGTTGATTTTACATCCACCTGATTTTACAATCCATTGAAATCAGCAAGTAATATTGGTTGGGGTGCAAAATCAGGATTTCACCTGATTCCTGGAGGTTTCTCGCCCAGAAAGTTAGGTAAAATTACCTTCTCTGTTTTTGTTCATAAAGCCCAGGATCCCATCTGCTTTTTTCAACAGCCTTCTCAATTTGTCCTTCATCGGAGAGAAGTGAAGCAAAATGTGGTTAGGGTGTATATCACATTCCCAATCGGTTACAGTCCATTGTCCACACCGTAATAAAAAGTGAACATTCACCACCTACGTCCCTTTCAAAGAAATCAGCACATCTAAGTATTATTACTGGATCCATGTAAAGGACAAACATCTCCATCTTTGAGCCCCAAAAGCAGAGGATGGTCTCAAAAGCAACTCCTTTATTGCCAAACCCTTGATGCTCTGTTCCATTTACATACTGAGTATTTATTTAATCAACCAACCCTTTGTGGCATCGAAAAAAAATTGTTAAAATCATAAAGGATGCCTTAAATTTCCTTGGGCAAATAGAAATGTGAAGAATAGACACTGGAAATAACAAAATTAACAACTGATCATTACTTGAAAGATGCAAAAATCCCACAGCATTTCTCCTTTGAATAGTAACACAGCAGACACAAACGTTTTTGTTCTTTTACAGTTTTACTACTTATAACTCAAAGACCGTAGTGAGCAGATCAGTTTGAGAAAACAGTTTTGGGAGCAACTCAGAATTTTCATGGAAAAGAAAGGGGCAGTTGGAAGAAATTGTATTCAAACGAAGGGTTTGAATATGGAATGCTTTAGCACAAGTGGCTGTCGAGGTAGAGGCTGCAGCATCATTTAAAAGTAAATCAACTAAATAATTGAAAGGGAAGAATATATAATAGGGAAGGGATGGGATTAGAGCAGAGAGTTCCAGTCTAAGATCCAGCACCATCACAGGTCCCCCTCTGGGCTGTGATTTCTACGATTCTCTGAACAATCAAGGGAATTTCACACTTACAGTGAACTGCAAACAGCATGTTCGATGAGCATATGTTTGTAGAACAGGGGTATTTTTTATACAGGGCTTTTTAAATAAAATCTATAAACGACTCGAAGCTGCAATTCTCTGATAACCTCGGTTATATTTGTACATGTAATTGTAACAATGCCTGAAGTGCAGAATACTTTCATGAAAACCATTTGACCCCACTAACCAGGATCTATTTGAAAGCTGCCTTCTTACAGAATAAATCCAGATTTTAAAAGTTTGGCGAAATATGTAAAAAAAAAACGCAGTGTGTGGAGTTTTGAAACGATTTTGATTTAACAAAGGCTGACAAAGAGAGAGGGATTCCACATCTTTAAAGGAAGTTTGATGGCTCAGAGATGTAGTAAATATTCCGCATCTGACGGAATGGGAGAGAATGTGACTTTTTGCATTGAAAGTGTCTGGAGCCGTGCTGAATGAGGCTAATTTGCCTGTGAAAGGCGTGCTTCTATTAGTCATGTCAGGGAGCTGTCAGATCGAATTGAGGAGACCACAGTCCAACTTGTATAGGCCTTTAGCAACTCAAGCAAGCAGGGCGATCAATAACTCCCAATTCGGAGAAGAAAGTCAAGCGAAAGAAACTGGGGGTTTGTGAAAAATGCAGCAGAATTTGTCAAGGTGAAGTAATTGACGGGAGGGGGAGGGGTGAGTTGGACTTGCAACGGCTTAAGCTTTCTCTACGCCCCAAGTACGTTTTTCTTAACGAATTAAAGGCAATGTAACACCAAATAACAACACTAATAAGTTGCTCAAATATTAAACAGAACTTTAGATAAGTATTGGAAATTGGGCTGTCTTTGAAACAGTTTACTCTAAAAAGTACTTTGTTTCATCAACTTTTTGGGGGTCATTTAAATGTTTTAACAGTTAGCTTGTAACAACATAACTCACCAAATTCTCTTGATAAGCAATTTGAAGCAAGTTCTTAAACAGCTTTATAAATACACGCAAATCACGGCATGTACACTTTGTGCTTTCCACGTCAGGGTTGGGACGTGTATGCATTTAAACTCATAAAGTCAAATAAAAAAAATAAATCAACTGACCAATCAGCTTTCAAATCAAAGGTATTTATTATTCTGCTTAAAAAAAAATGATTTAATAAATCGAAATAAGCAACATGAATAATGCAGGAATTTAATGCGAACAAATATCAGGTGATCAGATCTTTCAAATAAAGCGACTTTGAACTAAGATTAAAACAATCATGATAATCGGTTGATACCAGAGAATTATCATTTCATTTTTAAAAAGTAACAATTGGCTATAAATCATTGTAATGCAGTTGGTACAAAGTGCCAGATGTTTGAACGTTGGCTTTGGTTGTAATTAAAAATTGATCAGTCATGTTCAATGAACACATTCAAAACGATTGGCTGATTTAAGTACTCCTGATTGAAATTAATATTTGCAGCCACAGTTAAACTTCAGGGCTATCAAATTCATGATGTATACCCTATAATTTAAATTAGCATTCTGCAAATACCATGCACATCATTCACCCCACTACTGAGAGTATACTTAAGTCTGATAGACTTGGAAATCCTGATCATTTCCCAGCGAGTTGCGGTCTTTGTCTTTCCGCTTGGGCGATAAAAGGAATTGGTTCATTTAGATCATCAATCGGATTTATAAATCATCACTAATTTAAGAGGGTATTTAACGCTTAATTGAATATTCCCATTGTGTCCGATCATTGTTCTAACAGGAGAGAGATGATGCTCTGCATCAAGGGTGCAGATTGGTAGCAAAGGGCACTTTTCTGTTTCAATGTAACTAACTGAACCATATATTTCCAGAAATTTTCAAAGAATCGAAGTGATCACCAGTTGCATTGAGCAAATCTTAGAACTCTTAATGTATTCTTTTCACCTTTTGTCTCCTCAAGTATATTAAACACGATAAAACTTTTACTGGGGTTCCAAAAGGCTGTAAACATGCAATTGTCTCGGTTTATATTTGTGCATTTGCTTTATCTGAATCATAATTTTAGAAATAAATGTATTTATATAGTTATTCAAAGATACATTTCACACCCAGCCTGACAGCAGAGGTGGCCAGCTGGTGGTTTATTAAGTCTGCATCTGTAAATCTGGAATATATTATATGGTTATGGTTAGTGTCATGGCTAAAGTACAGAGCTAGTAATCCAGAAAACAGGAGCTCAAATCCCACTCTGCCAGTTTGAGAATCTGAATTCTTTTTTTTTAAACGGTAAACTTTTGTGAGCTGTTCGGTCATATGGGTCTAAAGCATCAGAGAAAATATTCATGAGCCTTAAAAACACTTAATTTGAAACAAATATTCTTCTGTAAAATGTTGACTTTCACATCTGCTGCAAGATGTGCAGACTTATCAAATTTAATTTTCTATACATTATTTTATAACTAACTTTCTTGCAGAAAAGGAGGTTAGGCTGAATGTTACGGCAAGCAACATATTAAAACACACACGTATAACATTTTAACTGAAGTTAAGAAGCATGTCATTGAAGATTTGGCTGCTGTAATGGATTAACCTTGTCTTCCTTCGCCTCTCTGCCTTAGAATCCATTTAAGAATTATATAATAAATAAGTCTTTGCTGCCTCAATCCTGTACCTAATGGGTATGGTTCAAAAACATTGTCAATGAGATTCTAAAGGATTATAGGGATATTGGTTTGTAAATGCCATCTACGAGATGCACTGGAGCAACTCACCAAGGCTGCATCGACAGCACCTTTCAAACCCATGAACTCTACCACCTAGGAGGACAAGGGCAGCAAACACCTGGGAAAACCAACACCTGCAAGTTCCCCTCCAAGCTACACACTATCCTGACTTGGAAATATATATGCTGTTCCTTCACTGTCGCTGGGTCAAACTCCTGGAACAGTACCAACACCACATGGACTTCCATGGTTCAAGAAGGCAGCTCACCACCACCTTCTCAAGGGCAATTACAGATGGACAATAAATGCTGGCCTTGCCAACAACACTCACATCTCATGAATGAATAATAAAAAAAATAGCAGTGGTAGAGGGTAGAAGTACGCCACTGATGTCAGACTGTGTTGAGACTGTTTTCTAGGGCTGAATTTTACCGGCCCCTCGATGTCGCAGGTCGCGGTGCAGGGGCCGGTATAATTCTGCAGGAAGAGGCCCACCTCGACCCGTGACGTCGAGAAGTGCCCGCCGCAAATTACTGGCGACGGGGGGGGGGTCCTCGGTGCAGCTCCCCCGTTGCTTGGCGGCGGTACCTCATTTAACATATGTAAAATGGTACTTCCCTCCATAGATTATGTAGCCGGACGCCTCTCCAAGCACACTTCTGTATTTTGCTTTGAACGGGTGGCTGTCACGTGGCATCCCGTTCACGAACAGAAAAGCCGGCGGGTCCTCAGAGGCAGAAGGTTTTGCGATGGAAGGTAAGTTCTGTTTTCAGGGGTCTCACTCTGCATTCTTAAAGGGAGGAGGGACTGGGGGATTACAGGGTTTCACTCTGCATTCTGGAAGGGAGGGAGGGAGATACTCAGGGGTCTCACTCTGCATACTGGAAGGGAAGAGGAAGGGGGGGATTACAGGGGTCTCAGGTCTGTATTCTGGAAGGGAGGAGGGAGGGGATCTGGGAATACTGGAGGGAAAGCTCTGAAGGCATGAAGGGAGGTACGATGTACCCTCTCTCCGTAAACAATGTACGCTCTGCATTTGTTTGTGTTTGTGAAGGAGCAATGCCACTCTAGTCACCCAGTGTGTGGGGAGGGTACCAGAAAGGGTTGGAGCAGTAAGGTTTTATGGATGGTGGGGGCAATCGATTCAGCTGGTAGAATCATGATGTGGTCATGCTGTGCCACTCCGAGTGTTGGCTAAGATGGGCAATGCCATGGCACGCCACATAGTTGATCCAGGAAAGCAGCTGATGTACCCGTCAACACCAATCCCTGCCCTGTTAGGAACCTTTGAATACGTGTAGGGTTCAACTTTATTTATCACATGGAAATAGGTTTGGCTCATCCTACATTGTGTGATCCTCTGCATGTGAGGGTCCGTATGCACCAGAGTCAAAATCAACAGGCAGGTGTGATCCACGTAGAGGCCCCCGGTCGTGAGCAGCAGCCCCCAAGGGGAGCTCACTATTACGATTGCCATGCATCTACAGGCCCCACATGACATGCCATCAGATGTCAGAGCACTAGTGTTAGAGGCGATTGCGCATGTAGAGAGGATGGTGACATGTCTCTGTACCCTGCTCAAAGATGACCTGCAGCCCGTGAGCTCCGGTGGACATGCCATGCCTGCGATCCTCATAGTGGCAGTGGTTCTCAAGCTTGACGCCTATGCAGCTTTTCAGGGACCCACCAGAGACCTTTGTGGGGTCACACAGTCAGCAGTGCACCGCTGCAGCAGGGAGGTCACCGATGCCCTGCACTGGAGGGCCAGTGAGTATGTCCACTTCAGGACAGATTCTCACAGCCAGGCCCAGAGGGCCATTGGTATCGGCACCATTGCCAGAGAACCATAGGTTTTAATGTTCATAGACTGCACTCATGTGGCCATCAGGCCTCCCGCCAGGCTACCACCTGCAGACATCACCATTAAAGGAATCCTCTCAATCTAGGTGAAGCTGATATGTGATACCACAGATGCTTCATGCAAATCTGTGCCCACTTCTCAGGCAACTGCCATGACACCTGGGACCTGCCCCAGTCCCGGCTGCCACCGCTGTTCACTGAACTGGCTCAGATGGAGGGGTTACATCTTGGAGATAAGGGCTATCCCTTGCAGACATGGCCCCCGACACCAGTGAGAGACCCCACTACTACTGCAGAGGAGAGATACAATGCCAGCCACTGAGCTACATGAGCCACCACTGAGCAGGAGATCGGCATGCTGAAAGAGCGCCTGCAATGCCTGTATGGATAGGGTGATGTCCTGTACTATGGGCCAAAAAGGCCAGCTCCTTTCATTACTGCTCGCTGTGCTCTGCACAATTACACACCCAATAGGGGCCAGGCCTGGCATGATGAGGAGAGACGTCAACAGGATTACTCTTCTGACTATGAGGACACTGAGGACCTACAACATGAGAGATGCATGGGAGGACAGATGGCACCCAGGCTTTGCATGCAGGGATGGCAGTGAGCTAGGGATGTACGGCAGTGGCTTATCAGACAAAGGCTATCTGCTCCATAGGATCCGACATGAGCTCTGCAAGCCACACATCACCCTGGCTCACCAGTCCACATCTGCAGCATTCCTGTGTAAACCATTAGAGTCAGCAGCTGACTGAGCCAATGTCCATGTCACTGCGTCCGTTGAGACGCTCATGCGTGATGGTGGCATGGCAATGACGTTATTGCATATGTTGGCTCTCCTGAAGGGCCAATGGTGCAAAGGGATGTGACATTTGTGCTACATGTTGGCACACATCATTCACACAGACAAAAGGACACACATGTTGGTGAGGAACATTTAGTGAAAGACGTATTTGCATTGCTGTAACACCCGTGCATTCCCATGTGTGTTAGTGTGTTCTCTGTAAATGGAGCGATTGCCCATTCTTAGTGCAACCTCTGAGGTAGCAGCCTGACTGGAGGAAGGCTGCTGATCTGATTGCCTTTTGGCTGTGGATGACTTTGGCGCTCGTACCCTGTGAACATGAGGCCTAGTGGGCCCCGGCTGGCTGGGGGAGTGCTCATTCATCCCCTTTCAGCATTGGACCCTTTGACGCTGGATGGCCCCATGGCTACTCACCTCCTGTGCCATCTCCAGCCAGACTGCTTTGTTCATGTGGGAGGGCCTCTTCTTACCGTCGCTGGTGAAAAGGACCTCCCAGCTTGCCCACACAACCTGGAAGAGAGTGATTGGGGAGGTTTTGCTGCTCTGTGGGTCCACCCTCAAGCACCCTGTGCCATCCTTGGCTTTTGGTGTGGTCCTTTAAATGTAAAGGTGACTCCAATGTGTAACTGCTCTAACTTCTGGCTGCAAGGTTTGTCTTGCACATTTTTGAAAACCAATGCTGGGCTAGTGAGGAAATCTGTGCTGTTGTCATGGTTTTTCAATTATCACGAACACTTTGGGCTGGATTTTACCCTAGGCGGATGGGAATTCGCCACCGATGCAAAAGTCGTTTTTTTTAACAAAGATCGTTTAATTGCAGTTACATGTATTTTCACATAAGAGTTAGCAGAGAAATGAATACAGATTCCAAATGCATATTAGTCTGTAGCTTTTCACAGTCAGATGATTAGAAGCTCAAAGTATGTAAATATTCTTAAGTTATGGTTTTATTTCTGTTGTGTATTTGCCTTTTATGGTATATTTAAGTCTCACATCCTGGAATGTGCAAATTTAAGATTATTCATCCAGGTGCGGCACGCCTAAAAGAAGGAATGTTACACTTGAGTGGAAGAAGAGGATCGCAACTTCACAGGACACTGGGACACAGCAGGGTAAATATGTGGCAGCAAAGCAGAAAGTGCGGGAGAAACTTAGCTGGTCAGGCAGCATCTGTGGAGAGAGAAGCAGAGATAACCTTCAGGTCTGTGAACTTGGTTAAGCTAACTCTGAGTTAACAGCAAGGAGATAAATGATCAGATAATTTTTTTTTGTGATAGTGTTGGTTAAGTGATGAATATTAGCCAGGACAGTGGGAGAGCTAGCTGCTTGCCTTCGAACAATTCAATAGGATCTTTTGCTTCCAATAAGATTTGGCCTTTATTTAGCATTTCATCCAAAACTGGCACCTCCAACAATGCAGCACTCCCTCAGTACTGCACTGGGAGTGTCAGCCTCGATTGTGTGCTCAAGGCTCTGGAGTGGGACTGCAACCTACAATCGGCACACTTAGAAACTTAATTGCTACCACCAAAACAAGATGATACCTTTCTGCAGTGGAACTCTTAGTAACTCTATAATTCTGTAAGATATACAATCCAATGCCAAAATGATTTCAATGATTGAAAGCACAGTATAAAAAGAGGTTGCAATTTTATCTGTAACCATAGGGGTTTCCTGATGTCTATAATGAGGATATGCTGCTGCAATTTATTTCATCAAACACCACCACCCCTCCCCCACCCTGTCCAACCCCACCAAGTAAAATTATGAACATATTACTCTCTCTGAGCATCCATAACTCTCGATATAAAATAAGTTCTTTTCACATGACTCGGATATTAAGCAAGTCTGAACTGCTAAAAAACCCTATCCTGCTGTTGCATGATGCAACTAAAGATTCAGTGTAAAGGTGGTTGTGTCATGTGTAGAGTCACGAACTCTGGTTGGACCATATTCTGGGAAGTTTCATCACATGATCTCCCATCTCCAACTACCCCGCTCAACATTCCTGCCATTCGTTGCAGGATTCATCAGTCATTCAATGATGGTAGCTAGAATACCCACAATCCTTTGCACTCCAGAAACCTATCTATTCACCACCTTGTTTTATTGGCACCTGCATGCACCAGGAGTCTCATTGCATCCTGGGACCCTTGCGGTCTTGCTGGTTGTTGTGAGTCCAGGACAATAGAATATCCCTTGATTTTTTTTCCTCAGATTGCCTTGCCCCTTGGTATCTCTGTAATCTTCTCCAGCCCTTCAATCCTCTGAAATATCCGCGCTCCTTCATTTCTGGCCTTTTTCACAACCCTAGTTTTCATCCTTCCACCATTGGTGGCCATGTCTTCAGCTGTGTGGGCCCTAAGCTTTGGAATTCCCTCTCTATATATCTCCACTTCCCTTTTCTCCTTTAAGACATTCCTTAAAACTTACCTCTTTGACCAAGCATTTGGTCACCTATCCCAGTATCTCCTCATGCAATTCAGGACCAATTTTTGTTTAATAGCGCTCCTGTGAAACGCCTTGGGGCATTTTACTACATTAAGGGTGCTGTATAAATGAAACTTGTTGTTGTTGAAATGAATCTTTAATTGTGGGGCAATCCAGCAGTGTTGACAATCCCTAATCATGTAACATGTCAAACTTGCTTCAATAATGGCAGCCTTCTCTAGATTAAATAATAGTGGCCAATTTCGAATATTAAAAATTTTACACCTGAGTACACTTCCTGTGAACTTTTACCATTATAAATTCATATACCTGCATTTATAGTGGAAATGTCTATGCAAACTAGTGATCTTCTGCCAGTAATAGCCCTGCTGTATTCTGTCCAGCTGCCTTAACCCTCAGCTCTAAAAATGTACCTCCTGCTGCAATTGAGTATTGCAAGGAAATTACAGAGAGGTGCAAAAACTGTAGAGTAGTTGTAATGGGGGAACTTTAATTATCCTAATATAGACTTGGATAGTAATAGTGTAAAGGGCAGAGAGGGACCGGAGTTTCTAAAGTGTGTTCAGGAGCATTTTCTACGTCAGTATGTTTCCAGTCCTATGAGGAATGAGGCATTGCTGGATCTGTTTCTGGGGAATTAGGTGGGATAATTGGATCAAAAGTCAGTAGGGGAACATTTAGGGGATAGTGATCACTGTATCATAAGGTTTAATTAATCTATGGAAAAGGACAAGGAGTAATCCAGAGACATAATAATTAATTGGGGAGGGCCAACTTCAGTAGGGTGAGAACGGATCTGGCCCAGGTAAATTGGAATCGAAGATTGGGAGGCAAAACTATAACAGAACAATGGGCTGCCTTTAAAGAGGAAATGGTTAAGTACAGCCAAGGTACATTCCCATGAGGGGGAAAGGTAAAACAAACAAATCCAGAGCTCCCTGGATGACAAAAGAGATAGAAAGAGGAAGCAGAAAATGGGGTTGTATGACAGATATCAGGTTGATAATACAAGCGAGAACCAGGCTGAATATAAAAAGTTCAGAGGGGAAGTAAAAAAGAAATAAGAACAGCAAACCGAGAGTATGAGAAGAGACTGGCAGCTAACAAAAAAGGGAACCTAGATGCTATAAATGCTGCACTAAAAACTTGCTTAAGATCTAAGATTGAATTTGTGGAAAAGGGGCATATATATAAGGATGAAAAAAAGATTTTTGAAATACACATCAAAATGCTTCTTTAATTATAACATTGAAACTTAGCAATGAGTGCTGGAGATATTATGCTTCACATGTTTGTGCGGCCCACACTGTCAATTAATTTGGAGGTGCATTAATCCACTTTAAATGAACAGGTTAAACTGAGTTAAAACAGGTTATCTGGTCATTATCACATTGCTGTTTGTGGGATCTTGCTGTGTGCAAATTGGCTGCTGTTTTTCCTACATTACAACAGTGACTACACTTCAAAAGTATTTCATTGGCTGTAAAATGCTTTAGGATGTCCTTCGGCTGTGAAAGATGCTGCATAAATGCAAGTCTTTCTTTTTTACCAATGTACGCATGCCTAATTGGCTTGGCTGAAACTCCCGCTTCACTATTTTAGCACAATTTAGACATTAACCTGGTTAATGCATTGCTGAGGAAGTATATGATTATCTGGATGATGCACTGAAATGTTTTAACACTGCTGAATGCAGTCTCTTCACATTAGCTTGCAAGTGCCTTCAGGAATCAGAAACTGAATCCAAACTTGAATGGCAGCTGATGTTTACCCTGTAGTTTCCTTAAGGAGGGCAGTGCTAGCATACCACAGAGTAATTTCGAGTTCTCTGTGTTTTGTTGAACAATTAGATCCAAAAAAAAATGCATGGTACTAATAAAATGTTTGAAACAAGTGGGTGGACACCTGCATCAGAATAGCAGACAAAGGAGTTTCAGGCATGCACGTCAAGAGGTCGGAGGCTGATATCTCCACTGATTCAAGGGCTAAGCAGATATATTTTGTTGTCTGTCCTGCAGTGAATGAACGGACCAGGAGCATTTGATTTCTTTTTTACAAGTAGGAACTGAATCGCCTGATTTCTGCCATAGCTGCAAGAGTAGCTCAGAGACTGGGAATTTTGCAGTGACTCCCCAAAGCCTGTCCAACAACTTCAAGGCACAAGTCAGGAGTGTGATGGAATACTCTCCACTTGCCTGGATAGGTGCAACACTCAACAACACTCAAGAAGCTCGACACCATCCAGGACAAAGCAGCCCACTCGATCGTAACCCCATCCACCACCCAAAACATTCATTCCCTCCACCACTGATGTACAGTGGCAGCAGTGTGTACCACCTACAAGATGCTCTGCAGCAACTCACCAAGGCTCCTTCGGCAGCACCTTCCAAACCCGTGATGTCTACCACCTAGAAGAACAAGGGAAGCAGACACATGGGAAAACAGCATCTGCAAGATCCCCTCCAAGCCACACACCAATCTGACTTGGAATTATATCGCTGTTTCTTCAATGTCGCTGGGTCAAAAACCTGGAACTTCCTCCCTAAAAGCACTGTGGGAGCATATACTTGAAGCAAGAGGCTCACCAACATCTTCTCAGCAGCAATTTGGGGTGGGCAATAAATGCCAACTTTGCCAGTGATGACCACGAGGCAGAGAATGAATTAAAAAAAAGATTTTCGTACAGTCCAAACCTCATAAATACCATTTTTTTGTTGATTCCAAAATACATGTGCTAATTTCTATATCAATTTCCTTTCTAACATTAATTGGCTGGAATGTGAAATGGTTGGTCAAGCTGCCCATTGCTGATAGGTGGGGGCGTAAGCCATTCCATGAGTGGTGCCTCATTACCACATGGTCAGCAAGACACACGTTACAAGGGCATTCTGCTGCAGTTCACCAACTCCAACTCCAGAGGCCAGCCAGGTGGTAAGTCTTGGGATGGTAGGGGGTAGAATCTCAGAGACAGAGGGAGCATAGTGGGGGTGGGTCAGAGGTTGGTGGCAGTGATCCATAGCAGCGGCGTTCCTCCTGGACTTGTGTCCCACATTTATTTCTCAAGCAACATCAAATTAATGGATTAAAGCCTGTTGTCAAAGCAGATTGTCTGGCCATTACCACATTGCTGTTTGTGGTAGCTTGCTGTGTACAAGTTGGTTGCTGTGTTTCCTGCATTGTAACAGTAACAACACTTCAAATTGGCTGTATAACACTTTGGGACGTCCTGAGGTTTTGAAAGGTGCTATTTACATGGAAGCTGTTTCCATCTTTAATGTGAAATTCTGTCAAAATTAGAATTACAGAATCTTAGAATCATACAGCACAGAAGTCCATTCACCCCATCGTGCCTGTGCTGGCTCTTTATAAAAGCTATCCAAATAAGCTTAATTCCCTTATTCTTTCCCCAGATATCTGCAAAGTTTTACTTAATTTTATTGGATTCCTTAATAATCCAAATGCATAAAAATTTCAAAGAACAGGCTGTTGGGGGAAAGGGTGATTATAGTGGTAATGTCACTCAACTAGTAGTCCACAGGCCCAGGCTAATGCACTGGAGGCTTGGGTTCAAATCCCACCATGGTAGCTGGTGGAATTTAAATTCAATTAATTAATAAAAGTTCAATTAAGTAAAATCTGAAGTTAGAAACTACTCTCAGTAATAATACCATGAAACTATCATTGATTGTTGTTAAAATTCATTTGGTTCACTAATGTCATTTAGGGCAGGGTACAGAAATCTGCCATCCTTACCTGGTCTGGCCTTCATGTGACTCCAGACCCACAGCAATGTGGTTGACTCTTAACTGCCCTCTGAAATGGCCTAGCAAGTCATTCAGTTCTGGGGAAATTAGGGAGAGGTAACAAATGCTGGCCTTGCCTGCGATGCCAATATCTCATGAAAGAATAAAGAAATGAAAAAATGATCATGAATAAGGAGTGCTGTAGAATTATTTCCTGCTTCAGGAAGCAAATAGTTACAATCGCTCCAGATAATGCTTTTGATCAATTTTTCACATGACTGAGGAAACAAAAATACAGTTTGAAATATAAAGCCCCTGAACTCAAGTCAGCCATTCCCCTCTTATAAGAGCAGCAGAGCAGCAGCAAAGGCCATTTATTCAGTTTCTGACTCCTGAAGGAGATGGGAACACGCTTTGTAAACCAACGCAAAGAGGTTCCACACATCAGTGCTAAAATGTTTTAGCACATCACAAGACAATCACAGAAGAGGGAGATTTTTGGCCCCTCTCACCCAATGAGAGACATCCTAATGTTCACTCATTGTAGCACCCAGTTGCTTCTTAAATGAATCCAGGATGTTTGCCTCCACTGCTAGATCTGGGCATTTATTCAAACTGTTGGTGTCTCTTTGCGTAAGGGAGAATTTCCCGATATCAGTCTTAAAATGCACTTTTCCTAGTTTGTCCCTTAGTCCTACATCTGCCGGCCCACTTGAATTTAAAGTAATATTGTGGGATAACCCTTTCTGTACCGTTATGTACCTCTGTAAGATCACGTCTGGTATATTCCTCAGAACTTCGCACTGCAACCTCATAAGGGGTCCCTTTAATGGTAACCTGCTCCTTGGTGGATGTGATTGCTAAATGTTATCCTTTGGTATGTTCTGCTCCAGTGCATTTCCATAGTGCGATGCTGGAATGCACTGAGAACAATGCAGAGGGCCGCAGATAGCACAGCTTGGAGGGCAGAGGGTCTGATAACCACATTAAACCCGCACCAACATCTGTTTGGTGAAAAGAAAACGCTATCTGTTGGAATTAACCTCCTGAACCCGCACTCATTAACCTCGCAGGCAAGAAAGTTAGACAACAAGAGCCTATTTGTTGGTAGTCATAGACAGCGATCCACGGTGCAATATTTTACATTGTACAGCGTGAGAAGGATGCTGTCCAGCTTTATAAATTTTAAACACAGAATATATTTGTGTGGGAAACAAGAAGACAAGGGCCATATACAAACATCCGTTTGTACTTTGACAATTGCTATCTCACTCACCACCTCCAAAGGACAGCGATAGACATGAAGTGGGTTAAAATTTGGGCTAATGCCCCAAGGGGGAAGCAGGAACCTGAGTCAAAGTAAATTTCCCAGGAGCTTATTAAAACAAAAAACTGCTCGGTGCGAAATGTAACTGAGCTGGAAAATTGGTAGAATGGCAACAAAAGGAACTGATTTGCAGAGGTAAAAAAAGAACCTGTCCTGTTCTGCTAACGTGTGGAAATTGGCAGAAAATTGTGTATTTCACAGGTGGTCCAGTAGTATACTGTTTTACATAGAATTGCATAGATTGCAAGCATAGAAACAGGCCATTTGACTCAACTGGGCAATGCCAGTGTTTATGCTCCACGCGAGCCTACCCCTACCTCTCTTCATCTAACCCTATCAACATCCTTTCTCCCTCATGTGTCTCTCTAGCTTCCCCTTAAATGCAACAATGCTATCAGTCTTAACCACTCCTTCTGGGAGTGAATTCCACATTCTCACCACTCTCTGGGTAAAGAGGTTTCTCCTGAATTTGCTATTATTGTTATTAGTGCTTATCTTATATTTATGGCCACTAGTTTTGGTCTCCCCCACAATGGAAAGATTTTATCGACATCTACCTTAACAAATACCTTCATCATTTTAAAAACCTCTATCAGGTCACCCCTCAGCTTTCTCTGTTCTAGAGGGGAAAAAACCCAGCTTGTTCAGTCTTTCCTGATAGTTGCAACTTTCTGGTTCTGATATCAACCGTGCAAATCTTTTTAGTCCCTTCATCAGTGTGTCTATTGGTTGAACTGATTGACAAGTTAATAACCATATGCAAACTTTAAAGGAAATGAATAGGGGTTCTGCAATGCTGTTGTTTCATGGGTTTAATTAGAGCATATAAGTATTGATTGCGCCAATAAGCAATTTACAAAACAGGAGAATGTGCAACAGTAAAACACTTCAGGCAGCACAAACACTGTTGAGATACAGGTCAGCCATGAACTAATTGAATGGCGGAGAAGGTTGGAAGGACTGAATGGCCTCCCCCTCCTCCTGTTTTATTGTTCCTGGTCTATCAGTGGTGAAAGGGTATTTTAAATTGAAAATAGGAACTGCGAGAGACAAAATACCAAGCTCGATTCAGTTCAGCTTCCACCATAAAGCTCCATTTGAAACAGGAAAGAGAACAAATTTTGTTTAGGTCATTTGTGTGCAGAACCAGAAGCCTGTACCAGAAGTCGGAGGATCGTCTGAAATTGGGCCTTGGGTTTCATCGACATGTTATCGGTGAGTTCCGGCACCAATCGGGCATCCTGAGGCAGCTTACTGTTGGGTCAGGTGCAGCGCTGATGAAAGGTCACAGACCTGAAACATTAACTCTGTTTCTCTCTCCGCTGGTGTGCTGCCAGACCTGCTGAGTGTTTTCTGCTTTTTCTGTTTTTATCCCAGTTTAATACCCATCACCTGAATACAATCAAATACTCAATTACTATACAATTAACACCTCAGCCTTGTGGAATGAACATCCTGTTTCATGTGGGAACTCCAGGACACTTCTTGTGTCCTGGACAACCACATGTGCAGGCAGTGTCATCAGCTGGTAGCGCTCAACCTCCGGGTTCCGGAGCTTGAGCAGCAGCTGGCATCACTGCGGGGCAGCCACGAGGCTGAGAGTTTTTTGGATTGTATGTTTCAGGAGGTGATCACCCTACAGTTTAAGAGTGTGCAGGCAAAGAGGGTATGGGTGACCGCCATACAGTCAATGAGGACCAGGCAGGTTAGAGCAGGAGTTCTCAAGTGCATTTTGCTCTCTAACCAGTATTCAGTTCTAAATACTGTTGTAGGCAATGGTTTTGCTGGGGATAGCAGCCAGAGCCAAGTTCACAGCGCTATGGGGGCTGTTATACCTGCAATGGAGGAGGAAGAGTGGGAAAGTAATAATGATCGGGGGATTCAATAGTTAGGGGATCAGATGGGCATTTCAGCGGCCACAGATGTGAGACCCGGATGGTATATTGCCTCCCTGGTGCCAGGGTCAAGAATGTCATTGAGCAGCTGCAGAAAACTCTGAGGGATGAGGGTGGAAAAGCCAGAGGTCGTGGTCCATATCGATACCAATGCCATAGGTAGAGAGAGGGGTGCGGTCCTGCAGGCAGATCCGAGGGAGCTAGGAAAGAAACTAGCAAGCAGGACCTCAAAGGAAATAATCTCAGATTACTCCTGGTGCCATGCGCTAGTGAGTATAGAAATAGGAGGTTAGTGCAAATGATTGCATGGCTGGACAGATGGTGCGGGAGTGACAACATTAGATTCCTGGGACATTGGGACTGGTTCTGGTGGAGATGGGATCTGTACAAGCCAGACAGATTGCACCTCAACAGGGCCAGGACAAATATCGTGGCAGGGATGTTTGCTCCTGCTGTTGAGGAGGATTTAAACTAGCTTGGCGTAGATTCAGAAGGGAGAGAAGCAAAGCTGGAGATGGAAGGCAGAGGAAACAAAGGCTAGAAAATAGATAACAAAGAAGTTATTCAGTGATTAATGGCATAGATTTCAATGCAAGGAGTCTAATGAATAAGGCAGATGAGCTGAGGGCACAGATAGACAGCTGGAATTATGATAGTATAGCTATTACTAAAACATGATTTAAAGAAGGGCAGGAATGGCAGCTCAACATTCCTGGATATAGGGTTTTCATATAGGACAGCGAGGGGGATAGAAAGGCCACATTCCTTTTTACATTTTTTACAATCTTTTTTTGCATTTATTTCATTTCATCTTAGTTTGTTCAGTTTGCTTACCCACTGTTTTTTTCAGGTTGTTTTTCTTCAGGTTTGCACTTGCTGCTGTTCAATATTCAGTATATTCACACCTAATCTGTACTAATGCTTTGTCTTTCAACACACCATTAACATATTGTTTGCCTTTGCTCCGTGACCTTTTGGTCAGCTATGTGGCCTGGTCCCATCTGCATCTTCTCCTTTGTTATCTCTTGCCCAACCCCCACCTCACTTGTTTATAATCTGTGACTTTTCTAATATTTGTCAGTTCTGAAGAAGGGTCACTGACCCGAAACGTTAACTCTGCTTCTCTTTCCACAGATGCTGCCAGACCTGCTGAGTGATTCCAGCATTTCTTGTTTTTGTTTCAGATTTCCAGCATCCGCAGTATTTTGCTTTTATTATAGAAAGGCCACTATATTGGTTAAATAAATGATTCCAACTGTGAGGAGGGATAATGCACTAGAAGGAGCATCAAATGAGTTCCTATGGATTGAACTGAAGAACAAAAAAGGGGCAATCACACTGCTGGGTGTGTGCTATAGACCCCAAACAGTCAGAGCGAGATAGAAGAGAAAATGTGTAAACAAATTGCTGAGAAGTGAAGAAGCAATAGGGCAGGTACAGTAGGGGATTTTAGCAACCCCAATATTAACTGGGATAAAATCAGTGTAAAGGATAGAGGGTGCAGAATTCTTACAATGTATTCAGGAGAACCTTTTTAGACAGTATGTAACAAACCCAACAAGAGAAGGGGCAGTTCTGGACTTAGCTTTAGGGAATGAAGCTGGGCAGCTGGAAGAGGTATCAGTGGGAGAACATTTTGGTGGTAGTGATCATAATTCAGTTAGATTTAGAGTAATTGTGGAAAAGGACATAGACCAAGAGTAAAAGTTTTAAATTTGGAGAAAGGCCAATTTTGCTAAGCTGAGATGTGATTTGGCAAAAGTGGACTGAAAACCGCTACTTCAAGGTAAATCAGTGCCAGATCAGTGGGAAGTTTTTAAGGAGGAGAAGAGAGGGTTCCGAACAAATATGTTCCCACAAAGAAAAAGGCTGGGACTCCTAAATCTAGATCCTGCTGTATGTCAAAGAGCATACGGAGTAGGATAAAATAAAGAACGGAAGCTTATGTCAGTAACTGAGGACTCAATACTGCAGAAAACCGAGAGGAGTATAGAAAGTGCAGAGGTGAAATTAAAAAGGAAATTAGGAAAGCAAAGAAAGGGCATGAAATACTAATGGCAAGTAAAATCAAAGAAAACAAAGATGTTTTCATAAATACATAAAGAACCAGAGGATAACTAGGGAAAGAATAGGGCCAATTAGAGACTGAAAAGGTAACTTGTGTGTGGAGATGCAAGACGTGACCATAGTTCTTAATGTAGTTAAGGAGGAGGAGTGTGAAATATTGGGTGGGATGAACATCATTAAGGGGTTTAGCATCTCTGAAAGAGGATAAATCACCAGACCCAGATGAAATATATCCCAGGCAGCTAAGAGAAACAAGGAGGAAATAGTGGAGACTCTGACCATCATTTTCCAATTCTCTCTGGCTGCCGGCATGGTGCCAGAGAACTGGAGAACTGCTCATGTTTTAGCATTGTTTAAAATGAGAGAAAGGGATAGACCGAGTAATTATAGATGAGTCAGCCTAACCTTGGTGGTGGATAAATTATTGGAAAAAGTTCTGATGTACAGGATTAATCATCATTTAGAAAGGCACGAACAGTAAGCATGGATTTGTTAAAGGAAGGCCATGTTTACCTTGCACCAATGACGAAGAAAATTGTGATTGTCATGAAGAATTTAAATGAGACTTGTAGATTCATGGAATATTCAAATTTATATAAATATGCAAGGATGCGATTTGTGTGATTGAAATGCGGACAGAGCAACACAAGCAAATTGTGACTAAATTAAAAGCAGAAGTTAAAATATTGCATAATTCTTTATGGCCTTTGGCATAGAAATTTTGGCACCAAACTAGGCCAATTGGTACACAAAGTCTGTGCCATGCTAGCTGCATATCAGAGCTATGTAATCGCATTTCTCTGCTTTCTCCTTGCCCTTTATTATTTTCTTTGTGTTTATTTAATTCTTTGTGTGCAAATTGACTTGATTTCAGTATCTACTTGTCATAATGCATTCTATATTTTAATAATCCTTTGCATGAAAAAAACCTTCTAACCTTCCCCTTTATACTTCTAGTACTAATCCCGAGTAAATAATGAGTACATCCTCAGACCTCAGTGATGGAGTGGAAGTAAGTGAGTGGTTGAGTATGAGGTAAGTAAAGATGGTGTGGGTAATGAAGAGCAAAGTATAAGTATTTAAGGGGGTATGGTAGTATAGGTTTGAACTAATCAGAGAAATTGAGCTCTAATCCACCACAGCTATTTGAGAATTTGAATTTTTATATTACAATATTTAAAATGAAAAGCTTGTGTCAATAAATAAGTGACCATGACTCTCTCATATAAGATCTGGAGTAGGCTATTCACCTTCTCAAGCCTGTTCAGCCATTTAGTTATATCATGGCTGATCTGTTGGATTATCATAAAACCCAACTGGCTTACTAATATCCTTTATGGAAGTAAATCTGCTTCCTTGCCTGGTCTGTACTATATGTGACTCCAGTCCCACACCAATGTAGTTGTCTCTGAAGTAGCCTAGCAAATCACTCAGTTGTATCAAACTGTTCATAGCAATGAGGGATGAGCAATAAATGTTAACCTTGCAAGTGACATCCACATTCCAATAACAAACTTTTACGAGGTGAACCAAATTAAGTGGTGGAAGGTGGGGGGTGGCGGACGGGTGGGAGGTAAAATAATAATATGTAATGAGATTACACATACTGAATAGTGCTGAGGGCTGCTTTTTGAATGGAGCACAAGGTTTGGAAACCCCAAAGAAGTTGTATAATGTGGCCAATCTGGGGAACCCTGTGGAAATGAATGATATTTATGTTTAATAACATTAAAGAACCATGTTGGCTATCTGGGAAAGTTGAATTGAAACAGGTGCTGGAGGTTAGAAGTTACCTTTGCACAGTGGCGCAGTGGTTAGCACCGCAGCCTCACAGCTCCAGGGACCCGGGTTCGATTCCGGGTACTGCCTGTGTGGAGTTTGCAAGTTCTCCCTGTGTCTGTGTGGGTTTTCTCCGGGTGCTCCGGTTTCCTCCCACAAGCCAAAAGACTTGCAGGTTGATAGGTAAATTGGCCATTATAAATTGTCACTAGTATAGGTAGGTGGTAGCGAAATATAGGGACAGGTGGGGATGTTTGGTAGGAATATGGGATTAGTGTATATTAGTGGGACTATATCTCCAACACAGAAGTCCTTGAAGCGGCCAACACCCCCAGCTTATACATACTACTGAGTCAGCGGCGCTTGAGATGGCTTGGCCATGTGAGCCGCATGGAAGATGGCAGGATCCCCAAAGACACATTGTACAGCGAGCTCGCCACTGGTATCAGACCCACCGGCCGTCCATGTCTCCGCTATAAAGACGTCTGCAAACGCGACATGAAATCGTGTGACATTGATCACAAGTCGTGGGAGTCAGTTGCCAGCATTCGCCAGAGCTGGCGGGCAGCCATAAAGACAGGGCTAAATTGTGGCGAGTCGAAGAGACTTAGTAGTTGGCAGGAAAAAAGACAGAGGCGCAAGGGGAGAGCCAACTGTGCAACAGCCCCAACAAACAAATTTCTCTGCAGCACCTGTGGAAGAGCCTGTCACTCCAGAATTGGCCTTTATAGCCACTCCAGGCGCTGCTTCACAAACCACTGACCACCTCCAGGCGCATATCCATTGTCTCTCGAGATAAGGAGGCCCAAAAGAAAAAAGAAGTATAAATGGGTGGTTGATGTTCGGCACAGACTCGGTGGGCCGAAGGGCCTGTTTCAGTGCTGTATCTCTAATCTAATCTAAAAATGTCTGACTAACCTGACTGAATTTTTGAGGACATAACAAGGTGGGTCAATGAGGGTAGCATGTTTGATGTAATCTACAGGGATTTTAACAAGGCTTTTGATGAGGTCTCACATGGCAGACTGGTCAGTAAATCCAAGGGCAAGTGGCAAGTTAGATTCAAAATTGGCTCATTGGTTGGAAGCAAAAGGTAATGGTTGACGGATGGTTTTGTGACCGGAAGGCTGTTTTCAGTGGGGTTCCACAGAGCTGGTAGTAGGTCCCTTGCTTTTCATGGTATATAGCAATGATTTAGACTTAAATGTATGGGGAATGATTAAGAAGTTTGTAGATGATGCAAAAATTGTCCGTGTGGTTGATAGTGAGGAAGAAAGCTGTAGACTGCAGGAAGATAGCAATGGACTGGTCAGGTGGGCAGAAAAGTACCCAATGGAATTCAATCCTGAGAAGTGTGAGGTAATGCATTTGGGGAGGATGAACAAAGCAAGGGAATACACAATAAATCATAGGATGCTGAGAAGTGTAGAGAAACAGAGATCCTTTAGAGTGCATGTCCACAGATCTCCAAAGATAGCAGGACAGGTAGATATGGTGGTTAAGAAGGCATATGGAATATTTTTCTTTATTAGCCGAGGCCTAGAGTGTAAGAGCAGGGAGGTTATGCTAGAACAGTATAAAATACTACTTAGACTGCAGCTAGAGTACTATGTACAATTCTGGTCACCGTATTATAGGAAGGATGTGATCACACTAGAGAGAGTACAGAGAAGATCTATGAAGATGTTGCTAGGACTGAAGAATTTTAGCTATGAGGAGAGATTGGATAGGCTGAGGTTGTTTTCTTGGAACAAAGGAGGCTGAGGGGATAATTATTTGAGGTGTATAAAATTATGTGGGGTCTCCTTTCCCTTAGCAGCGAGGTAAATAACTAATGGGCACAGATTTAACATAATTGGTGGAAGGATTAGAAGGGGGTTGGGAGTAATTTCTTTCACGCAGAGGGTGTTGGGGTCCTGGAACTCATTTTGTTTTTATTTGTTCCATGGGGTAGCACAGTGGCACAGTGGTTAGCACTGCAGCCTCACAGCTCCAGTGACCCGGGTTCAATTCTGGGTACTGCCTGTGTGGAGTTTGCAAGTTCTCCCTGTGACTGCGTGGGGTTTTGCCGGGTGCTCCGGTTTCCTCCCACAGCCAAAGACTTGCAGGTTGATAGGTAAATTGGCCATTATAAATTGCCCCTAGTATAGGTAGGTGGTAGGGGGAAGGTGGGGATGTGGTAGGAATATGGGATTAATGTAGGATTAGCATAAATGGGTGGCTGATGGTCGGCACAGACCTGGTGGGCCGAAGGGCCTGTTTCAGTGCTGTATCTCTAAATAAATAAATGGGGTATGGGTGTTGCTGGCTAGGCCAACATTTATTGCCCATCCCTAATTGCCTGAAAGGTAGAGGGATAAATGCTCAGAACATATAAAAAAATACTTGGATACGCACTTGAAGTGCTGAAACCTACAGGACTACAGTCCAAGAGCTGGAAAATGGGATTCGTTCTTTCTTAGCCAGCACAAACAAGATAGACCGAATGGCCTCCTTCTGTGCTGTAAACTTCTATGATTCTATGATTTGTGTAATGTCTGCCGGGTCTGTCTTGGAATAGGGAAGACAAAGCAAACATTTACTGATTTCAGTTTTGTATTCTGTGACTTTATAAGAATTTTCCAAATTAAGATGACTCCTGGAACAGATTGGAATTCTCAGGGAAAGCAAGATATCAGAATAATGCAATGGGAACAATCATAGAATTAGAGCTAGGCAGTTCGGGTGTAAAACTAAGAAGCACTTCTGCACACAAAGGGCAGCGGAGATCTGGGATTATTCAGCAATGCAGTATTTGAAGACAGGTGGATTCTTCAATGTTCTGGACAAGAATTTTCTTTCCGCAGGCACTCAATCAGGTTAACTGGTCACTCATCGGAACATTAGGAACAGGTGGAAGTAAAAGGTTCAATGGCATCATGTGAAATGGAGCAGTAAGTTCTCATAACATGTTTTTTAAAATTTGCTCATGGGATGTGAGCATCGCTGGCAAGGTGGGCATTTGTTGCCCATAGCTAACTGCCCTTGATAAGGTGGTGGTGAGCTGCCTTCTTGAACCGCTGCGGTCCATGTGGTGTAGGTACACCCACAGTGCTGTTAGGGAGAGAGTTCCGGGATGTTGACCCAGTGACGATGAAGGAACAGTGATATAGTTCCAAGCCAGACTTGGACAAAAACATGAAGGTGATGGTCTGAAACAAAAACGCTGGAAATTCTCAACAGGTCAGGCAGCGTCTGTGGAGAGAGAAGCAGAGTTTACATTTCAGGTTGTGAAATGCTAACTCTGCTTCTCTCTCCACAGATGCTGCCTGACCTGCTGAATATTTCCAGCATTTTCAGTTTTTATTTCCGATTTCCAGCATCAGCAGTGTTTTGCTTTTGATGCAGGTGGTGGTGTTTCCATGTGTCTGCTGCCCTTGTTCTACGAGGTGGTAGAGGATGTGCGTTTGGAACGAGCTGTCGAAGGAGCCTTGGTGAGTTGCTGTAGTGCATCTTGTGGATGGTATACACAGCTGCCACTGCACGCTGGCTCTTTAAAAGATCAATCCAGTTAGTCCCACCTCCTCTCTTTTTCCCCATATTCCTGCATTTTTTTTCTCTTTCAAGTATTTATCCTGTTCTCTTTTGAAGGCTACTATTGAATCTGTTTCCATGACCCTACCAGGTCGCACATTCCAAATCCGAACCACTCATTGCAGAAAAAAAGTTTTTCCTCAGGTTCTTTTGCCAATCATCTTAAATCTGTCCTCTGTTTATCAACCCTTCAACCCATTGACAACAGTTTCTCTTTATTTACTCTATCCAAATCCTTCCTGATTTTAAACACCTCTATCAAATCTCCTCTTAGCCTTCTATGCTCTAAGGAGAACAATCCCAGCTTCTCCAGTCTACTTTTTGAAGTGTAGCCACTGTTGTAATGTAGGAAATGCAGCAACCAATTTGTGCACAGCAAGCTCCCACAAACAGAAATATGATAATCTGTTTTAGCGATGTTGGTTGAGGGATAAATATTGGCCAGGACACTGGAGAAAGCAAGGTCCCAAAGACAGTGGGATAAATGAGCAGGTAACCTATTTTTTAGTGTTGGTTGAGGAATATACATTGGTCAGGGCAACACCTCTCACCTTCAAAATAGCACCCTGGGATCGTTTACATTTACCTGAGGTGAGTGGGGCGGGCGGGGGAGGTGGGGAGGTGTTGGAGGTGGTGGGTATATAGATCTTCAGCCAAAAGACAGCACCTCCAACAGTGAGGCACTCCCTCAACAGTACACTGAAATGTCAGCCTGGATTTTGTGCTCAAGTCTCTGAAGTGGGACTTAACCCTACAACCTTCTGACTCACAGGTGCGAGTGATACCCACTGAGTCACAACTGACAGCCTGATATAACTAGGTGACACGCTAGGACACTTCAGAGGACAGTTAAGAGTCAGCCATATTGGTGCATGGCAGGAGTCACATATCAGCCCAGACCGGGTAAGGATGGCAGATTTCCTTCCCAAAAGGACATCAGTGAACCAGTTGGGCTTTTACGACAATCCAACAGCTTCACGATCACTTTTACTGAGAGCAGAGATATGAAGGAAGGTTCAGTAAAGGGACACAAGGGGGAACTGCAGGTGTGTGCTGTCTTGGGTCTGGGCAAAGAACACACTAATCTTCTACAGTAAAATCACCACTCATATAGTTTGTGCTGATTTCCAACTGTTTTTAGGCTCTGTTGGTTGCACCAGCTGATACCCATCTCCTCCAGGTGAAGTGACCTCACCTTGACCTTAGATAGTTCAACAGAGGTAGGAGCAGGGGTCAGCAGTAAATGGGCAAGGCAGGATTACGGATTTTTGATCCTGTTGTTTTTGTATCTGGTAACATAGAAAATCATCAACAACTGACCAACACAACAAGAACTTGCATTCATCTTCTTCTTTGGCCTTCTTGTCTCGAGAGACAATGGGTAAGCGCCTGGAGGTGGTCAGTGGTTTGTGAAGCAGCGCCTGGAGTGGCTATAAAGGCCAATTCTAGAGTGACAGGCTCTTCCACAGGTGCTGCAGAGAAATTTGTTTGTCGGGGCTGTTACACAGTTGACTCTCTCTTTGCGCTTCTGTCTTTTTTCCTGCCAACTGCTAAGTCTTTTCGACTCGCCACACTTTAGCCTCGCCTTTATGGTTGCCCGCCAGCTCTGGTGATCACTGGCAACTGACTCCCACGACTTGTGATCAATGTCACAGGACTTCATGTCACGTTTGCAGACGTCTTTAAAGCGGAGAAATGGACGGCTGGTGGGTCTGATACCAGTGACGAGCTTGCTGTACAATGTGTCCTTGGGGATCCTGCCATCTTCCATGCGGCTCACATGGCCAAGCCATCTCAAGTGCCGCTGGCTCAGTAGTGTGTATATGCTGGGGATGTTGGCCGCCTCGAGGACTTCTGCGTTGGAGATACGGTCCTGCCACCTGATGCCAAGGATTCTCCGGAGGCAGCGCAGATGGAATGAATTGAGATGTCGCTCTTGGCTGACATACGTTGTCCAGGCCTCGCTGCGGTAGAGCAAGGTACTGAGGACACAGGCTTGATACATTCGGACTTTTGTGTTCCGTGTCAGTGTGCCATTTTCCCACACTCTCTTGGCAAGTCTGGAATTGCATTCATATCGCGCCTTTAACATAGTAAAACGTCCCAAGGCGCTTCACAGGAGTGATTATCAAACACAATTTGACACCGCACCACATAAGGAGATACTAGGACAGGTGACCAAAAACTTGGTCAAAGAGGTAAGTTTTAAGGAGCATCTTAAAGGAGGAGAGAGAGGCGAAGTGGTTTGGGTGGGAATTCTAGAGCTTAGGGCCCAGACAACTGAAGGAACGGCCGCCAATGGTGAGCGAAGGAAGTGGGAGAATTGGAGGAGTGCACACCTTCAAAATACCAAATGATGCAACTGCCAATTTTGAGAAACCAATCCTTTTGTTTATGTTATCGTTAACAGGGATAATGATGAATCAGCATCACTGAAATTAAACTGATAATGAGTCAGATGCAATCACTAACCTGAGTTTTCCTCTTTTCAGCATCGATCGAACTGCTGCATGCTTGAAACATTCTCTGATTTTACGTCCTTTAAACAAGTGAGATTAGAAATTACAGATTGTGATTATGGATTCATACTCTCCTGTGTCCCAATCAATAGTTAAACTAATTGACAAAGCAATGTCACATTGATGAGTTTATTTTCTGGCTTTGTGCTACTTGTTGGCATTTCTCATCCGCTGAAACCTCATCTCAGAAATTGGGAACTTCCCATGTGAGCTTGTCATAGTTTGACCATTTTTCCACTGAAAGGGTTTGGTGAAAGAGCTTGGGGGAGGGGTTAATCTTCAGTTTGTGCGACATTGGATCAACCGCCTGTTACACACCGCTCCTTGTTTTTAATTCCGTTAACTTCAATAGAAATTAAAATCAGTGAGAGATGTATAACTAGCATTTGATTTGATATCTCCTGATTCCATTATTGCACAATGTCAAAATGACCCCCAGTTACTTTTAATGCGTTTTTAAAAAAAAGTGAAGCATATTCCCACAAGTTTACATGAAAAGACATGGTTGCTGTTTTTCCAAAGGCCATAAACAATAGGCAAAGCATTAGCTTATCTTGGCAATTGCGAAGTACCTCACACCCATTATGTTGGAAGTTTTTTGATCCCTTTCTGCCTGTGAACAGCAAGAGATGAAACAGATGCTGGGACTCTGTCAGGTTTTGGAAACAGAATGCGATGAGCCAGGTTGGTGGCTAAGGCTGCAGGAAGATGGGAACGCAGGAGAGAGTGGTCAGAAGTCACTTCGGATCAGCGAAGCCAGGCGGACTGCTGATGTGTTCATTGTTTTGTACTTTTATGCGAAGTAAAGTTGCACTGATAGAACAAAGTGAGTTTGATCATAAAAGCAAAATACTGCGGATGCTGGAAATCTGAAATAAAAACAAGAAATGCTGGAACCACTCAGCAGGTCTGGCAGCATCTGTGAAAAGAGAAGCAGAGTTAACGTTTCAGGTCAGTGACCCTTCTTCGGAACTGACAAATATTAGAAAAGTCACAGGTTATAAGCATGTGAGGTGGGGGTGGGGCAAGAGATAACAAAGGAGGTCTAGATTGGACCAGGCCACATAGCTGACCAAAAGGTCACGGAGCAAAGGCAAACAATATGTTAATGGTGTGTTGAAAGACAAAGCATTAGTGCAAATTAGGTGTTAATACATTGAATATTGAACAGCAGCAAGTGCAAACCTGAAAAAAAACAGTGGGTAAGCAAACTGAACAAACTAAGATGAAATGAAATAAATGCAAAAAAAAGATTGTAAAAAATGTAAAAAAAAATGTAAAAAAAATAGGAAGAAAAAATAACTAAAAATGAAAGTAAAATGTGGGGCTGTCATGCTCTGAAATTATTGAACTCAATGTTCAGTCCGGCAGGCTGCAGTGTGCCTAATTGGTAAATGAGATGCTGTTCCTCGAGCTTGCGTTGATGTTCACTGGAACACTGCAGCAAGCCCAGGACAGAGATGTGAGCATGAGAGCAGGGGGGAGTTTTGAAATGGCAAGCAACCGGAAGCTCAGGCTGAGTTTGATCATAACTGTTCTGTATATCTATTCACTGTGACATACGGAAGTTGAATGATTCGTACTGAGTGCCACCTCAACAAGAGTTTGCTTGAAGTAAACAGGAGAAAGATGTGAAATCCCAGGACAGATCACTAGGCGGAACTATTGTTACACTCCTGGGTTACAGTGCAAGCAGATACAGGGCAGTGTCAGGCAGAAGTCGGATACTCTGACCCCTTATGGTAGCAACTGACGCGACTGAACCCGAGCAGGTATCGATGGCAGCTCAAAATTTTAACAATGCTGCTGACAGGTGAGAACCCCTGTTGAGAAGACGCATTGGCAAATGACCCCTTTAAGTCTGCACCTTGCCACTGCGCCCAAAAGTAACTTCGAGCCAATGCTGCTTTTAAGAAAACGATGTAAGAAGTGACATACATTTGTATAGCGCCTTTAATAATCTTAGGGCATCCCAAAGCGCTTTAAAGCCAATGATGCACTTTTTGAAGTATTGCTACTGTTGTAATGCAGGAAATGCAGCAATTTGGCAACAGCAAGATCCCACAACAGCAATGTAACATTGATCAGGTAATCTGTTTCAGTGATGTTGATTGAGGGATAAATATAGGCCAAGACACCTGGTAGAACTTAGTTTCTCTTCTTTGGAATAATGCCATGGGATCTTTTATGCCCACCTGAGAGGGCAGATGAGGTCTTGGTTTAACGTCTCGTCTGAAAGGTGGGACTTCCTACAGTGAAGCATTCCTTCAGTACGGCACTGAGAGTGTCAGCCTACATTATATGCTCAAGAGTGGGAGTATGATCCCTTAACTTTCTGACTCAGAGGAGAGAATGCTGCCCACTGAGTCATGGCTGAATTTCCAAGATCTTCGAAACAAAGATCTACAATTGTTGCTGAACCCAAGAGTGTGTAGGAAGAGACACAAGTATTCATTGTATTTCCATTGATTGTTAGTGTCACTTCTCAGATTAAGCCTTGTATGTTAATAGTTCTGATATATGAACAGATGAATAGTCGCAGACTGGTAAAAAACCCTCTGGTCCTCCAGCCTGTCTCACACTATTGTGATATCTTGTGCATCACAATATATACACTCTCCACCCAACCTGAGAGTACATGATATCCTGGGAGAGGGGAAAAAAAACCCAGGCCAATTTGGTGAAAGAAAATTTGGAACATTCCCCTCTGAGCTCCTTAAGTTTTTAAAAGCAGTCTAGGAGATTAGTCTTGTCTGAAATTCCCTGCAGTGCCTCCCTCTTGTACCAGGTGATCTCCGCCACAGCCAGAAAGAGGTCCAGCTCTCATTTTAAGTTATTCAGTAAAGTAGCATCCACTGCATGAGACACCAGCCTGGTCCAGGTATCAACTATTCTCTGGGAAAAGAACCAGCTCCTGATATCTAACCCAGATCTGACCTGATACAAATTAAAATTGTAGCACCTGGTCCTTCTTAACCCATTTAAGTTGGAGCAAACTGAAAACTACAACACAATCTATTCCCTTCATCACCTTACATAAGTGGGATGGGATCTCTTCTGGTGGAATCTTGGGCTTCATAAATAAGGGCATTGAGTACAAAAGCAGGGAAGTTATGCTGAACATTGATAAAGCCCTGGTTAGGCCCCAACTGGAATATTGCGTCCAGTTCTGGACACCACACTTCAGGAAGGATGTGAGAGTCCTTGAGAGGGTGCAGAGGAGATTTACCAGGATGGTTCCAGGGATGGGGGATTTTAGTCACGAAGTTAGGTTGGAAAAGCTGGGGTTGTTCTCTTTAGAACCTTTAGAACAACAGAGATTGAGGGGGAGATTTGATAGAAATGTATAAGATTATGACAGGCTTAGATAAGTTAGACAAGGAAAAACTGTTCCCATTAACAAATGGTACAAGGACTAGGGAACACAGTTTGAAGGTTTTGGACAAGAGATACAGGGGGAATGTGAGGAAAAGCTTTTTAAGCAGTGGGTGGTAATGACCTGAAACTCGCTGCTCACAAGGATGGTGGAAGCGGGCACAGTCAATTATTTCAAAAAGAAATTGATGGCCATTTGAAGGAAATAAACTTACAGAGCTATGGAGATCGAGCAGGGGAGTGGAACTGACTGGATAGCTCCATGGAGAGCAGACATGGACTTGATGGGCCGAATGGCCTCCTTCTGTGCCGTAAATGACGATATGGCTCTATGACTGTATGGCTAAGGTACAGTAACAAAATAACCTCCTCCTTTTAAATCCAAACAAAGGAAACTACGAAGGTATGAGGGGCAAATTGGTTGTGGTAGTTTTGGAAACTACCTTAAAAGGTATGATGGTAGACAGGCAATGGCTAACATTTAAAGAATTAATACATGGTTTACAACAAATTTACATTCCTTTGAGGCACAAAAATCCAGCAGGAAAGTTGATCCAACTGAGGCTAACAAGAGAGACAGGAGAGCAGGAGAGGCAGAGAGCAGCGGAGCCCGAGGAGCAGCAGGACCGGAGGTATAAAAAGCGCTCCAAAAACCTGTGTGGGAGAGAGGTAGAGAGGAGCAGAACCCGAGGATGTCACATTGAACAGTGAGAGCAGGGAAACAGAGAGCAGTTGGAGTCAGTATTCAGGTAAGATTTTCATTAAATTTAATTGAATCAACATAGAGTAAGACTTGATTAATTTATAAATATATAAACTAAAGACTAAAGTGGTTTAAAAAAAACCTGAAGACCAGTTGGAAATTTAAATAACAAATTAAAATCTAATTAAATAAAATAGAGATGCAGGGCCAGGCGATGTGTTGTACCTGCACGATGTGGGAGCTGGTGGACCCCATTGTGGTTCCTGGTGACCACATCTGTAGCAAGTGTTGGCTGCTCAAGGAACTCCGGCTCAGAGTTGATGAGCTGGAGTCTGAGCTTTGGACACTGCGACACATCAGGGAGGGGAAGAGTTACCTGGACGCTGTGTTTCAGGAGGCAGTCACACCCCTTAGATTAACTACCTTGAATTCAGCCAGTGGTCAGGGACAGGAGGGTGTGACTATGAGTGAGGCAGGTAGAGGGATCCAGGGGGTAGTGCTGCAGGAGCCTCAGCCAGTGTCCTTGTCCAACAGGTTCGAGATTCTTGCTCCCTGTATAGACGAGAGCAGGGACTGTAGGGAGGATGAGCAAACTAAGCACAGCACCGTGGTACAGGGAGCCATTCAAGTGCGGAGAGAAAAGAGAAATGTAGTCGTAATTGGGGATAGTATAGTTAGGGGCATAGACACTGTTCTCTGTGGCCAGGATCGAGAGTCCCGAAGGCTCTGTTGCCTACCTGGTGCCAGGGTTCAGGATATCTCATCTGGGCTGCAGAGGAACTTGGAGTGGGAGGGGAAAGATCCAGTTGTTGTGGTCCACGTAGGTACCAACGATATAGGTAGAACGAGGATAGAGATTCTGCTGAGGGAATATGAGCAGCTAAGGGCTAAATTAAAAAGCAGAACCAAAAAGGTAATAATCTCCAGATTACTACCTGAGCCACGAGCAAATTGGCAAAGGGTCAATAAGATTAAAGAGGTAAATGCGTGGCTCAAAGATTGGTGTGGGAGAAATGGGTTTGAATTCGTGGGACATAGGCACCAGTACTGTGGAAGGGGAGCTGTTCTGATGGGACGGGCTCCACCTGAATCATGCTGGGACCAGAGTCCTGGCGAATCACATAACTAGGGCTGTAGATAGGGCTTTAAACTAAATAGTGGGGGGGAGGGTTCAGTTGCATGGAAAAACAGGAAGTTCAAGGAGAAGGTAGGAGTGCAGGTTAGTGGTGAGGCTGATCATTACCAAACTGCAAGAAGTATACTGGTTAAACCAGAAGGGAGAAATAATAAACAGGCGAATAAAGCATCAGTGCTGAGGGACAGGTTAGGGAGTATAGCCCAAATAAGAGTTTTATATACAAATGCACAGAGTGTAAGGAATAAATTATATGAGCTGCAGACGCAAATGGAAGATTATGATGCGGTGGCCATTGCGGAGACGTGACTGCAGGATGGTCGGGACTGGGAACTAAATATACCTGGTTATAAAGTTTACAGGAGGGACAGGGAAAATGGCAGAGGGGGTGGAGTAGCCTTACTGATTAGAAATAATATCTCCTCATTGGTGAGGGAGGATATAATGAGGGGAAAGCATCCAGTGGAGACCTTATGGGTGGAACTGAAGATCAGAAAAGGATCTAAAACTGTAATGGGTGTTGTGTATAGACCCCCTGGTAGCAGTTCTGAGGTGTTAGATTGTTTTAATGCACAAATTAGACAAGTGTGTAACAAAGGCAGTGTAGTATTAATGGGGGATTTTAAGTTACACATAGATTGGGAGAGGCAGACTAGCACCTGTCAGAATGGTAGTGAATTTCTGGAAAGTGTCCGGGATAGTTTCCTACAGCAATATGTCCGAGATGTAACAAGGGGACAGGCAATATTAAATTTAGTTATGAGTAGTGAGCGAAATTTAATTAGTAGCCGAATTGTGTGTGAACATTTATCAAATAGTGATCACAACATGATCGAATTCAAGGTAGTGTTTGAAAGTGAAAAGCACGAATCAGCTACTAGAATTTTAGACTTGGGTAAGGCTGACTTTACCGGGATGAGACAGAGACTGTCCACGGTAAACTGGGAAGATCTGTTAATGGGTCAAATGACTGAAGAACTGTGGAGAATATTTAAAGAAAAATGTAACATAAGACATATACCCCTGAGAGGAAAAAGCTCCACTTCACAGACAAAACAGCCATGGGCAATCAAAGAGATTAGGGGTAGCATAAAACAAAAAGAAAGGCTTACAAAAATGCAAAACGTAGCACAGATCCGGCTGAATGGGATCAATACAAAGACCAGCAAAGGGTCACAAAGCAGCTTATAAGAGCTACTAAAAGGGATTATGAAAGGAAACTTGCAAGGGACATCAAAATCAGTAAGAAGAAATGTTATAGTTACATAAAGGGAAAACAGGTGGTCAAGAGCAATGTAGGCCCACGAAAAGCTGGAAATGGAGATATTGTCATTGATAATGGGGAAATGGCAGACATGTTGAACAATTACTTTGCCTCAGTATTTACAGTTGAAAAGGAGGATAACTAGCTGGAAGTCCCGAAAAAATTAATAGCCGATAGCGGACAGGGACTTAATACAATTAACATAAGTAAAACATCAGTAATAAGGAAATTAATGGAACTAAAGAGTGAGAAATCCCCAGGACCTGACGGTTTCCATCTGAGGGTGTTAAAAGAAGTAGGGGAGTACATTGTAGATGCACTAACTATAGTCTTTCAGAGTTTCCTAGATTCAGGAGTGGTCCCTCTGGATTGGAAAGTTGCACATGTCACTCCACTTTTTAAGAAGGGTGAAAGGGGGAACCAAGGAAATTACAGACCAGTTAGCCTGACATCTGTGGTGGGCAAGTTGCTGGAGTCCATAATCAAGGATAGGGTGGCTGAACACCTAGAAAAATTTCAGTTAATCAGGGACAGCCGGCATGGATTCATGACTGGAAGGTCATGCCTGACAAATCTCATTGAATTTTTTGAAGAGGTGACTAAGGTGGTGGACAGGGGAATGTCTATGGATGTTATTTATATGGACTTCCAGAAGGCATTTAATAAAATCCCACATAAGAGACTGTTAACTAAGGTAGAAGCCCATGGAGTTGAGGGCAAATTATTGACATGGTTAGAAAGTTGGGTGAGTGGTAGGCGACAGAGAGTGGGGATAATGGGTAAGTACTCCGATTGGCAGGATGTGACTAGTGGTGTCCCACAGGGATCTGTGTTGGGGCCTCAATTATTCAGATTATTCATTAACGACTTGGATGATGGCATAGTAAGTCATATATCCAAATTTGCTGATGATACAAAGTTATGCGGCATTGTAGACAGTGTAGATGAGAGCATAAAATTGCAAAGAGATATTGACAGACTGGGAAAAAC
The DNA here is from genome assembly GCF_036365525.1 of Heterodontus francisci. Classification (NCBI taxonomy): domain Eukaryota; kingdom Metazoa; phylum Chordata; class Chondrichthyes; order Heterodontiformes; family Heterodontidae; genus Heterodontus; species Heterodontus francisci. The sequence continues at coordinate 6,996,364 of NC_090385.1, forward strand.
TGTGGCAGATGGATTTCAATGCGGGCAAGTGTGAGATTATCCATTTTGTACCAAAAAAGGATAGAGCAGGGTACTTTCTAAATGGGAAGAGGTTAAGTACAGTCCAAAGAGACTTGGAGGTTCAGGTGCATAGATCTTTAAAATGCCACGAGCAAGTGCAGAAAATAATCAAAAAGGCTAATGGAATGGTAGCCTTTATATCTAGAGGATTGGAGTATAAAGACACAGAGGTTATGCTGCAACCTGGTTAGACCCCACTTGGAGTACTGTGAGCAATTCTGGGCAGCACATCTTAGGAAGGATATATTGACCTTGGAGGGAGTGCAACGTAGGTTTACAAGAATGATACCTGGACTACAGGGGTTAAGTTACGAGGAGAGATTACACAAATTAGGCCTGTTTTCGCTAGAATTTAGAAAGTTAAGGGGTGATCTGATTGAATTCTTCAAGATATTAACAGGAAAAGACAGGCTAGATAAAGATAAACTATTTCCACTGGTTGGAGATTCTAAAACTAGGGGGCATAGTCTAAAAATTAGGACCAGACCGTTCAAGAGAGATGTTAGGAAGCACTTCTTCACGCAAAGGGTGGTAGAGGTTTGGAACTCTCTCCCACAAACAGCAGTTGAAGCTAGAACAGTTGTTAATTTTAAATCTGAGATAGATTTCTGTGAAGCAAAGATATTAAGGGATATGGGCCAAAGGCAGGTATATGGAGTTAGGCCGCGGATCAGCCATGATCTCATTGAATGGCGGGACAGGCTCGAGGGGCTGAATGGCCTACTCCTGTTCCTATCTTCCTATGTTCCTAAGTTAAAGATTGTATCAGATCAAAAGAAGAGGCTTATAAAATTGCCAAAAAAGTAGTAAGCCTGAGGATTGGGAGCGTTTTTGAATTCAGCAAAGAAGGACCAAGAAACTGATAAAGAAAGAGAAAATGGAATATGAAGGTAAATGAGTAAGAAACGTACAAGCGGGCTGTAAAGCTTCTACAGGTATGTAAAAAGGAAAAGATTACCAATGACGAATGTGGGCCCAATACAGGCAGAGACAGCAGAGTTTATTATGGGGAATAAGGAAATGGCAGAGAAACTAAACAAATGCTTTGTGACTTTCTTCACAGAGGAAGATGCAAAAAACCTCCCAGGAATATTAGAGAACCAAGGGACCAGTGAGGATGAGGAAGTGAAAGAAATTAGTATTCGTAAAAATGTAGTACTGGAGAAATTAATGGAACTGAAAGTTGATAAATCCCCTGGACCTGATGATCGACATCCCAGAGTTCTGAAAGAGGTGACTATAGAGATAGTGGATGCATTGGTGTCATCTTCCAAAATTCTATAGATTCTGGAACGGTTCCTGCAGATTGGAAGATAACAAATGTAACCCTACTATTTTAAGAAAGGAGTGAGAGAGAAAATGGGGAATGACAGACCGGTTAGCCTGACATAAGTAGTGGGGATAAGTAGTAGTAGCTGAATAGATCAGGGGAACCAGTGGATGTGGTGTATTTGGATTTTCAGAAGGCTTTCAATAAAATCTCACACAAGAGGTTAGTAATCAAAATGAGAGCACATGGGATTGGGGTAATATACTGGCATGGATTGAGAATTGGTTAACAAACAGAAAAACGAGAGCAGGAATAAATGGGTCATTCTCAGGTTGGCAGGCAATGACTAGTGGGATACTGCAGGGATCAGTCCTTGGGCTCCAGCTATTCACAAGCTATGTCAATGATTTGGATGTGGGGACCAAATGTAATATTTCCAAGTTTGCTGATGACACAAAACTAGGTGGGAATGTGAGTTGTGAGGAAGATGCAAAGAGGCTTTAAGGGGATTTAGACAGGCTAAGTAGCTGGCTGTGCGTGTCTATCCTGAGGCACAGTGTGGCTTTCGAGCAGAGAGATCCACCATTGACATGCTGTTCTCCCTTTGCCAGCTACAGGAGAAATGCCGCGAACAACAGATGCCCCTCTATGTTGCTTTCATTGATCTCACCAAAGCCTTTGACCTCGTCAGCAGACGTGGTCTCTTCAGACTACTAGAAAAGATTGGATGCCCACCAAAACTACTAAGTATCATCACCTCATTCCACGACAATATGAAAGGCATAATTCAGCATAGCGGCGCCTCATCAGACCCCTTTCCAATCCTGAGTGGCGTGAAACAGGGCTGTGTTCTGGCACCTACACTGTTTGGGATCTTCTTCTCCCTGCTGCTCTCACATGCGTTCAAGTCCTCAGAAGAAGGAATTTTCCTCCACACAAGATCAGGTGGCAGGTTGTTCAACCTTGCCCATCTAAGAGCGAAGACCAAAGTACGGAAAGTCCTCATCAGGGAACTCCCCTTTGCTGACGATGCTGCATTAACATCTCACACTGAAGAGTGTCTGCAGAGACTCATTGACAGGTTTGCAGCTGCCTGCAATGAATTTGGCCTAACCATCAGCCTCAAGAAAACGAACATCATGGGACAGGACATCAGAAATGCCCCATCTATCAATATCGGCGACCACACTCTGGAAGTGGTTCAAGAGTTCACCTACCTAGGCTCAACTATCACCAGTAACCTGTCTCTCGATGCAGAATTAAACATGCGCATGGGAAAGGCTTCCTCTGCTATGTCCAGACTGGCCAAGAGAGTGTGGGAAAATGGCGCACTGACACAGAACACAAACGTCCAAGTGTATCAAGCCTGTGTCCTCAGTACCTTGCTCTACGGCAACGAGGCCAGGACAACGTACGTCAGCCAAGAGCGACGTCTCAATTCATTCCATCTTCGCTGCCTCTGGAGAATCCTTGGCATCAGGTGGCAGGACCGTATCTCCAACACAGAAGTCCTCGAGGCGGCCAACATCCCCAGCATATACACCCTACTGAGCCAGTGGCGCTTGAGATAGCTTGGCCATGTGAGCCACATGGAAGATGGCAGGATCCCCAAGGACACATTGTACAGCGAGCTCATCACTGGTACCAGACCCACCGGCTGTCCATTTCTCCGCTTTAAAGACGTCTGCAAACACGACATGAAGTCCTGTGACATTGATCACAAGTCGTGGGAGTCAGTTGCCAGCGATCGCCAGAGCTGGCGGGCAACCATAAAGGCGGGGCTAAAGCGTGGCGAGTCGAAGTGACTTAGCAGTTGGCAGGAAAAAAGACAGAAGCGCAAGTAGAGAGCCAACTGTGTAACAGTCCCGACAACCAATTTTATCTGCAGCACCTGTGGAAGAGTCTGTTCGTCTAGAATTGGCCTTTATAGCCACTCCAGGCGCTGCTGCACAAACCACTGACCACCTCCAGGCACTTACCCATTGTCTCTCGAGACAAGGAGGCCAAAGAAGACAGGCTAAGTGAGTTGGCAAGAACATGGCTGAAGGAATATAATATGAATAATTGTGAAGTTTTCCATTTTGGTAAGAAAAACAGAAATGCAGAGTATTTCTTAAATGGTGAGAGATTCGGAAGTGTTGATGTCCAAAGGGACCTTGTGTCCTTGTTCATAAGCCACTGAACGTTAACATGCAGGTGCAGCAAGCATTTAGGAAGACAAATGATGAGTTAGCATTTATTGCAAGAGGATTTAAGTACAGGAATAAAAAAGTCATGCTGCGATTGTATACAGCCTTGGTGAGACTGGACCTGGAGTATTGTGTACAGTTTTGGTCTCCTTATCTAAGGAAGTATATAGTTGCCAAAGAGGGAGTACAATGAAGATTCACCAGACTGATCCATGGGATGGTGGGATTGTCTTATAAGGAGAGATTGAGGAAACTGAGCCTGTATTCTTTAGCGTTTAGAAGAACGAAAGGTGATCCTATTGAAGCATACAAAATTCTTACAGTGCTAGACAGGGTAGATGCAGGAAGGATGTTTCCCCTGGCTGGGGGTCTAGAACCAGGGGACACAGTCTCAGAATAAGGGCTTAGGCGATTTAGGACTGAGATGAGGAGGAATTTCTTCACATAGAGGGTGGTGAATCTTTGCAATATGCTACCCCAGAGGGTAGTGGATGCTCAGTCATTGAGTATATTCAAGGCAGAGAATGATAGATTTCTAGATATTAAAGATATCAAGGGATATGGGGATGTGCAGGAAAATGGCATTGAAGTCGAAGATCAGCCATTATTTAGTTGGATGACAGAGCAGGCTCGAGGGACCGAATGGCCTACTCCTGCTCCAATTTCCTATGTTCCTGTGAACATTTAAATTGAACACTGTGTTCACAGTTACAGATTATAACTGGGCACTATGAGCCACAGGAATACCGGAAATGGTGAGGTTGTAAGTGAATCTGACTGGGTGGATTTAATGGTTGTTTGCAATATCTCAACAAATTGACCTGCATCGCTGAACCAGATTATTTACATTGCAGACTGCTTTATGGATACTAAAGGGAAGCATTGATCTGGGAGTCAAAACTGAGAGAATGTGCCAAGCAAAATGGGCCAGCAACAGTATAAAATCCGAGCAAGGCTCCAATTGGACCAACTCCAAATTGTTTTCAGTTCGAGTCCCACCCCACAATAACAGACAGGTACATTTATACTATGATCAATTTGGAGGGCAGATTTCAACACGTTTACTCTGTCAGTAGGTGGTTGTATTGAGGTTGATGGAGGGCTCTGCCAAACTAAGTGGGATATTAGACACTGAGGCTGGGATTTTGCCGGCACAAGGTAAGTCCTGATGTCGGGACCCAGTGTAGGTCCCGAGCCCGCGCAGGACACAGCAGCACTGACGGAGTGAGGAAAGAGGTTCAGAAGCTGCATCAGGAGGGTGAGGGAACAGGTTTGGAATCTACATCAGGAGAGAGAGGGAACAGGTTCGGAATTTACATTGGGAGAGTGAGGGAACAGGATCGGAGTCTGCACGAGGAGAGTGAGGGAACAGGGTCAGAGTCTGCACCAGGAGAGTGAGGGAACAGGGTCGGAGTCTGCATGAGGAGAGTGAGGAAACAGGGTTGGAATCTACATTGGGAGACTGAGGGAACAGGATTGGAGTCTTCACGAGGAGAGTGAGGGAACAGGGTCGGAGTCTGCATGAGGAGAGTGAGGAAACAGGGTCGGAATCTGCATCGGGAGAGTGAGGGAACAGGGTCGGAGTCTGCACCGGGAGAGTGAGGGAACAGGGTCAGAGTCTGCACCGGGAGAGTGAGGGAACAGGGTCGGAGTCTGCACGAAGAGAGTGAGGGAACAGGGTCGGAGTCTGAACGAGGAGAGTGAGGGAACAGGGTCAGAATCTACATCGGGAGAGTGAGGGAACAGAGTCGGAATCGACATCGGGAGAGTGAGGTAAAAGGGCTGGAATCTACACCGGGAAGGTAACTGGGAATAGTCAGCATGGTTTTGTGAAAGGGAATGTTTAACCAATTTATTGGAGTTCATTGAAGGAGTAACATGCGCTGTGGATAAAGGGGAGCCCGTTGACGTAGTGTATGTGGATTTCCAGAAGGCGTTTGACAAGGTGCCACATAAAAGGTTATTGCGCAAAGTAGGAGCTTATGTTGTAGGGTGTAACATATTAGCATGGATAGAAGATTGTCTGGCTGGCAGAAAACAGAGAGTATGCATAAATGGGTCTTTTTCTGAGTGTCCAGATGTGACAAGTGGAGTCTCGCAGGGGTCTGTGCTGGGGCCTCAACTTTTTATAATTTATATCAATGATTTAGATGAGGGGAGCGATGGCATGGTAGCTAAATTTGCAGATGACACAAAGATAGGTAGGAAAGTATGTTGTGAAGAGGACATAAGGAGGTTGCAGACGAATATAGATAGGTAGAGTGAGTGGGCAAAAATCTGGTAGATGGAGTATAATGTTGGAAAATGTGAAGTTGTTCACTTTGGCAGGAAGAATAAAAAAGCAGAGTATTACTTAAACGGAGAACGACTGCAGAATTCCAGGGTGCTGAGGGATCTAGTTATTCTCGTGCATGAGTCACCAGAAGTTAGTATGCAGATACAGCAAGTATTAAATAAGGTTAATGGAATGCTATCCTTTAATATGAGAGGAATTGAAAATAAAAGTAAGGATGTTATTCTTCCGTTATACAGGCATTGGTGAGACCACATCTCGAATACTGTGTGCAGTTTTGGTCTCCTTATTTAAGGAAGGATATAAATGCGTTGGAGGCGGTTCAGAGGAGGTTTACTAGATTGATACCCGGAATGAGTGGGTTATCTTATGAGGAAAGATTGGACAGACTGGGCTTATTTTCACTGGAGTTTAGAAGACTGAGGGAAGACTTGATTGAAGTATATAAGATCCTGAACAGTCTTGACAAGGTGGATGTGGAAAGGATGTTTCCTCTTGTGGTGAGTTCAGAACTAGGGGGCCACTGTTTTAAAATTAGGGGTTTCCCTTTTAGGACAGAGACGAGGAGAAATTTTTTTCTCTCAGAGGGTTGTGTAACTTTGGAATTCTCTGCCTCAGAAGCTGATGGAGGCGGGGTCATTGAATATTTTTAAGGCGGAGCTAGATAGATTCTTGTTAGGCAAGGGAATCAAAGGGCGGCGCAGTGGTTAGCACCGCAGCCTCACAGCTCCAGCGACCCGGGTTCAATTCTGGGTACTGCCTGTGTGGAGTTTGCAAGTTCTCCCTGTGTCTGCGTGGGTTTCCTCCGGTTGCTCCGGTTTCCTCCCACAGCCAAAAACACTTGCAGGTTGATAGGTAAATTGGCCATTATAAATTGCCCCTAGTATAGGTAGGTGGTAGGGGAATATAGGGACAGGTGAGGATGTGGTAGGAATATGGGATTAGTGTAGGATTAGTATAAATGGGTGGTTAATGGTCGGTACAGACTCGGTGGGCCGAAGGGCCTGTTTCAGTGTTGTATCTCTAAATCTAAATCTAAAAATCTAAATCTAAAAGGTTATCGGGGATAGATGGGAGTGTGGAACTCGAGACACAAACAGATCAGTCATGATCTTATTGAATGGTGGAGCAGACTCGAAGGCCGAATGGCCTACGTCTGTTCCTAATTCATATGTTCGTATGTTCGAATCTACACCGAGAGTGAGGGAACAGGGTCGGAATATACACCGGGAGAGTGAGGCAACAGGGTTGGAATCTACAACGGCAGAGTGAGGGAACAGGGTCGGAGTCTGCACTGGGAGTGGAAGTGAGGGAACAGTTTTTAAAAAATTTATTCATAGGTTGTGTGCATCGCTGGCAAGGTCAGCATTTATTGCCCATCCCTAATTGCCCTCGAGAAGCTGGTGACTTGCTCGGCCTTTCTGATAACCGAATGGCTTGCTGGGCCATTTGAGAGGGCAGTTAAGAGTCAACCACATTGCTGTGGGTCTGGAGTCACATGTAGGCCAGACCGGGTAAGGACGGCAGATTTCCTTCCCTAAAGGACATTAGTGAACCAAATGAGGTTTTATTACAATCCAGTAGTTTCATGATCACCATTACTGATACTAGCTTTTATTCCAGATTTATTTAGTTAAGTGAATTAAAATTTCCCAGCTACTGTGTCAATCGGGCAAAAATTTGAATTAATGAGGCAGTATTATCAAAGTTTGGTTGAGACAAAAATTGGAATGATGTACTGGTCCATTCTGGTCCCATTTATCCACGATTGACTGTGTGCCTGTTCTCAGTATCTTGAGTGTCCTGGGGCCAATATTTATCCCTCAACCAACATCACCAAAACAGATGAACTGGTCATTTGCAGTCTGTGGGAGCTTGCTGTGCACAAATTGGCTGCTGTGTTTCCTACATTACAACAGTGACTACATTTCAAAAGTACTCATTGGCACCAAAGTGCTTTGGGTCATGAAAGACCCGATAGAAATACACATCGTTTCGTTAAACATTGGCTTGAGATTACTGTTCGGGGAAAACAGCAAGATTTAAAGGGGCCATTATCTCATTTCATAAAAGAAAACTTTCAAATGTAAGCACGGCCGTCTCAGCTGTGGTTCAGAAAGGAGATTCCGCCTGCCCCATCAGTCCCCTGTTTGAAATATTGCACTAGTGTCCATCTGACACAAGGGCGCGCTGAAAAGGGGAGAGCACTTATTCAGTGAGAATATTCCCATTGAGGCCCTGCTCATTACACGACTAATTAAGTGGACCTTTTTGGGCTTCTGTTTTGGCCTGTCAACAAGTGAGTGAATTATCGGAGCTGGGGGCGACCACCCCCCCCCCCCCACCTCCCCTTTCCTCTCCCTGTTGCTACCTCACCTGGGGCAGACTTTCACAGACACCTGCCATTCCTAATGAAGATCTATTGCTCTATTTGCATATCCTGATTTATATCTGAACTTCAGGGCAGAAAGGAACTGTTCAGTGGAGTGAAAAGATGGATAGAATTACGTTATAAGTGCTCTGCCAGTCCAGACAGCTGCTTTGCCTGGAGTGGGAATTGAACTAGAAATACTTCCACTGCTCTCTGTTAAAAAAACAAAAATTGTGTTTTGAGTGGATACAAAAAAAGCTTGTACTTTAGTGCCCTGATAACACAAGAGAGAAAAGGGGGCTTTTGCTGCAGATGAATTGCTTGGAAAGTGTGCCATTGTGTAAACTGACGGTGTATTTACATGAAATGAAGAAGGAAAGACTTGCATTTCTATAGCGCCTTTCATAACCTCAGGATGTGCCAAAACATTTTACAGCCAATGAAGTACTTTTGAATGTCGTCACCGCTGTAATGTAGGGAACATGCTGTAAACCCATCAAAGTAACCATAGCCCCAATTTGAACTATGGGTGGTTGAGTGGTGAGGGGAGAACTTTACTGCTCCAGAAACGAGGCCTAGCTTATTTGAATTCTTGAGCCTCATTTAAATATTTCCGGCTGATTTCGGAAGTAGGGGAGAATTGTGCAACCCGCAGTATAACTCCCGATAAGGAACCCTGAAAGAAAGACTTGCATTTATATAGCGCCTGTCACAACCTCAGGATGTCCTAAAGTGCTTTACAGCCTGTGAAGTATTTTTTGCGGTGTAACCACTGCTGTAATTTAGGCAACGTGATAGCTAATTTGCACAGGGCTCCCACAAACAGTGATGTGATACATAACCAGATTACCTGCTTTACAAACATAAGAACATAAGGAATAAGAGCATGAGTAGGCCAAATGGTCTCTCGCGCCTGCTCTGCCAATCAATAAGATTACGGTTGATCTTTTACCCCAACTTCCTGCCTGATCCCCATATCTCTTCATTCCCTTCGTGTCCAATAGTCTATTGATCTCAGTCTTCAACAGGCTCAATGACTGAGCATCCACAGCCCTCTGGGGTGAGACATTTCAAAGATTCACAACCCTCTGAGCGAAGAAATATCTCCTCATCTCAGTCCAAAATGCCCGAGCCTTGATCCTCAGACTGTGCCCCCTAGTTCTAGACTCTCCAGCCGGGCGGAAACATCCTCTCAACATCTGCCCTGTCAAACCCGCTAAGAGTTTTATTTCTCTCATTCTTCTAAGCTCCAGAGAACATGGGCCCATTCTACTCAATCTCTCCTCATAGGACAACCCTCTCATCGCAGGATGATTCGAGGTCATCTTGATCTCAGAGGGTTGTGAGTCTTTGGAAATCTCTTCCTCAAAAGGCGGTGGAAGCAGAGTCTTTGAATATTTTTAAGGCAAAAGTAGATAGATTCTTGATAAGCAAAGGGGTGAAAGGTTATTGAGGTAGGCGGAAATTGAGGTAACAACCAGATCAGCTATGATCTTGTTGATGGGTGGAGCAGGCTCGAGGGGCCGAGTGGCCTACTCCTGCTCCTAATTTGTATGTTCGTATGTATTAGCATTCACAAACAGAGCTCAGTCTGACTGAGGGACTGCAATTTGTTGCAAGACACGATCCAAGTCTGATAAGGAACCTTATGGTTGCAACTTATACAGTATATGCTCGCTTACACTGTATAGGTTGGGGATTTCTATACAAACTATTGGGGATTAACTATTCCTCCTGTGCACTGACTCACATCCCCAGCTATTTCAGCAGACTGGAGTGGAGAACGGGATGGTGCTGATGGCTTGTGCAATTCACATCATGCTGGGATGGGAGAGGATTGAGGGCCAACTGGTCTTTTCCTGTCCTTTCTCATACTTTCATAAAATTGTACAGCACTGAAGAAGGTCATTCGATCGATCGTGCTGAACCAACTCTTTGAAAGATCTAAGCAATTAATCACACCCCCCTGCTTTTTTCCCAAAACCCTGTAAAAAGTTGCCCTTTAAGTATTTATCAAATTTCCTTTTGAAAGTTACCAGTGAAACTGCTTCCACTGCCCTTTCAGGCAGCACATTTCAGATCACAACAACTCACTGCTTATAAATAAATTTTCCTCATCTCCCCTCTGGGTCTTTTGCCAATTATTTTTAAATCTGTGTCATTAGTCTCTAACCATCCTCCAGTGGAGACAGTTTCTCCCAGTCTACTCTATCAAAACGGTTCATAATTTTGAACATCTCTATCAAATCTCCTCTTAACCGCTCTAAGGAGAACAAACCCAACTTCTCCAGTTTCTCCACATAATTTAAGTCCCTCATCCCTGGTAACATTCCATTAAATCTCTTCTGCCTCTTCTGTAAAAACATACCAATGTTAATACATTCTTTCTCCTATGTTCATTTGTTCTTTTTCAGTTCCCTGCATGGCTGCACTACCTTCTCTATCTCTTTTCCAAACTTTCCAAATGTACATTCCTCCGAGATCTCTGCACTCCTCCAATTCTTGCCTCTTGCGCATCGCCGATTTCCTCTGCCCACTATTGGCAGCCCTGTCTTCAGGTGCCGAGGCCCTAAGCTCTGACATTCCCTCTCAAATCCTCTCTGCCTCTTGGCCTCTCTTTCCTCCTTTTAAGTGGCTGTTTAAGACCTATGACTTTGACCAAGCTTTTGATCAACTAATATCTCCTTATGTGGCTCAGTGTCGAATTTTGGCTGACTATGCTCCTGAGAAGCACCTTGGGAGGTTGTACTGCTTTAAAGGCACTATATAAATGCAAGCTGTTGCTATTCTATGTTCACATGTTTATAATGGAGCCAGAGAGTTACTGCTCCTGTTGTGGAATTTTATGCTTGGAAGTAATTACCAGTTTCAGCTCACTACCTTTGGCATTACCTTTAAAAGTCAGTGGGCCGTCGCAGCCACAGACAGACAGGTGCCCTAAGCCTATTCCCAGTGCCTTAGAGGCTACTGGAACTTTATCCCTGTTCCCAAAATCTTGGAGGCTGGCACCATTGCGGTGCTGCAGGTAAAGCTATTCTGATGTCGGGTGGCATAGCTGGAGTCAAGTGCAGCGTAAGTATTTACAGTCAGCTTGAATTACTTCACCCAGGCACGTTTTCTAATTCTGACCACTTGACCTTCGAATCATTCTAACATCACACGTGGAAGTGCTAGTGAGGATTTAGGCTCCTTCTGCTAGTCTTTTTGCCAAACTCGGGTTTCATTGACTAAACCCACGTGTTGCTGCTCTGTTGTACAGTGCCTTGGTCACACCCCGTCTGGAGTAACCGCACCTCATGAAAGACATATTGTCCTTGAAGGGGATGCAACACAGATTCACCAGAATGATACCAAGGCTTAAAGGGTTACAAGGTCAGGTTACGTAAACTTGGCTTGTTATTCCCTTGACTTTTGAAGGTTGAACTAATTGAGGTGTTTAAAATGATGAAAGAGATTTGATGGCATAGATGGAGAAAAATGATTTCCTCTGGTGAGGGAATCCAGAACACGGGGGCACGATCTTAAAAATTAGAATGAGGCCATTTAAGAGTGAATCAGAAAACTTTTTTTAATGCAGGGGGTAGTGGAAATCTGGAACTCTCTCCCCTAAAGGCTGTGGATGCTAGGGGACATCTGAAAATGAACAATTTTTGTTGAATAGGATATTAAGTTACAGATAGTGGAGTTAAGCTACGGATCCGTCATGATGGAACAGGGGCAGAATGGCCTTCTCCTGTTCCTATGTTCTTGTTCTACTTTCAGTACTTAAAAAAGTTTTTTTTCATAGAATCAATCTGACCTATTATTCCAGTCTCCCAACTAGCAGCTACGATGCTGATTTTCAATGGAAGACACACAGCAGAGTTTGGAAATGCACTGCCTGAAAACAGATTCAGTTATAACTTTCAGAAGAGAATCGAATATAGACTTGAAAAGAAAAAAATTGAATGGCGATGGGGAACAAGCAAGAAGAGTGGGACCAATTGGATAGCTATTTCAAAAGAGCCACTAAAGCTACGATGGGCCAAATGGTCTCCTTCTGACCAGCATGATTCTATTCTATGGTATTGGATTGAACCAAAAGCATTGGAGAAGAAGAGAATTGTATAAATGCAACATAGAAATAGACATAGGAGATTATGATGGATCGAAACCTCACTTCACATCGTAAAAACTCCTTTAATAATCATATTCGTACCTCTGTATTTCATTGAAACGACTGATAGAGCTTCATACTATGAAGTGATGTTGTTATGCAGGCAAGTGTGGTAGAGAGAAACTATTGCTAAATGGGAAGTTAATTGTATTCAGGTGATGGGCATTAATTAGGGACTTACCTGTGGTTTTATGAGCAGGCTGAAAGTATGGTTGTTGGGTTGGAGGTGGAGGATATGTAACGTGTGTCTCTGTAAATAAAAGTTTATGTGTATAAAGACTAGGCTCTAGTTGTATCCTTCACCACCTAGATATCTGAGTTGTAACAACTTTTTTTTTATTTGGTCATGGGATATGGGTGTCACTGACAAGACCAGCATTTATGACCCATCCCAAATTGCCCTTGAGAAGGTGGTGCTGAGCCGCCTTCTTGAACAGTTGCAGTCCATTTGGTGTAGGCACACCCACACTGTTGTTAGGGAGGGAGTTCCAGGACTTTGACCCAGCAACAGTGAAGGAACGGCGATATAGTTCCAAGTCAGGATGGTGTGTGGCTTGTAGGGGAACTTGCAGGTGGTGGTATTCCCATGTATCTACTGCGCTTGTCCTTCTCGGTGGTAGAGGTCGTGAGTTGGAAGGTGCTGTTGAAAGAGGCTTGGCGAGTTGCTGCAGTACGTCTTGTAGATGGTATACACTGCTGCCACTGTGCATCGGTAGTGGGTGGAGTGAATGTTTAATGTGGTGAATGCGGTGCCAGTCAAACGGGCTGCTTTGTCCTGGATGATGTCAAGCTGCTTGAGTTATGTTGGAACTGCACTCATCAAGGGATAGAGTCAAGGCAGGAGAGCAGAATAGTAATATGGGAAATGAAGGTCAGAGAATGTCAGGGACAGAGAGAAAAAACCTAAGAATACACCAACAGTCAAGACTAGATGTTACAAAGATAAGAAAAAGATAAAACTAAAGGCTCTATATCTGAATGCACGTAGCATTTATAACAAAGTAGACAAACTGATAACGCACATTGAAGTAAATAAATATGATCTGATAGCCATTATAAAGACATGGTTGCAGGATGACAAGGATTGGGTCCTCAGTATTGAGGAGTATTTAACAGTCAAGAAGAATAGGAAGCTAGGCAAAGGTGGAAGGGTAGCACTGTTAATCAAGGATGGCATTGTTAGAGATGATCTTGGTTCAGGAGATCAGGATGTAGAATCGATTTGGGTGGAGATGAGGAATAGTGGGGGAAAGAAGTCACTAGTGGGAGTGGTCTACAGCCCCCTAACAAAACCACAATGTAGGACGAAGTATCCAAGAAGAAATATTGGGTGCTTGTGATAAAGGGATGGCAATAATCATGGGTGATTTTAATCTACAGATAAACTGGATAAATCAGATTGGCAATAGTAGCCTGGATAAGGAGTTCATAGAATGCTTTCGAGATAGTTTCTTAGAGCAGCACATTTTGGAACCACCCAGAGAGCAGGTTATATTAGACTTGGTATTGTGTAATGTGTCAGGATTAATTAATGACCTCAGACTAAAGGCACCTCCAGGTATCAGCAACCACAATATGATTAAATTTTACATCCAGTTTGAAAGAGAGAGGAGTGGGTCTGAGACTAGCATTTTAAACTTAAATAAGGGCATCAATGTGGGCATGAAAGATGAGCTAGCTGAAGTGAACTGGGTTACTAGGCTAGGATCAATAGAGAAGCAATGGCAGACATTTAAGGGGATATTTCAGAAAACTCAGAATAAGTACAGGAAAGAAAAATTCTAAGGGGAGGACCCACCATCTGAAGTTAACTAAAGAAGTTAAGGAAAGCATCAAACTTAAGGAAAAAGCATATAATTGTGCAAAGATGAGTGGCAGGTCAGAGGATTGGTCCGAATATAAAGAATGGCAGAGAATGACTAAAAGGTTAATCAGGAGAAAGACATTAGGGTATGAGAGGAAGCTAGCTAGAAATGTAAAAATGGCTAGCAAGAGTTTCTACAGGTATTTAAAAAGGAAAAGAGTAAGTAAAGTGAGTGTTGGTCCTCTGGAGAGTGAGAATGGGGAGTTAATAGTAGATAATAAGTAAATGGCGGATGAAATGAACAAATATTTTGCTTCTGTCTTCACTATAGAGGATACAAAAAACATTCCAGTAATAGCTGTAAATCAGGAGGTGGAAGAAAGAGAGGAACTTGGTGAAATTACAATCACCAAGGAAATGGTACTGACCAAACTAATGGAGCTGCGGCTGACAAGTCCCCGGGTCCTGATGTGTTTCATCCTAGGGTCTTAGAAAAAGTGGCTAATGAGGTAGTAGACGCATTGGTGTTAATTTTTCAAAATTCGCTAGATTCTGTAAAGGTTCCATCAGACTGGAAAGTAGCTAATATAACCCCTCTATTCAAGAAATGGTGGGGAGGGGAGGCAGAAAACAGGTAACTATAGGCCTGTTAGCTTGACGTCAGTCGTGGGGAAGGTGTTAGAATCGATCATTAAGGAGGCTACAACTGGGCACTTAGAAAAACTCAAGGTAATCGTGAATAGTCAGCATGGTTTTGTGAAAGGGAAATCATGTTTAACCAATTTATTGGAGTTCTTTGAAGGAGTAACCTGCGCTGCGGATAAGGGGGAGCCTGCTGACATACTGTACGTGGATTTCCAGAAAGCATTTGAAAAGGTGCCACATAAAAGGTTATTGCGCAAAGTAGTAGCTCATGGTGTAGGGGGTAACATATTAGCATGGATAGAAGATTGGCTGGCTGGCAGAAAACAGAGCGTATGCATAAATGGGTCCTTTTCTGATTGTCAAGATGTGACGAGTGGAGTCCTGCAGGGGTCTGTGCAGGGGCCTCAACCTTTTATAATTTATATTAATGACTTAGATGAGAGCAGCGATGGCATGGTAGCTAAATTTGCAGATGACACAAAGATAGGTAGCAAAGTATGGTGTGAAGAGGACATAAGGAAGTTGCAGACCGATATAGGTTGAGTGAGTGGGCAAAAATCTGGCAGATGGAGTATGACGTGGGAAAATGTGAAGTTGTTCACTTTGGCAGGAAGAATAAAAAAGCAGAGTATTTCTTAAATAGGGAATGACTGCAGAATTCCAGGGTGCAGAGGGATCTAGGTGCTTTAGTGCACAAGTCACAAAAGTTTAGTATGCAGGTACAGCAAGGAATAAAGAAGGCTAATGGAATGCTATCCTTTATTACAAGAGGAATTGAAAATAAAAGTAAGGCTGTTATGCTTCAGTTATACAGGGCAATGGTGAGACCACTTCTCGAATACTGGGTGCAGTATTAGTCTCCTTATTTAAGGAAGAATGTGAATGTGTTGGAGGTGGTTCAGAGGAGGTTTACTAGATTGTTACCTGGAATGAGCGGGTAAGAACCTAGTTATCAGGTGCGAGGCACTCACGTTGTTGCTGTACGTGGCGCAGATCTGGCCCATACCCCACTCCTGTGCCTTGGTGGTCACCCGATCCATCTTTCGCTTTATCTGAAGATTGAAAATGGACCATGTCCGCAGGTACATGATGTTCAAACCTCTGGATAAAGGGGAAAGAACGTACCCAACGTTGTCCTCATCCAGATGGCCATCTTTGTGTGCGGCGGCATCAAGCTGTGTGTAGAACCCCAGTATGCAAACACTAAGTGTCACTACATACGGAGGTTCTAACTGTCCCCAGTGTTGCGAAGGATGGGTCTGGCCACATTGCTGCGGAGTGCTCCATTCATTTGGACCGTGCCGTACCACCTATCCTTTGTGGAAAAGTTTTGCAGAGAAACACCTTTGACCACAAATCCATCAGGCAGTGGTCTGCACGGAATGTCCTCAAGGCCCTATGGGAAAAGGAGATGGTGGATCCTATTGGATGGTTCCCTGAGCCATTTGGCAGACTGCCTCATCACCAGAACTTTCAAACCAGCACCAAGATGTAGCTCGGCTGGTGGTGAGAAGGGCCCTCCCCGTCAGATCCTTCCTGCACACCCGGAGTCTCACCCCCTCCACTTGAGGTGGTTGTGGTTGGGAAGAAACCATTGTCCACCTCCTTCTGGAATGTGCCTTTGCAAAGCAAGTGTGGGAAGAGATGCAGTGGTTTTTGTCGAGGTTTATCCCAAGCAGCTCTATAACACAGGAGTCTGTGCTCTACGGGCTGTTCCCAGGGACGCACACCGAGATGAACATCAACTGCTGGAGGACCATCAACTTGGTGAAAGGCACTCTTTGGTCTGCCCGGAACTTGCTGTTGTTCCAGTGCAAAGAGTTGTCTATAACCGAGTGTTGCAGACTGGCACATGCCAAGGTCCAGGACTACGTGCTGAGGACGCACTAAAGCTTGGGGCAGCCGCTGCAAAGGCTCAATGAGGAAAGACCACTGCGTAAGGCCCTCCCGCCATAGTATACTGAGGAGCTGGAACCCGTGTAAAAGCCCTTGGGCTGTATGCACCAAAATATGGTTTTGCTATTTAATGCAAGTATACATTGCACGTAAAATGAAATGGCAAGAGTTGTGAGGCAACTCATGTTCTGTATTGAAGGAAACTGATTTCTTTTGCACTTTCTGGAATGTCAAATTGGAATTGGTTGGTAATGTATTTTTTTAACAGATTTTTATGAATAAAGTATATTTTTGGGGAAAAAGATTCCTTCAGGACTCCGCCAACTCAGTCAGTAGTGGTGCCACTGAACCAATTTTGGTGATTTAAAAAAAAAATTCATTCATGGGATGTGGGCGTCGCTGGCCAGGCCAGCATTTATTACCCATCCCTAATTGCCCTTGAGAAGGTGGTGGTGAGCTGCCTTCTTGAACCGCTGCAGTCCATGTGGTGTGTGTACATCCACAGTGCTGTTTTCTTTTTGGTTGTTAGGAAGGGAGTTCCAGGATTTTGATCCAGCGACAGTGAAGGAACAGCGATATAGTTCCAAGTCAGGATGGTGTGTGATTTGGAGAGGAACTTGCCGGTGGTGGTGTTCCCATGCATTTGCTGCCCTTGTCCTTCTAATTGGTAGAGGTCGCGGGTTTGGAAGGTGTTGTCTAAGGAGCCTTGGTGCGTTGCTGCAGTGCATCTTGTAGATGGTACACACTGCTGCCACTGTGCGTCGGTGGAGGAGGGAGTGAATGTTTGTGGATGGTGTGCCAATCAAGCGGGCTGCTTTGTCCTGGATGGTGTCGAGCTTCTTGAGTGTTGTTGGAGCTGCACCCAGGCAAGTGGAGAGTATTCCATCACACTCCTGACTTGTGCCTTGTAGATGGTGGACAGGCTTTGGGGAGTCAGGAGGTGAGTTACTCGCCGCAGGATTCCTGGCCTCTGACCTGCTCTTGTAGCCACGGTATTTATATGGCTACTCCAGTTCAGTTTCTGGTCAATGGTAGCCCCTAGGATGTTGATAGTGGGGGATTCAGCGATGGTAATGCCGTTGAATGTCAAGCGGAGATGGTTAGATTCTCTCTTGTTGGAGATGGTCATTGCCTGGCACTTGTGTGATGCGAATGTTACTTGGACATTGAAGTCCCCCACCAAGAGTACATTCTGTGCCCTTGCTACTCTCAGTGCTTCTCAGTGGTATTCTATCTGGAGGCATACTGATTCATCAGCTGAGTTGTGGGGGTAGGTGGGTGGGGGAGTGGCACCGGTAGGTGGTACTCAGCAGGAGGTTTCCTTGCCCATGTTTGACCTCATGCGATGAGAATTTATGGTGTCTGGTGTCAATGTTGAGAACTCCCAGGACAAACAACATCACCAACTATTTCTTCTGGTGGAACAAGTCCAGAACAAGAAGGGAACAACTATCAAATTAATGCTAAGCCATTCAGGGGTGATGTCAGGAAGGATATTGTCATACAAATGCCAGTGAAATCTGGAACTTTCTCCCCCAAAAAGCTGTTGAGACTGGGCATCAATTGAAAATTTCAAAACTAAGATTGATAGATTTTTGCTCGACATGTGTAGTTGGGGTTATGGAGTCAAGGTGGGTAGATAGAGTTGAGCTATGGAGTCGACCAGAATCTAGCTGAATAGCATAACAGGTTTGAGGGGCTGAATGGCCTCTTCCTGATCCTGTGTTCCTAGATATTCTGTACCAGTACGGTTCCACAAACCGCAAACAAAAGAAAACCATCATTGGAGTAAATGGAAGAGCTGCATCAGTGAATTTACTGAGGTGCAATATTGGGCCAAATCTTACTGGATTAACAACATTAATGTGTTAATGATGTATGTCTTTATCAATGTTCAGATCAGCCAGCAATTTCAGGAGATAAACAATATGCCATAAGTTGCAAATGCCCAGAATTTGCTGGTGGTTTTACTCCACTCCACAGTTAGTCACACAAATAACATCTCACCCTTAGCCACCCCAATATTTTTAAGAATTTGGTGGATTTGCATATTAATCACCCATTAAACTCTCCACAGAAAGTTAGAGCTGGTAATTAATAGTACAAGTACCCATTCACGGTGTGATAATTGTTAATGTAATGTCAATCAACCCCTCTGACCCAGGAATGAAACAACTTAAACTTTTCAGTCTCATTCCTACAAGTAGTCATAGAGTCATAGATTTATACAGCACAGAAACAGGCCCTTCAGCCCATCGTGTCCGTGCCGGCCATCAAGCACCTAACTATTCTAATCCCATGTTCCAGCACTTCATGGAGGTCTTTCCAGTCAATTCTTGGAGGTCTTTAAAAACATTTTCAATTGTTTTCTCACTTTTCCTTTCTGTCTCTGTTTTTCTCTGCCACTTAATCTGATTTTTCTATACCTGATTTGACTCCAATTCATCCTATTTTCTTTGCTGTCATTTCTGTTGCTCTCCCAATCCTTAAATCTCATTGAATAAGGAGATGGACTGTTGGTCCACCATTCACTAAGGACCCAGATGCTCCCTTACCCTCGCCAGTACATTATTCGCTCGCACTCCCAGCATATTGTGCGTAAACATTTTTCGAGCAGACGATTGCAGGAAAATACCTAACAGGGCATGCTCCGCAATGTCCTGCTCCAGCAAGTTATGACCTTTTATATTTGTCAAACACAGCTACTTAAATTACAGTTGAATGTTATGCAATTATTTAGTCATTGCTTTTAATTTGCATTGTAGTTTGTTCATACACGCCGCCCAGAAACCTGGCTTCAAACAAGCTACCCACTCAAGAATCATCCTGATGATAAACCTAAAAGATGTGAAAACAAGTAGTTAGCATAATCTGCAGCTGTACCCAACATCCCTTCAGTTATTTTGGAGGAAAAAGTAACTCAGGGCATGAAAGCATGAGAAGGAATATAAATGTCGAATACGACATTTCTAGTACATGAGAAATGAAGATAAGTTTTTGCTTACATTAAGTACTTTTATATTGAACAATTGATCAGAAAGTGGCATTTTGGCTTTCAATAAACCATCACTTTGCTAAAAGTTACCTCAGTAGGAGTATGGTAGTATACTGGTTATATTCGTGGGCTAGTAATCCAGTGAATATGAGCTCAAATGCCCTCATATTGTGGTGTGTATTATCGTCAAGTTTGTGGATGATACAAAGATAGGTAGAAAAGCAAATTCTGAGGAGAACAAAAAGAGTCTGCAAAGAGATATAGCTAGGTTAAGTGAGTGGGCAAAAATTTGGCAGATGGAGTATAATGTGGTACTATTAAGTGAATTAAGTGTGAGGTTGTCCACTTTGGCAGGAAGAATAGAAAAGCAGCATATGATTTATATGGAGAAAGACTGCAGAATGGTGTGATACAGAGGGATCTGGGTGTCCTTGCACATGAATCACAAAGTTAGCATGTAGGTACAGCAAATAATTAGGAAGGCAAATGGAATGTTGGCATTTATTGCAGGGGGGTTAAGAACATAAGAATTAGGAGCAGGAGTAGACCATACAGTCCGTCGAGCCTGCTCCACCATTCAATATGATCATGGCTGATATTGGGCTTCAACTCCATTTTCCCACCCGCTCCCCATATTCCTGAGAGACCAAAATCTGTCTATCCCAGCCTCTGCGTTAGAGAATTTCAAAGATTCTTTGAGCGAAGACATTTCTCCTCATCTCAGTCCTAAATGGTCGGATATTTATCCTGAAACTGTGCTTCCTTGTTCTAGATTCCACAGCTGGGGGAAACATCGTCTCAGTATCTACCCTGTGAAGCCCTTTCATAATCTTGAATGTTTCAATGAGATCACTTCTCATTCTTTGAAACTCTAGAGAATATAGACTCATTTTACTCAACCTCTTATCATAAGACAGCCCTCTCATCCCAGGATGGAGTATAAAATTAAGGAAGTCTTGCTACAACAGTACAGGGCAATGGTGAGGCTGCACCGAGAGTACTGCATAGAGTTTTGGTCTCCTTATTTAAGGAGGGATATACTTGCACTGGAAGCAGTCCAGAGAAGGTTCAGTAGGCTGATTCCTGTGATGAAGGGGTTGTCTTAAGAGGAAAGGTTGAGAAGGTTGGGCCTATACTCACTGCAGTTTCGAAGAATGATAGGTGAGCTTATTGAAACATATGAGATTCTGAGGGGGCTTGACAGGGTAGATGCTGAGAAGATGTTTCCCCTCATAAGAGAATCTAGAACCAGGGGGCACAGTTTCAAAATAAGATAGAGATGAGGGGGGAATTTTCTCTCTCAGGGGGTTGTTAATCTTTGGAATTCTTTTCCCCAGAGACCAGTGGAGACTGGGTCATTGAATATATTCAAGGCTGAATTAGACAGATTTTTGATCAAAAACAGAGTCAAGGGTTATGGGGAACAGACAGGAAAGTGAAATTAACGCCAAAGTCAGATCAGCCATGATCTTATTGAATGGCAGAACAAGCTCGAGGGACCGAATGGTCTATTCCTGCTCCTATTTCTTATGTTCTTACATCCTTACACTGGAAAATTTGAAAACCAATGCCATAAAAATAGAGAACTGAGCTACAAGGAGCACATCGCCAAGTGCACAACAGTTGCGTCCATTATCATAACAAGCTGAAGACACTCTTGGCGACCTTTCATTTACCTTCAGTCTGGCCATTATTGCTCCATGAATCTGAACTCATCCCAAACTCTGCTGCCTCTCTGTCCCATTCATCCATTACCCCTGTACTCCAATGCCTCAAATTTCTTAACCTGCTGTTTAAATCCCTCAGCCTCAGCCCTCCCTATCTCTTTGACATCCTCCAGCCCTACAACCCTCCATAGCCTCAGCCCTCCCCATCTCTCTGACATCCTCCAGCCCTACAACCCTCCATAGCCTCAGCCCTCCCTATCTCTTTGACATCCTCCAGCCCTACAACCCTCCATAGCCTCAGCCCTCCCCATCTCTCTGACATCCTCCAGCCCTACAACCCTCCATAGCCTCAGCCCTCCCTATCTCTTTGACATCCTCCAGCCCTACAACCCTCCATAGCCTCAGCCCTCCCTATCTCTTTGACATCCTCCAGCCCTACAACCCTCCATAGCCTCAGCCCTCCCTATCTCTCTGACATCCTCCAGCCCTACAACCCTCCATAGCCTCAGCCCTCCCTATCTCTTTGACATCCTCCAGCCCTACAACCCTCCATAGCCTCAGCCCTCCCTATCTCTCTGACATCCTCCAGCCCTACAACCCTCCATAACCTTAGCCCTCCCTCTCTCTCTGACATCCTCCAGCCCTACAATCCTCCATTGCCTCCCCCTCCCTATCTCTCTGACATCCTCCAGCCCTACAACCCTCCATAGCCTCAGCCCTCCCTATCTCTTTGACATCCTCCAGCCCTACAACCCTCCATAGCCTCAGCCCTCCCTATCTCTCTGACATCCTCCAGCCCTACAACCCTCCATAACCTCAGCACTCCCTCTCTCTCTGACATCCTCCAGCCCTACAATCCTCCATAGCCTCCCCCCTCCCTATCTCTCTGACATCCTCCAGCCCTACAACCCTTCATAGCCTCAGCCCTCCCTATCTCTCTGACATCCTCCAGCCCTTCAACCCTCCATAGCCTCAGCCCTCCCTATCTCTCTGACATCCTCCAGCCCTACAACCCTCCATAGCCTCAGCCTCCTTATCTCGCTGACATCCTCCAGTCCTACAACCCTCCATAGCCTCAGCCCTCCCTATCTCTTTGACATCCTCCAGCCCTACAACCCTCCATAGCCTCAGCCCTCCCTATCTCTCTGACATCCTCCAGCCCTACAACCCTCCATAGCCTCAGCCCTCCCTATCTCTCTGACATCCTCCAGCCCTACAACCCTCCATAGCCTCAGCCTTCCCTAACTCTCTGACATCCACCAGCTCTACAACCCTCCATAGCCTCTGCCCTCCCTAACTCTCTGACATCCTCCAGCCCTACTACCCTCCATAGCCTCCGCCCTCCCTCTCTCTCTGACATCCACCAGCCCTACAACCCTCCATAGCCTCTGCCCTCCCTAACTCTCTGACATCCTCCATCCCTACAATCCTCCATAGCCTCAGCCCTCCCTCTCTCTCTGACATCCTCCAGCCCTACAATCCTCCATAGCCTCTGCCCTCCCTACCTCTCTGACATCCTCCAGCCTTACATCCCTCCGAGAACTTTGCCTCCAGTTCCTTCAGTTCTATCCTCTGTATCTCCAACTTCCTTCGCCCCCAACACTGGCCCGCAGCTGCTTCAGCCCAAAGCTCTGGAAGTCTTTCCATAAATCTCTCCACCTCTCAAAACTGTGGCAAATGGATTTCAAAATTGGTAAATGTGAGGTTATCCACTTTGGACCTAAAAAGGATAGAACAGGGAACTTTGTAAATGGTAAAAAGCTAGAAACATTGGAGGTCCAAAGAGACCGGTGGGGGAGGTCCAGGTTCATAGATCATTAAAATATCATAAACAGGTTCAGAAAATAATCAAATTGGCTAATGGAATGCTGGCCTGTATATCTAAAGGACTAGAATACATGCAGGTAGAAGCCATGCTTCAGCTACACAAAGCCCTGATTAGAGCACACCTGGAGACTGGGAGCAGTTCTGCACGCCACACCTTAGGAAGGATAGATTGGTTTTGGAGGGAGTGCAGTGTAGATTTGCCAGAATGATACCTGGACTCCAAGGGTTAAATTATGGGAAGAGATTACACAAATTAAAGTTGTATATCCTGACATTTAGAAGATTAAGGGGTGATTTGATCAAATTTTTCAAGATATTAAGGGGAAAAGCTAGGGTAGAGAGAGAAACTATTTCCACTGGTTGGGGAGTCTAGGACTAGGGAATAAAAACAGAAAGTGCTGGAAATATTCACCAGGTCAGGCAGCATCTGTGGAGAGAGAAACAAAGTTAGCGTTTCAGGTCTGTGACCTTTCATCAAACTAGGGGAACATTGTCTAAAAATTAGAGCCGAACCTTTCAGGAGTGAAATTAGGAAACACTTCTACATACAAAGAGTGGCAGAAGTTTGGAACTCTCCTCTGCAAATTGCAATTAATGCCAGTTCAATTGTTAATTTTAAATCTAATATTTGATAGATTTTCGTTTGCCCCATATCCCTTAATAGCTTTTGGCGAAGGTGGGGATATGGAGTTAGGTCACAGATCAGCCATGATCTCATTGAATGGTGGAACAGGCTCGAGACAGACTCTGTGGCCCCCTCCTTTGAAGATGGTCCTTCAAACCTATGCCTTTGACCAAGCCTTTGGTCACCTGTCCTAATGTTTCCTTCTCTGATGTCAATTTAGCTCTGATTATGATCCTGTGAAGTGTCTCAGGACATTTTATTACTTTAAAAGCACGATATGAACAAAAGTTGTTGTTTGTTGTTTAACTCACTGCACTCCAAGGTAATGCAAGAAAATATGGTAACCAATTCTGGATTACTTGAGTTATATACAGCCAGTTCAATGATGTTTATTCCTATACGGGGCCGGTGATGTTACTGTCTTATTCGACAATGTTGAATCATAACACAGCACCTTGCTTGGCAGGGTATCCGTCATTAATTGCCATTGAGTAGCTATGTTAACAGCCAGCTGCAAGGCTTTAGGTCTGATTGCTAATCTATAGAGCAAGTCATGGTGAAATGATTGGGAGTTCAATGCTGCTTGTGGACAGATAACTATTGTCATAACAATAGCTAATTAATCATGTTAATGAGTTGGTGTTTCATTTTTTACTCTTGCTTTTAACAAACTGCTCAAAAGCTGTCATAATCATGTGTTGTATCATTATAAAAATGCATGTTGGTAAAAAATGCAGAAAAATAATTCCTAAGATCTTAGATCCAGATTTGAAAGAATCATATAATGGTTACAGCACAGAAGGAGGCCATTCAGCCTGTCAAGTCTGTGCTGACATTGCAAGAGCAATTTATCTAGTCCCAAACATCACCCCTGCCCCCTGACCTTTCCCTGTAGCCCTGAAAATTTTTTCTCTTCTGTTGCTATCCAATTCCCTTTTGAAAGTCACGATTGAATCTGCCTCCACCACACTCTCAGGCAGTGCAATCACTTGCTGCATAAATACATTTTTCCTCATGTTGCCTTTGATATTTTTGCCAATCGCCTTAAATCCATGTTCTCTGATCCTCAACCCTCTCGCTAATCTCTCTAGCTAATCTGTCTAGATCCCTCGTAATTTTGAACACCTCGATCAAATCTGCTCTTAACTTTCTCTTCTCTAAGAACAACCTCAGCTTTTCCAATCTATCCTCATAACTGAAGTCCCTAATCCCTGGAACTATTCTCATAAATCTTTTCTGCACCCTTTCTAAAGCCTTCATGACCTTCCAAAAGTGCAGTGCCCAGAATTAGACACAATATTCCAGTTTTGGCCGGACCAGTATTTATAAAAGTTCATCATAACTTCCTTGCTTTAGTACTCTATGCCTCTATTTATAAAGCCCAGGATCCCTTATGTGTTTTAATCAGTTTCTCAACCTTCCCTGCCACCTTCAACGTTTCGTGCACATGTTCTCTCTGTTCCTGCACCCCCTATCGACTTGTACCCTTTAGTGTATATTGCTTCTCCTTGTTCTTCGTACCAAAATATATCACTTCTTGAAGTTAATCACTCCTTCTTCTTCTTTGGCCTCCTTGTCTCGAGAGACAATGGGTAAGCGCCTGGAGGTGGTCAGTGGCTTGTGAAGCATCGCCTGGAGTGGCTATAAAGGCCAATTCTAGAGTGACAGGCTCTTCCACAGGTGCTGCAGATAAAATTGGTTGTCGGGGCTGTTACACAGTTGGCTCTCTCCTTGCGCTTCTGTCTTTTTTCCTGCCAACTGCTAAGTCTCTTCGACTCACCACACTTTAGCTCCGCCTTTATGGCTGTCCGCCAGCTCTGGCGATCACTGGCAATTGACTCCCACAACTTGTGATCAATGTCACAGGACTTCATGTCGCGTTTGTAGACATCTTTAAAGCGGAGACATGGACGGCCGATGGGTCTGCTACCAGTGACGAGTTCGCTGTGCAATGTGTCCTTGGGGATCCTGCCATCTTCCATGCAGCTCACATGGCCAAGCCATCTCAAGCGCCGCTGGCTCAGTAGGTCGTATATGCTGGGGATGTTGGCCACCTCGAGGACTTGAAGTCTATCACTATCCTCCTCACAATTCACTACACTTCCAAGTTTTGTGTCATCTGCAAATATTGAAATTGCACACCCAAGTCTAAATCATTAATATATATCAAGAAAAGCAGTGGTCCTCATACTTACCCCTGGGGAACCCCACTATATAGCTTCCTCCAGTCCAAAAAACAACCGTTCACCACGACTCTCTGTTCCCTGTCACTCAGCCATCTTCATATCCATGCTGCTACAGTCCCTTTTATTCCATAGGCTTTAACTTTGCTGACAAGCCTGTTATGTGACACTTTATTAAGCATCTTTTGGAAGTCCATATACACCACATCAACCACATTACCATCATCATCCCTTTCTGTTACATCAACAAACTCAATCAAGTTAGTTAAACAAGATTTCCCCTTAACAAATCCATGTTTTTTAAGTACAAGGGGCCATTTGATTCTTTAACTGTCAGCTTGGCTTAGTCTGTTGTACTCTTGCCTCTGAGTCAGAAAGTCGTGGATTTAAGTCCCACTTCAGAGACTTGAGCACAAAATCCAGGCTAACATTCCAGTGCAGTACTGAGTGCTGGAATTTCAGAGGTGCTGCCTTTCTGCAGATAATGTTCAGGATGCCTGCTGAAGGCTGATATAAAAGATCTCATGGCCCCATATTTCAAAGAAGATCGGGGGTTCTCCCAGGTGTCCAGATCAACATGCTTCCCTCAAGCAAAGTCATCAAAATACATTTTCTGACCATATATCTTGTTATTTGCTGTGCCTAAGTTGGCTGTTGTGTTTTAATAGTGAAGTGTGTTGAGATGTCCTGAGGATAAGAAAGATACTATAACGTCATCCTTCATATTCCTATGTTTACAGAACCGAGATATACTGAGTAAATGAAACCACTGGAGGTTGTCGGCGCTTTCCTATCTTTGAACATTTTCTTTGGAGGACAGTGTGAAGTTATGGGAGGATTCATAGGCTGATCAACAGTCTGACAGGCCACGATGTGAACACTTCTTCCATAGCTATGACCATCTTTATCCTGGCTGATGGGGGTGAAGGGCAGTTGGTCCTATACAGTGGGAGACTTATCAGCGCTGCAACAACTCATCTGATGAGGAGGATGGAGGTTCACCCACTGGATGGGAGAATCTCACTTGGTGTCAACCCAGAATTCTGAGCTGGAGCTCCGATCTCCAATTAACAGGACTGTTTGGAGTGGGGTTTGAAGGTTGCAGCTTCTGATCTAGAATGTTACCACTGAGACAAAGGGTCAGTGAGATCACTAGAGGCAAAAATAAATTAATTAGAATTCAAAGTGGTGTCACCTTCAGAAACATTTCATACATGTTTGTCTACATAATGATAATGGCCACACTTCAAGAACAGAAGGTGAACTTGCATTTTCTATAGCAATCTCAGAATTTCCCAAAGTGCTTCACGATTGTAATATAGGAAATGTGGCAGCTAATTTGCACACAGCAAGCTCCCACACCAGATAATCTGTTTTTGGTTGAGGGATAAATATCGGCCAGGAAACCAGGGAAAACTCCCATGTGCTTTGTCAAATAGCGACATGGGATCTTTCATGTCCACCTCAGAGGGCAGGTGGAACTCCAGTTTCATGTCTCATCTGAAAGATCTCTGACAGTGCAGCACTCCCTCAGTGCTGCAGTCCAGATTATGGGCACAAGTCTCTTGAGAGGGGCTTGAATCCACAATCTTCTGACTGAGAGGTACAGACACTACCATTAAGCTAAGGCTGACATCTTGATGCCTAGATGTTACAAATCTGAGAAGTAATTTGTTCACGAGTGATTTGCATAAAATGTTTTGAAAGAGACGTGTGGCTCTGTATAATGCAAGTCTCCATTGAAAATTTTGCAGGAAATTCTTGGTGGGTCCACTCATACAGCACAGATTAGTAATTGATTTTAATTTATTATTAGAATGTGGGTGTCACTAGCAAAGCCATCATTTATCCACCATCTCTAGTTGCCCCTTGAGAAGGTGGCAGTGAGCCTCCTTCTTGAACTGCTGTAGTTCCATGTGGTGAAGGTGCTCCCACAATGATGTAGGTAGAATTATAAAGAATGTATGGCCGAGAAACAGGTCATTCAACCCAAAAGGCATAGGCTGGCATTTATGCTCTGAAACAGCATTAGCAGGTGGTTTAGCGTGATATCTGATGCTAGGCACCTACCTTGGGGAGAGCAAGCTGGCATGGAGCAGCACACTGGGTTAGTTAAACCAAATGAAGGCTTGATGCTGCCAGTTCTGATATAAGCGAGTGTTCCGAATCACTTCATACTGTCTTGGGATTGTGAGTGCTTCAGCAAATCATCATAAGCCAACATGGCAAGAAGAAAGGCCCATGACATTTATTACCTCAGCAACACAGATATGGTCTATGACCTATGGCCAAAAGGCCAAATACAATTTTGAAAATGCTGCTTTGGGAAGCATTAAAGTCTTGCTATTAACTGCTGACACAAGCCTATTTAATCCATTTGAAATAAAGGTGAGTTACTGGGTTTACTTTACTGAATTTAGCCAATTGCTTTAATGTGCAGTCCACAATACTCGCCTCTTGGCCGCTAATTTGAGTTGTCAAAGTTTAGTTAAATGCTGGGTAGTAATGCAAACTTGAAGTTGAACAAGATAGAGAGATAGAGACGTGCAATTTTCAAAGGGTTAAAGAGATTGGAAGCATCATTAATAACTATAACTGAGTGAATTCTCCTTTGCAGCTCTGTGAAGGATAATTGGCAATGAGGTAAGAGAATAATTTAAAATGGGTCCTTTTTTATTCTTCCGTGCTCAGCTGTGTGACTCAGCTTGTTAACATGTTCTAGCTCATTGACTTCCCGTTCAGCTTTTTACAAGCTTTCTCTTTTTTTTCTGTGGAAAAAAAGGAAGGAAGACTGAAAAATAAACAAAACAATTAACAGGGACGTAATCTCTTCCTATGATAACAACGGAGAGGCTTTACTGAGTGAATGCTGCAGTGCAGAAACGGGGCCTGACTCTCATTAGCTGCTGTCGAGGAGTTTCCCCCTCCCCACTTTACTTTCCCAGGAAACCCTGCCGCCTACAAGTGCTGTCATCTGGCTTGAATGGCTATGCCTGCCCACTTTCGAGCGAGTTGAAAATGAAAAGTCTTTAAAGTTTGGGCATTAAGAACCAAATAGGCCAGACTTTAGTCACCACCATTTTAAGGAAAAGATTGAAGCTTTGCACCCAGACTAAAACTTGGGAGCTGCTCAAGTTACGCGCTCAGCGTTGTGTTGCGGTCCTTTTAAGACGTTCCAAAAATCCGCTTCACATTTTAAACAGTTAAATGTTTAATTCATTCAAAGGCTTAATCGCTTCTGCCATTCACTGAACCTATTCACAATTCAATGGCTTCATTTAATTGTCCTGGAACCTCAGGCTTGGACAAGAGATTATAGTCAAAAGAAGAAGAAAATAAAAAGCAGGACAGGCCAAGGTTTGATTGGCTCCGGAATCTCTGTTTCGCCTCCATCAGTTGTCAAGAGGAGAGGGGGCAAGTAAGAAAGAGGAATTGTTTGCTCATGACCGTTCTCTTGTTTGCTTTTCAGAAGTGTACTGTTTGCTTCTGGCCTGCACTCATTGCTAATTAAAAAGTGCCCAAGAAGCTTTTGGCTAATTTTGCAATCATAATGTTGAGGTTTGCAAAATTTGCCAACAATTGACAAAGTAATCTGCACTCAGAAAGTGACTATTGTTTAAATCAATACAGACAGAGAAGAAGAAAGCCTGTGAGCAGTTGCAGGAGGGTAGAGAAGGTATACAGACGAATATATATAACACTGGACTTCAGCATGATGTTGTTGTATTTTTTACATTTTAAAAACAAACTCACCCTTGTCCTTTTATATTCATTTTCTCCCTTGTTAATTACTGAAAAATTTGTATTCCTCTAATCCGAGTGTTTATTGTCCTCACTTTGACAGCACAGTCATGCTTCTTCACACCCACTTGCTATGAAGTTTAAATAAATGGTGGACCCTCTCCTAGTTCCTTTGTAAATCATTCCTCATTACCACAGCTTCATTACTGAGATAAAGTCATAGCAGCAAGCTCTACTAAAGAAATGATTTTAGATTTTCAATTTACCCCTGTGATGAATTGCCATTGAGGATTTATTGTGGACTTTATAGGAGCTGGCAATTTGCTAACGTCTGATTTTCCACTACCAGTGAAAAATAATTTCACCTCCACTATGTCCTAACAAACCTATCCATGTCAGGATGGTGTGTGACTTGGAGGGGAACTTGCAGGTGGTGGTGTTCCCATGCATTTGCTGCCCTTGTCCTTCTAGGTGGTAGAGGTTGCTGGTTTGGAAGGTGCTGACGAAGGAGCCTTGGTGATTTGCTGCAGGGCATCTTGTATATGGTACACATTGCTGCCACTGTGCGGGAATGAATGTTGAAGGTGGTGGATGGGGTGCCAATCAAGCGGGCTGCTTTGTCCTGGATGGTGTCGAGTTTCTTGAATGTTGTTGGAGCTGCACCCATCCAGGCATGTGGAGAGTATTCCATCACACTCCTGACTTGTGCCTTGTAGATGATGGACAGGCACTGGGGAGACAGGAGGTGAGCAACTCGCCTCATAATTCTCAGTCTCTCACCTGCTCTTGCAGCTACAGCATTTATGTAGCTGGTCCAGTTCAGTTTCTGGTCAATGGTGACCCGCAGGATGTTGATAGTGGGGGATTCAGCGATGGTAATGGCATTGAATGTCAAGGGGAGATGGTTAGATTCTCTCTTGGTTGAAATGGTCATTGCCTGGCACTTGCGTGGCGTGAATGTTACTTGCCACTTATCAGCCCGATCCTGGATATTGTCCAGCTCTTGCTGCATCTGGACACGGACTGCTTCAGTATCTCAGGAGTCATGAATGGTGCTGAACATTGTGCAATCATAAGTGAACATCCCCATTTCTGACCTTATGATGGAGGGAAAGTCATTGATGAAGCAGTTGAAGATATTTGGGCCTAGGAAACTATCCTGAGGATCTCCTGCAGTGATGCCCTGGAACTGAGATGAAAAATGTCCAACCACAACCATCTTCCTTTGTGCTGTGTATTGCTCCAACCAGCAAAGAGTTTTCCCCCTGATTTCCATTGACTCCAGTTTTGCTAGGCCTTCTTGATGCCATACTCAGTCAAATGCTGACTTGATGTCCAGGGCAGTCACTCTCACCTCAGCTCTGGAGTTCAGCTCTTTTGTCCATGTTTGGACCAAGCCTGTAATGAGGTCTTGGGCTGAGTGGCTGTGGCAGAACCCAAACTGCGTGTCAGATCATGTGGGGGGAGTGGGGGGGAGATTAAAATGGCAGGAAATGGGAGGGCAGCAGAGATGGGGATGAAGGTGGAGAGAGAAAAGGAAGATGGGCAGGCAGAGCGAAACTGAGGAAGGAATATGGAAGTTGTGAATGGTGCAATAGGGAATGTAGTTGAAGAGGGAATGGAAGGGCATGGGGTGGGACAGGGAAGCACACAGCTAACTCTCTTAGTGGGGGG
This sequence comes from Heterodontus francisci, assembly GCF_036365525.1. Classification (NCBI taxonomy): domain Eukaryota; kingdom Metazoa; phylum Chordata; class Chondrichthyes; order Heterodontiformes; family Heterodontidae; genus Heterodontus; species Heterodontus francisci. Next base: position 7,027,760 of record NC_090385.1, read on the forward strand.
TTGTCTTGAGTTTGTTTTCTGTCTTTCAAGCCAGGCTTTTTATTTCAGAGAGGGGAGGCAGTGGCGTCGTGTTAATGTCATTTGTCTAGTTATCCAGAGCCCTAGGCTAATGCTCTGGGGACATGGGTGCGAATCCCACCATGGCGGATGGTGGAATTTGAATTCAATTAATAAATTTGGAATTAAAAGCTTGTCTAGTGGTGACAATGAAACCATTGCCGATTGTTGTAAAAACGCATCTGGTTCACTAATGTCCTTTAGGGAAGGAAATCTGCTGTCCTGACCCGGTCTGGCCTATATGTGACTCTGGACCCACAGCACTGTGGTTGACTCTTAAATGCCCTCTGAAGTGGCCTAGCAAGCCACTCAATTGTATCTAACCGCTACAAAGTCTAAGAAACAGAAAGAAACCAGGCCACCCGACATCAACCTAGGCACCGGAAACGACAACAGCAAACCCAACCCTGTCGACCCTGCAAGGTCCTCCTTACCAACATCTGGGGGCTTGTGCCAAAATTGGGAGAGCTGTCTCACAGACTAGTCAAGCAACAGCCTGACATAATCATGCTAATTGAATGATACCTTGCAGAAAATGTCCCGGACACCACCATCACCATCCCTGGGAAAGTCCTGCCCCTGCGGCAGAACAGACCCACAAGAGGTGGTGGCACAGTGGTATACAGTCGGGAGGGAGTTGCGCTGGATGTCCTCAACATTGACTCTGGACCCCATGAAGTCTCATGGCAGGAGGTCAAACATGGGCAAGGAAACCTCCTGCTGATTACCATCTACTTTCCCCCCCACCCCCATCGGCTGCTGAATCAGTGTCTCTCCATTTTGAACGCCACTTGGAAGAGGCACTGCAGGTAGCATGTGCACAATATGTACGCTGGGTGGGGGACTTCAATGTCCATTACCAAGAGTGACTCAGTAGCACCACTACTAACTGAGCTGGCCAAGTCCTAAAGACATAGCTGCTGCACTGGTCTGCAGCAGGTGCTGAGGGAACCAATAAGAGGGAAAAACCTACTTGATCTCGTCCTCACCAATCTACCTGTCGCACAGTCCTTGTGGAGACAATGTCCCATCTTAACATTGAGGGTACCTGCCATCATGTTATGTGGCACTACCACTGCGTTAAATGGGATAGATTTCAAACAGATCGAGCAACGCAAAACTGGGAATCCATGAGGCACTGTGGGCCATCAGCAGCAACAGAATTGTATTCAACTGTAATCTGAAAATTCATGACCTGGCATATCCCCCACTCTACCATTACCATCAAGCCGGGGGCCTGGTTCAATGAAGAGTGTAGGAGGGCATGCCAGGAGCAGCACCAGGCATACCTAAAAATGAGGTGTCAACCTGGTGAAGCTACAACACAGGACTACTTGTATGCCAAACAGTGGAAGCAGCAAGTGGTAGACAGAGATAAGCGATCCCACAACCAATGGATGAGATCTAAGCTCTGCATTCCTGCCACATTCAGTCGTGAATGGTGGTGGACAGGAGGATGAGGCTCCACAAATATCCCCATCTTCAACGATGGGGGAGCCCAGCACAAAACTGCAACAGACAAGGCTGAAGCATTTGCACACATCTTCAGCCAGAAGTGCCAAATGGATGATACATCTCGGCCTCCTCCTGAGGGTCCCAGCAACACAGATGCCAGTCTCTAGCCAATCCAATTCACTCCATGTGATATGAATCTGATGGCACTGGATACTGCAAAGGCTATGAGCCCTGACAACATTCTGGCAATAGTACTTGTTGACCGAGGCAGGCAGAGTGCACTGTTTTTCTAGTTCCACTTCTACACTGGTCACAACATATATTTAATTTTTTTCCCATTTACCAATGTGGTCAGTCATAGACTCTATTTTTATCTCAGAATAAAACACACCAACCATATTTCTTCAATAGACAACAAAATTATCAGTTTATTGTAAAACAATTCTGAACCAGTAATGATTAACACACAGATTAAAATATAAAAGTTCCCCTTTTACATTAACCCCTCACAAACACACAAACCTACACACACATATATATAAAAGCAAAATACTGCGGATGCTGGAAATCTGAAACAAAAACAAGAAATGCTGGAATCACTCAGCAGGTCTGGCAGCATCTGTGGAAAGAGAAGCAGAGTTAACGTTTCGGGTCAGTGACCCTTCTTCGGAACTGACAAATATTAGAAAAGTCACACATATATATATACTGGTTAACTGAAAAAATAACCAGACTTACTCTTTCGAGCTCTATTAAAAAAAACAGGCAAAAAGAATACTTTCTCCAGATACTCTCGATCATCAGTAAAGTGATGGAAGGTGTCATCAACAGTTCTATCAAGCGACACTTGCTTAGCAATAACCTGCTCACTGACGCTCAGCTTGGGTTCCGCCAGGGACAAATAAAAAAAGAATTTGCAGAGTTAGGTGTCTGATATGTAATGCAAGATTCAAAGCCCAACAATGGTATTGTGTTGTGGCAACGGGTGTGGTATGAAACTCCATTGTAAAGACACTGAGTTTTAAACAATGTACTTTTTCAATCTGTTCTTTCAGGTAACTCCAAGATTGTAAAGGTCACTTAAACTTCCCTAAATAAGGTACGGTAGCATAATGATTATGTTACTGCCGTAGTCATCAAGAAGCCTGGACTAACGCAGGGATCAGTGCTTGGGTCCCAGCTGTTCACAATATATATCAATGATTTGGATGTGAGGACCAAATTTCCAAGTTCGCGGATGACACAAAATTAGATGGGAATGTGTGTTGTGAGGTAGATGCAAAGCGGCTTCAAGAGGATTTGGAAAGACCTAATGAGTGGGCAGGAATGTGACAGATGGAATATAATGTGGAAAAATGTGAGGTTATCCATTTTGGTAGAAGGAATAGATGTGCAGAGTATTTCTTGAATGGTAAGAGATTATAAAGTGTAGATGTACAAAGGGACCTGGGTGTCCGTGTCAATAAATCACTGAAAGCTAACATGCAGGTGCAGCAAGCAATTAGGAAGGCTAATGGTATGTTAGCCTTTATTGCGAGAGGATTTGAGTACAGGAGTAGTGAATTCTTGCTTCAATTGTATAGAACCTTGGTTAGATCGCACCTGGAGTACTGTGTGCAGTTTTGGTCCCCTTACCTTAGGAAGGATATTATTGCCATAGAGGGAGTGCAACGAAGGTTCACCAGACTTGTTCCAGGGATGGCGGGACTGTCCTATGAAGAGAGATTGGGGAAACTTGGCCTGTATTCTCTAGAGTTTTAAAGAATGAGAGATGATCTAATTGAAACCTGCAAAACTTAAAGGGATAGACAGGGTAGATGCAGGTAAGATGTTTCCCTTGGTTGGGGAGTCTAGAACTAGGGGACACAATTTCAAAATAAATTAGAAGCCACTTAGGACAGAGATGAGGAGAAATTTCTTTACTCAGAGGGTTGTGAATCTTTGAAATTCTCTACCCCAGAGGGCTGTGGAAGCTCAGTCATTGAGTATGTTTAAAGCAGAGATTAACAGATTTCTAAAGACAAATGATGTAAGGGGATATGAGGATAGTGTGGGAAAAAGGCATTGAAGTGGATGATCAGCCATGATCGTATTGAATGGCCTACTCCTGCTCCTATGTTCCTATAATCAGGGTCTTGACACTCCACCAGATTTTCTTTTAACAACAATAGAAGAAGATAATCAAATGGGGGGTTGAAAGGGGCCCCAATTCACTTTTTCCCATTTCCACCCCTATGAACCCACCTCTCACTAGAAGCCTGGAGAATTTGTGCCAATTGATCCCTGTAAAGCAATACATTGACTGAAATTCAAACATCCAATCAGGTCAGTACATCCCAACACAAGCTAGGTTTGGTGACATATCCGACCATAATATTTTTGTTGTCCCTCTTCTGTAGAAGACGCATAAATTAGGTCAGAAAGTGTCAAGAAGCCTTTGGTACAGGATTAAATTCAGATATTTGGAACAGAGTGCAGGAGAAACCTTCACTTACACACACACACAAACACACAGTTATAAGACTGTGGAATTCACTGCCAGCGTTGGTGATTGAGGCAGAAACTATGGGGTTGAAATTCAATGACATTGAAGTAAAGAGAACATTGTGTAGGATGGGTGGCCAATCTGCCTATTTGCCCCATCAAAGTTAAATTTCATTCCTGTGTCAACAGTAAAGATTAGATTGGATAGTTGGATGAAGGGAAAGAGAATGAGGGGATATGATAAAAGGGTGGGTAAGTGTGACATAGGACTATTTACTCACATGGAGTGGAAATATTGAATGGGACTGATTGGGCTAAATGGCCTAAATGAACCAGCCAGTTCTGATAAAAGGTCATTGACCTGAAACGTTAAGTTTTCTTCTCCCTACACAGATGCCGCCAGACCTGCTGAGTATTTTCCAGCACTTTTTGTTTTAATTTATGGCCTATTTCTGTCTTGTGTTACGACAGGTGGTAAGTGGTTTTTGGTGGCTTTCACTTTTCACCTTCCAACTGACCGCAATCGTTTTTGTTAAAAATGGTGCGTTAGTCCCTGAATGATTTTAGGGTCAAATAAACAGACAAATGACAGGTTTTCTCGTAGTTTAAAAAAGAAAGATAACTATTTTTAAACAATTCCCGAAATGGTCGCAACCTTCACCCACTCACACACACATGCATACAAAAGACTAGATAGATAGAGAGAAAAGGGTAGGATGGAATTAAAGTCCAAGCTGATATAAGAGTTCGTGGTTTACAGAATGCTGTTGACTCTTCTTGGGAGTAAAGTCTTTTTTAAAGGTGCAGGCCTGGATGTTTGCAGTCTTGAACTTTGCTGAGGCGTTGTAGAGTTCTAGTGGTTAAACTCAGTCCAAAGTGAATTTGGTTCACCTTCACAGATGGAGAATCTCAAAGTCACTTAGTAATTTCTCTGCTGTAATAGTTGTTCAGTTCTCGTTCAGCAGGGATTTTCTGTTTAGCTGGATCTCTCTCACAGCCGCTGGCTGTCAGACTGGCTTTCTGTGGTCTTGGCTTGATCTCCCTCTCTCTCCAGAGGGCTACCTTTTTAAATAAAAATCCATCATATTTGAGTTTCTGTTCAGTGACACATGGCCCTCTCCTCTGGGGTAACCACACAATGGACCAGAATATGGAAATGATGGCTACTTATTGATGTCTAATAGACTCCATTTTGTTATAATGGTTCCACTTCACCACTATTCATTTTGGTTTGGACTGTGAGTCAGTCTGTCTCCAAAACCCTTTGTTAATTGATTCATGTAGACAGGAGTCATCAATATGCAATGTTGTTCCTTTCAATTTCAATGGGTAATCCCCAGAGCTATTTTCAGAAGAGGTTAATGAGTTTCATCCTCAACAGACGGAGGTGTGTATTGTCAATAAAGGAGGGTCACATGACCACTACTCCATTTTGTCTGTGGTACAAGTGTCCATGGTGTTGTGGTTCAGTTTAACAGTTGACTTTTTATTTTCACAATTCCTCAAATTCCTTGTTCATTTCATCACAACTCCTTCCAAGCATGACACTTGAAACAACGATATATTACTATGGGTTTAGGATGATGCTTTACATTAAAGGTGCTATATAAATGAAAATTTTTGTTGGTGTATGTACTTCATTAAGAGGTCCACTGGGCATTCTGTGAGGTTCTCTACATAAGTGTACAGATGGTGAATCTAGGTATCAGACTTTGGTCTACATGTAGTCTACAGTCAACTTGGAGGACAGGTGCATGAGCCATCCAGTCTCCCATGGATATTTTTAAACTTCGTTGAAGTTCTTAAAAAAAATAAACTGCAAAACAAATCCCAAGAGCTGTTTCCTGAGTATGTCAGATACACAATCCCTATTAAAAAGAGGAAAAACAGACAGGTAAATGCCTCCCTAACAGCACTGTGGGTGCGCCCACAGCACGTGGACTGCAGCGGTTCAAGAAGGTGGCTCACCACCACCTTCTCAAGGGCAATTAGGGGTAGACAGTAAATGCCAGCCTAGCCAGCAAAGCTCACATCCGCTGAGCGAATAAAACAAATTCAAGGATTTAAACCTCCACAGATAGTCTCCCACACAACAATCAAAGTAACTTGCTGGAAATGTATGCAACACTCTTCATCACAAAGGGAAGATCATAAATCTCTTCCCAGCGGCCAAAACCAATATGGAACAAATGCAATTTTTTAAATAGATTCTCAGGATCTGGGCATCCCCGGCAAGGTTGGCACTTATTGCCCTTCCCTCATTGCCCAGAGATGGTGGTGATACAACCGAGTGGCTCGCTTGTCCACTTCAGAGGGCAGTCAAGTGTCAACCATATTAGGAGCGCCCAGGTGTCTTCTGGCTCAGAGGATTAATCTCCTGGGCACTGCAGCTACTTGTGCTTTATGCCTGTTGCTCTATGTGTTCGACCTTTTACTTGTGCTATGTACTTTCCTTGCATAGTTTTGGTCTGGTGGCTTGTGAGGAAGCCGAATATTTTGCAGACGAGTTTGTGAAACGTGAAGATTTTCAGTAGTTGAGAAAGTGCTCAAATGTGAATGCCTGCAGGTTAAAAATTTGACCTGAAAGACACATTCCCATCCTGGGTTTAATAACTCTACTAAAGTGGGGAGCACTGAAGCACAGCTCATGCAGTGACCTGCTCGGAAGCTGGAAACTTTGATCACTCTGCCTCCATTAGTCACCGTCATTGGCATCTATTCATTTCAGAGAAAGAAAAAGACATATTTCTATAGTGCCTTTCGCAATCTCCCAAAGCACTTTGCAGCCAATTAAGTATTTTTTGAAGTGTAGTTCACTGTTATAATGGAGGAAACATGGCAGCCAATTTGTGCACAGCAAGATCACACAAACAGCAATGTGATAATGACCAGATAACCAGTTTTTTTTAAGCAATATTGGTTGAGGAATAAATATTGGTCAGGACACTGGGGTAGCCCAAATAGCACCTGAGAGAGCAGACAGAGCCTTGGTTTAATGTTTCATTTGAAAGACAGCACATCCAAAAATGGAGCACTGACTCTGTACTTGTACTGTATCAGGTGTGTTAGCCTCAGTTTTTACACTCAAGTCTTGTGGAAAGGGATTTGAACCCACAGCCTTCTCATTTGGAATTGAGAATGCTACCAACTGAGTTCACAGGTGACACTATAGCAACAGCTAGTAACAATCCAAGAAGGGAGAAAATTAAGCAATTCAAGATTAGATTAGCAAAAATCTCTTTTAGCTCGTTTAAACCCTTAATCTGGCCAATCTACAGCAAAAGTTTAAATCCCAAAATGTGTTAAATGAAAGTGGAAATGTACAAGAGCTGATTTAAAAGAGTTGAAGTAAAGTTTGGGAAGTATCTTGTTGGGGAGAGCAATGAAGATTTTAGTTCTAATAAAAATTCTAGCTGAGAATAGTGACAGGTGTTTAAGTGTCAGGTATATTATTTATTAATGCCAAATAGGAAACTGAAAGAAAAAGCCCAGATAGCTTCACTCAGGAATAACTTATGAGCACCTCAGCACAGGACAAATGAGACACCTTCACACACATACACAAGAACACACGGATCAAGTACTATGTTAAATTAGCTAGAGTAGAGTCAAAGAAATGGACTTTAATTAATCAATGAGATAATTGATTGTAAAGTAAGTGGGAAGAAAAAATTTCAAGAGAGGTTGACTGGGAAGAATACAACAATCATCGGCAGTGCATCAAAAGATTTATCAGATTAAACGTTGGAGAAATGGAAATTTCTTCCAGAATCGCTAGCAAGAGAAAGAAAGACCTGCATTTATATAGTGACTTTCACGACCTCAGAATATCCCAAAGCACTTTGCAGTCAATGAAGTGTGTTTGAAGTGTAGTCACTGTTGTAATTTGGAAAACACGGCAGCCAATTTGTGCACAGTAAGATCCCACAAACAGCAATGAGATAATGCCCAGATAATCTGTTTTTAATTCTGTTGGTTGAGGGATAAATATGGGCCAGGATAGCAAGGAGAATTCCCCTGCTCTTCTTCAAAATAGTGCCGTGGGATCTTTTATGTCCACCTGAGAGGTCAGAGGAGGCCTCGGTTTAAAATCTCAGCCAAAGAACAGCACCTCCAACACTGGACTGTCAGTGCAGATTTTTGTGCTCGTGTCTGTAGAGGGTGGTTTGGGCCCTCAACCTTCTGACTCAGAGGGAGGAATGCTACTACTGAGCCAAAGGTTTGCTTCATTGCCAACTGCTGAAGCAGAACAAATGGAATTGGCATCTTTAATCTGTTGATTTTTGAATTTGTTTTTGCAGTTTTCATAATGTGTCTGTTACAGTTGGGAACTTTTTTCCTGGGGTGTTGCAGTCAGCGCAGCTGGGAGCTGTTCGGGAGTGTGTGCAGCTGACCCAAAATGTAAGATTCGTTCAGTAGTCCGATTGGAACTGTTTAATTTGCAACTCTGCCTTTTTTATGAAAATTGAAAAACAATTTCTGCAGCATCTTTCACATAAAGAAATACCACAAGGTGCTTCACAGAGTGAAAAGGAAAATGGACAATGAGTCAGGGAGGCAGAGAATAACAGAAGAGTCAAACACCAATAACATGGCAAAAAAAAAAAACAGAGGGGAAGATGAGGAGACTTTTTTTTAACAGTGAGTTGTTGTGATCGTGAATACACTGCCTGAATGGGCGGTGGAAGCAGATTCAATAGTAACCTTCAAAATGGAATTGGTTATATAAGAACAACTTTCATTTATATAGCAATTTTAATGTAGTAAGATGTCCCAAGGTGCTTGACAAGAACATAATGAGACAAAATTTGACACCAATTCACATAAGGAGAAATTCGGACAGCTGACCATAAGCTTGGTCACGGAGTTAGGTTTTAAGGAGCATCTTAAAGGAGGACAGAGACTTGAAAGCACTTAAAAGGAAGCATTTGCAGGGCTTTGGGGAAAGAGCAGAGGAGTAGGACTGATTGGATAGTTCTTTCAAAGAGCTGGCACAGGCACGATGGGCTGAATGGCCTCCTTTTGTTATTCTATGCTTTTATAACTTACAATGAAGTATCAGCAAGCATCCAGATCTTGGAAAAAGTGACAGAAACAAAAAAAAATCTGACAAACAATCTTTGTTGAATAAAATTTTTGATTAGCTTCTGCTCTGGTAAAGAATACAAGGAGTAAAACTTTTCTCTGCTCATCAAAACATTTCTGGGTCCTCGTTCTATGTCACCCTTTAAATCTCACTAACTTGCTCGGTGGATGTTAAAATCCACAAATCACTTAAGTGATCACTTGTAAGTAGCTTGATGGATTTGAGGGCAGAGAGTTTGGCCAAATGCACTAAATTGCTTAAAGCACATTCCCCACAGCTTACATTTTGCTCCCTTAATGGAGTTTATAAAATCATAGACTGTATGCACAGGAATTAAAAACTTCCTTACAGAAACTCTATCTACTCTCAGGCAGCACGTTACAATCCAAGCCACTGCTTCCGCTGCGGGAAAGTGCAGTCAAGCAGAGCCAGGACCAAGTCCAGATCCAGCCGTGTTGCTTTTGTAAAGGGTTTTTTTTTCGAGGAAATTAGTAGCAGGAGGCCTGATAAAAAGTGCAGACTCTCACAGACAAGTATCCTCCCCAACCTACCACCCCCCACTCCCCCTCCTCCAGTCAGCTGCCTGAGAGTATCATTGCATCCCTGGCTGGTGATGGGGAAGGGTGGGCAGTCAGGATGACGACTCCCTTTGGGCTTATCTTGCTTCAGAAAGTATCCAACTATGGACCTGTCAGCTGTATCCTCTGTTACCTGATCCAGGATGAAAGGGGCTCCCCAAACCTGCAATAAATGCCATTTGGAGTGTAGCTGGAATGCTTTTGCCCTCAGGTGTAAAAATGACAGCTGCCCGAGATATCAGATCAGGACAGATAACTTCCTCATTGATTACATTAATGGAACACACAAACCTGAAGAAAACAAAGTCCAAAAACAACATTTAAATACACTTTTACTCATTCCCCCTCCCCCCTCACCCATTCGTTTGTCCTGCCTTTAAAATACGTCTTACCTTAAATTCTAAGTGTTTCAGCTACCAATCATTTATATCATCACTGTTTTTTGGGATCGTGCTATTCACAGAATTGCTGACATGGCAACAGGTCACTGCACTTCAGAATAATCCTTTGAAACACTCTGGGATGTTTCAGATAAGAGCCATATAAGATCTGCTACCCTCGCTCATCCTTCCGACTAAGATTAATCTGTTGATTCTTATGTCCTGGCCAATATTTATCCTCAACCAAAATCACGAGAAAAAAAACAGATCATCTGATCATTATCTCATTGCTGTCTGTGGGAGCTTGCTGTGCACAATTGGTTGCCACATTACCACTGTAACTACACTTTAAAGACACTTAAATAAGGGCGGAAAATGCTGGAAATGCACAGCAGGTCAGGCAGCATTTGTGTAGAGTGAAACAGAGGCAACGCGGGGGTGGGGTGGGGGGGGGGGGTGGTGGGGGGAGGTTTAAATCCCCAAAATAGGTGAGTTTGGGTTGTGTGAGATGTTCATCTTGGGCCTCCTTATCTCGAGAGACAATGGATACGCGCCTGGAGGTGGTCAGTGGTTTGTGAAGCAGCGCCTGGAGTGGCTATAAAGGCCAATTCTGGAGTGACAGGCTCTTCCACAGGTGCTGCAGAGAAATTTGTTTGTTGGGGCTGTTGCACAGTTGGCTCTCCCCTTGCGCCTCTGTCTTTTTTCCTGCCAACTACTAAGTCTCTTCGACTCGCCACAATTTAGCCCTGTCTTTATGGCTGCCCGCCAGCTCTGGCGAATGCTGGCAACTGACTCCCACGACTTGTGATCAATGTCACACGATTTCATGTCGCGTTTGCAGACGTCTTTATAACGGAGACATGGACGGCCGGTGGGTCTGATACCAGTGGCGAGCTCGCTGTACAATGTGTCTTTGGGGATCCTGCCATCTTCCATGCGGCTCACATGGCCAAGCCATCTCAAGCGCCGCTGACTCAGTAGTGTGTATAAGCTGGGGATGTTGGCCGCTTCAAGGACTTCTGTGTTGGAGATATAGTCCTGCCACCTGATGCCAAGTATTCTCCGAAGGCAGCGAAGATGGAATGAATTGAGACGTCGCTCTTGGCTGGCATACGTTGTCCAGGCCTCGCTGCCGTAGAGCAAGGTACTGAGGACACAGGCCTGATACACTCGGACTTTTGTGTTCCGTGTCAGTGCGCCATTTTCCCACACTCTCTTGGCCAGTCTGAACATAGCAGTGGAAGCCTTACCCATGCGCTTGTTGATTTCTGCATCTAGAGACAGGTTACTGGTGATAGTTGAGCCTAGGTAGGTGAACTCTTGAACCACTTCCAGAGCGTGGTCGCCAATATTGATGGATGGAGCATTTCTGACATCCTGCCCCATGATGTTCGTGAGTTTGGGTTGTGTGAGATGTTAAATGAAGAATAATCTCAAACATGAACCCAACCCACCTGGAACCCGCCCACCTCTGATTTTAAAGGGGGTGGAGGGACAGGCAGTTTAATACACACTGGGAGACAGGTTACTTATTTAAATATTTTTATGAGGCTCCCTGCCTCAGATGTTATCTCCATTTTAAATTTAATACTGACTGATTGGATTTCCTGGGCCTCAGAAGCTAAAGTGTTTTCTCCCAGCCCAACAAGCTAATCTGCTTCCCCCCTTCCGTGAACAGCCTCCCCCCCTCACCCCCAAGTCACGAGTTCTACTTTTATGAACTTCCCCCACCTCCAGAGCTCTCTGAAATAGTCTCCAATCTCCCCCCCCCCCGCCCCCCCCCGTGACCTTCCAATCTCCCCAGCTGAGGCCTTCGATCCCTCTCTCCTCTCCACTCCCAGGCTGTGGCCTGCAGCTCAAGGCTTACCTGCCCGACAGCCACCCAGCCTCTCAATCTGGCTGGCTAAGGCCTAAAAACATAGACAAAAACTGGTAATCATTCTTCCGGGTTTCCAGAACTCAAAACCCCCACCTTGGAGAACTCTCTCTGCCTCAGTATCAAGGGCCAGAGTTTCAGTTCGATGACATATTGCCAGGACTGGAAGAAGCAGAGTTACTCCAAAAACACTTCATCGGCTGTAAAGCTCTTTGGGACATCCTGAGATTGCGCAAAGTACCTTTTTTGGAGTAAAACCTCACGTTACTTAATAGGGTTACACAAGGGTTTGAAATCTTAAGGAACTTGGTTTATCAGAAACCAAACAGATCCAGTACACAGGTTTTTCTGATACTGCTAACTCTATTCTGTGACCTGGAAGATTTTGTGACTGATCTGACCTGTCTGTTTCTGTACTGGTTTAATACACACTGGTCCTGATTATAACTCCAGATATGTTTTGGTTTTGGTGGGTGCTGAGTGGAAATTTCCCACATTGCTCCAGAAATTTTCTACATTATGACAGTGACAGTGGCTCATTGGCTGTAAAGCACTTTTGGACATCCCAAGGTCTTGAAAGGCGCTACATAAACGCAAGTCTTTCTTTCTTTGTCTATTTTCAGAAATGGCGTCTAGGCTATATTAGCCCGGGGGCCTTGAATAGACGCCATTGGCCAACTTACTGCCCATTCCAGCAGGAATTCGCCAGTATTTCACTTGGTCTGTGGCCAAGCTGCCAGTCGGTTGCGGGATCAGTTCCCGGCTCTCTCGCTTGCAGGACTTTCACATTTGGGAAGGTGGGGAGGGGGATTGGGGAAGTGTACAACAGGAGAGACCTAAGCTTTCCTTGTGGGGGATCATTCCTGCTCCTCTTGCCCCCAAGAGAGTAAAAAAACCTAAAAGAAAAACTGACTGTTTGGACGTCTTCGGGCCTCAGCTCCTCTATTCTGCTGTCTTCACCCAACAGAAACCCCACAGCAACTTCCCCCGCCAGGCCACCAGGCTTTGTGTGGACGTCCTTTCCACCTGCCGAACAGAGCAGCTTAAAATTCGGAATGGCAGTTCCTGGCAGGTAAGTAACCCAGGTGATTTTAATGGCCCCAGCCCGGTTTCCACTGTACATGTAGGGTTAAAAATTCCCCCAACTCGACCCTCCCAACGTTGATCTCACACGCACATGTTTCCTCCCCTTAGGTCAAGATGTTTTGTGAGTGAGACTCATCCCATTTGCAGTCGACACATTAGAGTACGAGACAGTGAGTGAGTCAGTTCTGCACATGGGGAGAGGGAAGCTTTGGATTCTTTTTCAAATTCTCCTTTTCATTTCTCTGCACCCTTTCTCTCACGTAAGCCCTTCACTGCTGCCAAATGTTTGCTTGTCAGATGCAAGCGATTGTGCTGGTTGTCAACTTTTCTCCAGTCAGCAGCCACACTATTTCCTAATCAGCCAACAGGAGACGTGTCTCAGGATTCTCATTGACAATTTGCTCTTTCTTTCCCTCTGTCCCGTCATCTGACTGCAAACTGGCAAGCTTGTCCTGAGAGGAACTGGCTGAGATGGAATGCTATTCAAATCTTGGGCCACGGGTTAGGAGGCAACTGTAAAACTGCAGGGAATTGCCAAGTAGTTCCTTATGAAAGGAAGTTCTTTATTACCGTGTTGCTTCGCCCTCCCAGCTCTTTATCAATTTACCTCCGTCTCTTCATTCAGGCAAAAGAACAAATCGTCAAGTCCACAATCTCAGTTGGAAAGACTGTTGCTGCACAGTTTGGCTAATAGGTGTACTGCGACAGAAAGCTGAGTTTTAAGGGGGATCTGGGGAGTGGGGATTCACTGACATGAAACCTGGGCCATTTTGACTCCTAGGCCTCACTTAAAAATGTCGGGCCTGACCCCAATCCCAGTAGTTGAGAGCCGAGGAGCACAACAGGAAGCCACTGTCACCATAGTAATTAACATGGCAATCTTAAATCTAGGGAGTGAGGTGTTGGTTCCAGGGGTGATTGTGGGGGTGTGGTATGGAAGAGAAGGGGTAGGGAGGGAAATCCTGGAGTTCCCCAGTAAGGCCCTGTTCTGGGCCTACTCTCACATAGATCCAGGCTTCCCGAGTGAAGCCGACACCAGAGGCTGAACCCGCGACTGTGCAGAAAAATCTAGTCAGGAGTGTGATTGACGTCATCGTACCCCAGCTTTAGAATATTTCAAATGCCCTTATCAGTCCTCAGCCTTTAATGCAGAATTAATGCACAGTGGCGCAGTGGTTAGCACCGCAGCCTCACAGCTCCAGCGACCCGGGTTCAATTCTGGGTACTGCCTGTGTGGAGTTTGCAAGTTCTCCCTGTGTCTGCTTGGGTTTCCTCCGGGTGCTCCGGTTTCCTCCCACATGCCAAAGGCTTGTAGATTGATAGGTTAATTGGCCATTAGAAATTGCCCCTAGTATAGGTAGGTGGTAGGGAAAATATAGAGACAGGTGGGGATGTGGTAGGAATATGGGATTAGTGTAGGATTAGTATAAATGGGTGGTTGATGGTCGGCACAGACTCGGTGGACCGAAGGGCCTGTTTCAGTGCTGTATCTCTAAAACTAAAACTAAAACTAAATCTCTCGCAGCTCCGGATCAGGAAGAGGACGTATTCTTTGTGAGCCACCTGCGACAGGAATCCAGCGGCGCTTTGCATTTCTCGGGACTTTGCTGCCTCCGTGATAACTCTGCAGAAAGTGCAGTGGAAACAGGGTGGGGGAGGCAGTTTAATGTCGTATTCACCCTGAAATCACTCCGACAGAGCAGCAGAAAGGCCGAGGAAATTTAGAGTCAGTGCACATTCGAAACTCCTCGTCACAAATATTTCTTTAATCGCTTTTTAAAAACGATCTATTTGTCCACTGAGAGGCTTTGGCCTTGACATTGTTTAGTCCCACCTCCATTAAACCCAGCAGTGGGCAAGTTGGAGGCATGTTTGAGATTGTTAAAATGTTAACATCTCACCCGATCCCAACCCACCCATTTTTGTGAGTTGAAATTCATCCCTTAAGTTCTGCAGTCTGGATTGATGGTTAATAAAAAACTTGCTCAGCTCTGTTTGTCCTACTGCCTCTGACAGACCTTGAGGATGTCTCTTCTTAACTATTCCTCTGGACTGCAAGCATTAAATGTTTCGACAAACAGAGAGATAGACAGAAGACTGGATTTTGTGCTGGAGGCGGGCCGTAAAGGCAGGGGGATCCCTGCCTCTGCCTTTTTGTGCCCCCTGGAGCAATCCTCCGGTCTTTTTAAATCAGTTTCCGGTGCTGGGACCTCCGTCCCTTTAAAGACAGGAATCCCGCCTCCAAGAGCTGCCGGCCAATCAAAGGGCTGGAAGCTCAGCAGTATCGGCAGCGTCAACGGGAGCGGTGGCTATCTCCGGTACTGCGAGGCCTTGGACTCAGGGGCAACGCTGGAACCCCGGACCAAAGGTGAGTGAGGTGAGTTCGCAAAGGGCCAGTCCAGAAGACCCAGGTGAGGTGGGGTGGGGAGGTGGTCGTGCAGTCCAGGGGAAGGGGGTCCCAGGGCGGTAAAGTTGTTCCCAGTGGGGGTCCTCCGTGGGCCAAAAATTGCCCTTGGAGGAAGGTCCCTCCCCAAGCCCGCAGTGAGGATGCCTCATGTTATAAGGCGCCTTCCCCGCGTTGTGGAGGTCGCCACGCCACTGGTAAGATCCCAGCGGTGGCGGGAAGAGGCCCTTAATTGTCCCTTAATAGACCACTTAAAGACCTCAATTGGCCTTTGGCCGAGAAGACTGTTGTCAGCCTACCCTGCCCCCAGGAAGATCGCTTGGCGGTGGTTAGGCGACGGGCCCTCTGCCTCACCCTTACCCTGCCACATGTTGTGATACTCTGTGCCCTCCCACCTCTGACCCCACCTCGGGGAGGCCACAGAAAGTCCCAGCCAGAGAGACCAAACGGTTTGTCTACTGTCTGGTAGGTGTTATACTTCCAAGTCTCAAAAATATCCTAAAAGATAATGAGAAGGAAAGCCACTCATTTCCACCTTCTTTTTTCTGATCTTGATGACTTGTTTTTGTAATCCCTAATGGCAGATCCCAGGAATGTAAAGTAGCTGCAAAACTACAAGTAGCCTCTGATTAGTCTCAGGATGTGTCTATTCTGACCACTTCTCAACAGAGGGGACCGGAGCAGTTGCCATAAAGGGACAGGCATGTTCAAAGGAAAGCCGGACTTGCATTTATATGGCGCTTTTCACTGGCTCAGGATGTCCCAAAGCACTTTACAGCCAATGAGGTACTTTTTAGTATAGTCACTGTTGTAAGGTAGGACATGTGGCAGTTGGATTATGCGCAGCAGGATCCCACCAACAGCCATGAGATAAATCCATTTTGGCGACATTGGTTGCGGGATAAATATTGGCCAGGAGAACTTCCTTGCTCTTCTTTGAATACTTTTATAAGATCTCTTACATTCCCCAGGGAAGGCAGGCAGGGCTTAGCCTCTGACAGTGGAGCACTCCCTTCGTACTGGCACAGACAGTGTCTGCCTTGATTATATGCTCAAGTGTTGAGCGTTAGACCTGAACCCAGAGCCTTCTGATGGAGAGGTAAAGAGTACTACCCACAGAGTCAAGACTGACATTTAAAGGAGCATCAAATTGTTTGTAATTTCTGCACTGATCTGGTGAGGGATCATCACCACTTGTTCCCTTCTAGGTAATGCCGGGTGGCACAGTGGTTAGCACCGCACCCTCACAGCTCCAGCGATCTGGGTTTGGTTCTGGGTACTGCCTGTGTGGAGTTTGCAAGTTCTCCCTGTGACCGCGTGGGTTTCCGCTGGGTGCTCCGGTTTCCTCCCACAGCCAAAGACTTGCAGGTTGATAGATAAATTGGCCATTGTAAATTGCACTTAGTATAGGTAGGTGGTAGAGGAATTGAGGGAAGGTGGGGATGTGGTAGGAATATGGTATTAAAATGTAGGATTAGTATAAATGGGTGGTTGATGGTTGGCACAGACTCGATGGGCTGAAGGGCCTGTTTCAGTGCTGTATCTCTAAATAAATAAAAAAATAAATAATGAAAATTAACACATGGATCCTCTGGTCAGTTTTCACGATGGTTGTCAGATAGATGCTTCTGTGTGACTTAAAAAAGGGCAAATACAAATCACGGTGCCTGAATCTTTAACAATTCAGTCACTCCCCACTTCCTCCACAGTCACGTGACAGTCCTGTACTAACACAAATAGGAGATTAACATAAGGTGTACGTACCTCTAATCTCCCATATTATTATTGACTATCTGGTATAAAAGTGGAAGCAAAATCCTTCCCTTTGTTCAACTGTTACATTTGAGCAGCACCCGCACTAAATGTACCCGCACAACCTATGGTAGCATAGTTGTTACCTTACTTGACAAGTAATCCAGAGGCCTGGGCTAATGATATGGAGATGTGGGTTCAAATCCCACCACAGCAACTGGGGAATTTAAATAATTAAATAAATCTGGAATAAAAATCTAGTCTCAGTAATGCTGACCCTGAAACTACTAGATTGTCATTAAAAAACCCATCTGGTTCAGTAATGCCCTTTAGGGAAGGAAATTTGCCGTCCATACCTGGATTGGCTTACATGTGGCTGCAGACCCACAGCAATGTGGTTGTCTCTTAACTGCCCTCTGCAATGGCCTAGTGAGCCACTCAGATTGGGGATGGGCAATAACTGCTGGCCCTGCCAATGATGAACACATCCTGTGAATGAATAAAGAAAAATGGCATTCTACATTTGGGATGGGCATGGGAAATTTGGAGATGATCCCTTAGTTTCCACTTGCTGCGATGCAGGAGGAAATGGTACACTAATTAATGACAGCTTGACCTGTGGAGGACAATTGCTATACAAATTAATTCTGTCCCTCAGATAGTATGTTACAGCAGATTAGTGCAGGAGCATACCCCAGGCAATACTCTTAAATAAATAAATTGCAGATTCTGCTTGTCTTGTTACAAGTGATATTCCTTCAAAGGAATGCAGAGACTTGATTTCCAGAAGTTGGCACTAGACTGAGAGACCTCGTGATTGAAGCAATTTGATTCATTCCTTTTCAACTAGGATGGAAGACTGGAGATAAGTCAGACAATGTACACAAGTCAGGAAGTTACACTCCAGGCAAACATCTGGCTGTGATCCCAATCTGCTCTGACACTTAGAGGAATTTCAACTAACTCGCACATTAAAATATCGTGGGGAGTCACTTGACACCGGTGGTTACACCCTGCTTTGATAACCCATTTGAAATTGCCACCTACTAATAAATTACAATTCTGTGTTTTCAAGCAATGATTAAGTGGCTGTGCATTACGATGGATCGCAGTTATACCGCACAACAGAAATTGCCACATTTGCTCTGTAGAATTTATTTATAATGACACTCACTCTGCGAATCTTAAACCAATTAAAGCTCTGCTCAAAACCCATCCATGTCTTTGACATTCGTAGGATGGCATTGCAACATAGCATTGGAGCAACTTTGTGCTTGTACCGGAATTCCAGGAAAATAGAGTTATACTGCGGGAAAGGATTTGTAACTGATGTTAACCCACTGGCTGCTGTAAGTTTTTACTTGAGGTTTGCACGTGCACTTTGTTGATAATGAAGATACAGAAACACCAAACAGAGGCGAGAATGTGGAACTCACTACCACGTGGACTAATTGAGGTGAATAGCATAGATGCATTTAAGGGAAAGATAGATAAGCAAGTAAGGGGGAAAGGAATAGAATAATTGATGGGGTCAGCTGAAGGAGGAGGCTCGTGTGGAGCATAAATGTTGGGCCGACTGGCCCATTTCTATGCTGTAAATTGTATGTAATTCTATATAACCTGCACTTATTTAGCACTTCGCAAGGACATAATCGGGCAAAAAGTCCAGCTCATGTTTTCTTTTCTTAATTTTGAAGTAGAATGTTCAGCTCACATTTCTCTGAACTGGTTAGATGCTATGTCATCTGCTGTAGCGTGCTCTTCATTGGCCTCTCTTGCATAAATTTCAACTTGCCCAAAGCTACACCGCCCATATTCTTTCCCACAGTAAATCCTTCTACCATTCTGGCCCTTGCCAACTCTCATTGACACCCAACTTCCTCAATGTAGTGAATTCAAGATCCTCATACTCCTTCATAAGTCCCTCCATGGCCTTGCCCCCACCCCCAATTAGATGCCTACAATCTGCTCCAACCCTATGTGCCAGTAATGGTCCCCTATTCTGATTTTAATTGTCTTTGTGTGACCTACCATCCACCCAATTAAACCATTGTTGGCAAGGCTTTGAGCTGTCTGGGCCCTATGCTCTGGAACTCTCCCTCCTCACTACCTCATCCTCCACCTTCAAGAATATCCTCAAAATCTATCTGTTTGACTGCACCTCATGTACTTATTGTTCAGCCTCCTTTCCAGCTCTGTGAAGTGCCTTGAGGTGCTTGTTACATTAAACGTAAATGCAAGGATTGTAGTTATACTAAATTACATTTCAACAAAAGAATGAACATTTTCAGACTGCAAACGTCATCCTTAAAGCTGTTTTAATCTCCAGTCTTGTCTCCCATCTTCCACCCTCCATAAACTTGAACTCTCCAAATCTCTGCTGTCCTGGTCCTAACTTGCACCAAGCCCCATTAGTTGCTGACCTATATTGGCTTCCAGGCCCCAAATGTCTTGATTTAAAAATTCTCCTTGTTTCCAAATCTCTCCATGGCCTCACCCCGCTGTAATCTCCTCCAGCCCCACAACCCTCCAAGATATCTGCGCTCATCCAATTCTGGACTCTTACACATCCCTGATTTTAATTGTTCCACCACTGGTGGCGGTGCCTTCAGCTGCCAAGACCCCTAACTGTGGAATTCCCTCTCAAAACCTCTGCACCTCCATCTCTTCTTCAAGACTCAGTGGAATTTCAACAACAGCAACAAATTACATTTATAGAGCATCTTTAATTGGTCACAAGGTGCCTCACAGGAGCATCATCAAACAAAACTTGACACCAAGACACATAAGGAGATATTAGGGCAGATGACTAAAAGTTTCATCACAGAGGTAGATATAAGCAGTGTCCTAAAGAAGGAAAGAAAGGTGGAGAGGCAGCAAAGTTTAGTGAGGGAATTCCAGAACTCAGGGCTTAGGCAGCTGAAGGCACGGCCACCAATGGTGGAGCAAGTAAAATTGGGTATGTTGAAGAGGCCAGAATTTATTGAGCGTAGAGATCTCAAAGGGTTGTGGGGCTGGAAGAGGTTACACAGATAGGGACAGGTGAGGCCAAGGAGAGAGTTGAAAACAAAGATGAGAATTTTGCTTAACCAGGAACCAGTGTAGGTCAACGAGCACAGGGATGATGGATGAACGGGACTTGATGTGAGTAAAGACACAGGCAGCGGAGTTTCAGATGGCTCAAGTAGAATATGGGAGGTTGACCAGGAGTGCGTTTGAATAGTCAAGTCTAGAGGTAACAAAGGCATGTCAGTTGCTGCTCAGTTGGTAGCACTCTTGCCTCTGAGTCAGAAGTTTGTGGGTTCAAGTTCCACTCCAGAGACTTGAGCACAAAAATCTCAGCTGACGTTCTAGTGCAATACTGATGGAATGCTACACTGTTGGAGGTGCTGTCTTTTGGATGAAATGGTCACCTGAGGCTCTGTCTGCTCTCTCAGGTGAATTTTGTTTTTATTCGTTTGTGGGATGTGGGCGTCACTGGCTAGGCCAGCATTTATTGCCCATCCCTAATTGCCCCTGAACTGAATGGCTTGCTAGGCTATTTAGGAGGGCATTTAAGAGTCAACCACATTGCTGTGGGTCTGGAGTCACATGTGGGCCAGACCAGATAAGGACAACAGATTTCCTTCCCTAAAGGACAATAATGAACCAGATGGGTCTTTACAACAATAGTCGTGGTTATCATAGACTAGCTTCTGAATTCCATTTAAAAAAAATTGAATTCAAATTTCACCACTCTGCCTTGGTGGGATTCGAACCCATGACCCAAGATTCACTCCGCGTGATATCAAGAAACGACTGAAGACACTGGATACTGCAAAAGCTATGGGCCCTGACAATATTCTGGCAATAGTACTGAAGACCTGTGCTCCAGAACTTTCTGTGCCCCGAGCCAAACTGTTCCAGTACAGCTACAACAGTGGCATCTATCCTGCAATGTGGAAAATTGCCCAGGTATGTCCTGTACACAAAAAACAGGAGAAGTCCAACCCGGCCAATTACCGCCCCATCAGCCTACTCTCAATCATCAGTAAAGTGATGGAAGGTGTCATCAACAGTGCCATCAAGTGGCACTTGCTTCGCAATAACCTACTCAGTGATGCTCAGTTTGGGTTCCGCCAGGGCCACTCAGCTCCTGACCTCATTATAGCCTTGGTTCAAACATGGACAAAAGAGCTGAACTCAAGCGGTGAGGTGAGAGTGACTGCCCTTGACATCAAGGCAGCATTTGACCGAGTATGGCATCAAGGAGCCCTAGTAAAACTGAGGTCAATGAGAATCAGGGGGAAAACCCTCCACTGGCTGGAGCCATACCTAGCGCAAAGGAATATGGTATGGTTGTGGTTGTTGGAGGTCAATCATCTGAGCTCCAGGACATCACTGCAGGAGTTCCTCAGGGTGGTGTCCTAGGCCCAACCATCTTCAGCTGCTTCATCAATGACGTTCCTTCAATCATTTGGTCAGAAGTGGGGATGTTCGCTGATGATTGCACAATGTTCAGCACCATTCGTGACTCCTCAGATACTGAAGCAGTCCGTGAAGAAATGCAGCAAGACTTGGACAATATCCAGGCTTGGGCTGTTAAGTGGCAAGTAACATTTGCGCCACACAAGTGCCAGGCAATGACCATCTCAAACAAGAGAGAATCTAACCATCTCCCCTTGACATTCAATGGCATTACCATTGCTGAAACCCCCACTATCAACATCCTAGGGGCTACCATTGACCAGAAACTGAACTGGAGTAGCCATATAAACACCGTGGCTACAAGAGCACGTCAGAGGCTAGGAATCCTGTGGCGAGTAACTCACCTCCTGACTCCCCAAAGCCTGTTCACCATCTACAAGGCACTAGTCAGGAGTGTGATGGAATACTCTCCACTTGCCTGGATGGGTGCAGCTCCAACAACACTCAAGAAGCTCGACACCATCCAGAACAAAGCAGCCCACTTGATTGGCACCCCATCTACAAACATTCACTCCTCCACCACCAATGCACAGTGGCAGCAGTGTGTACTATCTACAAGATGCACTGCAGCAATGCACCAAGGCTCCTTAGACAGCACCTTCCAAACCCGTGACCTCTACCACCTAGAAGGACAAGGGCAGCAAATGCATGGGAACAACACCACCTGCAAGTTCCCGTCCAAGTCACACACCATCCTGACTTGGAACTATATCGCCGTTCCTTCACTGTCACTGGGTCAAAATCCTGGAACTCCCTTCCTAACAGCACTGTGGGTGTACCTACCCCACATGGACTGCAGTGGTTCAAGAAGGCAGCTCACCACCACCTTCTCAAGGGCAATTAGGGATTGGCAATAAATGCTGGCCTGGCCAGTGACACCCACATCCCACGAATGAATTTAAAAAAATTAGCCTGGGCTTTGGATTACTAGTCCAGTGACATTACCACTGCACCACCACCTCCCCTAAATGTGGAAGACCTCACGGCACTATGTTGACGAAGAGCAGTTCTCCCCGTTGTCCTGGCCAACATTTATCCCTCAAACAACACAAAAGCAGATTATCTGGTCATCATCACATTGCTGTTTGTGGGAACTTACTGTGTGCAAATCGTCTGCTGTAATTCCTACATTACAACACTACAAATGTACTTCATTGCCTGTAAAGCATTTTGGGATGTCCTGAGGTTGTGAAAGATGCTGTGGAAATACAAATTCTTCCCCTTTTAAGAAGCAGACATAATAACAAGGAGTAGATCAGTGGAAAATAGATACTGCTTCTCTCAGCTCTCCAAACCCAACACAGGGAAATGGAGCAGACCACTGGGATTTGGGCAGTCAATGCAGATGAAGGTGATCAGAATTCACACAATTCTATGTATGAATGAGGTTTTGTGCTCCACAGAATTGATGTGACTTAAGCCTTTGGACTCCAACAATAGATGTCAGCAGCATGAAACAGTTACTTGTTACCTGTAGTTTTTTTTTAACAGATTACTGTACAAATTATAGAGAATTGCAACTCAACAGAAGGCCACTTAAACTGAGTTAAAAGTGACTTTACTTTCATTGTACAAATCTGAGTTTCTTTCCCTCCCTTAATTGATTCACAGATATTCAAGAACTCCATGTGCAAGAAAGAACATGAAATATGGCTTCATCGTGCAAACCCCATCTGGGGAGACGAGAAGAATTTATTTTACGCAGAGAGTGGTTCCAAACTGGAATGCACTGCTTGAAAGGACAGTGAAAGCAGATTCAATAACTTTCAAAAGGGAATTGGATAAATTCCTGAAAAGTAATTAAATTGCAGGGATGCGAGGGAACGGGGTGGGGAGGGGACGGTGGGAGTAGAACTAATTGGCTAGCGCTTTCAAAGAGCCGGCATGGGCAGAATGGGCAGAATGGCCTCCTTTGGTGCTGTATGATTCTGTGATTTTATCGGAGTTGAGGCAGAAACTCTCGGCGTCACCTGATGCAGGAGCAGCTGCTGGCACCATTTTTTAAAAACTGTCAGCCCTGGAAACAGTTCAACATAATGTGGAGTTAACCCCTTCGCCCCAATACACAAAATAATGCACGATTAACCCCTTCACCCCAATACACTAAAAAATGCAGAGTTAACCCCTTGCCCCCCATACACTAAATCATGCAGAATTAACCCCTTCACCCCCATATACTAAATAATGCAGAGTTAACCCCTTGCCCCCATACACTAAATCATGCAGAGTTAACCCATTCCCCCATACACTAAATCATGCAGAGTTGACCCCTTCACCCCATACACTAAATGCAGAGTTGACCCCTTCACCCCCATACACTAAATGCAGAGTTGACCCCTTCACCCCCATACACTAAATGCAGAGATGACCCTTTGCCCCCATACACTAAATGCAGAGTTGACCCCTTTGCCTCCATACACTAAATAATGCAGAATTAACCCCTTCCCCCATGCACAAATAATGCAAAGTTAACCCCTTTGCCCTAATACACTAAATAATGCAGTTAACCCCTTGCCCCCCAACACTAAATCATGCAGAATTAACCCCTTCGCCCCATACACTAAATGCAGAGTTGACCCCTTCACCCCCATACACTAAATGCAGAGTTGACCCCTTTGCCTCCATACACTAAATAATGCAGAGTTAACCCCTTCCCCCATGCACAAATAATGCAAAGTTAACCCCTTTGTCCCAATACACGAAATAATGCAGTTAACCCCTTGCCCCCAACACTAAACATGCAGAGTTGACCCCTTCACCCCCATACACTATGCAGAGTTGACCCCTTCTCCCCATACACTAAATAATGCAGAGTTGATCCCTTGGCCCCCATACACTAAATAATGTAGAGTTGACCCCTTCGCCCCCATACAGTAAATAATGCAGAGTTAACCCCTTTCCCACCATACACTAAATAATGCAGAGTTAACCCCTTTCCCACCATACACTAAATAATGCAGAGTTAACCCCTTCCCACATGCACAAATAATGCAGAGTTGACCCCTTCACCCCCATACACTAAATAATGCAGAGTTGACCCCTTCTCCCCCATACACTAAATAATGCAGAGTTAACTCGTTTCCCACCATACACCAAATAATGCAGAGTTTAGCCCTTCACCCCCATACACTAAATCATGCAGAGTTGACCCCTTCACCCCCATACACTAAATAATGCAAGTTGACCCATTCGCCCCCATAAACTAAATAATGCAGAGTTAACCCTTTCTCTCATATACTAAATAATGCAGAGTTAACCCCTTCCCCCATGCACAAATAATGCAGAGTTAACCTCTTCCCCCATACACTAATAATGCAGAGTTGACCCCTTCACCCCATACACTAATAATGCAGAGTTGACACCTTCGCCCCCATACACTAATAATGCAGAGTTGACCCCTTCACACCCATACACTAATAATGCAGAGTTGACCCCTTCGCCCCCATACACTAATAATGCAGAGTTGACCCCTTCGCCCCCATACACTAATAATGCAGAGTTGACCCTTTCACCCCCATACACTAATAATGCAGAGTTGACCCCTTCACCCCCATACACTAATAATGCAGAGTTGACCCCTTCGCCCCCATACACTAATAATGCAGAGTTGACCCCTTCGCCCCCATACACTAATAATGCAGAGTTGACACCTTCGCCCCCATACACTAATAATGCAGAGTTGACCCCTTCACCCCCATACACTAATAATGCAGAGTTGACCCCTTCACCCCCATACACTAATAATGCAGAGTTGACCCCTTCGCCCCCATACACTAATAATGCAGAGTTGACTCCTTCATCCCCATCCACTAATAATGCAGAGTTGACCCCTTCGCTCCCATACACTAATAATGAAGAGTTAACCCCTTCCCCCGTACACTAAATAATGCAGATAACCCCTTCCCCCCATACACTAAATAATGCAGAGTTGATCCTTTCGCCCCCATTCACTAAATAATGTAGAGTTAACCCCTTTCCCACCATACACTAAATAATGCAGAGTTAACCCCTTTCCCACCATACACTAAATAATGCAGAGTTAACCCCTTCCCACATGCACAAATAATGCAGAGTTGACCCCTTCCCCCCCATGCACTAAATAATACAGAGTTGACCCCTTCGCCCCCAAACACTAAATAATGTAGAGTTGACCCCTTCTCCCCCATACACTAAATAATGCAGAGTTAACCCCTTCCCACATGCACAAATAATGCAGAGTTGACCCCTTCGCCCCCATACACTAAATAATGTAGAGTTGACCCCTTCGCCCCCATACACTAAATAATGCAGAGTTGACCCCTTCACCCCCATACACTAAATCATGCAGAGTTGACCCCTTCACCCCCATACACTAAATAATGCAGAGTTGACCCATTTGCCCCCATAAACTAAATAATGCAGAGTTAACCCTTTCTCTCATATACTAAATAATGCAGAGTTACCCCCTTCCCCATGCACAAATAATGCAGAGTTAACCCCTTCCCCCATACACTAATAATGCAGAGTTGACCCCTTCACCCCCATACACTAATAATGCAGAGTTGACCCCTTCGCCCCCATACACTAATAATGCAGAGTTGACCCCTTCGCCCCCATACACTAATAATGCAGAGTTGACCCCTTCGCCCCCATACAATAATAATGCAGAGTTGACCCCTTCGCCCCCATACAATAATAATGCAGAGTTGACCCCTTCCCCCATACACTAAAAATGCAGAGTTGACCCCTTCACCCCATACACTAATAATGCAGAGTTGACACCTTCGCCCCCATACACTAATAATGCAGAGTTGACCCCTTCGCCCCCATACACTAATAATGCAGAGTTGACCCCTTCGCCCCCATACACTAATAATGCAGAGTTGACCCCTTCGCCCCCATACACTAATAATGCAGAGTTGACCCCTTCGCCCCCATACAATAATAATGCAGAGTTGACACCTTCACCCCGATACACTAAAATGCAGAGTTGACCCCTTCGTCCCCATACACTAATAAAGCAGAATTGACCCTTTCGCCCCCATATACTGATAATGCAGAGTTGACCCCTTCGCCCCCATACACTAATAATGCAGAGTTGACCCCTTCGCCCCATACACTAATAATGCAGAGTTGACCCCTTCGCCCCCATACACTAATAATGCAGAGTTGACCCCTTCGCCCCCATACACTAATAATGCAGAGTTAACCCCTTCCCCCGATGCACTAAATATTGCAGAATTAACCCCTTCCGCCGATGCACTAAATGATGCAGAGTTGACCCCTTCCCCCACACACTAAATAATGCAGAGTTGACCCCTTCACCCGATGCACTAAATAATGCAGAGTTAACCCCCTCCCCCCATGCACTAAATATTGCAGAATTAACCCCTTCTTCCCATACACTAAATAATGCAGAGTTGACCCCTTCACCCATGCACTAAATAATGCAGAGTTAACCCCTTCTCTCATACACTAAATAATGTAGAGTTAACCCCTTCACCCGATGCACTAAATAATGCAGAGTTAACCCCTTCCCCCCATACACTAAATAATGCAGAGTTAACCCCTTCACCCGATGCACTAAATAATGCAGAGTTAACCCCTTCCCCCCATACACTAAATAATGCAGAGTTAACCCCTTCACCCGATGCACTAAATAATGCAGAGGTGACCCCTTCCCCCATACAATAAATAATGCAGAGTTGACCCCTTTCCCCCATACACTAAATAATGCTGAGTTAACCCCTTCCCCCATACACTAAATCTTGCAGAATTAACCCCTTCCCCCATACACTAAATAATGCAGAGTTAACCCTTTCCACCATACACTAAATAATGCAGAGTTGACCCCTTCACCCATGCACTAAATCATGCAGAGTTGACCCCTTCCCCCCCTACACTAAATCATGCAGAGGTGACCCCTTCCCCCATACAATAAATAATGCAGAGTTGACCCCTTTCCCCCATACACTAAATAATGCAGAGTTAACCCCTTCCCCCATACACTAAATCTTGCAGAATTAACCCCTTCCCCCATACACTAAATAATGCAGAGTTGACCCCTTCTTCCCATACACTAATAATGCAGAGTTGACCCCTTCGCCCCCACACACTAATAATGCAGAGTTGACCCCTTCACCCCCACACACTAATAATGCAGCGTTGACCCCTTCGCCCCCATACACTAATAATGCAGAGTTGACCCCTTCACCCCCATATACTAATAATGCAGAGTTGACCCCTTCACCCCCATACACTAATAATGCAAAGTTGACCCCTTCACCCCCATACACTAATAATGCAGAGTTGACCCCTTCGCCCCCATACACTAATAATGCAGAGTTGACTCCCTCATCCCCATCCACTAATAATGCAGAGTTAACCCCTTCCCCTGTACACTAAATAATGCAGAGTTGACCCTTCCCCCCATACACTAAATAATGCAGAGTTAACCCCTTCCCCCGATGCACTAAATATTGCAGAATTAACCCCTTCCCACGATGCACTAAATAATGCAGAGTTGACCCCTTCCCCCATACACTAAATAATGTAGAGTTAACCCCTTCACCCGATGCACTAAATAATGCAGAGTTAACCCCTTCCCCCCATACACTAAATAATGCAGAGTTAACCCCTTCACCCGATGCACTAAATAATGCAGAGTTAACCCCTTCCCCCCATACACTAAATAATGCAGAGTTAACCCCTTCACCCGATGCACTAAATAATGCAGAGGTGACCCCTTCCCCCATACAATAAATAATGCAGAGTTGACCCCTTTCCCCCATACACTAAATAATGCAGAGTTAACCCCTTCCCCCATACACTAAATCTTGCAGAATTAACCCCTTCCCCCATACACTAAATAATGCAGAGTTAACCCTTTCCACCATACACTAAATAATGCAGAGTTGACCCCTTCACCCATGCACTAAATCATGCAGAGTTGACCCCTTCCCCCCCTACACTAAATCATGCAGAGGTGACCCCTTCCCCCATACAATAAATAATGCAGAGTTGACCCCTTTCCCCCATACACTAAATAATGCAGAGTTAACCCCTTCCCCCATACACTAAATCTTGCAGAATTAACCCCTTCCCCCATACACTAAATAATGCAGAGTTGACCCCTTCTTCCCATACACTAATAATGCAGAGTTGACCCCTTCGCCCCCACACACTAATAATGCAGAGTTGACCCCTTCACCCCCACACACTAATAATGCAGCGTTGACCCCTTCACCCCCATACACTAATAATGCAAAGTTGACCCCTTCACCCCCATACACTAATAATGCAGAGTTGACCCCTTCGCCCCCATACACTAATAATGCAGAGTTGACTCCCTCATCCCCATCCACTAATAATGCAGAGTTAACCCCTTCCCCTGTACACTAAATAATGCAGAGTTGACCCTTCCCCCCATACACTAAATAATGCAGAGTTAACCCCTTCCCCCGATGCACTAAATATTGCAGAATTAACCCCTTCCCTCGATGCACTAAATAATGCAGAGTTGACCCCTTCCCCCATACACTAAATAATGCAGAGTTGACCCCTTCACCCGATGCACTAAATAATGCAGAGTTAACCCCTTCCCCCCATGCACTAAATAATGCAGAGTTAACCCCTTCTCTCATACACTAAATAATGTAGAGTTAACCCCTTCACCCGATGCACTAAATAATGCAGAGTTAACCCCTTCCCCCCATGCACTAAATAATGCAGAGTTAACCCCTTCTTCCCATACACTAAATCATGCTGAGTTGACCCCTTCCCCCGATGCACTAAATATTGCAGAATTAACCCCTTCCCTCGATGCACTAAATAATGCAGAGTTGACCCCTTCCCCCATACACTAAATAATGCAGAGTTGGCCCCTTCACCCGATGCACTAAATAATGCAGAGTTAACCCCTTCCCCCCATGCACTAAATAATGCAGAGTTAACCCCTTCTCTCATACACTAAATAATGTAGAGTTAACCCCTTCACCCGATGCACTAAATAATGCAGAGTTAACCCCTTCCCCCCATGCACTAAATAATGCAGAGTTAACCCCTTCTTCCCATACACTAAATCATGCAGAGTTGACCCCTTTCCCCCATGCACTAAATAATGCAGAGTTAACCCCTTCTCTCATACACTAAATAATGCAGAGTTAACCCCTTCCCCCCATGCACTAAATAATGCAGAGTTAACCCCTTCCCCCATACACTAAATCTTGCAGAATTAACCCCTTCCCCCATACACTAAATAATGCAGAGTTGACCCCTTCTTCCCATACACTAATAATGCAGAGTTGACCCCTTCGCCCCCACACACTAATAATGCAGAGTTGACCCCTTCACCCCCACACACTAATAATGCAGCGTTGACCCCTTCGCCCCCATACTCTAATAATGCAGAGTTGACCCCTTCACCCCCATATACTAATAATGCAGAGTTGACCCCTTCACCCCCATACACTAATAATGCAAAGTTGACCCCTTCACCCCCATACACTAATAATGCAGAGTTGACCCCTTCGCCCCCATACACTAATAATGCAGAGTTGACTCCCTCATCCCCATCCACTAATAATGCAGAGTTAACCCCTTCCCCCGTACACTAAATAATGCAGAGTTGACCCTTCCCCCCATACACTAAATAATGCAGAGTTAACCCCTTCCCCCGATGCACTAAATATTGCAGAATTAACCCCTTCCCTCGATGCACTAAATAATGCAGAGTTGACCCCTTCCCCCATACACTAAATAATGCAGAGTTGACCCCTTCACCCGATGCACTAAATAATGCAGAGTTAACCCCTTCCTCCCATGCACTAAATAATGCAGAGTTAACCCCTTCTCTCATACACTAAATAATGTAGAGTTAACCCCTTCACCCGATGCACTAAATAATGCAGAGTTAACCCCTTCCCCCCATGCACTAAATAATGCAGAGTTAACCCCTTCCTCCCATGCACTAAATAATGCAGAGTTAACCCCTTCTCTCATACACTAAATAATGTAGAGTTAACCCCTTCACCCGATGCACTAAATAATGCAGAGTTAACCCCTTCCCCCCATGCACTAAATCATGCAGAGTTGACCCCTTCCCCCCCTACACTAAATCATGCAGAGGTGACCCCTTCCCCCATACAATAAATAATGCAGAGTTGACCCCTTTCCCCCATACACTAAATAATGCAGAGTTAACCCCTTCCCCCATACACTAAATCTTGCAGAATTAACCCCTTCCCCCATACACTAAATAATGCAGAGTTGACCCCTTCTTCCCATACACTAATAATGCAGAGTTGACCCCTTCGCCCCCACACACTAATAATGCAGAGTTGACCCCTTCACCCCCACACACTAATAATGCAGCGTTGACCCCTTCACCCCCATACACTAATAATGCAAAGTTGACCCCTTCACCCCCATACACTAATAATGCAGAGTTGACCCCTTCGCCCCCATACACTAATAATGCAGAGTTGACTCCCTCATCCCCATCCACTAATAATGCAGAGTTAACCCCTTCCCCTGTACACTAAATAATGCAGAGTTGACCCTTCCCCCCATACACTAAATAATGCAGAGTTAACCCCTTCCCCCGATTCACTAAATATTGCAGAATTAACCCCTTCCCTCGATGCACTAAATAATGCAGAGTTGACCCCTTCCCCCATACACTAAATAATGCAGAGTTGACCCCTTCACCCGATGCACTAAATAATGCAGAGTTAACCCCTTCCCCCCATGCACTAAATAATGCAGAGTTAACCCCTTCTCTCATACACTAAATAATGTAGAGTTAACCCCTTCACCCGATGCACTAAATAATGCAGAGTTAACCCCTTCCCCCCATGCACTAAATAATGCAGAGTTAACCCCTTCTTCCCATACACTAAATCATGCTGAGTTGACCCCTTCCCCCGATGCACTAAATATTGCAGAATTAACCCCTTCCCTCGATGCACTAAATAATGCAGAGTTGACCCCTTCCCCCATACACTAAATCATGCAGAGTTGGCCCCTTCACCCGATGCACTAAATAATGCAGAGTTAACCCCTTCCCCCCATGCACTAAATAATGCAGAGTTAACCCCTTCTCTCATACACTAAATAATGTAGAGTTAACCCCTTCACCCGATGCACTAAATAATGCAGAGTTAACCCCTTCCCCCCATGCACTAAATAATGCAGAGTTAACCCCTTCTTCCCATACACTAAATCATGCAGAGTTGACCCCTTTCCCCCATGCACTAAATAATGCAGAGTTAACCCCTTCTCTCATACACTAAATAATGCAGAGTTAACCCCTTCCCCCCATGCACTAAATAATGCAGAGTTAACCCCTTCCCCCATACACTAAATCTTGCAGAATTAACCCCTTCCCCCATACACTAAATAATGCAGAGTTGACCCCTTCTTCCCATACACTAATAATGCAGAGTTGACCCCTTCGCCCCCACACACTAATAATGCAGAGTTGACCCCTTCACCCCCACACACTAATAATGCAGCGTTGACCC
Organism: Heterodontus francisci; assembly: GCF_036365525.1. Taxonomy (NCBI): domain Eukaryota; kingdom Metazoa; phylum Chordata; class Chondrichthyes; order Heterodontiformes; family Heterodontidae; genus Heterodontus; species Heterodontus francisci. Next base: position 7,059,887 of record NC_090385.1, read on the forward strand.
CTTCGCCCCCATACTCTAATAATGCAGAGTTGACCCCTTCACCCCCATATACTAATAATGCAGAGTTGACCCCTTCACCCCCATACACTAATAATGCAAAGTTGACCCCTTCACCCCCATACACTAATAATGCAGAGTTGACCCCTTCGCCCCCATACACTATTAATGCAGAGTTGACTCCCTCATCCCCATCCACTAATAATGCAGAGTTAACCCCTTCCCCCGTACACTAAATAATGCAGAGTTGACCCTTCCCCCCATACACTAAATAATGCAGAGTTAACCCCTTCCCCCGATGCACTAAATATTGCAGAATTAACCCCTTCCCTCGATGCACTAAATAATGCAGAGTTGACCCCTTCCCCCATACACTAAATAATGCAGAGTTGACCCCTTCACCCGATGCACTAAATAATGCAGAGTTAACCCCTTCCTCCCATGCACTAAATAATGCAGAGTTAACCCCTTCTCTCATACACTAAATAATGTAGAGTTAACCCCTTCACCCGATGCACTAAATAATGCAGAGTTAACCCCTTCCCCCCATGCACTAAATAATGCAGAGTTAACCCCTTCTTCCCATACACTAAATCATGCTGAGTTGACCCCTTCCCCCGATGCACTAAATATTGCAGAATTAACCCCTTCCCTCGATGCACTAAATAATGCAGAGTTGACCCCTTCCCCCATACACTAAATAATGCAGAGTTGGCCCCTTCACCCGATGCACTAAATAATGCAGAGTTAACCCCTTCCCCCCATGCACTAAATAATGCAGAGTTAACCCCTTCTCTCATACACTAAATAATGTAGAGTTAACCCCTTCACCCGATGCACTAAATAATGCAGAGTTAACCCCTTCTTCCCATACACTAAATCATGCAGAGTTGACCCCTTTCCCCCATGCACTAAATAATGCAGAGTTAACCCCTTCTCTCATACACTAAATAATGCAGAGTTAACCCCTTCCCCCATGCACTAAATAATGCAGAGTTAACCCCTTCTCTCATACACTAAATAATGTAGAGTTAACCCCTTCACCCGATGCACTAAATAATGCAGAGTTAACCCCTTCCCCCCATGCACTAAATCATGCAGAGTTGACCCCTTTCCCCCATACTCTAAATAATGCAGAGTTAACCCTTTCCACCATACACTAAATAATGCAGAGTTGACCCCTTCAACCATGCACTAAATCATGCAGAGTTGACCCCTTGCCCCCATATACTAAATCATGCAGAGTTGACCCCTTCCCCATACAATAAATAATGCAGTGTTGACCCCTTTCCCCATACACTAAATAATGCAGAGTTAACCCCTTCCCCCATACACTAAATCTTGCAGAATTAACCCCTTCCCCCATACACTAAATAATGCAGAGTTGACCCCTTCTTCCCATACACTAATAATGCAGAGTTGACCCCTTCGCCCCCACACACTAATAATGCAGAGTTGACCCCTTCACCCCCACACACTAATAATGCAGCGTTGACCCCTTCGCCCCCATACACTAATAATGCAGAGTTGACCCCTTCACCCCCATATACTAATAATGCAGAGTTGACCCCTTCACCCCCATACACTAATAATGCAAAGTTGACCCCTTCACCCCCATACACTAATAATGCAGAGTTGACCCCTTCGCCCCCATACACTAATAATGCAGAGTTGACTCCCTCATCCCCATCCACTAATAATGCAGAGTTAACCCCTTCCCCTGTACACTAAATAATGCAGAGTTGACCCTTCCCCCCATACACTAAATAATGCAGAGTTAACCCCTTCCCCCGATGCACTAAATATTGCAGAATTAACCCCTTCCCACGATGCACTAAATAATGCAGAGTTGACCCCTTCCCCCATACACTAAATAATGTAGAGTTAACCCCTTCACCCGATGCACTAAATAATGCAGAGTTAACCCCTTCCCCCCATACACTAAATAATGCAGAGTTAACCCCTTCACCCGATGCACTAAATAATGCAGAGTTAACCCCTTCCCCCCATACACTAAATAATGCAGAGTTAACCCCTTCACCCGATGCACTAAATAATGCAGAGGTGACCCCTTCCCCCATACAATAAATAATGCAGAGTTGACCCCTTTCCCCCATACACTAAATAATGCAGAGTTAACCCCTTCCCCCATACACTAAATCTTGCAGAATTAACCCCTTCCCCCATACACTAAATAATGCAGAGTTAACCCTTTCCACCATACACTAAATAATGCAGAGTTGACCCCTTCACCCATGCACTAAATCATGCAGAGTTGACCCCTTCCCCCCCTACACTAAATCATGCAGAGGTGACCCCTTCCCCCATACAATAAATAATGCAGAGTTGACCCCTTTCCCCCATACACTAAATAATGCAGAGTTAACCCCTTCCCCCATACACTAAATCTTGCAGAATTAACCCCTTCCCCCATACACTAAATAATGCAGAGTTGACCCCTTCTTCCCATACACTAATAATGCAGAGTTGACCCCTTCGCCCCCACACACTAATAATGCAGAGTTGACCCCTTCACCCCCACACACTAATAATGCAGCGTTGACCCCTTCACCCCCATACACTAATAATGCAAAGTTGACCCCTTCACCCCCATACACTAATAATGCAGAGTTGACCCCTTCGCCCCCATACACTAATAATGCAGAGTTGACTCCCTCATCCCCATCCACTAATAATGCAGAGTTAACCCCTTCCCCTGTACACTAAATAATGCAGAGTTGACCCTTCCCCCCATACACTAAATAATGCAGAGTTAACCCCTTCCCCCGATGCACTAAATATTGCAGAATTAACCCCTTCCCTCGATGCACTAAATAATGCAGAGTTGACCCCTTCCCCCATACACTAAATAATGCAGAGTTGACCCCTTCACCCGATGCACTAAATAATGCAGAGTTAACCCCTTCCCCCCATGCACTAAATAATGCAGAGTTAACCCCTTCTCTCATACACTAAATCATGCTGAGTTGACCCCTTCCCCCGATGCACTAAATATTGCAGAATTAACCCCTTCCCTCGATGCACTAAATAATGCAGAGTTGACCCCTTCCCCCATACACTAAATAATGCAGAGTTGGCCCCTTCACCCGATGCACTAAATAATGCAGAGTTAACCCCTTCCCCCCATGCACTAAATAATGCAGAGTTAACCCCTTCTCTCATACACTAAATAATGTAGAGTTAACCCCTTCACCCGATGCACTAAATAATGCAGAGTTAACCCCTTCCCCCCATGCACTAAATAATGCAGAGTTAACCCCTTCTTCCCATACACTAAATCATGCAGAGTTGACCCCTTTCCCCCATGCACTAAATAATGCAGAGTTAACCCCTTCTCTCATACACTAAATAATGCAGAGTTAACCCCTTCCCCCCATGCACTAAATAATGCAGAGTTAACCCCTTCCCCCATACACTAAATCTTGCAGAATTAACCCCTTCCCCCATACACTAAATAATGCAGAGTTGACCCCTTCTTCCCATACACTAATAATGCAGAGTTGACCCCTTCGCCCCCACACACTAATAATGCAGAGTTGACCCCTTCACCCCCACACACTAATAATGCAGCGTTGACCCCTTCGCCCCCATACTCTAATAATGCAGAGTTGACCCCTTCACCCCCATATACTAATAATGCAGAGTTGACCCCTTCACCCCCATACACTAATAATGCAAAGTTGACCCCTTCACCCCCATACACTAATAATGCAGAGTTGACCCCTTCGCCCCCATACACTAATAATGCAGAGTTGACTCCCTCATCCCCATCCACTAATAATGCAGAGTTAACCCCTTCCCCCGTACACTAAATAATGCAGAGTTGACCCTTCCCCCCATACACTAAATAATGCAGAGTTAACCCCTTCCCCCGATGCACTAAATATTGCAGAATTAACCCCTTCCCTCGATGCACTAAATAATGCAGAGTTGACCCCTTCCCCCATACACTAAATAATGCAGAGTTGACCCCTTCACCCGATGCACTAAATAATGCAGAGTTAACCCCTTCCTCCCATGCACTAAATAATGCAGAGTTAACCCCTTCTCTCATACACTAAATAATGTAGAGTTAACCCCTTCACCCGATGCACTAAATAATGCAGAGTTAACCCCTTCCCCCCATGCACTAAATAATGCAGAGTTAACCCCTTCCTCCCATGCACTAAATAATGCAGAGTTAACCCCTTCTCTCATACACTAAATAATGTAGAGTTAACCCCTTCACCCGATGCACTAAATAATGCAGAGTTAACCCCTTCCCCCCATGCACTAAATCATGCAGAGTTGACCCCTTCCCCCCCTACACTAAATCATGCAGAGGTGACCCCTTCCCCCATACAATAAATAATGCAGAGTTGACCCCTTTCCCCCATACACTAAATAATGCAGAGTTAACCCCTTCCCCCATACACTAAATCTTGCAGAATTAACCCCTTCCCCCATACACTAAATAATGCAGAGTTGACCCCTTCTTCCCATACACTAATAATGCAGAGTTGACCCCTTCGCCCCCACACACTAATAATGCAGAGTTGACCCCTTCACCCCCACACACTAATAATGCAGCGTTGACCCCTTCACCCCCATACACTAATAATGCAAAGTTGACCCCTTCACCCCCATACACTAATAATGCAGAGTTGACCCCTTCGCCCCCATACACTAATAATGCAGAGTTGACTCCCTCATCCCCATCCACTAATAATGCAGAGTTAACCCCTTCCCCTGTACACTAAATAATGCAGAGTTGACCCTTCCCCCCATACACTAAATAATGCAGAGTTAACCCCTTCCCCCGATTCACTAAATATTGCAGAATTAACCCCTTCCCTCGATGCACTAAATAATGCAGAGTTGACCCCTTCCCCCATACACTAAATAATGCAGAGTTGACCCCTTCACCCGATGCACTAAATAATGCAGAGTTAACCCCTTCCCCCCATGCACTAAATAATGCAGAGTTAACCCCTTCTCTCATACACTAAATAATGTAGAGTTAACCCCTTCACCCGATGCACTAAATAATGCAGAGTTAACCCCTTCCCCCCATGCACTAAATAATGCAGAGTTAACCCCTTCTTCCCATACACTAAATCATGCTGAGTTGACCCCTTCCCCCGATGCACTAAATATTGCAGAATTAACCCCTTCCCTCGATGCACTAAATAATGCAGAGTTGACCCCTTCCCCCATACACTAAATCATGCAGAGTTGGCCCCTTCACCCGATGCACTAAATAATGCAGAGTTAACCCCTTCCCCCCATGCACTAAATAATGCAGAGTTAACCCCTTCTCTCATACACTAAATAATGTAGAGTTAACCCCTTCACCCGATGCACTAAATAATGCAGAGTTAACCCCTTCCCCCCATGCACTAAATAATGCAGAGTTAACCCCTTCTTCCCATACACTAAATCATGCAGAGTTGACCCCTTTCCCCCATGCACTAAATAATGCAGAGTTAACCCCTTCTCTCATACACTAAATAATGCAGAGTTAACCCCTTCCCCCCATGCACTAAATAATGCAGAGTTAACCCCTTCCCCCATACACTAAATCTTGCAGAATTAACCCCTTCCCCCATACACTAAATAATGCAGAGTTGACCCCTTCTTCCCATACACTAATAATGCAGAGTTGACCCCTTCGCCCCCACACACTAATAATGCAGAGTTGACCCCTTCACCCCCACACACTAATAATGCAGCGTTGACCCCTTCGCCCCCATACTCTAATAATGCAGAGTTGACCCCTTCACCCCCATATACTAATAATGCAGAGTTGACCCCTTCACCCCCATACACTAATAATGCAAAGTTGACCCCTTCACCCCCATACACTAATAATGCAGAGTTGACCCCTTCGCCCCCATACACTATTAATGCAGAGTTGACTCCCTCATCCCCATCCACTAATAATGCAGAGTTAACCCCTTCCCCCGTACACTAAATAATGCAGAGTTGACCCTTCCCCCCATACACTAAATAATGCAGAGTTAACCCCTTCCCCCGATGCACTAAATATTGCAGAATTAACCCCTTCCCTCGATGCACTAAATAATGCAGAGTTGACCCCTTCCCCCATACACTAAATAATGCAGAGTTGACCCCTTCACCCGATGCACTAAATAATGCAGAGTTAACCCCTTCCTCCCATGCACTAAATAATGCAGAGTTAACCCCTTCTCTCATACACTAAATAATGTAGAGTTAACCCCTTCACCCGATGCACTAAATAATGCAGAGTTAACCCCTTCCCCCCATGCACTAAATAATGCAGAGTTAACCCCTTCTTCCCATACACTAAATCATGCTGAGTTGACCCCTTCCCCCGATGCACTAAATATTGCAGAATTAACCCCTTCCCTCGATGCACTAAATAATGCAGAGTTGACCCCTTCCCCCATACACTAAATAATGCAGAGTTGGCCCCTTCACCCGATGCACTAAATAATGCAGAGTTAACCCCTTCCCCCCATGCACTAAATAATGCAGAGTTAACCCCTTCTCTCATACACTAAATAATGTAGAGTTAACCCCTTCACCCGATGCACTAAATAATGCAGAGTTAACCCCTTCTTCCCATACACTAAATCATGCAGAGTTGACCCCTTTCCCCCATGCACTAAATAATGCAGAGTTAACCCCTTCTCTCATACACTAAATAATGCAGAGTTAACCCCTTCCCCCATGCACTAAATAATGCAGAGTTAACCCCTTCTCTCATACACTAAATAATGTAGAGTTAACCCCTTCACCCGATGCACTAAATAATGCAGAGTTAACCCCTTCCCCCCATGCACTAAATCATGCAGAGTTGACCCCTTTCCCCCATACTCTAAATAATGCAGAGTTAACCCTTTCCACCATACACTAAATAATGCAGAGTTGACCCCTTCAACCATGCACTAAATCATGCAGAGTTGACCCCTTGCCCCCATATACTAAATCATGCAGAGTTGACCCCTTCCCCATACAATAAATAATGCAGTGTTGACCCCTTTCCCCATACACTAAATAATGCAGAGTTAACCCTTTCCCCCATGCACTAAATCATGCAGAGTTGACCCCTTCCCCCCATATACTAAATCATGCAGAGTGGACCTCTTCCCCCATACACTAAATCATGCAGAGTTGACCCCTTGCCCCCATATACTAAATCATGCAGAGTTGACCCCTTCCCCATACAATAAATAATGCAGTGTTGACCCCTTTCCCCCATACACTAAATAATGCAGAGTTAACCCTTTCCCCCATGCACTAAATCATGCAGAGTTGACCCCTTCACCCCCATGCACTAAATAATGCAGAGTTGACCTCTTCCCCCATACACTAAATCATGCAGAGATGACCCCATTCCCCCCATACACTAAATCATGGGGTTGAAGGCAGACAAGTCCCCAGGGCCTGATGGCCTACATCCTAGGGTCTTAAAGGAAGTGGCAGTGGAGATAGTGTATCCATTGGTTATAATATTCCAAAATTCTCTGGATACGAGAAGCACTGATGGGGCGGTAATTGGCCGGGTTGGACTTGTCCTGCCTTTTGTGTACAGGACATACCTGGACAATTTTCCATATTGCCAGGTAAATTGCAAGTGTGTATGTATTTGGCAAAATATAGGAGTACAGATCAATTGATAAAGTCAGACACCTGAGTTTCAGAATTAAAATAGAAATAATTGTAGACAAAAACACATTCCTATTCATCCTCTGAAGAATTAATTGTCTGAAAATTTCCAATTAAACTGTGTTGATTTATACAGAAGCATCATAACATTCTACAGGCAGGGGAGCTTTTACACAATAAAGTTGATAGTTGACAAATGAAAAAGTTCATTACTTTACAGCACAATTAAACTCATTAAGAATTCTAATCATGGTGCTGGAGTGTATTTTGTTTCAACTTCTATTTGATTTGGTAGTATTTTGTAGATCAATTATTTCAACTGGATAAGCTGGGAGGATCGGGGTTAGGCTTACATGTTATTTAAGGACAAATCTAGGTAAGATGTCTGGAGATGATTCTTCTCCCAGAGAATAGTGGACCTCTGGAACAGGCTGCTGTCTCGTGTGGTGAATGCTGATTAACTGTGTTCCTTCAAGCAAGAGCTGGACCTGTTTCTGGTCGAGGTGCAGCTCACCTCGTAGAAGAGATAGGTACTGCAGAGAATTCGGGGCAAGAATGATCTCATGGACTAGTTTTATTGTCATGCGGGTCCGGGGAGAATTTTCCAGACTTTTTTCCCCCTAATTTCTATCTGGTTTTTAGTCTCTCCAAGGAGATTAAATGGCACTAGGTAGGTGGGGAGTGTCAACATCGTGATGCACAAAGCATCAGAACTGTGTGGGAGAAGGAAGGAAGGAAGGGAGAGAGGGAGTTGCATTTCTAGAATGCCTTTCATGCCCTCAGGACATCTAAAAGTGTTTTATAGCCAGTGAAATATTATTGAAGTGTAATCCTGTTGTAATGTAGGAAACATGGCATCAAATTTGCACATAGGAAGTTCCCACAAACAGCAATGAGAAAATGACCAGATAATCTGTTTTAGTGCGTTATCCCCGTAGAGTTAGATGAAATAGGGTGGGAGAAGGCTCATGTGAGCATAAAAACTGGCACAGATCAGTTGAGCTGAATGGCCTTTTTCTATGCTGTGCATTCTATGTAATTCTATATTATTCTACGTAATGTTTGATGGAAAAATATTGGCCGGGGCAACGGGGAGAACTTCAGTTCTCTTCTTTGAAGTAGTGCCACGGGATCTTTCTCGTGCACTTGTGAAAGCAGTGGAGACTTTGTCTTTATACTTCATCCAAAAGACAGCACCACCGGCAGTGCAGCACTCCCTCAGTTGTGCACCTGTTGGCCACGAGCGAACGTTGACATATCTGGAGTGAGAATTCAATGCACGGTCTTTTTCCTGTCTGGCATTTTTGTACGTTCTGACTCCAATCTATATTTTCATGGCAACATGGCAATTGCCAGTCTAGAGACAAAAGCAAGTCTGTCGGATTACTGTTTTTGATCTGATGAAAACTGTGCTGGCACCATGACATAGAATACATCTGGAATAAAGCAATTATTGGAAAATTGTTAAATGACATGATAAACCCAACCCAAACATCAACAGAAGCCAACTCCTCAAATTAACCATAAGAATTTTTACTTGAACACATTCAGGGAGTCAACTAGTTCCATTAACTGGTTTGGGAGCAATCTGTTGCATACATGACTATAAGTGTTTCCAATCTGAAGGATTTAGATAGAATGAAGAAAGTGAATCTATTTCCAATGGCTGAAGGGTCAATAACGGGGGGTGGGGGAGGGGGTGGTGCACAGATTCAAGGTGATTGGTAAAAGAACCAGAAATGACATAAAGATAAACTTTCTCATGCAGCAGGTGGTTAGGATTTGGAATACACTGCCTGATAGGATGGTGGATACAAACTCAATAACAGCCTTCAAAAAGGAAATGGATAAATAATTGACGGAGGAAGAAACTGCATGGATATGGGGAAGGAGCAGGGGAATGGGACAAATTGGATGGCTCTTCAAAAGCACTAACACAGATTTAATGGGCGAAACAGCCTCCTTCTGTGTTGTACTATTTTACAATTTCATCTGAAGGACAGCACATCTGACAGTACAGCGTTCAGTCAGTACTGCACTGGAGAGTCAGCCTAGATTTTGTGCTCATGACTCTAAAATGGGCTGCTGCATAAAAAGGTCACCTTTGTTGGATTTCACAATACATTCATTTAGCTCCACATAAAATATTTATAAAAGACAAATGAATGACATTTAAGAGTTGTGTTGCAAAGGAAAGTATTTCCATGCAAGATTTTTTAAAATGAAAATCGCAGTGACAAGAAGTGTTTAAAATGCTATTGAACTGGTCATTGAAATTGGTTCCTCAATGATACGGCAAATAAGTAAAATTGTTAGCCAGTCACAATAATCAGTAAAGGGCTCACACCCATTGTGTTGAGAGGAACATAGGAAGATAGGAACAGGAGTAGGCCATTCAGCCCCTCGAGCCTGTCCCCACCATTCAATGAGATCATGGCTGATCCGCAGTCTAACTCTATATACCTGCCTTTGGCCCATATCCCTTAACATCTTTGCTTAACAAAAATCTATCTATCTCAGATTTAAAATTAACAACTGTTCTAGCTTCAACTGCTGTTTGTGGGAGAGAGTTCCAAACCTCCACCACCCTTTGCGTGAAGAAGTGCTTCCTAACATCTCTCCTGAACGGTCTGGTCCTAATTTTTAGACTATGCCCCCTAGTTTTAGAATCTCCAACCAGTGGAAATAGTTTATCTTTATCTAGCCTGTCTTTTCCTGTTAATATCTTGAAGACTTCAATCAGATCACCCCTTAACCTTCTAAATTCTAGCAAAAACAGGCCTAATTTGTGTAATCTTTCCTCGTAACTTAACCCCTGTAGTCCAGGTATCATTCTTGTAAACCTACGTTGCACTCCCTCCAAGGCCAATATATCCTTCCTAAGGTGTGGTGCCCAGAACTGCTCACAGTACTCCAAGTGGGGTCTAACCAGGGTTTTGTACAGCTGCAGCATACCCTCTGTGTCTTTATACTCCAATCCTCTAGATATAAAGGCTACCATTCCATTAGCCTTTTTGATTATTTTCTGCACTTGCTCGTGGCATTTTAAAGATCTATGCACCTGAACCCCCAAGTCTCTTTGGACATCCACTGTACTTAACCTCTTCCCATTTAGAAAGGACCCTTCTCTATCCTTTTTTGGTCCAAAATGGATAATCTCACACTTGCCCGCATTGAAATCCATCTGCCACAGTTTTGCCCACTCACCTAGTCTGTCAATATCTCTTTGCAATTTTATGCTATCATCTAGACTATCTACAATGCCGCATAACTTTGTATCATCAGCAAATTTGGATATATGATTTACTATGCCATCATGCAAGTCGTTCATGAATAATGTGAATAATTGAGGCCCCAACACATATCCCTGTGGGACACCACTAGTCACATCCTGCCAATCGGAGTATTTATCCATTATCCCCACTCTCTGTCATCTACCACTCAACCAACTTCCTAACCATGTCAATAATTTGCCCTCAACTCCATGGGCTTCTACCTTAGTTAACAGTCTCTTATGTGGAACTTTATCAAATGCCTTCTGGAAGTCCATATAAATAACATCCATAGACACTCCCCTGTCCACCACCTTAGTCACCTCTTCAAAAAACTCAATGAGATTTGTCAGGCATGACCTTCCCGTCATGAATCCATGCTGGCTGTCCCTGATTAACTGAAATTTTTCTAGGTGTTCAGTCACCCTATCCTTGATTATAGACTCCAGCAACTTGCCCACCACAGATGTCAGGCTAACTGGTCTGTAATTTCCTTGGTTCCCCCTTTCACTCTTCTTAAAAAGTGGAGTGACATGTGCAACTTTCCAATCCAGAGGGACCACTCCTGAATCTAGGAAACTTTGAAAGACTATAGTTAGGGCATCTACAATGTGCTCCCCTACTTCCTTTAACACCCTCGGATGGAAACTGTGGTCCTGGAGATTTCTCACTCTTTAGTTCCATTAATTTCCTTGTTACTGATGTTTTACTTATGTTAATTATATTAAATCCCTATTCCCTATCGGCTATTAATTTTTTCGGGACTTCCGGCTAGTTATCCTCCTTTTCAACTGTAAATACTGAGGCAAAGTAATTGTTCAACATGTCTGCCATTTCCCCATTATCAATGACAATATCTCCAGTTTCAGCTTTTAGTGGGCCTACATTGCTCTTGACCACCCGCTTTCCCTTTATGTAACTATAAAATTTCTTATTGATTTTGAGATCCCTTGCAAGTTTCCTTTCATAATCTCTTTTAGTAACTCTTATAAGCTGCTTTGTGACCCTTTGCTGGTCTTTGTATCGATCCTATTCAGTCGGATCTGTGCTGCATTTTGCATTTTTGTAAGCCCTTTCCTTTTGTTTTATGCTACCCCTAATCTCTTTAGTTGTCCATGGCTTTTTCCTCTCAGGGGTATATACTTGCTCTGTATTTCATTAAATGTTTCTTTAAATATTCTCTACTGTTCTTCGGTCGTTTGACCCATTGACAGATCTTCCCAGTTTACCGTGGACAGTCTCTGTCTCATCCCGGTAAAGTCAGCCTTACCCAAGTCTAAAATTCTCGTAGCTGATTCGTGCTTTTCACTTTCAAACGCTACCTTGAATTCAATCATGTTGTGATCACTATTTGATAAATGTTCACGCACAATTAGGCTACTAATTAAATTTGGCTCATTACTCATAACTAAATCTAATATTGCCAGTCCCCTTGGTACATCTAGGACATATTGCTGTAGGAAACTATCCCGGACACATTCCAGAAATTCACTACCTTTCTGACAAGTGCTAGTCTGCCTCTCCCAATCTATGTGTGAGTTAAAATTCCCAATCAATACTACTCTGCCTTTGTTACACACTTGCCTAATTTGTGCATTTATACAATCTAACACCTCAGAACTGCTACCAGGGGGTCTATACACAACACCTATTACAGTTTTAGATCCTCTTCTGTTCCTCAATTCCACCCATAAGGTCTCCACTGGATGGAGAGGTCTCTGGTCCTTAGCTCTTGGCAAGGTTTGTCTGGCATCGTACCACCTCCTATTTGTGAAAACAGAAATAATTTTAACAGTAATGTACTTAATGCACTCTATTGGGTGCATGGTGGTTTGGGGGCTGGTGGGTGTTTAATTCATTCACTCAATTTTTGTTGTTGGTGAGACAGGCTTCCCAAAATTGGAGAGGGTCAGAGCTCACATGAGGATCCATTTTGGGCACTCCTCAAAGATGTGCAGTGTGTGCATCATCTGATTTGCACCCGGAAAATGAAGCGAACCAATTGATTTCTCCGCAGCCACCCCCCACCCCACCCCGCCGCCACCCGCCCCAATGGAGCTCAAGACCAAAAGTCTGGTCTTTTGCAGTTGCCATTCCTTTAACCTCAGGATTTAATCCATCGATTGCTCCTGGGGTAAACCCAGTGCCAAAAAATCACGCCGATTGGGAAATTTCAAATCACGGTGCCTCATAAACTGCAGATACCAAATGAATGCAGGGCAAAGGTTAGGAGAAATTATTTTTCACACAGAGGGTAATCTGGGCATGAAGGACATGATGTTTGCTTGAAACCGCTCCTGTGAAGTGCCTGAAGATGTTTTATTATGTTAAAGGCTCTATATAAATACAAGTTGTTGTTGATTAGAAATAGTGGGGAAGCAAAATCCATTATTAATCCTTTAAAAAGGCAGGTGGATAAATAGTTGTAAAAAGATGTTCAGGGTATGGGGAAATGGTGGTGAGGAATGGGAAGAAGTGAAGAGCCCCTTTAAAAAACTATCTTGTAAAATTCTATGGGGTAAATCTTGACTTTGTATGACAGTGTAAAATGAAAAATAATGAGTTCGCAGCTTGTTTTACATCGCTATCAATTTGATTTATCAATTGTCCTCAGTACCTTGCTCTACGGCAGCGAGGCCTGGACAACGTATGCCAGCCAAGAGCGACGTCTCAATTCATTCCATCTTCGCTGCCTTCGGAGAATACTTGGCATCAGGTGGCAGGACTATATCTCCAACACAGAAGTCCTTGAAGCGGCCAACATCCCCAGCTTATACACACTACTGAGTCAGCGGCGCTTGAGATGGCTTGGCCATGTGAGCCGCATGGAAGATGGCAGGATCCCCAAAGACACATTGTACAGCGAGCTCGCCACTGGTATCAGACCCACCGGCCGTCCATGTCTCCGTTATAAAGACGTCTGCAAACGCGACATGAAATCGTGTGACATTGATCACAAGTCGTGGGAGTCAGTTGCCAGCATTCGCCAGAGCTGGCGGGCAGCCATAAAGACAGGGCTAAATTGTGGCGAGTCGAAGAGACTTAGTAGTTGGCAGGAAAAAAGACAGAGGCGCAAGGGGAGAGCCAACTGTGCAACAGCCCCAACAAACAAATTTCTCTGCAGCACCTGTGGAAGAGCCTGTCACTCCAGAATTGGCCTTTATAGCCACTCCAGGCGCTGCTTCACAAACCAATGACCACCTCCAGGCGCGTATCCATTGTCTCTCGAGATAAGGAGGCCCAAAAGAAAGAAATTTGATTTCCAATACCTTCAATAGGGAGAGATGTAAATGTGGCTTACTATTATTGTTTTCTATTATTACACAGGGTCACGATTACCCCTATTGAAGCTTATCTAAAACCAGAACATACAGGAATGTAATCCAGCGACATAAAGCAGTTATGTGTGACCCTTGCCAATTGGAAGTTTTGTACAAGTCAAGGTCTGTGCCTACAATCCTACTGGACTGTACTGATTGTGATAGAAAATGAACCCCCCCTCTCGCCTTGTGCCAACGGCACGTTCTGAGAAAAGGATGGGAGAGGGTGTAGATCTATGACTAAATGGAGAAGTGTGGTGTTCAAACAAAATGTTTGATGATCTGTGCCTAGACAGACCAGCTGAGTGCCTGTGGGCCCAGTGCTCTCACACAGCAATGCCTGAGTGATCCAGGAAAACATGGGGGCTGGGATCAACAAGGTCACATTTACTTGATGACATCTTGTTGCATCCTGTGGAGGACTATCCTGTTCTAGAATTACCTGTCATATCGTAGCTAGCCCACAGGCAAGAATCCTCAATTCTTAATAGTTCATCAGAATGAACTTTGGGAAACAGTCAGTGCAGCAAGGTAACCCTGTACCAACTGAGGCTCTAAACTCCCGATGATGGATGGAACGTACTCTGTGCCTGTGTCACCAACTGCACTGTAATAAAAAGCAGGAAAACATTAACCTGTTACAACAGCGGCCAAGTATAGGCAACAGTCAAGAACTTTCAGGAACAAAGATGTCTTGAGCGACAATGTCTGAATGATATGATGGAAGAAATACTGGTGGAAATGTTAGCTGAAGAACACTCAAGACACTTTTTTAACAAAACCATTCTTGGGATATGGGCATTACTAGAATTATAGAATGATACTGTGCAGAATGAGGTCATTTGATCCGTCACGATTATGCCAGCTCTTTGGAAGAGCAATCCAGTTAAAGAATTGGATTTGAGTGCTGTTAGAGAAGGAATTCCAGGATTTTGACCCAGCAATTGGTGAAGGAATGGCCGATGTGTGACTTGGAGGGTAAGTCCGAGGTGGTGGTGTTCCCATGCACCTGCTGCCTTTGTTCTTCTTGGTCGTGGAGGTCGTGGGTTTGGAAGGTGCTGTCGAACAAAAGTAGCGTACATCTTAAGTACCATTATTCTGTCCGCTATGTGATATCGTCATAACCGGTCCACTTAAAAGTGGGTAATGGGCAGACAGACAATGCTATTTTGCACAGAGGAAGGTCCCACAAACAACAAATGAGGGAAAAGAGCATCTAATTTGTTTTTTGGTGGTGCTGGTCAGGACAACTGGAGAATTCCTTACTCCTCTTCAAATAGCGTATAGTGATCTTTTGCATCCATTGAACCATCAGAACAGGTTTACAAGATTTTAGCGTAATGCTTCATCCAAAATACTGCAGCTCCAACAATCATTCAGTACTGTGCTAAACTGTGCTGCAGAGGGGCTTGAACCTAGAGACAATAAGGTAAGAATGCTATCAAATGGGTCAAATTGACATTATGGGCTTAAACTATGATTGTGCAATAACATATAGTGATTCGAGACATGACAATGCAATGAGTGTAGCATGCTTAGGAGGAACAGGAGACTCTGAAGCGATAGGGGATAAATTTGGGAGCATACATTTGTCAGTGTCTTATCTGCACAGTGTTAACCGCCCGCATTCAAATGGGAAGGTCTGAGGAGCTGTGCAATTTGGGCCTCGGACCTCACCATAATGTAGATGGTGGTGTGGTAGGAGCCTGCACAAGTTACTGCTCCAAGTTCCAGGTGATCATAGATCCATAGAATCATCGAATAGTTACAGCACAGAAGGAGGCTATTTGGTCCGTTAAGTCCGTGCTAGCTCGCTGCAAGAGCAATTAATCTAGTCCCACTCCTCTGCCCTTTCACCACAGCCCTACAGTTCTTTTCTCTTCAGGTGCATGTCTAATTCTCTTTCGAAAGCTATGATTGAATATGCCCCCACCACACTCTCAGGCAGTGTATTCCACATCCTAACCACTCGCTGCATAAATAAGTTTTTCCTCATGTTGCCTTTGGTTCTTTTCCCAATCACCTTAAATCTGTAATCTTTTTGATCCTTCTGCCAATGGGAATATCTTTTCTCTATTTACTTTGTCCTAACCGCTCATGACCGCTCAATCAAATCTCCTCTCAACCAGTTCATGGTGCTTTACAAATGCAAGTTGTTGTTATTTTTTCCAGTGACATTTAAAGACCAGATTGCCAGGTGAGGGAGTCTGGAGGAGAAGGAATAGGTGTGCCTTGGTGTCCATGATTGGGATTCAGTGGGAGGGCTGTGGGGGGAGGCTGCATGGGGGGGGGGGGTGGGAATTGGATAGGGAGATCGCAGGCCTTGGGAGTACTGTCGGGGGACGGGGGGTGTCTAGGAGGTCGGGGCACTGCGGGGAGATTGGGGTTTGGAGCAGATGGCCTGCAGATCAGGGTTGGCAGGGAGGTTGGAGATCTCGGGAGTGATGGTGATTATAAATATTTACATGTTGTATAGAGTAGGCTTTCCCAGAGGTGGCCAGCACTGGCGGCCAGAGCCTCGGGCCAAGTTTCAATAGTGATCAGAAGCAGGTGTTAGACCCTTATTTACACATGCAAGTACACTAATGCCTACTTCAGACATGGGTAAAGGCTGCCTCTGTGATTTCCTTGGGACTTGAGTATTAGGTATGAGGCAAAGACAGAGACAAATACTGCTGCAGCTGAACATAAAGGCTTCTTCTTTTATTCTGTCTTAGTTTCACTTTCACTTTACTAGCGTGTGTTCTACAGAAGCCTCTAGAGTACATGCAATTGCAATTTCAAAACACTACAACACTACATCCCTCCCTTTCTTAGTCAATGATAAACATAGCATCTTTCAATGGGTTGTTTCTAAAAATGTAAACGCTAAACTCAAACATAAATAGTTCATTTCATAACACAGTCACTTAAGTATGGTGGGCATTTTCTCTCACGAGTAGGATATCATCTGACATCAGATGTAGTCTCATTTGACGCTTGTCCTTCATCTGAGATGGCGATGTTGGAATTGGATTCAATGCTTGCTTTGAAGAATGACACATTTCATGTGGTGATTTGCGTACTGCGCTTCGCAGCGATCATTGAATCTTTTGTGTTGGTCACGACAAATGGTTGGATGTCATAATGGGTGTTTGTTTTCCAACATGACCATCATATTTCACAAGTGCTTCATCTCCTGGCTTAAGCAGCAGAGCTCTAAATTTCATGTTTCTCTCTGCATTTACTTTTATTTGATCCTTCTGTTCTCGATCGCGTTTGCATATATGTTGATCATTAGCTCTGCAGAGTAGCTCAGGAAGACGTGTGTGCATATGCTGTTCAAAGATGAGTGTAGCTGGAGGTTTTCCAGTAGTTCAGTGAGGTGCTGCTCTGTAGTTACGAAGAAAGTGATATAGCTCTCACTTCCAAAGAACAAAGAACAAAGAACAGTACAGCACAGGAACAGGCAATTCGGCCCTCCAAGCCTGCGCTGATCTTGATGCCTGTCTAAACTAAAACATTCTGCACTTCCGGGGTCCGTATCCCTCTATTCCCATCCTATTCATGTATTTGTCAAGATGCCTCTTAAACGTCGCTATCGTACCTGCTTCCACCACCTGCCCCGGCAGCAAGTTCCAGGCACTCACCACCCTCTGTCTAAAGAACATGCCTCGCACATCCCCTCAAAACTTTGCCCCTCGCACCTTAAACCTATGTCCCTGAGTAACTGACTCTTCCACCCTGGGAAAAAGCTTCTGACTATCCACTCTGTCCATGCCGCTCATAACTTTGTAAACTCTATCAAGTCGCCCCTCCACCTCCGTCGTTCCAGTGAAAACAATCTGAGTTTATCCAACCTCTCCTCATAGCTAATGCCCTCCAGACCAGGCAACATCCTGGTAAACCTCTTCTGTACCCTCTCCAAAGCCTCCACATCCTTCTGGTAGTGTGGTGACCAGAATTGCATGCAATATTCTAAGTGTGGCCTAACTAAGGTTCTGTACAGCTGCAGCATGGCTTGCCAATTTTTATACTCTATGGCCCGATTTATGAAGGCAAGCATGCCGTATGCCTTCTTGACTACCTTATCCACCTGCATTGCCACTTTCAGTGACCTGTGGACCTGTACACCCATATCTCTCTGCCTGTCAATACTGCTAAGGGTTCTGCCACTTACTGTATACTTCCCACCTGTATTAGATCTTCCAAAATGTATTACCTCACATTTGTCCAGATTAAACTCCATCTGCCATTTCTCCGCCCAAGTCTCCAAACAATCTATATCCTGCTGTATCCTCTGACAATCCTCATCACTATCCGCAACTCCACCAACCTTTGTGTCGTCCGCAAGCTTACTAATCAGACCAGCTACATTTTCCTCCAAATCATTTATATATACTACAAACAGCAAAAGTCCCAGCACTGATCCCTGCGGAACATCACTAGTCACATCCTTCCATTCAGAAAAGCACTCTTCCACTGAAACCCTCTTTCTTCCATTTATTTATTTATTTAGAGATACAGCACTGAAACAGGCCCTTTGGCCCACCCAGTCTGTGCTGACCAACAACAACCCATTTATACTAATCCTACATTAATCCCATATTCCCTAATACATCCCCTCAATTCCCCTACCACCTACCTACACTAATAATGGCCAATTTACCTATCAAGCTGCAAGTCTTTGGCTGTGGGAGGAAACCAAAGCACCTAGCAGAAACCCACGCGGTCACAGGGAGAACTTGCAAACTCCGCACAGGCAGCACCCAGAACTGAACCCGGGTCGTTGGAACTGTGAGGCTGCGGTGCTAACCACTGTGCTACTGTGCCGCCCCTTCTATGACTGAGCCAGTTCTGTATCCATCTTGCCAGCTCACCTCTGATCCCGTGTGACTTCACCTTTTGTACCAGTCTGCCATGAGGGACCTTGGCAAAGGTTTTACTGAAGTCCATATAGACAACATCCACTGCCCTTCCTTCATCAATCATCTTCGTCACTTCCTCAAAAAACTCAATCAAGTTAGTGAGACACGACCTCCCCTTCACGAAACCATGCTGCCTCTCGCTAATAAGTCCATTTGTTTCCAAATGGGAGTAAATCCTGTCCCGAAGAATCCTCTCTAACAATTTCCCTACCACTGACGTAAGGCTCATCGGCCTATAATTTCCTGGATTATCCTTGCTACCCTTCTTAAATAAAGGAACAACATTGGCTATTCTCCAGTCCTCTGGGACCTCACCTGCAGCCAATGAGGATGCAAAGATTTCTGTCAAGGCCCCAGCAATTTCTTCCCTTGCCTCCTTCAGTATTCTGGGGTAGATCCCATCAGGCCCTGGGGACTTATCTACCTTAATGCTTTGCAAGACGCCCAACACCTCCTCCTTTTTGATAACGACATGACCCAGACTATCTGAACTCCCTTCCCTCGACTCATCATCTACCAAGTCCTTCTCCTTGGTGAATACTGATGCAAAGTACTCATTTAGTACCTCACCCATTTCCTCTGGCTCCACTCATAGATTCCCTCCTCTGTCCTTGAGTGGGCCAACCCTTTCCCTGGTTACCCTCTTGCTCTTTATATACGTATAAAAAGCCTTGGGATTCTCCTTAATCCTGTTTGCCGATGACTTTTCATGACCCCTTTAGCCCTCCTGACTCCTTGCTTAAGTTCCTTCCTACTTTCTTTATATTCCTCAAGGGCTTCGTCTCTTCCCAGCCTTCCAGCCCTTACAAATGCTTCCTTTTTCTTTTTGACTTGGCTCACAATGACGAGTTCTTAGCTGTAGCTGTACTTATCACTTTTTTCAGGATTCGCATAAATGTCTTGACTGCACCATTAGCTCTTGGCCAATGTGGTGTATTATCAGAGGTTTCTTTTTTAAAAAATATGTTTTTAAGGACTCATATTTAAATTGTGGAAATGGATTCATTTGGAAGTCTGAAGAAATGCTGGACTTTGTTTTTTTCACTGGGGTCAGTGAAAGGACACTTGACTGAAAACACTAACTGGAAGAATCAAGGAGTGCTAAAAACAACCTCTACTGGAGATCACCAGCCTTAAGATAAATAAACACCAGAAACCTTGGACTAAGGGGAGATGTTTGCAGAGAAACCACATGTCAAGGTTTATGGAGGTCAAGAGGTTGACTTTCTGTTTGGTGTTTGGATTGTTTTTAGTTCAGTTGGGGTGTGAACTGTGTTGAAGACAGTTGGGGTTTTGTCTGCCAAGGAAAAAGACACCTCCAGTTCATCTTTCCTTCACCTCTCTAAGAGACCCTGAGAAGTACAATGTGTCAGCTCCTTTTTCCTCCTGTCTTTGGAAAATCCCTGAGATTCAAGTGTGTGCTGGCTGAAACCCCTGATGTCACATTTCTCCTGGAGAAACCTGCCAGATAAATTCTCAACACTGCCTGAAAAGGACTGCTCCAGAACAGATCCCAGTGACCTGTCACCGTATACCTGGATGCCAGACCAAAAGGGACAACTGACATCCTTCCATATCTTCTTTTTTTTCTCCAAGAATTAGCAAGTATTTGGCCAAGGTGTTCTTTATTCTCTTTTTCTTGTAACAGCCCTCTGCAGAGAGAATTTCTGTATTTTTTTCAGTGTGTGTGTGAGTTTGTGTGTAGGGGAACTTTCATATTCAAATCTGTGTGTTAATGCTTTGCTTCATTACTGGATAAGTCTTGTTTTATAATAAACTGATAATTTTGTTGTTTATTAAAGAAACCTGGTTGGTGTAGTTTATTCTGGGATAAAGAGTACAGTATATGATTGAACATATCGGTAACTGGATAAACTTTTAAATATATGTTGTGACCTGTGGAGAAATGGAACTAGAAAAGACAGAGCACTCCTTCTGCCTCATATGTAACTGCTGTGATTTTCCAATGAGGGAATCCTAGGTAGTTTGCAAATTTGCTGAACTCATCACTGTTGAATGGGGTAAATAAAAGCAAAATACTGCAGATGCTGGAAATCTGAAATAAAAACAAGAAATGCTGGAAATACTCAGCAGGTCTGGCAGCATCTGTGGAGAGAGAAGCAGAGTTGAATGGGGGTCCACTATCACCTCTTACCAGTTGAGGGATTCAAAACAATGCAAAGATCTGATCAAGCTTTAGGATGACTACTTTTGTTGAATTTGACATAACTAATTCCATGATTGGGAACCTGCTGTAGTCGTCAGTGACAACAAGAAGGTATTCACCAGTGATCAAATCCGTGAAGTCAATGCTGACTTCAATCCATGGTCTTGGAGGTAGTTTGGACATCTTGAGGGGATCATGAAAATTTGACGTGTGGTTGCTTGACATTGCAAACACTGATTGATTTTGCGCTCTACCATGCAATCGATTCCAGAGAACCAGACCTTTTCCCTAAGGAGTTGTTTGGTCTTGACTATCCCCTAGTGTCCTTCATGTGTTATATTGACAACACATTCCCTCAGTGAGTGTGGAATGATATTACAGTTGTTGTGTAATACAAGATCAGATGTGGTTGTAACAGTGAACTCATTTTGAGCATTGTGAAGGCCTTCTATTGTGAGAGGGATTTCGTTTGTAGACACTTTCTCAAACACATCTTTCCAGTTTTGTGGTTCCAAAGCTTTCACACATAATTGCAAAGCCTCATCTTGCTTTGTTGCTGCTTTAATTCTTTTATGGGATGTGTGCGTCACTGGCAAGGCCAGCATTTGTTGCCCATCCCTAATTGCCTTTGAACTGAGTGGCTTGTTAGGCCATTTCAGAGGGCAGTTATGAGTCAACCACATTGCTGTGGGTCTGGAGTCACATGTAGGCCAGACCAGGTAAGGCCGGCAGATTTCCTTCCCTAAAGGACATTACTGAACCAGATGGGTTTTTACAACAATTGACCATGGTTTCATAGACTAGATTTTTTAAATTCTAGATTTATTGATTGAATTCAAATTTCACCATCTGCCGTGGTGGGATTTGAACCCATGTCCCCAGAGCATTAGCTTAGGAATCTGGATTAATAGTCCAGTGACATAATCACTATGCCACCACCTCCCTACGTCAGCTAGTTTTAGCAACTTTGGCACCGCATTTAGGCTTGCATAATTAAATTGTTATTTAGCAACCTTGCCTCACGACCAGTAGGACCGGCTGTCAGCAATGAATGTCATGAAATTTAGGCCACTGAGTTGAGTTTGCCTGGCTGATACTCAACTTGGAATTCGTACTCTTGTAGTTTGACTATCCAACTTTCCATTCAAGTGGGTAGTTTGCTATGTGGATTGTTGAACAAGCTCAATAATGGTCTATGATCAGTTATGACCTTAAATTCACTTCCATATAAGTAGAGATGAAAGTGTAAGATACCTCATGTAATTGAGAGCACCTCGCTTTCTGGGAATAACTTTCCTCTACGGGCGTAATGATCTGCTTGCCATCGCAACGATTGTTTGGTTACCTGTCTTGCCTTTCTGTAGGAGAACTACACCTAAGCCAACCGGTTTTGCATCCACAACTAGCTGTGTGGTTTAATCAGGGTCGAAACAGGCATTTATGCAACTTGCTGACAAATGTCGTTTGATCTGGTGTATCGCCAGATTCATTTAGTTCATTCCCAATTGGTGTGTACTGAGAGCTGCTGAGTCTGGTGAGAAGGAGTTTTAAGAGTTAATTTCTATCTATTTCTGTCTTTGTTTTTCTTCAATTTAGCAGTTAACTAAAAATTACTCCTTAAGTTAAGAGAAGTTAAGTTTTATTCAAGCCTTAAAGCAGGGGTACATGAGCTCTCTCGGAGCAGTTGCAGCTCGTTACTTAGGTAGCTGGCTTAAACTGGTTTTCAGAAGGTTGAATCAGTTGTTTTTTAGAAAATATAAAAGCAGGGATTCCTCAGTGCTGCTTCATCTGTACTGAGTTCTGCTTTGAGTGCACAGAGTGTAAAGTGGGAGTTTTGTGAGTGGGAGTTCGGTGAGGGAGGTGCTCATTTATTTCTTTTTCTACCTTTTTTTAGCTGCTGGCTTTTACTTTGGTATAGGGGAAGAAGCTGATTGGTGAGTAACTGATAAGTTATTCTACTTATTCTGATTGTAATAAATTGTTTAAAAAGTTATAGTATAGCAGGTTAGCTCAGCCAAGTGGAATGTACATCCTGCGGTATGTGGGAAGTCATTGACGCACCAAGTGTCCTCGATGAACACATCTGCAGGAAGTGTCACCGGCTGCAGAAGCTTGACCTCTGGGTTTTGGAAGTCGAGCGGTGGCTGGAGTCACTGTTGTGCATCTGTGAGGCTGAGGACTACGTGCTTAACACATTTAGGGAGGTGGTCACACCGCAGGTTAGGAGCATGCAGGCAGAGAGGGAATGGGTGGCCACCAGACTGTCTAAGAGAAACAGGCAGGCAGTGCAGGAGCCCCCTAAGTCTATCTTGCTTGCTAATCAGTTTTACATTTTGGATACTGGTGAGGGCGATGGTTCGTCAGGGTAGTGCAGCCAGAGCAAAGTCCATAGCACCACGGGTGGCTCAGCTGCACAGGAGGAGAGTGGAAGAGCAATAGTGATCGGGGATTCAATAGTCAGGGAATCAGACAGGCATTTCTGCAGCAGTAAACATGGCTCCAGGTTGGTGTGTTGCCTCCCTGGTTCCAGGGTCAAGGATGTCACAGAGCAGCTGCAGGACATCCTTTTGAGGGAGGGTGAACAACCAGAGGTCATGGTCTATATTGGTAGCAATGACATAGGTGGGAAGAAGGATGAGGAACTGAAAGCAGATTTTAGGGAGTTTGGAAGGAAATTAAAAAGCCGGACTTCAAGAGCAGTAATCTCAGGATTACTCCCAGTGCCACGAGCTAGTGAGCACAGGAATAGGAGGATTGATCGATTGAACATGTGGCTGGAGAATTGGTGTAGGAGGGAGGGCATCAGATTTCTGAGGCATTGGGACCAGTTCTGGGGCAGGTGGAACCTGTACAAGATGAACGGGCTACACCTTAATAGGACTGTGACTAATATCCTCGCAGGGAGATTTGCTAGTGCTGTTGAAAGGAAGTAAAGCTGGTAACAGGAGATAGAAAAGTAGTAAGTGACACTAGAAGGCAGGCGAAACAATGGCATGCATCAACTATGCTTAGAATGCAGAATAATGTCAAGAAGACAAGGTTAAGGACACTCTACCTGAGTTCATGCAGCATTCACAACAAGGTAGATGATTTAAAGGCCCAAATAGAGGTAAATGGATATGATCTAATTGCCATTACGGAAACTAGACTACAGAGTGACCAAGACTGGGAACTGGATATTCAAGGATATTCGACATTTAGGAAAGACAGGCAAAAATGAAAAGGAGGTGGTGTTGTACTGATAATGAGGGGGTGGGATCAGTACATTAGTTTAGATTTTAGAGATACAGCACTGAAACAGGCCCTTCGGCCCACCAAGTCTGTGCCGACCATCAACCACCCATTTATACTAATCCTACACTAATCCCATATTCCTACCACATCCCCACCTGTCCCCATATTTCCCTACCACCTACCTATACTAGGGGCAATTTATAATGGCCAATTTACCTACCAACCTGCAAGTCTTTTGGCTTGTGGGAGGAAACCGGAGCACCCGGAGAAAACCCACGCAGACACAGGGAGAACTTGCAAACTCCACACAGGCAGGACCCAGAATTGAACCCGGGTCGCTGGAGCTGTGAGGCTGCAGTGCTAACCACTGCACCACTGTGTAAGGGAGGATCTCAGATCGGAAGAACAAAATGTGGAATCTGTTTGAGTGGAGGTAAGAAACAGCAAGGGGCAGCAAACATTGGTAGGAGTGGTTTATAGGCCACCAAACAGTTGTGGTATTGTGGGGCATGGTATTAATCAGGAGATTAGAGAAGAATGTAGCATAGGTAATACAATAATCATGGGTGACTTCAACCTGCATATAGACTGGGTAAACCTAATATGCACCAATGCTATGGAGGACAAGTTTCTGGAGTGTGTTCGGGATGGTTTTCTAGAGCAGTCTGTTGAGGAACCAACTAGAGATCAGGCTATTTTAGATCTAGTATTCTGTAATGAGAAAGGGCTAATTAATAATTTTGTTGTAAAAGAACCGTTCGGGATGAGTGACCATAATATTAAAGAATTTTACATTATGTTTGAAAATGAGGTAGTTCAATCTGAAGCTAGGGTGTTAAATTTGAACAAAGGAAATTATGAAGGTATGAGGGGCAAATTGGCTGAGGTGGATTGGAAAAATACATTAAAAGGTATGATAGTGCATAGGCAATGGATAGTCTTTAAAGATATATTACATAGTTTACAGCAACGATACATTCCTTCAAGGCACATAAACATAGAAAAGAAAAGGCAGTCAACAGTGGCTAACAAAAAAAATTAAGGATTGTATAAGATTAAAAGAAAAGTCCTATAAAGTTGCCAGAAATAGTAATAAACCTGAGGTTTGGGAGGAATAGATACAGTGGAAGTAGTATTAAAGGACTGCTCGGGTATGCAAATGAAACTTGACCCGAACCCGACAGAACCACATGTGACCCGAGCCCGACCCGGCTGAGTCCTTTGACGTTTTCCCGCGCCTGACCTGACCTGACCACTGGAATATAATCAACTTTATTGAAGAGGTTGTGTTCTGCCTTGGATGGAATCGCTCACTGCAGACTGGTGCGCAGTCCAAATGCACGTTTCCCGCCTTGACGTCCTGGCTGTCACGGTGTCTGACCCGGCCCGACCCGAGCTGAGCCCTAATGTTGGACCCGGAAGAGTGACCTGACCCGAACCAAACGGGTAGTATGCTTGGATTTTCAGAAGGCTTTTGATAAAGTCACCCACAGGAGATTGGTTAGCAAAATAAAAGCACATGGGATAGGAGATAATATACTGGCATGGATTAAGGATTGGTTAACAGGCGAAAAAGAGAGTAGGAATAAATGAGTCATTCTCACATTGGCAGGCTGTGACTGGTGGGGTACTGCAGGGATCAGTATTTGGGCCCCAGCTGTTCACAATATATATCAATGAGTTGGATGTGGGGACCAAATGTAGTATTTCCAAGTTTGCGGATGACATAAAACTAGGTGGGAATGTGAGTTCTGATGAAGAAGCAAAGTGGCTTGAAGGGGATGTGGACAGGCGTAGTGGATTGGATTTTTCCTGCTCACCGCTGAGATCTGTCGCGAGCTTCAAAAGCGGTGGGGCACACGGGTGGCATTTGCCCCACTGAGCCGCTGTGATATTTAACGCGGCAGCTCATATACATGGAAGGGGCAGAACGCCGGCCCCTGATGACGTAGAGGGAGCATGTGCTCTGTCCCAGACAACGGTGTCCGGCGGCACCGCACAGGCGCGTCGCTATTTTTAAAGGGCTTCAAGCCCTTCGGGTCCATTTACATTTTTAAATTTACGGTTCTGTAAAAAATAAACGTAAAACTTGAGCAGCACTTTCAATCCCCTCTTTCCCCCCATCCCATTGAATAATCAATCTATAAACTACCCTCTCCCCCACAAAAAAAGTAAACTGTTGATCCAGAACTTTCCCCCTGAACTTCATTAACTTTGACCTTCAACCTTTTCCCACCATCCCCTCAACCAATAGCAAGAGTTTTCCCTGCTCCTCCCTACCCTGAAAACTTCATTCCTCCCCCCTCCCTTCCAGTGTGCTGCCTCGGATATCTGGACCCCCCCACACCACCACCACCCCTGCCACGATCTCTGATGTCGAGGGGCTGGTAAAATCCAGCCCAGTGAGTGGGCAAGAACATAGCAGATGGAATATAATATGGAAAAATGTAGGGTTATCCACTTTAGTACGAGGAATAGATATGCAGAGTATTTCTTAAATGGTAAGAGATTAGAAAGTGTAGATGTTCAAAGGGACCTGGGTGTTCTCGTCAATAAGTTACTTAAAGCTAACATGCAGGTGCAACAAGCAATTAAGAAGGCTAATGGTATGTTAGCCTTTATCGCAAGAGGATTTGAGTACAGGAGTAGCGAAGTCTTGCTTCAATTGTTTAGAACCTTGGTTAGACCGCACCTGGAGTACTGTGGGAAGTTTTGGTCCCCTTACCTTAGGAAGGATATTATTGCCATTGAGGGAGTGCAATGAAGGTTCACCAGACATGTTCCTGGGATGGCGGGACTGTCCTATGAAGAGAGATTGGGGAAACTGGGCCTGTATTCTCTCGAGTTTCGAAGAAGGAGAGGTGATCTCATTGAAACCTACAAAATACTTAAAGCAATAGACAGGGTAGATGCAGCTCAGATGTTCCCCCTGGTTGGGGAGTCTAGAACCAGGAGACACAATTTCAAAAACGGGGGAAGCCACTTAGGGCAGAGATGAGGAGAAATTTCTTTACTCAGAGGGTTGTGAATCTTTGGAATTCTCTACTCCAGAGGGCTGTGGAAGCTCAGTCATTGAGCATGTTTAAAGCAGAGATTGACAGATTTCTAAATACCAATGAAATAAAGGGATATGGGGATAGTGTGGGAAAAAGGCATTGAAGTGGATGATCAGCCATGACCGTGTTGAATGACGGAGCAAGCACGATGGGCTGAATGGCCTACTCCTGCTTCTATGTTCTAATTGGTAGTCTCTTTTGTAAGAACATGTAGGGGGCAAATAGAATAGTGCAGTCAGGAATGAAGCGACTACAGTAAGTGACAAGTCCTAGCAGACTCCAGATGACTTGCACGTTTGTAGGATCTGTAGCATTTGCACTAGTTTCATCTTTCTGTGGACCTGGTGATACTCTTTCACCATTGGACACAGGACTGAAGAATTCAATTCTGCTTTCATTGAACAAGCACTTGTCTTTGTTTCAGGTGAGGTTACATTCTCTGAGACATTGTCGGCATGCATGTCGGCATGTCTCGAGTTCCTTTTCAGTGCTTGAAGTGCAGATTGAACCAAGTGCTGAAATACCTCAGCTGCTGAGCTGACTCCAAAGTTGAACCTCTTGACTCAGAAAAATCCAATGTGAGTAGCGAATACAGTAAGATATCGTGGTTTTTCTGCAAGCTCCATTTGATGGTAGCCTGCATTCAGATCAAGTTTAGCAAAGTGTTTAGTGCCAATCACTTTCTCTCTGATATCATCGATTGTCAGTGTCAAGTGTCTTTCACGTGTGGCTTGGTTTGGCGACCACATATGAACGTAGATTTAAATCTGGTTCTCGCTCATGGGTTTCTTGATGATTTGTATGGGTGAGACTGAAGGGTACGGCTCATCCCCAACTTTCTCAATAATGTCAAGGTTAAGTAGGTGTTGAAGTTCCTTCTCTCTCTGTTTCCTAACATTAAATGGTATTTGTCACTGTTGATGCAGCTTGCATGTAACACTTTTCAGCTTTCTGATACCAGTGAAGTGATCGGCATACAGTTGGAGAATATTTTTGTGATGTGAAAGAATCACGTATGGGACTGCAATCATGGGCAGATCTGTTGCTCTGTGGAAACTGATGACCGATATGACGTAGAATACAGCTTTCATTCTAGTACCTTTGAATGAGACTGGCTTTTCAAAAGTTCCGAGGATTTTCAGTGCTTTGTCACCGTTATAAGGGAAAATGTTCATATTCCCTGGTTTGCAGAGAATGGGACAATCCTGAAATCAGTTGAATGTTTTGTCTCCCATGACATTGACAGATGCTCCTGTGTGTATGAGAGCATCTATGTTCCAGCAGCCAATAGTCACTGTCACATGTGGCAGTTTGTTGTCACAAAAATTGGTCATGTAGTTGATAGTGAAGAGGATGGCTGTAGACTCCAGAATTATATCAATGGTTTGGTTGAGTGGGCAGAAAAGTGGCATTTGGAATTCAATTTGGAGAAGTGTGAGGTAGTGCATTTGGGGAGGGCAGACAAAGCAAAGGAATACACAATAAACAGGAATATATTGAGAGGGGTAGAAGAAGTGAGAGACCTTGGAGCGCATGTCCATAGGTCCCTGAAGGTGGCAGGACAGGTAGATAGAGTGGTGAAGAAGGCATATGGAATGCTTTCCTTTATTGGCCGAGGTATAGAATTCAAAAACAGGGATGTAATGCTGGGACAGTATAAAACGCTGGCTAGGCCATAGCTGGGGTATGG
The DNA here is from genome assembly GCF_036365525.1 of Heterodontus francisci. Lineage (NCBI taxonomy): Eukaryota > Metazoa > Chordata > Chondrichthyes > Heterodontiformes > Heterodontidae > Heterodontus > Heterodontus francisci. The sequence continues at coordinate 7,089,183 of NC_090385.1, forward strand.
CGTACAGTTCTGGTCACCACATTACAGGAAGGACATAATTGCTCTGGAGAGATTACAGAGCAGATTTGCAAGAATGTTGCCAGGGTTTGAAAGTTGTAGCTATGAGGAAAGATTGGATCAGCTAGGGTTGTTTTCCTTAGAACAGAGGAGGCTGAGGGATGACTTAATTGAACAAACAACATTATGAGCGGCCTAAATAGAGTATACAGGAAGGACCTATTTCCCCTAGCGGAGAGGTCAATCACCAGGGGGCACAGATTTAAGATGATTGGTAGAAGGATGATGCATGTCTGGAACTCACTGCCCGGATCAGTGGTAGTGGCAGAAACCCTCAACTCATTTAAAAGGTACCTGGACCTGCCCTTGAAGTGCTGTAACCTGCAAGGCTATGGACCAGGTGCTGAAAGGGGGGATTACACTGGGTGGCTGTTTCTTCAGCTGGCGCAGAACGATGAACTGAATGGCCTCTTTCTGTGCCGTAACCTTTCTATGGTACTATGCTGTGCGTAAAAAAAGAGCTCAAAATTATGTTCAGGGTCATCTGCCTCTACTTTGGCTACATTCTGCCGCCTTTTTGCTGTGGTACGTAAAAGTGACACCCTTCTGTTGGTATTGGTCTTAGCAGTTGATTTTGCTGATGAGTGACAAACATGAGCAAAGTCATTAGATTTTCCACAAGCTTTGCACTATTTACCAGTAGCAGGACACTCTGTTAGTGTGGGTGAGCATCGCCACTGTGAAAACATTCTTTGGATAAGTCGCAGCTCTGTTTGTGAGACGGTTGTTCTTACTTTGCAGGTGGTTCCCTGGCACATAAGCGAAGAATAGCATTCACAGGAGTTGAACTTGGAATGTGGTAATTACTGTTCACAGCCTCAAATTCAGCAGCCCTGGACTCTGAAAGCGATAGTGATCTTGCTGACTCCAGCAGTTCTTGACAGCTTTCTGTCTTTCTCAAGTGCTTTTCAGAGTAGTTGACTGGAGAGATAGCCTTTGATTTGATTTCCTGTTCAACATGTTCAGCATCATCAAAGTCATATTTGGTTGCTAGTTGTCTCAAATGTGTGCAATATTGGTCAGTTGTCTCGTTTGCTTCTTGCTTAGTGCATTGGAAGACAATGATTTTGTACATGGTGTTTTACTTGGGCGTGAAGTAGGTCATTAGCACGTGTTTTGCTGAGTCATAGTTATTTTGCTTAGCCCTCAACGATATCTTTAATTCTTCACCTCCATAGTGTAGCAGTAAGGCCTTTTTCGTCTGTGATTACGAAACCTGCCATTGTGCCTTCGAAATGTCGCAGCCATTTTGCCGACGTGGGGATATGAATGATGACTCTGAATGCACATCGAAAGGTAGTAGATTGGACGTAGACAATGCCATATTGATCAGCAACGCAGTGATAAAGGATCCAGGAACGCATTCTTTTCAGAGGAAGCTTCTCTGCAGTGATCGGAGACTATATCTATATTTCATTTGATTGAATGGTTATTTTGGAGAGATCAATATATACGCATACACTCTACAAACTTTCTGTCTGTCACTGTAACAGTCTCCAAGTTAAAATGCTGTCTGTGAAAGTATCAAAACTTCCAAAATTTTCATACCTGAAAGCAATGTTTCCAGATTTTTCATTGTTTTTCTGTTTACCACGTCACCATTGGGACTTGAGTGAGGTTTAGCTGAGTTTGGTAAAAGGTATGAGGCAAAGACAGAGAGATAAATACTGCAGCAGCTGAACATAAAGGCTTTTCCTTTTATTCTGTCTTAGTTGCACTTTCATTTTGCTCGCAGGTGTGTTCTACAGCAGCCTCGAGAGTACACAATGCCCAAGCAATTGCAATTTCAAAACACTGCTACATTACAGCCTCTTGTTTGTCCTTTACCAAGATGGCATCTGGAGCAATTCCCATTGGAGGTTTGCGTGAGCATCTCGGACCACATTAATGATCCTTATGTGGGGCACGTAGCCCCAAAACAGACTCTACACAGCCCAAATTATCCCCTATGGTGGCCAAAGCTCCACTACTGGGGGTTTCCCTCACCTTATGTCTGGGTTTGTGGTGGATTAATTAATAGAGATTTATTGATGTGATTAGTCAACAACTCCATTATCATGTGATTACCAGGATGGTACAGGTTCAACTAAACTACCTCCTCTCTCCTCATTATCCAAGGCCCCAAACACTCCTTTCAGGTGAAGCAGCGATTTACTTGTACTTCTTTCAATGTAGTTTACTGTATTTGCTGCTCACAATGTGGTCTCTTCTACATTGGGGAGACCAAATGCAGACTGGATGACTGCTTTGTGGAACACCTCCACTCAGTCCAAAAGCATGACCCCGAGCTTCCGGTTGCCGCCCATTTCAACACACCCCCTGCAATCATGCTCCCATCTCTGTCCTGGGATTGCTGCAGTGTTCCAGTGAACATCAATGCAAGCTCGAGGAACAGCATCTCATTTACCGATTAAGCACACTACAGCCTGCTGGACTGAACATTGAGTTCAATAATTTCAGAGCATGACGGGCCCCCCATTTTACTTTTATTTTTACTTATTTTTTCTTTTTTCTCTTTTGTGTTTATTTTATTTTAGTTTGTTCAGTTTGTTTCTACTGTGCCTACCCACTGTTTATTTTCATGTTTGTGCTTGTGGCTGTTCAGTTTTCAGTCCATTAACACCCTATCTGTACTAAAGCTTTGTCTTTCAGCACACCATTAACATATTGTTTGCCTTTGCTCCATGACCTTCTGGTCAGCTATTCTGTGACCTTGTCCTATCAACACCTTCTCTTTTGTTATCTCTTGCCCCACCCCCGCTTTACTTGCTTAAAATGTTTTACATTTCTTATATCTGCTAGTTCTGAAGAAGGGTCACTGACCTGAAACGTTAACTCTGCTTCTCTCTCCACAGATGCTACCAGACCTACTGAGTATTTTTAGCGTTTCTTGTTTTTATTTCAACTAAATGTATCTTGGTCTTTCCTCATCCAGCAATTCCTATGTTCCTACAAAATGCTTGGCACTGGTACTAAACATACAATGTCAATACAGTTTCAAACATAGCGTAAATTAAATCTGTCCGGCTTCAGTTTATCTAAATGATGTACATCGACAGATTGGGTGTTCTGACTTCCAGGTGAATAGTCTTTGACATTCGTCAAAGTTGATTCTTAGAATTTTGAAAGCAATGTTGGACAGGGGTTTATCAGCTGATGACTAAAATGGGTTCATTGTCTTCAGTGCTAGAGCAAAGGAACAGGGAGGCTGGAACTAAGCAAAGCAGGAGGAGGGTAACTATCCCACATCAACATAAATCACATTGGGATAAGACTCACTTTGCAGATCAATCGCCTGATATAGAAGCCGCCCAATTATTTTTTTATTTAATAATGAAATCTGTGTGCTTGATTCAGACATGGGTTGGATCTCCCAGTTGGTGCTCTTGTTGGCTTGGTTAAATTACATTGAACAATTAAACAAACTAGAGTTGTATTCCACAGAATTTAGAAGGTTAAAGGGTGATTTGATTGAAGTTTTCAATATATTAAGGGGAACTGACAGGGTAGATCGAGAGAAACTATTTCTGCTATTTGGGGAGTCTAAGGCAAGGGGCAGAGGCTAAAGATTAGAGCCAGACCTTTCAGGAGTGACGTTAGAAAACACTTGTACATACTAAGAGTGGTAGAAAGTTGGAACTATCTTCCACAAATGGCAAATGATACTTGATCAATTATAAATGTTCAATCTGAGATTGATAGATTTTTGTTAAACAAAGGTGTTAAGGATTATGGGACAAAGGTGAGTATATGGAGTTAAGTCACAGATCAGCCAAGGTCTCTTCGATTGGGGCAACAGGCTCGAGGGGCTGAATGGCCTCCTCCTGTTCCTATGTTATGAAAATTAACAAAAAATGAAATTCAACCCCATTCCTCCAGAAACAAGATAAAAGAAAGTTTTCTTCTTGAATATTCACTTGGTTCTTTGATGTCTTCAATTTCCACTGGGCTGACGGCTCCCAATACTGGGACTGATTTTGTACTTTGCACTGTTTCCGTGCGTCTCTGAAAACAAAGTACTTCCATCAGAAGTACTCATGAAATAAAATTAAATATGAACAGGTGTAAATAACAGCAACTCGCATTTAAATAGTACCTTTACATTCCAAAAGCATAATAAGACAAAATTTGACACTGAGCCACATAAGGAGACATTAAGACAGGTGATCAAAAGCTTCGTCAAAGAGGTAGGTTTAAAGGAGAGTCTTAAAGGAGGAGAGAGTGGCAGAGAGACGGAGAGATTTAGGAAGGCAATTCCAGAGCTTAGAGCCTGAATGGATGAAGCGATGGCTGCCAGTGATGGAGCAATGAAAATCGGGGATGCACAAGAAGCCAGAATTGGATAAGCATAGAGATCTCAGAAGGTTGTAGGGAGGAGATTACAGAGATAGGGAGGGAGGGGCCATGGAGGGATTTGAAAACAAGGGTGAGAATTTTAAAATCAAAGTGTTTCTTCAACAGAACCCAAGTAGGTCAGTGAGCAATGGGTGATGGGTAAACGGGACTTGGTGCAAATTAGGATATGGGGCATCAAGTCCCACAAACGACAATATAATAACAACCAAATAATTAGTCTTAATGATATTGGTTGAGGAATAAACATTGGCCCAGGACACTGGATAGAAATCCACCACTCTTCTACAAGACGTTAACGTAGAGTCTTTTAATTCCACCTGAGAGGACAGACAGGGCTGCAGGTTAACATCTTACAGCTTATCACTCTGTTACGGCCAAGTGAGGAGGGGGTCACAGTCGCCCCTTTTACCCTTCCTCTTATTTGACCACAACAGGGTTTATTCCTTTCTAAACAGTGGTTGTGCTTACCACCTCCATGAGTGTTTTACCTTTTACCTTTACTGTGATCGTGAAATAACCAATCGGACAGGTTTTCTTGAGTTTGAACAAGAGGTAAGTTTATTATATTTAACAATCTAACCCCAAGCTTTATTTAAACCAGGCAGTTTGACTCTGATTGGTCAAGGCGTTGCCCTGAAGAATGAACCAGTGAATAGCAATGCCTTGACCAATCAAAGTCAAGCTGCCTGGTTTTAAAAAAGCTTGGCAGTTAACTGTCAGTCACCATAATCTAGTGCATCCTCCATGGCAACGCTTCTACCAATCAGAGTCCACTTACCAACCAACTGGCACTCTCTTCTCATACAGTATAAATTTGTTGTTTTCCATCACATTGGTATTCTTGTGATTTGTCCTGATGAGTGCAAAACGAGAAGCTTCGACAAAATGTCTCTGTTTTCAGCAATATTCAGGTTCTGTACTACCAAACGACTATTTGCTGTATATATTAAATCGGTGTTGTACAATACGTTAGTGACATGTGGTTAATTGGCAATACAGATATGGATAATTGCATGACTGAATAGTAAAAAAAAAACGAGTAATGGATACCCTTGCTGGTCACGGGATCTCACTATTCATATTAGCATGGCGTGTGTGTGTAATTCTTAACCTTTTATGCGATTGTTGATAAAATGGTGAGGTGAAAAGGAAAGAATGCAAGTGTTTTTGATCAATGTGGCTGCTTTACTTCCTTGGTTTCTGAATGGTGGCAGATGTTTGTTCAGGAAAGAATAAAAGACTTGCACGCACACAGTGCCTTTCATGACCTCATGACATCCGAAGTGTTTTACAGCCAATGGTGTACTTTTTTGAAGTGTGGTCACTGTTGGAATGTAGGAAACGCAGCAGTTAATTTGCACACAGGAAGATCCCAAAACATCACTGCGATCATGACCAGATAATTTGTTTTTTAGTACAATTGTTTGAGGTATAAATATTGGTCAGGACACTGGAGAGAAATCCCATGCTCTTCTTCGAACTAGTGCTGTGGGCTCTTTTATACCCAAATATACACATATGAAGTGCATTTACCTGTACTGTGTGAAAGGTGTTGTCTGCTAAAATGAGTGCATGTGGCTAAAGTGGTGTCTCCTGAGCCACAACTGGGGCGAGTCACAGATTTCTAAAGACCAACGCTGGATTAATTCCTCAACAGCTGCCCACTTTTATCAGGAACTCCAGATTTCTGAACCTCGACCTGCATTGATACACTGAAAGAAATTCTGGACTTCCTGTGAGCAATGCCAAGGGTGATTGACAAGTAATGCACATCAATAATTAGGAACAATTAGCCATGCGTTGTCAGAAGAGGCTGTTTGCATCCCAACCCAATTTGTCAGGCTTATTTGTCCTGCTAAATAAGGGATGATGGGAACAGGAGGAGGCCATTCAACCCCTTGAGTCTGTTCCTCACCATTCAATCAGATGAAGGCTGAACTATATCCTAACTCCATTTGCCCACCTTTGCTCCATATCCCTTAATACATTTGCCTAGCAAAAATCTATCAACCTCCGTCTAAAAAGCTCTAATTGACCTGTAGCCGCGGCAGCCATTTGGGGAAGAGCATTCCAGATTTCCGTTACCCTTTGTGTGAAAAGAAAAAGCTATGTTGTGATACAGCCAAACTCCTTAAATCGCAAGTGGAATTGGAAGTTACCAGATGATGTGATTCACTCAATCCTCCAAAATTAACCATGTAAAATACGTTTGCAACCAGCTTTTGTACGGATTTAAAGAGGAAGTGTTTGAGAGTTCCCTATAGGCTTCCGCTCTGAATTTCCACAGTGCATCTTTTGAGTTTTTGCTGTAAATACTGAGTTCCAGAGACTTGAGAACAAAATCTAGGCTGACATTCCTGTGTTGGGAGTGCTGCACTGAGGGAATGCTGCACTGTCGGAGGTGCCATCTTTTGGATGAGATGTTAAATGGAGGTCCCATCTCCCCTCTCAGTTGGACATAAAAAATCCCACAGGACTATTCTGAAGAAGAGCATGTGAGTTCTCCCTGGTGTCCTGGACAACATTTATCCCTCAATTGAACATCACTAAAAGAAACAGATTATACAGTACACAATATTTTGGAAAGACAGACAGAATAGTAAAGCAGGAGGGATAGAACTGATGGTAAAGAATGACATAAGGGCATTCATGAGAAAGGATCTGGCCTCAGAAGATCATGAGGTAGAACCAGTATGGGTGGAAATAAGGAATAGCAAGAATCAGGGAGTAGTTTATAAGCCCCGAACAGTAGTTATACCGTTGGACAGAGCATTAAACAAGAAATTATTGGAGCTTGTAACAAAGGTAATGTAATAATTGTGAGACCTTAAGTCTTCATGTAAACTGGGACAATGAAATTGGTGGGAGTGGTCTAGAAGATGAGTTTGTAGAATGTTTTCAGGACAGTTTCTTGGAGCAATATGTTGTGGTGCCAACTAGGGATAAAGCTATCTTAGATCTAGTATTGTGTAATGAAGCAGGGTTGATAAGCAATGTCATTGTAAAAAATCCACTGGGAATCAGTGATCATAATACCGTTGAATTCCATGTTAAGTTTGAAAGTGACACGGTCCAATTACACACAAGAATCTTAAACTTAAACAAAGCCAATTACATAGGCATAAGGAGATAACTCGCTAAGGTGAATTGAGTAAATAGAATAAAAGGTAAATGAACAGTGGGAAACCTTTAAAGAAGCAATTCAAAATGTTCAACTAAAATACATTCCTTTGAAAAACAAAAACTCAGCCAGAAAGACCCATCTGTGGCTCACTCAGGAAGTTAAGGATAGTATTAGATTAAAAGAAAAGGCTTATAATGTTTCAAAAAAGAGTAGCAAGTCTGAGGATTGGGAGTATTTTAGAAACTAGCAAAAGGCCACCAAATAGTTGATAAAAAGAAAAAAATAGAATATGACAGTAAACTAGCCAGTAATAGAAAACAGATTGTAAGAGCTTTTATAGGTATATCAAAAGGAAGAGAGTAGCTAAAGTAAACATTCGTCCCTTGGGAGCAGAGACAGGAGAAATTATCATGGGAAATGAGGAAATGGCAGAGGCATTGAAAAAATATTTTGTGTCTGTCTTCACAGTAGCAGACACAAGGTCCATACCAGAAATAAACAGTAACCTAGGGGCTAAAAAGAGTGAGGAAATTAAGGAAATTCATATCAGCCAAGAAAAAGTATTGGAGAAACTTAAAGGGCTAAAATCTGACAAATCTCCAGGGCCAGAAGGCCTACATCCTATGGTTCTAAAAGAGATAGCTGCAGAGATAGTGGATGCACTAGCTATGATTTTCCAAAATTCCTTAGATTCCGGAATGGTTCCATCAGATTGGAAGTTGGCAAATGTTACATTGCTTTTCAAGTAAGGAGAGAGGGAGAAAACAGGGAACTACAGGCCAGTTAGCCTAACATCAGTCGCTGGGAAAATGCTGGAATCTATTATTAAGGATGTCTGAACAATGCACTTAGAAAAGCACATTATGATTAGAACAAGTTAACATGGTTTTAATAAAGGGAAATCCTGTTTGACAAATTTATTAGAGTTTTTTGAGGATGTAACTAGTAGGATAGATAAAGGAGAACCAGTAGATGTAGTATACCTAGATTTCCAAAAGGCATTCGATGAGGTGCCACACAAAAGGTTCATTGGCAAGTTAGGGCTCATGGATTTGGGGATAATATATCAGCATGGATAGATGACTGGTTAACAAACAGGAAGCAACGAGTGGGCATAAACAGGGCATTTTCAAGTTGGCAGGCAATAAATAGTGGAGTGCCACAAAGATCAGTGCCAGGGCCTCAGCTATTTACAATCTATATCAGTGACTTAGATGTAAGAGACAGATGTATTTATGTTTTCTGATGATACAAAGGTAGGTGGAAAGACAAGCTGGGGTGGGGGATGGGGGGGAGGTGAACACAGAGAGGCTGCAAAGAGATACAGACAGGTTAAGTGAGTATAATGTAGGGAAGTGTGAAGTTATACACTTTGGTTGTTAAAATATCAAAGCAGAATATTTTTCAAAAGGTGTACGACTTGTAAGTGTCAATGTTCAAAGAGACTTGGGTGTGCTTGTAGAAGGAATGCAGAAAGTTAACATACAGGTACAACAAGCAATTAGGAAGGCAAATGACACGTTGGCTTTTATTCTAAGGGGATTGGAGTACAGGACTAAGGAAGTATTGCTACAATTGTACAGCGTTTTGGTGAGACCAAAGATCTGGAGTACTGTGTGCAGTTTTGGTCTCCACATTTAAGAAAGGAAATGCTTGCATTGGAAGCAGTGCAGCTAAGGTTCACTAGATTGATCCCTGGGATGAGGGGGTTGCCCTATGTTGAGAGACTAAGTAAATTGGGCCTGTTTTCTCTGGAGTTTAGAAGAATGAGAAGTGATCTCATTGAAACCTATAAGATTCTAAAGGGGCTGGACAGAGTGGACACTGACAGATTATTTCCGCTAGTCAGGGAATCAAAAACACGGGGGCACAGTCTCAGGGTAAGGGGCCGATCATTTAGGACTGAGATGAGGAGAAATTACTTCACTCAAAGGGTTGTGAATCTTTGGAATTCTCTACCCCAGAGGGTTGTGGACGCTCCATCATTGAATACATTTAAGTCTGGGATAGACAGATTTTTGGTTTCTCAGTGAATCGCGGGATATGGCGAGCAAGCAGGAAATTGGAGTTGAATTCTAAGATTAGCCATGATTATTTTGAATGGCGGAGCAGGCTCAATGGGCCATTTGGTCTACTAATGCTCCTATTTCTTGTGTTCTTGTGTATTGTCAGACTGCTGTTTGTGGGATCTTGCTGTGTACAATTTGGCTGCCATGTTTTCTACATTACAGCAGTGATTATACCTCAGAAAGTGCTCATTGGTTGTTAAGCACTTTGCGACATCCTGATGTTGTGAAAGGCGCTATATAAATGCAAGTTTTTTTTCTGAGTTCAGCCTGGGTTCCAGAAAAATGGTTTAAATGACCATTTACTTCAGGGGCTCCTCTCCATCTTCCACCGAAGCCATGGCGGGAGACAACGAGAACACAGCAGACATTGCACCCCTCCAACTTACTCTCTTGCTCAAGGTCACGAGATAACTACTGATGAAAAAGATCATTTGGGCTATCTTAATACCTCCAATCAGAAAGAACCTAACATCTCCCCATTCCAACAACAAATTGGAGAGAGGCTAACATCTTCCCGTCACAGCATCCAATTGTTTCCAAAATCATTCCAGTGTTTTTTGCTCTACCCCTCTACCGGGAGGTTTATTCCATACTTTCAATACTTTTCGTGTGAAGAATTGTTTTTTACTAGTTTGAACCTGTGTTCCATAGTTCTGTTGCTGTTTAATTTGAAGTAACATCCAGGTTAACTATTTTTTCCCTTTAAGAATTATATATTCTCCTATAAGATTATCTCTTATCTGTCTTTTTTCTATGAATAAAAGCCCAAGGTTTCACCAGTATTCCTTCAAAATTCATACTCCTGATCCTGGGAACTGGGATCCAGTGGCTCTCCTCTGAACTGCCTCCAGCATTTGAATGTCTTGTTTGTGTCTCTCTGGCAGAACCGGACACAATATTCAAAGTGCAGTTTGACGAGAGCCTGGTGCAGTTTGACGGGAACCCGGTGCAGTTTGACAGGAGCCCTGTGCTTTTTGACCAGAGCCCTGTGCAGTTTGACCAGAGCCCTTTGCAGTTTGACAGGAGTCCGGTGCAGTTTGATCATTATCTTCCTGTAATTTACACTCTCATGTCTGGTTGTGCAGTTTGACATCAGCTTTGCTGATAGCTGCTCTGAATTGGTTTGATGTATTTAGCAACAAGTCTACTTTGACTGCAAGGCTGCTTTCAGCTTCATCCTTCGTCATTGTCAAGTGCTACAAATAGGAAGGAAGAAGAGATGTTAGTCATACTCAGTGAATGGTGCTGAAATATGAGTATCAGTAAAAGTAACCATTAAGCTATCAGATTATCATTAAGATTCTACTGGTCCCCCAATGTCCCTTTAGGGAAGGAAACCAGCCATCCTTACCCTTTCTGGGCCGATGTGACTGCAGACCCACACCAGCATGGTTGACTCTTATCTGCCCTCTGAAGTGACCTAGCAAGACACTCGCATCAAACCTACTGCCAGCAGTTCAAGAAGGCCCAACACTTCCTTCTAATGCCAATTATGGATGGGCAATGAATGTTAGCCTTGCCAACGATGCCCATGACATATGCAGGATTAGAAAAGCGGTTCTCCATAGTCAGTATGAGGAGCTAGGCATCAAATTAAGAAGCAGAACCTCAAAGGTAACCATCTTTGGATTATATAGCTGAGCCACATGCAAATTGCAAAGGACAAATAAGATTAGAGAAATGAATGCGTCTCAAAGACTGGTGTGGTAGAAGTGGGTTCTGGTTTGTGGGGCACCAGTACTGGGGAAAGTGGGGGCTGTACCGTTGGAGTAAATGGGCAGTTAAGGCTAGAGGTTAGAAAAGGACAAAACTAAAAGCTCTGTATCTGAATGCACGTAGTATTTGAAACAAAACAGATGAACTGATAGGGCAAATAGAAAGAAATAATTATGATCTGATAGCCATTACAGAGACATGGCTGCAGGATGACATAGATTGGGACCTGAATATTGAAGGTTACATGACATTTAGGAAGGACAGGAAGCTAGGAAAAGGTGGAGGCATGGCTCTGTTAATTAATGATGGCATTAGCACAATGGAGAGGAATGACCTAAGTTCAGGAGACTAGGATGTAGAAGCGGTTTGGGTAGAGATGAGAAATGATAAAGGCAAGAAGTCACTTGTGGGAGTAGTGTACAGGCCCCCTAACAGTAACCACATGGTAGGATGGGGTATAAAGGAAGAAATAATGGCAGCTTGTCAGAAAAGTATGGCGATAACCATGGGGGATTTTAATCTACATATAGACTGGAAAAATCAAAGGAGCAAAGGTAGCCTGGATGAGGAGTTCATAGAATGTTTTTGAGCTAGTTTCTCAGAACAGCACATTCTGGAGCCAACCAGAGAGCAGGTTATACCAGACCTGGTATTTTGCAAGGAGATAGGATTAATTAATGACTTCATAGTGAAGGCACCCCTAGGCAGCAGTGATCATAATATGATTGAATTTTACATTCAGTTTGAGGGAGAGAAGAGTGGGTCTAAGTCTAGTATTTTAAACTTAAAAAAGGCAATTATGAGGGTATGAAAGCAGAGCTAGATAAAGAGAACTTGCAAATTAGGTTAAGGGATAGGTCAATAGAGATGCAGTGGCAGACATTTATGGGGATATTTCTGAAAACATACCAACGAGAAAGAAAAATTCCAAGGAGAAGACCTGCCATCGTGGTTAACTAAAAAAGTTAAAGATTGTATCAGACTTAAAGAAAAAGCAAATAATTATGCATTGGTGAGAGGCAGGTCAGAAGATTGGACCGAATGTAAAAAAAAAAGCAAAGAATGACCACAAGATTAATAAGGAGGGAAAAATTATAGTACGAGAGAAAGTTAGCTAGAAATATAAAAACAGAGAGTAGGAGTTTTTCTAGATGCTTAAAAAAAAAGAGTTAACAAAGTGAGTGTTGGTCCTATAAAAAGTGATTCTGGGGAATTAATAATGGAAAATAAGGAGATGGCAGATGAATTGAACAGGTATTTTGCATCGGTCTTCACTATAGAGGATACAAGTAACATCCCAGAAATAGCTGTAAATCAGGAAATGGAAGGGGAGGGAGAAACTCAAGAAAATTACAACCACCAGGGAAGTGGTACTGAGCAAATTGTTGGAGCTGCTGGCTGACAAGTCCCCGGGTCCTGATGAACTTCATCCTAGGGTCTTAAAAGAAGTGGCTAGTGAGATAGTTGATGTATTGGTTTTAATTTTCTAAAATTCCCTAGATTTGGGGAAGGTTCCATTAGATTGGAAAATAGTGAATGTAACTCCTTTATTCAAAAAGGGAGGGAAACAGAAAACAGGAAATTACAGGCCAGTTAGCTTAACATCTGTCATAGGGAAAATGTAAGAAGCTATTATTAAAGATGTTATAGTAGTGCACGTAGAAAAATTCTAGGTAATCAGGCAGAGTCAACATGGTTTTATGAAAGGGAAATCATGTTAACCAATTTACTGGAGTTCTTTGAAGAATTAACATGTGCTGTGGATATAGGGGAACTGGTGGATGTACTGTACTTAGATTTCCAGAAGGCTTTTGATAAGTTGCCACATCAAAGGTTATTGCAAAAGATAAAATCTCATGGTGTAGGGGGTAACATTTTGGCATGGATAGAAAATTGGCTAGCTAACAGAAGATGGAGAGTAGTCAAATTCTGGTTGGCAATATGTAACGAGTGATCTGTGCTGGGTCTCAACTTTTTACCATTTATGTAAATGACTTGGATGAAGGGACCAAAGGTATGGTTGCTAAATTTGCTGATGGCACAAAGATAGGGAGGAAACTAAGTTGTAAAAAGGACATAAGGAGACTACAAAGGGATGTAGATTGCTTAAGTGGGTGGGCACAGATCTGGCAAATGGAGTATAATGTGGGAAAATGTGAAAATGTGAACATTGTGAAACAGGAAGAATAAAAAAGAAACATATTATCTAAATGGTGAGAGGTTGTAGAGCTCTGAGATGCAGAGGGATCTGAGTGTCCTAGTGCATGAATCGCAAAAGGCTAGTATGCAGGTACAGCGTGTAGTTAGGAAAGCTAATAGAATGTTATCGTTTATTGTGAGGGGAATTGGATACAAAAGTAGGGAGGTTATGCTTCAGTTATACAGGGCATTGGTGAGACCACATCTGCAGTACTGTGTTCAGTATAGGTATTATCTAAGGAAGAATGTAAATGCATTGGAAGCAGTTCAGAGAAGGTTTACTCAACTAATACCTGGAATGGGCGGGCTATCTTATGAGGAACGTTTGGACAGGCTAGGCTTGTATCCGCTGGAATTTAGAAGACTAAGAGGTGACTCGATTAAAACATATAAGATCCTGAGGGGTCTTGACAGGGTGGATGTAAAAAGGATGTTTCCCCTTGTGGGACAATTTAGAACTAGCGGTCACTGTTTAAAAATAAGGGGTCACCCATTTAAGACAGAAACGATTAGATTTTTTTTCTCAGAGGGTTCTGAGTCTTTGGAATTCTCTTCCTCAAATTGCGGTGGAAGCAGAATCTTTGAATATTTTTAAGGCAGAGGTAGATAGATTCTTGATAAGTAAGGGGTGAAAGGTTATTGTGGGTAGGCAGGAATGTGGAGTTGAGGTTACAATCAGATCAGCCATGATCTTATTGAATGGCGGAGCAGGCTCGGGGGGCTGAGTGGCCTACTCCTGCTCCTAATTCATATGTTCGTATGACAGAGAGCTAAAACCAAGCTCTTTATGCTTACACAGAACCTTGGAACAGTGGCCAAATATATCCAGGCTTAGTAGCAGTGAGTTCTTCTGGAATTGGCTGCAGTGCACTCTAAACAATTTGGTGCAAAAACTATTACTGAATTTAAACAGGGACAGTCACTACTTGATGTTGGGGGAAAGTGGGATCTGGGAGAAGGTCAGAGTGTTCAGTACGGTGTGGCATAAGCATTATCTTTGTCTGCAGGAAATTGAAAGAAGAATATTATCAGGTGGCCCATTACATTCAACAGGGGGTGCTGCTTTGCTGCTTTTTTACAGTACAGACCTGCTGCCTCTACTACTGTTCCCTCAGAGTACACCAGTGGGTTTGGACACCAGATAACAACCAACCTGTCAATGTATGAGGTTCTCCTGAAGGCAAATCATATATAATTGATATATTTTACCAATCTACTTCGTTCACAAACGGTAGAATTCACTTCCTGGCCTTACCAATAATAACTTGGATTTAGATTACGTCTTTAAAACAGTAAAATCTCTCAAGACGCTTAAATAATGATTAATTACTGAAGCTTGAGTTAAAGTGTTTTTCATTTACTGAGGAATTTTCTTATTCGTTGAGAAAGCTGATCAACGCCAGGGGAATAGAAAGGTACAGTACCATTTAAAAAAAGAATAATTTGCTGAGGAGAACAGATTCCCAGATAAGATTCCAAAGGTTTTGTAAAAAAAAAAGACGTAGATTTAGACTTTGAGCCAGATTGGAAATCAAAGAGGAGCGCGTTTTCTTTAAATTGTAGGAAGAGTTTATTTCAAAAGGTTCCCATTTAGCTTCTACCGCTTCTGGGGTTTTGTTCCTTGTTTGTCTCTGGCTTTGAAAGTCTTTTTGAGGTAAATAAATATGTGTTTACATTATTTTCTCGTTTTCCAGTTTTTTTCACCTTTCTTCCTCCCAGCTGCTTCTTCTTTTAAAGGGATCAATAATGTGACTTTTTCTCTCTCCAGAAAAGTATAAATGTATTTAGTGTGTGTGTGTGTGTGTGTGTGTGTGAAGGGTCTGCTCGGTTAACTGCACAATCAGCAGCTGGTCTCCTCCACCCAGTCCCACGCTCCTGCGATTGACAAGGCGATGATAAACTTGTGTCGGTGCTCGGAGAGCTGTCTATTGTGGAGAGGCAGCTGAGACCCCCCTCTCCCTGCTATTTGCTTTCTCTCGCATGCATTATTCAGGAGTGCGTGAACAGACCAAGAGCCCCTTTTATTCACTAATTCTGTATTAAAATAATCCATCACTTCATGGAGTTAAGGCGGGGGTGGGGAGATTATTATTAGCACTTCACACACATAAAAAAAAGACTATATTTCCCCCCTCCCAAGTGTTTTTCTAAACGCATTAAACATTTTATTTACCAATATTACTGCTGACCCAGCAATGCTTGTATTGTCAGAATCTTCAAGTATAAATGTTGCCTTCGTTACCAAACACTATCTCTTTGTTCAAGTACTGAGACCTCATTGCAAGCCATCCGTGGTTTAACTTATCGTCCATGCTGTTTCCCTTATCGTTAAAGACAATTTAAGGGAACCCTGCACTAAGAACTATCTCCCATCTTTAGGGCACTACGAGAGCAGGTTGCTATCTTAAACACCTCGGATTTTTTTTTACAAAAAAGTGCGTTCTTGCATATTTGATTAGGATCGAGGCAGCTTTGGGTTAGGAGGAAATCTTTGGAGAAATGTCGTTAACGTGTAAGAGAGGCAGGCAAATAATGTCTTTCGCCGTTATATTAAAAAAGAACTTCTCATTTTTTCTCGCTATTAATTTGATGGTATTATTAGTGAAAAAATCCCATTAATCTTGAAATTAAACTGCGTGTAATACAGCACTTTTATTGAGGGGATGGGGCGTGAGTGAAGAAGTTTCCAAACTACTGATTTTCATGTGAGAGATTTGGAAAAGTACTCTCATCAGAGTTTAATAAAGTGCCAAGTATTTTAATAAACTATTGTTTCATTGCTCAGATGTACTGCTAACTCCTTTTTTAGCCCATCTCACCATGAAATTGGTTTAATGAACCAGAAGCTATGAAGTATGAACATTCCCATTTCATGTGGCAGCAGTTCATTCCCGACCACTCACAAAGTCCCCTCAAAAGTCTAGATGCGCAACATGAAAGATTTTTTTATCTGCACAGTGTAATCCATATTATTTACTTTCTTTCCATTACTCACCAGACCATCAATTGCAAAGAGCTTTCCATCCGTCACAGAAACTCGAAACAAAAGCTCCAAAAAAATGGATAACTTTTTCAGTTCAATTAAATCACGAAATATAATTGGAATGTAATGAGTGACTATGCAAATATTTGCATTCTTCTAATGAAAATCTAATAATAAAGACAGATGTAGCTGAAATTGTTCATCAAACACCAGCAGACTGCATTGAAAAGGACAGTCCCCTAATATAAAACACTATGAACTTCTAGCAACTAATACTTTGGTTGTTATCCAGTGGAAAAACTGCTCTGAATATTTTATTGTTATCATAGAGGATGACTGCAGGATAAATCCTACACAATGCCAAACAGAAAGATTTCAATTTTTAAAAAAAAGTAATATTAATTCATTACAACAGTGACTACACTTCAAAAGTACTTCATTGACTGTCAAGCATTTGGGACATCCTGAAGTCATGAAAGGTGCTATAGAAATGCAAGTCTTTATTTTTCTTCATTGGCGGGATGTGGGTGTCACTGGATAGCTGTCATTTATTGCTGATTCCTCATTATAACTTCATGGCTTTCGAGGCCGCTTCAGAGGACTGTTAAGAGTGGGACTGGAATCACATATAGGCCCAGACTGGGTAAAGACGGCAGATTTCCTTCCCTAAAAGACATGAATGAAACGAGATAGGATTTTAACGACGGTCCGACAGCTTCAGGGTCACATTTACTGGTACCGGATTTTTATTTTTGCATTTATTGAACTGAACTCAGATTTTCAAACTGGGATTTGAACTCATGTTCTCTGACAGGAAGAACTATTTGCCTTTAATGTAGTAAAACTTCCAAAGGTGCTTTACAGGTGCATTATAAGAAAACAATTGGCAGCAAGTTGAATAAGGAGATGTTAGGACAGGTGATCAAAAGGTTGGTCAAAGTGGTGGGTTTAAAGGAACATCTTTAAGGAAAAGAGAGGTGGTGAGGTTTAGGGAGGCAATTCCAGGGCTGAGCGTTGAGACAGCTGAAGGCACAGCTGCCAATGGTGGGGATTATTAGCACAAGAATAGAATCATACAGCACTGAAGGAGGCCATTCTGCCCATCATGCCTGCTCTAGCCCTTTAAAAGCGCAATTCGATTAGTCCCACTTTCTTGCTTTTTCCCTATAGCCTGTAAATCTTTCCTTTTCACCATTGTCGGTCATGCCTTCAGCTGCTGAGGCCCTAAGCTCTGAAATTCCTGCCCTAAACCTTTCCGCCTCTTCACCCCTCTCTCATTTTAGATGCTGCTTAAAACTTATTTCTTTCATCAAGCTTTTGGTCACCTATCTTAATATTTCTGTATACGGCTCAGTGTCAAATGTAATTTGATAACGCTCTTGTGAAGCTACTTGGGCCATTATATTATGTTAAAGATGCTATATAAAAGCAAGTAATTATTGTTGTTTTCAAGTATTTATCCAATTGCCTTTTGAAAGTTGCCATTGAACCTGCCTCCACTGCCTTTCAGGCGGTCCATTCATACACTTGTGTTATCACTTTGCTGGAATGTTAGGGAGGACTTGAAACGTGATTTTCTTTTGTTCAAACATGGTGGATTACAGGGAGAGAAGTGCTTTCAAATTAGGAAAAAATGGGACAGTAGACAGAAGCAGACTGTTTCCAGTAGTATAGGAGTCATGAAGGAGGCACCATCAATATGAAATTAATTAGAAGAGATTTAGAACACAAGACAGGAAAATCCTCTTCACACAGAGAGGGTAATTCTCACTTTGTGTGATAGTGTAAAATGAGTGATATCGGTTCAGCCGCCTCCTAAACACCTCTTCAGTTTTATTTTCCATCAGACCCATTATATTAATGACTTAGACGAAGAGACTGAGAGTAATGTATCTAAGTTTACTGATGATACAAAGCTAGGTGGGAACGCAAGCTGTGAGGAGGACACAAAGAGGTTGCAAAGAGATATAGACAGGTTAAGTGAGTGGGCAACAAGGTGGCAGATAGAGTATAATGTGGGGAAGTGTGATGTTATTCACTTTGGTAAGAAAAGAAAAGCAGAATTTTTTAAAAGGTTTGAAATTTGTAAATGTTGATGTTCAGAGGGACTTGGGTGTACTTGTACAAGGAACACAGAAAGTTAGCATGCAGGTACAGCAAGCAATTAGGAAAGCAAATGGCATGTTGGCCTTTATTGCAAAGGGATTGGAGTACAAGAATAAGGAAGTCTTGCTACAGTTGTACAGGGTTTTGGTGAGACACACCTGGAGTTTGCAGTTTTGGTCTCCATATCGAAGGAAGGATATAGTTGCCTTGGAGGCAGTACAGCAAAGGTTGACTAGATTGGTTCCTGGGATGAGAGGATTGTCCAATGATGAGAGGCTGAGTGAATTGGGATATACTTTCTGGAGTCAAGAAGAATGAGAGGTGATCTCATTGAAACTTACAAGATTCTGTAGCAGCTTGACAGGGTTGATGCTGAGCGGTTGTTTCCGCTGGCTGGGGAATCTAGAACACAGGGGCACAGCCTCAGGATAAAGAGTCAATCATTTGGGATTGAGATGAGAAATTTCTTCATTCAAAAGCTTGTGAATCTATGGAATTCTCTACCCCAGAGAGTTGTGGATGCTCCATCGTTGAATATATATCAAGGCTGAGAGAGACAGATTTTGGGTCTCTCAGGGAATCAAGGAATATGGCGAGTGGGTGGGAAAGTGGAGTTGAGGCAGAAGATTAGCCATGATCGTATTGATTGGTGGAGCTGGCTCGAGGGGGCATATGTTCTACTCCTGCTCCTATTTCTTTTGTTCTTAAGTTTTACACTCTCATCCGCTCCTTCCATGACAACATGCACTGCACTGTACAGTTTGATGGCTCCACTTCTGACAGTTTCGGTTGAAGAATGGAGTGAAACAGGGTTATGTCCTAGCCCCCACTCTATTTGACATCTTCTCCTCCCTGCTCCTGACCTTCGCCTTCCCTGCAGATATGGAAGGAGTCGACTTGCACACTAGGTCAGACAGCAAGCTTGACAATCTATCAAGGCTGAAAGTAAAGACAAAAACACATCACGTCCTGATCAGAGAACTCCTCTACACTGAAGATGTGCTCATCGCTCACATGGAAACTCAGCTACAAAGACTCATGGACTGTCTCTCCCATGCCTGTAACTTGTTCTCCTCGACTATAAGAGTCAAGAAAATGGTGGGCATGGGACAAGGTGTTGTATATCTGCCCCTGATCACACTTACTAACACCCCACTGGAAGTGGTTAGCAAATTCTGCCAGCTTGGGTCCTTGGTGACAGACAATCTGTCCATTGATGCAGAGCTCGATACACGAATAGGGAAAGCAGCGACTACCTTTGGCCGACTTGGGAAACACGCACGGGATAACACCAAGCTGACCCTTAGGACCAAGCTGATGGTTTATAAGGCCTGTGTTCTCAGCACCTTGCTGTATGTCTGTGAAACATGGGAAACGAACAGCTACCAGGAAAAGAAGCTCAATAATTCCCATCTTCACTGTCTGCGGTGCATTATGGGTGTATCCTGCAGGATAAAATCACAAATGCACCAGTCCTCTCAAAGGCAGAGCTCCTAAGTGTGTTGGCACTAATCAAACCGAGGCAGTTTCAGTGGATCGGACATGTCCACAGGATGGAAGATGGTCACATACACAAGGACCTTCTGTATGGTGAGGTAGTCAGGGCCAGATGACCAACGGGGCACCAAAAGCTCCACTTCAAGGCTGCTTGCAAGTGTGATATGAAGGCCCAAAATGTCGACTATCGCACCTGGGAGTCACTGGCTAGTGAAAGAGGGAAATGGCAACACATCCTGTGGACTGGTGTGCACTATCACGATGACCAGTTACTACAACAGCTTGGCAACAGGTGCCAACATCAAAAACAACAGCTCATAGCGTCACTTGGCAGCTTCACATGTGACACTTGTGGCAGAACCTGCCTCTCAAGGATTGGCCTTCACAGCCATCAGAAAAGAGAAGACACCCTACCTAAATGGGTTGTTTGCTGTGTGTCCATCATCTTTCCTAGATGGAAGGATACCAACCAACCATTGCATTAAGTCGGAATTACAGAGAGATGTGAGGGTGTCAAATTCACTTCCAGGTTAGCTTCTTCTTACACAGTTGTGATCTGAAATATTTAGTGCAGGATGAGGCCTGTGTTGAGCTTAGGTCATTCTCAATGGTTGCTTTTTCTATGTTCTATTTCCTCAGGATTTTTCTTGGTACTGTTGATTAAGGATAAATGTTGGCCGAGGCTCTCCATTGAATCACGGCCATTATACTGACTGTTCACCCACCACCCCTGTCCTCGCTGACTGACATTGGCTCCTGATCCGGCAACTCCTCAATATTAAAATTCTCATCCTTGATTTCAAATCCTTCCATGGTCGCACCGCCCCTCTTCATGTCCAAAATCCCCTCCAGCCCTACAGCTCTCTGGGATCTCTGTGCTGCTCCAATTCTGCCCTCTTGTGCAATTCTGATTGCCCCACTATTGGTGGCCATGCCTTCAGCTGCTTGGGCCCTAAGTTCTGGAATTCCCTTTCAAAACCTTTCCGCCTCTTTCATCTTTTAAGACACTCCTTAAAATCTACCTCCTTGACAAAGCTTTTGATCACCTATCCTAATATCTCCTTATGTCGCTTAGTGCCAAATTTTGTTTGCTAATGCGCCTGTGAAGCACCATGGGATGTTTAACTATGTTAGAGGTGCTACTTAAATACAAGTTGTTGTTGTTGTTGCCCTCAATGTGAGCAGTTATAGTTTTTTTTTATTTAGAGATACAGCACTGAAACAGGCCGTTCGGCCCACCGAGTTTGTGCCGACCAAGAACCACCCATTTATACTAACCCTGCAGTAATCCCATATTCCCTATCACCTACCTACACTAGGGGCAATTTACAATGGCCAATTTACCTATCACCTGCAAGTCTTTGGCAGTGGGAGGAAACCGGAGCACCCGGTGAAAACCCACGCGGTCACAGGGAGAACTTGCAAACTCCGCACAGGCAGTACCCAGAATCGAACCCGGGTCCCTGGAGCTGTGAGGCTGCGGTGCTAACCACTGCGCCACTATGCCGCCCCTAGTACAGGACAAAATAACCAGTGCCACTCAGGGCCCCTTCTCAGCCAGGGGCAGGGATCTTTACACTGCAATATTTGTCACTTTAGACTTTGCAAACATTAAAATGGCAGTGTGATGCCACATCTCCGCTGTTGTATGATTGCCTTTAAGAGTGATGTCCCTTTAAGATCTTAGTATGCTAATGAACTAAGTACCAGGATGCAGTCACATGACTACAGTCCCACATAAAAGATTAGCATGTAAAATTAAAGCGCATGGGATTGGGGGTAGTGTATTGCGATGGATAGAAAATTGGTTGGCAGACAGGAAATAAAGAGTAGGAATAAACAGGTCTTTTTCTGAATGGCAGGCAGTGACTAGTGGGGTACCGCAGGGATCGGTGCTTGGACCCCAGCTATTCACAATATACATTAATGATTTAGATGAGGGAACTAAATGTAATATCTCCAAATTTGCAGATGACACAAAACTGGGTGGGAGGGTGAGTTGTGAGGAGGATGCAGAGGCGCTTCAGGGTGATTTGGACAAGTTGAGTGAGTGGGCAAATGCATTGCAGATGCAGTATAATGTGGATAAATGTGAGGTTATCCACTTTGGTAGCAAAAAGAGGAAGGCAGATTATTATCTGAACAGCTATAAACTGAGAGAGGGGAATATGCAATGAATATGGTGTTCTCGTAGACCAGTCGCTGAAGCATGCAGGTTCAACAGGTGATAAAAAAGGCAAATGGTATATTGGTCTTTATAACGAGAGGATCCAAGTACAGGAGCAGGGATGTCTTGCTGCAATTATACAGGGCCTTGGTGAGGCCACACCTGGAATATTGTGTGCAGTTTTGGTCTCCTTTTCTTATTCTTGCTATAGAGGGAGTGCAGTGAAGTTTACTAGACTGATTTCTGGGATGGCTGGACTGACGTATGAGGAGAGATTGGGTCGGTTAGGATTATATTCGCTGGAGTTCAGAAGAGTGAGGAGGGATCTCATAGAAACCTATAAAATTCTAACAGTACTTGACAGGGTAGATGCAGGAAGGATGTTCCCGATGGGGGGGGCAGTCCAGAACCAGGGGTCATAGTCTAAGGATACGGGGTAAACCTTTCAGGACTGAGATGAGGAGAAATTTCTTCACCCAGAGAGTGGTGAGCCTGTGGAATTCACTACCACAGCAAGCAGTTGAGGCCAAAACATTGTATGTTTTCAAGAAGGAGTTAGATATAGCTCTTGGGTCTAAAGCGATCAAAGGGTATGGGGTGAAAGTGGAAACAGGTTCCTGAGTTGGATGATCAGCCATGATCATAATGAATGGCGGAGCAGGCTCGAAGGGCCGAATGGCCCACTCCTGCTCCTGTTTTCTATGTTTCCATGTTTCTACTACAAGTCGGAGTCACTCTGTGACTGTAACACATAGCTGTTAATAAACCTGTTTGAGATCTTCAACCAAATGGACTCCATGCATCTCATTTATGTTGCATCAGACACCATAAAAAGAATTCATTACATCTGCCACCTCTAAGATGGCATAATATATATCACCAGATTGATTACTGTGTTCCCTGTGTCGTGTGCCATCATTAGTGGTGAGTTTGTTTCAGTGCACTTACTGGCATTTGAACAATCAGACCAACCCTCCAAGTCCGAAACAGCAAACTACCACCAGCTGGCAGCCTCAAAGGTCATTTGGGTGAGCTGCTGACTTCCATGAAAAGTTAGGTGCAAAATTTAAAAAAAATAGATACTGGATAAAACTATCAGAGCCAGACTGATCTCCTGGCCTAGTTTTGATTGCTTGGGGGTGGGGCAGTTGGGCATATGGGGGGTGCCGGGCAGGGAGGAATTTGCCAGATTTTCTTCCTCCAAATAGGTCTGATGAAGGGTCACTGACCTGAAACGTTAACTCTGCTTCTCTCTCCACAGCTGCTGCCAGACCTGCTGAGTATTTCCAGCATTTCTTGTTTTTATTTCAGATTTCCGGCATCTGCAGTATTTTGTTTTTAATATAGGTCTGTTTTTCATCTGGTTTCTCGCCTTTCCCAGGAGATCACATGGTTCCAGGATGGGAGCAGAGTGTATATGTTGTGATGCACAAAGTATAACAGGCTGGTTCGATCAGAGGGTCCTTACTCGTCTATTATTGTTCATCTATTCGTCTGTAATGTCAATGCGTATTCATGTCTGATTTGTGCCTCTTCTTCCATCATCTGTGAATCTTTGTGGCTCATAACCTCTTGACTTGAAGGACACAGCAACTAGGTAAAAGCAGCAACCGAACACTAAGGCCGGAATTTTACACCCCCCGCAGGAGCGGCTGGAGGGGTAAAACTGAGTGGGAGGCGGGGGTGGTGCTGCTCTCATTGCCTTCCTGCCCCCGCTGCAATTTTAAGAGTGGCATGGGTGGTGACAAACGGCCCTCAAGTGGCCAATTAATTGCCCGCTGCAGCTGGTTTATTGTCAGTGGCAGGCGGGTGGCTCAGCACCTCAGGAGGCCACCCAGTTAAACTTGGCAACCTCCTTGCGGGCTTGGGGGTTGGGGAGGGTCCTCCTGATCGAGCACCCTGTCCCCCCTGTGGTACAAGCCAACCCTGCTGGACCACATCCCCCCATACACTTACCTCAATTTCGGGGCCACCTCCATTGCTCTGCCTCTCACTGGTTGCTGTGCCAGCAGTGGCCAATGTTCCCAATGGCACTGCTCGGACTGAAGAGCTGCCAGCCTGCCGATTGGCCAGCAGCTCCTGGAGGGGTAGAAGTCCTGCCCAAGGCCAATTGAAGGCCTGGGCCATGGAAAATCACGATGTGGCTTCCAGGTCCTGCAGAGGTTGGCTTGCTCCCGACTTCCCGACGTGAAATTCCGGCCTAAGTGTTCCTTTTTCATGTGACGTAAGTTTTTGCAAAGATATTTATCAGATAAAAGTATTTATTTCCCGTTTGAACAGAGAACGGCAAACAAATTTTCTTTTATTGCTGATAAAATTATTTTTTGTGCATGAGACATGCATGGGATTTACCGAGATTTTGAGGTACATTTACATAGGAACAGGGGTTGGTCAGTTAGTCCCTTGAACCTTTCCTGCCATTCTATTCGATCGTGGCTGATCTCTATTACAAGTTCAGTGTGAGGTGCCTTTAGATCTACACTCATGTTAAACCGAACTAAATCAAACATGAAGATCCCAAAAAGATTCTGAAATTAAACGTTGTGAGACTCACTCCTCCAAGATGTCTCATCCCACTTCACTCTTGCACAAGATTGTGTCCGGACTCTGGAGCCAAGCTATATTTACACTCTAAATGCAGTGTCAGTACAAAGCAAAACTGCAACACATCAGTTATAAATATGAGGACACTCTTAGCCTTACTGGAATGTGTGCTGGGATTCTCTTCCCCCAAAAGACTGCAGATGCCAGAGCAATTGCAGCATTCACAAATGTCTTAAGTACTTCTGTTTAATTATTGTTGATAATAATTATTATTGTATGCTTAATAGATCTGTGGCATCTGACA
This sequence comes from Heterodontus francisci, assembly GCF_036365525.1. Taxonomy (NCBI): domain Eukaryota; kingdom Metazoa; phylum Chordata; class Chondrichthyes; order Heterodontiformes; family Heterodontidae; genus Heterodontus; species Heterodontus francisci. The sequence goes on from NC_090385.1 coordinate 7,114,305, forward strand.
TTTAATGTTGTGAACTCTATTAATTGGCAAAGCAAATAGACAGGCAGGCTCTAACAGTAATGGTGGTGATGATGGTGTTGGTGGTCTCGGTGATGGGTTTGCTGCTGGTGGATTTGGTGTCAGTTGGTGACTGTGCACGCTCCAAGGTATATAGGAAATTATTAATTCTAATATATATTTTTCATGATATAAAAGAAAAATGAATTTAAAACTGGTTAGCATATTTATATTCATTATGTCACTTTACCTTTATGTGAATTAAATCAATGTGCGATACAGTCAGCAGGGTATTGTGTTTTATATTTAATTGAGAGCATGGAGACAGATAATTAGGGATGTAATAAAAGTCATTGGATGTGCAGCATATTTTAAGACACAAAAGCACCGGAGATATGACATATTCAAAGTTCAGAACCTGCAGACCATCTTGGCCCTTGCCCTTCACATTTGTCGACCCTGTTGTAAATGCCAAGGCATTTATGGCAACATATGTTAAGACATTGAATTCAGCGGTCAAATAGCTGAATAAGCTGGTCCCATAATAAAAGGCATATTTCAATTGTAGTATATTCTGACTGACAGTGGCATTGTTAGCAGATTACATCTGATGTGCTCAATTCAATGCTAACTACATGCATTTTTTTGCGGGAGGAAGGAATATTTGTCAAAACAAAAATGGAAGTTTTAAATCTGAAGATACTAAGAACTTGCATTTGTATGGAACATTTCACTTTCTCAGGATGCTTGATGAAGCTTGGTCACTTTTGCTTTGTAGGGGAGCACAGCAGTAAAATCTATACACAGCAGGATGCCAGAAACAACCAACAAGTGAGCTGTTTTGATGGCATTGGGTGAGGAAAGAAAGTTGGCCAAAACACCAGGAAAACTGCTTCCTCCTCATCAATGGTGCCTCAGGATCTTCAACAATCAAATGGAGCCTCAATTGAACATCTCACCTGAAAGGTGACACCTCCAACAAGGAGGGACCTGCTTAGTGCTGCGCTGGGGTGCAACCATGGGTGATGTGTTCAGGTCTTGGAGTAGAGGAATGAAGAATCTTCTGATTCAAGGATACCAATTGAGCAAAGTTGACATCTAAAATAGACAAGTACACTTTCATCTAATTTTCTACCTTCCTGACCTGTTCCTAGACTCTGTTATCATCAGCTTACCAACTCTAGATTGATAAACAGGTGTCCCAGTTATATTAGGTTGGCAAGAAATAAAACTTGAAAAAACTATCGATTTACTACAAACCCATAGATTATGGAATTAGTGTGTAATTCATTAGGCAGTACTCAGCCTGAGAGGAAATTTGTTAGAGTTATTCAAAATCATGAAGGATCTAGACAGAGTGGATTGAGAAAAACTGTTCCCTTGGCAGAAGGTTTGAGAACCAGAGGACACAAATTTAAAGTGACTGGCAAAAAAATCCAAAGGTGACATTAGGAAAAATATTTTTACACAGAGAGTGGTTTGGATCTGGAATGCACTGCCTGAAGGGATGGTGAAGGCAGATTCAATTGTGACTTTCAAAAGGGAATTGGATAAGCACCTAAAGGGAAAAATTTGCAGGGCTATGGGGAAACATAGAAACATAGAAAATAGGAGCAGGAGTAGGCCATTCGGCCTTCGAGCCTGCTCCGCCATTCATTATGATCATGGCTGATCATCCAACTCAGTAGCCTGTTCCCGCTTTCTCCCCACACCCTTTGATCCCTTTAGACCCAAGAGCTATATCTAACTCCTTCTTGAAAACATACAACGTTTTGGGCCTCAACTGCTTTCTGTGGTAGTGAATTCCACAGGCTCACCACTCTCTGGGTGAAGAAATTTCTCCTCATCTCAGTCCTGAAATGTTTACCCTGTATCCTTAGAACCCCTGGTTCTGGACTTCCCCACCATCGGGAACATTGTTCCTGCATCGACCCTTTCAAGTCCTGTTAGAATTTTGTAGGTTTCTATGAGATCCCCCCTCACCCTTCTGAACTCCAGCGAATATAAGCCCAACCGATTCAATCTCTCCTCATACGTCAGGGTGGGGAGTGGGAGTAGCGAAGTAGCTCTCGCAGAGAGTCAGCATGGGCTTGACAGGCTGAATGGCCTCCTTCTGTGCTATAACCATTCTATGATTCTATGATCATAAGTATAATGGTTGTGTTACTGGACTAGAAATCCAGAAGATTTTGGGTAGATCTTGATATTGATTTCAATGGGCAGAGGTGTAAGATGGGCTGCTGACTCACTATTACCTGTTTTATGCCATTGCACAGAGTCAAGATCTACCCGAGGGAATTCAATTCCCTCTATATCAGATTGACAATTTGAATTCGATTTTTTTTTAAAAACTGGAAATAATAAGCTGGTATCTATCAAAGTGACCCTGAAGCTGTTGGAATGTTGTAAAACCCCAACTGGTTCACTAATGTCCTTTAGGGAAAGAAACCTGATGTCCTTACCCAGTCTGGGCCGAGACGTGACTCCAGACTCAGAGCAATGTGGTTGACTCTTAACTGCCCTCTGAAATGGCCTAACAAGACACTCAGTAGTATTCCTTGGGCTGGGCAATAAATGCCCGCCTTACCAGCAACACCCATATCCCAAGCATAAATAATTTTTTTTAAGAATTTGATTTCACCTCTACTATTTAATCTTCCACTGGAGCAACCAAGGCCTTGAGGATGGTTTTAACCTCACATGCCCAGTGGAAAACAGACAGGCAGCATTTAAAATGCCCCTCGGTTACTGAACTGCTGTGGAGCTGGTGACAGAGACACCATGCACTTGGAAGGAGCTATCTGCTCTAATCCTCTTTCTCTTCCCTATCCCCACTTACTTTTATATTTTTCCATTTTTAAGTACTTAATCTGACGACTGTTGAAATTATGTAACAGTCTCTGCAGCTAGTGATGATACATTCCATGTTCTGATAATCCTCTGTGTGAAAATATAAATCCTGTCTACTTTCCCTGGTCCCTTCTGAATTCATGTTCCCTTGCTACCAATTCAACAAACAGTCAAAACAATTTCTCACTCTTTATCCTCTCAAAACATTTGATAATTCCAGAAACGTCCATTAGATTGTCCCTTGTTGGCTGTTCCAGGGAAAATGTCCCATTTTTTGAGCATTTCTTCACAACAATCATCTCTTGCTTTTTGTATCATTCTAGTAAATCTTCATTGTCCTCTTTCCTTAGCTCCAATATCTAAGGAGGGGCTCTTTGTTTTTCTGTTTCCTGTCCAAATTAGTTTCACTTATGTGTCTTTTTGTCGGGGGTTTAAAATCTAATGTTTTGCATTCACCCATTACCAGTGTGAAATCTTTCCAGATGGGATTTCAGTTGCAGATCAACCCTATTGTGCTTCAGCTCAATCTGTTTAGGCCCCAATTCAGATGACTGAAAACTGAGAGTGAGAAAAGAGCGGAGGGATGGGACAAGTTGGAGAGCTTTTTCATGGAGCACTACCGATAGATACCCTAAAGGCGGGGGGAAAACCTCCTTATATTATTGCCATTAAACTACATGACATCCAGTGAACTAGTTTGCATGCAAGGCAGACAGTGATTGTTTTGAAGTGCAGTATGATTCTGACGGTGACTAAATGATAATGTAAAACCGACTGCATCGAGGTAGTCAAATCAACGCAGCTCATCCATTGCCACTGATTGCAAAGGCCTTAATAAATATTCATACGAACATACGAATTAGGAGCAGGAGTAGGCCATTCGACCCCTCGTGCCTGCTGCGCCATTCAATAAGTTCATGACTGATCTGATTACCCCCGATAACCTTCCACCCCCTTGCTTATCAAGAATCTATCTACCTCTGCCTTAGAAATATTCAAAGACTCTGCTTCCACCACCTTTTGAGGAAGAGAATGCCAAAGACTCACAACCCTCTGAGAGAAAACATTTCTCCTCATCTCTGTCTTAAATGGGAGACCCCTTATTTTTAAACAGTGACCCCTAGTTCTAGATTCTCCCACAAGGGGAAACATCCTTTCCACATCCACCCTGTCAAGACCCCTCAGGATCTTATATGTTTCAATGGAGTCGCCCCTTACTCTTCTAAATTCCAGCAGATACAAGCCTAGCCTATCCAATCTTTCCTCGTAAGACAGCCCACTCATTCCAAGTATTAGTCATAATAGTAAACCTGTCGTTATATTTCTAGCTAGCTTTCTCTCGAACTCTAATTTTACCTTCTTTATCAATCTTTTAGTCATTCTTGCTGTTTTTTATATTCTGCCCAATCTTCTGACCTGCCTCCCATCTTTGTGCAATTATAGGCTTTTTCTTTAAGTTTGATACTATCTTTAACTGTTCTGGTTAATTACACATGGTGGGTCCCACCCTTGGAGTTTTTCTTTCTCATTGGAATGTATCTATTCTGTGTATTCTGAAATATCCCCTTAAATGTCTGCCACTGCATCTCTATTGACCTATCCCTTAACCTGATTTACCAGTTCACTTTAGCTAGCTCTGCTTTCATGCCCTCATAATTGCCCTTATTTAAGTTTAAAATACTAGTCTTGGACCCACTCTTTTCTCCCTCAAACTGAATGTAAAATTTAATCATATTATGATCGCTGCTACCTAGGGGCGCCTTAACTATGAGGTCATTAATTAATCCTATCTCATTGCACAATACCAGGTCTGGTATAGCCTGCTTTCTGGTTGGCTCCAGAACATATTGTTCCAAGAAATTATCCTGAAAACATTCTGTGCACTCCTCATCTAGGCTGCCTCTGCCCATCTGATTTTTCCAGTCTATATGTAGCTATAAATCCCCCATAATTATCACTGTACCTTTCTGACAAGCTGCCATTATTTCTTCCTTTATACCCTGTCCTACAGTGTGGTTAATGTTAGGTGGCCTGTACACCACTTCTTGCCTTTATGATTTCTCATCTCTACCCAAACTGCTTCTACATCCTGGTCTCCTGAACTTAGGTCATCCCTCTCTATTGTGCTAATACCATCATTAATTAACAGCCCTCCCCCTTTTCCTAGCTTCCTGTCCTTCCTGAATTCCATGTATCCTTCAATATTCAGGATCCAATCTATGTCGTCCTGCAGCCATGTCTCTGTAATGGTTATCAGATTGTACTCATTTATTTTTACTTGCGCTCTCAGTTCATCTGTTTTGTTTTGAATGCTATGCGCATTCAGATCCAGAGCCTTTAGTTGTGTCCTTTTACTATTTTTGTAACCTCTAGCCTTATGAGTTGATTTACTCTTAGATTTGTACTCTCTGTCCCTTCCTGTCACAGTCTGTTTATCATTTCCCATATTAATACCTTTCTCTCCTGCCTTGTCTCTACTCCTTGATTTACCATATCTTCCCAAATTTGATCCCTTGCCCCCACTACTCAGTTTAAAACCCTCTCTACTTCCCTAGCCATGCAGTTCGCTGGAACACCAGCCCCAGCATGGTTCAGGTGTCGACCGTCCCAACGGTACAGTTTTCTCAGTGTGGGTGCAGTGCCCCACAAACCGGAACCCACTTCTACCACACCCAAATTTTGAGACCCACATTAATTTCTCTGATCTTATTTGCCCGATGCCAATTTGCACGTGGCTCAGGCAATTAATCCAGAGATTATTACCTTTGAGACTCTGCTTCTTAATTTGGTGTCTAGTTCCTCACACTGACTTACAGAACCTCTTTCCTTGTCCTGCCTATGTCATTGGTACCTACATGGACCATGATGACTGGACCCTCCCCCACCCACTGTAAGTTCCTCTCCAGCCCTGAGCAGATGTCCTGAACCCTGGCACCGGGCAGACAACACAGCCATCTGGACTCTCGTTCTTTGCTGCAGAGAACAGTCTCAATCCCCCTAACTCTCCTGTCCCCTACTACCACTGCATTCCTTTTTTTTCCCTCCGCTTGAATGCCGTCCTGTACCATGGCGCCGTGGTCAGGTTGCTCCTCCACCCTGCAGCCCCCACTCTCATCCAAACAAGCTGAAAGAACCTCATTCATTCATTTCCATCCTTTGAGCTGATCCGGATTGAAATGAAGGAGGCTAATTAAGTGAGGCAGAGAAAGGGAGCAAACTTATAGATATGTTTCTCTCTTGTGTTCTGCTAATAAACAGTGTTGCAGATTGTTGGCAATTCCCAGAGTGTTCTTTATGTTGGCAAATGAGGAAGGGATTCCAAGCCTGTCAGTGACAATTGGAAAATGCTGGGCTGTTAATCCAGCTGTCAGGTGATATCCCTGGACACGGATTGATATCATGCTGTTAAATTTTTCCCAGTAGTATTCATCAACAGTTTGCACTGAGTTCCCATTCTTTGAGATGACTGTTCAAATTGAGCAGTGCCTCACTTTTTTAAATTAGATGTTGAAGAGTTTAGAACACCTTCCCATAAATCCTGATGAAGTTCCACATCTCGGAGTGCCTTCCCCCATTCATAAATTTATTTTTTTTATTTAGAGATACAGCACTGAAACAGGCCCTTCAGCCCACCGAGTCTGTGCCGACCATCAACCACCCATTTATACTAATCCTACACTAATCCCATATTCCTACCACACCCCCACCTGTCCCTATATTCCCCTACCACCTACCTATACTAGGGGCAATTTATAATGGCCAATTTACCTACCAATCCGCAAGTCTTTGGCTGTGGGAGGAAACCGGAGCACCCGACGAAAACCCACGCGGTCACAGGGAGAACTTGCAAACTCCGCACAGGCAGTACCCAGAATTGAACCCAGGTTGCTGGAGCTGTGAGGCTGCAGTGCTAACCACTGCGCCACTGTGCCACCCAAATAATCAGTGTTGTTAAGATTTTGTTTTTTTGCATGTTAACAAAAACCCATTCCAAGTATATTTAGGTTGATTTTTTTCATACATTCATGGAATGGGGTGGCACTGGCACAATCAGCATCTATCACCCATCCCTGGTTGCCTTGAGAATCATTACAGCACAGAAGGAGGCCATTCAGCCCATCATGTCTGTGCCCTGCTAGGCTATTTCAGAGGGCAATTAAGAATCATCCACATTGCTGTGGGTCTGGAATTGCATATCGGCCAGACCAGATAAGAATGACAGATTTCCTTCTTGGACAATAGTGAACCAAATAGTTTTTTTTTAATGACAATCTAGTTGCTTCTAAACATTACTAAGGCGAGCTTTTTAATTCCAGATTAATTTATTAAGCAAATTTAAACTCCCCAGCTGTCATGATTGGAACTCATATCACCAATTCATTAGTCAAGGCCTGTGGATTACTAGTCCTGTAACATAGCTGCTATGTTTCTGTTCTCGTTGATAAATAATTGAACAATGCTGAAGCAGGCTCATGAAAGGAAATGCTTGTGCAATGATGGGTCCAGGCGGGTTCACCCCCACCTCCCCTCACCCCCCGCTGCCGACACTGGCAATACATACCTCAGGGTAAAGTGCAGTTAAACAAAGTGTCAGGCATAAATTGACCCTTTAATGCACACTTTGCCTGCTGTTGAAAACATAGATCTTTGCTCTTAACACCCCTGCTTTTCTTCAAAACAGCGCTGTGGGATCGTCTACATCCATCTGAGATGGAGGCTTAGTTTACCATCCATTCCGAAAGATGACACCTCTGACTGTGCGGCACTCCCATTGCACTGGGGACATCATTTTGCATTAAGTGTGGCAACATGCCAAATATCCAACTGTTTCCAGGCAGCCCACTTCAGAAAACTGAAGATGGAGTTCTAGTTTGCTGAGGCTAAACTGATGCTGTATGTGGAGTTGATTTCAAGCCTTAAAATGATAATTTCTCGTCACTCAAACTAAAAGGAGACTAAAGCAAGCTTTTCTTTTTACTCTTTGGTGGGATGTGGGCGTCACTGGCAAGGCCAGCATTTCTGCCCATCCCTAGTTGCCCTTGACGACCGAGTGGCTTGCTAGGTCATTTCAGATGGCAGTTAAAAGTTAACCACATTGCTGTGGGTCTGGAGTCACATGTAGCAGACTAGGTAAGGGCAATGGATTTCCTTCCCTAAAGGAAATTAGTGAATCAGATGGGCTTTTACAACAATCAATGATCGTTTCATGGCACCATTACTGAGACTAGCTTTAAATTCCAGATTTTTCAAAAATTAATTAATTGAATTTAAATTCCATCGGCTGCCATGGTGGGATTTGAACCTGTGTCCCAGGGCTAGTCTGGGCTTCTGGATTACTAGACCAGCAACATTACCACTATGCCACCATCAAAATAAGAAAACTACCCTACCCCAGTCAGTCCTTTGTGCTGATCCTTGGTCAGGCCTCAAATCTCAGATGAGACTCGGCACTAGAAACATCAAAAGGAGTGACTGGAGGAGAAGTGTTTCGTGATGGCCTTTCTACATTCATTGTGCTATAAAAAAGGAACTGTTGTTGGACCACAAATTAAAGTATCTACTATTGATACACGTGACAGACACTGTGTGCTCCCAGAAAATGGATTGGCTGTTTAGTTTAATAGTCCATTGACTTTGTTGATTGCTGCTGAACATTATTTGGACTTGTTGAGCATCAAGTTTACTAAGACTCGTATGTATTTTTCAAATTTACCTTAAGCTATTTCAACATCATTCATGGAATGCATGTGTTGCCTTATTCTGCCTTTTATGCGCAAAACTTTACACGTATCTGTACTAAACTTGATCTGCGTACTTAAACACTTTGTTCAACTCATTCCGTAGTTTCTGTACTGCCTCCTCTGAATCCACTACCCTTCTGTTCTGAGTCCAACTAAAGCTCCTCGTTCCCTCTCTTATCGCTCTGAGACAATTTCTCTACCTCAAGGTAAAAGGCTAGTTGTTCGTGTGCATTGTGATGTGAATCTTTTACTTGATAAAAGCTTTTTATAAAAGTCTATGGGATACAGGGGAATGTGGTGAGTTGGATCCAAAATTGTCTTAGTGACAGGAAACAAAGGGTAATGTTTGACGGATGTTTTTGTGAATGGAAAGCTATTTCCAGTGGCGTTCCACAGGGCTCAGTGTTGGGTCCCTTGCTGTTTGTGGTATATACTAATGATTTGGACTTAAATGTGGGAGGCATGATTGGGAAATTTGCAGATAACACAAAAATTGGCCGTGTAGTTGATAATGAAGAGGATTGCTGTAGACTCTAGAAAGATATCAATGGTTTGGTTGAGTGGTCGGAAAAGTGGCAAATGGAATTCAATCTGGAGAAGTGTGAGGTAATGCATTTGGGGAGGGCAAATAAAGCAAGGGAATACACAATAAACGGGAGGATATTGAGAGGGGTAGAAAAAGTGAGAGACCTTGGAGTGCATGTCGACAGGTCCCTGAAGGTGGCAGGACAGGTAGATAAAGTGGTGAAGAAGGCATATGGAATACTTTCCTTTATTGGCCGAGGTATAGAATACAAAAGCAGGGATGTAATGGTGGAACTGTATAAAATACTGGTTAGGTCACAGCTGGAGTATTGCGTACAGTTCTGGTCACCACATTATAGGAAGGATATAATTGCTCTGGAGAGAGTACAGAGCAGATATACAAGAATGTTGCCAGGGCTTGAAAGTTGCAGTTATGAGGAAAGGTTGGGTAGGCTAGGGTTGTTTTCCTTAGAACAGAGGGGGCTAAGGGGTGACTTAATTGAGGTGTACAAAATTATGCAGGCCTAGATAGAGTAGACAGGAAGGACCTGTTTCCCCTTACAGAGAGGTCAATTACCAGGGGGAACATGTTTAAGGTGATTAGTAGAAGTATTAGAGGGGACATGAGGAAAAATTTTTTCACCCAGAGGGTGGTGGGTGTCTGGAATTCACTGCCTGGATCGGTGGTGGAGGCAGAAACCCTGAATTCTTTTAAAAGGTACCTGGACATGCACCTGAGGTGCTGTAACCTGCAAGGCTACAGACCAGGTGCTGGAAGGTGGGATTAGATTGGTCGGCTAGTTTTTTCAGCCGGCGTAGACACAATGGACTGTATGGCCGCTTTCTGTGCCGTAACTTTTCTATGGTTTTATTAAATGCCAGCACATTTTCAAGTCATTTGGAAAAATAAAGGAAGCCAGAAAGCAGTCACATTATGAGAAAAAAAACCATGATAAAATGTTCTACAAACTATAACTGCTATTGCATTCAAATTATAAACAAAATGATGCAGAGTCGCACCACACAAGTGCCAGGCAATGACCATCTCCAACCACAGAAAATCCAACGATCTCCACTTGATGTTTAATGGCATTACCATCACTGAATCCCCCACTATGAACATCCTGGGGGTTACCAGTAACTAGAAACTTAACTGGAGCAGCCATATAAATACTGTGGCTGCAAGAGCAGGTCAGAGGCTGGGAATTTTGCAGCAAGTAACTCACCTCTTGACTCACCTGTCCACCATCTACAAGGCACAAGTCAGGGGTGTGATGGAATACTCTCCACCTACCTGGATGGGTGCAGCTCCAACAACACTCATAAAGCTCAATGCCATCCAGGACAAAGCAGCCCACTTGATTGGCACCCCATTCACCACCTTAAACATTCACTCCCTCCACTATTGATGCACAGTGTCATCAGTGTGGACCATAAACAAGATGAATTGCAGCAACTTGCCAAGCCTCCTTCGACAGCACCTTCGAAACCCGTGACCTCTACCACCTAGAAATACAAGGGCAGCAGACACATGGGAATACCACCACCTGCAAGTTCCCCTCCAAATCACACACTATCCTGACTTGGAACTATATCACTGTTCCTTCATTGCCGTTGGGTCAAAATCCTGGAACTCCCTTCCTAACAGCACTGTGGGTGTACCTACCCCACATGGACTGCAGCAGTTCAAGAAGGCAGCTCACCACCACCTTCTCTAAGGCAATTAGGGATGGGTAACAAATGCTGGCCTAGCCAGCCATGCCCACATCCCAAGAAAGAATTTAAAAAAACAAAATTCAGCTATTAGTTTTCATGTGAAACCTATTGCTGCTTTTTTTTGTAAATCATACTTTCTTTCAAACAATTGAAATAACAAACAGAAAAAAACTGATCCAGCCCAAGGAAGGATTAGCTTGCAGTTGCACTGAAAGTATCTACAGGTGCTAGGTGGGTTTTCTCCACAGTGCAGGTGTAGTTGGTGACTAATGTCAGCTGTAAGAATAATGGTTGTGAGAAGAAAGTCAAATCTAAGCTGAGCTTTATAAAGAGGGTGTGGCCTCTGTGTAATGAAAGAAAAATGAAAAGAAAGATAGGATGAGAGATAGAAATTGGATTTATATAGCGCCTTTCTCAACCTCAGGACATTCCAAAGCGAATGAAGCCGTTTGAAAAAATCGCAATTTTGTAGGTAAGTTGAATCTTGTTACTGTGAATTCTATAATTTTATATGTTAGAAACTTGTTTTTGTATTCAGCTTACTGAGGGAAAAATGTTGTGCAACAAGTTTTTGAAGAAGTATTTTGATTGAGTTTCTGCATTTTTATTGGGTTTGTTTGCAGTGTCAGAATTTGTTGTTCCTTTTGTGTCAGCCAATCAAAATATGTGATATTAGTGTTACACAGGAGGTGTCCACACAACAGGAAACTGTGCAATAATTATAAATAGATTTGAAATGTTACAAATCCAAATCTCAAATTCAAGTCTTCTTTTCAAGTTTTTTCAACAAGATATATCTCTACAATTGAATATTCAGCTAGAACAGAGAGTAAATATTATACAAGACTGTTGTTCACAAAAATCATATTTTGAATTATTTTAGATTACGTTGTTGAGGAATCCTCAGTGAGGAGAACAGGTATGTAACCATAACAGAGCATTTAGGAATTTACACTATGAAGAAATTTACACTAACAGCAGTTGCTAATTGGCCAACATCTCAAACAAATTAACATAGGTCACTGGTTTGGATAATTACAGTTGAAGTTGAAGTGGAGTAAGTCTAAACACATGGCTAACAAGCACTGTAAAATTAAACTGGTGAAAGATGAACAAGGTAAATGGGTTGTGTGCTGGAAAGGGTCTGGCACGGAAGTATCATCTGACCGAATCATAGCCTGAGGTGAAGAAGCTACTTACAAGAGACTGATCAGTCTGAAAGTTATGTAAAGCACCAGCGACTGAAAGGTCTGATATTTCAGCTGAACAGAAATAAACACATAACATTTTCTCATCACCATCGAGGACTGTTCAGCCCATTGAGCCTCTGGTTCAGAAGGTTGTGGGTTCATGTCTCACTCCAGAGAACTGAACACAAAATCTAGGCTGACACTCCAGTGCAGTGCTGAGAGAGTGCTGCCTTTCGGATGAGGTGTTAACCCAAGGCCCTCCATACCCTCTCAGTGGATGTAGAAGTTCCCACGGTCACTATTTTGAAGAACAGCAGGGGAATTCTCATATTTATCCCTCAACCGGCATCACCAAAAACAGATAATTTGGCCATTAATACTTGGCTGTTTGTGGGAGCTTGCTGTGCACAAGTTAGCTGCCGTGTTTTCTACATTATATCGATAACACTTCAAAAGTTCTTCATCAGCTGTAAAGTGCTTTGGGACGGCCTGAGGTTATAAAAGGTGTGATAGAAATGCAAGTTCTTTGTTATCATACTGCTACATTAGAGCTACGTATTTAATCCCATTTCCTGACTTCTCTTTAAATATAAATGCTTTGAAATGGGGACTTTTTTGTTTGAGGTAAACAAAATAATCAATGCACCTCAGAAACTTATCTCTTGTTACTAACCATCATTTGTGCTTCAACATCAGTTGTTTCTGTTTTATGAACTGCCAGGAACAAATTCAGTGTCTACGATGTGGATACCTGCTCCTTTGTTACAGAGTTTGTGAATGTTTAGTTTGAAATGTATTGGGAAAGGGCCGGAGCGTGGATCTGAGTGGACAGTTTTTTCAGAGAGCTTGCAAAAGACTGTGTTACATTTTTTATGATTCCCTGCAATCTTTTTGAAATAATAACTGCACAGGACATCAAATGGCAGAAAAGTCATCCATGTAAGTGAAGTTTGCAACAATCTAAATGTGATTTCAGCTGTAGAACAGAAGGCTGAGGGGACAGGCAGACTGGTATTTCCACTCTGGAGACATGATGGGATTATGTGACGATAAGTGATACCCATACACAGTGTGAGAATTCAGGGGTTAATAAATTAACGTTAAAAAAGTGGTGGATAATTCAACGTCTGACTTCCAATCTCTCCCCAATGACTCCTGCCCATGGAATAATATCAGGTGAGCATTGGCTTTTCAGGCAATAGAAATTAACATTATGCCATCAGATACGCCTTAACTGGGATTATTTAAATACCATTAAGGTTTAATTTTTGTGTCCTTGCCAACAATGTGTGGCGCAGTGGTTAGCACCGCAGCCTCACAGCTCCAGGGACCCGGGTTTGATTGTGGGTACTGCCTGTGCGGAGTTTGCAAGTTCTCCCTGTGTCTGCGTGGGTTTTCACCGGGTGCTCCGGTTTCCTCCCACAGCCGAAGACTTGCAGGTGATAGGCAAATTGGCCATTGTAAATTGCCCCTAGTGTAGGGAGGTGATAGGGAATATGGGATTACTGTAGGGTTAGTATAAATGGGTGGTTGTTGGTTGGCACAGACTCGGTGGGCCGAAGGGCCTGTTTCAGTGCTGTATCTCTAAATAAAAAAAAATGTCTTGAACATTGGATGACATTTTGTCAACTGTATTTAAAGGAGCATTAAAGTAGAAAAGAATGTACACAGCACATTAATGCATCTCACAAAGTAGTTCATATGCAATGAATTACTTTTTCAAGTGCAATCATTGTTCTCACAGGGCAAATTAAACACCTGTTTTACATCGAACAAGCACCAATGAAATGAATGGCCTATGAACCTGTTTTTTGGTGGTGTTGACTGGAGGGTGAATATTGTCCAGGGCACAGGGGAGATCTCCCCAGTTCCTCTTTGAAATAGTGCCATGGGATCTTTTACTTCCACATGAATTGTCAGAGGGGGCCTCGGTTTAATGCCTCATCCGAAAGGCGGCACCTCTGACAGTGCAGCATTCCCTCAGTACTGCACTGGAGTGTCACCCTAGATGCCAGTTGTCCAGTTTGTGCTGCTGCAGATTTACAAGCCAAGAATCAGGGATGTGTGTCCCACCCTCCAGTTAGTAGTCTGGTCAAGTGAGGCACCAAGGCTGGGGGAGAGCAATTTTGGGTAACTGACTCTACCTCATCTAATGCAGTACAAAGTCAGATTTCAGAGGGCAGCTGTTCGCGTAATTAAGATAGACAACAGCCCGCTCCTTTACATAGAATATACATCACAGAATCAGGCCATTCAGCGCAACTGGTCTAGGCCAGTGTTTATGCTCCATACAAGCCTCCTCCCACCCCTCTTCATCTCCCCTATCAAATATCCTTCCATTCCTTTTTCCCTCATGTGCTTATCTAGCCTCCCTTTAAATGCATCTATGCTGTTCACCTCAACTACGTTCCATATTCTCACCACTGTCTGAGTAAAAAACTTTCTCCTCAATTCTCTATCACATTTATTAGTGACTATGTTATATTTATGGCTCATAGTTTTGGACTCTCCACAAATGAAAACTTCTTCTCCATGTCTCAAACCTCTTCATAATTTTTAAGTCCTCTATCAGGACACCCCTGTGGTTTCTAGAGAAAGGAGCCGCAGCCTGTTCAGTCTTTCTTGATGGTGATAACCTCAATTCTGGTTTCAACATTAGAAATGTTTTTTGGACTTTATCCTGTCCCTCCTATCCTTTTTAAAACATGAAGATAAATCTGTGACTGTGTTCTCTCTGTGCCCTCACTGCAATTGCAGAATCACCCTTTCTGTCTCATCAACCTGCAAGAGATTTCCCTTTACTTATTTAACCCTTAGTAACCTACTAAGGGTGGCACAGTGGCGCAGTGGTTAGCACCGCAGCCTCACAGCTCCAGCGACCCGGGTTCAGTTCTGGGTACTGCCTGTGCGGAGTTTGCAAGTTCTCCCTGTGTCTGCGTGGGTTTCCTCCGGGTGCTCTGGTTTCCTCCCACAGCCAAAGACTTGCAGGTTGATAGGTAAATTGCCCCTAGTGTAGGTAGGTGGTAGGAGAATGGTGGGGATGTGGTAGAGAATATGGGGTTAACGTAGGATTAGTATAAATGGGTGGTTGTTGGTCGGCACAGACTCGGTGGGCCGAAGGGCCTGTTTCAGTGCTGTATCTCTTTAAAAAAAAATACTTCAGCTGTCAGGCAACATACAGAAAAGGATCCAAACATGTCTGGCAGGAGCAGATTAATGCAAAGGCCTGTGGTGATTGTGTTCACAGGCCATGGTCAAACATTTAGCCCCAGTCAGGGGCCCTGTGCAAATATTGATAGTGGGGGCGGGGGGGGTGGGGTTTGGTTGTGCATCATGGGAAGGTGGGGTGTGGTATGGGGGGATGGTTGTGCATGGATGGGGGTGATGGGGGGTAGTGGGGTGTAGTAGGAAGGCCCAGAATTGTTTTTGGTGCCCTGACCCCCAAGAGTTCCTATCCTGGCTCTAATCTCTGGCATGTAAACGTGTCAGCTGACTGAATAATCAAGCAATAATCAGGTGATTGTAGATTCAGAGTGAAGTTAGTCACGGAAGTGGGAAGCACTGCAGGTTTAACAATGTGCAGTCTCTAATCTCCCTCGGCAAGACAAAAGATTCATAACCGATTCTCTCCTGTTCCCTGGGGAACAATTTGTCTCAGCCTGCAGCAATCAGGAAATAGACTTAGCTGGCTATAACATCTCCGCACTCTCCTGCCCCCCCAGGGATCACTGGCTATGAGAAGCTGCTGTGTTGTTGCTTCTTCATTTGTGTAATTAAATAAGCTGTGACAAATTTAACAGGCCGCATTTCCCTAGTTGGCCAGGATCGAGGACAAAAGCTCTTTGCTGTCAGTGTGTAATTACAGCATAGGCCCACCTCCAGGTGAGCGAGGGAGACAACACAGTTTAATAGTTTTCCTTCTTGAAAAAAAGCAAGTGCCACCATCTCTGTAAAGTTGTCTGCTCTCTTTTCAACAGAATTACACAGAATATACAGCACAGAAACAAGCCCTTTGACCCATCTGGTCCATGCCAGTGTTAATGCTCGACATGAGCCTCCTCCCTTCCTACTTCATCTCGTCTCATCAATATAACCTGCTATTCCTTTCCCCTCATGTGTTTATCTAGCTTCTCTTTAAATGCATCTATACTATTCACCTCAACTACTCCCTGTGGTAGTGAGTTCCACATTCTCACCACCCTCTGGGTAAAAAAGTTTCTCCTGAATTCCTTATTGGATTTATTAGTGACTATCTTATGTTTATGACCCATGGTTTTGGATTCCCCACCAGTGGAAACATCTTCTCTACATCTACCCTATCAAACACTTGCATAATTTTAAAGATGCCGATCAGCTCCCCCCCTCAATCTTCTTTTCTCTGGAGAAGAGAGCCCCAACCTGTTCAATCTTCACTGAGAATTATAACCTTCAGCTCTCACTTTCATCCTGGTGAATCTTTTTTGCACCTTCTGCAGGGCCTCTTTATACTTTTTGTAATATGGAGATCAGAACCCTTCACAGTACTCTTAGAGTAGTCCAACCAAGGCCCAATACAGATTTAACATAACTTCTCAGCTTCTCAATTCTATTCAGGTGGAAATGTACCCCAGGGCTTTATTAACAGTTTTTATGGCCTTATTAGCCTGCATTGCTACTTCTAATGATTTGTGAATCCCCTTGATCCCCTCTGCCTCTCTAACCCATTTAGACTTTTATTTTTCAATGTATATGTGTGGTCTCTTTATTCCTCCAACCAAAATATACCTCACACTTACCCATATCGAAATTTATTTGCTTGCCGTTTGTTAATGTCTTTTTGTATTTTGTCACAGTCTTCCTCAGTAATGACAGCATCCCCCAATTTCGTGTCATATTTGAAACCTTTCTGTCCCGTCGATTACCTTGACATGTTAAGACTTACGCGATACACATATTTCTGATAAAACCGACTGCCAGTACACACCAATTCAGACACTAACACTGAGCGACATGAAGCAGGTAGCAGACCCAGGTTCCAATCCCTAATCTATGCTGAGAATGCAGGAAGCAACAGATTGTCCCTCTCCCCTTTATTCAAAATCAAGGGTAAGCCCATTTTCTCAGTGGCATGCAAGCACATCCTGATAATGCCCACACTTTTATTTTTTGAAAGCCGCCCTGTTAACAAGGATTAAACAGGTGGTCATGAATTCTTGCGCCATGAGCTGGATGCCGTAATGTTCCAGCAATGTAATAATGACCAGATAATTTATTTCCAGTAATGTTCGTTGAAGGGTGAATATTGGGTGAGACACCAGGGAGGACTCCCTGCTTTTCTTTGAAATGGTATCATCAGATCTTTAACATCCTCTTGACAGGGCAGACAGGGCCTCAGTTTACAACTCACATGAGAAATGGAACCTTTGACAGTGCAATGCTCCCTCTGTGCTCCAAGGACTTGGGCACATAATCAAGGCTGAATGAAATGTTAAACTGAGGTCCTGTCTGCCGTCTCAGGCAATTGTGAAAGATCCCATGGCACTATTTGAGTAGGAGAGGTATCCTGGCCAATACTTATCCTTTAACTAATGCCTAATCAAATTATCTGGTCATTGCAGATGACCAGATGCTCTGCACTTTCCAGCACTTTCAGTTTTTATATCTGGTCATTTATCTCATTGCTATTTGTGGGAGCTTGCTGTGTGCAAATTGGTTGCTGCATTTCCTACATTACAACAGTGACTAGATTTATTTAACAATGCAAACAGAAAATGCTGGAAACACTCAGGAGGTCTGGCAGCATGTGAGGAAAGAGAAACAGAGTTAATAATTCAGCTTGATGACCTTTCATCAGATCTGGAGAAAGTTCGAGATGTAACAGGACTTTAGCAAGTACAGAGGCAGAGAAAGGGGGTGGTGGAGGAGAACGAAAGGGAAGGACTGTGATAGGGGGAAGGCGGGGGAGATTAACTGACAAAAGGGATGATGGGTCAAGGTAAAAGAGGATGGTAATGGGACAAATAAAGAAACAAAAGATGGTTCTAGCAGTGGTGTAAATAGCAACAACAGAATCATTACTAGCATCTGGCCGGGATTTTCCTGTCCCTTTGAGGATGGCCTTGGCAGTGGGGAGGGCAGAAAAACTGTGTCGGTTGTCGGCACGGACGTCCAACATCATCATGCTGTGTCCACATTTTACCGGCAGCAGACAGCAAGTCAATTGTGATTTTTGTAAAAACGGAAATTAGGAGGTAGTTAAGATAATTAAAGTTGTAATTGAACGCTATTTTACAGGCCGGGTTGAATCTTCCAGCAAGTGCACAGGGGCCACAGGGCGTCAGAGCCCCAGCAGGTATATCGGGTGGTAAAATGGCGGTAGCTGAGGTCAATGCTGCATTCAGCAGCCATGGGGTGAGACAATGTGCCTTCACAGCACGGCCAGAGCAATTTGCAACCAGGAGGGGGAGGGTGCCAGGGTTTTGCGGTTGAGCCTCCATATTGCCATCTGGCTGCTGGCATGTGGGTGCATTGAGAGGGGTTGGGATGGAGTGTTTGGAGGAAACATCTGGCAGAGTGGCCCTTCAGACTGGCAATGCACACCTGCAATGGGGACCGTCCACTCAAGAGGCGGGCCCTCCAGCGAGGAGGAGAAGCTAAGGGGGAGGGAGGTACAGACACAGAGATCGGGAGAGCAGCAACCTCTTGTCCACCTGTAGGGGCAACCGTGGGATGGGAAAGTGACAGAAGGCCACAGAGGGCACTACGAGCTTGCGCCAGTGTGGAAGAGAAGGTACCCTGTAGCAAGGGTGTACAGGCAGAGGATAAGCTACCTCCAGATGTTGCAGCAGCAGTGTCATCGAAGATGACGCCTCTCCCAGCTGTGCTTCATAATGCCTGCCTCGCTGACAAAGAACAAAGAACAGTACAGTACAGGAACAGGCCATTCGGCCCTCCAAGCCTGCGCCGATCTTGATGCCTGCCTAAACTAACACCTTTTGCACTTCCGGGGACCGTATCCCTCTATTCCCATCCTATTCATGTATTTGTCAAGATGCCTCTTAAACGTCTCTATGGTACCTGCTTCCACCACCTCCCCCGACAACAAGTTCCAGGCACTCACCACCCTCTGTGTAAAGAACTTGCCTCGCACATCCCCTCTAAACTTTGCCCCTCTCACCTTAAACCTATGTCCCCTAGTAACTGACTCTTACACCCTGGGAAAAAGCTTCTGACTATCCACTCTGTCCATGCCGCTTATAATGTTGTAAACCTCTATCATGTCGCCCCTCCACCTCTGTCGTTCCAGTGAAAACAATCCGAGTTTATCCAACCTCTCCTCATAGCTAATGCCCTCCAGACCAGGCAACATCCTGGTAAACCTCTTCTGTACCCTTTCCAAAGCCTCCACGTTCTTCTGGTAGTGTGGCGACCAGAATTGCACGCAATATTCTAAGTGTGGCCTAACTAAAGTTCTGTACAGCTGCAGCATGACTTGCCTATTTTTATACTCTATGCCCCGACCGATGAAGGCAAGCATGCCGTATGCCTTCTTGACTACCTCTTGGCCTTCTCCCACTGGCAGGGCTGCACTCCTGGCTGGTCTTGAGGGAATGACTGAAGCAGGTCTGAAGGAGGCCTTCAGCTGTGTTCCAGTGCTGACAGCCCTTTAAAGATTGGGCCAGCACATCCATTAGCATCAGCTGATGACGTGGCCGCCGTCTCAGTTCCCACCTCCAACCACTGAATGGCCAGCTCCCCACCCTCTCCCCCACCCTCTCCCCCACCACCCTGCCTACAGGCTGTTAACTGGCCAGCCGGCACGAAATTTCGGTGATTGGAGGAGGAGTGTTTGCACCACCTGTTGGTGGCCCCTCCTTCCCCTCCTCACCGATTAATCCTGGTGTCTGAAAGAATGGGAGCAGTGATTTAATCTGAAATTGTTGAACTCAGTGTTGATTCTAGAAGGCTGTAAAATGGCTAATTGAAAGATAGAAGAAAGAAAGGAAGACTTGCAACCTCAGTGTTCCAAAGCACTTGACAGTTAAGGAAATTCTTAAGGAAGTGTTGTCATTCTTGTAATGTAGGAAATGTGGCAGCCAATCTGTGCACAGCAAGATCCCACAAACAGCAATGTGATGAAGACCAGAAGGTCCTTTTTTGTTTTCTGATGTTGGGTGAGGGATAAATGTTAGCCTCAGGACACAGGGGAGAACTCCCCTGCCCTTCTTCAAAGTGGGATCTGTCACATCATCCAAAAGGCAGCACCTGTAACAATGCAGCACTCCCTCAGTAAAGTCAGCCTAGATTTTTATACTCAAGTCTTTGGAGTGGGAATTGAACCTTCTGACATAGAGATTGAAGTGCTACACACTGAGCCTGTGCCTGACACTTTAAGGAGGTGCTGTTCCTCGAGCTTCCATTGAGATTCGTTGGTAAAGTGTAGGAGGCCGAGGATAGAGAGGTCAGAGTGAGAGTGGGAGAGAATTAAATAGCAAGCAACAGGAAGCTCAGGGTTATGCTTGCGGACTGAATTATTGAATCATAGAATGGCATAGAAGGAGGCCATTTGGTGTGTTGTGTCCATGCCAGCTCTCTGTAACAGCAACTCAGCTAATTCCACTCCCCACCTTTTCCCTGTCGCCCTGCAACATGAAAGTGTTCAGCAAAGCAATCACCCAGTCTGTGTTTGGTCTCCCCAGTGTAGAGGAGACCGCGTCGTGAGCAGTGAGTACAGTATACTAAATCGAAAGACGTACAAGCATGATGCTGTTGCACCTGGAAGGAGTGTTTGGGGCCTCGGATGGTGGAAAAGGAAAAGGTGAAGGGGCAGGTGTTGCATTTCCTGCACTTACACGGGAAGGTGCCATGGGAAGGGGAGCGAGTGTTGGAGGTGATTGAAGAGTGCACTTCAATAGTAGGCCATTAGCTGTAAAGAATTTTGGGACATCCTGTGGTTGTGAAAGGCAATATAGGAATGCAAGTCTTTTTTTCTTTATTAATTTATCGGCAATAAGTGGGAACATGGATTTAAACATTATATTGGGGCCCCAATGCTTCAGCCTATGCAATGCATCTCTGAAGGACCCATGAAGGCAAAAGATTGGACACCCCTCTTTAACTAGATCAATCCATTCTTAAGTTTATTGCATGAAGAATGTCAATGTTGGAAAAATTAACAACCTGGTTCATCCTTAACCGAGGGGATTTGTGGGCTGCACAGAGATCAGTGCTCCTACCTCACCATTTACTTATTTATTCTCGGGATGTGGGTATCGCTGGCAAGACCGGCAAATATTGCCCATCCCCAGGTGCCCTTGAGAAGGTGGTGGTGAGCCACCTTCCTAAACCCCTGCAGTCCATGTGGTGAAGGTGCCCCCACAGTGCCGTGAGGGAGGGAGTACCAGGATTTTGACCCAACGAAGGTGATGGCTAGCTTGTGAATGGGACGAACAGCAAGGACATGAGATTAAACAGAAGTGAAGAGTTAAAAGCCCTATGCTGTGGGGAAGTACCAAACAGTCAACTCTTGAACTTTTCTGTATGGATGAAGCGTTGCAGAAAAGCTCTGAGTCTTTTATTCCACAAGACAGATCAGAAACAAAAAACTTGCATGCAATCATGGATATAGCCATTTAAGTGAACGAAAGTCACCCTTACTTGATTTTTTGTGTATAGATTTTTAAGTTTGAAATCTACACATGGTCAGATTTAGTCTAGAAGAGGAAGGAAAGTGAAGGCATTTAAGTGTGAAGATATACCACCCGTAGCTTCCACTTTATCTTGCAAATGCAGTGATGCTGACAGATTGAGCAGCACGGCTGGGGCCAGCTATTCACGATGATTAGCGGTGATTTCATCAGCTCATGCCATCACTGGGTCAATGGAATCTGCTTTAGATGCTGCAGGAACATTAGAGCAAATGGAATCGAGAGGTGCGATTGAATGTTTGAATAATTCAGCACTAACCACTGTTACTGGCGTCTGCAGATCTTTTAGTTTATGAACTTTTTTTGTCTGAAACTCTGTAAAAGCATGAGAAATGTATTTTTTAAAACATTTACAAATCAACTGCATGAAACATCCGATTGGCAATGTTCACACTCATTGTGATTGGACTACATTCCTGCATGTTCTAGTTTTGCGTAGATGTCAACAAGACTTTGTGCAGTGGTGTAAACCAGGTGACAGCGAATCGGCACTGTTTTTACAGGGGTGAATGTTGGCCACAACACTAGGGAGAACTCCCTTGCTCTTTGAATAGTGTCATGGGATCTCTTATATCCACCCAAGATGGCAGATGGAGCCTTGGTTTAATGTCTCAATAGATAAACCCTACCTCTGACAGTGCAGTGCTCCCTCAGTACTGCATTGGGAGTGTCAGCCTGGATTATATGCTCAAAGTCTTCGGAGTGGAGCTTGAACCTATAACCTTTGAACTCAGAGCTGAAAGCGTTACTCATTGAACCATAGCTGACACCTGATTATTCAAGATACAATGTGATGTGAGGGTGAAGTTTTATTAATGTACAGCTGTTACACAATAGCATAACCAATCATTGCACTTTGCAGTAATGTATTGGAAGAAGTGCTTTGGGATGTTGCTGAGAGACAGGATAAGAAGTTTTATGAATACAGCTCCTCCTCACTTTCTTGTGTTAACCCCCAGCAACCCAGTTCACTGCAGCACTGTGCACTTTCAACATTACATTCTTGCAAAAGAAATGCAGCACAGGAGAGAAAATGATTGAGTAAACCCTTCGTGAGCAAAATTATTTGATGACGGTTACTATACCAACAGTGTAAAGTGATTTAAAAACATTTGAGATGTTTTCTGTATGGAATTAATGATCTCATTTGGTTGCTATCTGATAATGGTTAATTTGAAGGGAAACAAGAGTCAGTTTTCACACCGATAGTTGATAAGCATCAATAGAGCAACTCAATCTGAAGATGGAGTTCCTGCATACCCCATAATTACCTACTCAGTTTCCAGAGAGAGAGAGAGAGAGAGAAAACAGGTTACATGTGCTGGGTTAAACTAGCTTACAAGCTTCCCTAGCAAAAGGGAAAGGGAAGAGAAATAGAAAAGGTTCATTCACCTGTGCAAATACAATGCAGTGATTTGCGGAAAATACACACTGGCTGACCACAGGGATAACGTGCAAGACTCCACTCTGTCTTAGCAAGGTGTGGTATAAAGCCTCGCAGCTGAGCAAACCGTGGATACGTGTGGCAGCCGTCACTAACTGACTGAAATCTTTCAAAGGCAAAGGTCACACATGCATGAACAGCTCACTCTGCCCTACGCCCAATCCCATTCCAAGCACAGTGCCAGCAAGCAGCAGGTGACAGCTAAGCAGGCGTGTTAAAAATATCCTCAGCTCGGTGTAATTTTACGGGAGCATGCCGTGACATGTGTGGAAGCTGGAGCTTATTAATGAGGCAGATTAACGTCCAAATCTGAACTTGGCCTTAGCCCAGCTGGGAACTGAAATCCTGAGCAATGCGTCAAAAGGGGGTAGCTGTCTAGAAATGATTCAAAAATATTGCAGGGCAAAAATTCCACAGTTCTGCAAACACTTCTTAGGAAATTGCACTTCCCACCCTCTTCCGCTGTTGGACAAAATATGCCACCTGAGACGGTGACACGAGGAACTGTTGCTCTGGGATTGTCATGTGGTGATATCTTACGATCGAATTGTGTAATGAGTCTGTTTAATTAATTCACCGTATGTCCATCACAGCCCCAGCCATCCGGGTTCTCACACATGAGCATGGATAAGTTTGGAATATGCAATATTTTGGTTCAGACAGGAATCTATGTCTGTGCAATGCAACAAGAGAAGCTTTAATTGACCCCAGCATCCACAACCTTTTGCAGGGGATACATGTTCAATATGCCAATATCATCACCCTCTATAAGAACAAGGGTGACCGCGGTGACTGCAACAACTACCGTGGAATCTCCCTGCTCAGCATAGTGGGGAAAGTCTTCGCACGTGTCGCCTTAAACACGCTCCAGAAGCTGGCTGAGCGTGTCTACCCTGAGGCACAGTGTGGCTTTCGAGCAAAGAGATCCACCATTGACATGCTGTTCTCCCTTCGCCAGCTACAGGAGAAATGACGTGAACAACAGGTGCCCCTCTATGTTGCTTTCATTGATCTCACCAAAATCTTTGACCTCATCAGCAGACGTGGTCTCTTCAGATTACTAGAAAAGATCGGATGCCCACCAAAGCTACTAACTATCATCACCTCATTCCATGACAATATGAAAGGCACAATTCAGCATAGCGGCGCCTCATCAGACCCCTTTCCTATCCTGAGTGGTGTGAAACAGGGCTGTGTTCTCGCACCTACACTGTTTGGGATCTTCTTCTCCCTGCTGCTCTCACATGCGTTCAAGTCTTCAGAAGAAGGAATTTTCCTCCACACAAGATCAGATGGCAGGTTGTTCAACCTTGCCCGTCTAAAAACGAAGACCAAAGTACGGAAAGTCCTCATCAGGGAACTCCTCTTTGCTGATGATTCTGCATTAACATCTCACACTGAAGAGTGTCTGCAGAGACTCATCGACAGGTTTGCGGCTGCCTGCAATGAATTTGGCCTAACCATCAGCCTCAAGAAAACGAATATCATGGGACAGGACGTCAGAAATACCCCATCCATCAATATCGGCGACCACACTCTGGAAGTGGTTCAAGAGTTCACCTACCTAGGCTCAACTATCACCAGTAACCTGTCTCTCGATGCAGAAATCAACAAGCGCATGGGTAAGGCTTCCACTGCTATGTCCAGACTGGCCAAGAGACTGTGGGAAAATGGTGCACTGACACAGAACACAAAAGTCTAAGTGTATCAAGCCTGTGTCCTCAGTACCTTGCTCTACGGCAGCGAGGCCTGGACAGCGCACGTCAGCCAAGAGCGACATCTCAATTCATTCCATCTTTGCTGCCTCCGGAGAATCCTTGGCATCAGGTGGCAGGACCGTATCTCCAACACAGAAGTCCTTGAGGCGGCCAACATCCCCAGCATATACACCCTACTGAGCCAGCGGCGCCTGAGATGGCTTGGCCATGTGAGCCGCATGGAAGATGGCAGGATCCCCAAGGCCACATTGTACAGCGAGCTCGCCACTGGTATCAGACCCACCGGTCGTCCATGTCTCCGCTTTAAAGACATCTGCAAACGCGACATGAAGTCCTGTGATATTGATCACAAGTCGTGGGAGTCAGTTGCCAGTGATCGCCAGAGCTAGCGGGCAACCATAAAGGCGGAACTAAAGCATGGCGAGTCGAAGAGACTTAGCAGTTGGCAGGAAAAAAGACAGAAGCGCAAGGAGAGAGCCAACTGCGAAACAGCCCTGACAACCAATTTTATCTGCAGCACCCGTGGAAGAGTCTGTCACTCTAGAATTGGCCTTTATAGCCAATCCATTCGCTGCTTCACAAACCACTGACCACCTCCAGGCACTTACCCATTGTCTCTCGAGACAAGGAGGCCAAAGACATGTTCCAGATTTCCACTTACTCATTTTGTGCAGAATTGCTTCCTGATTTCACTCTGAATTGAACTAGCACTAATTCCAAGCTTGTGTCCTTGTTACCAATGTTTTTTTCATTCATTCATGGGATGTGGGCATCGCTGGCCAGGCCAGCATTTATTGCCCATCCCTAATTGCCCTTGAGAAGGTGGCGGTGAGCTGCCTTCTTGAACCGCTGCAGTCCATGTGAGGTAGGTACACCCACAGTGCTGTTAGGAAGGGAGTTCCAGGAATTTGACCCAGCGACAGTGAAGGAACGGCGATATAGTTCCAAGTCAGGATGGTGTGTGACCTGGAGGGGAACTTGCAGGTGGTGGTGTTCCCATGCATTTGCTGCCCTTGTCCTTCTAGTTGGTAGAGGTCACGGGTTTGGAAGGTGCTGTCTCAGGAGCCGTGGTGCATTGCTGCCGTGCATCTTGTAGATGGTACACACTGCTGCCACTGTGCGTCGGTGGTGGAGGAAGTGAATGTTTGTAGATGGGTGCCAATCAAGCAGGCTGCTTTGTATTTTTATTTCAGTATTTAGACAAAGGCAGCAATCCTTAACTGAATAATGAGTTCAAACATGACATGAAAATGCTCAGAGCTTTATTAAAGATTAGATGTTACATACGTTTATGGCCAATGCCTGAGGTTATTTAACACTGATGCCACTGTACAGGAATAGTCAAAGCTGGCCAACTGAGATCAATTTACTCATTCCGTCCAGGCTGATGCTCCAGTGCAGTACTGAGGGAGTGCTGCACTGTTGGAGGTGCTGTCTTTCCGATGAGATATTTAACCGCGACCCTGGCTGCCCCCTTGGGTGGATGTAAAAGATCCCTTGGCACTATTTCAAAGAAAAGCAAGGGAGGGTTCACTGCTCTCCTGAACACCATTTCTCCTTCAATCAAGATCACTGAAACAAATTACCTGGAGCTGTATAAATTCAGGTCTGGCACCCTGCCTGTCTGTCTGCTTGTCACCCATCTTCATTTCCCCTCCTCGATGGCTGCAATTGTAACCTGTTTATACTGTTTCTAAATTGTACTACTCCATAGGCATCTGTATTCCCTAACTTTTTACAAACATTTCATTGCAACCCCTAATTGAGATGTTCGTCACCCTGCAAAGTATTGTGCTCCTCAAAGGTGCACAGAAAGTATATTTGAGTTGGCAGTCTCCATGGGGTGATAAAGCTTCTGGGTGGAGTAGATATTGGAGGAGCATCAAACTCATGTAACACTCCCTATACAGTCAGAATCAGGAGCATCTATCCTTCTAAAGTAGCCTTTCCTAGCTCAGGTATGGTAGCATAGTGGTTATGTTACTAGGCTAGTTATCCAATAGGCCTTCACTAATGAACTGGCAGCATGAGTTTAAAGCCTACCAAGGCAGCTGGGATATAGAAACTACTGGATTGTTGTAAAAACTCATCTGGTCCACTAATGTCTTTTAGGGAAGGAAATCTGTTGTCCTTACCCAGTCTGGCCTATATATGACTCCAGACCTACTGCAATGTGGTTGACTCTTAACTGCTGTCCGAAATGGCCGAGCAAGCTACTTAGTTGGGCAATAACTCTTGGCCTTGACAGTGATGTCCACATCCCATGACTGAATAAAAAAAGCCTACGGTTTACACTTAATTGGTCTTCAAAGATACAAAGCTTGGAGATTCCTGTTTTAGATGGTTAAGAGTTCCTGTCCTTGAGTTTGCTCATAAAAAATTACATTGTAATTTTTTTTAAATAAAGAAAATGGAACAAATGCCTCTGTTGAACATTTGTTTGACAATCAAAACTAACCAGATTTGCAGTTGAGGTTATTGGCTTGCAAGCCATATATTTCTGGCAATGTGGCCGGGAGTCAAGGGGCTGAATTTTATGCCCACGGCTGAAATCGGCGGCGGGCAAGTAAAGTGGAAGCCCACCCATGCAGCCCGCGCCATAGAGCCGCCGCGATTCCAAGCACGGCAGCTCACTTAAATAGCCTGGGCTGGCCGTTCCCCTCCCTCACCCGATCACGTCGATGGGGTGGGCTGTCTGTCCTGTCTATGGCGTCAGCTGTCTTCGCGGGCGCTGACACCATTTTTAAAGGGCTGTCAGCCCTACTGGCATATTTAAAGACTGATTAAATGAAAATAAATAAATACCTCTCTTTTTTTGCCCCTCTCCCACCCCCACAAAAACAATTAAATTAATTATTTGCCCTTCCCCCCCCCAAAACATTTACTTTTCCCATCTGACCTTCCCCCCACAAACGTTAGACTTCAACCCTTCCCACCATCCCTTATACCCATGATGTTAATTTGACCCCCATATCCCACCTCCCCTGCAATGAGAAACCTAGCTCCACCCCCTCCTTCTCCACCAGTGTTGCCCCTCGTTTCCCCGGACGGGGATCCGAAGGTGCGGGAGAGCTGGCACTGGGCCGAAGATCACATCAAGATCAAGTACATGAAAATCTATTAAATTACTTTATTTGCATGGGGTGATTGTGCTGCTGTCAGCGAGTGGCTGCGGGGGGGAACTGCCAGGGTGCCCCGCTGCCGTCGGGAGGATTGGGCTGGGCCCTGCTGACGTCGAGGTCCTTGGTGGGCCTCATCCAGGGCCATCTTCAGGCCCGCTGCCAAACAACTCCCCCCCCACCCCACCCCATCCCACCACCGCTATGGATCCTGACATCAAGGGTTCCTTAAAATCCAGCCCAAAATTTTTCCTGCGTTTTTCACCAGAATGATACTGGAGCTAAAAGGGTTAAATTATGAGGACAGGGTGCATAGATGAGGCTTGTGTTCCCTGGAATACAAGGGGTGATCTCATTGAAGTGTTCAAGATGATTAAAGGATTTGAGCAGGTAGATAGAGAAACAATTTTGTCCGGTGGGGGAGTCCAGGAGAAGGGGACATAACCATAAAATTAGAGCCAGGCTGTTCAAGGGTGATGTCAGGAAGCACTTCTTAACACAAAGGGTAGAGGAAATCTTGAACTTACTCCCTCAAAAAGCTGTTGAGGTTGGGGCTCAATTCAAGCTCTTTAAGGCTGAGATTGCTAAAATCTTTGTTAGATAAGGGTATTAAGGGCTACGCAACCAGGAGATGGAGTTACAATACAGATCAGCTATGATCTCATTGAATGGTGGAACAGGCTCAAGGGGCTGAATGGCCTCGTCCTGTTCCTATGTTCCTTCCAAATATACTCTTGGTTAGGGTTACTTTAGAATGTTTGTGCAGCGACAAAGAGCAGTGGACAATGTTTTAGACTGAACCTGTCACACCCCTCGGCAGGTGCAGCCTTACAGAAACCCAACCATAAGACCAGTAGGAGAATCCGCTCACAGGCTCTTAAGCACCTGCCTGTTCCTCGTTACTCCAGGTGACCATGTTAATATCTACAGAAACGGTTAATGAGGATAACAATGTTTGTCTCTCTATCTGGGCTATTGTTGAAAAGCTGCACCTACTGTACAGAACAGGAAGGATAAAAGCTTTTGACAGTGGATCAACAGCTAGGAACAAAAATTGGCTGATTTAAATGCACTGCATTGCCAGAAATTCCTGGTTTGCCAGACAATAATCTCAGTGGAGAAACTGGCCAATGTTGATTGTTAAAATTGCAGTCTGCTATTCTTCACCAAGTCTCGTTCAAGGTTTTTATGGAATCTACAAAGGTATTTATTCCACTTTAAAAACTGCATTTCCCCTTGTCCTTCACTAATATTAACTTACATGAACCCGCACAGCTACTGACAACATTTGAATTTGTTTTAAAAACTATCACTTGCACTTACGTAGAACCTTTAAAGTAGTAAAAAATCCCAAGGCATATTACAGCAGCGTCATCAGGGCGGCACAGTGGCACAGTGGTTAGCACCGCAGCCTCACAGCTCCAGCGACCTGGGTTCAATTCTGGGTACTGCCTGTGTGGAGTTTGCAAGTTCTCCCTGTGACCGTGTGGGTTTTCATCGGGTGCTCTGGTTTCTTCCCAAGACTTGCCGGTTGTTAGGTAAATTGGCCATTATAAATTGCCCCTAGTATAAGTAGGGGAATTAAGGAATATGGGATTAATGTAGGATTAGTAGAAATGGGTGGTTGATGGTCAGCACAGACTTGGTGGGCCGAAGGGCCTGTTTCAGTGCTGTATCTCTAAATAAATAAAACATTGACACTGAGCCAAAGGAGGAAATATTAGGACAATTGACGATCAGTCTGGACAGAGAAGTAGGTTTTATGGACATCTTGAAAGTGGAGAGGGAGGTAGAGAGACGGCGATGTGCAGGGTGGGAATTCCAGAACTTAGGATCTAGACAGCTACTAACAGTGATGGAAGTGGGGGATGTGCAAGGGGCCAGAATTGGAGGAGTGCAAAGATCTCGGAGGGTTGTAGTGCTGGAGGAGATTATAGAGAAAGGGAGATGCCAGGCCATGGATGGAGTTGAACATGAGGCTGGGAATGGAGACATTGTTGGAGCAGGAGCCAATGTTGGTTAGCGAATCATAAGCACTTACCATAACTGTGCTGCACAGTCCCGCTGCAGGATAACATGGTATGGTTCATTCTGAAATGTGGTCAAGCAAAAAAATACGGAGTCATTGTTGTCAGAACATATTGTCCAATGGTTTGTTATACAATGCGTGTTAATACTATTGAAACAGTATTGATGTGTAGATTTTTTATAAGTCAATGGTAACTAAGAAATTCTATGATCCTCCGTTCCAATGGAGATTGGTATTCATGGGGAACACAACCTGGGAAATTGTGGGCATCCAACCCAAGATTTTCGGGATGAATTTCCATGGGGGCTCTCCGCTCATCCATTGGAATTTGGCAGAAGAATCGTGGAAACCCCACAAAAGACAGCATAAGTGGTGTTTATGTTATCAACCCTGGGTTTCTTTGCCTCTTCCTCTGAAGTGAGGGTGAACGTGTACGAGAAGCTACATGGAAATTCACACCATGTCTGTCCATTTATTTCTATTAAACACTGCCGGTTCCTCATTACGCATATTGGATCCGGTTTTAACTCTGTCTAAACCAGTGGTCGGCAACCTTTTTTTAAACCTGAGGAGCCTTTTTAAAGAAATTTGCTGAAAATACAAATTTATTGGTGTTGCAAGACAAAAAAAAATTAAAATGATCAAAACAACAATCTTCTGCTCGGACTAAAACATCAATAACAAATTTACTTCTAAAAACAAAAGAATGGTTTTGTCTTTGTGTTTTTACAATAGACTTTTTAATAAATGAAATTATGTTTTTTTTTGTTTCAAATTTGTTAGCAAGACTCCAGGCTCTCGTACCCGAGGTACCAGCTACTAGGGATTTAGACAATTCTCTCGAATTTGCTCATAGTATCGGGTCCCACTGCCTCTCTTGGCGGTCTATTCCATATATGCAGCAGACTTTGCATTAAATAAATTACACCCAAGCATTTTGCTTATTTTATAACTAAGGTCGGGAAGATCATTGGCCTCTAATAGTGGCAGGAAGATCCTGACTGTCAGACAGCTGCCTTATGTCAGATTTACATTTCTATTTTTTTGTTGTATTTGCAGTTTTTCCCTTTGTACATTTTTATTTGAGATTATTGCATTCACACATTTCCCTTTCATAGGTCATTTCAAAATATTACATATTTTGCATTTAAAAGAACTTATAAAAACGGAGCTCCTTTGATTGAAAGATCTCGTTCTCACTCCTCGGCAGCTGCCTTTTTTAAATTCTTTCCTGGGATGTGAGTGTCACTGGCCAGGCCAGCATTTATTACCCTTCCCAAATCTCCTTGGGCAGGCGGTGGTGAGCTGCTTTCTTGAAACGCTGCAGTTCATGTGGGGTAGGTACACCCACAGTGGTGTTAGGAGGGGAGTTCTAGGATTTTGACCCAGTGACAGTGAAGGAGTGGCGATATGGTTCCAAGCCAGGGTGGTGTGATTCTTGGAGGTGGTGGTGTTCCCATGCATTTACTGCCCTTGTCTTTCTAGGTGGTAGAGGTCATGGGTTTGGAAGGTGCTGTCTAAGGAGCGTTGGTGCATTGCTGCAGTGTATCTTGTAGATGGTACACACTGCTGCCACTGTGCGTCGTTGTTGGAGGGATTGAATGTTTGTGGATGGGGTGCCAATCAAGTGGACTGCTTTGTCATCGATGGTGTCGAGCTTCTTGAGTGTTGTTGGAGCTGCACCCATCCAGGCAAGTGGAGAGTATTCCATCACACTCCTGACTTGTGTTTTGTAGATGGCGGACAGGCTTTGGGGAGTCAGGAGGTGAGTTACTCGCCGCAGGATTCCTAGCCTCTGACCTGCTTTTGTAGCCACTGTATTTATATGGCTACTCCAGTTCAGTTTCCGGTCAGTGGTAACCTCCTGGATGTCGATAGTGGGGGATTCAGCGATCGTAATGCCATTGAATGTCAAGGTAAGATGGTTAGATGCTGTCTTGTTGGAGACGATCATTGCCTGGCACTTGTGTGGTGCTAATATACTTGCCACTTATCAGCCCAAGCCTGGATATTGACCAGGTCTTCCTACATTTCTACACGGACTGCTTCAGTATCTGAGGAGTCACGAATGGTGTTGAACATTGTGCAAACATCAGCGAACATCCCCACTCTGACCTTATGATGGAGGGAAGGTCATTGATGAAGCAGCTGGTTGGGCCTTGGACACTACCCTGAGGAACTCCTGCAGTGATATCCTGGAGCGGAGATGATTGACCTCCAACAACCACAACCATCTTCCTTTGCACTAGGTACAACTCCAACCAGTGGAGAGTTTTCCACCTGGTTCCCATTGACTCCAGTTTTGCCTGGGCTCCTTGATGCCATACTCAGTCCAATGCTGTCTTGATGTCAAGGACAGTCACTCTCACCCCACCTCTGGAATTCAACTCTTTTGTTCATGTTTGAACCAAGGCCTCCCATCACATCATAGGCCATTGCGTCAGACATGGTTATGCACTGATGTCATCATCTTGTGCAGCATGGAAAGACACTGCACATGCGCTGCGCTGACTCTAAGCACCGTAGCCTTAGCAAAAGACTGGGCCTGGGTATCAGGCCGAGGCTGCCTTGAGCCAGTGGGCACTGTGCTGGTCCCTGGAGGCCTTACTGTGGCCAGGGGTGAGGCCTACAGTGGCAGGGCTCACAGGCTGGTGGTCGGGAGCGGCCTGGGCCTTGGGCCTCCAACTGACTTCTTCGACTCCACAATGCTGTTTTTTGTTCAGAAAATAATTTGAAACTGTGAGGTTTATCATAATTATTAACCTTAGATTCACAGAGAAAAATTGTGTTACCCTCTATTTCTTTCAGTTGACATTCTCTCAACTTAGTATTTCTAGACTTTTTCATGAAAATGACAACTGGCCGATAAAGGTTGAGAGCCTTGTGTGGCTCCAGAGTTGTTGTTTGCTGACCCCTGGTCTAAGAAAATGGATTTTGAGATGACTTAAAATGAGGCCCTGTGACTCAGCCGGTAGCTCCCTTACCTCTGAGTTTGAAGGTCCTGTGTTCAAGTTCCACTCCAGAAACCTGTGCACATAATCCAGGCTGAAGCTCAGATTCCTCTACCGAAGGAGAAGTGGGTTGTTGAAGGTATCGTCCTTCCAATGAGATGTTAAAACAAGGCCCCATCTGCCCTCTCAAGTGGACAAAAAAGTTCCCATGCCCTATTCTGAGAAAGGGAGTTCTCCCTGGTGTTCTGGCCAATATTTGTCCCACTATCAACATCACAAAAACAGGTCACCCAGTCTTTATCACATTACTGTTTGTGGGAGCTTGGTGGGCGCAAACTGACAGCCTAATTTCCTGCATTAGAACAATGACGAAACTCCAAAAGTACTTTATTAGCTGTAATGTGCTTTGGGACATCCTTAAGTCATGAAAGGTGCTATACAAATGCAAGTTCCTTATTTTCTTTCTTCTGTGCAGTTTTTTTTCCTAACTTGGAAAACAGATAATAATTCTTGTGCCTCACCTCCTGCTGTTGTATTACATCGGAGCAGCTTTGCCTGTAACCTCATGGTTACTGAGTTTTTAATCTGGAGCTTGTGAGTTCAGAGAGCAGTGGAGACTGGATCATTGAATATATTCATGGCTGAGCTAGATAGATTTTTGATCTCCAGGGGAGTGTAGATTATGGGGGGCAGGCAGGAAAGTGGAGCTAAGACGACAATTAGATCAGCCATGATCTTATTGAATTATTGAATTGAGTGGCCAAATGGCCGACTCCTGCTCCTATTTCTTATGTTCTTACCTTCTTATTAATCTCTTAAATCCCATCTCAATAAGTTCTCAAAATCCGTTCAATAAATCTGTTAATTTGTGGCCTGGCACCAGAATAAAATTATGCTGAAAGCTACCAAATGGTCCTAAAAACCCAACTAGTTCAAGAATGTCCTTCAGAGGATGGAACCTAAGCTTTGGTCTGGTCTGACCTATGTGTGATTCCAGTCCGACATGAAGTGATTAACCTTTGATACCCTTGGGCTAACTAGAGATGGACAATAAGAACTGTCCTTGCCAGTGTTGGCCATATAAGAATGAATAAAACATTTCCGAGAGAAACTAAGTTGGCCTG
Source organism: Heterodontus francisci (assembly GCF_036365525.1). NCBI lineage: Eukaryota > Metazoa > Chordata > Chondrichthyes > Heterodontiformes > Heterodontidae > Heterodontus > Heterodontus francisci. Next base: position 7,148,395 of record NC_090385.1, read on the forward strand.
AACACACTACCCTCCCTGAAGGACATTAATGAACCAGATGGACTGTTTTGAATAATCTGTCACTCCTTGGGGTCAATTTAGCTAATAAATAGCCAGATATATTGAATTCTGGTTCTCAGTTTGTTGCAGTGGGGCTTAAGTCATAAGCTCTGTGCTGCAACCATTGCCACAACCACTTGTCTATCATACCCATTCCACCTTACCTAGCGATGTCTATACTTCCCTATGGCCGTGTCAGTGTTGCCAACGAAGTGTCAGTCTTCAATCAACCAATCATTACACCAAAAGTTGCGGAGGTCCAATTTTATTTTAACTGAGTCTTCTTTATGTGATGACCTTAGCGAATGGAACAAGTTTACTTTGGCATTGTCACAGAATCATATAATAATATAGCACAAAAGGAGGTTATTCGTCCCATCATGCCTGTGCTGCTTCTTTGGTAGATCTATTCAATTAGTCCCGCTCCCCTGCTCTTTCGCCATAGACCTGTAAAATGTTTCCCTTCAAGTTATCTAATTTCCTTTTGAAAGTTATTATTGAATATGCTTCCACCACCCTTTCAGGGAGCACATTCCAGATCACAACTTGCTGCATTAAAAAAAAATCATTTCCCCTCTGGTTCTTTGCCAATCACCTTAAATCTCTGTCCTATGGTTACCCACCCTTCTGCCACTGGGAACAGTTACTCCTTATTTACTCTATCAAAACGGTTCCAAGATTTTGAACACCTCTATCAAATCTCCTCTTTGCATTTTCTGCACTAAGGAGATGTCAGCTGTGTCATATCCACAATCCAGGAGCTGAGATATGAACACAGCTTGAGTAATACAGAAACAGCTTAAAGTGAGGCACAACAACACTGTTGTTAACAGCAGGTTAGATTATCCAGAACTTTCATTAAAAAAAAATTGCCCTAAATTTCTTGCTAAGAGGAAGCTGCTGTGAATTTCTTTTCCAAATTCATTGTTTTATATCAAAAGAATTTTAAACATGACAGGGAGAGATCTGTACACAAGTAAGCTCATAATGGCATTGTAATCTCATGTCGGTTTCATTATTTTAATAAGACAAAAAAACAAAGAAGCATTTCTCATTCGTTATACTATAAAACAAGCAAATTACCCTGATGAACAATGGGTTGGGTTTGGAGGTTAAACTGAGTCCTAATCAACTCCGCCAAAAACCTATTAAATCCAAGACTGCCTTCAATTCAACCTCACCTCCCCTTTTCCTTCTCCTCTCTCCACCAACCCCTCCAATTGCCGATAGAATTAGAAAGATGAATTTTTCAATTCTAGGGATCTACCAGTGGGAATCAACCTTAATGCCACCTTTTTTTTGGGGGGAGGAAAACAGAAGATTCATTGGAGGATTGATCAAGACATTCTTGATTGTGCCAGAGGCAAAATTTACTCATCTGTTGACACCCTCCCACTCATACTTAGAAGAATCAGAACACTCAGCAAACCACAGGCAGAACTGGCTGAGCAGGCTCAGTAGATCTTTCTGCTTCTCCAGCATCAACATGCAACAATTTGGCTGTGAATAGGGAGTGACATTAGTGCTTGAGGTGGATCAACCATATTTGAAGTTGGACAAATGGGCGTTCAAGTTCATGGCTCCTGTATTTCAGGCAGCGGAGGTGGTTGTTGTACTGGGAGGGAAGAGGCTGAGAAACTACGGAATTCTGAAACTCTGTTGAAGTGGGGAAATATTCAGCCAACCCAGGATGAGAATCAGATTATCTCCTTGGCAGAATATATTGAGAGATTGATTAGCAATGCATGTGGGATCTTGAGCTTCATAAAAGAGACATTGAGTACAAAAGCAGGGAAGTTATGCTGAATCTTTTTAAAGCTCTGGATAGGCCCTAACTGGAGTATTGCATCCAGTTGTGGTCAACACACTTCAGGAAGGATGTGAGGGTTCTTGAGAGGGTGCAGAGGAGATTTACCAGAATGGTTCCAGGGATGGAGAATTTTATTTACAAGGTTCGGTTGAAAAAGCTGAGCTTGTTTTCCTTAGAATAAAGGAGATTGAGGGGAGATTTAATAGAAGTGTACAAGATTAGGAAAGGTTTAGATAAGTTAGGTAGGGAAAAACTGTTCCCATTAACAAATAGTACAATGAGTAGGGGACATAGATTGAAAGTTTTTGGCAAAAGATGCAGGGGGAATATGAGGAAGCACTTTTTTACCCAGCAGGTGGTAATCATGTCCCTTCTCAGCCTCCTTCGCTCCAGGGTAAACAGACCCAGCCTATCCAATCTCTCTTTATAACTCAAGCCCTCCAAACCAGGCAACATCCTTGTGAATCTTTTCTGCACCCTCTCTAGCTTAATCACATCTTCCCTGTAGTGCGGTGACCAGAACTGCACACAGTACTCCAAATGCGGCCTAACCAACGTTATGTACAACTGTAACATGACGTCCCAACTCTTGTACTCAGTGCTTCGGCCGATGAAGTCAAGCATGCCATACGCCTTCTTCACCACCCTGTCTACCTGTGTTGCCACTTTCAGAGAACTATGTACTTGCATCCCAAGGTCTCTCTGCTCAACAACACTGCCCAGGGCCCTGCCTTTCGCTGTATATGTCCTGCCCTGGTTTAACTTCCCAAAATTCATCACTTCACACTTGTCTGCATTAAATTCCATTTGCCACTCCCTTGCCCACTTTCCCAGTTGATCTATATCCTGTTGTAACCTTGGACAACCTTCTTCATTGTCCACTATACCACCAATTTTAGTGTCATCTGCAAACTTACTAATCATGCCCCTTACATTCACATCCAAGTCATTAATATATATGACAAACAACAGAGGTCCCAGCACCGATCCCTGCAGCACGCCACTGGTCACCGGCCTCCAATCTGAAAAACAACCCTCCACTACCACCTTCTGCCTCCTATCACCAAGCCAATTTTGTATCCAATTTGCCAGCTCACCCTGGATCCCATGTGTTCGAACCTTCTGGACCAGCCTACCATGCGGGACCTTGTCAAAGGCCTTGCTAAAGTCCATGTAGACAACATCCATCGCCCTGCCCTCGTCAATCCTCTTGGTCACCTCCTCAAAAAACTCAGTCAAATTCGTGCGACATGATTTCCCACGCACAAAGCCACTCTGACTATCCCTAATCTGACCATGCCTTTCCAGATGCATATAAATCCTGTCTCTCAGAATCCCTTCCAATAACTTTCCCACCACTGATGTAAGGCTCACCGGCCTGTAGTTCCCTGGCTTATCCCTGCTGCCCTTCTTAAATAAAGGCACAACATTAGCTATCCTCCAGCCTTCCGGTACCTCACCCGTGGCTAACGATGATACAAAAATCTCTGCCAGGGCCCGAGCAATCTCCTCCCTTGCTTCCCATAACATCCTAGGATACACCTGGTCAGGCCCTGGGGATTTATCCACCTTAATGCGCTTCAAAACCTCCAACACCTCCTCCTTTGTAATGTTGATATGCTCCAGGATATCGCTGTTCCCTCCCTTGAACTCATTAGCTTCCATGACCTTCTCCACAGTAAATATGGATGAGAAATATTCATTTAAGACCTCGCCCATTTCCCGTGGCTCCACACATAGATTGCCACACTGATCCTTAAGGGGACCTACTCTCTCCCTAGCTACCCTTTTACTCTTAATATACTTATAGAATCTTTTCGGAGTCTCCTTTATCTTAGCTGCCAGGGAAATCTCATGGCCCCTTATCACCCTCTTAATTTCCTTCTTAAGTGTACTCCTACATCCCCTATACTCCTCGAGGAACTCACTTGATCCCAGCCGCCTATACCTGACATACACCTCCTTCTTTGTCCTGACTAGACCCTCAGTATCCCTCGTCAACCAAGGTTCCCTAAACTTGCCAGCCTTGCCCTTCCATCTAACAGGAACATGTCGGCCCTGAACTCTTGCTATCTCACTTTTAAAAGCCTCCCACTTGCCAGACGTCCCTTTACCTGTAAACAGCCTCTCCCATTCAACTTTTGAGAGTTCCTGTCTGATGCCATCGAAATTAACCTTCCCCCAATTTAGGACTTCAACCTGAGGACCAGTCCTATCCTTTTCCATAACTATCTTGAAGCTAATAGAGTTATGGTCACTGGTCCCAAAGTGCTCCCCCACTGACACCTGTCCATTCTCATTTCCTAAGAGGAGGTTGAGTGTAGCCCCTTCTCTAGTAGGGCCATCCACATACTGCTTCAGATGTTAAACCAAAGCCCTGTTTGCCCTCTCACATGAACATAAAAGATCCCTGTCTGAGTTTTGGGTTTGAAGCCTATTCCATGACATGAACACATAGTTTAGGTTAACCGGTGAATGCAATACCTCAGCACTGCATTGATCTGAGCATCATTCTCTGCATTAGATATTCCACCTGTATGCCCATTCCCGTGACCCTGGTTGATGTTAAACGTTCACATGTTTGAAGAGGAGCAGGGGAGTTCTTCATGGTGTCCTAGACAGTACTTATCCCTCAACCAACATCGCAAGAATAGATTATCTGCTTATTATTATGATGACCATTCAAAAATACTTCATTGGCTGCAAAGCACTTTGGGAAGTCTTGAGGTTGTGAAAAGTGTTATATAAATGCAATTTCGATCTTTCTTATCCAAGAGAAAATATTACTGCAGCAGGTGGTAGTGCTATTCGTTTTGTTATGGGGAGCACGCAAGAAAATTTTAATAATTACAGAGGTATCTCTTCCTCGCTCAACATAAATTATACATTGACTCAGCGATGAGAAAAATTGTTGTCAAGTAGCAAGTCAATATCACTCTCAGAGCTGACAAATATTCGGTATGTGCGTGATTTGCCATGAATGGACTTGGGTAAATAAATGTAATTGGCTGGCACAGAGAAGCAAAGAGCAAACAACAAATATGATTACCCATTGAAGGACATGTCATTAAATTGAGTGGAACAAGAACTATATCGAGGCACGACAGCTAATCATAAGTGGAATGCGTGTCTTCATTGTCTGGGAGGAACTGTCAAGGTGATTGAGAAACTGACAAAGTATAAGGTCGATAATGTGATTTGCACATTTTGTAAAGTACTGTCCAGACTGCTCTCGGAGTGTCGTGCAAAAGCAGGAAAACTTTCATTACTCTGGCAACCTAATCATGTCACTCAGAAACATTTCAAAGCACTTTACAATACAATGAATTACACTGAATTGCAGTGACAAGTGTTAATGTTGGCAAATGCCACTGTCGGTTTGCACTTAGCCCAATTGCATAAACACCTGATGAAACTTTTATTTTGTAGTGGGTGTTGGATGAGTAGAGAATGTTGGCGACAGATCTCCCCATTTTCCTTCAAACATGTGAACCTTTAACATCTGCCTGAGTCACGGGAATGGGCATACAGGCCCAATAACTAATGCAGAGAATGATGCTCAGAGCAATGCGATGCCCCTCAGTGCTGAGGTATTGCACTCACTAGTTAGCCTAAACTATGTGTTCATGTCATAGACTAGGCTTCAAACCCAAAACTCAGACAGTATAGCCAAACTTGAATGTCACAGAATCGGAAGGGTTCCAAGAAGGGCTGTAAAGATGGTGCATATATTAAATTAAGAACATTAAAAAACAGGTTTAGGGAGTTAAAGTTCTTAATAAAATAAACACGAAGGGCGTGGGAGAAGATCCACGTTTGTTTTCACAGAGGGACTCGGTGCAGTGGATATACAGGGGCTCCTTGTGTGAGTCAATGTAAAAGAATTAGGCGACATGATTAGGAGTAAAGAAAAGCCAATTTAATTTAATGAGCAATACAAAAGGATGAAGCTCCTTTGCTGACTTCAGACAGAAAAAAACAAATTTGCATTTTATATAACACCTTTCCCAGCCTTAAGGTATCACAAAGCACCTAACAAACAATGAAGTACTTTTGAAGTGTAGTCACTGTCGTAATGTAGGAAACACGACATCCAATTTGTGCACAGCAAGATCCCACAAGCCACAATGCGATAATTGACCAGGTAATCTGTTTTTGCGATGTTGGTTAAGGGATAAATATTGGCAAGGACACTGGGGATAGTCCTCTGCCCTTCTTGAAAATACTGCCATGGGAGCTTTTACATCCACCTGAGAGGGCAGTCGGGGCCTTGGTTTAATGTCTCATCACTAAAAGACGGCTTCTCTAATAGGGCAATGATGCCTTACGGTGTCAACAAAGATCATGCATCCAAGCCGTTGATGTAGGATATGAACCAATAACATGTTGAAAAAAGCAAGCTTTTCTTCTACTCAGAAAGAGGAAAGAGGTCATCTCCAACTTTGCCACCTGGGACCGGGAGAGCAGATTTCCCACTCTTTGAAGAATTATGGCTGATTTTCGATCCGTTGATATCAACTGAATAAAAATCAAGCGGGCAATTCGTTGCCCTGGTTATAGTCCAGGCACCAAAGTTGGAAATGACCCTCAAAACCCTCTGTTGTAGGAAGGACCGCAATGGCAGTCTGAACGTTTTGTTTCTGTGGCCAACATAGAAATGCATCATAGACGTGGGAATGTTAGGCAGAGTTTAAATCCCTCCTCCCGTCCATCAGGATCGTAAACATGTGTTGGGGGTGGTGAGGCGAAGTGGTAATTTTAGTTTGGGTGATGGGGTAGAATGGGCCTTACTGAATGTACACCTCACACAATCTTCACTTCTGTTGACATCCAAGGGAAGGACGTTCTTACATGCTGGCCAATGGCAACTACTTTAACACCATCACCCAGGGTTACAATTACCCACTGCTGTGCCTAATAACCATGAAATATAGTTTTGATAGCTTGGATGATACAATCATACAATGATACAGAGGAGGCCATTCTACCCCTTGTGCCTGTGCTGGCTCTTTGACAAAGCTTGAAACTTTAATTTTCAAGCTTGATGATGAAATTGATGGTTTCGTTCTTGAGGCGCCGATCATTTTATGCAGATTTTTACATTCCAGCATATACTTAATGAAATTTGGGTGCAGTTACACGTGACAAATCAGGCGCATGAAACAGCTCTTTTTAACTCTTTAAAATGAGAAGCTGCGGATTAAACCTTGATGAAATCCTACTTAGATGTACATCCTGCTTTTGATTTAATTACAGGGTGCAGTCACACTAAAGGGCAGGAGAGTTTTTAATGTCGATCTGTCATGCGCAGGTGATGTGGAGTTCAGTGATGTCATTACACTGCACGTTGGGTCTCAGTTCACCTTCCCTGAGATAAGCACCAAACCAGAGGCAATTCAACACATTATCATTTTAATAGTCATGAAGATCAACAAAAAAAATGCTGCTTAATAGACCAAATACCAATGATAAGCTGCGTGGAGCACATGATAGCAAAATGTCACAGCTGAATAAAATGTTCATAAATGTTCCTGAAATATTCTGCTTGCTTAGCAGCTGCTCTGGATTAGCAAGGTGTAGTACCTTTTTGAAATAATGAAAGGGAGGAGTTCTTAATAATTTAGCCTTGAAGAACAACTGGGTTTTTCCTCACAATTTACCAACATTCACAGGAAGGTGAGAGCCTCAAATGCAAAGTAGCTACAGATTTATCTGTAAGTGAAGTTGAGATAAAGAAAGACTTGCATTTACATAGCACCTTTCCTGACCTCACTACCTCCCAATGTGCTTTACAGCCACTTTTGAAGTGTGGTCACATGGCAACCAATTTGTGCACAGCAAGCTCCCACAAACAGCAGTGCGATAAATAACAAGATAATCTTGTTTTTAGTTATACAAAGGCAGAATGCTGCGGTTGTTGGAAATCTAAAATAAAAACAGAAATTGCTGAAAATACTCAGCAGGTCTGGCGGTATCTGTGGAGAGAGAAACAAAGTTACCCACCAGAATTTTGCTGAGGTGGCAGAAAGTGGGAGACAACCCTGCTTTAGCTGGCAGTGGGTCCCAGGGCCACATTTTGCTGGTGGCAGCCAATTAAGTGGCTGCTGTCCTATTACGGACTGCGACCACCCCCAAGGGCTATTGGCGGCCATTGCTGAGGCTGTAGCTGCAGGGAGAAGGTGCCGCACTGGCCGGGATGCCCTCGGAGAGGGGACAGTGGGGATGGCATAACTGGGGCCTGGCAGGCAACAACAACAACTTATATTTATATAGCACCTTTAACCTAATAAGACATCCCAAGGCGCTTCACAGGAGTGTTGTAAAACCAAGTATGGCACTGTTTTACAAAAGGAGACACAAGGTCAGATTACCAAATGTTTGGTCAAAGAGGTAGGTTTTAAGGAGTGTCTTAAAGGAGGAAAACGAGTTGGAGAGGCAGAGAGGTTTAGGGAAGGTATTTCAGAGTTTGTGGCTGAGGCAACTGAAGGCACAGCCACAAATGGAGGAGCAATTAAAATCAGGGATGCACAAGAGGCTTGAATTAGAGGAGCGCAGATAGCTTGGAGGGTTGTTGGGCTGGAGGAGATTACAGAGATAGGGAGGGGTGAGGCCATGGAGGAATTTGAAACAAGGGTGAGAATTTTAAAATCAAGATGTTGCTTGACCAGGAGCCAATGTAGCTCAGCGAGCACAGGGGTGAAAGGGGAACGGGACTTGGTGCGAGTAAAGACATTGTCAGCAGAGTTTTGGATGACCTCAGGTTTACGTGGGTAGAATGTGGGAGACCAGTCAGGAGTGTGTTGGAATAGTCAAGTCGAGAGGCAACAAAGGCATGAGTGAGGGTTTCAGTGGCAGTTGAGCTGAGGCAGTGGCAAAGTTGGGCATTGTTACCGAGGTGGAAATAGGTGGTCTTAGTGATAGCACGAGTATGAGGTTGGAAGCTCATCTCGGGGTTAGATGTGACACCAAGGTTGCAAACAGACTGGTTGAATCTCAGACTGTTGCCTGGGAGAGAGATGGAGTCGGTAATTTGGGAACGAAATTTGGAGCAGGGACCGAAAACAATGGCTTCAGTCTTCCCAATATTTAATTGGAGGAAATTTCTGTTCATCCAGTACTGGATGTCAGATAAGCAGTCTGATAATTTAACAACAGCAGAGGAGGTAAGAGAAATGGTGGTGAGGTAGAGTTGGGTGTCATCAGCATACATGTGAAAACTAACACTGTGCTTTCAGATAGTGTCACCGAGGGGCAGCATGTAGATGAGAAATAGGAGGAGGCCAAGGATAGATCCTTGGGGGACACCAGAGGTAATGGTGCAGGAGCAGGGAGAAAAACCATTGCAAGTGATTCTCGGGCTATGATTAGATATATAAGAATGGAACTAGGTGAGAGCAGTCGCACCTAGCTGGACGACAGTGGAAAGGCATTGGAGGAGGATGGTGTGGTCAACCATGTCAAAGGCTGCAGACAGGTCGAGAAGGATGAGGAGGGATAGTTTACTTTTGTCATTGTCGCCAAGGATGTCATTTATGACTTTGATAAGAGCTGTATCAGTACTGTGGCAGGACGGAAACCTGATTGGAGGGATTGAAACATGGAGTTCTGGGGAAAATGGGCATGGATTTGGGAGGGGACAACATGTTCAAGAACTTTGGAGAGGAAAGGGAGGTTGGAAATGGGATGGTAGTTTGCATGGGTAGTGGGGTCAAGGGTTGTTTTTTTGAGGAGAGGAGGTGATGATGGAAAATTTAAAGAGAGAGGGGCAACATCTGAAGAGAGAGAACTGTTTACAATATTGGCTAACTTGGGAGTAGGAGGGGAAGTTGGGTGATCAGAAGTTCAGTGGGAATAGGGTCAAGGAAGCAGGAGATGGGTCTCATGGACAAGAAGAGCTCAGAGAGGGCATGAGGAGAGATAGCAGAGAAACTAGAGAAAGATGCGAGTTCAGGGCTAGGGCTGGTGAGGGAAAATAGGAAGTTTGGCCAGATGGGCTCGTGGAAGGGTGGGACACAGCTGAGGCAGCTGATTGGGTGGTCTCAATCTTAGTAACAAAGAAGTTCATGGGCTGATTGTTGGAGGTGAGGGTGGAGGAGACAGGGGAAAGGGGTTTAAGAAGATGGTTTGCAGTCGAGAAAAGAGGCTGAGGGTTATCTTTGCATTCCAGGATGACCCTGGAATAATGAGAAGTTTTAACAGATCAGAGCAGGACCTAATAGTGTTTTAAGTGCTCCGGCCAGATCTGGCAGTGGATGGTTAAACCAGTTGTCTGCCATACCCTTTCTAATTTGTGTGGCTTGAACCTAAGGGAGTGGAGATGAGAGCTGTACCAGCTGAACAGCTCGGGTGAGAGAGACTGATCTTTTTATTGGGGACGAGGACATCAAAGATGGAGGCAGGACCTGGCGATTCGTTTGGAGGTGGTGGAGGATGGGTGTTGCTGAGGGTAGGCAGTGCCATTGCTGTGGTGGTGGCCATTGCCGCTGGCGGGCCCCTTCGTGGACTATGGAGTGCCCAAAAAGGAGGGCCCCCCAGAGCCTGTTGGGAGGCCACCAGATTTCACTGGGTGGTCTCTCCACTGTCAGCAGTGGGCCCCCCCGACATGCGCAAAATGCCCGTGGAGGCGGGAAGTGGCCCATTTAGCCACCTGGTGGGTGGCCGTCTGCCAGCCTTCCACCGCTGGCAAAATGGCATGTTGGGAGGAAGATGTCAGGCACCCTCCCGATGCCTTCCTGCACCATTTTTATCGCCTTTCTACCTCCTGCCCCATCCCCAAAGGGCCTGGAAAGTTCTGGCCAACGTTTCAGATTGATCGGAACTGAGAAAAGTTAGAAACAGGTTTTAAGCAAGTGAAAGTGGGGAGGGTGGGAAAAAGAACACAAGCAAAGGTCTGTGATAGGGTGGAAGGCGGGAGAGATTAAATAACAAATGCTTTCATGGTGAAAGGCCAAATGGAATGGTAATGGTACAAATAAACAAACAATGTCTAGAGGAGGTGTGAATGGCGGAATCATGAAGATCTGCTGTCTGGAAGTGAAAAAAGGGAGAGAAGAGTGAAAAGCCAAAACCTGCAAAGAAAAAGGAACCAATATGGGGGCAGAAGCTATGACCTAAAATTGTTGAACTAAGTGTCTTCCTTTTTCCTCATCCTAGGATTCCTTCCCATCATGGTTGACAGGGCCCTCAAACGTGTCTGTTCCATTTCACACACTTCTTCTTTCACCCTTTGCTCTCCCTCCCAGAATCATGATAGGTCCCCTTTTCCTCACCTTCCACTCCACCAGCTTCCGTATTCAATGGATCACCCTCCACCACTTTTGTCACATCCAGCGTGATGTCACCACCAAACACATCTTCCCCTCCATTTTCAGCATTCTGAAGGGACCATTCACCCCACGACATTCTGGTCCACACCTCCACCCCCCACCCGACACCCCGTCCCCTTTGCACAGCAGATTTCCACGCAATCACAGGAGATGCAACGCCTGCCCTTTTATCTCCTTCCTTCTCACCGTCCAAGGCCCCAAACACTCTTTCCAAGTGAAACAGTGACTTACTTGTAGTTATTTCAATTTTGTATACTGTATTTGCTGCTCACAATGTGTTTTCCTCTACACTGGGGAGACCAAACACAGACTGGGTCATCGCTTTGCAGAACACCTCTGCTCAGTCCGCAAGTGAAACCGGAGCTTCCTGTCATTTTAATTGTCCACCTTGCTCCCAATCTGACCTCTCTGTCTTCAGCCTCCTGCAGTGCTCCAGTGAAGCTCAATGTAAACTCGAGGAACAGCATCTCATCTTTTGACTGGACTCAACATTGAGTTCAACAACTTTAGATCATAACCTCTGCCCCCATTTTCTTTCCTTTTCCTTTGTTCGCTTTGGCTTTTCTCTCGTTTCTCTCTTTTGTTTTTTTTTTGCTTTCGGATGGTAGCTGTTCATCATTCTGCCATTCATACCTCATCCAGACACAGCTTTTATTTCCTGGCTTGTCCCAATTGTCTCATTCCCTTAGGCCTTACACCATGAAACCTCTTGTCTCTTTCTCTGTCCTGCCGTCCACCCTATCACAGACCTTCCCTTTTGTTTTTTTTTCCCTCCCTGCCCGCTTTCACTTGCTTAAAAACCAATGACATTTCTAACTTTTCCTAGTTCTGATGAAAGATCATCAACCTGAAATGTTAACTGTTTCTTTCTCCAATGATACTGCCAGACCTGCTGAGTATTTGCGGCATTTTCTGTTTTTGTTTTAAGTGATGTTGGTTAATGGATAAATATTGGCCTAGACACTAAGGAGAACTCCCCTGCTCTTCTTTAAATAGTGGCCATGGGAACCTTTACATCCACCTGAGAGAGCAGATGGAGCCTTGGTTTTACTTCTTATCTGGAAAGCGGCAACTCTGGCGGTGCTGTACTCTCTTGTTTATTCTTTCATGGGATGTGGGTGTCGCTGGCAAGGCTACCATTTGTTGCCCACCCCTAATTGCCCTTGACAACTGAATGGCTTGCTGGGCCATTTTAGAGGGCAGTAAAGAGTCAACCACATTACTGTGGTCACATGTAGGCCAGGCCTGGTAAGGATGGCAGATTTCCTTCCCTAAAGGACATTAGTGAACCAGATGGCTTTTTACAACAATTGATGGTAGTTTCATGGCACTGTTAACTGCGACTAGCTTTCAATTCCAGATTTTTTATTTATTAATTAATTGAACCTATTGATTCATTGAATATAAATTCCACCAGCTGCTGTGGTGAAATTTGAACTTGTCCTCTCAGGGCATTGGTCTGAGCCTCTGGATTACTAGTTCAGTGACATTACCACGACTCCACCTCCTCCCTCAGTACTGCACTGGAGTGTCAATTTAGATTTTATGCTCAATTCTCTGGAGTGGGGCTCGAACCCACAACATCAAGGTTGACGCCATGGCACACTTCAACCATGATCTAATCGAATGACAGAATAGGCCTTGAGGGGCTGAACAATTTCTTCTTATTTTTATGATGTTTTATCTGGCTGCTGGAGGCCACAGGAGGGCTGAAAAGCCACTGTGCGACTTGAGGAGGATTATATAAGAACATAAGGAATCAGTATGGCACTCTCAGCCTCCTCGGTGCCCTTGGTGAGCACTTCGAATGGCTGAAGGGAAGCACCAGCTGGGGCGAAACTGGCATCCACTCCAGACATCTCTGCGCCATCAATGCCACCAGCTAGTAAATGCCATGGAGTGTGGCGTGCATTCTGGGCATGTCAGTGCGCTGCTCCTGAATCCACTCCGAGTGCTGACACGTATGGCTCTCCATGAGGTTGGCCACTCTCTCAGTGGAGCTGATTGGACTCCTCCATTCTCAGTCCATGACCCCGCACTGCCTCAGGGAATTCTGACATGTGGGAACACATCTGCTACTGCTGGAAAGTAGAGTCTCCTTTCTTGTGACTCCCGAGGCCCTGTATCTGCACCCAGCTGAGCACGGCTGCATCTGCCCCTCATCCTCCGAGGGGAACTGCCCACATCTACCTCTGCCTCTCTCACTTCCTCCTGCATGCTAATCATGTACTCTTCACCCAGTGCCTCCCTATCCAACCGTGTATGAGAACCCACTGATATGAGTGTGTCTGCATTGGTGGAGGGTGTGCTTGTAAGATGTGATGGTGCTTGCTCTGTGTTTTCTTCCTGCAGCATTTGCCCTGGTGCTAGCACAGGACTCTGTCCTTCCCCGTCCACATCAGAGCTATGTGAGACGCAAGAAGGTATCATGAGAATTAGACTTGGAGAGCAGATGCCTCTGTGTTGCTGATGCCTCCCAATGCAGTGAGTCTTTGGCATGCTGTCACATGGGGTGGAGGACACTTCATCTACAGATTGCAACATCTGATCACCCTCTTCAGGAATTCCCAACTTGCTTCCCCTGACCTGTTATGGGGGGGCCACCCTGGCAATCTCCATGGCCCCCTCCTCCATGGTGGTAACAATATGCAAATGGACCCCTCATGAACCCCTCTTCCTGTCAACACCCTTTCTTAGGCATTTATGAGCCCTTCTCTCCTGCAAGAAGAAAATTTCAGCAGCTCATTGAGATAGGAAGCTGCATGTATCAGTTCTGGAAGGTCCTCAACTGTGCCAGGTCTCTGAGTCTTGCTGAGGGGTCAGTAAGTACCCTGGGCACACATTCCCCTGATGTTCAGAAGCAGTATCCACCCTCACTCCTCAGCTGGTGTGTCTGCTGGAGTTTAAATATGCAGAGGCCTGTCATGAGGGTCTGGTGTTGTTGGAAACAGTCCCGATGGTGGTTTCCTGACCCTGGAAGGAAAATCAGGTCCTGTGATGCTTCAGTGCTAGACTTTGTGCATTTGTACTCCTACTTTCCTCAATGGGAGAAATGATAGTGATAAATCATGTTGGTAACATATTGCATAAATAGATTATTTTACCCACCTTCTTCTCTTCCAATGCCCATGGGACTGGGTAGTGTGAACACAGTGCAGGCTCAGACCAGTTTCTACCAAAAATGGCAATCCAGTTCTCATTTATGTCACAGAATACCAAATTCCAGATTAAAAGATACCTATTGCCTGAAACAAGTGTGTGCTTTGGACTCCCAGCAGTAGGACCCCTTTCAACATGGAGTAGGTTGCATTGCCAGAGTTATCGGGATGGTGTAGCTCTCGACCTCATTACTTACCCCATTCTGTGACCATCATTGTCCCATTAACTGAATGCAGCCTGTCCAATTAGAAAACCAGAAGTGTGGTAAACCAGAGGAAATGAAACTCCACAGAGCTGTACCCCTTCATTAAACAATGCTGCAGAGTGAGACTAATCTCAATTATATTAAGGTAATAGCATTCCACCTACTAACCCAAGCAGTGCTTTAGCAGGTTTCCTGAAAGATGATAGAACCAGATTCAACAGCAACTTTCAAAAGCAGATTGAATATACAGTTGAAAAGGAAAAATTTGCTGACCTATGAGGAAAGAGCAGAGGAGTGCGATTAATTGGATAGCTCAAAGAGCTGGCACAGATATGATGGTCTGAATGGCCTCATTCTATGCTGTCGGGTCCTGTGATTCTGTGAAAGGTAATGAAAGCAATCTTTGGCCCTGAAATTCCACTATGAGCATTGTAGTGAGTCAAAAATGACCCTCAATGACATTTAAGCAAGAGTACAAGGAGGAGCCCCTGCTTCTATCTCAATGTAACACTATGAAATGGCCGCAGAAGCTCCCTATCTCTAGCCCCACAGTTGAAATAAAGAATTAACCGTAGAACACGTCATAGACATGACCAATATCCAACCATCCAATGACAAAGCTTGTCCAAGAACTACTTTAACCTTCAAACATCATCTACCAAATTAAAATTATGAACATGCAACTCTTTTTGCTTTTGCTCAATGAAACCATGCGCACCAAAATTTTGGTATTTGCTCCCAGTGGGTGAGGCTTCTCACCGGCTGCTCAAGGTCAGAAAATTACCGCTACAGAACTCACTTCATAAAGAAGGACAGATGGTCCACATGAGAAAGTACTTTGGTCTGCAGTTGAACTTTTCATACAATGAACAGTACATAATAGGGAATTTAAAACAAGTTCACCTGAGATGCAGTCATTGATGTAATTGATAGTTTGTTGGAGGTGACATCAGCACAGCAGGATGCTGATAGGGGAACTGAATGCAGCCTGTCCAATTAGAAAACCAAAAGCGTGGTAAACCAGAGGAAATGAAACTCCACAGAGCTTGAATAGGGGAAATAAAACCGATTACCTGTGCTGTACCCCTTCATTAAACAATGCCGCAGAGTGAGACCAAATTCAATCATATTAAAGTAATAGCATTCCACCTACTAACCCAAGCAGTGCTTTAGCAAGTTTCCTGAAAGATGATAGAACCAGATTCAACAGTAACTTTCAAAAGCAGATTGAATATACAGTTGAAAAGGAAAAATTGGCTGACCTATGAGGAAAGAGCAGGGGGGTGTGACTACTTGGATATCTCAAAGAGCTGGCACAGATATGATGGTCTGAATGGCCTCATTCTGTGCTGTTGGGTCCTATGATTCTGTGAAAGGTAATGAAAGCAATCTTTGGCCCTGAAATTCCACTGTTATGAGCAGTTAATGCAAATCTTTAATTCGTTCTTTGGATGTGGATGTCATGGCAAGGCCGGCATTTATTGCCCATCCCTAATTGCCCTTGAGAAGGTGGTGGTGAGCTGCCTTCTTGAACCACTGCAGTTCGTGTGGGGTAGGTTCACCACAGTGCTGTTAGGAAGGGAGTTCCAGGATTTTGACCCAGTGACAGTGAAGGAACGGCGATATAGTTCCAAGTCAGGATGGTGTGTGACTTGGAGGGGAACTTGCAGGTGGTGGCGTTCCCATGTGTCTACTGCCTTGTTCTTTTTAACGTGATGAGCAGAGAGAACAGTGACCCCTAGTTCTAGATTCTCCCACAAGGGGAAACATCCTTTCCACATCCACCCTGTCAAGACCCCTCAGGATCTTACATGTTTCAATCAAATCACCTCTTCCTCTTCTAAATTCCATCGGATACAAGCCTACCCTCTCCAATCTTTCCTGGTAAGACAGTTTGGTCAGAGAGGAATTTCCCAGGTTCTTGTTCCCAAATTGGCCTGATTTTATCTGCTTTTCACATCTCCCAGGTGATCATATGGTCCTGCATATGGCAAGGATTGTATGCACTGTGATGCACAAGGTAGGTTGTAACGTTTGGAAATATACTGTTCGTACTGACACCTGTTCATTTCCCTGTTTAATTTGAAATTAATCGAGACCTGTTGGTTGGTTGCCTGAGCTGCATCCGGTGTTGAATGTACATTCAGTCTGTCTACCAAAGACAAGAAAGTCACGTATAGACATCTGATACATTCCACTGAGCTGGAATGCAATAGCCAAGCCCTGTTCAATGTGAGTCTAGCTATATTTACCTAAATGTTGGGCAGATAAAGGCTGGTTTAAAAGGTTATGGGATCTGATTACGGGACTAGTCATTAACTCTAAAACTAAGTAGTATTACTATGTGCTGAGGTTCTATCAGTCCCAGGTGTTGCGAAGGATGGGTCTGGCCACATTGCTGCGGAATGCTCCATTCAGTTGGACCGTAGAGTACCACCTGCCCCTCGTGGAAAAGTTTATCCAGACAAATACCTTTGACCACAAGTCAAAGTCGGGGGAGATGGTGGCGTAGTGATAATGTCACTGGGCTAGTAATCCAATGGCCTGGACTAATGCCCTGGAGACACAGGTTTCAAATCCCACCTTGGCAGCTGGTGGAATTTAAATTCAGCTAATCAAAATCTGGATTTGAAAGCTAGTCTCAGTAATGGTGCCTGTTGCCAAGCTGCCGTAGCAACTGCTCCCCATGGTTGTGCACAAAAGTCCACCAGCTAGTGGCTCCCAACTGCAGTAGTCGACATTTAGGGCTTTCACGTCAAGCTTGCAAGCATCCTTGAAGCGGCGCTTTGGGTGCCCCATGGTTGTCTGGCCTCGGCTACCTCACCATACAGAAGGTCCTTGGGTATGTGACCATCTTCCGTCCTGCAGACTTGTCTGATTCACCAAAGCCGCCTCTGTTTGATTCGTGCCAACAAGAGCTGGAACCTGTCATAGCCGCTAAGCGCACTGCACTCAACCCCAGCGAGTTAACATCCGTAGCACTTAAAGTAGCCAGAGGTGCTGCACAAAGAACAGCCAGGCGCTGTGCAAATGACTACTGGCAACACCTGTGGAGTCGTATTCAGCTGGCCTCTGACACCGGAAACATCAGAGGAATGTATGATGGCATTAAGAGAGCTTTTGGGCCAACCATCAAGAAACGTTAACTCTGCTTCTCTTTCCACAGGTGTTGCCAGACCTGCTGAGTGGTTCCAGCATTTCTTGTTTTTATTTCAGATTTCCAGCATCTGCAGTATTTTGCTTTTATATTATATAAGAAGATTGCCCCCCCCTCTCAAGTCTAAATCAGGGCACGATCACCTACCAACGCAAGCAAATGGACCGCTGGGTGAAGCACTAACTAGAACTGTACTCCAGTGAAAATGTTGTCACTGAGACTGCCTTCAATACAGCCCAGTCTCTGCCAGTCATGGATGAGCTGGACGAACAGCCAACAAAATCAGAATTCAGTGATGCCATTGATTCTCTAGCCAGTGGAAAAACCCCTGGAAAGGACAGCATTACCCCTGAAATAATCAAAAGTGCCAAGCCTGCTATACTCTCAGCACTACATGAACTGCTTTGCCTGTGCTGGGAAGAGGGAGCAGTACAACAGGACATGCGCGATGCCAATATCATCACCCTCGATAAGAACAAGGGTGACCGCGGTGACTGCAACAACTACCGTGGAATCTCCCTGCTCAGCGTAGTGGGGAAAGTCTTCGCTCGAGTCGTTTTAAGCAGGCTCCAGAAAATGGCTGAGCGTGTCTACCCTGAGGCACAGTGTGGCTTTCGAGCAGAGAGATCCACCATTGACATGCTGTTCTCCCTTCGCCAACTACAGGAGAAATGCCGCGAACAACAGATGCCCCTTTACTTTATTTTCATAAATCTCACCAAAGCCTTTGACCTCGTCAGCAGACGTGGTCTCTTCAGACTACTAGCAAAGATCGGATGTCCACCAAAGCTACTAAGTATCATCACCTCATTCCATAACAATATGAAAGGCACAATTCAGCATAGCGGTGCCTCATCAGACCCCTTTCCTATCCTGAGTGGTGTGAAACAGGACTGTGTTCTCGCACCTACACTGTTTGGGATCTTCTTCTCCCTGCTGCTCTTACATGCGTTCAAGTCTTCAGAAGAAGGAATTTTCCTCCACACAAGATCAGATGGCAGGTTGTTCAACTTTGCCCATCTTAGAGCGAAGACCAAAGTATGGAAGGTCCTCATCAGGGAACTCCTCTTTGCTGAGGAAGCTGCATTAACATCCCACATTGAAGAATGTCTGCAGAGACTCATCGACAGGATTGCGGCTGCCTGCAATAAATTTGGCCTAATCATCAGCCTCAAGAAAACGAACATCATGGGGCAGGACATCAGAAATGCTCCATCCATCAATATCGGCGACCATGCTCTGGAAGTGGTTCAAGAGTTCACCTACCTAGGCTCAACTACCAGAAATCAG
Organism: Heterodontus francisci; assembly: GCF_036365525.1. Lineage (NCBI taxonomy): Eukaryota > Metazoa > Chordata > Chondrichthyes > Heterodontiformes > Heterodontidae > Heterodontus > Heterodontus francisci. The sequence continues at coordinate 7,167,381 of NC_090385.1, forward strand.
CAAGCGCATGGGAAAGGCGTCCAGACTGGCCAAGAGAGTGTGGGAAAATGGCGCACTGGCACGGAACACAAAAGTCCGAGTGTATCAACCCTGGGTCCTCAGTACCTTGCTCTACGGCAGCAAGGCCTGGACAATGTATGTCAGCCAAGAGTGACATCTCAATTCATTCCATCTTCGCTGCCTCTGGAGAATCCTTGGCATCAGGTGGCAGGACCGTATCTCCAACACAGAAGTCCTCGAGGTGGCCAACATCCCCAGCATATACACCCTACTGAGCCAGCGGCGCTTGAGATGGCTTGGCCATGTGAGCTGCATGGAAGATGGCAGGATCCCCAAGGACGCATTGTACAGCGAGCTCACCACTGGTATCAGACCCACCGGCTGTCCATGTCTCCGCTTTAAAGACATCTGCAAACGTGACATGAAGTTCTGTGACATTGACCACGAGTCGTGGGAGTCAGTTGCCAGTGATCGCCAGAGCTGGCGGACAGCCATAAAGGCGGGCTAAAAAATGGCGAGTTGAAGAGACTGAGCAGTTGGCAGGAAAAAAGACAGAAGCACAAGGGGAGTGCCAACTGTGTAACAGCCCCGACAACCAATTTTATCTGCAGCACCTGTGGAAGAGCCTGTCACTCTAGAATTGGCCTTTATAGCCACTCCAGGCACTGCTTCACAAACCACTGACCACCTCCAGGCGCTTACCCATTGTCTCTCGAGACAAGGAGGCCAAAGAAGAAGACTTGGGTGTTCTGCCTTTGAGAAGACTGACATATTTGTCATTTTTTTGTGATTTGTGTATCAAGGGACAGATTGTCTGTCACTTGGGCTCAAGGCAGCAGAACGTGCTAACCTCTTCCAGTGAGGTGTTATTTAGAGTGATCAGGGGCGGAGATGCAACACCTTATCCCATGGCCATGGTTTTCTTGATGCTTATAGTCAAGGAGAACAAGTTAAAGGCATGGGAGAGACAGTCCATGGGTCTTTGTAGCTGAGTTTCTGTGTGAGCGACCAGTGCAGCATCATCAGCATAGAGGAGTTCTCTGATCAGGACGTGATGTGTTTTTGTCTTCGCTTTCAGCCTTGATAGATTGTCGAGCTTGCTGTCTGACCTAGTGTGCAAGTCGACTCCTTCCATATCTGCAGGGAAGGCGAAGGTCAGGAGCAGGGCGAAGAAGATGTCAAACAGAGTGGGGGCTGGGACACAACCCTGTTTTACTCCATTCTTCAACCGAAACTGTCCGAAGTGGAGTCATCAAACTGTACAGTGCAGTGCATGTTGTCATGGTAGGAGCAGATGAGGCTGAGGAGCTTCGTTGGCAGCCAAGTTTTTCCAAAATCTTGTAAAGGCCTGCTCAGCTGATGGTGTCGAATGCCTTAGTGAGATCTAAGAAAGTAAGGTAAAGGGATATCCTCTGTTCCCTACACTTCCTGTGTAGCTGGTGTATGGAGAAGATCAGATCCACAGTAGATCTGCCCGCAAGGAAACAACACTGTGCATCCGGGTACTCGGTCTGCAAGTAAATTGAGTCTTTTAAGTATGACCCGAGCAAATGCCTTCCCTGTGACGCGAAGGAGTGAGATGCTCCTGTAGTTGTTGCAGTCTGCTCTGTCACCTTTGTTTTTGTGTAGTGTGATGAGTTGGGCTCAATGGGTCATTTTCAAGTTCACAAACTCAGTAACTAGTGGACTGCCACAGGGATCAGTGTTGGGGCCTCAACTATTTCCGATCTATATTAATGACTTGGATAAAGGGACTGAGTGTATTGTTGCCAAATTTGCGGATGATACAAAGGTAGGTAGGTAAGCAAGTTGTGAGGAGGATAGAAAGTATCTGTAAAGAGGTATAGATAGGTTAAGTGAGTGGGCAAAAATTTGGCAGATGTGGGAAAATGTGATGTTTTCCACTTTGACAGGAAGAATAGAAAAGCAGAATATTATTTACATGGAAGGAGACTGCAGAATGCTGTGGTACAGAGGGATATGGATGTCCTTGTACATGAATCACAAAAAGTGAGCACGCAAGTACAGCCAGTAATTGGAAAGGCATTTATTGTAAGGGTTTGGAGTATGAAAGTGGGGAAGTCTTGCTATAACTGTACAGGGCATTGGTGATACCGCACCTTGAGTACTCTGTACAGTTTTGATCTTCTTATTTAAGGACTAATATACTTGCATTGGAAGTAGTTCAGAGAAGGTTCACTAGGTTGATTCCTGCGATGAAGGGATTGTCTTATGAGGAAAGGTTGAGCAGGTGGGGCCTTTACTCATTGGAGTTTAGAAGAATGAGAAGTGATCTGATTGAAACATATAAGATTCTGAGGGGGCTTGATAGAGTAGATGGGAGGATGTTTCTCCTTGTGGGGGAATCTAGAACATAGGAACAAAGGAAAGGTTCTGATGAAGGGTCACTGACCTGAAACGTTAACTCTGCTTCTCTCACCAGAGATGCCACCAGACCTGCTGAGTATTTCCAGCATTTCTTGTTTTTATTTCAGATTTCCAGCATCTGCAGTGTTTTGCAGAAGAAGGAATTTTCCTCCACACAAGGTCAGGTGGCAGGTTGTTCAACCTTGCCCATCTAAGAGCGAAGACCAAAGTACGGAAAGTCCTCATCAGGGAACTCCTCTTTGCTGACGATGCTGCATTAACATCTCACAGTGAAGAGTGTCTGCAGAGTCTCATCGTTAGGATTGCGGCAGCCTGCAAAGAATTTGGCCTAACCATCAGCCTCAAGAAAACGAACATCATGGGACAGGACGTCAGAAATGCTCCATCCATCAATATCGGCGACCACGCTCTGGAAGTGGTTCAAGAGTTCACCTACCTCGGCTCAACTATCACCAGTAACCTGTCTCTCGATGCAGAAATCAACAAGCGCATGGGAAAGGCTTCCACTGCTATGTCCAGACTGGCCAAGCGAGTGTGGGAAAATGGCACACTGACATGGAACACAAAAGTCCGAGTGTATCAAGCCTGTGTCCTCAGTACCTTGCTCTATGGCAGCGAGGCCTGGACAACGTATGTCAGTCAAGAGCGACGTCTCAATTCATTCCATCTTTGTTGCCTGCGGAGAATCCTTGGCATCAGGTGGCAGGACCATATCGCCAACACAGAAGTCCTCGAGGCAGCCAACATCCCCAGCATATACACCCTACTGAGCCAGCGGTGCTTGAGATGGCTTAGCCATGTGAGCTGCATGAAAGATGGCAGGATCCCCAAGGACACATTGTACAGCGAGCTCGCCACTGGTATCAGACCCACTGGCCGTCCATGTCTCCGCTTTAAAGACGTCTGCAAACGCGACATGACGTCCTGTGACATTGATCACAAGTCGTGGGAGTCAGTTGCCAGCGATCACCAGAGCTGGCGAGCAGCCATAAAGGTGGGGCTAAAGTGTGGCGAGTCGAAGAGACTTAGCAGTTGGCAGGAAAAAAGACAGAAGTGCAAGGAGAGAGCCAACTGTGTAACAGCCCCGGCAAACAAATTTATCTGCAGCACCTGTGGAAGAGTCTGTCACTCTCGAATTGGCCTTTATAGCCACTCCGGGCGCTGCTCCACAAACCACTGATCACCTCCAGGCGCTTACCCATTGTCTCCCGAGACAAGGAGGCCGAAGAAGAAGAAGAAGATTTCAGATTTCCAGCATCTGCAGTATTTTGCTTTTATTGACATAGGAACAGGAGTAGGCCATTCAGCCCTTCAGGCCTGCTGCACCTTTCTAGATCATAGCTAATCATCTTCCACAATGCCATGTTCCTGCACTATCCCCATATCCCTTGATGTCATTAGCAACTAGAAATCTATCGATCTCTGTCTTGAACTTACTCTACCACCCTCTGGGACAGAGAATTTCAAAGATTCACCACCCTCTGAGTGAAGAAGGTCCTCCTGATCTCAGTCCTAAATGACTTGCCCTTCATTCTGAAATTGTGGCCGTTGGTTCTAGACCCCACTGCCAGGGGAAACATCCTTTCTGCATCTACCCTGTCTATCCCTTTAAGAATTTTGTAAGTTTCGATGAGATCGCCTCTCATTCTAGAAACTCCAGAGAATACAGGACCTGTCTGCTCAATAATAATAATAAAAGCAAGAAATGCTGGAAATTCTCAGCAGGTCTGGCAGCATCTGTGGAGAAAGAAGCAGAGGTAATGCTTCAGGTCAGTGACCCTTCTTCAGAACTGGCAAATATTAGAAATGTAATAGGTTTTAAGCAAATAAAGTGGGGGTGGGGCAAGAGATAACAAAAGGCAAGGTGTTGATAGGTCAAGGTCACAGGGCAGCACAGTGGTGCAGTGGTTAGCACCACAGCCTCACAGCTCCAGTGACCTGGGTTCAGTTCTGGGTACTGCCTGTGCGGAGTTTGTAACTTCTCCCTGTGACCGCGTGGGTTTCCGCTGGGTGCTCTGGTTTCCTCCCACAGCCAAAGACTTGCAGGTTGATAGGTAAATTGGCCATTGTAAATTGCCCCTAGTGTAGGTAGGGAATATGGGATCAATGTAGGATTAGTATAAATGGGTGGTTGTTGGTCAGCGCAGACTCGGTGGGCCAAAGGGCCTGTTTCAGTGCCGTATCTATTAATAAAATAACTGACCAGAAGGCCATGGAGCAAAAACAAACAGTATGTTAATGGTGTGTTGAAAGTCAAAGCATTAGTGCAGAGAGGGCGTTAATGGACAGAACAATAAACAGCCCTGGCCCAAAGCACAATCATGAAAAAAAAATGGGAAGAAAAATGAATGATGAAACAAACTGAAATAAAATAAAAAGGAAAAAAAATAACGTCTCCTCAATCTCTCCTCATAGGACAATCCCACCTTCCCTGCACTCCCTCAATGGCAAGTGTATCCTTCCTCAGGCAAGTGGACCAGAACTGCACACAATATTCCAGGTGTGGCCTTACTAATGCTCTATACAATTTAAGCAAGTCTTCTTTGCCCCTGTACTCAAATCCTCTTGCGATAAAGGCTAACATACTGTTTGCCTTCCTAATTGCTTGCTGCACCTGCATTGCTAGCTTTCAGTGACTTATGAACAAGGACACCTGGATCCCTTTGGACATAAACACTTTCCAATCTCTCATCATTTAAGAAATACTCTGCACCTCCATTCCTCCTACTAAAGTGGATAACCTCACACTTATCCACATTATATTCCACCTGCCATGTTCTTGCCCACTCACTAAGTCTGTCCAAATTCACTTGACGCCTCTTTGCATCCTCCTCACAACTCACATTCCCTCCAGGTTTTGTGTCATCGGCAAAATTGGAAATATTACAATTGGTCCCCACATCCAAATCATTGATATAGATTGTGAACAGCTGGGGCCCAAGCACTGATCCTTGCGGTACCCCACTAGTAACAGCCTGCCAACCTGAGAATGACCCATTTATTCCTGCTGTCTGTTTTCTGCCTGTTACCCTATCCTCAATCCATGCTAATGTATTACCCCCCAATCCCATGCGCTTTAATTTTGCTTAGTAACCTCCTATGTGGGACTTTATCAAAAGCCTTCTGAAAGTCAAAATACACCACATCCACTGGTTTCCCCTTATCCACTCTGCTAGTAACATCCTCAAAAAACTGTAACAAATTTGTCAAACATGATTTCCCCTTCATAAACCATGTTGACTCTGGCCATTATTTTCCAAATGTCCAGTAATCATATCCTTTATAATAGATTCTAGTATTTTCTCCACTACCAAAGTCAGCTCTGTAGTTCCCTGTTTTCTCTCTCCCTCCTTTCTCAAACAGTAGGGTTATATTTGCAACTTTCCAATCTGCAGGCACCATTACAGAATTTATAGAATTTTGAAAGATGATCACAATGCATCCACTATCTTTGTAGCCACATCTTTCAACACTCTAGGGTGAAGATCATTGCGTCCTGGGTATTTTCAACTTTCAGTCCCATTAATTTCTCCAATACTACCTTTTTACTAATCCTAATTTCTTTCAGTTCCTCATTCTCACTAGACCCTTGGATCTCAATTATTTCAGGGCGCCTTCTTGTATCTTCCTCTGTAAAGACAGACACAAAGTAATTATTTAGCTTCTCTGCTATTTCTCTATTTCCCATTATAAATTCTCCTGTCTCTGCCTGTAATGGGCCCACATTTATCTTTGCCAATTTTTCTCCTTTTTCCATACCTTTTGAAGCTTTTACAATCTTTATTTATATTTCTTGTTAGTTTACATTCATATTCTATTCTCTCTTTCTTTATCAATTTCTCGGTCTTCCTTTGCTGAATTCTAAAATTCTCCCAATCCTCCAGTTTGTAACTTTTTTGGTAACTTTATAGGCCTTCCCCTTTGATCTAATATTATCTTTAACTTCCTTTGTTAGCTGATTCGCTTTCCCTATTGAGTTCTTTTGTCTTAAAGGAATGTATGTTTTTTGAAAGCCATGCATTAATTCTTTAAATACTAGCCATTACCTATCTACCGTCAAACCTTTTAATGTACTTTTCCAATCCACTGTGGCCAACTTGCTCCTTATACCTTCATAACTGTCCTTGTTCAGATTTAAGACCCTAGTTTTGGTTGGACAACATATTTTTCAAACTTAATGGAAAATTCTATCATACTGTGGTCACTTTTCCCTAAAGGTTCTTTCACCACCAGATTATTAATTAGCCCTTTCTCATTGCATAATATTAGATCCAAAATAGACTGTTCCCTAGTTGGTTCCTCAACATATTGCTCCAGAAAACCATCTTGGACACATTCCAGGAACTCTTCTTCCACAGCATTGGTACTCATTAGATTTGCCCAGTCTATATGTAGATTGAAGTCATCCATGATTACTGCATTGCCCTTGCTACATGCACTTCTAATTTCCTGATTTATACCATTCCCTACATTACCACTACTGTTTGGTGGCCAGCACTCCAGTAGTAATTGTTGCCCCTTGCTGTTTCTTAGCTCCACCCAAATAGATTCTACAGCCTGTTCTTCTGATTGAAAATCGTCTCTCACTAATGCACAAATAGCAAGGGCCACAATTTCAAAATAAGGTCATAAAGTCTTAAGAACTAGGAGCAGGAGTAGGCAATTCAGCCCCTTGAGCCTGCTCCGCCATTCAATACGAGCATAGCTGATCTCATCTTGGCACAAACTCCACTTTCCTGCCCATTCTCCATAACCCTTCAACCCATTATTAATTAAAAATCTGTCTATCTCCTCCTTAAATTTACTCAATGTCCCGGCATCCACCGCACTCTGGGTACTGGATTCCACAGACTCACGACCCTTTGAGAGAAGTAATTTCTCCTCATCTCTGTTTTAAATCTGCTACCCCTTATCCTAAAACTATGACCTCTCGTTCTAGATTGCCCGACAAGAGGAAACATCGTCTCGACGTCTACTTTGTCAATCCCCTTAATCATCTTATATACCTCAATTAGATCTCCTCTCATTCTTCTAAACTCTAGAGAGTAAAGGCCTAAACTGTTCAATCTCTCTTCATAAGACAAACCCCTCATCTCTGGAATCAATCTAATGAACCTCCTTTGAACTGCTTCCAATGCAACTACATCCGTCCTCAAGTAAGGGGACCAAAACTGTAATACTCCAGGGGCGGTCTCACTAATATCTTGTACAATTGCAGCAACACTTCCCTACTTTTATATTCTATTCCTTTAGCAATAAATGCCAAAATTCCATTTACCTTCCTTATCACCTGCTGTAACTGCATACTAGTTTTCTGCGATTCATGCACGAGGACACCCAGATCCCTCTGCACTGAAGCACTCTGAAGTTTCTCTCCATTTAGATAATAATTTGCCTTTCTATTCTTCCGACCAAAATGGATAACCTCACACTTACCCACGTTAAACTCCATCTGCCAAATTTTGGCCCATTCACCTAATCTACCCATATCCATTTGTAAATTTCTTATTTCTTTATTGCAACTTACTATCCCACCTAGTTTAGTGTCATCTGCAAATCTGGCTATAGTACCTAGTATCCCTGCATCCAAATCATTAATATATATTGTAAATAGTTGGGGCCCAAGGACCGAACCCTGTGGCACCCCACTAGTTACATATTGCCAACCAGAAAAAGACCCATTTATCCCGACTCTCTGTTTTCTGTTGGTTAGCCAATCCTCTATCCAAGCTAATAAATTGCCCCTAACCCCATGTGATCTTACCTTGTGTATTAACCTTTTGTACGGCACCTTATCAAATGCCTTCTGGAAGTCCAGATGTATATCATCTGCAGGATCCCCATTATCCACTTTACTTGTTACAGCACTTTTAAGACAGAGATGAGGGGGAATTTCTTCTCTCAGAGGGTGGTTAATCTTTGGAATTTTGTTCTCCAGAGAGCAGGGAAGGCTGGGTTATTGAATATATTCAAGGCTGTGTTGGACAGATTTTTAATCTACAAGCGAGTCAAGGGTTATATGGGGCTAGTAGGAAAGTGGAGTTAAGCCCACAATCAGAACAGCCACGATCTTATTGAATGGTGGGGCAGGCTCAAGGGGCCAAATGGCATACTCCTGCTCCTATTTCTTATGTTCATTTCAAGCAGCTCTGTAATGCAGGACTCGGGCTACAGACTGTTCCAGTGATGTACACCAAGATAAACATCAACTGCTGCTGGGGGACCATCAACTTGGTGAAAGATGCTTTTTGATATGCCTGGTACATGATGGTCTTTCAGCGCAAAGAGCTGTCAATGACGGAGTATTACAGAATGGCACATTCCAAGGTTCAGGACTATGTGCTGAGGAACGCACTAAAGCTTGCGGCATCCGCTTCAAAGGCCCAATGGGAGAAGGGCACCATCTAAGCCCCTCCTGCCATAGTATACTGAGGGGCTGGAACCCCTTGGGCTCTATGCACCAGAGAATGTTTGGCATGAAATGTAAATGTGCTTTGTAAATATAACATGTAATGGCAAGTGTAGTGAGGCACCACATACTGTATTGAAAGAAACTGATCTGTACTGCACTTTATGTAAGGTCAAATTTGAACTGTTATGTTATGTACTTTTACAAATTTTATGAATTAAGTATATTTTTGGGGAAAAAAATCCAGCATAAGAACCCCAAAATACAACAGGGCCATCTTTTGATATGTAGATATGCATGAAGGATGACATGGGTACTATTTCAAAGAACAGCAGGGGAGTTCACCTAACGTCCTGCCAACATTCCTACCCGCTCCCCACTCAAACACCACCAGAAACAGATGAAATGGTCTAATTTGCTTTGCTGTGTTCGGACCACGTATCCAAATAGCCTGCTGTGTTAAATGACGGAACACCTTCAGGACTGAATAACGCTCTGTAGATATGCAGATTCCTACTTTCTTTAACATGGACTGAGGTTAGTTGTTACCTCTTTAATGTGTGGGATTCTGAACATTGACATAAGCATCTTAGGCAGCAACAACAGACAATTTAGCTGTAAAAAGAACAAACTTGCATTTTTATTGCACCTTTCACAATCTTGAGCTGTCCCAAAGGACATTACAGACAATTAAGTACTTTTGAAGTAAAAACAAAATAATGCAGATGCTGGAAATCTGAAATAAAAACAAAATGTGCTGGAAATACTCAGCAGGTCTGGCAGCATCTGTGGAAACAGAAGCAGAGTTAATGTTTCAGGTCAGTGACCTTTCATCAGAACTGGCAAAGGTTAAAAATGTAATCGTTTTTAAGCAAATAAAGCGGGGGGTGGGGGAAAAGAGAACAAAAGAGGTTAATAGGACAGAAGGTCAGAGAGGTTAACTGACAAAGAGGTCATGGGGCAAAGGCAAAGAGTGTGTTAAAGGTGTATCTGAACTATCAGGACTGCCATTGACCTCATCTCCTCCAGAGATCTTCCCTCTACAGCTTCCAACCTCACAGTCCTGCAACCCCGGACAGCCCGCTTCTACCTCCTTCCCAAAATCCACAAAAACAGGACTGTCCTGGGAGACACATCATTTCAGCCTGTTCTTGCCCCACTGAACTTATTTCTTCCTATCTTGACTCTATCTTTTCTCCGCTGGTCCAGTCTATTCCCACCTATATGCATGACTTTTCTGACACCCTGCGTCATTTTGACAATTTCCAGTTTCCTGGCCCTAACCGCCTCCTCTTCATTATGGACGTCCAATCTCTCTACACCTCCATCCCCCATCAGGACGGTTTGAGGGCTCTCCGCTTCTTCCTGGAACAGAGGCCCAACCAGTCCCCATCCACCACCACCCTCCTCCGCCTGGCTGAACTTGTTCTCACATTGAACAATTTCTCCTTCAACTCCATTCACTTCCTTCAAGTAAAAGGTGCTGCTATGGGTACCCGCATGGGTCCTAGTTATGCCTGTCTTTTTGTGGGATATGTCAAACATTACTTGTTCCAGTCCTACACAGGCCCCCTCCCCCAACTCTTTTTCCGGTACATTGATGACTCTATCGGTGTTGTTTCCTGCTCCCGACCAGAACTGGAAAACATTATCAACTTTGCTTCCAATTTCCACCCTTCTCTCACCTTTACATGATCCATCTCCGACACTTCCCTTCCCTTCCTCGATGTCTCTGTCTCCATCTCTGGGGATAGGTTGTCTACTAATATCCATTATAAGCCCACGACTCCCACAGCTACCTCGACTACACTTCTTCACACCCTGCCTCCTGTAAGGACTCCATTCCAGTCTCCCAGTTTCTCCATCTCCGATGCATCTGCTCTGATGATGCAACCTTCCACATCAGCGCTTCTGATATGTCTTTTTCCTCAACCAAGGATTCCCCCCCACTGTGGTTGACTCTCTGACCCTCTGTCCTATCGACACCTTCCCTTTTGTTCTCTTTCCTCCCACCCCCACTTTATTTGCTTAAAAGCTTTCACATTTCTAACCTTTGCCAGTTCTGAAGAAGGGTCACTGACCTGAAACGTCAACTCTGCTTCTCTCTCCACAGATGCTGCCAGACCTGCTGAGTATTTCCAGTACTTTTGAAGTGCAGTCATTGTTGTAATGTAGGAAACATGACTGTTAATTTCTGCACAGCAAGCTCCCACAAGCAGCAATGTGATGATGACCAGATAATCAGTTTTTTAATGATGTTGGTCAAGGGATAAATATTGAGCAGGGAACCAGGAAGCACTCCCTTGGTATTCTTTGAAATAGTGCCATGGGATCTTTTACATCCACCTGAGAGGGCCAACAGGGCATCAGTTTAAAGTCTCATCTGAACAATGGCACCTCCAACAGTTCAGTACTCCATCAGTAATGCACTGGCATGCTAAGAAGAAACAACAACTTGTATTTATATAGCCCCTTTAACATAGTAAATCATCCCAAGATGCTTGACAGGAGCGTTATCAGACAAAAATTGACTTCGAGCTACAGAATGAGATATTAGGACAGGTAATCAAAAGCTTGATCAAAGAGGTAAGTTTTAAGGAATATCTTAAAAGAGGAGCGAGAGGTAGAGAAGTAGAGAGGTTTAGGGAGGGAATTCCAGAGCTTAGAGTTTTGGCAACTGAAAGCCCATCCACCAATGGTGGAGTGATTAAAATCGGGGATCTTCAAGAGGCCAGGACTGGAGAAGTGCAGGAACTCAGAGGGTTGTAGGGCTGGAGGAGATTACAGAGACAGGAGGATTGAGGCCAGGAGCGACTCGAATGCAAATCAGCCTGGATTATGTGCTTAAATCTCAGGAGCGGAATTTGAATGGGCATCGTTTGCATTTACTAAAGATTTAATTTGATTTTTTTTTAATAAAACTAAATCCAGATGACAAGCACCTGTACAAACAGGGATAGTGTGGTCTCAAATGGATATGATCTCTTTAAGGAGCATACTTAGCTACAAAATATGATTCACCAGTTACCTGCAAGCTGATTAATTCACCTGTAGCAGAAATAACTGATTTTGCTTGTTGTTGAGAAGAAAATTGCTACTTTGAGAGGCTTCTGCTTGCCAGTAATGTACATCCCCAACACAGGGTTTGCAAGCATCAGCTTAAGATGATTTACTGGAAGAAGGGAGATTGAAACACCCAAGTAACAATATGAGTATCAGCAGCTGTGACTCAGCAACTGATGTGCTCACCTATGAGGTAGAAGGTTGTGGGTTCAAGACTGATTCCATAACCCAGACTGTTGCTCCAATGCCATTGTCCAGATCTGATGTCACATCAGGGAAACTGATTACTTATCTCATTGCTGTTTGTAGGATCTTCCTGTGCACAAATTGGCTGTCATTTTTCCTAAAATACCCTAGTGATTAGACTTCAAAACTACCTCATTGGCTGTAAAACCCTTTGGGATGTCCTGAGGTAAGAGGTGCTATAGAAAGTTATTCAAGGTTATTCCATCTTTATTTATAGCCCTATTTTATGTGTGCCAATCTGAAGAGAGTCTTTGGCCTAGAAATGGGATCATGCTCTGCCTGTTTTCACATCTGCAAAATTGGCACCAATGTGGCAGGCTGTGTACTTGCATTCCATGCTGGAAATGCAGCGCCTGCCATATTGGTTAAGACATCTCTATGGGCATCCAGGGAGTGGACCTGGAACAGGGGTGAAGTCCTTTGTGTATGCAAATAGTGAGCCTGAGGCCTGTTTGAGGTCCCCCTTTGCAAAATTCGATTGCATTGGAATCACAGCGCGAGGCTTTAACTCTGTCATCAGTCTTCCCATGCACACAGCAGCCTCTCATGGAGCCAAGAGAAGGTGCAATGTCCCTTCCAAGCTCCACATTAAAACCGCAGGCCATTACAGACCAATGCTATCCACCTCCTCTTCACCCCAACACGTGCACCCATGCTGGGCCCTCTTGGTGCCTCCTGTCCCCCCCCCCAGGATGGGTGAGCTGCCCACAGCACACCGGTAATAAACTAATAAGACCAACGGATCAATTTACTGTTGACCCGGGAACGTCAGAATGGGAGGAGGCCATTCAGTCCCTCCAGCTTGTTTTGCCATTCAATTAGATCAAGGTCCATCCAAAGGGAGCTCTGATTTGGGCGCCATCCAATGTCCAGTCCAGGTCTTTCAACCTGGCATGTTCTCAGGCTGCACCTGTAACAAAGTGAGTGTGAATACTGCTCAGAACCCAGCTGCTTTATCGAGTATTATCTGGGGCAAGTGGTCCGCAGAGTTTTGGATTCTTTCAGGGTATATCTTCCGTTTCTGTGCTCCTGTCCAGGATCCCTGTCCGCAGCCACTGCCCAATAGAAAACTGCACAGGCACAGCACACCATTTTTCCCATATCCAATCCCTCCATGGATGAGACTGCACTCCAAGAACTGAAAATATTCCCAAATATCTGAGTATGGAAAGGAAGGGAGGGGAAGGGAAGGACAGGAAGGATTTGCATTTATATAGAAGCTCAGGAAGTCCCAAAGCACTGTACAGCCAATGAAGTACTTTTTGAAGTACTCTTGTAATGTACGAAATGCAGCAGTCAATTTGCACACAGCAAGCTCCCACAAATAGCAATGTGATAATGTAAAGATAATCTGTTTTTGTGATGTCGGTTGAGAGATAAAAATTGGCCAAGAGAGCTGTTATAGTGTAGAATCATTGTTTTATATCTAACATGGAGCAGTTGGCTGTATGCAGCAATGATAAGGAATATAGTTGTAGGTCTCAGAACAACACAAGAGTGGGACCAATGCCAACTGAGAGCATCCAATGTTCTTGACTGCCCATCAGCTCAACACAAGGTAATGAAATGTGAAAAAGCTGAAGAACCAGTACTTTGATGCTGATATTGTTGATTTTGTGAGGGGCCTGGATAGAGTGGATGGGAAGGGCTTATTTTACCTTAGCAGAGATGTCAGTGACTAGGGGGTATAGATTTAAATTGATTGGTAGAAAGATTAGAGGGGAGATGAGGCAACATTTTTTCACCCAGAGAGTGGTGGGGGTCTGGAACTCACTACTTGAAAGGGTAGTAGAGGCAGAAACCCTCAACTCATTGAAAATGATGTGCACCTCAAGTGCTGTAACCTGCAAGGCAATGGACCAAATGTTGGAAGGTGGGATTAGGCTAGGTGGCTCATATTTCGGCTGGCACAGGCATGATGGGCCAAGTGGCCTCTTTCTGTGCCATAAACTTTCTATGATTTCTATGATTCTATGATTTTATTCCAACAACTTCAGTCTATATCCAAGCAGGCAGTTAACGCCCTTCAGTCTGCTGCTTACATACAGACATTGCACATTAATCTTTACAGCTATGAATTCCGCCTGCAGGCACAGACAATTAATCTTTTGGTTTAAACATCTTTCACTGACAAGAAACGACATCACCGCTTAAGGACTATGCAGAGATAATCACGTGGTTAGTTCAAGGATGTGAAGGCCAACAGGTCCCAGCTTAGCTGATCGTAGCAGGAGAGCAACCATCATTGGTTTCTGTGCCTCTAGGCTAAAAAGGGGGGCAAATCAGCCAGGCTTTCACTCCTGGGGCTGGGTTTTGTGCAGGAGGTTGGGCTCCCAGCGCTGGGCCAAAAAATCGGGGTTGGGGGGGTGGGGGGGGGGAACCCTGCCTCTGCATTTTTTCAGCCCTCCGGAGCGATCCTCTGGTCTTGTGCTGTCAAAGTTTAAGGAGACCAGCAGCACCAGGAAGAGGCCCTTATTTGGCCTCTGGGAGAGAAGGTCGTCATCGGACTATCCCGCTCCCGGGAGAATCAGAACTGGGATTCCCGGCATCAGGTTCTGTGGTTGGCGATTCTGCCCCAATTCTCCGGCCCCGGCCCCCACCCCCACCATGAAACCCACCATCAGGATGGGAACAAAATCTGGCCCCTGTCTGCTATCCAGTGACTCTTGCTGTGTTGTTTTATTTTATTCATTCTGAAGATGTGACGAGTTGCTGGCAAGAATGACATTTAATGTCTATTCCCCTCAGTGCCTTGAGAAACGCAACTTAATGACTTGCTAAACTGCTTCAGCATAAACTAGATTAATGTTGGTTTGGAGTCACATGTCGGACCGGACAGGGTAAGAACAGCACGTTTCCTTCCTATAATGGGATATTAGTGAGCCAACTGGCTTTTAGAATCATAGAGAGAGATACAGCACTGAAACAGGCCCTTCAGCCCACCGAGTCTGTGCCGACCATCAACCACCCATTTATACTAATCCTACATTAATCCCATATTCCCTACCACATCCCCTTCTACATTAATCCCATATTTCCTACCATTCTCCTACCATCTACCTACACTAGGGACAATTTACAATGGCCAATTTACCTATCAACCTGCAAGTCTTTGGCAGTGGGAGGAAACCAGAGCACCCGGCGGAAACCCACACGGTCACAAGGAGAACTTGCAAACTCCGCACAGGCAGTACCCAGAACCAAACCTGGGTCGCTGGAGCTGTGAGGCTGCAGTGCTAACCACTGCACCACTGTGCCGCCCATAATGACAATGACAATCCGACAGCTTCATGGTCACTTTTACGGACGCCTCCTTCCGCTTTCCAGATTTTTTTAAAAACTGAGTTTAAACTCTCAAACGGCCATTGTAGGGATCTCAGCTCCTGTTCTCTGAATAACTAGTCCATCATGGGTGCATGGATGTTCTGACCCAGCCACAGTCTACTTTTGAGGCTGACCATGTTTGAGATGCCTTGCCCCGATAATGTTCCGGATTCCAGATCTGGAACACCCAGGAGAAGTAGGAGATCATCTCGTTTCCCTGAGGGAGACTGGAAAAATTGACAAGTGATTCAATTCCCACCAATCTGATCCAGACATTAATTAGATCAACTAAAAGGCTCATAAATCCAAAACATAAAATCTTGCATCCTCTTGTTCAGGTTCCAGGTTGTTTCAAGATATTCCAGATGCTTGACAGGCCTAACGGCTGGGAATTTTCTCGCAGTTGATCCCGTTTCTCTGCCATGATTTGGCCTGAATTGTGACAGAAATCCTGGTTCAGAAGTGTAATCTAGAGGCTGCAACTGATAATCCAGGAAACATGAATTCAGATTGTATCATGGCTGTTTGACAGGACAGTCACTATCCTGCCCCTGGGTAAAAATGGATGAAAAATCATGAAAAATCAAAAATCATAAGAATGGCTCTTATTTCCCAATAACTACTTCCAGTGAATAAGGTCAGTAGCGTGCTTGTGAAAAACTGGTCCTTGCAAACAAATTTCTGCACAAATTGGGGTAGGCATTGGACCTAGTGGTACCCATTTTACAGGCTTAAAACGGGTGCAATAAGGGCCAATTTTGAGGACTGACATTGGTCCCTCATTTTTACACTGAAGTGTCAGCCTGGATTATGTACTCCTGTTTGCAATGGGGTTTATACTGCAATTATCTGACTCAGAGATGAGAGTAGTAGAAAGTGAGAAATAATTAATTTCTTAAAAATAGCAGTGATGTTGTCAAAACTCTTCCACTGTCGTCATCATCACCTTAGAGACTTCCTTCTTCAAGTGTTTTTTTGTGGCTAAGCTGCATAAAAGATAAAGGTTTGTTTGTGTCATTTGAAATGATTTACAAATCCTGCTGACACAAGCAGACAAAAGGAGCTGCTCTTTGCTAAATCTCTCTGATAATAATTGGAAGTGTGATTCCACTTTATGTCAAGTGCAATAATCTCATTGCGTTCCTCAGCAATTTCTAATCGTTATAGTGCAAATTGAGGAAAACTTCTCTTTGCAGCTTCACAATAATTTTATCCATGAGGGGCCAATGTTTCATTCCCTCCTCTGCCTAGGCAGAGGTAAGAATACCCTTTCCTTTTCAGGACTTCCCTGTCCCTGCTCTGCCCTCTTTGACAGCACCTCCCAAACACATGATCCTCACCGCCTAGAAAGGTAAGGGCAGCAGGTGCATGGGAACACTATCACCTTCAGGCTTCTCTCCAAGTCACACACACCGTCCTAACTTTGAAATATTTGCCTTTTGCTCGGGTCAGCTGTGGCTTAGTACATAGAGCTCTAGATAGCTGAGTTAAAAGGTCATAGGTTCAAGACTCTCTCCAGGGCTGAGCATAAAAATCTAGACTAATGTTACAGTGCAGTACTGAGGGAGTGCTGCACTGTTGGCAGTGCCATCTTTTGGATGAGATGTTAAACCGAGGCCCTGTCTTCCCTCTCGTGAGTGTAAAAGATCCCATGGCAATATTTTGAAGAGCAGGGTAGTTATTCCTGGTGTCCTGGCCAATATTTATCCCTCAATCAACATCATGAAAACAGATTATCTGGTCATTATCACATTGCTGTTTGTGGGAGCTTGCTGTGTGCATATTGGCTGCTGCATTTCCTACATTACAACAGCGTCTACACTTCAAAAAGTACTTCATTATTGTAGAGCGTCCGGTGGTTGTGAAAGGTGCTATATAAATGCAAGTATTTTTTTCTTTTGTCACTGGGTCAAAATCCTGGAAGTCCCTACCTAACAGCATGTCCTCACCACATGGTGTTAAAAGAAAGAAGGACCAGTTACCGTTGTGTGTTGTTGTTGTATTTGGAGCATTGCTAGGGCATTCTGGAGAAAGTCTTAAACTCCAGATAAAGTCAACTAATAACTCTTTATTATTTACATTTACTATATACACTCTCCAGCAGCCTCCTAAGCTAGCATCCTCTGTGCTGTGATCTCTTCTCCTCAAGCCTATACCATGTCACTATTACATCATTACTCTTACAGTGGGAGGGGTCACTCTCACAGTCTTCAGTATTAACCCTTTACAGCCTTATACTACATCTCCCCCCAAGTCTTTATCCAAAATTTTCTCAAACATTTACACATTCATGACCTATTTACTACCCTCTCTTCCCCCGAAGTCTCTGACTTCATAGACTTAGTCTGATAGGAAGTTTGACAACTCTCCCCAATCTGGTTGTAGTCTATCTGGGGTGATAACTAGTCTCCTTTGGAAGTCTGAATTGCTGACTGAGTTGAACTTTATTACAGAGTGTAACATTCTGTTCGGTTTGAGTTTGTTCATTTTCCTCTGGGTCTTCCAAATGAATTATTGGCTGTTGCTTTTGGGGAACAGGAATGATATTCCTCTGATTTCTTTGTATGTTCCCTTCAGTCATGCGTGTCACATGTGATCGCTGATAGTCTTCATGCTTATGGATTACTGTGCCTTCCCTTTCCAGGTCACGTATCCATACTCTTTGACCATTGTTTAATTTGGGTAAGCTTCTCGCGTGAAATCTTCTATTATAATTTTATAATTCTGGGTTTGTTTCCTTCTATAGTTTTCCCTATCTCGTACTTTCTTGTAGTCTTAAGCCTTCAATCCAGGAATGAATTTCCGAGGCAACACTGGAAGTTGTGTTCTTAACTTCCTGCCCATCAGTAATTTTGCTGGTGATAATTCACACATTAATGGCGTTGAACGATAAACTAGGGACTGGATTTCAAATGCTTGCCACTGATCTTGCGGACCGCCCGTCGCAGAGCTGCCATGATATTTAGCGTGGTGGCTCATTTAAATGGCCAGGGCAGACCGCACCCCCCCCCCCTCTCCCACCAGCCGTTGACGGGGAGGGGGCGGGCGGTCCATCCCCGGCATCGGCGTCCAGTTCCAATGCACAGGCACCGACGCCATTTTTAAAGGGCTTGGAGCCCTTCCATTTTGTTTAAATATTTAAACAGAGAGGCATTTTACAGTTAAGTAAACAAAAAATGTTTCTAGCCCCTCTCCCACCTCCCGCTAATAACCTGACAGCTCATTCCTCTCCCCCCATCAAAATACCTTCTGAACCTGACCTTCCACCCCTCCCAACAAAGTTCACAAACCTTTATCATTAACCCGTCCCACCATCCCCCCACCAATCATATTAGATTAACCCCTCTCCTCTCCCCCACACTGAAATACCTATCTGCTACCCCCCTCCCCACCAGTGTCCCACATCGGATCTCCAAACAGAGGGCCGAGGCGTGGGAATGCCGGAACAGATGGCGGGAGCGGGTAAATATTTAATTCATTAATTTGCATTTTTTTTTTGCCATGGAAATGCTGTTGCTGAGCGGCGGGGGTCCACCACGAGGCCTCGCCACTGCTGGCAATATGAGGCCTGGCTTTCCTGGTCTCAAGGCCCGTGGCGGGCCTCTCCTGGAGCCATTTTTCAGGCCACACCCCGCCACCACCCCCGACGTCAGGGGGACTGTAAAATCTAGCCCTAGGAGTGAGAGTGGATGATCTTCGTTTTTCTTTAGTAAAGATTTTATGGTTCTCACACCCCTTTCTGCCTCAGCACTGGACTGTGACTCAGCACTCCCTGCGAGCGCATCTCTAAAAGAGCAAGACTACACCTTCTACTGGCAGGATAGGGATCCTGAAGAACCAAGACAGCATGGAGTGGGCTTCACCACTCTTTGCTCAGCATGATAGAGCCACCTTCAAATGGCTTGGAACGCATACTGTCCATCCGACTGCTCACCATCTCTGGTCCAGTACACCTACTCAGCATCTATGCTCCAACACTCTGCTCCCCACATGAAGTTAAAGACCAGTTCTATGAGGAACTCCATAATATCAATAGTAGCATTCCTAATACCGAACATTTGTTCCTGCTGGGGGACTTTACCACCAGGGTTGGGGCCGACCATGACTCATGCCCCTCCTGCCTTGGGCACTATGGCATTGGAAGGATGAATGAGAATGGACAGAGACTGCTGGAGTTGTGTACCTATCATAACCTCTGCATCACCAACTCGTTCTTTCACACTAAACCCTGTCACCAGGTTTCATGGAGGCACCCAAGATCACGTCGTTGGCACCAGCTGGACCTCAGCATCACAAGGCAAGCCTCCATAAACAGCGTCCAAATCTCACGCAGCTTCCACAGTGCGGACTGCGACACCGACAACTCTCTGGTGTGCAGCAAATTTAGACTCAAACCAAAGAAGCTACATCACTCCAAGCAGAAGGGCCGCCCACGCATCAACACTAACAGAAATTCTTATCCACAGCTGTTACATAAGTTTCTAAATTCGCTTGAAAAAGCCCTTCAAAACTATCCTGCACGGGATGCAGAGACCAAGTGGGCCCACATCAGAGACGACATCTATGACTCAGCAATGACCACCTTTGGAAACCGTGAGAAGCAGAATGCAGACTGGCTTCAATCTCACTTTGAAGAGCTGGAACCTGTCATAGCCGCTAAGCGCATTGCACTGTTAAACTGCAAGAAAGCCCCCAGCGAGTTAACATCTGTAGCACTTAAAATAGGCTGACGCGCTGCATAAAGAACAGCCAGGTGCTGCGCAAATGACTACTGGCAACACCTACGCAGTCATATTCAGCTGGCCTCTGACACCGGAAACATCAGAGGATTGTATGATGGCATTAAAAGAGCTTTTGGGCCAACCATCAAGAAGATCGCACCCCCTCCACCAAGTATAAATCAGGGGACATGATCACTGACCAATGCAAGCAAATGGACCCCTGGGTGAAGCACTAACTAGAACTGTACTCCAGGGAAAATGTTGTCACTGAGACCACCTTTAATGCAGCCCAGTCTCTGCCAGTCATGGATGAGTTGGACGAACAGCCAACAAAATCGGAACTCAGTGATGCCATTGATTCTCTAGCCAGTGGAAAAGCCCCTGGAAAGGACGGCATTGCCCCTGAAATAATCAAGAGTGCCAAGCCTGCTATACTTTCAGCACTCCATGAACTGCTTTGCCTGTGCTGGGATGAGGGAGCAGTACAACAGGACATGCGCGATGCCAATATCATCACCTGCTATAAGAACAAGGGTGACCGCGGTGACTGCAACAAGTACCGTGGAATCTCCCTGCTCAGCATAATGGGGAAAGTCTTCGCTCTAGTCATTTTAAACAAACTCCAGAAGTTGGCTGAGTGTACTTACCCTGAGGCACAGTGTGGCTTTCGAGCAGAGAGATCCACCATTGACATGCTGTTCTCCCTTCGCCAGCTACAGGAGAAATGCCGTGAACAACAGTTGCCCCTCTACGTCGCTTTCATTGATCTCACCAAAGCCTTTGACCTCGTCAGAGACTTGGTCTCTTCAGACTGCTGGCAAAGATTGGATGTCCACCAAAGTATCATCACCTCATTCCATGACAATATGAAAGGCACAATTCAGCATAGCGGTGCCTCATCAGACCCCTTTCCTATCCTGAGTGGCATGAAACAGGACTGTGTTCTAGCACCTACACTGTTTTCTTCTCCCTGCTGCTCTCACACGCGTTCAAGTCTTCAGAAGAAGAAATTTTGCTCCACACAAGATCGGATGGCAGGTTGTTCAACCTTGCCCGTCTTAGAGCAAAGACCAAAGTACGGAAGGTCCTTCAACTCCACTCACTTCCTTCAAGTAAAAGGTGTTGCTATGGGTACCCGCATGGGTCCTAGTTATGCCTGTCTTTTTGTGGGATATGTCGAGCATTCTTCATTCCAGTCCTACTCAGGCCCCCTCCCCCAACTCTTTTTCTGGTACATTGATGACTCTATCGGTCCCATTTCCTGCTCCCGCCCTGAACTGGAAAACTTTATCAACTTTGCTTCCAATTTCCACCCTTCTCTCACCTTTACATGGTCCATCTCTGACACTTCCCTTCCCTTCCTCTACTTCTGTGTCTCCATCTCTGGGGATAGGTTGTCTACTGATATCCATTATAAGCCCACCGACTCCCACAGCTACCTCGACTACACTTCTTCACACCCTACCTCCTGTAAGGACTCCATTCCATTCTCCCAGTTTCTCCATCTCCGACGCATCTGCTCTGATGATGCTACCTTCCATGACGGTGCTTCTGATATGACCTCCTTTTTCCTCAACCGAGGATTTCCACCCACTGTTGTTGACAGGGCCCTCAACCGTGTCCGGCCCATTTCCTGCACCTCTACCCTCACCCCTTCCCCTCCCTCCCAGAACCGTGACAGGGTTCCCCTTGTCCTCACTTTCCACCCCACCAGCCTCCATATCCAAAGGATCATCCTCCACCATTTCCGCCACCTCCAGCGTGATGCCACTACCAAACGCATCTTCCCCTCCCTTCCCTGTTAGCATTCCGAAGGGATCGTTCCCGCCGCAACACCCTGGTCCACTCCTCCATTACCCCCACCACCTCGTCCCCGTCCCATGACACCTTCCCCTGCAATCACAGGAGGTGTAATACCTGCCCATTTATCTGCTCTCTCCTCAATATCCCGGGCCCCAAACACTCCTTTCAGGTGAAGCAGTGATTTACTTGTACTTCTTTCAATGTAGTATACTGGATTCGCTGCTCACAATGTGGTCCCCTCTACATTGGGGAGACCAAGCGCAGACTGGGTGACCGCTTTGCAGAACACCTCCACTCAGTCCGCAAGCAGGACCCTGAGCTTCCGGTTGCTTGCCATTTCAACACTCCCCACTGCTCTCATGCTCACATCTCTATCCTGGGCTTGCTGCAGTGTTCCACTGAACATCAACGCAAGCTCGAGGAACAGCATCTCATTTTCCGATTGGGCACACTACAGCGTGCCAGACTGAACATTGAGTTCAATAATTTCAGAGCATGATGGGCCCCCCATGTTACTTTTATTTTTAGTTATTTTTTCTTTTTCCGTTTTACATTTTTTTACTATTTCCTTTTCTTTTGTTTGTATCATTTCATTATAGTTTGTTCAGTTTGCTTACCCACAGTCTTTTTTCATGTTTGTACTTGCTGCTGCTTAATCTTCAGTTCGTTAACACCCTATCTGTACTAATGCTTTGTCTTTCAACACACCATTAACATATTGTTTGCCTTTGCTCATGACCTCTTGGTCAGCTATGTGGCCTTGTCCAATCTACACCTTCTCCTTTGTTATCTCTTGCCCCGCCCCCGGTTCACTTGCTTATATCCTTTGACATTTCTAATATTTGCTTGATCCGAACAAGGGTCACTGACCCGAAACGTTAACTCTGCTTCTCTTTCCACAGATGCTGCCAGACCTGCTGAGTGGTTCCAGCGTTTCTTGTTTTTATTACGGAAGGTCCTCATCAGGGAACTCCTCTTTGCTGACGATGCTGCATCAACATCTCACACTGAAAAGTGTCTGCAAAGACTCATCGACAGGTTTGCGGCTGTCTGTAATGAATTTGGCCTAAGCATCAGCCTCAGGAAAACGAACATCATGGGAAAGGACGTCAGAAACGCTCCATCCATCAATATCGGCGACCACGCTCTGGAAGTGGTTCAAGAGTTCACCTACCTAGGCTCAACTATCACCAGTAAACTGTCTCTCGATGCAGAAATCAACAAGTGCATGGAAAGGCATCCACTGCTATGTCCAGACTGGCCAAGAGTGGGTGGGAAAATGGCGCACTGACACGGAACACAAACGTCCGAGTGTATCAAGCCTGTGTCCTCAGTACCTTGCTCTACAGCAGCGAGGCCTGGACAATGTATGTTAGCCAAGAGCGACATTTCAACTCATTACATCTTCGCTGCCTCCGGAGAATCCTTGGCATCAGGTGGCAAGACTGCATCTCCAACACAGAGGTCCTCGAGGCAGCCAACATTCCTAGCATATACACCCTACTGAGTCAGCGGCGCTTGAGATGGCTTGGCCATGTGAGCTGCATGGAAGATAGCAGGATCCCCAAGGACACATTGTACAGCGAGCCCGTCACTGGTATCAGACCCATCAGCTGTCCATGTCTCCACTTTAAAGACATCTGCAAACGCGACATGAAGTCTTGTGACATTGACCACGAGTCGTGGGAGTCAGTTCCCAGTGATCGCCAGAGCTGGCGGACAGCCATAAAGGCGGGGCTACAGAGTGGCGAGTCGAAGAGACTTAACAGTTGGCAGGAAAAAAGACAGAAACGCAAGGGGAGAGCCAACTGTGTAACAGCCCCGACAACCAATTTTATCTGCAGCACCTGTGGAAGAGTCTGTCACTCTCGAATTGGCCTTTATAGCCACTGCAGGCGCTGCTTCACAAACCACTGACCACCTCGAGGCGCTTACCCATTGTCTCTCGAGACAAGGAGGGCAAAGAAGAAGGAAGAAGAAGACTGGACTGTGGATACCTCGGTGAGCTTGTGAGATGCTGAAAGTCCATCCTCACCGCAAACCGATTAAAACATTTGTTCGTGAACTATGGTCTGTTGTCTGATAACATTTCATCCAGAATCCCATGTGGTTTAAAGATGTTTTGAAGGATCCTGATAACCACTTCAGTGGTCATAAAATGTAATCTTCAGACTTCTATCCACCTTGAAAAGTAATTATTGATGATTATATATATGTCTTCCCACTAAACATGAATAAAAACATATCTAGCCTTTGCCAAGGTCTAGTTGTAAATTGGGTAGTTAACAGAGGTACACGCTGTATCACGCATGACTGAGTATCATGTAGATATTCCAGGCCACCATACTGAAGATTGTGCCCACACTCTGCACTTGGTGAAACCCATGTGGCCTTGGTGTAGACGATCTAAGATATTGGATCTCATTGAACGAGGAATAACAATCCCATCACAAGAACACAAGAAATAGGAATGTAAGTAGACCATATGGCCCATCGAGCCTGCTCCACCATTCAATATGATTATGGCTGATCTTGGGCTTCAATTCCCGACTTTCCTGTCCGCTTCCCATATCCCTTGATTCTCTGCGAGAACAAAAATCTATCTATCCCAGCCTTAAATATATTCAATGATGGAGCATCCACAATCCTCTGGTGCAGAGAATTCCAAAGATTCACAACCCTTTGAGTGAAGTAATTTCTCCTCATCTCAGTTCTGAATGATTGACCCCTTATCCTGAGACTGTGTCCCCGTGTTTTAGATTCCCTGACCAGTGGGAACAATCTCTCAGCTTCTATCCTGTCAAGCCCTTTCAGAATCTTGTATGTCTCAATTAGATCGCTTCTCATTCTTCTAAACTCCAGAGAATATAGGCCCAATTTACTCAGCCTCTCATCACAGGACAACCCCCTCATCCCAGGGACCAATTTAGTAAATCTTCGCTGCACTGCCTCCAGTGCAAGTGTATCCTTTTTAAAATGTGGGGACCAAAACTGCACACAATATTCCAGGTGCGGTCTCACCAAAGCCCTGTACAATTTTAGTCAGACTTCTTTATTTCCGAACTCCAATCCCCTTGCAATAAAGGCCAACATGCCATTTTCCTTCCTAATAGCCTGCTGCACCTGCATGTTAACTTTATGCGTTATAAACTAAATAAGTCATCGATTATGATAAAATATTTCCTGTACTCATGGAACATTTGAACATACGAATTAGGAGCAGAAGTAGGCCATTTGGCCCCTCCAGCCTGTTCCGTCATTCAATAAGATCATGGCTGATCTGTTTGTGTTTCGAATTCCACTCTCCCATCTACCCCGATAACCTTTGATTCCCTTGCCTAACAAGAATCTATCTAGCTCCGCCTTAAAAATATTCAATGACCCCGCCTCCATCAGCTTCTGAGGCAGAGAGTTCCAAAGGTTTGCAGAGGGCACAACCCTCTGCGACAAAAATTTCTCCTCACCTCTGTCCTAAAAGGGTGACCCCTAATTTTAAAACAGTGCCCCCTAGTTCTGGACTCACCCACAAGAGGAAACATCCTTTCCACATCCACCTTGTCAAGACCGTTCAGGATCTTATAAACTTCAATCAAGTCTCCCCTCACTCTTCTAAACTCCAGTGAAAATAAGCCCAGTCTGTCCAACCATTCCTCATAAGACAATCCACTCATTCCAGGTATCAATCTAGTAAACCTCCTCTGAACCGCCTCCAACACATTTACATCCAAATGACTTCATTGTTCTCCCTCCTGGACTTTCTTGTGGCCATCCTTGTGCACAATACTGTCTAATGTGAATGCATTCTTCATTGCTTTTTTGGGCTTGTTGTATTTCTCACAAAGAACAAAGAACAAGAACAAAGAACAGTACAGCACAGGAACAGGCCATTCGGCCCTCCAAGCCTGCGCCGATCTTGATGCCTGCCTAAACTAACACCTTCTGCACTTCCGGGGCCCATATCCCTCTATTCCCTTCCTATTCATGTATTTGTCAAGATGTCTCTTAAACGTCGCTATCGTATCTGCTTCCACCACCTCCCCTGGCAGCAAGTTCCAGGCACTCACCACCCTCTGTGTAAAAAACTTGCCTCGCACATCCCCTCTAAACTTTGCCCCTCGCACCTTAAACCTATGTCCCCTAGTAACTGACTCTTCCACCCTGGGAAAAAGCTTCTGACTATCCACTCTGTCCATGCCACTCATAACTTTGTAAACCTCTATCATGTCGCCCCTCCACCTCCGTCGTTCCAGTGAAAACAATCCGAGTTTTTCCAACATCTCCTCATAGCTAATGCCCTCCAGACCAGGCAACATCCTGGTAAACCTCCTCTGTACCCTCTCCAAAGCCTCCACGTCCTTCTGGTAGTGTGGCGACCAGAATTGCACACAATATTCTAAGTGTGGCCTAACTAAGGTTCTGTACAGCTGCAACATGACTTGCCAATTTTTATACTCTATGCCCCGACCGATGAAGGCAAGCATGCCGTATGCCTTCTTGACTACCTTATCCACCTGCGTTGCCACTTTCAGTGACCTGTGGACCTGTACGCCCAGATCTCTTTGCCTGTCAATACTCCTAAGGGTTCTGCCATTTACTGTATACCTCCCACCTGCATTAGACCTTCCAAAATGCATTACCTCACATTTGTCCGGATTAAACTCCATCTGCCATTTCTCCGCCCAAGTCTCCAACCAATCTATATCCTGCTGTATCCTCTGACAATCCTCATCATTATCCGCAACTCCACCAACCTTTATGTCGTCCGCAAACTTACTAATCAGACCAGCTACATTTTCCTCCAAATCATTTATATATACTACAAACAGCAAAGGTCCCAGCACTGATCCCTGCGGAACACCACTAGTCACATTCCACCATTCAGAAAAACACCCATCCACTGATACCCTCTGTCTTCTCTGACCGAGCCAGTTCTGTATCCATCTTGCCAGCTCACCTCTGATCCCGTGTGACTTCATCTTTTGTACCAGTCTGCCATGCGGGACCTTGTCAAAGGCTTTACTAAAGTCCATATAGATAACATCCACTGCCCTTCCTTCATCAATCATCTTCGTCACTTCCTCAAAAAACTCAATCAAATTAGTAAGACACGACCTCCCCTTCACAAAACCATGCTGTCTCTCGCTAATAAGTTTGTTTGTTTCCAAATGGGAGTAAATCCTGTCCCGAATAATCCTCTCTAATAGTTTCCCTACCACTGACGTAGCACAACTTTCATGTGCTTGCTGGCCAAGTTTGTGCTGTATGTTGTGAATAAGATTCTCTGTTGCATACAAAATTTACGTCTTCCTGCGCGTCACCCCTGATAGTGCATCAGCCGACGATTGCAACTTTCCTTGGATGTATACTGTCTCATACGTATGTCTCATTAATCTTAGACAAAATCTTTGTAAACGCGGTGTCATTTTTGCAATTTTCTTTTTGTGTAACAAGGATACCAAAGGTTTATGGTCTGTCCTAATGATGACACACAATCCAATGATGCAGTCTGAAAATTTTTCACATACCCATGTGATGGGTATTCTTTCTCAGAACCGTATAGTGCGTCTCAGTTGCTGACAAAGCTCTTGATGTGTAAAATACTGGTCTACGGGAACCATTAGGTTGCTCCTGAAAAATAACTGCATCCAATCCAGCTGAGGAGGCATCTGCCACTATCATCGTAGGTAGTGTAGGGTTTGTAGTTTGCCAAGATGTCCAGAGAAATAAACATCTCTTTAATTTTCTGGAATGCTTGTTCTTAGTAGGAATTCTAACACCATGCTTGCTGTTTTCTGAGGAGTTGTCTCAGTGGATATGTTATCTGTGCTAAGTGAGATAGAGACTTTGCTAATTGATTTACCATTCCCAGGAATCTCTGGAGCTGTTGAATGGCAATAGGAAGAGGAAATTCTGTCATGGCTCTTGTCTTCTGTGGATCTGCCATTATACCAAAAAACAAATCAAAGTCTTGGAAAATTTGCTCCTCTCATTTAGAGTTAGACCTGCTTTTTGAAGTCTCTGTAGAACAAGTCAAACTCTGGTTGTGCTCCCCCACTGACTGTCCATGTATCAGGATGTCATACATGTGACAAATAACTCCTTTGAGTCTTTCTAAGATGTTGGACAAAGACCATTGAAAGATCTCTGGTGTGGAAGTTATTCCAAATGGTAACCTATTAAAATAAAACTGCCCAAAAGGTGTTATAAATGTGGTTAATAATCCTGAGGTCTCTTATCGGGGTACCTGCCAAAACCCACTATTAGCATCGAGTTTCGGAAACATGGTGCTCTGAGAGAGTTTTGATAAACTGTCATCAACTGTGGACATTTAGTGAATCTCACACGCTACTGCTTTGTTAAGCTGTGTTAAATCCACACAAATTCACAGAGTTCCATTTTGCTTTGGGACTGGAACCATCACCAAACGCCACTCCTTTGGTTGTGTTACTGGAGAGTCAACGCCCATTTTCGTCATCTCCTTCAATTCCTCTTGGACTTTGGTCAACAATGGATGAGGTATCATTCTTGATGTGAAGACACACACTGACCTGGCTCCTTCCTTCAGTGTGATCCTATACTCCGTCTTGAGTCTTCAGAGCCCTGTAAAAAGCTTTGGATATTCTGCCTGAAAGCGATTGTTTGCTTGACATCATCGATCTTCTTAATCAATTGCCATTCTAAGCATGCATTCCTACTCAGTGGGGAAAATTCTTGATTATGCAAGGTATATAAGGTTTCTACCAGTTGTCTCCCTCTTTGCTGAAGAGTTGTTTGGAGTTTGCCTTTTACTCTCAGTTGTGTCCCACCTGGACCATGCAAATGTTTTTCCGCCAGTTGTCGGCAATTTCTCATCACCCGGGACTCTTGGTCAGACAGTACTGTGATGCTAGCCCCTGTGTCAAGTTTAAAATTTGTGAGGTGTTCATTCATGTAGATGTCTACAGTCCAGAAACCTTGATCTGGGTTACTAATTTCTCCCAGGAAATTTCTTGGTTCTTTCTCCTCTGGATATTGATGTACTTGATTCACTGCTCTTTGTGTGAACGTATTCTGCTTTGTACTCTTAAGCAAAGAAATTTTACTCTGGCACATTTTCCCATAATGTCCAGTTTTTTACAATTAAAACACTCAGCTTTACTTGCTGGACACTGCTGCCTCTGTGGGTCTTCCTGGCTCCACATCGCTGGCATGGTTTCCCTGTGTCTTGCACCTTCTCACCTGTATGTATTTTCTTTTCCATTAAATATTTCTCTGACTTTGGCCTCACAAACCGTATCGGCATTGAACAACTTCACATCCACAGATTCTCTTTAGCTCTTAGAATGTCTCTATTCTGTTTGCAAACTTCAGCCTGTCTTGCAATCTCAACGGCCTTTTCCAGTGTCTCCTTAGATTGCATAAGGTCTGATAAGGATTCATCAGCTATGCCAACGAGTATCCGGTCTCTAATTAGTTCTGCCTTTAATTCACATCCTTCTGCTAATCTAGATAGATCATTAATATAGGAATCTATGGATTCACCAATCTTCTGTGCCCGCTTGTTAAATTTGGCTCTTTCCAAAATTTTATTGCTGCAAAGATTGAAATATTTATCAAGGGCTTGAAGTGCCTCTTCAAATTTATCAGAAGCCTCGCTGATCCCTTGTCGGACAATTACCTTGTCTGCAATCGCACCTACTGAATATAAAAGGGTGTTCACTTCACAGAATCACAGAATTGTTACAGTGCAGAAGGAGGCCATTCAGCCCATCGTGTCTGCACCAGCTCTCCGAAAGAGCAATTCACTCAGTTCTATTCCCCCGCTTTATCCCCTTTTCATATAACTGTCTAATTCCCTTTTGAATGCTTCAATTGAACCTGCCTCCACCACGTTCTCAGGCAGCGCATTCCAGACCTTAACCACTTGCTTCGTGAAAAAGTTTTTCCTCAAGTCACTTTTGCTTCTCTTACCAAATACTTTAAATCTGTGCCCTCTCGTTCTCAATCCTTTCACGAGTGGGAACAGTTTCTCTCTATCTACTCTGTCCAGACCCCTCATGATTTTGAATACCTCTATCAAATCACCTCTCAGCCTTCTCTTCTCCAAGGAAAACAGTCCCAACTTCTCCAATCTATCTTCATAACTGAAACTCCTCATCCCTGGAACCATTCTCGTGAATTTTTTCGGTACTCTCTCGAATGCCCTTACATCTTTCCTAAAATGCGGCACCCAGAACTGAATGCAATACTCCAGCTGAGGCTGAACTAGTGTCTTATACAAGTTAAACCTAACTTCCTTACTCTTGTACTCTATGCCCCTATTAATAAATACTGTATGCTTTATTATTATTATTTGGGCGGCATCGTGGTGCAGTGGTTAGCACCGCAGCCTCACAGCTCCAGGGACCTGGGTTCGATTCCGGGTACTGCCTGTGTGGAGTTTGCAAGTTCTCCCTGTGTCTGCGTGGGTTTTCTCCGGGTGCTCCTGTTTCCTCCCACAAGCCAAAAGACTTGCAGGTTGATAGGTAAATTGGCCATTATAAATTGTCACTAGTATAGGTAGGTGGTAGGGAAATGTAGGGACAGGTGGGGATGTTTGGTAGGAATATGGGATTAGTGTAGGATTAGTATAAATGGGTGGTTGATGTTCGGCACAGTCTCGGTGGGCCGAAGGGCCTGTTTCAGTGCTGTATCTCTAATCTAATCCAATCTTAACCTCTTTCTCAACCTGTCCTGCCACCATCACTGTCTTTTGCACATATCCACCCAGGTCCCTCTGCTCCTGCACCCTCTTTAGAATTGTACCCTTTATTTTATATTGTCTCTCCATGTTCTTCCTACCAAAATGAATCACTTCACATTTCTCTGCATTGAACTTCATCTGCTACCTGTCTGCCCATCCACCAACTTGTCTATGTCCTTTTGGAGTTCTCCACTAGCCTCCTCACTGTTCACTCTGCTTCCAAGTTTCGTATCATCTGCAAACTTCCACTTCTAATTTGGTATGAAGGTGAGAAGCAATCCTAAACCTTAGGAACCTTTTCTTCCATAAGGATCAATGTTGTACCTGATTGGGTCCTTCTTGATCATGGAAGCTTTCAGGCTCTCCAAATTTTGAAACCATTTTGCTTTCTTTAATAGACTTTTTAGCATGTTCCCCTTTCTTTGAGAAACTCAGTTTGTTTTATTTTCAGGGCCTGCTTGCTTTAATGGAAGTGTCGCCGCTGTTTTAGGGAGCTCCATGCTGTTTTAATAGGCTTTTTTAGAGTGTTCCCCTTTCTTTCAGAAATTCAGTTTGTTTTTTTTCAAGCTTAGATGCTTTAATGGAGATGTCCCTGCTGTTTTCGAGAGTTTCCCATTCTTCACCCTTGCATTTAGCCCAAGTGAAGGATTGGGTTTTTCCCTTTGTTCTCACTTTCATAGCTCAATGCCTTTTGAGAATTATTTCAAGCTTTTCAAAGTTATTATCCCGATCCAAGACCATTGGTATCATGACTCAGCTGACCACTGGATTTTACTTGCAGTTCACCATGCTTCTGTGGTGCAGCCTGTATGTCTGTGCTCTGAATCACCGCAGCTGCAGAGCTCTTCACAGCCTTTTCAGCAGGTAAGTAGTTTTCTTACTGTATCAGACCAGTATTTCAGTTCCTCTGTTATTCGCCACAGTTTTGCCATTGTTTTTCTGCTGTTTTACAATAGCCGCCATGTTGTGTGTTGTTGTTTTATTTGTAGCATTGCTAGGGCTATCTGGAGAAAGTCTTACACTCTGGATAAAGTCAACTAACAACTCAATTTTTTACATTTACTATATACACTCTCCACCAGCGTTCTAAACTAGCATCCTCTGTGCTGCTATCCCTTCTCCTCAAGCCCATACCATGTGACTGTTACATCATCACTCTTACAGTGGGAGGGGTCAGTCTCACTGTCTTCAGTATTAACCCTTTACATCCTTATACCACAGTTACTATTGGTCAACCTACATTGGGACCTCTGGCAAGCGGAGAACCATCAGAATGAGGTGAGAGGAATTCGTTCATCAATCTCAACAACTACAACAACTTGCCTTTATATTAGCATCTTTAACATAGTTAAACATCCCAAGGCTCTTCACAGGAGTGTTGTCAAACAAAATTTGATACCAAGAAACATAAGGAAATTTTAAGGCAGGTGACCAAAAGCATGGTTAAATAGGTAGACTTTAAGGAACATCTTAATTCAGGATCTGTTTTGGGAGGGAATTCCAGAGCTTAGGGCCCAGGCAGCTGAAGACATGATGGTGGAGTAATGGAAATCAGGGATGAGCAAGAGGTCAGAATTGGAGGAAGGCAGAGATTTCAAAAGGGTTTTAGGTATCATCTCATTTCCATCCAATTCAAACACAATCACTTGATTTTTTTCATGTATTTTCGTTTGTGAATGTGGGCAAGACTGTGTATATTACAAATCCCCAATTGCCCTGAAAAGGTGGTAAGAGCTAGTTTGAAGGGAATTAAAAGTCCTTCCCTTCCCTAAAGGATATATATCAGTTTAGACAACAATCTGGCAGCCTATCATAGTCAATATTCTGACACCAGTCCCCCGAAATACAAGATTGCAAAGAACAAAGAACAAAGAAAATTACAGCACAGGAACAGGCCCTTCGGCCCTCCAAGCCTGCGCCGATCCAGATCCTCTATCTAAACATGTCGCCTATTTTCTAAGGGTCTGTATCTCTTTTCTTCCTGCCCATTCCTTCTGTGGATATTCTTCTGCTCGTCCACCATAGCTTTGCTGAAAGAGCTGTGGGAAACCTTGCTCAAAAAAAGCTTTTAAAAAAATGCTAATTATAGGCATGCCAACCTAATTTTAGTTGTGGGTAGGCTTCTAGAGGTGTTGACTTCGAATCAGAGAATCTTACAGCATGGACAGGGGCCATTCAGCCCATCTTGTCTGTGCTGGCTCTTTGAAAGAACTATCCAATTAGCCCCACTCCACTGCTCCTTCCCCATAGCCCTGCAAATTTCTCTCTTCAAGTATTTATCCAATTCCCTTTTGAAAGTTACTATTGAATTGGCCTCCATCACCCATTCATGCAGTGCATTCCAGATCACAGCAACTCTGTGTTGCTCTTTTGCCGATTACGTTAAATCTGAGCTATCTGGTTCCCGACCCCCCTACCAGTGGAAACAGCTTCTCTTTATTTACTCTATCATTTACAACTAGCTTACCTTGGTAGACATGGATTGATTTGCCAGCGTGGTTTCATAACAGGCAAGTCATATCTGACAAATTTAGTAGAATTCTTTCAGGAAACAAAGAAAGACAGACTTGCATTTCAATAGCACCTTTTAATAACTTCACGATGTCCTAAAGTGCTTTACAGTCAATGAAGTACCTTTGAAGTGTGGTCACTGTGGGAAACTCAGCAGCCAATTGGTGTACAGCAAGCTCCCAGTAGTAGCAATGTGATAATGACCAGCTTACTTGTTTTTAGTGATGTTGATTGATGAATAAACATTGAACATAGGAATGTAGGCTGCAGGCACATGGCAACAGAGGAACATGGAAGCATTGGCACATGCAAACATAGGCACATTGTAATGTGAGAACAGGAGTAGGCCATTCAGCCCCTTAAGCCTGTTCTGCTATTTAATTAGATAATCTAATCTAATCTCTAATCTAATCTAAAGCAGCTGATCTGTATCTTAAGTCCATCGATCTGTCTTGTGACAGAAGCTTACATGCTGGCAATTTGCAGCATCAGACATGTACTCTGGCCACCTGCCTAGAGCCCAGAGACAAAACCATTACCCTTCGATTGTTAATTGGTTTCTTTTTTAAAACCTTAGACTGTACATTTCCATGCCTTGATGCTTTAGATCACAGACTGAGCTACACACGCACAGTTACCTGTTGCTGAGCTTTGTTTTAGTTTAACCATAAGTCAATTGTTAAATTGTGACAACAAAACCCATTTTACATTTCACACATTGCTTCTGCTGAAACAATAAATTGAATAAAGAGAATGTGTGATTTACTTAATGGCAACTAACAGTGACATTTTTTTTTTGTCTGGGCTCCCTCTGTACCTCATAGTATTTGGTGCTTTAGACCTGAAGTCTGTGTTTCAGTGGGAGGAACAACATGTCAAAAAACGTGGCTGATAATTAAGTGGAAGTCCCAACAAGCATGAAATGAAGGACACTTGCTCTAAGAGTTGGTATGATATTACGAGTGGAGATCTTTATGGGATTAGAAAGAAAACCATTAACAAAGACAGGAGGCTTCTCAAATATCTCAGAGAAAATCCGCACTGAAGGAGATTAGAGCAGTTGATTTAAGTATTAGAGACACTAAACCTGTGAGAAAAACAGGAAACCCTTTCCTTATTGCAGATTAAATTTCCAAATTAATTTCAAAATTTAGATATGGTGATGTAGCTCTCTACACTCCCACAAATCACTATGAAGTTATGAAAATCTATTTCATGTTTTAGCTGTTTACTTCTCTCCTTTCCCTCCATTTCTATTTCAGCGACTTTCCAAGTTTATATTCCCTCCAGTTCCCATATATTTCGCATCCTGTCAGTGCAGGACGACTGTTCCCTTGAGACAGCTGCCAGACGTGTGAGACATTGGCAGCAGTCTTTAACTAGCCTTCCTCGGCTATACTGAGACACCTCACTTGCAACGCGCACCATCCCACAGGCAAACCTGCTGGGCTGCAGAAAGCATAATTACACCGATGAGCTAGGGTCCAAAGGAAAAAAAAAGACTTGCATTTTTTGGTGCCTTTCACAACATCAGAATGTCCCAAAGTGCTTTACAGCCAATGTAGTATTTTCAAAGTGCAGTCACTGTTGTAATGTGGAAATGCAGCAAAATTGTGCCCAGCAAGCTCCCACAAACAGCAATGTGATAATGATCAGATAATCTGTTTTTGTGATGTTGATTGAGGGATAAATATTGGCCAAACACTGGAGATAACTCCCCTGCTCCTCTTCAAAATAACGTCCTGGAATCTTTTACATCCACCTGATAGAACAAATGGGACATTGGTTTAATGTCTCACCCCTTGGCACTGCATTGCAGTGTTAGCCTGCATTTTGCACTCAAGTCCCTGGAGTGAACTCACAACATTCTGTCACAAAAGCACAAGTGCTACCCACTGAGCTACAACTAAATCATTATTGATCGCATGATGCCAAACAGTGTGCTACTGTTTAAACTAAACACATTGATACACAATTGGTTTATTACATACAAATTTTAAGATATATTTATTAAATAAAATACATACTGGGTTGTAACATAAGACACTGTAAGTCAAAGAAAGCAAGGATGGAAAGAGAAAGAAAAATGGTGAGAAAAGGAGAATGAAGGCAGACAAACAGACAAACAGTCAGACAAAAGGTGAAAGGAAGAAAACAGGGAGGATGAAAAGAAGGAAGAAAGTAAGGATGGAAGGTTAGATGAAAGGAAGAAGAAACAAGAAGGTCTAGAAGTCTCTTGGGCTGTTGTTTCACATACTATGAATTGCATTGTGCAGAATCTCTTATGTGGACAAAGGGAGAAATAAATATTCATATCAAGCAAAATGTTTTACTGATTGTGCATCTGGAAACTATGGCTGGACAGAAAATACTGCTGAACATGTCCGCATTTCCCAATATCGTTGTCATTTGTCCATAATTTGAAATCGTAAATTGCAACACAATGATTAGCTTTTTATCCCCACAAAATAAATATGGCTCCCACTTTACTTGACTTTTTTTTAGGCTTTTTTTCATGTTAATGTAATCCAACTGGTAAAGGTTGGGAGCTGCAAATGAGATGGTAAAGAGCTGACCGCGGCTCAGGAGCTGCAGGATACAGACCACTGATACAAACTAAATTCAAGCTTTCCTACCCAACATCAGTTCATCAACGAGAACTCCAGTAGAGTGCCACTGCTCGAGCTCAGGTAAATGACTTCCAGTTTCCATGATACAACAACAAATTGCATTGATGCAGTGCTTCTGATGTAGACAGCGTCTCGCAGTGTTTGGTTCAGCAGAGAAGAGGGCAGTGAAGTTTCGAGAGAGATTGGAACACAAAGCATGGAGTTTGGTAGGGGATGGGGGAGGGATTTCGAAAGAGTAGGGTTAAGATGACTGAGGGGCTTTTCATCTATTATGAATAAAATTTAAGTGCAAATTGTAGCAGATGGATTTTAGGGTGGATACAGTGACTTGTAGCTTGTCAGCTACAGACAAATTTTCAACCATTTCTATAAATGAAGCCTGAACTTGCTTTGGCACCAATCAAAGTAAACTTTGGGCATACTGAAACTGGTTTGAATTTTTCCTGAAGGCATTAATAAGCCTGATTTAGATCATGCACATTGGAGCCGTATAGTGGTTTATGGTCAGTTGCCTACAGAGTTTCAGCAGCTTTGAAGCTTATGAGAAGGCAAAGTGAAAAGGTAGGTGCCCACACTGTCCAGCAAGACCCCTGGTTGATTGCTAGTCCGGGCTGGGTTCACGGGGGCAGTGAAAGCGACAGGATTTGAAAAGTTCCTCGATGAAGATGATTATTACGCTGAATGGATGTTGTTTTTCCTGGACAAAAAGAAATAAGCAATTTCTTAGCTCCTCTAAGTTATAGAAAACGCTTCATACTTGTAAGTGTTGGACATAATTTTGATCTCTGTCTGTGAAAAGACAGATAGAAAAAGAGAAAAGCTTTTGGAAGAGCAAAACTGCTGAAGAAGAGAATCCTAGAAAAGGCACAGCAAGAATGATAAGAGAATGCAGCCAAGCAAGATGTCCCATTGATGTGGGGACACGTAGCATATTCATTACTTTATACTGTCACACAAAGACAAATTATATCAATTGAAATAATTGAAACAGATTATAATTATTGCTCTGTATGTTCTTCTGATGTGAAATAAAGCAGCTAAATAATTCATATCAAGTCTCATGTCACCAGGTGTTCTCTCAGTCCGCGTTTGGAGAGACGGAGGGAATGTGAAGGGAATTGCCATTCTTACATCCCTGGGTTATGCTGTTGTAGACTCAGGACAGTGTGAATCAACTCCCATAAAAGTAAATGTCCAGGACACTTATGGGAAGTGACTGACACCCCAAGAAGGTATTACGGAAGATCTCACTTTGTCACGCTAATTATTTTTCTCATTGCTGTTTGTGGGATCTTACTGGGTGAATTGCTGTGCCACCTACAAAACAAAAATGGCTAACTTCACTTATTGGCTCTGAAGGACTCTAGAAAACCTTCAAGATAAATATTTTTATTCATGTGAGTGTTGCTGGCAAGGCTGGCATTTATTGCACATCCCCTGTTGCCCTTGAGGACGTGGTGGGCTTTTTTTGAACTACTGGAGTCCGTGTGGTGAAAGTGCTACCACAGTGCTGATAGGTTGTGAGTTCCAACTGTGATTGGTACAACTGAATGGCTTTCTTGGCCATTTCAGAGGGCAGTAACAGTCAACTATGTTGGTGTGGGACTGGAGTCACAAAGGAGATTGAGGAGAGATTTGGTAAAGGTGTACAAGATTCTGACAGGTTTGGATAGGGTAGACAAAGAAAAGCTATTCCCATTAGTTGATGGTACAAGGACCAGGGTACACTTATTTAAGGTTTTGGGCAAGAGATGCAGGGAGGATGTGAGGAAAACCTTTTTGCACAGCAAGTGGTAATGACCTGGAACTCGTTGCTTATGAGGGTGGTGGAAGTGGAGACAATAAATGATTTCAAAAGGAAATTGGATGGGCACTTGAGGGAAATAAACTTACAAGGTTATGGAGATAGAGCTAAAGAATGGGACTGATTGGATTGCTCTACAGAGAGCAATGGACACGATGGGCTGAATGGCCTCCTTCTGTGCCATTATGACTCTTACAACCCTGTATAAGTCCAGACTGGGTGAGGACGGCAGATTTCCTTCCCTAAAGAACATTAGTGAACCAGTTGGATTTTTATGATAATCGTGGTCACTTCTACTGATAGCAGTTATTTATTTCCAGATTTTTAAAAATCTAAATTCAAATTTTCCAATTGCCATGGCGGGAATTTAACTCAAATTAATTAATTATTGCTGAAAACAGAGACATTTTGTTGAAGCTTTTCATCTTGCACTCATCAGGACAATTTGAAAGAATACCAATGTGAGGGAAGCAACAAATTTATACTGTATGAGAAGAAAGTGCTGATTGGTTGGCAAGTGAACTCTGATTGGTAGAGGCGTTGCCATGGCGAATGTACCAGTTTATGATGACTGACAGTTAACTGCAAGCTTTGTTTGAAATTTAAACCAGGCAGCTTGGCTCTGATTGATCAAGGCATTGCCCTGAGGAATTCAGGTTCTGTCACAAGTGCTGCACGTAAAGCTGCCAAGTGACATTGTGAGTTGTTGTTTTTGATGTTGACGCCTGTTGCCAAGCTGCTGTCGCAACTGGTCATCATGGTAGTGCACACCAGTCCATAGGACGTGTTGTCATTTCCCTCTTTCACCAGCTAGTGACTCCCAGGTGCGATAGTTGACATTTAGGGCCTTGGTGTCACACTTGAAACAGAGCTTTGGGCGCCCCACTAGTTGTCTGGCCCCAGCTACCTCATCATACAGAAGGTCCTTGGGTATGTGTCCATCTTCCATTCTGCGGACATGTCCAATCCACCAAAGCCGCCTCTGTTTGATTAGCGCTACACACTTGGCAGCTCTGCCATGGAATCCACTCATGGAATATATAAATACAGATATATAAAGAAATACAAGTCTTAAAGACCATCAGGCCCATCACACATATACAATATTAACCCATTTCCAAAACAAGGAAAGGGGAAAAAAGAGAAAAAATTGGAACATTTTTCCTGCATTAAATGGTGCTATGTAAATGCAAGTTGTTGTTGCATTAAAATTGTTCTCAGAATCTGGGTGTCACTGAGAAGACTGACATTTACCTACCATCCCTAATTGCCCTGAGAAGATGGTGGTAATGGATTTTGTTCTTGAACTGCTGCATTCTGCTTGTATCGCACAACTGTGTCAGAGATCTCACAATATTTAAGAATCATTTAAGTAATATAAGAAAGTTTCTAGGTCTGTGGCCTGGGAAATAAAGTCAGGCTCATAGCATTTGAAGCATTCCACAAGCAGAAGCTTCCCAGGAGAAGATTGCAGGATCCAAAAAAAAAAATCTCCTATTTGGAATGGTTCGTGTTTATGTTAAATAAGCACTAGACAAAAACCCCTTGAAGGCAGATAGAATCAAGAATATTTCC
Source organism: Heterodontus francisci (assembly GCF_036365525.1). Classification (NCBI taxonomy): domain Eukaryota; kingdom Metazoa; phylum Chordata; class Chondrichthyes; order Heterodontiformes; family Heterodontidae; genus Heterodontus; species Heterodontus francisci. Next base: position 7,206,577 of record NC_090385.1, read on the forward strand.
ACTGTTGACAGCACTCAAGTTCCGTTTGCAGCACCACCCATACTATGTCAGGTGACTACATTTCTAAAGCACTTCATAGCCTGTCAAACCACTTGGGGACATCCTGAGGTCATGTAAGATGCCATATAAATTCAATAATAAAACGAAAAATGCTGGAAATACTCAGCAGGTTAGGCAACATCTGGGGAGAGAGAAACAGAGTTAATGATAAGAACTTTACAGTGGGTGGACGGGAGCCGGACTCCGACGTAAATGTTGATGCTGAACCCGCTTCCGCCCAGCCTGGGGATCCGTCCTGTATTTTACAGATCCCCAGGCTTTAATTGGCCCGAGGCGGGACTTCCACCCGCTTGAGGGAGGAGGTCCCGCCTCAGTGAGCTGCCGGCCAATCAGCGGGCCGGCAGCTGTTAGTCTCAGCAGCGCCACCGGGAGCTGTGGCCACTGCTGGGACTGCAGCCCAGCTGACTGAGGAGGATACCAAGGAGTCGGGACTGAAGGTAAGTTTGGGTTGCCTCACCAGGGGAATCGGTCGTGCCCTGGTGAGGCTAGGGTGGTTATTTGGGAGGAGTGGGGGGTGCGTCTTGGATCCCGGGGTTGGGTTGGGAAGCGGGGGTGGCCCTCAATGGGGCACCCTGTGCCCAATTGCCAGGCCCCCCCCCCCCTCGGGGTGCGGAAAGTCCGGCAGCTATAGCTGGGTGGTCTTTCACGTCCCCAGCATGCCTGCTTGCCACAGGTAAAATACCCGTGGAGCTGGGCGAGGGCCCTTAAGTGGCCATTAAGGGTCTTGATTGGCCTCAGGCGGGCAGGCCGCTTCTCACCCAAACCCCCGCTGGACCTCTGTAAACTTGGTTGGAGGCGGAATCGGGGCAGTTAGGCCTCCTGGAGCCTGCCTTTCAATTTTATGCTGTCCCCATGCCACCATCCGCTGGGGCGGTGTAAAATTCCGGCCTATGTTGCAGGTCCATAACCCTTGATCAGAACTGGGAAAAGTTAGAAGTTAATAGGCTTTAAGTAGGTCAAATAGGGGAGGGTGGAAAAAGAACAAAAGGGAAGGTCTGTGATAGGGTGGAAGATGGGAGACATTAAATGGCAAAAGAGTTGGTGCTCGATTTTGGTCTCAGCACAACGTCGGGTATCGGAGAATCGGACGCCGGGATTGCTGGGCCCAATCGTCCTGGCAGGAGGGAAGCTCCGAGGCGGCCCCTCCACCACTCTACGATGGGAGCCTAGTTTAAATATTTAAAATACCTATCTGTATACATTACCATGTCATCTGCTGCGATCTTCAACAAGATGTGCAACACTCACAGACCTTCGCTTTCCCGTCCAGGAGAAGCTGTGGCCCTCCATTCTGAGTATAGATGGGGGTGGCACAGGGAAGTGCCAACTCTGTAATATTTTGTGGATATGGGGGGGGGGGGGGGGAGGTGGGGGGAGGCGAGGGGTCAAGTCTGCATTATTTAGTGTATAGGGGAGGGGTAAACGCTGCATTATTTAGTGGATAGGGGAGGGGTCAACTCTGCATGATTTAGTGCATAGGGAAGGGGTCAACTCTGCATTATTTAGTGTATAGGGGAGGGGTCAACTCTATTATTTAGTGCATAGGGGAGGGGTCAACTCTGCATGATTTAGTGTATAGGGGAGGGGTCAACTCTGTATTATTTAGTGCATAGGGGAGGGGTCAACTCTGCATGATTTAGTGTATAGGGGAGGGGTCAACTCTGTATTATTTAGTGCATAGGGGAGGGGTCAACTCTGCATTATTTAGTGCATAGGAGAATGGTCAACTCTGCATTATTTAGTGTATAGGGGAGGGGTCAACTCTGCATTATTTAGTGCATAGGGGAGGGGCAACTCTGCATTATTTGGTGCATAGGGGAGGGGTCAACTCTGCATTATTTAGCATATAGGGGAGGGGTCAAGTCTGCATTATTTATTGTATAGGGGAGGGGTCAACTCTGCATTACTTAGTGTATAGGAGAGGGGCTAACTCTGCATTATTTAGCATATAGGGGAGGGGTCAACTCTGCATTATTTAATGCATAGGGGAGGGGTCAACTCTGCATTATTTAGTATATAGGGGATGGGTCAAGTCTGCATTATTTAGTGCATAGGGGAGGGGTCAACTCTGCATTATTTAGTGTATAGGGGAGGGGTCAACTCTGCATTATTTAGTGTATAGGGCAGGGGTCAACTCTGCATTATTTAGTGTATAGGGCAGGGGTCAACTCTGCATTATTTAGTGTATAGGGGAGGGGTCAACTCTGCATTATTTAGTGTATAGGGCAGGGGTCAACTCTGCATTATTTAGTGTATAGGGCAGGGGTCAACTCTGCATTATTTAGTGTATAGGGGAGGGGTCAACTCTGCATTATTTAGTGTATAGGGGAGGGGTCAACTCTGCATTATTTAGTGTATAGGGCAGGGGTCAACTCTGCATTATTTAGTGTATAGGGGAGGGGTCAACTCTGCATTATTTAGTGTATAGGGCAGGGGTCAACTCTGCATTATTTAGTGTATAGGGCAGGGGTCAACTCTGCATTATTTAGTGTATAGGGGAGGGGTCAACTCTGCATTATTTAGTGTATAGGGCAGGGGTCAACTCTGCATTATTTAGTGTATAGGGGAGGGGTCAACTCTGCATTATTCAGTGCATAGGGGAGGGGTCAACTCTGCATTATTTAGTGTATAGGGGAGGGGTCAACTCTGCATGATTTGTAACGGATTACAGGGCTGGCAGCCTTTTAGAAATGGCACAGCACCTGCCCAAGCATCAGGTGCCACCATGAATGGCATTGCCAATGCCACCCCCGCTATATATATTAAGTCAATGGGCTGGATTTCACCAGCCCCTCGACACCGTGGGCCGTGGTGGGGAGACCCGTAAAATGCTAGCAGGAGTGGCCCGCCATGACACACAACGCTGAGAAGGTCCCATCGGATATTACGGCAGCGAGGCCTCAGTGCGGCTCCCCCGCTCTCGCATGATGGCGGGGCCTTCATTAAAATATTCAAATGAGGGTAATAAGTATGCAAATGAACTTACCTGCCGCCGCCGGCCGTCCCACCCCGATTTTACAGCCAACTGGCCACAACTCGCGCGCCTTCAGAACTCTGTATAGAATTCTGAGGTGCGACCCTGGTGGGGAGGGGGAGGAATAAAATTATCAGGCCTGTTCGGTGGGGGGGGGGGGGGGGGTGGGTAGTGTGAAAAACCTTTTTCATTGGCTGTGGGGATGGTAGGAAGGGGTTTAGGGTCAAAGGCAATAAAGTTCAGGGGGAAAAGGTCGTGAGTGAGAACTCGCTTTTTTGGGGGAGATATGGAAAAAACACTGACTGCTTATTCATGGGGGGTGGGAGTAGGAGAGGGGATTGCGGGTGTCAACAGACCTTTATTTGAAGGCATTAACAAAAAGGTCCATTTAAACATTGAAATTTCATCTAAGGGCTTGAAACTCTTTAAACAAGGCGCCGGTGCCTGCGTGGGGGCACCGGACGTCGTTGCGAGGGACGCAGCGGCCCCGTCCACGTCTCCAGGGGCTGCCGCTCCGCCTCCTCCATTTAAATGAGTCCCACATGTAATATCACGGGGGCTTGACTTCACAGCGCACCGCCATGGAGTGTGGCGCGCTGATGAAATTCAGCCCAATATGTTAAGTGGCCGCCCGGCGTATCGTCGCGGCAGTGTGGCTCCCTTGCAAATGTCCGCCATTTTTTCCACCCAGGAGGACAACAAAATCCAACCCTTAGTGGAGCAGAGCCAAAGAGAGTAAGAATGCAACAAGTGACTAAAGGTATGTCCAGAAGAGGTGTGAATAGCAGAATAATGAACAGCTGCCGTCTGAAAGCAAAGCAAGAGGGAAAAAAAGAAAAACAAAATACTTGTCCCATTGTTACTCCCTTTGGCTCTTCCCCACCAATTACTTTGCCATTTGATCTCTTCTGTCTTCCACCCTAACACAGACCTTCCCTTTTGTTCTTTTACCACCCTCCCCCATTTGGCCTACTTAAAACCTATTCCATTTCTAAGTTTTCCCAGTTCTGATGAAAGATCACAGACCTAAAACGTTAACTCTGTTTCTGTGTACACAGATGCTGCCAGACCTGCTGAATATTTCCAGCACTTTCTGTTTTTATTTCAGATGTCCAACATCCACAGTATTTTATTTTTCTATCTCATTTCAATTTCTTTCTTTTTTTTACATACAAAGACTGACAAACGATAGCAAACATCAGAGACAATGCTGGAAACTGTAGACATTTACAGATGTCTATGTTACAGCTGCCTGCAATGAATTTGGCCTAACCATCAGCCTCAAGAAAACGAACATCATGGGACAGGACGTTAGAAATGCTCCATCCATCAATATCGGCGACCACACTCTGAAAGCGGTTCAAGAGTTCACCTACCTAGGCTCAACTAACACCAGTAACCTGTCTCTCGATGCAGAAATCAACAAGCGCATGGGAAAGGCATCCGCTGCTAAGTCCAGACTGGCCAAGAGAGTGTGGGAAAATGGCACACTGACACGAAACACAAAAGTCCGAGTGTATCAAGCCTCTGTCCTTAGTACCTTGCTCTACGGCAGCGAGGCCTGGACAACGTATGTCAGCCAAGGGCGACGTCTCAACTCATTCCATCTTCTCTGCCTCCGGAGAATCCTTGGCATCAGGTGGCAGGACCATATCTCCAACGCAGAAGTCCTCGAGGCGGCCAACATCCCCAGCATATACACCCTACTGAGCCAGCGGTGCTTGAGATGGCTTGGCCATATGAGCCGCATGGAAGATGGCAGGATCCCCAAGGACACATTGTACAGCGAGCTCATCACTGGTACCAGACCCACCGGTGGTCCATGTCTCCGCTTTAAAGACGTCTGCAAACGTGACATGAAGTCCTGTGACATTGACCACAAGTCATGGGAGTCAGTTGCCAGTGATCACCGGAGCTGGTGAACAGCTATAAAGGCAGGGCTAAAGAGAGGCGAGTTGAAGAGACTTAGCAATTGGCAGGAAAGGAGACAGAAGCGCAAGGAGAGAGCCAACTGTGTAACAGCCCCGACAACCAATTTTATCTGCAGCATCTGTGGAAGAGTCTGTCACTCTAGAATTGGCCTTTATAGCCACTCCAGGCGCTGCTTCACAAACCACTGACCACCTCGAGGCGCTTACCCATTGTCTCTCGAGACAAGAAGGCCAAAGACGTGCTGGCTCTTGGCTGGAGCAATCCAAAACAAAATCGTGCTGCCTTGTTCTCTCTCGCAATGCCCCTGTCTCCTCCCCTGATTTATCCATAATGGTCTCTGCTGCAATGCATTCCAGACTCCAACTACCCTCTGTGTGAAGGAATTTCTCCAAAACTCTCTCCTAATTCTCTTCGTGACAGTTTTAAATTGATATGTACCTTCTTACTGACTCCAGAAGAAACAGTCCTTCCCTACTTGCTCTGCCAAAACCCTTGGTGATTTTAAAAACACTGTGGCTTAGTTTTTACTGCCATGTCTATTTCCTACTTGCAGCAACACAGAACCAGAAAGCTTATACTCTATTTCCACAGCTTAATTGCTTGCATCCTGTAATATAACCCAGCTCCCTCACTGCCAAACCTTCCATGTTTATACTGTGGATTGATTCAGCAAGAACAGATCATCGCATCATAGAATCATACAGTACAGAAGGAGGCCATTTGACCCACCGTGCCTGTAAGATTAGATAAGATGGGGTGGTTTATTTCCCCTTCTAAGGTGGGAACAAACTTGGCAGCACAAAGCTTGTTGTGAATCGGCTTTATTGAGATAAAAATAAGGACAAGTTTATTAAGTTTTCAGATAAACCATAGTCACAAACTCAGACAGTGATTAACAGTCTAACACAAGTATCTTTGGCCTCCTTGTCTCGAGAGACAATGGGTAAGTGCCTGGAGGTGGTCAGTGGTGTGTGGAGCAGCGCCTGGAGTGGCTATAAAGGCCAATTCTAGAGTGACAGACTCTTCCACAGGTGCTGCAGATAAAATTGGTTGTCAGGGCTGTTACACAGTTGGCTCTCTCCTTGCGCTTCTGTCTTTTTTCCTGCCAACTGCTAAATCTCTTCGACTCGCCACGCTTTAGCCCCGCCTTTATGGTTGCCCGCCAGCTCTGGCGAATACTGGCAACTGACTCCCACGACTTGTGATCAATGTCACAGGACTTCATGTCGCATTTGCAGACGTCTTTAAAGCAGAGACATGGACGGCCGGTGGGTCTGGTACCAGTGACGAGCTCGCTATACAATGTGTCCTTGGGGATCCTGCCATCTTCCATGCGGCTCACATGGCTAAGCCATCTCAAGCGCCGCTGGCTTAGTAGGGTGTATATGCTGGGGATGTTGGCTGCCTCGAGGACTTCTGTGTTAGAGATACGGACCTACCACTTGATGCCAAGGATTCTCCGGAGGCAGCGAAGATGGAATGCATTGAGACGTCGCTCTTGGCTGACGTACGTTGTCCAGGCCTCGCTGCCGTACCCATATAGGATACTGGATGGCAGAGCGCACGACTCTTTCTCTTGTAGCTTCGGGTCTTCAGGTTTTTTGGTCAGTCTCTCTCTCTTGTCTCTTGTTGTTTGAAAATTCTCTGCCGTACAGGAACAAAGTCAAGACATCTTTTATCCTGGCTGCTATCAATTTAGTTACTGCCTCGAAAAATTCAATCAAGTGGAGATTAATCCTGTCCCTCAGAATTTTTTCCAATAGTTTCCCAACCACTGATGTTAGACTCACCGGCCTGTAATTACCTGGTTTATCCCTGCTACCCTTCTTGAATAATAGTACCACATTCGCTGTCCTCCAATCCTCTGGTACCTCTCCTGTGGCCAGAGAGGATTTGAAAATTTGTGTCAGACCCCTGCTATCTCCTCCTTTGCCTCACATAACAGCCTGGGATACATCTCATCTGGGCCTGGGGATTTATTCACTTTCAAGCCCGCTAAAACAGCTAATACTTCCTCCCTTTCAATGCTAATATGTTCAAGTATATCACAGTCCCCCTCCCTGATCACTACACCTACATCGTCCTTCTCCATAGTGAACACAGATGCAAAGTAATCACACACTGATCCACACATGGATTGCCACTTTGGGCCCTACTCTTTCCCTGCTTTCGTCTTGCCCTGAATATACTTATAAAATGCCTCAGGATTTTCCTTCATCTTGCCCTCCAGTGTTTTTTCATGTCCCCTCTTCGCTCTCCTAATTATTTTTTTTAGTACCCCCCTACACTTTCTATACTCCTCTCGTGCCTCCACTGTTTTCAGTGCTCCAAATTTGCCATAGGCCTCCTTTCTTTTCCTGATCCAATCCTCTCTATCCCTTGACATCCAGGGTTCCCTGGACTTGTTGTTCCTATCCTTCACCTTAACGTTAACATGTTGGCTCTGAACCCTCACTATTTCCTCTTTGAATGACTCTCACTGGTCTGATGTAGACTTTCCTACAAGTAGCTGCTCCCAGTCCATTTTGGCCAGATCCTGTTTTATCATATTGAAATCGGCCTTCCCCTAGGTATTGTCCTAGGCCCAACCATCTTCAGCTGCTTCATCAATGACCTTCCTTCAATCATAAGGTCAGAAGTGGGGATGTTCGCTGATGATTGCACAGTGTTCAGCACCATTCGTGACTCCTCAGATACTGAAGCAGTCCATGTAGAAATGCAGCAAGATCTGGATAATATCCAGGCTTGTGCTCAAAATGGCAAATAACATTCATGCCACACAAGTGCCAGGCAATGACCATCTCCAACAAGAGAGAATCTAACCACCACGCCTTGACATTCAGTGGCATTACAATCTCTGAATCCCCCACTATCAACATCCTAGGGGTTACCATTGACCAGAAACTGAACTGGAGAAGCCATATAAATACCGTGGCCACAAGAGAAGGTCAGAGGCTAGGAATCCTGTGGCGAGTAACTCACCTCCTGACTCCCCAAAGACTGTCCACTATCTACAAGACACAAGTCAGGAGTGTGAGGAATACTCTCCACTTGCCTGGATGGGTGCAGCTCCATCAACACACAAAAGGCTCGACACCATCCAGGACAAAGCAGCCGCTTGATTGGCACCCCATCTACAAACATTCACTCCCTCCGCTCAGTGGCAGCAGTGTGTACCATCTACAAGATGCACTGCAGCAACGCACCAAGGCTCCTTCGACAGCACCTTCCAAACCCGCGACCTTTACCACCTAGGGTAGCAGATGCATGGGAACACCGCCACCTGCAAGCCACACAGCATCCTAACTTGGAACTATATCGCTGTTCCTTCACTGTCACTGGGTCAAAATCCTGGAACTCCCTTTCTAACAGCACTGTGGGTGTACCTGCCCCACATGGACTGCAGCGGTTCAAGAAGGCAGCTCATGGGCAAATGGGATGGGCAATAAATGCTGGCCTAGCCAGTAACGCCCACATACCATGAATGAATAAAAAATTATATATATATGTGGCTGTGTGTATCTGTATATATGGGGGCTTGTGTACCTGTATATATGAGGCATGTGTATCAGTATATATGAGGGTTTGTGTATATCGGATTATATGAGGGTTTGTGTATCTGTATATATGGGGGGTGTGTAACATGAGGGTAAAGCAGTTGATGTAGTCTACATGGACTTCAGTAAAGCTTTTGACAAGGTCCCGTATGGGAGATTGGTTAAGAAGGTAAGAGCCCATGGGATCCAGGGTAATTTGGTAAAGTGGATCCAAAATTGGCTTAGCGGCAGGAGGCAGAGGGTGATGGTCCAGGGTTGTTTTTGCGAGTGGAAGCCTGTGACCAGTGGTGTACCACAGGGATCGGTGCTGGGACCCTTGCTGTTTGTAGTGTATATTAATGATTTAGAAATGAATATAGGAGGTATGATAAATCAGTTCACAGATGACACGAAAATTGGTGGTGTCGTAAATAGTGAGGAGGAAAGCCTTAGATTACAGGACGATATAGATGGGCTGGTAAGATGGGCAGAGCAGTGGCAAATGGAATTTAATCCTGAGAAGTGTGAGGTGATGCATTTTGGGAGGACTAACAAGGCAAGGGAATATGCAATGGATGGTAGGACCCCAGGAAGTACAGAAGGTCAGAGGGACCTTGGTGTACCGATCCATAGATGACTGAAGGCAGCAGCACAGGTAGGTAAGGTGGTTAGGAAAGCATATGGGATACTTGCCTTTATTAGCCGAGGCATAGAATATAAGAGCAGGGAGGTTATGATGGAGCTGTATAAAACACTAGTTAGGCCACAGCTGGAGTACTGTGTACAGTTCTGGGCATCACACTATAGGAAGGATGTGATTGCACTGGAGAGGGTGCAGAGGAGATTCACCAGGATGTTGCCTGGGCTGGAGCATTTCAGCTATGAAGAGAGACTGAAAAGGCTAGGGTTGTTTTCCTTGGAGCAGAGAAGGCTGAGGGAGGACATGATTGAGGTATACAAAATTATGTGGGGCATTGATAGGTTAGATAGGAAGAAACTTTTTCCCTTAGCGGAGGGGTCAATAACCAGGGGGCATAGATTTAAGTTAAGGTGCAGGAGGTTTAGAGGGGATTTGAGGAAACAAAATTTCACCCAGAGGGTGGTTGGAATCTGGAACGCACTGCCTGAAGGGGTGGTAGAGGCAGGAACCCTCACAACATTTAAGAAGTATTTAGATGTGCACTTGAAACGCCACAGTATACAAGGCTACGGGCCAAGTGCTGGAAAATGGGATTAGAATGGTTAGGTGCTTGATGGTCGGCATGGACACGATGGGCCGAAGGGCCTGTTTCTGTGCAGTATAACTCTATGATTCTATGACTCTAATTAACCCTCCCTTTTCCCAATCAGTGATTAGTATTGTAATAAAGGATGCCTTTCTTAACCAACCAAGGATCATTCTTTGGCTGTTGCTAACCCTTTGGATTTATGTAGGTAATACCCCTTTGTGTTGACTACTTTATCTCAATGTTTTTACATTTCATGGTCCCTTATCTCATTGAGAGACAAATCTACATTCTGTTCTCACAGAAGCTGTTTTCACTGTCTGCTCTCAAGGTCTCACCCTTTTACAGCCTGTAAGCATTTTAAAACTTGACATGATCCCCCAGAATCCCTCTACCGTGACATCTTGTCTATACTGTGCTCTATTTCCTAAGTTTTCCCACTTTATCATACTACAAGGAATGGTTCTAATAAAGCTAATTGTTAGTTTATGATAATAAGTTAGTTGTTAGTTTATAATAGCTCAATTTTAACAATTAATATTCTAGGTAGTAACCTTTTAGTAACCTAATTATCTTACAATTCCCGCGGTCGAGGGGGAGATATCATTATCAACATCATATTTTGCTAATTTTGAGAAAAGCCGAGAGCTCTCATCCTCGTGTTTTGTAACACACTTGTCACAAGTAGCAAATAGCAAAGCATTAATTGTCCTACTACTGACATCATGGCCTGGGTTGATATTATAAACATGGACAGAATTCGGAGCCATAGATACTAAATGCAAAATACTGCAGATGCTGCAAATCTGAAATAAAAGCAAAAACAAAAAGTGCAGGAAATACTCAGCAGGTCAGGCAGCACCTGTGGAGAGAGAAGCAGAGTTAACGTTTCAGGTCAGTGACATTTCATCAGAACTGGCAAAGGTAAGAAAAGAATTAAGTTTCAAGCAAGTGATGGGGAGCGGGGTGGGGAAGAGAATGAAAGGAAGGTGTTTGATAGGGCAGAGGGTGATTAAATAACAAAGCTATCCTGGAACAAAGATAAAGTGTGTGTTAATGCTTGTGGTGAAAGACAAAGCATTAGTCCAGAGAGAGTGTTAATAGCAGAATAATGAGAAGCTCTGACTACATGAAAAGCAGGCACATGGATAAAAATAAAATAAAATATGAAAAATATTTTTAAAACAATAAAAAGGAAAGTCATGCTCTTGAACTCAATATTCAGTCCGCAAGGCTGTAGAGTCCCTAATCAAAAGATCAGGTGCTGCTCCTCGAGCTTGCGTTGATGCTCACTGGAACACTGGAGCAGGCCAAAGACAGAAATGTTGGCATGAGAGCAGGGGGGAGTGTTGAAATGGCAAGCAACCGGAAGCTCAGAATCATGCTTTTGGACTGAGCAGAGGTGTTCCGCAAAGCGATTACCCAATCTGCGTTTGGATGCCATGGATGTTGGCCTATATTATATACAGTCTCTCATCATTGGTAGTCACCTAGCCTTTATATTTCCTGTATTCTACACTCATTGTTCTGCATCATTTTGACTCAGTGGGCTGAATTTTATTGGGGCGCCCTTTGAACTCGGCAGCGCCCTTTGAACTCTGCAGCATGCCCGCATTCACCAGCTGCCGCTGAGCCCCCGCGATATTAATCGTGGGGGCTTATTAGAATTACGGCACCGAGCCTCCCTACCCCCCCCCCACCCCGATATTAGGTGGGGAGAGCTGGGACATTCAGCGCAGTGAGAAACCCTTTGACAGTTGTGCAGCAGCTGCTGGGGCCCCATTTTAAACGCTTCCTGACAGCTGTCAAAGAAATACTTACCTGACTGCAGAAGAGTGGGGTTGCTGTCAATTTGGCAGCAAAGTAGAAGCTGCTGCAGAAATCCAGCAGGTCAGGCAGCATCTGTGGAGAGAGAAGCAAAGTTAACTTGTCCAAGTTCACAGACCTGAAAGTTAACTCTGCTTTTCTCTCCACAGATGCTGCCTGACCAGCTGAGTTTCTCCAGCACTTTCTGCTTTGCTGCCACATACTTAACCTACTGTGTCCCAGTGTCCTGTGAAGTTGCGATCCTTTTCTCCCCCTCAAGTGCAACATTCCTTCTTGTAGGCGTGCCGCACCTGGGTGAATAATCTTAAGTTTTCACATTCCAGGACTTGAGACTTAAATACACCATAAAAGGTATTACAGAGGTTTTCAGAGAACACACTGACACAAATGGGAATGCACGGGTGTAACAGAAAAGTAAATAGGTTGTTCACTAAATGTTCCTCACCAACATGTGTCCTTTTCTCTGTGTGAATGATGTGTTCCAGCATGTAACGCCAATGTCACATCCCTTTACACAGTTAGCTCTTCAAAAGAGCCAACGTATGCAATAACATCATTGCCATGCCACCATTACTCATGAGTGTCTCCACGGATGCAGTAACACGGACATTGGCTCAGTCAGCTGCTGCCTCTAATGGTTTACACAGGGATGCTGCAGATGTGGACAGGTGCACAGCAGGTGAGCGAGGGTGATGTGTGGCTTGCAGAGCTCATGTCGGTTCCTATGGAGCAGACAGTCTTTGTCTGATAAGCCACTGCCGTACATCCCTAGCTCACTGCTAGCCCTGCATGCACAGTCTGCCCTCCCATGCATTTTGCATATTGTAGGTCCTCAGCATCCTCATAGTCCAGCAGGAATCCTGTTGACGTCTCTCCTCATCATGCCAGGCCTATTGGGTATGTAGTTGTGCAGAGCTGCAAAGAAAGGAGCTGGCCTTTTTGGCCCATAGTACAGGGCATCACCCTATCCATACAGGCATTGGAGGCGCTCTTTCAGCATGCTGATCTCCTGCTCAATGGTGGCTCATGTAGCTCAGTGGCTGGCATTGTATCTTTCCTCTGCAGCAGTGGTGGGGTCTCTCACTGGTGTCGGGAGCCATGTCTGCAAAGGATAGCCCTATTTCCAAGAAGCAACCCCTCCATCTGAGCCAGTTCAGTGAACAGTGGTGGCAGCTGGGACTGGCACAACACCCAGGTGTCATAGAGTCATAGAGAGATACAGCACTGAAACAGGCCCTCCGGCCCACCGAGTCTGTGCCAACCAACAACCACCCATTTATACTAATCCTACATTAATCCCATATTCCCTACCACATCCTCATAGCAGCTGCCTGAGAAGCGGTCACACATTCGCTGCAAGCATCTCCAGTGATCACATACCAGCTTCACTTAGATTGAGAGGGCTCCTTTAATGGTGATGTCTGCAGGTGGTAGCCTGGCGGGAGGCCTGATGGCCACATGAGTGCAGTCTATGAACATTAAAACCTGTGATTCTCTGGCAATGGTGTCAGAACCAATGCCCCTCTGGGCCTGGCTGTGAGAGTCCGTCCCGAAGTGGACATACTCACTGACCCTCCGGTGCAGGGCATTGGTGACCTCCCTGATGCAGCGGTGCACTGCTGATTGTGTGACCCCACAAGAGTCTCTGGTGGGCCCCTGAAAAATGTGCAGAGGCGACAGGCTTGAGAACTGCTGCCACTATGAGGAACAAAGGCATGGGATGTTCACTGGAGCCCATGGGCTGCAGGTCATCCTTCAGCAGGGCACAGAGACGTGTCACTACCCTCTCTCTATGCACAATATCCTCTGGCACCGGTGCTCTGACATCCAATGGCATGTTATGTGGGGCCTGTAGATGCACGGCAACCGTAATGGTGAGCTCCCCTTGGGGGCTGTTACTCACGACCGAGGGCCTCTACGTGGATCACACCTGCCTGTTCATTTTGCCTCTGGCGCATACGGCCCCTCACATGCAGAGGATCACACAATGTAGGATAAGCCATACCTATTTCCATGTGATAAATAAAGATGAATCCTGCATGTATTCGAAGGTTCCTAATAGGGCAGGGATTGGTGTTGACAGGTACATCAGCTGCTTTCCTAGATCAACTATGTGGCGTGCCAACATTCAGAGTGGCACAGCATGACTACATCAGGATCCTACCAGCTGAATCGATTGCCCCCATTATCCATAAAAGCTTAATGCTCCTGCCCTTTCTGGCACCCTCCCCACACACAGGGTGCCTAGTGTGCCATTGCCCCCTCACAAACACAGAGCGTATACTGTTAACGGAGGGATGGTACACGGTACCTCCCTTCATGCCAGCACAGCTTTCCCACCAGTAATCCCAGACCCCCTCCTTTTAAGAATGCAGAATTAGACCCCTGTGTATCCCCCCTCCCTCCTGTAATGCAGAGAGAGGACCTGCCGGATTTTCAGATTGTGAACGGGACGGCACGTGACGGCTGCCCGTTCAACGAAAAATCCGGCAGTGTCGGTGGAGAGGCAGTAAGCTGCATAATCAGCATAGGTAAGTAAGCATTACCATATGCTAATTGTGGTGCCGCCGCTGTGTGCGGGGGTTCCCCACCGAGGTTTCGCCGTCACTGGTAATATGCGGCAGGCCTGTCTCGACCTCCCGGGTCAAGGCGGGCCTCTCCCCGCAGCGGCATCAAGGGGCCGGTAAAATTCAGCCCAGTGTTTCTGTGAGGTGGTGGTCCTTTCTATTCCAGGCTGCAGTGCTGACTGCTGTACTGATACACAACCATTCCCCTTCCTTGATTCTAAACCGTGATGGCAACATCCATGGCCCAATCACATTGATCACAAAAACATCATATTACATTCATTACAATGTCACTATTCCTTCCATCATGTATGGACTTAAAAGATTCTTCAGCTCTCTCTTTGCCAGTATCCATTTTGTGGATAGGTCTTACTAAATATTATTATTTCCCTAGCCCTTCAACTGTCTCTCTGAACTTTAATTTTACTCCTTCTGATCATTACCAACGTGTGTAACTTATCCTGATTATTGTAAAGTCATTTTCTCTATGGATTATGTGTCAATGCCTTGATAATTTAAAGTGTTGTCTTACTTTACTGGCCACATTAACCATTTCATGCCATGCTGTTTTTCAAGTAGGTGAACATGTCTGAGACCCATTCTTCAGTGCATTTCACCATACATTTTGCATGTTAGTTGCTTCACAAGTAACAAATCACATCTGCACTCTTATACTGGTATCCCAATATTATGCCACACATTCTCGACTCTCAGGTGATCTTATCAAAAGATCAGAAAAAAGGAGGCAGTGAGGTGTGAGTCTGAGATCTTTGCTTATCTCTCCTGCATGCTCCCAATGTTTTGGGTCGTGGCTATCAAATGCAGCTCTGTTTTTAAAAAATAAACTCATAGGCAAGGATACAAATATCTCCAAGAAAGCTGTCAAATTACCAGTCTTATCTACACTTTCCTGACTTTCACTGGAAAGTTCTGGACTTCTTGGAAATTCTACACTCTATTAATTTAACAGTTTGAATTCTAATTTCACCATTGTGTGTCCCCAAAATTCCTTTATTAGCTCATGCATCACCCAGATCTTATTGCCAATTCCTATTAATTATAATTCTATTTCATTTTTGAGCCCTGGAGAAACGTTACTGTCCAATACTCAAAATATCTTTAAAACTGAAATCAAACATTCCAATTTTATTTCAGGCATTACCATATTTTGTTTGTTCTTTATCTTAGATGACATTTTAGTTTCTTAAAAGTAACTTGCTAAATTACACTGGACTTTGTGCATCTCAAATTTATCCCAAATTCAAATAATGGTGTTGCTCGGGTTACAGGTTTTGTTAATGTTCCATTTAACTTCTCCCCAAAAGAAACTTTCTGGGTTTTTTTATACTCAGGAACCACCTAGATTGCTTTTTCATCAGTTTTTTTGTTGAATAAGAATTCAATTATCCCCTTAAATATCAAGTATCATATCAAGATGCGTCACTTTACGTAACTTTTTTTAAAAAGACTTCCCTGATCAACAAAGAATCAAACTCCAAACCAAACTCAACTTTAAACTTTTTTTTCCAAATTCTTTTTGGTATCCTTAGGGATTGAAAACAACAAAAATAATTGGTAGCGTTATCAACCACAAAGGAAAACATTTGCATCAAGGAAGACAGCATTTTAGATTAAACTCCAAGTATTTCCAAACTTTTTAACATCTTTTGTAAGCAGTTTCTAACCCAAGGATTTGTTTTCATACAACCAGGATGATTCCAAAGTCAAATTCATAACAATCATTTAAAATTCAAAACTGCCAATGTCACATGAGCGAGCCTTATATCCAGAATTAAAGACTCCCTCATATCATGGCATGACAACTTGGAAGTTCATTTTGGCCACTAATGAAATTCCAGTTTTCCCACTTAACAGGTCAGTTAACCTTAATAATTTAAACTTAATTCAGACCAATATTTACTAACTACACACAGAACAGAATAACACATGCTTTTTTTCTTGTTCTATCTTCAGGCGCCTTTTCAAATGACTGTAATAAAACCAAAAAAACTAAAGAAAAAGTTATTTAACATTCTTACAATGAAAGATTTAACACCAGACTCTTAAACAAACTTTAAACATTCTGAATCTTTCCCATATCTCCTTTATTTATACTTTCTGTTCCTTAAACCAATTTCCAATTCCTAACATTTGCTACTCAAAAACAATCAGTAAGACATGTCTGTAATTTAAACTGCAAAAAAAGCAATAGCAGATTTTAAACTTTGGTCCAATTAAAGCAAAGTGTTTTAAAACTTCAAACTGGATTTCTGACAGGCATTTTCAAGCCTTCAAGGCTGAAGTTTATTTCTTACAAAATTGTTCATTGCCTTTCACAAAACCAACTTTTAAAATAAAAATTAAACATTACACCAGCATCTTTAATTTAAAATGTAATTCAGTTTTTCTATCCAATTTCTGGGTGCACAATCTTAAATTGAAATGAACAGACTCAACAATTACATTCACACTTTTCTCATTCCAAACAACTTAGAAATATTGATTCCTGTAATGGGTTATGAATTCAAAGTACCAAATATCTGTGTTAAATTCCCTGTCCCGAGCCCAAGGAACGCACAGGTTCAACCTGTTCACAACCAAAACATGACTCAGACATATAGAAATAACAGACAAATAACAGACTCATGTTTTCAACATTAAAGCCAGAATACAAAGGGCTAACAACTGTTAGCTCTACAGAACACAAGCTACACAGATAAGGACATTCATTTGTGTAGCTTCTAACATTCATAATTCAAACAAAGGACACAGTAACTTGCTTTTACTCACTTTAAATTTCACTAAAAGCATCTTGTTTAAGTTGTCCTTCTTTCCTCAACCTGATACCTCTCACTTCCCCACTCTGTCTCTCCCCAGTTTATGTTTCCATCATCATCCTTATAGAAGGCAGGGACAGTGCCTCCCACGCTTACTGCAGGCACAATTGCCCACTGACTCCTCAATATTCCTTGCAGTTTCAAATCTTTTTTTAAACACTCTTTCTCCTCCTTCTGTTGTTTCAACTGACTTTTATATTCCTGAGTGTCAATCATGGCTGCACCAGCGTTCTGGTTAGAGACATGCTGCTGTTATAACAGAGTGGTCAGATGCTTGTGGCACGGCTCCAAATTTCAAACCGCTCGTTCAATCACTCAACCTCTTTATTTATCTGAATAGTGGCCTCCCTTACAGCTGAGTGCTGTAAGCCAGAAGGTTATTTACCTTCTCCATCTTTAACTTCTTCTGGCCTATCTTATCTTGAATGAACTCTATAACTTCCTTGTATTTCTGCTCAAAACCAATTTAACATCTTTAGACAATATGACTTTATTTATTCTCTTTATATATTCTCGTATAAGTGCCTTTGATCACGGGTGGGTCTGTTAAGATCTACAGACTCCTCAAAGGCTTTTCCTTCCCAAGATGCTCGTTGGCCGGACTTGCGCACTCAAGATCATTCCCTTTTCTCAAAAAGCATTCATAACGGCCAAGTCCCATCTGGGGTGCCAGAGGTAAGATTTGATAAGATAGGGGTGGTTTATGCCCCTTATAAGGTGGGAACAGACTTGGCAGCACAAAGCTTGTTGTGACAAAGCTTGTTGTGAATCAACTTTATTGAGATAAAGCTAAGGACAAGTATATTAAGTTTTCAGATAAACCATAGTCACAAACTCAGTCAGTGATTAACAATCTAACACAGATACTATCCGTATTAGAGACTGGATGGCAGAGCGCATAGCTCTTTGTCTTGCAGCTTCTGGTCTTCAGGTTTTTTGGTCAGTCTATCTCTCTTGTCTCTTATTGTTTGAAAATTCTTTGCCATACAGGGACAAAGTGAAGACATCTTTTGACTTGGCTGCTATCAATTAGTCCTCCCTTTGCCCAGTCAGTGATTAGTCTTGTATTAAAGGATGTCTTTCTTAATCAATCAAGCATCATTCTTTGGTTGTTGCTAACCTTTTGGATTTATGTAGGTAATAATACCCATTTGTGTTGACTCAATGCTTTTACATTTTGTGGTCCTTTATCTCATTGAGAGACAAATCTACAATCTGTTCTCACAGAAGCTGTTTTCATTGTCTGCTGTCAAGGTCTCACCCTTTTACAGCCAGGAAGAATTTTAAAACAACATAAATCTTGTCTATACTGTGCCCTATTTCCTAAGCTTTCCTATTCTACCATGCTACAAAGAAGGGTTCTAATAAAGCTAAATGTTAGTTTATGATGTTATGACCCACTGCTCCAGTCAAAGCCCCCAATCAAAATATATGATTCTGATTGTGGTGGGAGAAACGCACTGTTAATTCAATCCCGTCCCTCCACAGATCGCCTAACATATCATTAAAAACTTTCCAAATTAAAGAAAGACCCAGCCAAATTGTACTATCTATTAACCTCCGAATGAGGCTAACCAAACCAGGTGTCTTTAAATCAACAAATTAACTGTTTAATCAGAAAAACAAAATTCTTAAACATTATGAAGATATAAACAACATTTAAAATAGAAAAAATTAGAGTCCTTGCAAATTTACAGTCCAATGTTGCTTGAAGTCCTCATAACCATCCGATGGGGATAAAAAGATTCTTCAACAGTAGAACAGTCCATAGTCTAATTCCAGCAGTAAGTGATGCTTTCCTTCTCCAGCGATGGATTTCTACAATTAGCAACTTGCAAACACTTTCAATAGAATCAATCTGATTTTAGAGTTTTTGAGGGATAAAAGATTGTCACAGTCTAACTTACTTCAGTTTAAATAATCAGAGATCTCTGTTTTGGTTTGACTTTTTTTGAATTTTGAGCGATAATAATAAATAAACAGACTAAATTCTCTTCCTTCAGTTTAAATGGCTGAGAGCTCTTCTTTCAAGTGCTAACACCAGCTGTCTGTGTTCTGTTAGAATAGACTGTCTTCAACTAAAAAGCCAGTTCTAAATAATTGCAACATTGTATATCCGCTCTTTGGTCCCTGAATGGCAGTTGCCGGGTATACAGGATGCATTCTTTGAAGCTGGTTGGTTCCCTCTCCGTATGCTCGTATCTAATTGCAACCAAAATGTATTTTCTCTAACTCCTAAGGTTTGCTGGTTCTTAAAGCAGTTCTGATCCTTCAAGACACACCACATATTTCCCGAAAAAACTACAGGATCATAACAATGATAATAAGTTAGTTGTTAGTTTATAATAGCTAAATTTTAACAATTAATATTCTGCTCAGTAACTTTTAATCTTACATGCCTGTGCCAGTTCTTTGAAAGAGCTATCCAATTAATCCCACTACACTGCCCTTTCCCCATAGCCTTGCAAATCTCTCCTTTTTGAAAGTTACCATTGAATCTGCTTCCAGCACCCTTTCAGGCAGTGTGTTCCAACTTACTGCATAAAAAAAAATTCTCATTTCCCATTCTGATGACTGCACATGAGACTCGTACATGCACCGTTTCCCCAAAGTCCACAGTCTTCCATTTTTTGCCAATTTTCCTCCCTCCCACAGATATAGTTAGAGACGGGATGATCTCTGCGAGATCTTCATGGAGTCTGGTCAGAGTCTGTATGGCTAGTCGTGCAAAATATATTGTGATATTGCTTCAGGTAGCACATGTATTGAAGAGCTCTCCTAGAATCCTGTATTCTTCAATAAAGAACCCATCATTTAGTTTACCAATCATTTTCATAGTATTTGGTACATTTGTAGGGCTTGAAACTAATGGGGGGGGGGGGGGGGGTGGCGTTGGTCGTTTGGGTAAAGGGAAATTTAGAAATCCAAAGAGAGAGGTCAGGGTATCGGAGCAGGATAGCGACGTGGGTAACTCCCAACAGAATGGGACAGGAAGGGACAGAGTTTAACAAAAATTGTACATTGACAAATAAGGTCATTGCAGGGAATAGAGGTAAAAATCAATGAAATTAAAGTTCCTTTATCTAAATGCACAAAGCATCTGTTATAAGATAGATGAACTAGTGGCACGAGTAGTGGTAAATGATCTAGATCTAATTGCCATTACCGAGACATGGTTACAAGGAGATCAAGGTTGGGTAATGAATATTCCAGGGTACACAATATTTCAGAGAGACAGAGAGAATGGCAAAGGAGGAGGGGTAGCCCTGATAGTAAAGGATGGCATAAGGACATTGATAAGAAGGGACCTGGCCTCAGAAGATCATGAAGTAGAATCAGTTTGGGTGGAAATTAAGAATAGTAGGAGTCAGAAAACACCGGTGGGAGTAGTTGACAGGTCCCCTAACAGTAGTTATATTATTGGACAGCACATTAAATGGGAAATTATTGGAGCATGTAAAAAAGGTAATGTATTAATTTTGGGGACTTTAATCTGCATATAGACTGGGCCAATCAAATTGGCAACAGTGGTCTCGAAGATGAGTTTGTAGAATGTATTCATGACAGTTTCTTGGAGCAATATGTTGTAGGGCAGACTCGGGATAAAGCTATCTTAGATCTCGGATTGTGCAACGAAGCAGGATTAATAAGCAATGTCATAGTAAAAGATTCACTGGGAAATAGTGATCATAATACCATTGAATTTCATGTTAAGTTTGAAAGTGACACATTTCAATCACAAACAAGAACCTTAAACTTAAACAAAGCCAATTATGCAAGTATGAGGGGAGAATTGGCTTAGGTTAATTGGGTAAATAGACTGGAAGGTATGGCAGTAAATGAACAGTGGGAAACATTTTAAAAAGCAATTCAAAGGGTTTGACAAAAGTACATTCCGTTCAAAGACAGAAACTCATCAAAAAAGACCCATATGTGGCTCCCTCAGGAAGTTAAGGAGAGTATTAGACTAAAAGAAGAGGCTTATAATGTTGCAAAAATTAGTAGCAAGTCTGAGGATTTGGTGCAAAGGGCCACCAAAAAGTTGATTAAAAGGGAAAATATAGAATATGTGAGTAAACTAGCCAACAATATAAAAAGAGATTGTAAGAACTTTTATAAGTACATAAAAAGGAAGAGAGTAACTAAAGTAGACGTTGGTCCCTTAGAGGCAGAGGCAGGAGAAATCAGCATGGGGAATGAAGAAATGGAAGAGGCATTGAACAAATATTTTGTGTCTGTCTTCACAGTAGAAAACACAAGTTCCATACCAGAAATAGGCAATAACCTGGGGGCTAAAAAGAGTGACGAAATTAAGGATATTGATATCAGCCAAGGAAAAGTATCGGACAGGTTCCCAGGACCAGATGGCCTACATCCTAGGGTTCGAAAAGAGATAGCTGCAGAGACAGTGGATGCACTGGCTATGATTTTCCATAATTCCTTAGATTCAGGAATGGTCCTGTCTGATTGGAAGTTGGCAAATGTTACACTGTTTTTCAAGAAAGGAGTTAGAGAGAAAACGGGAACTAAAGGTCAATTAACCTGACATCAGTCATTGGGAAGATGCTGGAAACTATTATTAAAGAAGTCTTAACATTGCACTTGGAAAAGCATAGTATGACTAGAACAAGTCAGCATGGTTTTACTAAAAGGAGATCCTGTTTGACAAATTTATTAGTGTTTTTGAGGATATAACTAGTAGGGTAGATAAAGGGGAACCAGTAGATGCAGTATACCTGGATTTTCAAAAGGCATTTGATGAGGTGCCACGTAGAAGATTAATCAGGAAGATAAGGGCTCATGGTGTTGGAGGTAATATATTAGTGTGGATAGAGGATTGGTTAACAGAAAGGAAGCAGAGCGTGGACATAAATGGGGCATTTTTAAGTTGGCAGGCAGTGAATAATGGGGTGCCGCAAGGATCAGTGCTGGGGCCTCAGCTATTTACATTCTATATTAATGACTTGGATGAAGAGACAGAGAGTAATGTATCTAAGTTTGCTGATGATACAAAGCTCGGTGGAAAGGTAAGCTGCAGGGGGACACAGAGAAGCTGTAAAGAGATATATCAGGTTAAGTGAGTGGGCAACAAGATGGCAAGTGGAGTATAATGTAAGGAAATATGAAATTGTTCACTTTGGTCATAAAAATGGAAAAGCAGAATATTTTTTAAAAGGTGCAAAACTAAGTGTTGATGTTTAGAGCGACTTGGGGGTACTTGGACAAGGAACACACCAAGTTAACATGCAGGTGCAGCAGGCTATTAGGAAGGAAAATGGCATGTCGGCCTTTATTGCAAGGGGATTGGAGTTCAGAAATAAAGAAGTCTGACTAAAATTGTACAGGGCTTTGGTGAGACCGCACCTGGAATATTGTGTGCAGTTTTGGTCCCCACATTTTAAAAAGGATATACTTGCACTGGAGGCGATACGGTGAAGATTTACTAAATTGGTCCCTGGGATGAGGGGGTTGTCCTATGGTGAGAGGCTGAGTAAATTGGGCCTATATTCTCTGGAGTTTAGAAGAATGAGAGGCAATCTAATTGAGACATACAAGATTCTGAAAGGGCTTGCTAGGGTAGAAGCTGGTCGGGGAATCTAGAACACGGATACATGACAGCCAAATTGCACAAGATCCCATAAATAGCAATGAGATAATGACCGTATAAACTGTCTTTAAGTGTTTTTTAGTTGCGGGTTAAATATTGGCCTGGACCCATGGATAAACTCTTGTTCTTCTTAGAAATAGTTCCGTAGAATCGTTTACATCCTCCTGTGAGGTCTGATGGGACCGCGGTTTAACACCTCATCGAAAAGATGACACCTCCAACAGTGCAGCAGTCCCTCAGTACTGCATTGGACTTTTCAGCCTGGGTTACATGCTCATGTCTGTGGAGTGAGATTATGAATCCATAACCTTCTGACTTTAAGATGAAAGTACTACCAACTGAGCCGTGGCTGACAATGGTATGAAAGATCTGAACAACAGCTCAGCCCAAAATGGCAGATGTGATCTCTAAGTGTTGCTGCCAATTCGTAGTAGCCAATCTCACCATAACTAACTATGGTAGTTGAGAAGTCTGACAGTGGCATGGCAATGATTTTCTTACTATACAAGGTTGCCTGTGACAGTGCTTGCCCTCAATAGGAAACTTGGTTAAATAGGGTATTAAATAGCTAGTTGCATTCTACTTGTTACGGGTTTCACTCTATACAACAACAACTTGCATTTATATAGCGCCGTTAAAGTAGGAAAATGTCCCTTAGCACTTCACAAGAACATTAACAAAATTTGATACCAAGAAACATCTGCTTTCTCAAAGAGGTAAGTTTTAAGGAGTGTCTTAAAAGGAGAGAGAGGTAGAGAGGTGTCGAGAGTGAATTCCAGAGCTTAGGCCTTTGGTAGTGCCTTCAGCTGCTGCCAATGGTGGAGCGAGTAAAATTAGAATTGTGCAAGAGGCCAGAATTAGAGAAATAGGGGAGGAGAAGATTACAGAGATAGAGATCAGCGATGGATTGAAGCATGAGGATGAGAACTTCCATACTATGGCGATGCCAGTCTGGTCATGAGTTAGTGCTAGTTAGGATACAGGCAGCAGAGTTTTGGATGAAATAACTGGCTTAGTTCAACTTAAAGCTTTATAAGGGTAATTCCACAATCCAAACTCCCAGAGGTGATTGGCACTCATAGGAAACAAGTCTGTGTGAATCATAGGTGCTCGTTAATGGACACTTAGTTTTTATTTCATTAATTCTCTGGAAGTGGGCATCACTGGCAAGGCTCTTATTGATTCCCCTTGAGAAGGTGTTGCTAGGTCTTCCTCTTGAACTGCTGCTGTCCGTGTAATGAAGGTGCTCCGTTCGAGCTGTTAGGTAGAGAGTTTGATACAGCGACAATGAAGGAATAGGGGTGGGTGTTTAATTCAGGATGGCATGTGTCTTGGAGGAGAACTTGGATGTGCTGGTGTTCCCATAAAAGAAGAAAGACTTGCATTTGTGTAACACCTTTCACGGCCACTGGCTATCCCAAACTGCTTTACAGCCAATGATGCACTTTTGAAGTGTAGTCACTATTGTAAAGTTGTAATGTTGTAATGTGCCCTTGCCCTTCTGAGTGGTTGCTGTCAAAGAAGCCATGATGAGTTGCTGCAGTGCATCCAGTGGATAGTACACCCTGCCACCATGATGGGTACTGAAGGTTTAGGCTGGTGGACGAGGTGCCAATCAAGTGAACTGCTTTGTCCTGGATGGTATCGAGCTGCTTCAGTGTCATATTCCAATCAGTAGAAGAACACACAATCAATTGAACCTGCCTCCACCACGTTCTCAGGCAGCACATTCCAGATCCTAACCACTCGCTGCATGAAAAAGATTTTCCTCATGTCGCGTTTGCTTCTCTTACCAAATACTTTAATTCTGTGCCCTCTCGTTCTCTTTCATGAGTGAGAGCAGTTTCTCCCTATCTACTCTGTCCAGACCGTCATTTTGAATACCTCTATCAAATCACTGTCAGACTTCTCTTCTCCAAGGAAAAAATCCTAACTTCTCCAATCTATCTTCATAACTGAAGTTCCTCATCCCTGAAACCATTCTCGTGAATCTTTTCTGTACTCTCTCCAATGCCCTCACATCTTTCCTAAAGTGTGGCGCCCAGAACTGGATGCAATACTCCAGCTGAGGCCAAACTAGTGTCTTATATCAGTTCAACATAACTTCCTTGCTCTTATACTCTATGCCCCTATTAATAAAGCCCAGGATACTGTATGCTTTATTAACCGTTCTTTCAACCTGTCCTGCCACCTTCAATGGCTTATGCACATATATACCCAGGTCTCTCTGCTCCTGCACCCCCTTTAGAATTGTACACTTTATTCTATATTGTCTCTTCATGTTCTTCCTACCAAAAGGAATCACTTGTCCACCAACTTGTCTATGTCCTTTTGGAGTTCTACACTATCCTCCACACAGTTCACAATGCTTCCAAGTTTCTTATCATCTACAAACTTTGAAATTGTGCCCTGTACACCAAGGTCTAGGTCATTAATATATATCAGGAAAAGCAACACTGACCCCTGGGGAACTCTGCTACAAACCTTCCTCCAGCCCAAAAAACATCCATTAACCACTACTCTTTATTTCCTGTCGCTCAGCCAATTCCCATATCCATGTTGCTACTGTCTCTGTTATTCCATGAGCTATAAGTTTGCTCACAAGTCTGTTGTAAGACACTGTATCAAACACCTTTTGAAAGTCCATGTACGCCACATCAACTGTATTGCCCTCATCAGCCCTCTGTTATATCCTCAAAAAACTCCAGCAAGTTAGTTAATCATGATTTTCCCTGAAGAAATCTAAGCTGGCCTTAACATAGTCTTTGTTTAGGGAGGTCCTAGCTGCTCATAAAAATAAATTCACAACCACAGCTCCGAATAACTGTTCTGACATTATGTTTGTGCAGAATACCTGATCCGGCTGATTTATTCCACTGAGGGCAGCTGGTGTTGTGTTTCAACACTTCAGTTAGTGGCAGGTCTAAAAAAAAGCTTCTGGTAAAATTGAGGCAGTTTCAAATTCTAGTGGGTGGAAGGTCAGAAAAGCATAGAGCACCAATCAGAGCATTCATTATTCTTGGCAAGCAATGCATGAAAGGGGTGTCAAATTAGGGAGGAGCTGGGTCTGAAGGTGGAAGCAGTGGAGGAGGGTCATATTTTTACCATGAGGAGGCTGGATTTCTAAAGACCTAAATTGAGATGCTCATTCTTTATGCCTAAGGGCTAGAGAATCACAAAGACACATCAAAGAGCTTTACCTTGCACTGAGCAATTCCACAGTGGAAAGTGAGTTTCTGAATGCACTCCATGGAGTGACAGCAGGGGTCTTACAGGCTGCCTTTGTAAAGCACCTCTCAAAATCCAAAGCAGGGAATATTAAGTGGTAATATCCAGTTTATGCTCTGTTTATCTTTTCACTACATTCATTCCACACTTACGTAGCATGTTTAAAAATTTGAGTGTGTAGAATTTACAGCACAAACAGGCCATTCAGCCCAACTGCTCTACACCAGTGTTTATGTTCCACATGAGCCTTCTCCCACCCCTCTTCATCTCACCCTATCAGCATATCCTTCTATTCCTTTCTCCTTCATTTACTTATCTAACTTCCCCTTAACTGCATCTGTGCTAATCAACTCAACCACTCCTGTAGTAGTGAGTTCCAAATTATCATCACTCTCTGGGCAAAGAAGATTCTCCTGAATTCCAAATTGGATTTATTTGTGACTATCTTATCTATTCTGTGATTATGACCTCCAGTTTTGGACTCTACAACAAGTAGAAACATCTCTGCATCTACTCCTTCAAAATTTTAAAGACCTCTATTAGGTCACCGCTCAGCCTTCTCTTTTCTAGACAAATGAAGCCCAATCTGTTCAATCTTTCCCAATTGTTATATCCTCTCGGTTCTGGTATCATCTGGTATCAGTAGGGTCCTTTTTATAGGCCTTAATGAGTCCAGAAACCAACTTACATTGTAAATGATTACAATTAATTAACAAACAGGATTTTCACTCTACACAGAATAATAGGTAAAGTAAAGGGTAATTATAAATTTTCAGGGTTCAGGAAATGTTTTAAAAACAGAAGAGTGAAGCTGAGGCAGAGTATAACCATCATCTGTCTCTTGTAACCAGGATATAGCCTCAACCATGGCTCAGTGGGTACCACTCTCACCTCTGAGCCAGAAGAATGTGGGTTCAAGCCGTACCCCAAAGGCTTAAGCACAAAATCTAGGCTGAAAATCCCAGAACAGCATTGAGGGAGTGCTGCACTGTCAGCGATGTTGCCTTTTGGATGAGACATTAAACTGAAGCCCCGTCTGTCCTCACAGGTAATTCGCTCTTAGGTACAGGTGCATGACAGCAGACTTTGTCCATAATATTACAAAATTCACATTGTAAACAATGTACAGAAGACCCTATGTGCTATTTTTCGGACAGCAGAGTGAATGTGCCCTCCAGTATCAGCTGGTCACTCATTTGATGATGACTCTGGGCATTACATCTCATTATGGTTTGTATACGGGAGGTTTCCTCTGACCTGCACAAAGCCAGCATGGGTTGCTGCTGTTCCAGTTCTGAGGTTGGGACCCCTGCAGGCCTACCAACTTCTGGGCCAGAGCTGCTGGGTTTCTGGGATTGGGGGAGGGAATGGTGGGGGGGTGGGTGGGGGGCCTGCACTCTTTTCCCTCCCATGGCTCTCTGGCCAAAATGCTAACAAGCTGTCCCTCTAAGACTTTTGGACAATTGGTGGGGCATGTGCAAATGGAGTTCAGTCATAGATCAGCCACAATCTAATTGATGGCAGAACAAGCTGAAGGGGTTCTCAGTTCCAGCAGTGGGGAAATGGCAACAGGGCACTCTGATGCATCTGGACTTTGTTTTTTTATTGTACAAAGAAACACAAGAATTTCTAGACTTAAAAAGACTAAGGTCCATCCAATTCACCATCTACTATACTGGTTGTCGCATGATCCAACAATGATGGAGTTGTTGACCAATCACAGTGATCAATCTCTATCAATGAGTTTACAACAGAGCCAGACATGAGGTGAGGGAAACCCCCAGTGGTGGAGGACTTTGGGAACGATGGGTCCAAAGTCACTTGTTCCTCCCGAGCTCTATTCCCCACACATCATGTCTCAGATTACTCAGATACTGCATCCCAAAATATTTCTTTGTTAAAGAAATCTATCTAATTTGCTCTTGCATGAATCAATACCAACTCCTTCCACTGTCTCCCTAGGGAACCTTTTCCATAGATTGACCACTCACTCACTGAAATATTGCTTTCACAGATTAGTTTTGAAATTTCCTCCTTCATGTGCAGACTGTGTCCTCTGGTTCTGTTGCTCTGGACAAGGTGAAACAGCTTGTCATGGTCAACATTATCCAATCGCCAGTAGTATCCTAAAAACAACAATCATATCACCTATCAGCCTTCTCTTTTCCAGTGAGACCATCCCAATTTACACAATCGCTCCTCAATAATCCAATCCCTCTATCTCCTCAATGGCTCTCACCTCTCCCCTTACAATAGTTGCAATATCCTTTCTATTCTGTGGCAACCAGAACTGTGCACAGCATTTGGAAACCAAATCACTTGTTCCAATAGGAAGAATGGGAATGAGAGAGACAGTTTCAGTAATGCAAACATGCAGCCGTCACTCTGATGTGATCCAAACTCCAAACTGCAGGAGGTCTTCAGAAAAGAGAGGTCAATGCCTGCCTGGGGAGTCAAACAAGACCTGCTCTCTGATCACCAGTCATTTAGTTAATGCGCGCTCAGTTCAGGCTGTGGAGATTTTCCATTTGGATGCTCCTTGTCCACACTGGGAAGTTGTCCCCTGTCCTCAAGCCCATGATTCTCGCACACGTCTCTCTGATGTGCAGTCTCATGTGTGGGCCAAGGGAAATCATTTTTCCGTCTTTTCCTGCATTCACTAATATAGGCCTGATAAATTACTGCTAGCAACTGATTGAATTCATAGAATGATAAAGCGTATAAGGTGACCATTTGGCCCATCTTGCATTTGGCTCTCACTTCTCCCAGAAACAGGCTCTGCAGGGAACTGAAGGAAACTCACACCACGTGGGCAAGTGAATGCATTTTCTCTTGATTCCACATTACAGCGATTGCTTGGATGCAGTGAATTATTCTTGTCCCCATTACTTCATAACATTTCCTTTAAAGACAAACATACATTTCTGCTTCATTTGCCATTTCTTTTTAACCTTTCTTGCCCAGGAGGTTGTAGTGTTTGTCTGACTGCTTTCTCTGTCACAATACATCTTTCAAGCTTTCCTACTATTTCTCAAGGAACCTCACTGCATCAAAATTTCCCTGCATGTCTAATGATGAACTGCTTTCATCTGAGTGCAAAGTATGGTTATATTTAGATAGGCTATACATAATATTTACAGCAAGAAACAGGTCATTTGACATAAATGGTCTATGTCAGTGTTTATACCCCAAACAAGCCTCCTCCCACTCTACTCCATCTCATACTTTCGATAGGTCCTTCTACACCTTTCTCCCTCGTGTACTTACCCAGCTTCCCCTCAAATGCATTTATGTTTTTTGCCTCAACTGTTCCTTGTGGTAGTGAGTTCCACATTCTCTAGTTTCTCCTGAATTCTCTATTAGATTTATTAGTGACTATCTTATATTTATGACCCCTAGTTTTGGTTTCTTGCACAGGTGGAAACATCTTCTCTACGTTTACTCTATTGAATCCCCTTCATAATTTTAAAGACCTCTATCAGGTCACCCCTCAGCATTCTCTTTTCCAGAGAAAGAAGCCTGAGCTTGTTCAATCTTTCTGGGCATTTGAAAGGTCCTAAATTACACTACAAGATGGGAACATGTGAATGCTTAATGCTTTCATCTGGAATTGCTCTCTCCAGTATTTTAATGGTGAAATTAGTCTATATTTTAAAAGCATTAACTCCTCAGTTAAAATAGTGGTTAGAGTATTAAGTATGTAAATAGTGGTATTCCAGAAGAATAATTTCAGGGACGTGTAATTTGATCCTCTGGATAAGATGGAAATTAAAAAGCCACTTTTTTGATGTCTGAACAGATAGATTGAACACAAAAAGTTGTATTACACGTGCCTAAATTACACAGCCACCATCTTGAAAATTAGAGAAACTGAAGTGTCCAATTAAGAACCGAAGAATTAGCAGTAAATATGATATTGTTGATAGCTTGGTTTAAACAAGCTCAACACCATCTGGGACAAAGCAGCCCATTTGATTAGCACCCCATCCACCACTTTAAATATTCACTCCCTCCACCACCGATGCACAGTGGCAGCAGTGCGTTCCATATGTAGGATGCACTCCAGCCACTCACCAAGGCTCAATCGACAGTACCTTCCTAACACGCGACCCCTACCACCTCAAGGAACAAGAGCAGCAAATGCATGGGAACACCACCATCTGCAAGCTCCCCTCCACACCACACACCATCCTGACTTGGAACTATACCATCGTTCTTTCACTGTCACAGGGTCAAAATCCTAGAACTCCCTTCCTAACAGCACTGTGGGAACCTTGTCAACACATGGACTGCAGCGGTACAAGAAGGCAGCTCACCACCAACTTCTCAAGGGCAACTAGGGATGGACAATAAATGTCGGCTTTTGTCAGTGTCACTCAATTTCAAAAAACAAATGCAGATATCGTTAAGCCAATGGGTGAGTGCCATTAACACCTTTAAAAGGAAGAAAGACTTGCATCTATGTAATAATACGTTATCACATCCTCAAGACATCCCAAAATGCTGCACAAGCCAATGAACTACTTTTCAAGTGCTGTCACAATTATTATGCAGGAAAACACTGCAGTTAATTTTCATGCAATGGGTTCATTATGAGATGAATGACAAGTTAAACTGTTTCTGATTGAAAGATGACTATTTAAAATATAGAAAATGATCAATCAATCAAGGCCCTTAAGTGGCCAATTAACTGCACCCTATGCCCCACAGAGGGCCGCCTCCAAGCCCCAACTGTCCCCACTGAAAGACAGGTCCCCCCATAACCGACATCCCCACCCTTTGCCTTTCCGGGGCCTGGCCGATTGTCCCCAGCGAGGCCCCAAATCTTTACCTGTCTTCCGGGGCCGTCATCCCTCGTGCTACTGTGGCTGTTTGCAGTCCCAGCAGTGGTCACCGCTCCCGGTGGTGCTGCTGGGACTGAGAGCTGCCGGCCCAATGAATAAATAAATTAGACTTCCAATTGCTTTACCTGTCAAGCAATAAACACTGGTCCTTAATGCACTGCAGAAGAGTTGCAGTGAAAACAGTTTTTATTTGATTGTTTCAAGCAAGATTGATTAGACTGGGTGGGGTACTAGAGGTTACGGGGAGTGAGCAAGAGTGCGGTTAGAGTGGGTGGGACATTAATGGGTATGGGGAGTGAGCAGGAGAGTGGGATTAGACTGGGTGCATGTGAGCCTGTGCGTGGTGCACAAGTGTGTGTGCTTAAATGCACTTCCAACTTTCAGTTACATATTATACCTGTGGCAAAAAATGTTTCTATGCCTCTAAACCTTGACAAAATTTATATTAACCAAACTGCAGTTTAGGAGATGTCATCTTTCGGATGAGACATCTGCCCTCTCAGATGGACGTAAAAGATTCCATGACACTATTTCAAAGGAAGAGCAGGGGGGTTCACCCCAGTTTCCTGGCCAATATATATCTCTGAACCTACATGACCAAAACAATGATCTGGTTATTATCACATTGGTGTTTGTGGGAGCTTGCTATGCACAAATTGGATGCCATGTTTCCTACATTATAACAGTCACTATGGCTGGAATTTTACATTGAGCGGGAGGTCCCGCCCACCAGCCAAAAGGTCAGGGGTGAGCCCCGCCTCCACCGGGCCTGGGGAGCTAGGCTGGGATTTTACGCTCCCAGACCCTTAATTGGCCTTGGGTGGGACCTTCATCTCTCTGAGGCAGCAAGTCCCGCTTAATGGAGCTGCCGCCCAATCAGTGGGCTGGCAGCTCTCAGTCCCAGCAGCACCACCGGGAGCGGTGACCACTGCTGGGACTGCAAACAGCCACAGTAGCACGAGGGACGACGGCCCCGGAAGACAGGTAAAGATTTGGGGCCTCGCTGGGGACAATCGGCCAGGCCCCGGAAAGGCAAAGGGTGGGGATGTCGGTTATGGGGGGACCTGTCTTTCAGTGGGGACAGTTGGGGCTTGGAGGCGGCCCTCTGTGGGGCATAGGGTGCAGTTAATTGGCCACTTAAGGGCCTTGATTAGCCTGGGGTGGGCGGGCTCCACTACCACCCCTGGTAAAATTGCAGCGGTGGCAGGAAGATGTTGGGAACGCCACCTCCTGCCTCCCACTCAATTTTACTGCCCCCTCCTCACTACCAGCATCCTCCTGTGGGGAGCGGGTGGGGGGGCGATAAAATTCCGGCCTAGATTTTTTGAAAAAACACTTCATTGATTTGGGACACCCTGAAGTCATGAAATGTGAATTTTACCAGCAATTTCTTCTCATTTTTTGCACAAAAAATTTTTTTTTGCGCAAGTTGTCTAAATCTAATTGCCCTTGAAATTCTTGCACTAATCTTTACTTCGTGGCTGAGGGGGTTGCAGCTACAGCCCCTGCTGTGATTTTGTCTGACAGGCTGTGTTAAATTTCTGTGTTGACAGACCCTGACACAAGACTGCACGAACCAAATAGTCAGCCTTTCAAAAAGCTTCACAGCCAATGAGTGTAAAGGCCGGCCTCAATAAAATGGAGACATCGCGTGGTAAAATAAACCACTGATGACCAATAAATCTAAAACCCAAAGATAAAATGTCATTGTCTTTTAAAAGATGCTCAGCTGGTGCACTATTACTGTAAGTACTAGAAATACAAACCCTCAAGGAAAATACACTTAAAGTTTACATCCAGGATAGTCAGGACTACCTTTTGCATTAAGAGAGAAGCCCTTCTTCAGACATAAAGCCACCCTAAAGGCTACCAACAAATGCAAAGTTTGAATTTTTGTTTCTCCCTTTACTGCTGCCATACATGAAAATAAAGTTCAGGATCTGAAAACACAAGACATTGGTTGAAATTATGAGGAGTTCCTCTCTTGTTTCCTCAGGTTTTCAAGAGATCAGCTTCATCGCACAATGACCTCACACTTCACTGAGTGCATCGAGTGGCACTAATGGACTTCATGTCACGGCAGAGATGACAAGAATCCTGAGGCGTTGCATAAACTCATTCGCTGATGGGCCTCTTAAGGCAGGGGTCATGGGTTGGGGAGATGATCAAGACACAGCTTGGAATATTGTGCAAAAGCAAAATAACAGATCGTGGAGAATTGACCTACTCCCGCGCTATCAGGGTCTTTGGATCCGCTTGCAATTTTTTGATATAATCTGTGTATTTAAGGATTGTGAAGCACAGCATAGACTGATAGCAGAAGTATTTTAATACCTTCTCCTCCTGACCCCCACCAACACTCAGCCTGGGTCATGAACACTCTGGTCTTCTCCGCCCACCACCCACCACCCCACCCTGCCACTTCTGTCTGGCCCAGAGGCCAGCTGCCTGATATTGTGCTTGCCTGGAGGCCTGGTTCATCCCCCCTCCCCCCAATATCGTCAGTTTCACGCCACAGTCGAGGCAAATGATGCCCTGTCCTCAAAATCGACAGGAGGTCAGCAGGAACGATTTCACTGATCAGCCCACATGGTTGCTCCAGTCGTTGGCATGTTTCCACCGGTCAGTAGGCAGGGTTCCTCCGGCCAGTTGGCACAGGTTTTATTTATTTATTCATTCACCAAATGTGGGCATCGCTGTCAAAGTCAGCATTTATTGCCCATCTCTAACTGCACTCAAGAAGGTGGTGGTGAGCCACCTTCTTGAATACAAATGAGTGGCTTACACAGGCATTTCAGAGGGCAGTTAAGAGTCAACCACATTGCTATGGTCTAGAGTTATATATAGACGGTTATATGAAAAGGAAGAATGTGCAGGGTTATGGGGAGAAGGCAGGGGAATGGAACTGAGGGAGTTGCTCTTTCAGACAGCCGGTGCGGACATGATGGGCTGTAACAATCCTGTGATAGGCCAGACTGGGTAAGGATGGCAAATTTCCTTCCCTAAATAACATTAGTGAACCACATCGAGGTTTCCTGAAAATTCAGTTGGATCATTGTTACCACTACTCGTACTAACATTTAATTGCAGATTTATTTACTTAAATGTAAATTCCCCAACTGCCTTGTTGGGAATTGAATACGCATATGTGGATTATTTATCCAGGGCACAAAACCACTTTGCTACCCTCATACCCGTTGGGTGAATCCAGTCAACAGTCATGGTTCCACTGGTCAGTTGGCACCATTTCACCAATCATCTCGCATGGTTCCACTGGCCAGTAGCCCAGATACCTTATAGAGTCATAGAGTCATAGAGTTTTACAGCACAGAAATAGGCCCTTCGGCCCAATGTGCCTGTGCCAACCATCAAGCACCCGTCCTAACTCATCCCATTTTCCTGCACTTGGCCCGTAGCCTTGTATGCTATGGCGTTTCACGTGCTCCTCCAAATACTTCTTAAATGTTGTGAGTGTTCCTGACTCTACCACCTCTTCAGGCAGTGTGTTCCAGATTCCAACCACCCTCTCGGTGAAAACATTTTTCCTCAACTCCCCTCTAAACCTCCTGCCCCTTACCCTAAATTTATGCCCCCTAGTTATTGACCCCTCCGCTAAGGGAAAAAGTTTCTTCCTATCGACCCTAGCTATGTCCCTCATAATTTTGTATACCTCAATCAGGTTCTCCCTCAGCCTTCTCTGCTCCCCAGCCTATTCAGTCTCTCTTCATAGCTGAAATGCTCCAGCCCAGGCAACATCCTGGTGAATCTCCTCTTCACCCTCTCCATTGCAATCACATCCTTCCTATGGTGTGGCGACCAGAACTGTACACAGGACTCCAGCTGTGGCCGAACCAGCATTTTATACAGCTCCATCATAACCTCCCTGCTCTTATATTCTATGACAAAAACAAGAAATGCTGGATTCACTCAGCAGGTCTGGCAGCATCTGTGGAAAGAGAAGCAGAGTTAACGTTTCGGGTCAGTGACCCTTCTTCGGAACTTATTCTATGCCTTGGCTAATAAAGGCAAGTATCCCATATGCCTTCCAAACCACCTTGTCTACCTGTGCTGCTGCCTTCAGTGACCTATGGACAAGCACCCCAAGGTCCCTCTGACCCCCTGTACTCCTTAGGGTCCTACCATCCATCGTATATTCCGTTGCTTCGTTAGACCTCCAAAAGTGCATCACCTCACACTTCTCAGGATTAAATTCCATTTTCCACAACTCCGCCCATCTTACCAGCCCATCTATATCGTCCTGTAATCTAAGGCTTTCTTCTTCGCTATTTACGACACCACCAATTTTCGTGTCATCTGTGAACTTACTGATCATACCTCCTCTATTCACGTCTAAATCATTAATGTACACTAAAAACAGCAAGGGTCCCAGCACCGATCCCTGCGGTACCCCACTGATCACAGGCTTCCAATCGCAAAAACAATCCTCGACCATCACCCTCTGCCTCCTTCCACTAAGCCCATTTTGAATCCAATTTGCCAAATTATCCTGGATCCCATGGGCTCTTACTTTCTTAACCAATCTCCCATGCGGGACCTTGTCAAAAGCCTTACTGAAGTCCATGTAGACTATATCAACTGCTTTACCCTCATCTACACCTCTAGTCACCTCCTCGAAAAATTCAGTCAAATTTGTTCGACATGATCTCCCCCTGACAAAGCCAAGCTGATTATCCCTGAATTTTTTTATCCCTGCTACCCTTCTTGAATAATGGTACCACATTCGCTGTTCTCCAGTTCTCTGGCACCTCTCCTGTCCAGTAAGTCCAGTACCACTCCTCCTCTTGTAGGACTCTCTACGTGCTGGCTCAAAAAGCTCTCCTGAATGCACTTGAAGAATTCCACCCCCTTTAAGCTTTTTGCACTAAGACTCCTTCTTTGGCCTCCTTGTCTCGAGAGACAATGAGTAAGCGCCTGGAGGTGGTCAGTGGTTTGTGAAGCAGCACCTGGAGTGGCTATAAAGGCCAATTCTAGAGTGACAGACTCTTCCACAGGTGCTGCAGATAAAATTGGTTGTTGGGGCTGTTACACAGTTGTCTCTCCCCTTGTGCTTCTGTCTTTTTTCCTGCCAACTGTTAAGTCTCGTCGACTCGCCACTCTGTAGCCCCGCCTTTATGGCTGTCCGCCATAAAGCTCTGGCGATCACTGGGAACTGACTCCCACGACTCGTGGTCAATGTCACAAGACTTCATGTCGCGTTTGCAGACGTCTTTAAAGTGGAGACATGGACGGCTGGTGGATCTGATACCATTGACAAGCTCCCTGTACAATGTGTCCTTGGGGATTCTGCCATCTTCCATGCAGCTCACATGGCCAAGCCATCTCAAGCGCCGCTGGCTCAGTAGGGTGTATATGCTGGGGATGTTGGCTGCCTCGAGGACTTCTGTGTTGGAGATACGGTCCTGCCACCTGATGCCAAGGATTCTCCAGAGGCAGTGAAGATGGAATGAATTGAGACGTCGCTCCTGGCTGACATACATTGTCCAGGCGTCGCTGCCGTAGAGCAAGGTACTGAGGACACAGACTTGATACACTCAGACTTTTGTGTTCCGTGTCAGTGCGCCAATTTCCCACACTCTCTTGGCCAGTCTGGACATTGCAGTGGAAGCCTTTCCCACTAAGACTATCCCCTCTACGATCGGGAAAGTTGAAATCTCCTACTATTATTACTCTAGTATTTTATCTGAGGGAAAAATCACCCCAATCTTTCTGAATTCTTATTTTAATTCATTCATGGGATGTGGGCATCACTGGCAAGGCCAGCATTAATTGCCCATCCCTAATTGTCCTGGCAAAGGTGGTGGTGAGCTGCCATCATGAACCATGACGTCCTAGGGCTGAGATGATTGGCCTCGAAACAAAAATAACCATCTTCCTTTATATATACATATAACTCCAACCAATGGAGACGTTTTTCCCCTTGTTCCCAATGACTTCAATTTTGCTAGAGCTCCTTGATGCCACAGTCGGTCAAATGCTGCCTTGATGTCAAGGGCAGTCACTCTCACCTCACCTCTTGAATTCAGCTCTTTTGTCCATGTTTGAACCAAGGCTGTAATGAGGGTGGTCAAGAGCTGAGCGCCCTGGTGGAACCCAAACTTAACATTGGTGATTAGGTGATTGCTGTGTAAGTGCCACTTGATAGCACTGTCAACGACACCTTCCATCACGTTGCTAATGATTGAGAGTAGACTGATGGGGCAGTAATTGGCCTGCTTCATGTGGCCAGAACATACCTAGGTGATTATCCACATTGGCGGGTAGATGCCAGTGTTGTAGCTGTACTGGAACAATTTGGTTAGGAACGCGGCAAATTCTGCAGCACGTCTTCGGTACTATTACTGGGATGCTGTCAGGGCTCCTGGCCTTTGCAGTGTTCAGCTATTTCTTGATGTCGCATGGAGTGAATTGAATTGGCTGAAGACTGGCATCTGTGATGCTGGGGACCTCAAGAGGAGATGATGTGAGCATTGCTGGAAAGGTCAGCATTTATTACTCATCCCTGATTGCCTTTGAGAACGTGGTGGTGAGCTGCCTTCTTGAAACGCTGAAGTTCATGTGGTGTAGGTACACCCACATTCCTGTTAGGAAGGGAGTTGCAGGATTTTGACCCAGCGACAGTGAAGTCAGGATAGTGTGTGGCTTGGAGGGGAACTGGTATGTGGTGGGGTTCCCATGCAACTTGAATGACTCTTGTAATAAAATTCACTGCATGACACATAGATCAAGACAGAAATGGTAGATATTGCTGATGATTGACAATAGAGTGAGTTCCTTGCGGGATGGTTTCCTAGTGCTGTTGGGGAGGGTTTAAAGTAGTTTGACAGGGGGATGGGGACCTGAGGGTAGACTCAGTTGGGACAAAATCAGAAATGAAAATGGAAGGCAGAAAATTAATGGATGAATCTGGAAGACAGAGGAAACAAAGGTTAGAAAATAAATAAAAGAGTTTGGCAGTGCTCAAGGGTATCTATTTCAATGCAAGGAGTATAGCAAATAAGGCAGATGAGCTGAGGGCACACATAGACACGTGGCTGTACGATATCATAGGTTGTTACAGAAACATGGCTTAAGGAGGGACAGGAATGGCAGCTGAATGCTCCAGATTACAGGGTTTTCAGATGCAATAGGGAGGGGGATGAGAAAGGGAGGGGGCGAGTGGCAAGTTTGATCAAGCAAACTATTACAGCTGTGAGGAGGGATGATATGTTGGAAGGTTCATTAAATGAGGCCATATGGATTGAACTAAGGAACAAAAAATGGGCAATCAGACTGCTGGGAGTGTACTACAGACCCCAAACAGTCAGAGTGAGATAGAAGAGCAGATATGTAGGCAAATCTCTGAGAAGTGCAAGAACAATAGGGCAGTAATGGTAGGGGATTTTAACTACCTCAATATTAACTGGGAGTGTTTTAGTGTGAAAGGAATTGAGGGAGCAGAATTCTTGAGGTGCATTCAGGAGAACTTTTTTGCCCTGTATGTAGCAAGTCCAACAAAGAGGGTGCAGTTTTAGACTTAGTTTTAGGAAATGAAAGATGGGCAGGTGGAAAGAGTGGCAGTGGGAACACATTTTAGTGGTAGTGATCATAATTCAGTCAGTTTTAACATAATTGTGGAAAAGGACAGAGATAGAACAGGAGTTAGAGTTCTCAATTGGGGCAAGGCCAATTTTACTAAGCTGAGGAGTGATTTAGCGGAAGTGGACAGGAAACAGCTACTAGAAGGTAAATCAGTGTCAGAGCAGTGGGAGGCATTCAAAGGTGAGATTCAAGTGGTTCAGACTAAACATGTTCCCACAATGAAAAAGGTGAGATGGCCAAATCTGGAGCCCCATGGATGTCAAGGAGCCTGCATGGTAAGATAAGGCAGAAAAGGAAAGCTTATGTCCGACATCGAGAACTCAATACTACAGAAAGCTGAGAGGAGTATAGAAAGTGGAGAGATGAAATCAAAAAGGAAATTAGGAAAGCAAAGAATGAAAGAATATTGTCAAGCAAAATCAAGGTAAACCCAAAGATGTTTTATCAATGCATCAAGAGTAAGAAGATAACTAAGGAGAGAGTAGGGTCCATAAAAGACCAAAACTGTAACCTATGTGTAGGAGCGGAAGATGTTGGTAAAGTTTTTAATGAATACCTTGCATCTGTCTTCACAAAAGAAGGGGACGATGCAGATATTGTAGTTAAGGAGGAGTGTGAAGTATCAGATATGATAAACATAGTGGGAGAGGAAGTATTAATGGGATTAGCACCTTGAAAGTTGATAAATCACCAGGGCCAGATGAAATGTACCCTCGACTGTTAAAAGAAGCAAGAGCGGAAATAGCAGAGGTCTGACCATCATTTACCAGTCCTCACTGGATACAGGTGTGGTGCCAGAGGATTGGAGAATTGCTAACGTTGTACCTCTGTTTAAAAAAGGAGCGAAGGATAGACCGAATAATTACAGGCCCCTCAATCTAACCTCAGTAGTGGGCAAATTATTGGAATCTACTCTGAGAGACAGGATAAACTGTCACTTAGAAAGGCACAGGTTAATCAAGGATAGTCAGCATGGATTTGTTAAGGGATGATCTTGTTTGACCAACTTGATTGAATTTTTTGAAGTAACAAGGAAACTAAATGAGGCTAGTGCAGTTGATATGGTCTACATAGATTTTAGCAAGGCTTTTGACAAGGTCCCACATGGCAGACTGGTTAAAAAAAATAAAATCCCATGGGATCCAAGGAAATGTAGCAAGGAGGATACAAAATTGGCTCAGTAGCAGGAAACAAAGGGTAATTGTTGACAAGTATTTTAGCGACTGGAGAGCTGTTTCCAGTGGTGTTCCACAGGGCTCAGTACTGGGTCCCCTGTTTTTTGTAGTATATATTAACGATTTGGATGTAAATGTAGGGGGCATGAAGTTTGCAGATGACACAAAGATTGACCATGTGGTAGATAGCAAGGAGGATAGCTGTAGTCTGCAGGAAGATATTGATGGTCTGGTCAGATGGGCAGAAAAGTGCCAAATGGAATTCAACCTGGAGAAGTGTGAGGTGATGCATTTAGGGAGGTCAAACAAGGCAAAGGAATACATGATAAATGGGAAAATACTGAGAAGTATAGAGGAAGTGAGGGACCTTGGAGTGAATTTCAACAGATCCCTGAAGATAGCAGGACAGGTCAATATGGTGGTTATTGGTTAGGCCACACTTGAGTACTGTGTACAATTCTGGTCACCTCATTACAGAAAGGATGTAATTGCACTGGAGAGGGTACAGAGAAGATTTACGAAGATGGTGCCAGGACTGGAAAAATGCAGCTATGAGGAAAGATTGGATAGGCTGGGGTTGTTGTCCTTGGAACAGAGAAGGCTGAGAGGAGATCTGATTGAAATGTACAAAATTTTGAGGGGCCTGGATAGAGTGGATGTGAAGGGCCTATTCATCTTAGCAGACAGGTCAGTGACAAGGGGGCATAGATTTAAAGTGATTGGTAGAAAAATTAGAGGGGAGATGAGGAAAATCTTTTTCACCCAGAGGGTGGTGGGGAGTCTGGAACTCACTGCCTGAAAGGGTAGTTGAGGCAGAAACCCTCAACTCATTGAAAAGGAATCTGGACATGCACCTCAAGTGCCGTAATCTGCAGGGCTACGGACCAAATGCTGGAAGGTGGGATTAGAATAGGTGGATCATTTTTTGGCTGGCACAGACATGATGGGCCAAGTGGCCTCTTTCTAAGCCTTAAACTTTCTATGTTTCTACGATATTAAGGAAAGAAGAATAAAGAAATGCAGTGACGGTTGTAATGTTGGAATCACGGCAGCCAATTTGCACAAAACAAGGTCTCACAGATG
The DNA here is from genome assembly GCF_036365525.1 of Heterodontus francisci. Lineage (NCBI taxonomy): Eukaryota > Metazoa > Chordata > Chondrichthyes > Heterodontiformes > Heterodontidae > Heterodontus > Heterodontus francisci. The sequence continues at coordinate 7,247,073 of NC_090385.1, forward strand.
GCAATGAGATAAACAACCAGATAATCGATTTTCAATAGTAAGCCGTTTTCTAAACTTCTCTCGTTGGATCACAGGATAGTCTGGGATGTGGAGCTTTGCGAACCTACTGTCAACTAACTAGTGTCATTTATTTTGTGATGTTCTAGCAAACAGCTGGCACAGTCACAAAGGGCCGATTGGCCTCTTTCTCACCTGTAAACTTTTATGCACCTGTGAGAAATGGGATTTGTGCAGGCTTCTCAAACTTCAGGGATACTTGAAGGGAAAAACACTTCTTGGCCTAATGGGGAAAGAAGAAGGGAGTGGGACTAATTGGATAGCTAAAGAGCTGCCACAGGCATGATAGGCTGAATGGTTTCCATCTGTGCTGTATCATTTTATGATTCAGCAGAACACCCATGCACCAAAAAAAGACCTAGTGACTCCATATACTTGCCTGGTAGACCCCAGTTCTGAGACTTCAAAAACACAACGATGGATTTCTGTGTATGTCAGGTACCCAGCTCACCAAAAGAATAAATATTTTGCCGAGAACTGCTGAAACTCACCCAACCACGGCAAGTGTGTTAGAATGGCAGCCTACAACCTGGGACCTCTCGTTCAGGTTTAAAGCACTTAACTGCACGAAGTACCGGAACTGCAAACCATTGTTCACAAAAAACAAACAATATCATGGTTTTTTTTATGTCTGAATGGATTTTGAAAGTTAAATCATGAATATATGTGTTTTACTTGTGTTGGAATAGTTATTGTTAACCAATTCCAGCTTCTGCTCTACTTAAAGAAATCTCTTTGTAAAGAGTTGTCATCAACTTTACAACAGTAGCTTTCATTTTGTACAAAAAGTACGCTATCGGTTGTCCTCGGTGTTGTCAGACTGCCTGCCCTGCCCCTGCTGGGTCTCCATCCAGACCCCAAAAATAGACAGAATCAACTCTCTTCTGGCGTTAGCCATGCCTCAGTGGGGAGCAGTCTTGACTAAGCGAGAAGGTTCAGTGTTCAAATGCCAGTCCAGACACTTGGGGGGGGGGGGGGGGGTGGAATTTTATCCTGGCGGTGGGCAGGGGTCACGACCTGACGATAAACTAACACTGAGATCCCTGCTTCGCTTCTTTTCCGGAAGGCCAAGCGAATTTAGTGCCAATCAGGCAGGTCAGGACGGGAGGGGTCTCGGGAGGTGGATCACGGGGGAGGGGGTTTGGCAGCAAGGGCAGGGAGGTGGCCCCCAGTGAGCCCCCACGCTCCCGCCCGATGCCAGGTCCTTGTTCAGGCACTAAATACCTTTTAACGAGGAACCAGCCCACCCCACACGCCCCAGAGCCGGGAAGTAGCCCACATGGCTTTCTGTGCCTTGCTTCCTGTGTGGCGACGGGGCCGCCCGCCACAAGGCTAAGTGCGGCTTTGGCAGGAAGAGGCCCGCAACTGGGGTTTAATTATCCAGTTAAAGACCTCAATTGGCAGTGGAGCAGGGAGGCCATTCACAGGCCTTCCCACCCTGGACTAAATTTTGACAGAGGTGGGAAGATGTCGGGAACCCCCCACACTGCCACCTTCCCACCTGATTTTATGTTTTCCCACCTCCAAAACCCCCCACAGGGGAGGGTATAAAATTCCCCCCTTGAGTATAAAAATCCAGGCTGATTCTCCAGTGTGGTACTGAGGGTGTTGTGCACAGTTGGGGGTGCTATCTTTCAGATGACACATTAAACCGAGGTCCCCCAGCTCTCTCAGGTGCACGTTATTACAACCAGGTGAGATAGGGGTCTAGGGGTTCTCTCTCAGCCTTTGCCTGGTTTAATCATAACAGGGTTTAATTTTAAAACACCGTGTTTTTAGCTCCCCCTCAGTGAATCCTTGTTCACCGCTTTCCAATTGTAAGGCAAATAAATCAAAGCAGACAGGTTTTCTTAGATTTAAACAAGAAAGGTGGAAGTTTATTAATATTAAACTCTAATCTGGTTAATGACTGCGAATACGTGATGCTGCCACGCTAGCATGCTTATGCGATAAACACACACGCAGATAGAGACAGAAAAAGTAGAAGAAATAAAGGGGAAAAGTTTGAGGCAATATCTGTTAGTTATTTACTGTCCTTTGAGTTCAATGTGGAGTCTTTGGTTGCCGATAAATCTTGCAATTCATTTGGGCCCAGTTCATGCTTCAACTTGTTCCGATTTTACTTTATTTTTAGAGATACAGCACTGAAACAGGCCCTTCGGCCCACTGAGTCTGTGCCGACCATCAACCACCCATTTATACTAATCCTACACTAATCCCATACTCCTACCACATCCCCACCTTCCCTAACCACCTACCTATACTAGGGGTAATTTATAATGGTCAATTTACCTATCAACCTGCAAGTCTTTGGCTGTGGGAGAAAACCGGAGCACCCGACAAAAACCCACACGGTCACAGGAAGAACTTGCAAACTCCACACAGGCAGTACCCAGAATTGAACCTGGGTCGCTGGAGCTGTGAGGCTGCGGTGCTAACCACTGCGCCACTGTGCTGCCCAAAGTCCTTTCTCGCTTGAGGTATACGTGTCTTCCGTGGGTCTGGTCGCTTGGGGAGAAAGCGAGAGAGACAGAGAGTGGCTTCCTTGTTCCAGCTTCCAGTTCAAACAGCCTTCTCACTCTTTCTCTGTGGCACAATTCAAAATACCCCAGGTTGCCCAGCAGGTTAGTCATGTGACTAGCTCCTTATTCGGAACAGTCTCTCCTGTGAGGTTTGTGGATTGTACCTTAGCAGTCTCTGGAATGTGCTTCCTTACACCTTCAACGTCTGGTGATCAAAATCCATTTGGGTTAACTGGATCAGAGAATAGTCCTTTGTCTCCACAAGCAGAGTCTCTTAATATGCAAATGTCCTTCCAGCCCAGTGTCTGGTGATCTTCAAACCAGTCAGTTCTTCACTCCAGCAACAGTTCACATGACAAAATCAATATGCCTCATTCTTGGCAGGTGGGGGTCTGCATGACTACTTAAAATACCCCATGGCACTATTTCGAAGAGCAGGAGAGCTCTTCTTGTTGTCCTGGCCAATATTTATCTCTCAATCAACATCATTTAAAAAAACATGTTATCACACTGCTGTGTGTAGGAGTATCCTGTGTGCAAATTGGCTGTCGTGTTTCCTACATTACAACAGTGATTGCACTTCAAAAATACTTGATTCGCTGCAAAATGTTTTGGGACGTCCTGCAGATCATGCATAAAGTAATGGTTAATGAAACTTTTTATCTGAAATTCCTCCCCTTCACGATATAAATAGAGAATATAATCCAATTAAAATAAATGGACTCCAATAAAATATTGGAAAGAGGAATTTCAGATGACTGGACCCTTATTTTTCCCTGGTCTAATTTCAGAGCCCACGTCTTTTTCCACAAGGAAACAGTAAATTTGAAAATTTGATTGGGATGATCACAGGAAGGTGCCCTCACACATTTCTTGGCATCTCAGAGCAACACATATAGGTCTGGGGACAGAACATGTGCCGTGTCTCTCTGAGGGGCAATGGTGAACTGAGATAAAGAGGAGAGGGAGAAGAAAAATTTTTGGACAACATAAAAAAATAGGCCCATTGAGTCTGTCGTGCTTAAGTGATCAGGTAACCTGAGCAATTGGTTTATCATGTTTTTCTTGTATAGCATTGGGCTTCTGACCAATTGCTTAATGTTGTGAACCTTACTGACTCAAAAAAATGGCTGAATTCATAATATGAAGAAGCATTCCTGACTTTATAAAGGAATCTTGACAAACTGCATTTTGTACTTATATCCCTGTGTTGATTTTTTTCTTTAAATAGCCTTTTAAATAAAAGTTAATGGCATCTGAAGAGTTTGTGGCTAACCTGCAATACAGGGCAAAGCTAATCTTTAGCCAATGCTGGACATAAGGCTGCTCAGCTGGGAATGCGTTTATTATCCAGCTTTTGTACCCTACACAGCTATGGAATAAGATTTGTTCTCCAGAGACTCCAGCACATGATCTAGGCCAACCCTTCAGAACAGTACTGAGTGAGCATTGCACTTTCAGAGGAGATGTTAGACCACAGTCTCATTTCCATCTTGTGGAAGTAAAAATCCCGTGGCACTATTTCGAAGAGGAGCAGTGGAGTTTTTCCCAATGTCCTGGCCAATATTTATCTATCTACTGACGTCTAAACAAATGATTCAATTCACTACTGTTTGAGGTTACCCTGTTTATTACAACAGTGACTACACTTCAAAAGTACTTCATTGCCTGTCCTGAGGTCAAGAAAGGCATTATCTAAAAGTAATTTTCTTTACATATGTACAGCAATTATTTAACAATAAATGGTCTGGGACAACAAGAGCAAAAGGTGAACATAAGTTGTTACGAAATATTTACTATTGAAAGAATAGAATGATGGGCTTGATGACGAGTTCAATGAGTATAATGAACAATATTGTTTACCACTAAATCCCCCATACATTCAAACTACGCTTCACAGAAACTAGTGAATAGAATGTATTGCTATCATGCTCAGGCTCCTTTGCTGTTTACCTTTGCTTTCATTACAATCATTTGACTCGTCTTTCATTGAATTTATTGCCCTTTGTCGAGCTGATTTTATAGGAATCGCAGAATCTTTCATCCTCCCAACTGTAATACATCACAATGCAGCGGCTGGTTTTCTGTGAGTTGAAAAGTTCCGTGATTCTGTGAAGACGATCAATAAACTGTCAAACCTTTCATTGTTGACAGTGCTTTAAAACATGAGGTGAGATATGTTCCAACAAGTGCAGTATAGAGACTCTTCCTCAATGCCTCCCTCCCACCCCCAGCCACTCTGAGCACATGTTTAACACAGAGTGTTAGGAAAGTCGACAGCGGGATTTAGTACGAGCATGTTAAGCTTTTATATGGCAGTTCTGATGAAAAGGTCATTGACCAGAAACATTAACTCTGTTTCCCCCTCCATAGATGCAGCCTGACCTGCTGATTTTTTACATATGAACATACGAATTAGGAGCAGAATTAGGCCATTCAGCCCCTCAAGCCTGTTCTGCCATTCAATAAAATCATGGCTGATCTGTTTGTGTCTCAAATTCCACACTCCCATCTACCCCCGATAACCTTTGATTCCGTTGCCTAACAAGAATCTATCTACCTCCGTCTTAAAAATATTCAATGGCCCCGCCTCCACCTCCTTCTGAGGCAGAGAGTTCCAAAGTCGCACAACCCTCAGAGAAAAAATTTCTCCTCATCTCTGTCCTAAAAGGGTGACCCCCTAATTTTAAAACAGTGCCCCCTAGTTCTGGACTCGCCCACAAGAGGAAACACCCTTTTCACATCCACCTTGTCGAGACCCTTCAGGGTCTTATATACTTCAATCAGGTCTCCCCTCACTCTCCTAAACTCCAGTGAAAACAAGCCCAGTCTGTCCAACCTTTCCTCACAAGACAACCCACTCATTCCAGGTATCAATCTAGTAAACCTCCTTTGAACCACCTCCATTTACCATTTATTCTCCATTTAAGTAATACTCTGCTTTTTTATTCTTCCTGCCAAAGTGAACAACTCCACATTTTCCCACATTATACTCCATCTGTCAGATTTTTGCCCACTCACTCAAGCTATCTATATCGGTCTGCAACCTCCTTATGTCCTCTTCACAACATACTTTCCTACCTATCTTTGTGTCATCTGCAAATTTAGCTACCATGCCATCGCTCCCCTCATCTAAGTCATTAATATAAATTGTAAAAAGTTGAGGCCCCAGCACAGACCCCTGCGGAACTCCACTTGTCACATCCTGCCAATCAGAAAAGGACCCATTTATACATACTGTCTGTTTTCTGCCAGCCAGCCAATCTTCTATCCATGCTAATATGTTACTCCCTACACCATGAGCTCTTACTTTGCGCAATAACCTTTTATGTGGCACCTTGTCAAATGCCTCCTGGAAATCTCGTATTTTCTGTTTTTATGGGATGGCACCAGTGAAGAAATATAGCCCAAGCACTCTGCAACTACATTATATTAAAAATTTACTCTCTGTCTCTGAGGGCTAAGATCAGGGGTTCAAGCCTCACTCCAGAAATTTGACCACAAAATCTATGCTGGCACTCCAGTGCAGTATTGTAAGTGTTGAAATCTGCTAACTTAACAGATTAACAAACTTCTTAGCCAACATAACTCAGTGCCACACCAGGCAAAAAAGAGAGAGCTCACATTTATACTGTGCCTTTCATGACCTCAGGAGGTCCCAAAGTGCTTTACAGCCAATTAAGTACATTTGAAGGGTAATGTTGTAATGTAAGAAACGTGGCAGCATTGGCACACAGTAATGTCCCACAAACAGCAATGAGATAATAACTAGATAATCTTTTTTAGCAATGTTGGTTGGGGGATAAATATTGGCCACAACACAGGGAGAACTCCACTGGACTTACCAATTGAGTGACCAGCTGGTTGGCTAGTTTGCCCTAACCAATATTTAAAAGAGCCCTCTTGATGGGTAACTAAGCCACATAGCAAGGTCCCAGGTACTGATTTCTACAATGAGTTTGGGATATTCTTAGTCCAACAGGGTAGGAGGTGGTGCTGTATCAAGTTCTAAGAAATTAAGTGGGCAAGTGCATAATGAAAAGTTAGGGTAACATGTAGGAAACAGTGACCAGAATTTAATTAGGCTTGAAATAAAAATTGAAAAAGGAGAGTCAAAGATAAAGATACTTGACTTGAACAAAACACTATTTTCAATTAGATTAAAAAGGGAACTAATCCAGATACAAAGGAAAAAAAAATTGGCAAATGAGACAGAGCACAAACAATGTGCACAAGCATTGGTAAGATTCAAACAGCAGATGGTGAAACATATTCCCACAAAACCTGAAGTTAGTTTTACAAAAGCCTGAAGATCCTTGGATGAATAAAGAAATGAACATTAAAGTGAGACTTAAAATAGAGATGCATGGCAAATCTAAACAAAAAGAATGACTTGCATTTATATACCATCTTTCATGACCTCAGGACGTGCCAAAGGGCTTCACAGCCGATGAAGAATTTTTGAACTGTAGTCACTGTTGTAATGTAGGAAACACGGCAGCCAATTTGTGCACAGCAAGATCCCACAACAGCAATGCAATAATGACCAGATCAATTTTCTTTTCAAGTTATGTTGTTTGAGGGATAAATCTAGAGCTGATAACATAAGAAATCAGCAGATCTATAGAAAAAATAGAGGGAAAGCAGAAAAAAGGTTATAAAGGTCTAACAGATGTATAAAGAAAGGTTTGCAAGTAATGTAAAATAGTGAAGGATTTTACAGACACATACAAAGTAATGGGCAGTTAAAGAATGGTTAGGGCTGATTAGAGATGTAGTCCAGTTATTTGAGAAAATAACAGACTACATTGATAAAGAAAATGCAGTGGATGCTGGATTTTTGAAAGCATTTGATAGTGTCACATAGGAGGCTGTTATATTATGACACACAGTATTAGAAGAATTAAGTTAATGGGAGTCAGGGGGAAAGCTCTCCACTGGTTGGAGCCATACCTAGCACAAAGGAATATAGTTGTGCTTTTTGGAGGCCAACCATCTCAATCCCAGGATATCGCTTTTGGAGTTCCTCAGGGCTCTGTCCTAGGCCCAGCCATCTTCAGCTGCTTTATCAATGACCTTCTCTCCATCATATGGTTAGAAGTGGGGATGTTTGCTGAAAATTATAGAGTGTTCAGTACAATTCGCAACTCATCAGATACTGAAGCAGTCAGTGTCTGCATGCAGCAAGACTTGGGCAATATTCAGTCTTGGGCTGATAAGTGGCAAGACATAACATCCACGTGCACAGATGCCAGGCAATGACCATCTCCAACAGGAAAATCTAACCATCTCTCCTTGACATTCAATGGCATTACTATCGCTGAATCCCCCACTATCAACATCCTGGGGGTTACTATTGACCAGAAACTGAACAAGACCAGCCACATGAATACCCAGTTCCGAAGAAGGCTCACTGACCCGAAACGTTAACTCTGCTTCTCTTTCCACAGATGCTGCCAGAGCTGCTGAGCATTTCTTGTTTTTATTTCACATGAATACACATGTGGCCTTCAAGAGAAGTTCAGAGGCTGGGAATTCTGTGGTGAGTAACTCACCTCCTGACTCCCCAAAGCCTCTCCACCATCTACAAGGCACGAATCAGGAGTGTGATGGAATTCTCTCCACTTGCCTGAATGGGTGCAGCTCCAACAACACTCAAGAAGCTCAACACTATTCAGGACAAAGCACCCTATCCACCAATTTAAACAGTCACTTCCTCCACCACCAGTGGCAGCAGTGTATACCATCCACAAGATGCACTGCAGCAACTCACCAAGTTTACTTTGACAGCACCTTCCAAACCCGCGACTTCTACCACCTAGAAGAACAAGGGCAGCAAATGCATGGGAACACCAGAACCTGCAAATTCCCCTCTGAGCCACACACCATCCTGACTTGGAACTATATTACTCTTCCTTCACCGTCACGGGGTCAAATTCCTGGAACTCCCTTCCTAACTGTAGTGTGGGTGTACCTACATCACATGGACTGCAGTGGTTCAAGAAGGCAGTTTAGGGCAGCACAGTGGCGCAGTGGTGAGCACCGCAGCCTCGCAGCTCCAGGGACCCGGGTTCGATTCCGGGTACTGCCTGTGTGGAGTTTGCAAGTTCTCCCTGTGTCTGCGTGGGTTTTCTCCGGGTGCTCCGGTTTCCTCCCACAAGCCAAAATACTTGCAGGTTGATAGGTAAATTGGCCATTATAAATTGTCACTAGTATAGGTAGGTGGTAGGGAAATATAGGAACAGGTGGGGATGTTTGGTAGGAATATGGGATTAGTGTAGGATTAGTATAAATGGGTGGTTGATGTTCGGCACAGACTCGGTGGGCCGAAGGGCCTGTTTCAGTGTTGTATCTCTAAAAAAAAACCATCACCTTTTCAAGGGCACTTAGGGATGGGCAATAAATACTGGCCTATCCAGAGACGTCCACACCCCAAACTTGAATTAAAAAGAGAGACAGCATGGATTGGAAGTTGACTAATGGGCAGATAAGACAGAGTAATGATTAAAGGGTGTGATTGGAGAGACGTTTTTACGAGTGGAAGCCTGTGACCAGTGGTGTACCGCAGGGATTAGTGCTGGGAACCTTGCTGTTTGTTGTGTACATTAATGATTTAGACGTGAATCTAGGAGGTATGGTCAGTAAGTTCGCAGATCATACAAAAATTGGTGGTGTCATAAATAGTGAGGAGTAAAGCCTTAGATTGCAGAATGATATAGATGGGCTGGTAAGATGGGCGGAGCAGTGGCAAATGGAATTTAATCCTGAGAAGTGTGTGAGGTGATGCATTTTGGGAGGACTAACAAGGCAAGGGAATATACAATGGATGGTAGGACCCTAGGAAGTACAAAGGGTCAGAGGGACCTTGGTGGACTTGTCCATAGATCACTGTAGGCAGCAGCACAGGTAGATAAGGTGGTTAGGAAGGCATATGGGATACTTGCCTTTATTGGCTGAGGCATAGAATATAAGAACAGGGAAATTATGATGGAGCTGCATAAAACTCTAGTTAGGCCACAGCTGGAGTGCTGTGTACAGTTCTGGGCACCACACTATAGGAAGGATGGCATTGCACTGGAGAGGGTGCAGAGGAGATTTACCAGGATGTTGCCTGGGCTGGAGCATTTCAGCTATGAAGAGTAACTGGATAGACTATGGTTGTTTTCCTTGGAGCGGTGAAGGCTGAGGGAGGGACATGATTGAGGTATACAAAATTATGAGGGGCATTGATAGGTTAGATAGGAAGAAACTTTTTCCCTTAGCGGAGAAGTCAATAACTAGGGGGCATAGATGTAAGGTAAGGGGCAGGAGGTTCAGAGGGAATTTTAGGAAAAATGCTTTCACTCAGAGGGTGGTTGGAATCTGGAAGGCATTGCCTGATGGGGTGTTAGAGCTGTATAACTCCAGGACTCTATGACTCGATGTAAACAGAGTTGTCCTTCAGCAGTCTGGTTGGATCCATCACTCTTCTTATTACATGTAGAGAAAGGGATCCAGACTTGGGAATGAGACTAAAATAGTGTGTGTGATAAATTGGGAGGTTGACTGTAAAGTGACTTCAGGAGATCACAGGTAGGTCAGGACATTGGGAAGTTAGATGACAGGAGGTGGATAAACAAAATTGTGAGTGGATATGTGCCATTTCATATTGTCCAATCCTGGCACATGGCCAGCTGCTGTGCATTGAAGCTGTTTGGCTTATGCTAAAACCCACAAAGTTTCCTGTTTTTTTTAAACCACTCCAATTGTTAGTCAATGTACTTTTTACCGCTGTATAGACACTGATTACCAATTCCATAGGTTGGTTAACTTTTATAATCATTGATCTAACTCAGCACACCAATGTTACAAGTGCCATGAAACAACACAATTGCATATAGGTGTTGGAATTTGAAATAACTCAGAATGTGAAGGAAGCAAAGCCGAAGTAGCAAAGCTTCACATTTCATGCCATATAAGGCTGTTCTTGTGCTACTGATATATCAGGTGTAAAATTCAACTCTGGCAGGGGCACAGACGAGCAGTAGCTCATCACCCTTCCAATATACGCGTTGCACAGTTTTCTTTGGATTATCAGGCAGCGGGAAAAATGGGCAGCCGATTCACTCCCTTCCATTTTGTGCCTCCATTGAAGTTAAATTTCAATCATTCAAGTTAAGACAGAATTCCATCGCTAGCTTTTTCCACTGACATATAAACAGTTCTCAATCTCAGGCATGTTGCTACAGAGCAGCATCAAGCAATGATAGGATACCAATGGGCGGAGTGGAGAGAAAACCAGGTGTTCCCTCTCCTGTGTGCCTCTTAGTGTTTGGTTCTGAACAGTATGGGCAGAGGAAATGAAACCACACCCCCCTCCCACCCACTCCCCACCACAAACTCCTCTTAGAATCTGGTTAAATTGCCCCATTTCTGACCTTACGATGGCGATAAAGTCATTGATGAAACCATTGAAGTCAGGCCTTGCACACTGCACGAAGGAACTCCTGCAGCGATGTCCTGACATTGTCAATGATTGGCCTCCAACAAGCACAACCATCTTCCTTATGTCAGGTACAACTCCAGCCACTGAAGAGTTTCCAGTCCGAACTCCATTGACTTCAGTTTAACTAGGGCGCCTTGACGCCACACTCAGTCCAATATTTATTTATTTATTTAGAGATACAGCACTGAAACAGGCCCTTCGGCCCACCGAGTTTGTGCCGACCATCAACCACCCATTTATACTAATCCTACATTAATCCCATTACTCTCTCACATCCCACCTTCCCTCAATTCCCCTACCACCTACCGAGACTAGGGGCAATTTACAATGGCCAATTTATCTATCAACCTGCAAGTCTTTGGCTGTGGGAGAAAACCGGAGCACCCGGCGAAAACCCACGCGGTCACAGGGAGAACTTGCAAACTCCGCACAGGCAGTACCCAGAATCGAACCCTGGTCGCTGGAGCTGTGAGGCTGCGGTGCTAACCACTGCACCACTGTGCCGCCCTACCGCCCTACAATACTGCCTTGATGTCAGGGACAGTTCACTCTCACCTGACCTGTGAAATTCAGCTCTGGTGTTCATTTTTGGACCAATGCTGTATTGAAGTCGGCAGCTAAATGGTGCTGGAAGAACCCAAATCAATCATCACTGAGTAGGTTATTGGTGAGTAAGTGCCTCACGTTAGCACTGTTGATGACTCCTTCCAACACTTTGCTGCTAATTGAGGGTAGACCAAGGCACCAACATGTTGCACCACGGACATTTGACAAAATTATTGACTCAGCCGCAGAAATGGGGGCAATTAGTCTGTATATGAAGTGTATAGCCAATCTAATGTCATCAAACACAATCCAATTTAAAATGCTTTTCTCCCTATTTAGTGAGATAAGGCATTGTTTTTGCTTGCACAAGTAGTCAATGTATGCATGCACGCTTGATGTAGCGATGTAGAGAATTCGGATAGATGTCCATCTGTTAAGAGTGATCTTTACCTCTATCTCTCTCTCTCCATTCCTCTCCCCTCTGTGTCCATCTCTCTCCCGATCCCTCTCTCCTCTCCGTGTGCCCCCCTCTTCCCCTCTGTATCCCCCCTCTCTCCCCGTGTCCTTCCCCCCTCCCTCTGCCCCATCACCCCCTCCCTCTATCCCCTCCCTCTCCCATCTCTTTACCCCTCTCCCCCTCCCTATCTCCCCCTCTGTCCCCCTTCCCTCTCCCCTCTGTGCCTCCCCTCTCTCTCCCCTGTGTCCCCCATCCCTCTCTCCTCCCCCTCTCTCCCCCTTCCCCCTCTCTCTCCCCCTTTCCCTGTCCCCCTTCTTTCTCCCCCCTCTCTCCTCTACCCTCTCCCCCTCCCTCTTCCCCCTTGCCCTCTCCCCCCTCTCCCTCCCATCTCCCCCTCCCCTCTCTCTCCCTCTATCTTCCTCCCTCTCCCCCATTCGCCCCCTCTCCCCCCTCCCTCTGCTCCACTCGTTCCCCCCCCCCACTTTGCCCCCGACTCTGTCCCTCTCTCCGCCCTCACCACGCACCAGGAGCAGAAACACATTGCCATTGGCGCTGGCCCCGCAGTCAGAGAGAAATCAGTGCATTTGGAGAGCTGAGAACATGAACTGTCTCCCCATAAAAAAACTGCTTGCTCTGGCTCAAAGTAGTCTTGCCCTTTCTAGTTCTATCATTGCTTTCCTGTGCGCTATCTTATCTGTTCTGCTCACACTAACGCTCTCCAGGGTTGATTCAGGAGGTCAGGCAGCAAGCACTAGATTGATGGCTCCAGTCTTCACAGCGAGTCCCGCCTCCCCCGCGCTCCGATTCGACAGATGTCCGCGCACAGGCAAGCCATTCACGCTTTTGACTGGCGGACCAGATACAAAACTGTAGGAACTAGCCCGATGCCCTGATCCTTTGCAATTACTTTTGCTCCTGATAATGAGAAAGGCTTGGAGCAAGACATTTAAAAATATAAAAATTTTAACCAATGGGCACTGGTGTCTGTGTACAGACATGTTGCTGACCCCTGGGGTAGACCGATGATTGGGAACAGGCTGATGATTGATTGGGAGTAGGTGTTAATTGACCAGAGTGGATTTCTCCTGTTTTTGATGGACAAACGTGGGCCAGATTTATGCTATGTGTACGTATTCACCGAGGACTGCTTGAGACTACCAAACCCATTTCACATAGTACAGTAACAAGAAGAGACTTTCACCTTGTGGTCGTCCAATCTCTCGACACCTCCATCCCCCACGAGGACTATTTGAGGGTTCTCCGCTTCTTCCTTGAATAGAGGCCCAACCAGACCCCATCCACCACCACCCTCCTCCGCCTGGCTGAACTTGTTCTCACATTGAACAACTTCTCCTTCAACTCCACTCACTTCCTTCAAATAAAACCTGTTGCTATGGGTTCCCACATGGGTAGTTATGCCTCTGTTTGTGGGATATTTTGAACATTCCTTGTTCCAGTCCGACTCAGGCCCCCTCCCCCAACTCTTTTTCCAGTACATTGATGACTGTATTGGTGCCGTTTCCTGCTCTCGCCTGAACTGGAAAACTTTATCAACATTACTTCCAATTTCCACCCTTCTCTCACCTTTACATGGTCCATTTCTGACACTTCCCTTCCCTTACTCGACTTCTCGGTCTCCATCTCTGGGGATAGGCTGTCTACTAATATTCATTATAAGCCTACCGACTCCATTGGCTACCCTGACTACACTTCTTCACACCCTGCCTCCTGTAAGGACTCCATTCCATTCTCCCAGTTTCTCCATCTCCAACGCATCTGCTCTGATGATGCAACCTTCCACAACAACGCTTCTGATATGTCTTCCTTTTTCCTCAACCGAGGATTCCACACCCCCCCCCTCCCCACTATGGTTGACAGGGCCCTCAACCGTGTCCGACCCATTTCCCACACTTCTGCCCTCACCCCTTACTCTCCCTCCCAGAACCATGACAGGATTCCCCTTTGTCCTCACTTTCCACCCCACCAGCCTCCACATCCAAAGAATCATCCTCCACCATTTCTGCCACCTCCAGCGTGATGCCACCACCAAACTTTTCTTCCTCTCCCTTCCCCTTTCAGCATTCCGAAGGGATCATTTCCTCCACGACACCCTGGTCCACTCCTCCATTACCTCCAACACCTTGTCCACTTTCCACGGCTCCATCCCATGCAATTGCAAGAGATGTAATACCTGCTCTTTTACCTCCTCTCTCCTCTCCAAGGCCCCAAATACTCCTTTCAGGTGAAGCAGCAATTTACTTGTACTTCTTTCAATTTAGTATACATGTATTTGCTGCTCAAAATGGGGAGACCAAACATAGACTGGGTGACCGCTTTGCGGAACACCTCCGCTCAGTCTGCAAGCATGACCCCGACCTTCCAGTTGCTTGACATTTCAGTTCAGAACCCTGCTCTGTCCTTGGTCTGTTCCAGTGAACATCGATGCAAGTTTGAGGAACAGCATCTCATTTTCTGATTAGGCATTCTACAGCCTTCCAGACTCAACATTGAGTTCAATAATTTCAGAGCATGACTGGCCTTTTTTTATTATTATTTTATTTTATATTTTAACCATATGCCTGCCTTAAACTTGGTTTTTCATGTTTTCACTTTTGGACAGAGCTGTCTATTATTCTGTCATTAACACTCTCTCTGGACTAATGCTTTGTCTTTCACCACGACCATTAGCACTCCCTATGCCTTTTTCCCATGACATCTTTGCTATTTAATTTCTCCTGCCCTCTGCCCTATCACACACCTTCCCTTTTGTTATCTCTTCCCCCCCAATCCACACTTCCTTGCTTAAAACCTATTACATTTCTAACCTTTGCCAGTTCTGATGAAAGGCCATTGACCTGAAACGTTAACTCTGCTTCTCTCTCCACAGCTGCTGCCAGACCTGCTGAGTATCACAGAATCGCAGAATCACAGAATAATACAGTGCAGAAGAGGCCCTTTGGCCCATCGAGTCTGCACCGATGCATTAAAGACACCTGACCTGTCTACCTAATCCCATTTGCCAGCACTTGGCCCATAGCCTTGAATGTTATGACATGCCAAGTGCTCATCCAGGTACTTTTTAAAGGATGTGAGGCAACCCGCCTCTACCACCCTCCCAGGCAGGGCATTCCAGACCGTCACCACCCTCTGGGTAAAAAAGCTCTTCCTCAAATCCCCCTTAAACCTCCTGCCCCTCACCTTAAACTAGTGTCCCCTCGTAACTGACCCTTTAACTAAGGGGAACAGCTGCTCCCTATCCACCCTGTCCATGCCCCTCATAATCTTGTACACCTCAATCAGGTCACCCCTCAGTCTGCTCTGCTCCAGCGAAAACAACCCAAGCCTATCCAACCTCTCTTCGTAGCTTAAATGTTTCATCCCAGGCAACATCCTGGTGAATCGCCTCTGCACCCCCTCCAATGCAATCACATCCTTCCTATAATGTGGCGACCAGAATTGCATACAGTACTCCAGCTGTGGCCTTACCAAAGTTCTGTACAACTCCAACATGACCTCCCTGCTTTTGTAATCTATGCCTCGATTGATAAAGGCAAGTGTCCCATATGCCTTTTTCACCACCCTATTAACCTGCCCTTCTGCCTTCAGAGATCTATGGACAAACACGCCAAGGTCCCTTTGTTCCTCAGAACTTCCCAGTGTCTGGCCATTCATTGAATACTTCCATGTCACATTAGTCCTTCCAAAGTGTATCACCTCACACTTTTCAGGGTTAAATTCCATCTGCCACTTTTCTGCCTATTTGACCATCCCGTCTATATCTTCCTGTAACCCAAGACACTCAACCTCACTGTCAACCACTCGGCCAATCTTTGTGTCATCCGCGAACTTACTGATCCTACCCCCCACGTAGTCATCTATGTCGTTTATAAAAATGACAAACAATAGGGTACCCAGCACAGATCCCTGTGGTACGCCACTGGACACTGGCTTCCAGTCACTAAAACAGCCGTCTGTTATCACTCTCTGTCTCCTACAGCTAAGCCAATTTTGAATCCACCTTATCAAGTTACCTTGTATCCCATGCGCATTTGCTTTCTTGATAAGTCTCCCATGTGGGACCTTGTCAAAGGCTTTGCTGAAATCCATGTAAACTACATCAACTGCACTACCCTCATCGACACACCTGGTCACATGCTGAAAAAATTCAATCAAATTTGTTAGGCATGACCTCCCTCTGACAAAGCCATGCTGACTATTCCTAATCAAATTTTGCCTCTCCAAGTGGAGATAGATTCTCTCCTTCAGAATTTTCTCCAATAGTTTCCCTACCACTGACCTGAGACTCACTAGTCTGTAGTTCCCTGGCTTATCTCTACAACCTTTCTTAAATAGTGGGACCACATTAGCTGTTCTCCAGTCCTCTGGCACCTCCCCCGTGGCCAGAGAGGAATTAAAAATTTGGGTCAGAACCCCTGCAATCTCCACCCTCGCCTCCCACAACATCCTGGGACACAAATCACCCGGACCTGGAGATTTGTCCACTTTTAAGCCTGCCAAAACCTCCAATACCTTGTCACTCCCTATGACAATTTGCTCAAGAGCCTCACAGTCTCTTTCTCTGAGTTCCATATCTCCATCCTCGTGCTCTTGGGTGAAGACAG
This sequence comes from Heterodontus francisci, assembly GCF_036365525.1. Lineage (NCBI taxonomy): Eukaryota > Metazoa > Chordata > Chondrichthyes > Heterodontiformes > Heterodontidae > Heterodontus > Heterodontus francisci. Next base: position 7,263,762 of record NC_090385.1, read on the forward strand.
ATGTGAAGTATTTGTTCAACACCCGACCAATGTCCTCTCGCTCCACCCACAAATTTCCCCCTTGATCCCCAATGGGTCCTACTCTTTCCCTGGTTATCCTCTTCCCATTGATACACTTATAGAATATCTTGGGATTTTCCCTACTTTTACCAGCCAGAGCTTTCTCATATCCCCTCTTTGCTCTCCTAATTGCTTTCTTAAGCTCCATCCTACACTTTCTGTACTCCACTAATGCTTCCGTTGATTTGCTCTCCTTGTATTTGCTAAGAGCCTCTCTTTTCCTTCTCATCGTACCCTGAATGTTTCTGGTCATCCATGGTTCTCTGGGCTTGTTGTTCCTACCTATTATCGTCGAGAGAACATTTTGGGCCTGTACCCTCCCCATTTCCTTTTAGAATGCCCCCCCATTGCTCTTCTGTAGATTTCCCAACAAATAACTCTTTCCAGTCTACCTTGGCCAGATCCTGCCTTATTTTACTAAAATTCGCTCTCCCCCAATCCAAAACCTTTTTTTGTAAATTGTCTATTTCTTTCTCCATAACAAGCTTAAATTGTACCATGTTGTGGTCGCTGTCACCAAAATTTTCCCCCACCAACACATCAACCACCTGTCCGGCTTCATTCCCCAGAATTAGGTCCAGCACTGCACCCTCCCTTGTTGGATCCTCTCCATATTGAGCTAAAAAGTTCTCCTGTATACATTTTCAGAACTCCACTCCATCTAAGCCCTTAACACGATGACTATCCCAATTAATGTTGGGAAAGTTGAAATCACCAAATACAATTACCCTATTATTATTTTTGCACACCTCTGCGAATTGCACACATATTTGTTCCTCAATTTCCCGCTGACTATCTGGGGGTCAATAATAAACACCTAGCAATGTGGCTGTCCCTTTTTTATTCCTAAACTCTACCCATAAAGCTTCATTTGATGCCCCTTCCAAGATATCATCTCTCCTTACTGCAGTAACTGACTCCTTAACTAATATTGCAATGCCCCCTCCTTTTTTACCCCTTCCTCTGTCTCGCCTGACGATTCTATATCCCGGGATATTGAGCTGCCAATCCTGCCCCTCCCTCAACCATGTCTCTGTGGTGGCTACTATATCACAATTCCACATGTCAATCCTTGCCCTTAACTCATCCGTTTTACCTGTAATACTCCTGGCATTAAAGTAGAGGCCATCCATCCTGGTCTTACTCCCTTGAAACTTACTTCCGCTGTATTCCCTCTGACTTGTTTGCTTTCCTGTGTTTAGCTGTGTCCCTATTCTGCTAGGAGTCTGTGCCCCTCCCCCTGCCAAATTAGTTTAAACTCCTCCCAACAGCACTAGCAAACCCACCAGCAAGGATGTTTAGTCCCCCTTCAGGTCCCACCTTCCCCAGAAATGGTCCCAGTGGTCCAGGAATCTAAAACCCTCCCTCCTGCACCAACTCTTAAGCCACACATTCATCTGTGCTATTCTCCTATTTCTATACTTGTTAGCACATTGCACTGGGAGTATTCCAGAGATTACAACCTGAGAGGTCCTGCTTTTTAGTCTACTGCCTAACTCCCTGAATTCTTGATGCAAGACCTCATCCCTCTTTCTACCTATGTCATTGGTCCCAACATGTACCATGACCTCTGCCTTATCACCCTCCCCCTTCAGGATGCCCTGCAGCCGTTCAGTGACATCCCGGACCCTGGCACCAGGGAGGTAACACACCATCCTGGAGTTACGTTGAAGGCCACAGTAGCGCCTATCTGTTCCCCTGACTATAGAATCCTCTATTACTATTGCTCTTCCTCTCTTTCCCCCTTCCTGTGCAGACAGGCTGCTTGCGGAGCCAGAAGCTTGGCTCTGTCCGCACTCCCTGGAGGAACCAGCCTCATCAGCCTTCAAAATGGAATACCGATTTGCAAGCAGGACCCCAGGGGACTCCTGAACTACCTGCCTGTTTCTCTTGGACTGCCTGCTGGTCACCCATTCCCTTCCTTCCTCAAGTCCCTTCAGCTGCGGTGTGACCACCTCTCTAAACATGCTATCCACAATGCTCTGAGACTCACGGATGCTCCACAGTGTTTCCAGCTGCCGTTCCAGCTCTGAAACCCGAGAGGAGCAAACAACAGCTTTAAACTCTCCTGCCATGAATAAATCTTTTAAATTTAAAACTTTAGAAGACTATTATAATTTAAAAAATCAACTAAGTCTTGCTAAAACAATGACTTGCAGTTCAATCCAGTTTGAAAAATACCCACCAGGACTTACTCACCAGTCAGCTGTGCTCTTTGGAAACTCTCGGCTCCCCTCATGCTCTTTGAGGATGGGTAGGAAATGAAAGGAGCTCCTCGCTCCCTCCTCACCGAACTCCCTCAGTCACAAAACTCCCACTTTAGCACTCTAATGCAGCCCCAAGTCAGCACTCCAGTGCAAATGAAGTCTGCACTGTAAAGGGCCCACATTTATACTGTCTGAATCTAGCCCCTGAAAACTGGTTTAAGCCAGTTATCTAATTAACAAGGTGCAGCTGCAAGCAGAGCCTGAGTGAACTCACCTTCTCCAACCCAAACAGCAACTGTTAAGTTAATTTGCTAAACAAAAGAAAGTCTGGACTTTCGATAAAACTAATCCTGAATTACCCTCAGTCACAAAACTCCCACTTTAGCACTCGAATGCAGCCCCAAGTCAGCACTCCAGTGCAAATTCCACCTTCTGCTGTGGTGGGATTTGAACCCATGTGTCCAGATCAATACCCTGGATCTCTGGGTTATTAGTCCTGTAATAATACCACTACGCTACTGCCTCCCCCTATGTATGTCCAGCATTTTCTGTTTTTATTTCAGATTTCCACTATCTGCAGTATTTTGCTTTTATTTCACCTTGTCAGTCTGAAACTGGGATTTAAAACAAATAGAGTCATTACAAATGACAAAAAACAGATATGAAACTCCAACACTAATCCAAAAATAATAAAGCAAACAGATGCAAGAGTGTTTATTCTTTGGTAAGCTGCTGAACCCAGGTACATAGTTTCCAACACACTCCCTACCACAGCATCCGAGGTTTTACATGAGGTACTTTAACATATGCTGTGGTCTCAATTTGATGGTGAAATTTCAGACACCAGCAACTTCCATTTAAATAGCACCTTTAACACAGTAAAATATCCCAAGGTACTTTTTAGGAGCAATTATCAAACAAAATTTGGCTCTGAGACACATAAGGAGCTATTAGGACAGGCGATCAAAAGATTATTCAAAGATGTAGGGGCTAAGAGGTTTCTTAAAAGAGGTGAGTGAGACAGAAAGGTTTAAGGAGGGAATTACACAGCTTAGAGCCTTGGCAGCTGAAGGCAAGGCCGCCAATGGTAAAGTGATGAAAATCAGAAATATGCAGGACTTCAGAATTGGAGGAGCACAGAGATCTCAGAAGGATTACAGATGTATGGAGGGGATGAGGCCATGGAGGAATTTGTAAATGCTGATAGTTTCAAGCTGGATGTTACTCACTGAACCACATTCTGTTCATTTGTGACATTATTCCTGCAGGTTTATGAAGAAATAGTCTGCAATAGATTACAGAAAAATTCCATTCACAATAAATGTGTACTACATGCCTTTAACTGAGACACCGATGTGAATCCCAGTCGGAAATACTGCTACACTGTTTAAGAAGCTTGAACATTATCTCCGTCTGTAGTTTATCAGATAAACTAATTTGGAATGTCACTGTGGCTTTTCCTTCCCTCTGTGCTCACTGTCCAAGTTCACTCCATCACAAGCTCTTTTTTATCAACCACCAGAGCCGCACAAATGGACAAAATTTAATTTCAACATCAAATCCGTTTTGCAAACCATGAATTGACAGCACCTCCGCTCGGACAGAGCCATCCGTCTGATCTGCCCAGTAGTGAACCTTGAGGACAAATTAAGGGGAAAGGAATGACAAATGAGCAATGGCAACTAATCAATAAACGACAAGAGTTCGAATCTCCCAACCATCCTGATGCAACAGCACCCTACAAAGGCATCAAGACAGTAGAATGGCCCGGGGAAGGCAAGAAACACAACACATTCTGAAAATTAGATTTTATTTAATTACATCAACATTACCTCGTGAACAATGTAAAGAAATCTTCCTTAAAATCTGCCAGTGTTAATTCTGAAATGAAACATGAAATGCACACAAATGATGCTATCAATTGTGCAACACTGGAACACTATTCTCAACTTTAAGCCGAGAATATAATGATTGTTAGTACAGCAAATTAAACAAATCTCTTTTTTATTTTATTTATGTAATTGTCAAAGCGTCCTAATTGCTTTTAAACGTTCGTTTTATGTTTCAGTAACTCGATTAAGTTCTTGAGTCAGTATTTTTGAATCTGATTTTCTTTTTATCTATAAATTCTCAGATCAGCTAGCAATCCACAAACAATAAATCAAAGTAGGTGCCAACAGTAAGAGCCCTGTAATGTAAACACTCTGCACGGTAATCAATATTTTTGCCCTACTTGCTGAGGATATTCATCTGTCAGAGCCCATAAATTGAAAATGTTTTATCATGTAACAAATCATGATCATTGTCTAATAGTTGTCCTTCACTGTTTTGGACCATTATGAATCACACTCATTTCTTGGTCCTCCTACATTGTTCCAATGAAGCTCAACAGACAAAGCTTGAGGAACAGCAGCTCATCTTGTGATTAGACACTTTACAACCTTACGGGCATACATCCAGTTCAACAATTTCAGATCATAACCATTGCTCCCATTGTTTGAGACAGCAGCTGCTGATGATGATTCTGCTTTTTGCCATTTTCAGTTCCACTAGATCCAGCTTTCGTTTCTTGTCCCATTACTGTCTCCTTTCATCTTGCACTAGCATCACTTTTGTCATTTAATCACTCCTGCCTTTCACCCCTATCACAAGTCTTCCCTTTTGTTCTGCCCCACAGCACCACCCACCTGACCCGGCCCCCACCACCACTTTCCCTGCCTCTGTATGTGCTTAAAACCTGTTACATTTTTCCTGTTCTGACAAAGGGTCATCAACCTGAAACATTGGCCAGAATTTACCAGCACATTGGAGACAGGCTGGGAGGTGGGAAGTGTGGTAAAATGGCACCGAAAGGCGTTGGGAGGGAAGCCTTTATGCCACGACTGAATATTACCAAAGGTGGCTGGTCTGGCAGGAGGAGGTCACGCTGGAACTTGGCGGGAAGGTAAACAGGCAATTAACTGATTTTACCAGGTTGTTCTAATTTCACGAGGGGCGCATGGGAATAACAGAGTTTCAGAGCCTCTCCAGAGGTTTAGCGGGAGGTCAGTGTTGGCTGCAGTCAGCAGTGATTGCTGAAGGTAGTGTAGCTCGGAAGGGAGGATGAGACTGAGCAGACAGAGAGTGTAGCAATTGGGAGCAAAGACAATAATATAAAAGCAAAATACTGCAGATGCTCAAAATCTGAAATAAAAACAAGAATTGCTGGAAATACACAGCAGGTCTGGCAGCATCCGTGGAGAGAAAAGCAGAGTCAACGTTTCAGGTCAGTGACCCTTCATCAGAACTGGGAGCAAAGACAAACTTGGCAAGCAAACCGGGGGCATTCTGCGTGAGTGTCCTCTGCGAGTTCGCACTTGTATGTACAGCATAATGGTGGTGTGGGTGGGGGAGGTGATGGGGGCAGTGGGAGGTCCAGAGAACTGAGTGCAGCTATTTGCCACGGGCCTCATTCACTCAGGCTTTGAAAACACCAGTGAGGAGGAGCATCAGAGAGGGAGAGAGCTGGAGCCACAGGCAGTGGGGCAGCAGAATCATAAGCCTGGAAAGGGGCAGAGAGCACAGAGGGGCATGCCACCAGTCTCTTGCACACAGACAATACCCACCAGAGAGGGTCTATTCATCTTCAGTCGCATTTAAGGCTGCAAACTGAATACTATGTGCTGCACTCACCTTGCCACAGTGCATCAGGTCATTGACCCTCTTTCAGCACTGCAGCCAGGTACAGGAGACAACCCCACGGCTTCTGATCTCCTCTGCTATCTCCATCCAGACCGGCTTGGTCTGGTGAGTCAGTCTCCTCCTGCCATCCCAAGAGAGTAGGACTTCCCTCCGTGCCCTCACAGCCTGGAGGAGTACCTCCTGGGAGGCATCAGTGAATCGTGCAGCGATCCTCGATCTGCCTTTGGCCCTGCCAACAACTGGTGCAATCGGCAGGGCTCTCTCACTCCTCCCTCCCGGGGTTGCTGCATGTGCAGGGTCTGCTGGCTGCCTCTTAAAGATGGTGCCAGTGTTTCAGGAGCTGGAACCTCCCCCCTCCCATGCTGCCGAACCTGCCAGCTGCCCTACCTGCCGGCCGTTAATTCGCCAACCCTGGGAATATCGCAATCGCAACTCTACCCCCTCCCCTCCCCTCCGCATGTGCGGCCAAGCCACCCACTTTCAGTCCAGGCGGTGGGACTTGTTTGCTGCCAGAAGAATTCCAGCCATTAATTCTGTTCCGCTGTCCACAGATACTGTCAGACTTGCTGTGTCTTTCCAGCATATTCTGTTTTTATGTCAGTTTTCCAGCGTCTGTTTCAGTAACATCCTTCTTGTCCAACAGATCAGAATTAGTTGAGCAAATTAGTTAAACAATTTGTCAAAAGGTTGATCATGGTGAATAGCACAAAGGAAGATGGTTGTGGTTGTTGGAGGTCAAACATCTGAGCTCCAGGACATCACTGCAGGAGTTCCTCAGGGTAGTGTCCTCGGCCCAACCATCTTCAGCTGCTTCATCAATGACCTTCCTTCAATCATAAAGTCAGAAGTGGGGATGTTTGCTGATGATTGCACAATGTTCAGCACCATTCATGACTCCTCAGATACTGAACTAGTCCATGTAGAAATGCAGCAAGACCTGGACAATATCCAGGCTTGGGCTGATAAGTGGCAAGTAACATTCGTGCCATGCCAAGCAATGACTATCTCAAAGAAGAGAGAATCTAACCTTGGCATTTAATGGCATTACCATCGCTGAATCCCCCACTATCAACATCCTGGGGGTTACCATCGACCAGAAACTGAACTGGAGTAGCCATATAAATACCGTGGTTACAAGAGCAGGTCAGAGGCTAGGAATCCTGCAGCGAGTAACTCACCTCCTGACTCCCCAAAGCCTGTCCACCATCAACAAGGCACAAGTCAGGAGTGTGATGGAATACTCTCCATGTGCCTGGATGGGTGCAGCTCCAACATCATTCAAGAAGCTCAACATCATCCAGGACGAAGCAGCCCGCTTGATTGGCACCCCATCCTTAACATTCACTCCCTCCATCACCGTGACAGCAGTGTGTACCATCTACAAAATGCACTGCAGCAACGCACCAAGGCTCCTTCGACAGCACCTTCCAAACCCATGACCTCTACCACCTAGATGGACAAGGGCAGCAGTTACATGGGAACACCACTACCTGCAAGTTCCCCTCCAAGGCACACACCATCCTGACTTGGAACGATATCACCGTTCCTTCACGGTCACTGGGCCAAAATCCTGGAACTCCTTTCCTAATAGCACAGCCTGGCTCGGGTATAAAATCAAATCCCGATCCGGGCCCGACCCGTCCCGAGCCCAAGCCCTTTCATTTTTTCGTGCCTGATCCGACCCGACATGAATCTCCTTCATCTGTTCCGGCAGCAGGCTATTCCTACAGCTGGAGTTGTGGGAAATCATGCATAAGCCTGATCCTGTGACTTCCCCGAAGCAGTGCCCAGCCTGGCCTGACCCGAGCCCGAATGCTGGACTCGGAATTTCGACCCGACCCGACCCGACCCGACCCGAACCCAACATATATAGTCGGGTCTAGTCGGGTTTGGGTCGGGTAGCCAGGCTTTACTGTGGATGTACTTACTCCACATGGACTGCAGCAGATAAAGAAGGCTGCTCACCACTACCTTCTCAAGGGCAATTGGAGATGGACAATAAATGCTGGAAGAGTAAATGCTGCAACCTGTGCGGTGAGGCAGGCCACCTCTACAAAACCTGCCCCAAACACTGCCTCAGTTATGCTCAGGTGGCAAGGTCCAAGGAAAGGCCGGGTGAAGGAACAGTGAACACATCTGGTGCTGGGAAGGAGACACGCAACCCTCTCCACAGCGAGGAAAGACTACTCAAGAAGGAGAAGAAAGGGGAGGCAGCTGCAACCAGCGACCCAACACCTACCCCTTGCCCAGAAACTCCTCCTCTACAGACAGAATCAATGGAGGAGGAGGCAGCAGATGGACAACCTGGTCAGTGGCAGGTGGTACAAAGGAAAACCACAAAGAAAAAACCTCCAAAAATGGAACATGCCACCACACAAACCAATGGCAAGAGGAGGCTACCATCTGAGACAGACTACGGCAGCTCCTCTTCTTTGGAAGAGGAAGGGCCGGAATGACGGCACCTGCAAAAGAAGTGGCAGAACTCAAAGGAGCAGGAAGAGAAAACCCCCCCAGCTCTGGGGCACTGGAAGCTGTGATGGGCCCAGCGCGCTCAAAACCCAACGAGATGCCCAGCGCACCCCAGCTCCGGGACACTGAGAGCAACAAAGTGTTTGGCGCACTCCAGCTGGGAAGCTGGGAGCAGTGACATCTTTGAGGAGGAACAGAGGGGAAGGACACCAGCGACAGAGGACAGCCCAAGTCCTGCTGCCTACACAACAAGGTGTCACTCCAGTGGAACAAACTCTCCATGAGTAACCAGGAGGGGTTTCTGAGCCCAACGGACATGAAACAGCGTGCGTACACTATGGGTATGCAGGAACATACCCAAGGACTGGCACTAGCAAGGACAACTGGTGTGGGAAGCAACACCCAACTTTAAAATGGGTATAAAAATTGCTTCGATTAACGTACGTAGCGTTAAATCCACTACGCGATGTGTTTCAACCTTGAACAACCCTACCAAGGTCAAAGCCGACCTACTGTTTCTGCAGGAATGTGGAATACCACACCTCGGCACCTACAGGCAATGGTTGTGATGTTGGTCCCATGGGCCATCAATCTGGTCAGGGGGTAATGATTCCCGTTCCTCTGGCCTGGGTATTCTGCTGCGGGGAGGTAACTTCACCATCTCTGAAGTTAAGGAGGTGGTGGGCGGTCGCCTCCTCGTAGCAGATGTAATGTACAACAACGCTCCGCTCCAGTTGATCAATGTGTACGCCCGGTTCAATGCAGCGAGCGGCTGACCATCTTCCAGCAGCTCCCACTGCTGCTGGCGACGTCCAGGCCAGTCATTCTAGGCGGTGATTTCAACTGCATCATTAACACAGCTGGATGATCCGGTAGTGACGTCAGCAAACTGGACACTACGTCCGGATTCCTAATGGAAACAGTAAAAGATGCCAAGCTGCACGACGTCTTCAGTAAATGGAGTGCAGCATAGATACGCCTGGTCAAGATCGGACGGGTCTGCCTGTTCCAGGATTGACTTCCTGTTTGTGTCCCGTGCTGTCACGGTCGGATCCACCGACGTCAAGCCAGTGTTCTTCTCTGACCATTGCCTCTTACTGGCTGACTGTCACTTACAGGATGACCAGCGGGTTGGCAGGGGGACATGGAAGCTCAATGCTACACTGCTAACCCAGAGAATGTTGAGGAACTCAAAAGGGATTACAAATGTTGGAGAATCATGAAACCTACCTTTGAGTCTCCAGTTCACTGGTGGGAAATGATCAAGGAGAACATCAAGAGGTTCCTTCTCTTCAAAGGTGTTCAGAGGACGAGAGAGAGACAGAGGGAAATGTCCCGACTCCAGAAAAGAATGCAAAATCCGCTCCGGCTGCAGTCGATTGCGGTCGAGGTCAAGGAGGATCTCCAAGAGGTGAAGAACCAGCAGGCCTCGCTCTTTGCCACGGAGACCTCCAAGATCATCTTCCGGTCCAGTGTCCGCTCAATTGAGCAGGATGAGACGTGCTCGCGTTACTTCTTCCAAATGTTACACAGAGAGAGCTCTGTTATCAGCAGCCTGAAGGAAGAGGATGGCTCGGTAACGTCTTCGCAGTCCGACATACTAAGGATCAGCAAATCCTTTAATGCTGGGCTGTACGACATGAAGCCCACAGACAGCAGAGCCTCCCAGTCCTTCCTGTCATCTATCGCAGAGGTCTTAGATGACAGCACGAGGGAGAGACTGGACAAACCGCTAACTCTGGATGAGCTGACAAACACCGTCAGGTCCTTCGAGATGAGTAAAACTCCTGGAAGCGACGGCTTACCAGTTGAGTTGTATTTGGCCCTGTGGGACTGGATTAGCCCAGGCCTGCTGGAAGTATACGAGAGTATGCTTCTGGCTGGCAGCATGTCAGTATCCATGAGGAAAGGCATTATCACCTCATCTACAAGCGGAAGGGGAAAGGGCAGAAATCAGAAATTGGTGGCCCATCTCACTGCTTCATGTTAACTACAAGATTCTGTCCAAAGTCATCACCAGTCGGGTTCAGTCTGCTCTGGAGTTAGTGATTCACCCTGAGCAGACCTGCACTGTACCCGGCAGGAAGATCGCGGATAGTCTCATGCTACTCAGGGATACGGGACAGGGGGGTGGACACCTGCCTCATCAGCCTGGACCAGGAGAAGGCTTTTGACAGGATATCGCACACCTACATGATGGACGTGCTCTCCAGATGGGGTTTGGGGACGGAATCTGCAATTGGATCAAACTGCTCTACACAAACATCAGTCTCAATCAATGGGTGGGAATCAGAAAGTTTCCTGATCCAATCTGGAGTCAGACAGGGTTGTCCTCTCTCCCCTGTCCTGTTTGTTTGCTGTATCGAACCTTTTGCTGAGTCCATTAGGAAGGATGCGGGCATAAGAGAGGTGACAAACCCAGGCAGTGGAGGCACTCAGGTTAAAACCTCCCTGTACATCGATGACGTCGCCGTCTTCTGCTCGGATCCGTTGTCCGTTCGCAGACTGATGAGCATCTGCGACCAGTTCGAACTGGCCTCGGGAGCCAAGGTTAACCACGGCAAGAGTGAGGTCATGTTCTTTGGGAACTGGGCCGACCGATCCTTTGTCCCCTTCACCATCAGGTCAGACTACCTGAAGGTGCGGGGGATATGGTTCGGAAGGGTCGGGGCATGCGCCAAAACCTGGCAGGAACGAGTAGCCAGGATACACCATAAACTGAGCATGTGGGAGCAGCGATCTCTCTCCATTATGGGTAAGAACCTGGTCATCAGGTGTGAGGCGCTGACATTGTTGCTGTATGTGGCGCACGTCTGGCCCATACCCCACTCCTGCGCTGTGGCGGTCACCTGAGCCATTTTCCGTTTTATCTGGAGATCTAAAATGGACCGGGTCTCGAGGAACACGATGTTCAAACCTCTGGATAAGGGCAGGAAAAATGTACCCAACGTCTCCCTCATCCTGATTGGTGGTCAAAGGTGTTTTCGTGTGCAGCTGCATCAAGCTGTGCATAGATCCCCAGTATGCAAACACCAGGTGTCACTATGTGCTGAGGTTCTATCTGTCCCCGGTGTTGCGAAGGATGGGCCTGGTCACATTGCCGCGGAACGCTCTATCCAGTTGACCGTGCCGTACCACCTAAACTTCGTGGAAATGTTTCTGCAGAAAAACATCTTTGACCACCAATCCATCAGGCAGTGATCTGCACGGAATGTCCTCAAGGCCCTACGGGAAAAGGAGATTGTAGATCCTGTCAGATGCTTCCCTGATCAGCAGAACTTTCAAACAAGCACCAAGACGTAGCTTGTCTGGTGGTGAGAAGAGCCCTCCCCGTCAGATCCTTCCTGCACGCCCGGAGTCTCACCCCCTATGCACGCTGCCCTCAGGGTGATTGTGGTGGGGAAGAGACAGTTGTCCACCTCCTTCTGGAATGTGTGGAAAGAGATGCAGTGGTTTTTGTCGAGGTTCATCCCAAGCAGCTCTGTAACACAGGAGTCTGTGATCTACGGGCTGTTCCCAGGGACACTCACTGAGATAAACATCAGCTGCTGCTGGAGGACTATCAATTCAGTGAAAGACACTCTTTGGTCTGCCCGAAACTTGCTGGTCTTCCAGCACAAAGAGTTGTCCACGACCGAGTGTCGCAGACTGGCACATTCCAAGGTCCAGGACTACATGCTGAGGGACGCACTAAAGATTGGGGCAGATGCTGCAAAGGTTCAATGGGGAAAGACCACTGTGTAAGGTCCTCCTACCAAAGTGAACTAAGGGGCTGGATCCATAGAAAACCTCTCGGGCTGTATACACCAAATATGGGTTTGCTGTAAAATGTACACGGCAAGTAAAATGGAATGGAAGGGTTGTGAGACAACTCACTCCTGTATCGAAGAAAACTGATTTTCTTTGCACTTTTTGGAATGTCAACTTGGCGCTGTTTTGAACTGTTTTGTAATGTATTTTTTACAGAATTTTATGAATAAAGTATATTTTTGGGAAAAAATAAATAAATGCTGGCCTAGCCAGCAATGCACACATCCTCCACGAATGAATAAAAAAATACATAGAATAAAATCATCAAGTATTATGGAATAGAAGGAGGCCATTCGGCCCATTGTGCTTGTGCTGGCTTTTTGAAACAACTATCCAATTCATCCCATGCCCCTGCTCTTTCCCCATAGTCCTGAAAATCTTTCCTTTTCAAGTACATATCCCTTTTGAAAGTTACTATTGAATCTGCTTCCACTCCCCTTTCAGGCAGCGCATTCCAGATCATAACAACTCATGGTGCAAATAAATTCGACATTGTTATGTTTTCATCTCACCTTTGCTGCCTTGTCCCGCTACTCAGGGCTGTCTAGGCAGCTCTGACAGCACAATATTCTGTGTTAATTAAATATTTACCTTCCTAAATAATTGAGATGGTTAAGGGGAGATTTCATTGAGGTGTACTTTCACAATAATGGCCAACATTAAGGAACCACCCCAGCTCTACAGTCTCTCCACATAACTGAATTCCCTCATCCCTGATAACATTTCACCAAGTCTCCTCTGCACTTTCTCTAAGGCCTTGACAGCCTCACTTACTCAACAGCCAATTAAGCTCTTTTGAAGTATTATCACTGTTGCAGTGAAGGAAATATAGTAGCCAATTAGCACATTGCAAGATCCCACAAACACCAATGTGATAATGACCAGGTAATCTATTTTTATATTCCATGACATAGGTTGATAAATATTAGCCAGGGAACCAGGAAGTTGTCCCATGCTTTTCAGTGAAATATTGCCATGGGCTCTTTTACATCCACTTGCGAGGGTAGACGAGACTTCAGTTTAACATCTCAACTGAAGGACAGCATCTCGAACAGTGCAGCACTCCCTCAGTACTGCAGTCAGTGTCAGCCTAGAGTGTGTACTCAAGTCTCTGGAGCGCTCAGCTCATCGGCTGCTGAAACCCTCATCCCTGCCTTTGTACCTCTAGACTTGACTATTCCAATGCTCTCCTGGTTGTCTTCGCATGTTCTGCCCTCTGTAACCTTGAGGTCATCCAAAACTCTGCTACCCTTGTTCTTACTCACATCAAGTCCCGTTCACCCATCACCCCCGTGCTCTCTGATCTGTGTGGCTCCTGGTTATGCAATGCTTGATTTTAAAATCCTCATCCTTGTTTTCAAATCCCTCCCTCCTCCCATCTCTGTAATATCATCCAGCCCTACAACCCTCTGAGATATCTGCACTCCTCTAATACAGCATCCCAGAGTTTAATTACTCCACCATTGGTAGCCAGGCCCAAAACTCTGGGATTCCTTCCTAAGCCTCTCTACTTCTTTTCCCTCCTTTAAGACACTCCTTAAAACCTTCCTCTTTGGCCAAGCATTTGGTCATCTTCCCCAATATCTCATTACATGGCTCAGTGTCAAATTTTCTTTTACAGTGCCTTTATGAAACACCTTGGGACATTTTATTACATTAAAGGCAAGTTGCTATTGAGTGGAACTTGAACCCACAACCTTTTGCCTCAGAGTTGAGAGTGTTATCCCACTGAGCCATGGCTGACACAATGAAGTGGCCATTAGGCCTTTGTTATGCTAATCTGCAGTCCACGTCAGGATGGTGTGTGACTTGGGGGGAACATGGAGATGATATGCTTACTGCTCTGGAGTTTCTGGTGGTGGGTGTTGTGGGTTTGGAGGTACTGCTGGCAAGTTGTGCAGTGCACCCTGTGGATAGTACACACTGTAGTCACTATACATGGGTGGTGGAAGGAGTGAATATTTAAGCTGGAGGATGAGATGTTGATCAAGCAGATCAGAACTGTAAACAACTCCAGGTAGATCTTTAATATTGCACCCCCCTCACAAACCTCTTTTCAAGACTATAGAGGCCAACTTCCTCAATCCAATCCTCTTAATGCTGGAGATTAACAATTTTGAAAAATGTAGGTGAGCAGAGATCATGGTGACCATATACACAAATCTTTAAAGATTGATCGGATGGTTTTAAAAGCACACAGGTTACTTGGGTTTATACATAGAAGAACAGAACATAAAACCAAAGAGCTCGTGCTACAACTTTACAAATCACTAGTTCGACCTCAGTTGGAGTTTTCGGACAATTCCTGGCAGCCATATTTCAGGAAAGATATAGAGGCCCTAGAAAGGGTACAGGGGAGGTTTACCAGACTTCAGTTATGAAGAGAGGTTGGAAAAGTTCAGATTGCTCTCTTTGACAAGAAACAAAAGTCTTTCACAAGCTCAGGATGTACCAAAATACTTTACAGCCAATGAGATACTTTTAGAAGTCGAGTCACTGTTGGAATGTAGGAAACATAGCAGCCAATTTGTGCAGAGTAAGCTCCCACAAACAGCAATATGATAATCATGGAATCATAGAAAGTGTACAGCACAGAAAGAGGCCACGGCCCATCGTGTCTGCGCTGGCCAAAATACAAGCCACCTAGCCTAATCCCACCTTCCAGTATTTGGTCCATGGCCCTGCAGGTTACGGCACTTGAGGTGTATATCCAGACACTTCTTAAATGAGTCAAGGGTTTCTGCCTCCACTACCCTTTTAGGCAGTGTGTTTCAGATCCCCACCACCCTGTGGGTGAAAACATTTTTCTTCATCTCCCTTCTAATCTTTCTACCAATCACTTGAAATCTATGCCCCCTAGTCACTGACCTCTCTGTTAAGGCAAATAGGCCCTTCACATTTACTCTATCCGATTCCTTCACAATTTTGTGCATCTCAATCAGATCTCCCCTCAGCCTTCTCTGTTCCAAGGAGAACACTCCCAGCCTATCTAATCTTTCCTCATAGCTGCACTTTTCCAGTCCTGGCAACATCCTTGTAAATCACCTTTGTACCCTCTCAAGTGCATGACCAGGTAATCTGTTTTTAGTGATGTTGATAAAGGGATTGGTCAGGTCACCAGGGAGAACTCCTTGCTCTTCCACAAAGTAGTGCCACAGGATCTTTTATCTCCACCTGACAGAGCAGACATGGGCTAAGTTTAACATCTCACCTGAAGATCAGCACTTGCAACAATGCAGCACTCCCCCAGTGCTGAAATGGAGTGTCAGTCTAGACTTTTGTGCTTAAGTCTTTGGATTGGAACTTGAACCCAAAACCTTCTGACTCAGAGGCAAGAGCCCATTGAGCCACCACTGACACCTTAGGGCGGAAAAAGTTAAGAGATGACCTAATAGAGGTTTTCAAGATGATGAGAGGTTTTGATAGAGTAGGTGGAGAGAAATATTCCTTCTGGTGAGGGCATCAATAACTGGAGGTGACAAATTGAAAATCAGTGGCAAAAGATCTAGACACGAGATAAGGAGAAACTTTTTTCACTCAGACAGTTGTCACGATCTGGAATGTTTGACTGAGGAGGTGGTGAAAGCTGGTTCCATAAATCATTTTTAAAAGGAGTTGGACAGGTATTTTAGGATGAGGAACTTACAGGGTTATGGACAAATTATGGGGATGTGGGACTAAGCATGACTGTTCTTTCAAAGAGGCAGCACAGGCGTGATGGGCTGAATGTCCTCCTTCTGTGCTATAAGTTTCTGTAATTCTATCAGTCTTGTGCCCCCTCTTTGAACTGTCTCCAGGCCTTAATTACATCTCTTGTTGTCTTGGTGAATTAAACTGTTGTTTAACACAGGACAAAGGGGACTGAGAGAGGGGAAGATGGGTCAGCTGTTGAGTTTCTACTGAGCAAAAAGATTTCAGATTTTGCCTGTGTTTTCTTCTTACCTTTACTGCCTTGCCCTCCACCCAGGGCTGTCTCGACAGATCTGACATCTGGAGATTTGTGTTAATTAAATACTTACCTTCCCAAAAATAATGGGTAAAGGTGAAACAAATCTGTCAGCCTTCACCAAGATTAAAACACATCCCTGGAGGTGTGAGATGAACAGTACACTTCTACACTAATGGCCAAAATAAGTTATTTTTTAGTACTGCAGTACTGGCTACTGACTATGCCTGTACTTGATAAATCACACAATGAAAGATTTAGGAGTGAAGTCTCAGATTTTTGAATCCCATAGCATTTAAAGCCCAAAAATAATAATAATGACAAATGCGTATATTGCCTCTGATCCCACACACTCTCCATCACAATGACTGGTCATTTCCACCCTCGTAACATTGCCCTGCCTTAGCCCAACCATGACTGAAACCCTCGTCCATTCCTTTGTCACTTTCAGACTCAACTATTCTACTGCTTTCCTGGTCGGCCTCCGTACTGCCTACTACATAGACTTTTTGTTTTATTCATTCTCGGGATGTGAGCATCATTGGCAAGGCCTGCATTTATTGTCCATCCCTACAATTGAGGGGATTTCTAGCCCACTAGAAGTTAAGGATCAGCTGGGTTGGTGTGGGACTGGGGTCACATACCAGACTGGATTTCCTTCCCTAAAGTCTTTACAGTTTAATATCGGTTTAGTCTTGTGTTTGGACTGTTCTTACTGTACAGTTTTTTCCCAGTATTTAAATTCCAGTCCCTGCCCTTTCTGTTTTGCACACGCATGGCCTAAGCAAGCAGAAGAACACCAGGCAATGCATTTCATCTTGCTGTCCATAACTGCGTAGTCGCATAGGCATGGATTTAGGAGGTGCAGACTTGCCGAGCAACTGCACCCTTCACTCTCGACCTCGTAGGCTGGTGTCCAGAGGGAAGACAAAAGCCTATACAACTGGGGCCTATTCAGTTGAGGAGTTGCTGGAAGGTGCTAACTTGAGGCAAACACAACCGCCTAATGGGAATCCACTCCAGATTTTGTCAGGTTTACTCGCTTAGCCATTAGCTCTTGATGTTATTGTTAATGTTGAAGGCATCAGCCGGCAGGGCCCAGATCACCACAAACGTAGGTGTGATCTTGCCCTCCAGGTGTGTGAAGGGAGTAGCTGCAGGTCACTGCTTCCCACCTCCAGGTTGCCACCTCCAGTCCCTGAACCCTCCAGCTACTACACTCTCAGATGGTCAATCTGAAATGATTGTAGGTCATTTAGGAGTGCTCTTGACCGGGATGTTCCTGTTTGATTCATGACGTCTCTTCCCATCGATATGCACCTGCTGCCTGCTTTCTTGAGCACAGCCATGAGGTCTAGTTACATAAAAATTAGGGAACATAAAAACCTGATAATAAATGGGAAATAGGAAATAGATGGAGATAAGAGGGAGGAGTCCAGAGTTAAAGTTGGAGTTAAATTCCTATTTCCTGCTCTCCATAGCATGAATGCCAATTAATCATTTGTTTTTAGAAATTTTACAAAAGCATTTGTATTTATTTTGTCAACAAAATTAATTCCCTCACATCCTACAGTGTCATGGACTTGGGACACCAACAATAACTTACGTTTATATAACGCCTTTTACATAACAAACTCTCCCAAGGTGATTCACAGGAAATTAATAAATCAAATATTGACACCTAGCCAAAACAGAACATGTTCGGACAGGTTACTTGTTTCTAGACGTAGGGTTTTAGGAGCGGTTTGGAGGAGAGAGAGAAATCGAGAAGCTGAGAGATTTAAAGAAAGATAGAACATGCACTTATACAGTAGCGCCTTTCACGAACCCAGGATGTCCCGAAGCATTTTACTGTCAATATAGTGCTTTTAAATGTAGTCACTGTTGTAACATAGGAAACATGGTCTAAAGAGCAAATTTAAAACCAATACCCTGCAGAGCTGTATCAATTGCTGTAAAGACACTGCATAGTGCGACTAACATATCTCTTTATCCTTCCTTCTAGGTCTTCTTCCTCTTCAACTTTGGTGCTGCAATGTTGTGGAATGTTTTCTGAGCTGTGCCAGAGGCTCTCAGAATTTTTGTCTTCATATTTTGGCATGCACCTTTAATTGTCCTCTTCCCTTAACAAAAACAACACATCAGGTTTGCTGAAGAGGAAGAGGAAAAAGTGGAGGAAGAGGGAGAGGGAGAGGAACAAGAGCAGCAGCACTGATACAATCATCAATGTACCAAAAAAAGAGGAGAGGGAGGGGGCCTGGTTACAGCCAGAGAGTCATAGAATTGTTTAGAGCACAGAAGGAGGCTATTCGGCCCATCAAGCCCATGCTGGCTCTCCACGGAGCTGTGCAGTCAGTCCCACTCCCCAGCTCAATCCCCGTAGCTCTGCAAGTCTATTTCTGTCAGGTGGCCATCCAACTTCCTCATTGATCTTTTCCACCTCCACCACCCTTGTGGGCAGCGAGTTCCAAGTCATTATCACTCGCTGCATTAAAAGTTCTTACATACTAACGTACGAAGTAGGATCAGGAGTAGGCCACTCGGCCCTTCGAGCCTGCTCCACCATTCAATAAGGTCATGGCTGAACTGATTACTCCACATTTCCACCTACCCCTGATAACCGTCGGCCCCCTTGCTTATCAAGAATCTATCTACCTCTGTCATAAAAATATTCAAAGACTCTACTTCCACTGCCTTTTGAGGAAGAGAATTCCAAAGACTCGCGAACCTCTGAAACAATTTCTCCTCATCTCTGTCTTAAATGGACGATCCCTTATTTTTAAACAGTGACATCTGGTTCTAGATTCTCCCACAAGGGGAAACATTTTTCCAAATCCATCCTGTCAAGACCCCTCAGGATCTTACATCTTTCAATGAAGTCGCCTCTTACTCTTTTAAATTCCAGCGGATACAAGCCTAGCCTGTCCAATCTTTCCTCATAAGGCAGCCCGCCCATTCCAGGTCAAGTAAACCTTCTCTGTACTGCCGCCAATGCATTTACATCCTTCCTTATATAAAGAGAACACTACTTTACACAGTCCTCCAGATGTGGTCTCACCAATGCTCTGTTTCGCTGAAACATAACCTCCCTACTTTTGTATTCTATTCCCCTCGCGATAAACAATAACATTCTATTAGCTTTCCTAATTACATGCTGTACCTGCATACTAACCTTTTGTGATTCATGCACCAGGACACCCAGATCCCTCTGCATCTCAGAGCTCTGCAATCTCACACCATTTAGATAATATGCTTTTCTACTCTTCTTGCCAAAGCGGACAATTTCCCACTTTCCCACATTATACTCCATTTGCCAGGTCTTTGCCCACTCACTTAACCTATCTATATCCATTTGTAGCCCCTTTATGTCCTCTTCACAAGTTACTTTCCAACCTATCTTTGTGTCATCAGAAAATTTAGCAACTATACCTTCGGTCCCTTCATCTAAGTCATTTAGTTGAGGCCCCAGCACAGATCGCTGTGGCACACCACTCATTACATCTTGCCAACCAGAAAATGACCCATTTATGCCTACTCTCTGTTTCCTGTTAGCTAGCCAACCTTCTATCCATGCCAATATGTTACCCCCTACACCATGAGCTTTTATTTTCTGCAATAACCTTTTAATCTGGCACGTTATCAAATGTCTTCTGGAAATCTAAGTACAATAAATCTACCAGTTCCCTTTTATCCACAGCACATGTAACTCCCTCAAAGAACTCCAATAAATTGGTGAAACATGATTTCCCTTTCACAAAACCATGTTGACTCTGCCTGATTTACCTTGAATTTTTCTAGATGCCCTGCTATAACATCTTTAATAATAGCTTCTCACATTTCCCTAGTTTGATTAGAGACAGTCAGCATGGCTTTGTGAGGGGCAGGTCATGCCTCACAAGCCTTATTGAATTCTTTGAAGATGTGACAAAACACATTGATGAAGGAAGAGCAGTGGATGTGGTGTATATGGATTTTAGCAAGGCGTTTGATAAGGTTCCCCATGGTCGGCTCATTCAGAAAGTAAGGAGGCATGGGATACAGGGAAAGTTGGCTGTCTGGATACAGAATTGGCTGGCCCATAGAAGACAGAGGGTGGTAGTAGATGGAAAGTATTCAGCCTGGAGCTCGGTGACCAGTGGTGTTCTGCAGGGATCTGTTCTGGGACCTCTGCTCTTTGTGATCTTTACAAATGACTTGGATGAGGAAGTGGAAGGCTGGGTTAGCAAGTTTGCCGATGACACGAAGATTGTTGGAGTTGTGGATAGTGTGGAGGGCTGTTGTAGGTTGCAACGGGACATTGACAGGATGCAGAGCTGGGCTGAGAAGTGGCAGATGGAGTTCAACCTGGAAAAGTGTGAAGTGATTCATTTTGGAAGGTCGAATTTGAATGCAGAATACAGGCTTAAAGACAGGATTCTTGGTAGCGTGGAGGAACAGAGGGATCTTGGGGTCCATGTCCATAGATCACTCAAAGTTGCCACCCAAGTTGATAGGGTTGTTAAGAAGGCGTATGGTGTGTTGGCTTTCATTAACAGGGGGATTGAGTTTAAGAGCCGCGAGGTTATGCTGCAGCTCTATAAAGCCCTGGTTCGACCACACTTGGAATATTGTGTTCAGTTCTGGTCGTCTCATCATCGGAAGGATGTGGAAGCTTTATAGAGGGTGCTGAGGAGATTTACCAGGATGCTGCCTGGACTGGAGGGCATGTCTTACGAGGAAAGGTTGAGGGAGATAGGGCTTTTCTCATTGGAGCGAAGAAGAATGAGAGGTGACTTGATAGAGGGGTACAAGATGATGAGAGGCATATATAGAGTTGATAGTCAGAGACCTTTTCCCAGAGTGGAAAGGGCTATCACCAGGGGGCATAATTTTAAGGTGATTGGAGGAAGGTTTTGGGGAGATGTCAGAGGTAGGTTCTTTACACAGAGAGTGGTGGGTGCGTGGAATGCACTGCCAGCGGTGGTAGTAGAAGCAGATACATTAGGGACATTTAAGTGACTCTTGGATAGGTACATGGATGATAGTAGAATGAAGGGTATGTAGGTAGTTTGATCTTAGAGTAGGTTAAAGGGTCGGCACAACATCGTGGGCCGAAGGGCCTGTACTGTGCTGTACTGTTCTATGTTCTATGTTTTTTTTAGACAAATATTAATCTTACTGGCCTGTAGTTTCCTGCTTTCTGTCTCGTTCCCTTTTTGAATAAAGGAGTTACATTCACTATTTTCCGATCTAACGGAACGAATCTAGGGAATTTTGGAAAATTAAAACTAATGCACTAGTCACTTCTTTTAACACCCTAGGATGAAGTCCATCAGGACCCGGGGACTTGTCAGCCCGCAGTTCCAACAATTTGTTCAGTACCACTTCCCAATTTTCTTGAGTTTCTCCCTCCCTTCCATTTGCTGACTTACAGCTAATACTGGGATATTACTTTTATCCTCAATAGTGAAGTCCAATGCAAAATATCTGTTCAATTCATCTGCCAGCTCCTTATTATACATCATTAATTTCCGAGACACACTTTCTATAGGACCAATGCTCACTTTGTTAACTCTTTTCCTTTTAAAATATCTATAGAAACTCTGACTATCTGTCTTTATATTTCTAGCCAGCTTTCTCTCGTACACTAATTTGACTTTCCTTATCAATCTTTTAGTCATTCTTTGCTGTTTTTTATATTCTGTCCAATCTTCTGACCTGCCTCCCATCTTTGCGCAATTATAGGCTTTTTCTTTAAGTCTGATACTATCTTTAACTGTTTTAGTTAACCACCGATGCAGGTCCCACCCTTGGAATTTTTCTTTCTCTTTGAAATGTATCTATTCAGTGTATTCTGAAATATCCCCTTAAATGTTTGCCACTGCATCACTATTGACCTATCCCTTAACCTACTTTGCTGGTTTACTTTAGCTAGCTCTGCCATCATGCCCTCATAATTGCCCTTATTTAAGTTTAAAATACCAGTTTTGGACCCACTCTTCTCTCCCTCAAACTGAATGTAAAATTCAATCATATTGTAATCGCTGTTACCTAGGGGGACCTTAACTCATATTCCCCCTGCATTTCTTGCCCAAAGCTTACAATCTGTGTCCCCTTGTTAGTGGGAACAGTTTTTCCTTGTCGAACTTATCTAAACCTATCATAATCTTATACACTTCTATTAAATCTCCCCACAATCTCCTTTATTCTAAGGAGAACAAATCCAGTTTTTCCAACCTAACCTTGTAACTAAAATCCTCCATCCCTGGAACCATTCTGGTAAATCTCCTCTGCACCCTCTCACGAACCCTCATATCCTTCCTGAAGTGTGATGACCAGAACTATACGTGTGGTTAGGAAGGCATATGGGATACTTGCCTTTATTAGCCGAGGCATAGAATATAAGAGCAGGGAGGTTATGATGGAGCTGTATAAAAATCTAGTTAGGCCAAAGCTGGAGTACTGTGTACAGTTCTGGGCACCACACTATAGGAAGGATGTGATTGCACTGGAGCGGGTGCAGAGGAGATTTACCAGGATGTTGCCTAGGCTGGAGCATTTCAGCTATGAAGAGAGACTGAAAAGGCTAGGGTTATATTCCTTAGACCAGAGAAGGCAGAGGGGAGATATGGTTGAGGTGTACAAAATTTTGAGGGGCATTGATAGGTTAGATAGGAAGAAACTTTTACCCTTAGCGGAGGGGCCAATAACCAGGGGGCATAGATTTAAGGTAAGGGGTAGGAGGTTGAGAGGGGATTTGAGGAAAAAAAATTTCACTCAGAGGGTGGTTGGAATTCGGAACACACTGCCTGAAGGGCAGGAACCCTCACAACATTTAAGAAGCATTTAGATGAGCACTTGAAATGCCATAGCATACAAGGCCACAGGCCAAGTGCTGGAAAATGGGATAGAATAGGTAGGATCTTGATGGCCGGCACAGACACGATGGGCCGAAGGGCCTGTTTCTGTGCTGTATAACTCTATGACTCTATGATTAATACTCCAGTGGGGTGTAACCAGAGCTTTATAAATGTTCTGCATAACACCCCTGCTTTTGTACTCAACTCTTCTGTTTACGAAGCCCAAGATCCCATATACTTTACTAACCACTCTCTCAAAATGTCCTGCCACCTTCAAACATCAATGCACATGCACCCCCAGATCCCTCTGTTTCGACACACTCTTTAGAACTGTGTCATTAAGGATATATTGCCTCTCCCTATTCCTTCTGCCAAAATGCATCACCTCACAATTGTCTGTATTAAATTTCATCTCCCACCTCTCTGCCCATTCTGCTAGCCTGTTGTCCTCTTGCAGGCGATTCACATCATCCTCACTGCTTGCCATACTTCCAAGTTTGGTGTCATCAGCAAATTTTGCGATTCTACTCTGTATTCCAAGATCCAGGTCACTTATATATATATCAAAAAAAGCAGTGGTCCCAGCACAGACCCTTGGGGAACACCACTGTCTACCATTCTCCAGTCTGAAAAGCAACCATTTACTATTACTCACTGTTTTCTGTCCTTAAGCCAATATTCTTTATTCAATCCTATTCCATGAGCCTCAATTTTATGTAGTATCTTATCAAACGGTTTTTTAAAATCCATATAAACATCCATCACATTCCCTTCATCAACCTTCTCTGTTACTTCATCAAAAAATTCAATTAGATTCGTGAAGCATGATCTGCATTTTGCAAACCATGCTAGCTATCCTAAACTAACTCAAACCTCTCTAAGAGTGAACTTTTATGCTCTTCCCCTTGGTGGCTTTGGATGTGGGGAGAGAATAAAATTTGGTGGGATGGTTGGGGGGATCCCCACCACCATGCTGCCTCCACCGAAATTTAGTCCAGGGTGGGAAGACTTATGAACGGCCTTCCCGCCCTGCCACCAATTGAGGCCCTTAACTGGGCAATGAACCCACAATTAAGGGCCTCTTCCTACCACAGCCACAATTACCCCCACAGCAGGCAGCCCTGCTGCCTCACGAGAAGCACGGTAGGAAAAATCATGCGGGCTGCTTCCCAGCTCCTGTGTGGGAGTGGGGTGGGTCCCTCATTGAAAGGCACTTAATGCCTCAACAAGGGTCCCAGCATCAGGAAGGTGGGGCCTGCTGAGGGCCACCCCCCCCTGCCCTTGCTGCTGAACCTCTCCCTCCAACCCCTGCGACCCCCACGCTACGAGACCCCTCCCGCCTTGACCTACCTTCAGCCTGGTTCTAGCGCTACTCCTCAGTGTCTGGTCACTGTGGCTGTAGCAGCAGCCACCACCTCCTCAGTGGTGGCGCTGTCGCTTCAGGCCTCTGATTGGGTAGAAGGATCCAGAGAGACGATGGTATAAGAGCTGTTGAAGCCTGCGATCCTTGATGACTGAAAGGAAGAAAAAACATGTTTTGTTAAAGTGCTGGATGAGATTCAGAATGGAATGAAACTGTTGGGGCAGGACATTTTGAGAGAGAGTGAATTGGTGCTGCTCGAGAGTGAGGTCACAGTGTGTATGTGACAGCACATGGCATTGAGTGTGGATCCCAGGATCTGGCGAGAACAGAGGTTCAACGAACGCTGAATATCGTGGAGATAACTGTAATCGTGGGTGGATCTGAAACACGATGGGTGAAATTTCAGTTGGAATCCATGTAGAATAAGTTGGAGCCGGAGACAGTTGCTGAGGAAAGAGAAAGTGAGTTTTGGTAGATACTTGATAAAACACGAGAGAAAAATAGAAAGTAATGAAGGTGAACAAGGTACAAGGTGGACAAATGGAAATGCCATCATAGAGAAGAACAGAACTTCTTCAAGGTAGGCATTCCTGGAAGAGAAGTGGCAGTCAATTAAATACTCATACAAAAACAAAATATTTCAGATGCTGAAAATCTGAAATAAAACACAGAAAATGCAGGAAACACTCAGCCGGTCTACAACATCTGTGGAGAGAGAAACAGAGTTAACATTTCTGGTCAATTACCTTTCGGCACCCCTTGCACTTCTTTCAATTTAGTATACTGTATTCAATGCTCACAATGTGGTCTCCTCTACACTGGGGAGACCAAACACAGACTGGGTGACCGCTTTACAGAATACCTCTATTGCATTTGCAAGCGGGATCCTGAGCTTTTGGTCATTTTAATTCTCCTCTCCACTCCCACTATGACCTCTCTGTCCTTGACCTCCTCACAGTGTTTCAATGAAGCTCAACGTAAGTTCGAAGAACACCTCATCTTTCCATTCGGCATTTTACAACATTCCAGATTCAAAATTGAGTTCAAGAATTTCAGATCAGAATCTTTGCCCCTTTTTTTTTACTTTTTTTGTTTTTGGACGGTAGCTGTTAGTGATGATTCTGTTGTTCTCATTTCCACCTCCGCCAGTGTTTCTTCACTTGTCCCATTACTATCTCCTTTTAACTTGCACTATCATCCCTTTTGTCATTTAATCTCTCCTGCCTTCTACCTAATCACAGACCTTCCCTTTTGTTCTCTCCTCCCCTCTACTTTTTTACAACCTGTTAAATCTTTAACTTTTTCAAGTTCCAAAAAAGGGTCATTGGAATAAAATGTTAACTCTGCTTCTCTCTCCACAGATGCTGCCAGACTTGAGTATTTCCAGTATTTTTTGTTTTTATTTCAGATTTCCAGCACCTGCAGTATTTTGCTTTTGTTTGGGTGTTGAGGAGGTTTTTAAAAGAGACAGAGATTGGTATAGAGAAGCTTAGATGGGGAGGAGGCTGAGGCAGCTGATAGATCTGCTTGCAGTGGTTGGAGTGGCTGGGAGGTCGGGGAGGGGGTGGGGGGGAATACACAGAAACCTAGAGTCGAGGGTTTTAATTGTGGGAATCCTAGGCTTGCTGATTTCAGACAGCTTCTGCCCTTCAGTTTTAGAAAATCGTACTCATGGAAGCTTTGAAACATGACCTGCTCAGGCTAGAAGGCTGTAATATTTTTAGGTATTAATTTACACTCTCGTTTCCGCAGCTTGCACAAAAATTGGACAAGGCTGAAATACTTCACCTTAAACAAGAATCTCCAATTACAGTACAGCCTCTAGGAGGTCTCATCTGATAAGATTACTTCTCCCTCGAAGCTTGCCAGTTATTGCCTAACATGATTGTGCTTAGAAACAGCCACAGACGTTTGAAAAATTACAAAATTAAAAAGAGAAAAATTTAAGGCAGGAGCATGCAATAAGTTCCTCTCCCACCCCCTTCTCACATTCTCACCTCCTCCATACCACATCACACCCCAACCCTCCCCAAAGTCCCATCTATGAAACTGAAGCATTTCAATCCCATTGGCATTACATTTCCTAATCATTGGTTTGTCCTATTTTATTTCTGGTGGAGGGGTAGCACTCTTAATCAAGAATGGCATTGGTGTAATAGTTAGGGATGACCTTGGTTCAAGCGATCAAGATGTAGAATCAGTTTGGGTGAAGAGGAATGGTTGGGGAAAGAAGTCACTACTGGGAGTGGTCTACAGACCCTTAACAGTAATGTTACGAGCAGGTGTGAAAGGGGTCTCCGGGTCCCTCTCAGCCTTCACCTGGTCTTACTGTAGCAGGGTTTAATTTTAAACACACTGTGTTTTTAGCTCCCCCTTGGTGAATCCTTTTTCACTGCTTTCCAATTATATGGCAAAGAAACCAACTCACAGGTTTTCTTAGGTTTAAAGAAGAAAAGTTGAAATGTATTAAAACTTAAACTCTAATTCGGTTGATGCCTACATATACATGACGTGCCCACACTAGCATGCATAAGTGATACACACATGCAAATAGAGACAGAAAAGAGCAGAAGAAAAAAAAAGTGAAATGTTTGAGGCAATATCTGAAGAGTTTTTAGAGTCATAGTGTCAGAGAGTCATAGAGTCGTACAGCAGAGAAACAGGCCCTTCGGCCCACCGCTTCCATGCCGACCATAATGCCTATCTATACTAATCCCATCTGCCTGCATTAATTCCATATCCCTCTATGCCTTGCTCATTCAAGTACCAGTCCAGATGCCTCTTAAATGTTGCTACTGTTCCTGCCTCCACCACCTCCTCAGGCAGCTCATTCCAGATACTTACTATTCTTTGTGTGAAAAATTTACCCCTTTGATCCCCTTTAAACCTCCTTCCTCTCACCTTAAATCTATGCCCTGTAGTTTTAATCACCCTTACCATGGGAAACAGACCTGATTATCTACCCGATCTATGCCTTTCATAATTTTATATACCTCTATCACGTCCCCTCAGCCTCCTTCGCTCCAGGGAAAACAGACCCAACCTATCCAATCCCTCTTTATAACTCAAGCCCTCCAAACCAGGCAACATCCTTGTGAATCTTTTCTGCACCCTCTCTATCTTAATCACATCTTTCCTGTTGTGCGGCGACCAGAACTGCACACAGTACTCCAAATGCGGCCTAACCAACGTCATATACAACTGTAACATGACGTCCCAACTCTTGTACTCAATGCCTCGGCTTATGAAGGCAAGCATGCCATATGCTTTCTTCACCACCCTGTCTACCTGTGTTGCCACTTTCAGGGAACTATGTACTTGCACCCCAAGGTCTCTCTGCTCAACAACACTCCCCAGGGCCCTGCCATTCACTGTATATGTCCTGCCCTGGTTTAACTTCCCAAAATTCATCACTTCACACTTGTCTGCATTAAATTCCATTTGCCAATCCCTTGCCCACTTTCCCAGTTGATCTATATCCTGTTGTAACCTTAGACAACCTTCTTCATTGTCCACCATACCACCAACTTTGGTGTCATCAGCAAACTTACTAATCATGCCCCTTACATTCACATCCAAGTCATTAATATATATGATAAACAACAGAGGGCCCAGCACTGATCCCTGCGGCACACCACTGGTCACCGGCCTCCAATCTGAAAAACAACCCTCCACTACCACCCTCTGCCTCCTATCACCAAGCCAATTTTGTATCCAATTTGCCAGCTCACCCTGGATCCCATGTGTTCGAACCTTCTGGACCAGCCTACCATGCGGGACCTTGTCAAAGGCCTTGCTAAAGTCCATGTAGACAACATCCATCGCCCTGCCCTCGTCAATCCTCTTGGTCACCTCCTCAAAAAGCTCAGTCAAATTCGTGCGACATGATTTCCCACGCACAAAGCCACTCTGACTATCCCTAATCTGACCATGCCTTTCCAGATGCATATAAATCCTGTCTCTCAGAATCCCTTCCAATAACTTTCCCACCACTGATGTAAGGCTCACTGGCCTGTAGTTCTCTGGCTTATCCCTGTTGCCCTTCTTAAATAAAGGCACAACATTAGCTAACCTCCAGCCTTCCGGTACCTCACCCGTGGCTAACGATGATACAAAAATCTCTGCCAGGGCCCCAGCAATCTCCTCCCTTGCTTCCCATAGCATCCTCGGATACACCTGGTCAGGCCCTGGGGATTTATCCACCTTAATGCGCTTCAAAACCTCCAACACCTCCTCCTTTGTAATGTTGATATGCTCCAGGATATCGCTGTTCCCTCCCTTGAACTCACTAGCTTCCATGACCTCCACAGTAAATACGGACGAGAAATATTCATTTAAGTCCTTGCCCATTTCCTGTGGCTCCACACATAGATTGCCACACTGATCCTTAAGGGGACCTACTCTCTCCCGAGCTACCCTTTTACACCTAACTGTTACGGTTCTTCGAACGCACTGTAGAGTCCTCGATTGTAGGTAGTACTGTGTACAGTATTGGTCTCCTTATTTAAGGAAGGATGTAAATGCATTGGAGGCAGTCCAGAGAAGGTTTACTAGACTAATACCTGGAATGGGTGGCCGGTCTTACGAGGAAAGATTGGACAGGATAGGCTTGTCTCCACTGGAATTTACAAGAGTAAGAGGCAACTTGATTGAAACATATAAGATCCTGAGGGGTCTTGACAGGGTGGATGTGGAAAGGATATTTCCCCTTGTGGCATAATCTCAAACGAGGGGTCACTGTTTAAAAATAAGGAATCGCCTATTTGAGACAGAGATGAGGACAAATATTTTCTTTCAGAGGGTCGTGAGTCTTTGGAATTCTCTTTCTCAAAAGGCAGTGTAAGCAGAGTCTTTGAATATTTTTAAGGCAGATTTAGATAGATTCTTGATAAGCAAGGGGTTGGAAGGTTATCGGGGATAGGCGGAAATGTGGAGTAATCAGTTCAGCCATGAGCTTGTTGAATGGCGGAGCAGGTTTGTGGGGTCGAGTGGCCTACTCCTGCTCCTAATTCGTATGTTTGTATGTTCTTGCTTTTTGTTGGGGCCCAGTATTCTTCTTAAATTGTGTTCGCGAGAGGAGACTTTTCTCTCTTCGGGTTTATGTGTCGTCAGTGGATTCAGAGGCTTGTGAGAAAGAGATGGGAGCAGACAGGAGAGATCTTCTCAGTCCAGGAGCAAACAGTCTTTCTGAGTTCAAACTCTCTGTGTCCAGTTCAAAAAACCTGGAACAGCCAGTTAGTCATGTAACCAGCTAGTCTAACCAGTCCTGATTGTATCACCTTACCAATCTCTGGAATGCTCCTCTTCCACACAATACCTGGTGAACAAGGTCCATTGCAGGTTGAATGTGTCAGGGGATGGTCCTTTGTCCTTCCAAGCTCTGTCTGTTAATAGGCAAATGTATTTTCCAGCCACGGCTGATGTGTTTAACAAGTCATTTCCTCACTCCAGCAACAATTTAAAACTCAATGTTCATACAAAAATTAATGTGCCTCATTCTTGGCAGGTGGGGGCCTAGCATGACTGTAACCATAATATAGGATGAAGTATACAAAAGAAATATTGGGTGCTTGTGATAAAGGGATGGCAGTAATACAAAAGAACAAAGAACAAAGAACAGTACAGCACAGGAACAGGCCATTCGACCCTCCAAGCCTGCACCGATCTTGATGCCTGCCTAAACTAACACCTACTGCACTTCCGGGGCCCATATCCCTCTATTCACTTCCTATTCATATATTTGTCAAGATGTCTCTTGAACGTCGCTATCGTATCTGCTTCCACCACCTCCCCTGGCAGCAAGTTCCAGGCACTCACCAACCTCTGTGTAAAGAACTTGCCTCGCACATCCCCTCTAAACTTTGCCCCTCGCACCTTAAACCTATGTCCCCTATAACTGACTCTTCCACCCTGGGAAAAAGCTTCTGACTATCCACTCTGTCCATGCTGCTCATAACTTTGTAAACCTCTATCATGACGCCCCTCCACCTCCGTCGTTCCAGTGAAAACAATCCGAGTTTATCCAACCTCTCCTCATAGCTAATACCCTCCAGACCAGGCAACATCCCAGTAAACCTCTTCTGTACCCTCTCCAAAGCCTCCACGTCCTTCTGGTAGTGTGGCGACCAGAATTGCACGCAATATTCTAAGTGTGGCCTAACTAAAGTACTGTACAGCTGCAACATGACTTGCCAATTTTTATACTCTATGTCCCGACCGATGAAGGCAAGCATGCCGTATGCCTTCTTGACTACCTTATCCACCTGCGTTGCCACTTTCAGTGACCTGTGGACCTGTACGCCCAGATCTCTCTGCCTGTCAATACTCCTAAGGGTTCTGCCATTTACTGTATACTTTCCACCTTCATTAGACCTTCCAAAATGCATTACCTCACATTTGTCCGGATTAAACTCCATTTGCCATTTCTCCGCCCAAGTCTCCAACCGATCTATATCCTGTTGTATCCTCTGACAATCCTCATCATTATCCGCAACTCCACCAACCTTTGTGTCGTCCGCAAACTTACTAATCAGACCAGCTACATTTTCCTCCAAATCATTTATATATATGACAAACAGCAAAGGTCCCAGCACTGATCCCTGTGGAACACCACTAGTCACATCCCTCCATTCAGAAACGCACCCTTCCACTGATACCCTCTGTCTTCTATGACCGAGCCAGTTCTGTATCCATCTTGGCAGCTCACCTCTGATGCTGTGTGACATCACCTTTTGTACCAATCTGCCATGAGGGACCTTGTCAATGGCTTTACTGAAGTCCATACAGATAACATCCACTGCCCTTCCTTCATCAATCACCTTTGTCACTTCCTCAAAAAACTTAATCAAATTAGTGAGACACAACCTCCCCTTCACAAAACCATGCTGCCTCTCGCTAACAAGTTTGTTTGTTTCCAAATGGGAGTAAATCCTGTCCCGAAGAATCCTCTCTAATAATTTCCCTACCACTGACGTAAGGCTCACCGGCCTATAATTTCCTGGATTATCCTTGCCACCCTTCTTAAACAAAGGAACAACACTGCCTATTCTCTAGTCCTCTGGGACCTCTGACATTTCCCTGACATTTTTTGTAATTCTTTCATGGGATGTGGGCATCGCTGGCAAGCTCCCACAGTGCTGTTAGGGAGGGAGTTCCAGGATTTTAACCCAGTGACAGTGAAGGAAAGGTGATGTAATTCCAAGTCAAGATGGTGTGTGACTTGGAGGGGAACTTGCACGTGGTGGCATTCCCATGCGTCTGCTGCCCTTGTTTTTCTAGGCGGTTGAGGTCGTGAGATTGGAAGGTGCTGTGTTAGGAGCCTTGGTGAGTTGCTGCAGTGCATCTTGTATATGGTACACACTGCTGCCACTGTACATTGGTGGTGGAGGGAGAGAATGTTTAAGTTGGTGGATGGGGTGCTGGTCAAGCGGGCTGCTTTGTCCTGGATGGTGTCAAGCCTCTTGAGTAGTGTTGGAGCTGCACTGATCCAAGCAGATGGAGAGTATTCCATCACGTTCCTGTCTTGTGCCTTGTAGGTGGTGGACAGGCTTTGGGGAGGCAGGAGTGTAATGTAGTGTAATGGTAGCGTCACGTTTAAAAAACCGTACCTTTAAGAGACCAGATCACTGATGCAACTGATGACACCTTTCATACATAAATAAGGAGGACACACCATTTTGAGAGACACCCTCAACCCATGGCTTGCAAAGAACGCACACACACCAGGAGGGAAAAGATCTGGATCGAAGATCATGTAATGTAGATAAGTAAGACAATAAATAGTGTTTGTGTTGAATTCAAGTAAATAGCCTGCGGTTATCATTTAATGGAGACTTAAGAACACACCACAACATTACAAGGAGGTGAGTTAGTGGCCTCAGAATTCCCAGTTTCTGACCTGCTCTTGTAGCCACAATATTTATATGGCTGGTCCAGTTCAATATCTGGTCAATGGTAATTGCTAGGGTGTTGATAGTGGAGGATTCAGCGATCGTAAGAAGTTAGATATAGCTCTTGGGTTTAAAGGGATCAAAGAATATGGGGCGAAAGCGGGAACAGGTTACTGAGTTGGATGATCAGCCATGGTCATAATAAATGGCGGAGCAGGCTCGAAGGGCCGAATGGCCTACTCCTGCTCCTATTTTCTATGTTTCTATGTAATGCCATTGAATGTCAAGGGGAAGTGGTTAGAGTCTCTCTTGTTGGAGATGGTCATTGCTTGGCAATTGTGTGGTGCGAATGTTACTTGCCACTTATCAGTCCAAGCCTGGATATTGTCTGGGTCTTGCTGCACATGAACTCAGACTGCTTCAGTATCTGAGGAGTTGCACATGGTGCTGAACATTGTGCAGCCATCAGTGAACATCCCCACTTCTGACCTTATGATGGAGGGACAGTCATTGATGAGATCATTTTAAAGAAAGTGGCTGCAGAGATAATGGAGGCATTGGTCGAAATATTCCAGAACTCACAGGATTCCGGGAGGGTCCCAGCAGATTGGAAAACTGCTAATGTGACGCCCTTGTTCAAGAAGGGAAGGAGACAAAAAGCAGGAAACTATAGGCCAATCAGCCAAACATCGGTCGTTGGGAAAATGCTAGAGTCCATTATTAAGGAAGAAATAGCAGGACATTTAGAAAAGCTTAACGCAATCAAACAGAGTCAACATGGTTATATGAAAGGGAAATCACGTTTGACAAATTTGCTAGAGTTCTTTGAGCATAGAACAAGCAGAGTTGATAAAGGGGAACCGGTAGATGTAGTGTATTTGGATTTCCAGAAGGCATTCGATAAGCTGCTACATAAAAGATTATTGCACAACATAGGAGCTTACGGTATTGGGGATAATGTATTAGCGTGGATTGAGGATTGGTTAACTAACAGAAAACAGAGAGTCAGGATTAATGGGTCTTTTTCAGGTTGGAAAGACTTAACTAGTAGAGTGCCACAAGGATCAGTCCTAGGACCTCAATTATTTACTATCTATATTAATGACTTGGAGGAGGGGGGAAAGAGTGTAATATACCCATATTTGCTGATGATACAAAAATAGGTGGGAGGGCATGTTGTGATGAGGACACAAGGAATCTGCAACGGGATATCGATAGGTGAGTGAGTGGGCAGGAACTTGGCAGATAGAGTTTAATGTAGGAAAGTGTGAGGTCATGCACTTTGGTCGGAACAATCAAAAGACAGACTATTATTTAAATGGAGAGAGGCTCCAAAAAAGTGTAGCACAGAGGGATCTGGGTGCTCTTGTGCATGAAACACAAAAAGTTAGCATGAAGGTGTAGAAAGTAATTAAGAAGGCAAATGGAATTTTTGCCTTTATTGCTAGGGGGTTGGAGTTTAAAAATAGGGAAGTCTTGTTACAACTGTACAGGGTGCTGGTGAGGCCACACCTGGAGTACTGTGTACAGTTTTGGTCCCCGTATTTAAGAAAGGATATACTGGCATTGGAGGCAGTTCAAAAGAGATTCACCAGGCTGATTCCTGGGATGAAGGGGTTAACTTATCAAGAATGACTAAACAGGTTAGGATTTTCTTCATTAGAGTTTAGAAGAATGAGGGATGATCGTATTTAAACACACAAGATTCTGAGAGGGCTTGACAGGGTAGATGTTGAGAAGATATTCCCACTGGTGGGGGAAGACATACATTTAAAATTGAGATGCAAAGGAATTTCTTCTCTCAGAGGGAAGTGAATGTCTGGAATTCTCTACCCCAGAGAGTTGTGGAGGCTAGATCACTGAAAGTATTTAAAGAGGAGGTAGATACATTTTTGAAATATCGGGGAGTTGAGGCTTATGAGGAGCTGGCACGAAAGAGGAGTTGAGGTCTGGGGCAGATCAGCCATGATCTTATTCAATGGCAGGGCAGGCTTGAGGGGCCGAATGGCCTACTCCTGCTCCTACTTCTTATGTTGTTATGAAGCAGCTGAAGGTGGTTGGGCCTAGGACACTGCCCTGAGGAATTTCAGCAGTGATGTCTTGGAGCTGAGATGATTGGTCTCCAACAACCACAACCATCTTCCTTTGTATTAGGTATGACTCCAATCAGCAGAGTTTTCCCCCTGACTTCAATCTTGCCAGGACTCCTTGATGCCACATTCAGTCAAATGCTGCCTTGATGTCAAGGGCAGTCACTCTTACCTCACATCTTGAGTTTAGCTCTTTTGTCCATGTTTGGACCAAGGCTGTAATGAGGTCAGGAGCCAAGAGGCCCTGGTGGAACCCAAACTGAGCATTAACGAGCAAGTTATTGCTGTGTAATTTCCGCTTGATAGCACTGTCAATTACACTTTCCATCATTTTGCTGATAATTGAGAGGAAGCTGATGGGGCGGTACTTGGCCGGATTGGATTTGTCCTGCTTTTTGTGGATTGGACATACCTGGGCAATTTTTCACATTGTCGGGTAGATGCCAGTGTTGTAGCTGTACTGGAACAGCTTGGAGTAAACCTAGCCTGTACCTGAAACATCTGCTCCTTAAAGATCACCCATTATTTCATTACTGTTTTTCTTCTCAATCTTTCGTTCCACTTTACCCTGGCTGGACCCCCTCTCATCCCATTAAAGTTAGCCCTCTTCCAATTCAGAAGTTCTACTTTCGATTGTTTCTTGCTCTTCTCCATTACTAATATAAACTTTGTGATACGCTGATCACTCTTACCTAAGTGTTCCCCCGCAGACATGGTTCACTTGAAATGTAATCAATTACGCGAACAAAGCACCAAGGGATCTTTAATGTCTATGCAAGCAGGAAGACCGAGTCCAAAAGTATTTATTTGTGTAGCAGGAACTGGGGCTCCCAAGCAATCCTTTGGTTTTCAGCCCTTTGTCAACTGTGTGAAGTCAGGAATGAATGGAGGTGTTCACCTCTTTGTACTTTCACCAGCTCCAAGCATAGCTCATACAGCACTCACACAGATCGTCAAACCTCCCACAGGTACCTTGTCCAAATGTTTGTTATGAATGGTATCAGGATGTAATAGTAAGAAGAATCTCCCCTTTTACTTAAAGAAGCACATGTGGTGCAGACCTTGCCTGCACACGCCAACTGGAAGGATGGTCAGACCTTGCAATCATAAAAGCAAGCCAATGAATCCGGTGCTTTAACCCAATACTCAGTCCTACATATGATTGTCACTCTGATTACAGATCAGCTGAATATCTATTGGATTTGGAGGTTACTGATACACTATAACTAACAGCATGACGGTCAAACCAAGGACACAAAGAGGAAGGATAAATATTCAGTCAAGCAAATCATTGAAGTGAATACTGCTTTTGACAAATCCACACTTGTTCCTTCTCGTACTCAAGTTACAACAAAAAGGGAAGGCGTTCGTGTTTACAGCTTTAAGCTGAAATCCACCTTTTCTGTTTTCCACCAATGTACTGTACTTGTCAATCTGAGGTCACTATTATAAACTGAAACTCAGCCTGTCAACAATCTCCTGGTTCTTATTTAGTCGGATCCATTAATAGACAGATTAATGCCATTGAGGGAAATTTCCAAAACATCTGTAAACTGATCAGCAATGGGTCGGAATCTTGGAATTTTTGACCTTATGCCATTCTGGAGGCACCATCGCTACATGGACTGCAGTGGTTCAGGAAGAAGGCCCGCCATCACCTTCTCAATATGGCAATAAATGTTAGCCTTGCCAGTGATACCACATTCTGGGCAGAAAAAATAAAATATGTGGAAATAAATCCAGAAATGATTGCATTGAAGGGCTTGACGTCTGCGGTCAGCAATGAAGCGACAGCACTCATCACTGATCTGAAAGAAAGCTGCCCACAATGATTGCACCATGGCCAATCACACTGAAGTATTCTCACAGACAGTAAATGAGGAAGTTAAACACATTGATTATCCTTCATTTTTAATTTACATATTTAGATATTGAAATAAATGAATATAGTTGGATTAAGTTAAAATTAAACAAGCTGTTAAAAATATTATTTTTAAAAATGCAATTTTTTTTTAAGATAACAGAGCAATTTGACATCCCATAATGTAAAATTAGCTTTCCAGGGAAGGCGAGGGTGTTTAGCAGTACTTAGAACACTGTTAAAAACCCAGTTACACCTCATTCAACAAAGCACAATTTTTTCAAGGCTTTTTACAGTGAGACTAACAACATAAAAGTGGATTCACTCATTGCTTAGGAATTGCACTCCGGAGGAACCTCAACAGCCCACCCTTTGGAGGAGTGTTGAATCTCCGACAGCAACTTCTAGATTTCGACGTTATTCTGCAGACTCCCTAAATCTGTTGCCAGGTTCAGTGGAGTAACCTTGCCAATCTTGACAGTTTCACAGATATTACCACTGCAAAATCTGTGACAATATTCATAGACACAGGTCTATTGCAGCTGTATGACCATCCCAGTGTTCATTATTTTAACAGAGACATCAATCCATTAGTATCTCGGTTAGGTTGCTGGACAGGTGAATGCCACATGAACATATTAGGCATTTCTCCGCTAATTTTTATTTATTTTATTTATTTAGAGAT
Source organism: Heterodontus francisci (assembly GCF_036365525.1). Classification (NCBI taxonomy): domain Eukaryota; kingdom Metazoa; phylum Chordata; class Chondrichthyes; order Heterodontiformes; family Heterodontidae; genus Heterodontus; species Heterodontus francisci. Next base: position 7,300,662 of record NC_090385.1, read on the forward strand.
ACAACACTGAAACAGGCCCTTCGGCCCACCGAGTCTGTGCCGACCAACAACCACCCATTTATACTAATCCTACATTAATCCCATATTCTCTACCACATCCCCATCATTCTCCTACCACCTACCTACACTCGGGGCAATTTACAATGGCCAGTTTACCTATCAACCTGCAAGTCTTTGGCTTGTGGGAGGAAGCCGGAGCACCCGGCGGAAACCCACGTGGTCACAGGGAGAACTTGCAAACTCCGCACAGGCAGTACCCAGAATTGAACCCGGGTCGCTGGAGCTATGAGGCTGCGTAATGTCACCTCAAGTAATTTTCAGTCCACACCCTTCAGTCTTTTGTATGAGTCTTGATTGGATTCATAAAGCTGAAAGAGAATTCATATATGTAAAATAAAGGTACACTATGTCTAATATTAGGAGCCTACAAAACTCCTGAAATAACTGCTGAGAATTCCATGGCAGGGAGGGGAGGGACTGAGGGAGGGAGGAAGAAATTTTTAAAAAGACCCTTTCACACCCTCAGGACATCGCAAAGCACTTTACAGCCTCTGAAGTATTTTTGAAGTGTAGTCATTGTTGTAATTTAGGAAACATTGAAGACGACTTGTGCACAGCAAGCTCCACAAACAGCACTGAGGTAATGACCAGATAATCTGTTTTTTTTTCATGATGTTGGTTGAGGGAGAAATATTTCCCAGGAAAGTGGGCAGAAATCCCCTACTCTTCTTTGAAGTAGTGACCATGGAATATTTTACATCCACCTGAGAGGGCAGACAAGGCTTTGGTTTATCATCACATCCAAAAGACTGCACCTTTGACATTGCAGCACTCCCTCAGTCCTGGCACTGGAGTGGCAGGCTAGATTATGTGCTCAAATCACTGGAGTGGGACTTAAATCCCTAACCTTCTGACTCAGAGGCAAGAAGCCTACCCACTGAGCCATGGGAGCAGCTCTGAGGGAATGCAACATATCATTGTTGGTTCTTGTATTTATTTTATTACACTTTAGCACACATGGAAATCATCAGCGACAAAGGAATTCTGCAACAACCAAGAATAGAACTGTGAATTTTCAAAAAGGTGTTTTAATTTGTCAAATGCAAGGTAAAAGTGAGTGAGATTCTTTCAATCCAATTTCAACTGACTATGTCAAGTGAACTCAGTGTCCTGACAATGACACAGTTCAGTCATAACAATCTCACTGTGTGTGGAGTTAACTTACTTAATTGCGTTCCACAGGAACAGTTACCAAAGAGGAAAACCATGAAGGAAATTTTATCCTAATCCCCATTACAGTAAAATGCCACCGCAGGCATCAGCAATATTTTCAGAAGAGTTCCTTTTTTTTTTCAGACTGCTCTGCTGAAACTTGCTTACCTGCATGGATTCCATCATGACACAGTTTATGATTATCGCAAAGCACTTTAGATTGTTACACCCAAAACGTGAAATCTATTTAAAGAATGACGGATTGCCACAAGGCTGACAAGATGTTGGGTGACTTCTCTGACTATAGCTTCTAAAGGTAAAATATAATTACCCAATTTGCAGAGTACTTGCTTGATAGTGTTTCACAACTTGACAATTCCAGATGCAGTTTCATGTTTAATAACTTCAATCTATGCTTGTAAAGAGACAGATTTGCATTTCTAAAGTGCTTCTCACAAACTTTAGGTGTCCCAAAGTGCTTTACAACTAATGCAGTACTTTTTAAGTGCAGTCACTGTCGTAATGTAGGAAAGTGTGGCAATCAATTTGTGCACAGCAAGCTCCCACAAGCAACAATGTGATAATGACCACCTCATTTGTTTTAGTGATGTTGATTGAAGGATAAATATTGGCCAGGACAGTGTGGACAACTCCCCTGCTCTTCGTCAAAATTGTTCTCATGGGATCTTTTACATCCATCTGAGAGGGCAGATGGGGCCTCGGTTTTCATGTCTCATCTGAAAGACAGTACTCCTGACAGTGCAGCACTCCCTCAGTACAGCACTGGAAGTGTCAGCACAGATTTTGTGCTCAGGTCTCAGGAAACGGACATGAACCTACAAACTTTTAACTCAGAGATGAGACTGCAACCCGTGATTAATACCTAAGGCAACTGTTGTCCTTAAGATTATCAGGAAGCATAACCTCCCTCTTAAGAACTTAAGAACATTAGAAATTGGTGCAGGACTAGGCTTTATTGCTGGTTGAACCTGCTCTGCCATTCACTAAGATTATGACTGAACTTTTACAGCAGGTCCACTGACCCACCCTATCCCCAAATCCCTTGATTCCCTTAGGATCTTCTTGGGAATGTTGACAACTCTGCAAGAACTATAAGTCCTTCCACTGAGTAACATAGAACTTACAGCACAAAAACAGGACATTTGATGCAACAGCTTCATGCCAGTGTTTGCGCTCCACACAAGTCTCCTCCAACCCCTTTTCAACTAACACCATCAGTACATCTTTTTATTGCTTTCTACCTCAAGTGTTTATTCAGCCTCTCCTTAAATGCTTCGAGGCTATTCGTTTCATATAACCGTTGTGGTAGCAAATTCCACATTTGAGTGGAGATGTTACTCCTGAATTGAGATAATCACCTGTAATCACCTGTCAAGTAGAGAGGACCGTTCATGATTAAAAGTAGCCAGCTTTGAAGATATGTTGCCCAGCGGAGTAGTTTCGGTTAGTCTTTCATGGGATTTCAGCGGCACTGGACAGTCCAGCGTTTATTGCCCATCCCTAATTGCCCTTGAGAAGGTGGTGGTGAGCCGCCTACTTGACCTGCCTCAGTCCGATTGGTGTAAGTACACCCACAGTGCTGTTAGGAAGGGAGTTCCAGGATTTTGACCCAACGACAGTGAAGGAACGGTGATATAGTTCCAAAGTCAGGATGGTGTGTGGCTTGGAGGGGAACTTGCAGGTGCTGGCATTCCCATCCATCTGCTACCCTCATCCATCTAGGTGGTAGAAGTCAGGGGTTTGGAAGGTGTGGTTGAAGGAAGTTCAGTGAGTTGCTGCAGTGCATTTTGTAGATGTTACACACGGCTGCCACTGTGCATCAGTGGTGTTGGGAGTGAATGTTGAAGGTGGTGAATGGGGTGCCAATCAAGCGAGCTGCTTTGTCCTGGATTGTGTTGAGCTTCTTGAGTGTTGTTGGAGCTACACCCATCCAGGCAAGTGGAGAGTATTCCATCACACTCCTGACCTGTGCCTTGCAGATGGTGCTTTGGGGAGTCAGGAGGTGAGTTACTCACCTCAGAATTCCCAGCCTCTGACCTGCTCTTGTAGCCACTGTACTTATATGGCTGGTTCAGTTCAGTTTCTGGTCAATGGTAACCCCCAAGATGTTGATAGTGGGGCGTTCAGCAATGGTAATGTCTTTGAATGTCATGGGGAGATGGTTGGTTTCTCTCTTGTTGGAGATGGTGATTGCTTGGCACTTGTGTGGCGCATACGTAACTTCCCACTTATCAGCCCAAGCCTGAATGTTGTCCAGGTCTTGCTGCAAATGGACACGGACTGCTTCAGTATCTGAGGAGTCACAAATGGTGCTGAACATTGTGCAAACATCAGTGAACATCCCCACTTCTGACATTATGATGGAGGGAAGGTCATTGATGAAGCAGCTGAAGATGGTTGGGCTTAGAACACTACCCTGAGGAACCCCTGCAATGATGTCCTGGTACTGAGATGATTGACTGCCAACAACTACAACCATCTTCCTTTGTGCTAGGTATGACTCTAGCCAGTGGAGAGTTTTCATCCTGATTCCCATTGACTTCAGTTTTGCTAGGGCTCCTTGATGCTACACTTGGTCAAATGCTGTCTTAATGTCAAGGGCAGTCACTCTCACCTCACCTCTTGAGTTCAGCTCTTTTGTTCATGCTTGGACCAAGGCTGTAATGAGATCAGAGGCTGAGTGGCCCTGGCGGAACCCAAACTGAGAGTCAGTGAGCAGGTTATTGTGAAGCAAGTGCCGCTTGATAGCACTGTCGATGATTTCTTCCATCACTTTGCTCATGATCGAGAAGCTTACTCATGGGAGCTTACTTTCCTGGTATGTAATGGCAGTTACGCCTTGCCAACCTGGTTTCTGATAGCCAAGTGAGGCGACAGAAATGAATTGATGGCAGGGGTGAGGGGAATGGTGCTAGGTGTGTTGGGAAATGTGGAGTGTGTGGAAGCACACTAGCTTTGATGAAGCAATGCTCGTACTGACAATTGTCTTCGACTTCAACCATTTCTTATCTATAACCCTCGACTGTACAGACAGGAGACAGATTTGGAGTCATTATTTCTCTGAGTGTGGCCAGAGGCTGATGAACTTTACAACACTTTCAAATATTGCAATGTTGCATTGCTCCCATTACTATCAAAAAACACAATTTTAAAAGGTTGTTGCATGTGGGCTTACACCGTTCAGCATCGCTATCATCATCGAGAGACACTGAGAATCAATTTGTTCACAAAATAGAGAAAAAGCAGCATGTTGTTTACCCCACACACTATGGGTAACGAAACAATTCAAAATAATTTGAGTACAGGAGTGTGTAGAAGGAAACATTAATTACGAAGCTAGGTTATTACAAATCACATCGAAACAGCAGGGGGACAAAGCAGTGCTTTTCCTGCCTCTTGGGTACAATTTAACCAGGAGCAGGTAGAAATAATAGGCCCAAGTGCCCGAGTTAGTTGTTAATAAATATCTCAGTAAGTTCCTCATCAAGGCAGCATTTGAGTAAGGCATCAAGGAGCCCGAGCAAAACTGAAGTCAATGGGAATCAGGGGGAAAACTCTCCACTGGTTGGAGTCATACCTAGCACAAAGGAAGATGGTTCTGGTTGTTGGGGGTCAATCATCTCAGCTCCAGGATATCACTGCAGGAGTTCCTCAGGGTCGTGTCCTAGGCCCAACCATCTTCAGCTGCTTCATCAATGACCTTCCTTCAATCATAAGGTTAGAAGTGGGGATGTTCACTGATGTTTGCACAATGTTCAGGACAATTTGCGACTTCTCAGATACTGAAGCAGTCCATGTAGAAATGCAGCGAGGCTTGCACAATATTCAAGTTCAGTATGATGTGTCAAATATCTTTTGTGCCACACAAGTATCAGGCAATGACTATCTCCAACAAGAGAGAATCTAACCATCTCCCCTTGACATTCAATGGCATTACCATCGCTGAATCCCCCACTATCAACATCCTAGGGGCTACCATTGACCAGAGACTGAACTGGAATAGCCATATAAATACCATGGCTACAAGAGTAGATCAAAGGCTAGGAATCCTGCGGTGAGTAACTCACCTCCAGACTCCCCAAAGCCTGTCCACCATCAACAAGGCACAAGTCAGCAGTGTGAAGGAATACTCTCCACTTGCCTGGATGGGTGCAGCTCCAACAACACTCAAGAAGGTCAACACCATCCAGGGCAAAGCAGCCCACTTGATTGGCACCCCATCCATTCCCTTCACCACCGATGCACAGTGGCAGCAGTGTGTGCCATCTACAAGATGCACTGCAGCAATGCATCAAGGTTCCTTAGACAGCACCTTCCAAACCCGCAACATCTACCACCTAGAATGACAAGGGCAGCAAATGGTTGGGAACACCACCACCTGCAAGCTCCCCTCCGAGCCACACACCATCCTGGCTTGGAACTATATCGCCGTTCCTTCACTGTCGCTGGGTCAAAATCCTGGAACTCCCTTCCTAACTGCAGTGTGGGTGTACCTACCTCACATGGACCGCAACTGTTCAAGATCAGCATCAGCTCACCACCACCTTCTCAAGGGAAATTAGGGATGGGCAACAAATGCTGGCCTAGCCAGCGACGCCCACATCCCATGAATGAATTTTTGAAAAACTTATGATGCCACTAGTTTGCCCTTGGTCATGCACTCCAGGGGTCTTTGTCATGGGAGTAACACAAACCCCTCCCATAGTAAACTACAGATTTGTTGTATCTGCATCTTAGCCTGGCTGGAACCGATGCTAATTTCTCCGGAATAAGCATCCTCAGCCTGCCTCCAACTGCAGAGCTGCATTTTACGAGTAATAAAACAAATTTATTGATGCCTTTGGCATTGTGCCACTCTATGCAAGAAGTGGTTACAGATAAACCATCAATGTTCCAATACTAATATACTAAATTTCTTTGAGCTTTTGATTGCATTAATTATAAATGCATTAAACACTGGTTGGAAAACAAATCCTAATATATTGTCATGCTAGGCCCCCACCTGCCAAGAATGAGGCATATTAATTTTGTCATGAATATTGATTTTAAACTGTTACTGGAGTTAAGAAATGACTTGTTAAACAGATCAGCCGTGGCTGGAAATACATTTGCATATTAACATATGGTGTTTGGAAGGTCATAGCAGCCATTCCCTGACATTCAACGCACAATGGACTTTTGATCACCAGATGTTGAAGGTGGGGAGCTCGCATTCCATGTTGACTGCTAAGATGGCCGAAAACATAAATGGACAAGCTCAAACTAGCTAGTCACATGCTAGCTAGCTCAAACTAGCTAACCTGCTGGGCAACCTGAGTTTTTTGAATTTGTACAAACAGTTTTGGGCAGAAATCTGTTTGCTCCTGGACTGAGAAGACCTCTCTCCTGTCTGCTCCCATCTCTTTCTCACAAGCCTCTGAATTCATTGAAGACACATGAACCCCAAGACAGAAATGTCTCCTACAGTGAACAAGGTTTAAGAAGAATACTGGGCCCCAGTGAAAATCAATATCTACCTACAATTAAGGAATCTACAGTGAGCTTGTAGACCCGTAACAACAACTCTTCAGATATTGCCTCAAACCTTTCAACCTTATTTCTTCTGTTCTCTTTCTGTCTCTATCTGCGCGTGTATCGTGCATGCATGCTAGCATGGGTGCGCCGTGTATCCGTAGACGCTAACCGAATTAGAGCTTAAATTTAAGTTCAAATAAATTTCAACTTTTCTTCTTTAAATCTAAGAAAGCCTGTTTGTGCTTGTTTCTTTGCCTTATAATTGGAAAGTGGTGAACAAGCATTCACCAAGGGGGAGCTAAAATCACAGTGTGTTTAAAATTAAAACCTGTTACTATAAGACCAGGTGAAGGCTGAAAGGGAACCCTAGACCTCTTTCTCACCTGGTCATAACAGAAATTTGGGTGCTAGCATCTGGAATTGACCCACAGGCAAACGAGAGAAATTGGAAGTGGGAAGCCAAATTGTTCCCAATCAAAAAAGAGCAATATTTAATTACAGGTTTTCTTGTGGTTGTGTGTGATTGAATACTAACATGTATGCAACTGAAGCTAGTAGCTCTCCAAACCAGTGTGAAGTAACTTGGGATAAGTTAAAAGCACTGTCTATGGAGGAGTTGAGGAAAATGGCTGAGCAGTGTGGGATCACTGTATGTGGCAAGGCTAGGAAGTCTGAACTCCCAAGGCTAGTGGCCAACCATTTTTCCCTTGAATCTGAAGAAGCAGAAACAGGGTTAGAAGCAGAATCCGACAGGGAATTGTTAGCAAAGATACAATTGGAATAGAGGAAACTTGAATTTGAGGAGAAAGAGAGAGTGAAAGAATATTCCGGAAGGAATGCGAAGAGAGAGAGTTGAAGTGGCTTGAGTTAACTAGGGGGGGCAACAGAGTAACCCCACTGAAAGCATGGCCAATATGGAGGAGCAGAATTCAGGGCTGGATACAAAATTGTTAAAATTAGCTCAACTAATTCCCAAATTCAAGGAGGAGGATGTAGAAGAAATTTCTGTGTCCTTTGAGAAACTGGCAAGGCAGCTAAAATGGCCAGCTGAGACCTGGCCTCTTTTACTACAAAGCAAGCTAACTAGAAAAGCCCATGAGGTTTATTCCCTGTTGCCAGATGATTGTTCATCAAATTATGAACTGACCAAAAATGCTATCCTTGGCACATATGAATTAGTACCCGAAGCCTGTCACCAAAAGTTTAGAACTCTCATGAAGCAAGCTGATCAAACTTATCTGGAGTTTGAAAGAAGTAAGCAGCTGGCTTTTGACCAGTGGCTGAGGGCTATTAAAGTACAGTTCAGCGAGGAGAATCTCAGAGAAGTAATTCTGTTAGAGGAATTTAAACACTCTCTCCCACTCTCCATAAAGACCCATGTGGAGGAGCAGCAGGTCCAGAGAGCCCGGCAAGCGGCCGTTCTAGCTGATGAGCTTGCTTTAAGTTATAAGTTGGTTTCCCAGGGGAGAACCTTTCCTAGTCACCCCCACAAATCCGAAAAGGATAAAGGGCGGGAAGGTGATATGAGCCTAAGCAGTCCTGGGAGAGAAAGGAAAGCAGGAGACACAGGGGGCCCTCCTCCAGCCAAAAAGGAAGGTGCTGTGAGCAAGAGTGAGACCCAGAGACCTGTGTGCTTCCATTGTAATAAAGCAGGGCATTTAAAAGCTGACTGCTGGACACTAAAGGGGAAACCGGTAGGGTTAATCAGGGCACACCCGCTCAGTGAAGATGGAGACCTGATGGAAAGCACAGCAGAACAAGCTGTGGCTTTAACTGCAGTAAGAGTGAGACCCAGGAAGCTTACGGTTGCAAGTGCAGGAAAAGTTAATAGGATTCCTGAGGGCTATCAGAGTTTTGTGTCTGAAAGGAAAGTAATCCCATATCCCTCGAGTGGGGCAAGCAAGCCCATAGTGATTCTCAGGGACACAGGGGCCACTAGATCCCTTGTACTGGGAAAAGGCCCCAGAGAGTGCAGTGAACATCAAAATGTAGGTGAATGGTTTTGGAGGGCAGTGTATGCCTGTACCTGTACACCGGAGTACCTGTACAGCTGGAGTGCGACCTAGTTTCGGGACTGGTGACCATAGGGATTGTCCCTAGTTTGCCTGTGGACGGGGTTGTCCTGCTCCTAGGTAATGATCTGGCGGGGGTGAAGGTGGTAGCCCCCCCAGTAGTGAAAGAAGGACCACAGGAGGTCACAGAGACAGGGCAGTGGCAGGAGACGGACACCTGCAGTTTCCCTGAATGTGTAGTGAATCAGGTCATGATCAAACCAGCT